>NW_025964361.1:27478062-28840562 GCF_023055435.1 Haliotis rufescens
ACCAAAGGAAATATGTGTTGTAACTAGTTTTAATCTGTATAGCTTCCCTCACGGCTCCCAATATTGATCTTCTCAAACCAAAAGAATTCTTTCATTCTTTCATTTCGTCTTTACACCCGCGGTTATCAGGATTTCCCACAAGAACATCGATAAATTACATCAGCTATTATTTAACCTCCTTAAGTCGAACTCCGTTATCTCGACATTTCGCTTGGGATTGGCACAATAAATATAAATAATAATAATAAAAAAATAAGGTGCACGCAACAATCATTCTCAGCACCCTGGGAAGTATACAACCCAAGCTGCTTGTTAGGCGCTAGAAGGTTAACAGCCACATTGCCATCTTATCCTACCGGGTACCCATTCACTGCTGGCACAATACGAAAAGTCACTTGCCCAAGGAGACACCATATGTGCTACATGTGCTTCAGTATGGGACAGGACCGAATCCCTAGAAACTCCCAGCAGTCACTGTACTTGACCTTTACTTACTAATGTTTACACTGGTGTGTCAAAATGTCTCGAGATATCATGCTAAAGTCATGGGAAACGCTTAATGTAGAAAAGGCTTGATCGTCAACAGGCCGCTGCCGTATGGCAGGAGTTTTGCTGTGTGACGTTAGGCATCAAATCACAGACTGAGTATATTTCATGCAAATTGTGCGAGTGGCGGGTACTACTGGTTGAGCAGGTCATGTTTACCCGTTTCGTGAACACGTGGTAACATCACCCATTTTTGGTGATCAATTCATATATTTGTCACCAATATTTTGTGTTTTTCGCCGTATGGATTTTGTTTCGGCAGATAATCGAGACTTATTATTTTCTGACGTTGATGTTTTATAATTAATGTTATATACACCGTACCCATTTGAATATTGAACCCGGGATGTAGAAAGCTGTAACAACTTGACTACTCCGCCGTCACAGCCGAGATTTGTACATCAAGGAAGTCGATCGGCTCTCTCCGGTACACGACCCATAAAACTGTACAACATGTACCTTAACAACAGATCATCACAAACAACTGTTATACAAATGACGACACAAGCCGTTCTAAAGCTGCTACCAGGGAACCTATGCCCATACCATATGATTCATGTACGTGTCAACTTACTATCTCCTACGTAGGAGACAGTAAGTCCTACATGTACGTAGGAGACAGTGCGTCCTACGTAGGAGATAGTAAGTCTTACGTAGGAGATAGTAATTCCTACGGAGGAGACAGTAAGTCCTACGTAGGAGACAGTGCGTCCTACGTAGGAGACAGTGCGTCCTACGTAGGAGATAGTAAGTCCTGCGTAGGAGACAGTGCGTCCTACGTAGGAGATAGTAAGTCCTACGTAGGAGATAGTAAGTCCTACGTTGGAGACAGTAAGTCCTACGTAGGAGACAGTGCGTCCTACGTAGGAGATAGTAAGTCCTACGTAGGAGATAGTAAGTCCTACGTAGGAGACAGTAAGTCCTACGTAGGAGATAGTAAGTCCTACGTAGGAGATAGTAAGTCCTACGTAGGAGAAACTAAGTCTTACGTAGGAGATACTTAGACAAAAAATAATTACCTTGGCCCCACTACACTTCCGTAAAACCCAAGACATGCATTGATATTAAAAGTTCCCTTAAAGACAATACATGCATGCCTATGATTTAAGCATTTGTTGACGCTGCATATTTGTTTTGTTTTGTTTGTTTTTTAACACCGTCCTAAAACACATTTCAGCTTTACGACGACGGTATGTATATAATCGAGCCTGGACCAGATAATCCAGTTATTTACATCATAACCTTCTATATACACAATTGGGATAAGATGACAGATATTAGCCAAGCCACCCAGCCTGACCTCCTTCTCAATCGAGTCCTCTGAAGACATGAAGATGTTTCTGGGGACCGGTATCCTTACCTGGAATCCCCAGCATCTACTGCATGCTCACACGTGTTCGACATGCATGACACAATCCAATTGCTACTTCTATTAACAAAAAGCAGTGATGATTTTGTATGAACTATACAGGATCGATATCCTTTCTTTCAACCTAACAACGTTGCTGAAGTCGTCTCCGCGATCGTGACAATGATCTACTAGCGCTGCGATCATAAAGACGGCTAAATGGCGAGATATTTTAAGAATATCTTCTAAGTTCCCTCCACTCATCATTAACATATCATATATGTACATCCGAATGGGCACGACCCTCGTATTAGGGAGTTAGTGCTTGAGTGAGTCACATTTATACGAAATAGACGACGAGCAAACGCAAAAGAAAATGTGGAGTTTTTGTGTGTACTGAGGACAGGTTTGGTACACAATATACTAGTAGATGACTAGGATGTATCATCATAACATTCGTTTATTACGTACGTCATGTTCAAATGCTGTGAGTGAGTGAGTGAGTGAGTGAGTGAGTGAGTGAGTGAGTGAGTGAGTGAGTGAGTGTTGTGAGTGAGTGAGTGAGTGAGTGTTGTGAGTGAGTGAGTGAGTGAGTGAGTGAGTGAGTGAGTGAGTGAGTGAGTGAGTGTTGTGAATGTTGTGAGTGAGTGGGATTAACACCTTTTTCAGCAATATCCCAGCCAAGGCAAAGATAATCAGCAATATGTTGATATGTAACATAGGGATACAGATTGAATATAATTCTTCATATTTTTCAATAAATATATGCTTTATCGACGTACATGGAATTTAATCTAAGCATATAATAAAGGATAAATCCGACATCGAAGCGATTTCTACTTTTTTCAGACAACCATACATAGTCCGTACATACAACACATATTCTATCCACGCCGGGAATCAAACCTACAGTTGTCTCAAACTAACCAACCATCTACTGGACTACATAGGCAACTTCTTAAATGCAGCCGATCATGGATGCAGTGCAAATGATATGAACAGAATGTCAAGATTTGATAGATTTGAAGAAAATCAAATATTTTTATTTCTCCAGGTATTTTTCTCTATTTCGTGTCCGGAAAATGACAACTTTGCAACTAACATACGCGAACATGTTCAGGGTTTGTCACGAAATAGCTCGAAGCGTTCTAAAATCATATGGTATTTGCTCATTATAACAGATAATAGAAAACACGACCACACTCTAAGCTGAGTCAGGTGTTCGTGCCCCGTTCCTCCACGAGAATCATTTAACTCGATCAGTCTCCTGTAAGACAGGGAGGCTAAATTGTTCAATAAAAACATATACCTCTTGAATACTTTGACACGAAAAATAAAATGTTGACACATATGTTACTCAAACAAGACAATATCCGAGATCAATACATGATCAATTGACTGACTGCCGACAGGTTCAGTATCAGCGAGTTTGGTTTAACGCCGCTTTTAACAACAGTTCTTAAATATTACGACGGGGATGGGTCTTCAGCAATCCATGCTTGCCGTAAAAGGCGTCTATGCTTGTCGTAAGAGGCGACTAACGGGATCGGGTGGTCAGTGGTATCCTAATTGCGTGGATCGATGCTCATGATGTCAATAACAGGATTGTCTGGTCCAGACTCGATTATTTACAGACCGCCGTCATTTAGCTGGAATATTTCTGATTGCGGCGTTAAACAACAAACAAACCACAAACGAATCTAGCTGTGACTGTTGTTTCAACCACTAGGCTAAACATATCATAACTGGTAAAACCGGTGATAACATGTCCTTAAAATCGGATTCGCCTTCCGCACACTGGCAATCTACAATGTATATGTGCGTCAGTTATTGCTTAATATGTGGACACATATCACTATATTAAATGTTAAATGTCTTTCGAAAGATCCTATCAAGACACGGCGATGTATTAAGAATGGTCATCTCAAGTTTAACATGATCAAGTTGAGTTAACGTGGAATATATAGTGCATTTCGCTTTATCATTTTACACATCAATATATGAGAGGATCACAAAAACAATCTCGTCTTTACAGCCATAATATCCTTCATCAGCATCACCTGTACTTTCTTAGACCAGATATATAGCTGTGGTGACATATTTCACTTATAGCTGTACAAATTCCTACTCTCTCCTGTGACAATACTGCATACAGTATTAAACTCTCACGATTGGATATATAACCAACATATAATGCCCCATTACAAATGTAGATGTATAGTCGCTAACACAAACGATTCATGTACGCATAATAATAAGCCAGGAATGTCCTGTTATTTTTAGCAATAGCACACATGAATATGTGTAACGGTTTAGTAGTCACATAAACCGATATTCTGCACGCTTTAGGGATGATTAGAGCAGCATTTTCTGATATCGTATACATGAGTACAGACTCGAAATCAAGTATCGATTGACAACCACAAGGACACAAACATCATAATATGATAGTTAACATATTAAATAAATGTTAGGTTAATGTGTAATCCCGTATGACACTACAAAGGATTGTCGAGCAACCGTTTGACACAACTTCTTTACCCTGGAACCCGGGCTGTGGCAGCAGGTCCGAGGGCAAATCTACGTCAAGAACAATCTTGGTGCCCTGGCCGCACCTTTTGACACAAATTGCGATCCCATCCGATCAATGAGCCCAGCTTGTTGCTAAATTGGTGTCTTTGTGATGAGAAAGTAAATGGCAATGTAAATACAACGGCTGAGTTGTAGCTAAAATTAAACATGTCGGGACCGCTATTGACCTTGTCCATTCCAGCTCTTGTAGTCGGTCAAGTTTATTTGCCCACTGTCAGAAACATAACACCAATTGTTCGGCTACATCCAGCCAAATGGGAGACAACCCTTTTCCAATTTGCTACCGTTCTGTGAACTGTCAAGGAGCACGTGGTACATCTTCACCGCCCAGTTGGCGTTTCAGCAGTTTCATATTTGAATTAACCGATATCTTAAATCTACTGATCGAATAACAAACTATGGCTACAGTTCCTGGTAGTGGGTGTTAAGTGTACTACGCGGAGCTACAGTGGCAACTAAAATAGACATTCTCTGATATAAGACAGACGGGGCCAACTGATGAAGTATCCACTCTCGACATTAACAGGTTAGGTAACTATCTAAAGTATGTAAAATGATGTTTTACATTGTATAACTTGTCTTTTTGATCCATGACTAAGAATCGGGATTTTAAAAAAGAAAAGAATTCCAGTTGAAGTTGTTCTTTTATAATTTCCACCGAGTCTACAATTTCATTTAAGGCTGTCTACTGGCCATGGTATGAATGGTTGTACATTGCACAACACAAACCTCTTTCTATCGGCAAACCTTTAACAGCATACATGCGTACATGCATTGCCGTTACGATCGACTTGATTAGCTCCTAGACTGTCGTGGAACAAGTGCACTGAGCATCCGTCAACCATGTCGGTCTTCCTTATCACCGGGACATTTTGCCATCTATTCTAGATCTCTCTTCAGTTTAAGTAAAATCTACAGTAGCAGTGTCTTATCGTGTTACATGTAGGTCCATCGTTCACTTAGGCTATCGTACACGGTTTCTGTAATGCCGCCTCGACACTCTCTGCAGGTTGCCACAGACGTTATCGTCACGAAGCAGTACGACTTGATTGTGCAACTGTTGTTGAGAACTGTGCAACCTCTGACATGGTATTAAAGTAAATATTGTGGTCACCGAAAAACGTTACATTCAAAGTATAAAACAGGTTTTAAATGGATAAAATCGTTTATTAATTGTCTCTGTGTACTTTCTGTCTTCCTACGTTTCTACCCGAAATGCTATTTAATAACTTCGGAGCCCATATAGTTTGGGCCACGCATATTTGTACTCTCCTGTGGGGCGAATAAAGTGGGTTTCATGTGGAGGGTACGCCGTTAGAAACACTTCAGCTTTGAAAACTCAACATGACATAGGGCAGGGAAACACACGAGCACTGACAGTGCAGGGATCCTTGGAGAAAATGGGGATTCAAACTCACGATCAGCGGATCCGTCTGGCAAGGTTAAGGTACGCCACTCCACATAAAGAGATCCAGTGCCTTATACCACTTGGCCACACTGACACCAGTCATTGTTATACTCATTGTAAGGCCTCTGAAAGACGTTGTCGGTGTTATTCTACTTAACTGTATTTCAACAGGAAAAACTCTTATATTTTGTGCGACAATCATGACACTAACACGAATGATAATTTGATCTACATGTATGCAATCAATAATAAATAGTTCTCAAATATGGAATAATATCAAAGGCTTAACGTACACGTATTCACTAAAAAATCGACATCTTCAATATTGGAATCAAAACAAACCTTTGACTTGAAAGTCTTACAAAACAGTTTTGTTTCTGTTTTCCTTAAACGATCCGATCCCACAATTCTTTTCAGATAACTCGAAAATATCATAATAAAGTATTATTTATAATCTTATTTCAGTTTTATATTTCTAAACGACCTCTGCAAAGAACGTGAGATTAATCAAGAAGCCGTTGTAAAAGAAGCGTATTCTCCCCAGGGAGTTGAAAATGTTTAATACTATGGTCAGGAGATAGTTATAGTTGTAACGCTTCTGGTAAGCAGACGTAAGGTAGGAAATATAAGTTGAGTACGAAGCGACGTGTGATTTATATATCATTAAGATTGTGTACATTAATAGCTACATCCATTTATCCATATTGCGATGACAATTTAACCAAATTTCCTTTTACTGAAAATATTAACATTTATCTACACGATCATTAAATTATGCAAATATGTGATCAGACCTTAACATGTGTTTTGAGGCTGACAAAGGTAGTTTCGGGGAACTGTAAAAAACGAAGGAGAATCTAAAAATAATTCCATCAGTGTGTTTGTGTTCTACATATGCAAATAAAAAACATAATTGTCATGCAATATTGAATATATACGCATCTCTAATGTTTCTCGTGGACATTGTTATAGTGGGAAGTAGGTACATATGATCGTATTTTGCTGCAAATTACTTCACTGTTGAATCCGTGAACTCTTGAACTCTTGCCTAAATGAATATTCTCGGGGAATCAGAAACAGCCTTGTTATCAATTTATTCTGACCTTGCTGGTATTCGTAAATATACATTATTAATGCAAAAGAATAACCAGTCTAGGTTATCCACCGAAACAGACTCCATTTTTTGGCGTAAAGGGCAAAATAGATGCGAAGACCATATATTGGCTGAAGGCATACGTAAACCTAAGCCGGAACATCGTATACCTCATCTTCATCGACATATTCTGATGCTGATGGCGGTAAAACACCCCTTAAACCGATAGACATGTATTACGAAAAAACACTCCCTACGGTTGATTTTATTTCAACTATAGAGAGACTAGATGGCAAAATGTCCCGGTGATATGGAAGACCGACAGGGTTGGCGGATGACGGATAACTTTCCTTCAACAACCTTGGTTCTGGCGGTCCTCCAGAACCAAGATTTTAACAAAGAGGAATGGATGTGTGCACTGATCATGAATAGAATAGGCGCAACAATGTAACAGTATGACTGGTTCATAATTCATAATTCAAGGGAAGAAAACGCACGGTTACCTCAATCAGGTTCAGTAACATATCCAGTTCAAGTTATACATGAATATTAATGCTTAAATATCAATTCAAAACTGAAGTTATGTTGATGAAGTGAGAATGCAAAATGAACAGGTATTGCGTTAGCGTATAATCTTATTGGAGGAGATTTGAACTGACTCTCAATATATAACTGACACAAGAATATATAACTTGCGTTCGACAATGCTGTCATGTACATTTCAACTATGATTATATTATACTGTAATTATATACGCATACATGACCCAAGGTACGGTTATTAAGGCAATTATTTCAAATTGGAAAATCTCACAAATAATCATGTCGATTGATTAATTCAAGCATATTGTTTGCGAAATGGCAAAGCATTTAATACATGACGTCTTCAGCATTATCTTACACTGCTTGTTTTACCTGAAATAACCTATCAACGGTCCTGTTCATTGCCATAGCCTCCAGACACCTTCCGTCTTAATCCTTCCCAAATTATCGAAAGTTATACAGTTGTTCATTTGTTTCAGCAACGATTTAAATGGAATTGTTATGTTACGCCATGGTGGCTATAGGGGCGTACGGGTAGGCTAGTGGCTAAAGCACTAGCTCGTCATGCCGAAGACCGGGGTTCGATTCCCGACATGGGTACAATGTGTGAAGCTCATCTCTGGTGCCCCCTCCCCCATGATATTGTTGGAATATTGCTAAAAGCGGCGTTAAACCAAACTCCTTCACGATAGCTTAAACTGTGATGCGCTCAAATTGTCAATTTGAATCGCTCATTTTAAGAAATTTTAAATAATATGTCAACGATTGAACGTAAAGCAGATTATGTATTAGAAACAGTCCTCTTGCACACGATATTGTCACGTATATTCAGGGGCTACAGTCCTAATCATTTGAGACTGGTCTGGATCAATTTGCAGCTTGGCAATGATTTTAGCCTACAATCGCTTTATGCAAATGGATGGCGATTGTTAGATCCCGATGTTAAAATATTGACAATATTAAAAAAAAGCGATGTTTTGTGTAAATTGGCCCAAGAGCCATCGCCCTTGTGTCATCGTGGCACATTAGCATTAGAACCGTCCCCTGTGTAGTTCTAAAATATGGTAGAAGTTGATACCCTTTCTTGCGCTCAGCTTTACGGACATAAAGCAAGGACCGGCCGGTTCGGAGTCAGTGTGCTGTGTCTGAATGAGGTGTTCGCATTTAAGTTCAGACAAGGTATCTCAGGGGGATTGCACAATAAAACCGTCCTGCATACGTCCGGATTAATACAAGCAGCTACACACACGTACATACACGTCGCTACATAAGTGAAATACTTTTGAACGCGACGAACCATATTTCACCTCACATCACCCTGTCACAAGATATGCCCAACCGCACTCAATTCGTGTGGTCTCTACGTCGTCGTGTTAAAAAAATGTTAAATTACGACGCTATAATTGCAAACCTGACCTTATAAACTTATAAATTTCATATTTGAAATGTGCATAGTCCATGTTAATGCAGAACATAATTATTCAGTCACCAACGGGTACTATACAAAATAATCCTTCATTTTGACGGATACACGCTTATATTTCCATCACAATAGCTACAAGGGATGTCATTTCTGCTTTCTTAAATAATGAAATGCCTTTGGTCGATAAAGCTTTGTTAAATAATGCCAAAAGTTGAAAGACGGAAAGTTGTGGTCTTTTAATCAAATGCTGATCGCACCTTCCCAAGACAGCCCATAGTGTATTCAATCCTGCAATGCATTTGGTGATCGGTGAATGTCGACGTCGTTGTGATGCTGGGCAGACATCAGTAGCCGTATTCCCTGTGTTCTCATTGAAGTGTTCTGTTTCTAATCTGACTTCTAGATTTTGTCGGTCATGCCAGATCGGTTGGTCTTTATAACCGTATTAACCCCCACAGTTGGACACAAGTGCAAGTCCTTCTTTTTCTCATTCTCGTGCTCGAGGCTCTCCGTGGTAAACGACCAGAGTTGCTCTCCATCAAACTGAAATTCTATTCGAAGCGGTGACAAAATTAACTCAGGAACTCCTTACCTAATGATTACTACCAAACTCCTATTCTTCAAATGTGCCATGTTATGCCAATATCACTGGCGATATGAAAGACTGAAATTAAACATTGGCGTGTAATTCAGATTAAGACAACACATTAGGGCATAGACTGAGTTGTAAAACCGAACAAGCCTCCTTCCTACCATGATATATCATGAATATTGCCTGATCATTATTCGTGTCTTGTGGTTGTAACTTCACATTACCTGATATAGTTGCCATCTAACAGCATGCCCCTGGGGCCTGTACAATCGACTCTTTTGACAGAGAAGTCTGATGAATATGGAAAGAGTTGTGTCGCTTTTATTTCCAAGAGTACCCTTGTTCTATATTTTGAAGCATGTCAAAAACTGTAGACACTACAAATGCAACGAGTTGCAAAACGATACATAATAAGTAACGCGAATAAGTTTAACCCGGAACTTGAAATCTTGGAATCTTGTTACCATTGAGGTACCATACCATTTAAGGTAGCGAGGCACTCTCAGCTAACGAATCTACAAATGCAGTCGTATTCTCAAAACATCTAGCCATCTCAAAAAAGGGAATATATGTATTCAACACATGTCTATTGACTCATAGTAAACACAACTTTACACTAGACCTCGGCCCGTTTGTTCGGTAATATGCTTAGAGACTAGCCGACGAGATTAGAGGAATAATGGATTTGTAGTCTCAAGTGAATGAATTATATAAGCGTTGAATGTTTGGCGAGGGGACTTCATTTTAATTTACAGGGGACGGATAATACCTAATTCACAGTTTCGAGAATTATCAGAAAGTAAAATGTAATGAACGCCTCACGCCTACAGAGAGAGAGACTTTCTCTGAGATAGATATTATTTCCATTTGAAAAAGAAGTGGATAAATGTGGATTACTTTGCACTAGATTATTATTATATACGTCGTCAAATTCACATTTTACTACAGAGGCATGTAGAGAAATTACTCACTGTGTCTACACTTTTGCATCAATTGGTATTATAATAGCATGAAACTTATAAAAATATGTCATACACATATGAATAAGGACAGTCGTAAAATGGGAAATAATGTCACTGTTTGTTTGATATATAATTATAACACCGTATCTTTGACAATTTGACCTGTAGCCGATGTTTCAAGGGTGTATGCCTCCATTCAGAGATTGTCTAAAATCTTGCGATAGATTGTCTTAAAATATGTCAGGAGACATTCTTACTGATATCAATGCCATTAACCATGGAGGACCTTATATCGCATTTTTCAAACAATGGAACAATATGACGTCATCTCGTTTTGACCCGTCTGCGACAAACATCGCTAATACCCCAAGTGCAAATGGAAATAAGGTATTACACGTTAACTTTCTACCCTCATGGGTAATATAGATTAGTACATTATTCATCAGCTTCGATATCAAATGCTACCTTTGTTTGAGTGATGCGATGTGATGTGATATGGTAAAATGTCTGGTTGTGCATGATGTAAAACGATTACCTCTTAATATGAATATTGCATGATAAGAATGCAATATGCCTTTTATCCCGAGTTTTGGCCTCCATTATAAAATCCCATTCTACACTAACGTACACTGTAGCTCCTAAACTTCACAACACATTGATTGGTATTACTGAGATCAAAGAATGGGAAACAAGACATGTTCATCAAAACGACCTTAGCATTATGATCATCTTAAGTCTAGGTTAAAGTATTGGGGTTAAGATATTTGTAGTGTAAATTCAAGGGCCGGTTTCATGTATAAACCGATGGGAGAGCTCCATTTACTGTCGCAGCATCATATTTGAAGATGGTCTTGGGAGCCGCAGCACAAACATCTCTTTATGAAACCAGGCCCAGGTAAACATTTGAATGTTGCAAAGGTTTTCTGGTAAATACTCAATCCACTCTTATTCCCAAACGTTAGATCATTATGATATGACCGAAAGATACTTGGTAGAACTCGTAATGTTCAAGATGCATGTTGAAGATCAATCAGGGACAACACGGGGCATCTTCGTATGAAAGAATCGAACCTACAGCACGCAGCTTAAGTGGCTATCAACGGCGAGCACCTTCTGTTCATTCGATTTAAGTCTGTTAACTCAATTGGTGGTCCGTTTATGCCTTCTCTTCAATTCAACGAGGTCGATTTAGATGATAGCATCACTTAGACGCACATTATAGTCATTCAAGAAACTACTTACTTTTTTCTCTCTGCCGCATATTTCTGCTCACATCATTTGCATTTTGCAACTGCAGTGTATCACTCAGTGATTATTTAACACACATCCGTAGCTTTATATCCATACACATGTACTGTGTATCTCGATATGTTCGTTAGCTGTCGTTCGTTTCATGTGTACGAAGCTTGGTGAGGTGAGGTGAGTTGACATTGGGTTTAACGTCGCGTCCAAGATTATTGCACGTGTATGTGTGTGGCTGCTTGTACTAGTCCGGACTGATGCCGATTTATAGTGCTAGCCCACTGAGATACCATGCCGCAGTTTAACATGAATACCCCACTCAGACACAGTATACTGACTCCGAGCCGACCAGTCCTTGTTTTAGCCCCTTAATACCGAGCGCCAGACAGGGTAACAACAAGTACCATCTTTTAACGTCCTTTGGTATGACGTGGACGGGGATCGAACCCAGGACCTTCCGCTCTCCGGGCGGACGCTTTACCTCTAGACCACGGAGGCGGTCCACGAACCTTGGTGGGTTGTATAGGGTGTTTAAGTCTTTAAGGTAAATCCCATGTAAGGCCTCTGACTAAAATCGAAATCATACACTAGTGAGAATATATATTTCGAATCTTTGTCACTGAATGTAATTTCGGTGGCATTTGCAAACATTAGTTTATGTGGTTATGTTTTGGAATGAATAAATGTTGTTTAATTCAATAGAAGTTTCCAAGTTTAAATGCTATTGTTATATCTAATTGTTTCTTAGTTTTGTTTTAAACATATATTGACATCACCTGCACATATCTATATGCTGTTGAATGCATTGCAAAACAGGCCACACAACGTGTTCCAAACGTATTATTTGACCTGACTTATAAATAACAAAGTAATATTTTCCAAGATGAAATTTGAGCAAATTGTGATCGCAAACCAACGTTACAGTTAGATATTATGTCCAATGCTTTAGGTCCCAAACAAGTATTATATAATATATACTGTACGTATCAATAAATGTTTAAGAACACATTATATATCGTAGTCTTTAAATAAGGCATACATTCAATACTTTTGACTAACCTAAGATATGCAGTGCAACGAACATTCATCAACTTATCCGTATTTGAACATTTTCGGGAGCAAAGGCTTACATCGTCTTCAACGAAATTGACTTAATGGAATGTGTGTTTACCCTTCACCAGTGCAGCAATATGCACCAGCTCTGTAATGTTTCCAAGATATCGCTAATGAAAAAATTTCATAGATAAAATTCTCTGATGATATGTCATTAGAATTCACTCAAAGGAAACACAGTTACCTGCAAGTTAAAGTCAACCGTAGACCATATCGATACTAATCGATATTTTTTTGTCCTTGCATTCCGACTTTTTAGAGCTGTATGTGTCACCCTATATCATATTGCGCTTCCCTAAAGCCCTACACGTGTTTTCACGTGAACCAAATGTCAAAACAAGCCATACGCAACTTCGTATCAATTTTCCGTAACCTTTGTAATCTTGAAATAAATCTAATAAATCATAGAATTACTCTCACCATAAGGGTATAATATTAAATTTTGACATGAAAGCGTTCTCCTGCGGAACCATTCCTATCAATTAGGGATTAATAATCTGCCCGTATAATAGCGTTTTGTCACGTCTAAGCAACACCAATACTTGCCGAACACTGCTACGCATATTAATATTGATATGACAGCGAGGCTAGAGGCGTTTGGGATAGCGACGCCAGCGTTAATGTAGAATAACAGAACGGTATTCATAACGCTAGAATAATTATGTTTGTACTTATTGGAATTTTCGTGTAGAAGATATATGACATTTGATTTTGCATTGTTGCCAAAAGGCCAAGGATTGATAAAGGCGATGTTTGATTAGAAAGGTTACGTTTGAAACTTTTAATTTCGCACTCTCTTAAAGTCTTCATTTTAAGAATAGAAAAATATCTTGAGCCAAGAACTTAATCTGATTATACTAACATTGATAGGAAACTCGTTTCGGCAAAAAAATATTAAATAAATCTTTTCACAGATTTAATTAAGTCATACTTCATTATGGTGGCATCAGTTCCAACAGCTTGAATTGTTCTTGTTTGTAGAAACGTGTTTTCTAGTTACCACACAATAAAGATCCGGTAATGTGTACACGTTTATTACATACATGTATATTTTAACATCTCTACCTTGTTTCCAACGAGCCGGGGCGGTGGGGTGGTCTAGTGGTTAAAGCGTTGGCTCGTCACGTCGAAGGCCCGGTTTCAATTGCCCACATGGGTACAATGTCAGAAGCCCATTTCTGGTGTCTCCCACCGTGATATAGTCGGAATACTGCTAAGGGGCTTACAAACCAACTCACTCACTCCAAAAAGCCAAATGCACACTTTACTATAGAAATAGAAATATTTATTTTTAAAAAGTACCAATATTCAAAACGCACCATTGTGTGTTCAATCATAGTCGCTACGTTATATAAACAAATGTCAATATGGTCGTGATCCATTGATGACGTTTTATAACCTCAAAAGGTCATGTGTAGCGACGTCACACGTAACCGACATGTAGCCATCTTACGTTGACGTTGTGATTTACCTTATCATTGCCGATAGTACAATCAGCGTGTGATCGCTTCACTTAAAACCTGCGATCGATTTGTAATATGTTGCTAGAGCACACAAAAGTCCACAGACACCATTACTCAAGATAACTACACAACGTCTATCACACGAAGATACAATAATACAACGCTGTAATATACCCGATATAATATGATAGCATTGGTATGCAGAATTATGTGTACTCCCTTTCCCAACCACTTTGGCTTAATGGATTAGATATTTATCAATATTGCAATGTCCATTTATTTCCTGTCATAAAGAAATAAATAATCACACGGCTCACAAAATAATCGTCTTCATTATGCCAGTTTCATATATTTTTTCACTTAAGTACCAAGATGGTAATTGAAGACGAATGGTTAATAACATATTTTTGTAAGAAATTGTTCTAGGGAATGCGTTAGCCTTAGCCTTGTACACTGACCACTTTCGTCAAAGCGATACCCATCAGGGAGACGCATTGCAAATGCAGAGTTGATGTTATACAGTTGGCTTATCGTGGCTGGTGGCAATTGGCACCATTTACATCAATAGGCCACTACAGACGCATAAATAATGAATAAACCGTTATACTGACGGCTTTTCATTGCTACCCAATACACCAGCAGGGCCACGTGGAACAGTTATGTATATATAGGGCATCATTCATTGATTCAACCTTTGATAAAGTGCACTACTTTCTGTTAGTATCCATACAGAGTTTCCACAAGCAGAATGATTGATGAGAATTACACAGCACAGCGAAATCCTGGTCATCCGATTAGTACTTGCTTGCACAGGGAAATAGTCGAGTCGGACATATTTCTCGATAAACGAAACATTGTTCCAGAATAATGTGCTTTATAGATAGTGTGTAAACGTTGAAGAAACACTTTGAAAAAATAAAGAAGTTCAATTTCACATTTAAAGCCTTTTTAAATGATACTACAGCTCGTGAACGATACTTTGAGATATATAAGTGAGTACGTTGGGTTTAACGCCGCTTTGAACAGTATTTCTGAATGTATATCACGACGTGTTACCCTGACGTGGGAGGAAAGCCCGTAATGATGCAGGTCTTAGACGTTGACCACTTTGGTGAAACCCACGAGTACGCGTATGATGATAATTTAGCTAATGGATATATAAATGCCAATTACAGTAATGTTCAAATAGCCGGTTTCCGTCCTCATGGGGTCCGGATTAGCGAGGTTTTATCGTACAACTTCACGTCATCATGTATAAAATTATTTTTGAAATGTTTATTTCATTTTCGGTCAACCTTTTAGAGGTTACTTGACACTGACTATATAATGTGAAAATGTTTATTCAGCTTGAACTATAGCATAACGCCTTCACGTGTACCTGTGTTCGTTAAGCCTACGTCAGAATGGATAACAATACTTCAGTATTAACGGTCACCATTCTGAGGTGATACAGTCATGCATCACGCGAACCTGTATGAATACTGATCAATCCTTACCCATTTGTATCGATTATAAGTTTTATATATGTATATTAAAGACATTGTATTGTTAGCCTAGTAAGTAAAATAAACAAATAAATGAACATAAGGAAGAAGATTTATGGATGTCAACTTCTTTTTTATGAAGAACACAAGGTTTCGGAGTAAATGCTTACTCCTTCATCAGGTGAACGAACAGGAGATCATTCACCTGATGAAGGAGTAAGCATACAATCCAAAGCGTTGTGTTCCTCTTAATACAGAAGTTGACATCCATAAATTCTCTTCCTTGTGTGTTTCTCTTCTAAATGTCTTTCAAAGACTTAAATAAATGAACGTTTATTTGTATTTGTGTACTTACGCATCAGTGACAAAAACAAATAATGTCTGATGTATTCCTCTTGTTGTACTTGTGGGGCACAACTGATATCATCATTGTGTGATCGTGACTCATCCACTCAAGACTATTATATATAATGGAACTGATAATATAAGAATATGAGAATAGATCAATTAAATTGAATTAATAAAAAAATATAGAAAAAACACCAAATGGACTGAAACATTGGCGCTCATTTCATAAATAACCCCAGCCCGGTTAAAGCCTCTTACTTCGAAAGCCAAATATTTACGTACTTCACCTGTTCTCAAATACGCGCGGCATGTGTGCGGAACATGCAGACTTGTCGATCAATGGACGAAATGTATGTGCATACCACGACTCTCAACAAAATTCTCTCAATGGGAACCTTACAATACATGAAGTTATAACAGTAGCACATTATGGCTTTGCGTACAATGCTGCTTTGAAAGTGAGTTGAGATCAATGTTGTCTAATGGGCAACTTGATTGATGCAATGCTCATGCGTTACCTAATAAAGACGGCATCATTACGACTCCTTCTTCTATAGATAGCTTGAAATAAGGATACAATGCCTCTCAGTGCCAGTCAGCAGTAATGTCTGAAGCGAGCTGTTACGCCCTGTGGTGGTCATGTAGCTAAGTATGTAAGAAAAATAAAGCTGAATGGGAGACCGTGCACGTTCCTACACTCATTGCGATATTTTGTTGCATGGTTTATTATCTATCATATAACTATTTCACACGGATAACGGTCGCACGAATGCTTTTAACGCTGAGATGACAGTTATCTTTCTTCTTCCTCCACATTTGCTGTTGCAAAACACGCATTAATACATGGATTATTATATCATAAAAAAATCTCGCCTGTTCTCTTGACATTCAGTGTAATTCCTTCCCTTTAGCATATTGAGTCATGGCTGTGTTTGTATGTAATTGGCAAATGTGTTACTTTCTTCTTATATTTAGGGGGCGGTCGGGTAGCCTAGTGGTTAAAGCGTTCGCTCGTCACGCCGAAGACCCGGGTTCGATTCCCGACATGGGTACAATGTGTGAAGCCCATTTCTGGTGTCCCCCGCCGTGATATTGCTGGAATATTGCTAAAAGCGGCGTAAAACCATACTCAGTCAGTCAGTCTTATATTTAGGTCGTTTATATTGCCTTCATAAAACATGCTGATATTGTCGGAATCGGACAATCGACCCTGTTTTCTGCAGAGATTTCTTGTGAATATGGAAAGGGTTTTGTCGCTTTTATTTATACAGTTGTATGCAATAGACTCACAACCTGCATTGATACAAAATTTGTCAATAGGTCTGGTTCCATAGATAGCAAGTAAGATACATTGCCGTAGCAAGTTAGACATTCGTAATTCTTGAAATTGTTTTTTAACAATCATGCAAATGCGCACACACAGTCAGTAGACTGGTTAGCCGTCGTATGCGGCTAACAAGTTCGATATCGAGATGCCGTTTATATATGAATAGTTTCAGTATTCAGTGTAACCCTCTATGTATCCAAGTGTAACGAAAGTCAAAGAGACTTTAATTATAAGAAAGAAATTACAACAGTGATATTCGTCGAATGTGTGCCCAATGGCATGTGCTTCTGTGGATGATCCAGACTGGATATTCTCTAATGTTGATGTTATATATTTAACGCCACTTTAATATTCCAGTTGCATCAGGGAATGTCAGATTGATGTAGGAGAAGGATGACGCACGATGCAGACAACCCATGGTATAGTTATCACAGAACATACGAGAATCTGGATTTGCTACATTCCTGAAATCATGCAATACATAGTCAGATTTACAGTCATAGAAGTTTGAAGAAACCCTTTAAAATAACGCTTGACTTGTCTCCTAACTCAGGTGTTATAAGCTGCACCATTCAAGCAATAACTGGTTATACAACACATTATAGAGACAGTCTCAAATTTACACAACGCATTGACGACAATGTCTAGACTTAGATTGGAAATCGGCACTTTCAGTATCATCTAACATCTCTTAAAATATCGAGAGTTGAGTTGGAAGACAAATATATTTCCTAACCATTTGCTTCGTTAAATATTTGTTCCATAAAAAATGAAAAAAAACGCACAATCTGTAACATGTGTCCATTCGAAAACATGTATATCATAGATATAATATAACGTGAGCCAAATCAATGTAACATTCGAACACGTTTGTGTATTCGTCAGCTATCGATTTAATATAATTAACTTCAGCACAGTAGTGTTTAGTAATATTCGCAGGCATGAACTACGCTTACGACCTCTACAGCGACGACGTGGACCTACAATAGGATATATCGATGACTTCGTTCTAATTGGCATGGTTTCATCTACGCATTGTAATCTATATCTCTGATGTCTGATGTCATTTGTCTGTACGCTATACATATATACGTCGGTGGTCGTTAATAATGGCGGTAATTACACTATGTCCCTGGAAATGACAATGTACCACACACTGCTTTGCCTCGGTGCCAGCTTTGATTTTATTGACATTTTTCATTTGAATGTTATACTGGGATGTTATGATGGTTTACTCTGTGATTAAATAGTCTCGTTTATTTGTAATGTTTTCTTCTTTATTTAAGGGGGCGGTCGGGTAGCCTAGTGGTTAATGCGTTCGCTCGTCACGCCGAAGACCCAGGTTCGATTCCCGACATGGGTACAGTGTGTGAAGCCCATTTCTGGTGTCCCCCGCCGTGATATTGCTGGAATATTGCTAAAAGCGGCGTAAAACCATACTCACTCACTCACTCACTCTTTATTTAAGGATACAGTGGACAGCGTTGTAATTTACTGTGCATAGGTGCCTCCCTTAGCCGTACCAGGATCCGATACTACTAAGTTCGAACCTAATATTCTCCCTGATCAAGATTTGGTTTCAACATTTGTCAGCTTGTGAGTTTCACCAAAGTGCCTTCCCAAAAGTGTTCAGCTCACATGGTGTAACATGATGGAAATACGGTAAAGAGACGTTTGACCAACCTCACACACTCATTCACAGATTCGGTTAAATTACGGACTGAGCGAATGAGCGGGGCTGGTTTTACGACGACTTGATTTATTCCACAGAAGAGGATGCAAATATTTGATTTCATTAACAGAGTCAATGTTAGTGAGTGAGTATGGTTTTACGCCGCTAATGATATTATTCCACCAATATCACTGCGGGGGCCACCAGAAAAGGACTTAACACAGTGTACTCTACCCCTTCACACAGTGTACTCTACCCCTTCACACAGTGTACTCTACCCCTTCACACAGTGTACTCTACCCCTTCACACAGTGTACCCTACCCCTTCACACAGTGTACTCTACCCCTTCCCACAGTGTACTCTACCCATTCACACAGTGTGCTCTACCCATTCACACAGTGTGTTCTACCCCTTCACACAATGGACCACCTCCGTGGTCTAGTGGTAGAGCGTCCGCCCGGAGAGCGGAAGGTCCGAGGTTCGATTCCTGTCCGCGTCATACCAATAGACGTTAAAATATGGTCCTTGTTGTTACCCTGTCTGGCGCTCGGCATTAAGGGACTTTAACAAGGACTGGTCGGCTCGGAGTCAGTATACTGTAACTGAGTGGATATTCATGTTAAACTGCGGTAAAGTATCTCAGTGGACTAACACTATAAATCGGCATCAGTCCGGACTGGTACAAGCAGCCACACACACGTGCATGCTCGTCGCTATAAAACCCCATTTCACCCCACCTTTACACAGTGAACTCTACCACTTCACGCAGTGTACTCTACCACTTCTCACATTGTACTCTACCCCTTCACACAGTGTACACTACCCCTTCACACAGTGTACTCTACCCCTTCACACATTGTACACTCCCCCTTCACACTGAAGGTTACCCCGTCATACAGTGTAGGCCCGTACCCGTTTGGAAATGCAGTGAGTTTGCGAGAGATATGTGCGATAGTTTGTTATCGAATACATGCACATTATGTTCATTGTGTATTGTATCAGCCTAGCGCAAGGCATGCTTACCCTTTTTACGAACACCTGTTGTCATGACTGATTTACCTTATAATTCAAATTATTTGTTTCCTTTTTGTCCCAATAGAATTTGTTTCGTCGGATAATCGTGACCTGTTATTCTCTGGCGTTCACGTTTTATGTTTATGTGGAGCGGAATGGTGGTCGTGTGGTTACAGCGTTCGTTCGTCCCACCGAACAACAGGGTTCGAGCCCATTCTTAGTACTACAGGCATATTACGCAGATCTCAATTCAAAAGCTTGGAATCCGCGTGGTGCGTGTGTGTGTGTGTGTGGATGGAGGCAGGGGGGAACGGGAGGCGGGGACAGGAGTGACTGAAGCATACGGCACACCTGCGGACTCATTCAGACAAAACGCTAGACGTTCACCATTCAAGCTGAAAGTTCAGGGCTATCGTATTTCACACAGGGGAAATACATGTACGTGTCTTTTACTGATTTAAATTGAAGCCACATTATGGAACGGCCCATGTACAATTCCTGGTTTAAAACCCTAGACAGCCACCATCATCGTCATCATCATCATCATCATCATCATCATCATATCATCATCATCATCATCATCAAAACAATCATAATTATATTGTGTGTTACGTTATAATACATTTCATATATAAGAAGTTCTAATATTGAGCTGATTAAAATTCAGCTCTAAACATGGAATTGTTCGGGGAATCAATAAACATTATGTATGAAAATGTTTGAAACATTTGATTTGAACCACGATTACATTGTTTCTGAATCATCCCACCCTGTTTGTTTGGGAAGAATCAGACAATCGGGATTAACATTAACATTAACGTCTATTGTTCAGCCAATCCTTAAAAGCCCTAGTTAATTGTCTTCAGGACTAAACCACGGAATCTGTTTGTAAGAAAAAAGGGAAAGAAAGCATATTCTAAATTGAAATCTTTGTGGTACTTACCTTGTAGATAACGGATGGTAATACACATTGTTTCTCCGAACACAAAGTTTTTGAGCACCATGGGGATGAGGGTAAAAGGCATGCAGAACACAGCTAGTAGCAAGTCGCTAATAGATAGGTTTAATAGGTACACGTTCGTGATTGTTCTCATTTTCTTATTCTGTATGAGCGTCACAATAACCAGGATATTACCAACCACCGACAGGAGAAACAATATCACATACAGCGGGATTTGAATGTTCATCTCAAGTGGCTTGGCCATGGGACGTCGACGAAACAGTGTCCCGTTGGTATCGTTGCCGGGTGAAGTAGTTGTAAAACCGTCATCGTACGACTGGGACAGTGTATGAATTAAGGTCTCCGAAACATTACACAGGGCTTGGGAGATTGCTTCGGACGTGATGTCTGTGCAGTTTAAATTCACGTCCGTCATGGTCGAAGGTCCTTGCGTAAATGTCTCTTAAACGTTAGGAATAAATCACGCAAACATTCCACTGGAATTTGCAACTAAGCTTCTATCATCTTTGTATCAAACTGTCAGTGAAAGTTTCATTGAAACAGATCCAAACTCACTGGAAGGTTTGAATGTTTTGCAATTGTAATTCGCGAGTGTTTGGTTTAGGAAATCCCAAATTTAATATAGATCCATCAAGACTACACTACAAGCACTACACTGTCCAATTCACGAGTCAGGTTTAAAACTGAAGATCCGCTCTTGAAACCATTGCAACGAGAAGATGTTTTGAAAACCTCAGGAAAACATCCATAAAACGCCCGGCGTAGCCCTACGGTGGCCGTAATGAAGGAATCAAATTAGCAGAAAGTTGTTTCGCTGAGGACGGCGAGTGGATTTGATACAGACGTGTATCAGAAGCACACCAGTGAGAATCACGAAGGGTAAGAGCCTCCCGTCAATAAGCACCGCCTTTAGGCGAGCAGCCTCGTCCAACGGTAAGGTACTAAAGCGAGCGCAACATATTTTCAACTACACGTGAGAGAGACGTGTTTTTC
Organism: Haliotis rufescens; assembly: GCF_023055435.1. Taxonomy (NCBI): domain Eukaryota; kingdom Metazoa; phylum Mollusca; class Gastropoda; order Lepetellida; family Haliotidae; genus Haliotis; species Haliotis rufescens. The sequence continues at coordinate 27,500,187 of NW_025964361.1, forward strand.
ACTTTTGATTGACATCGAGTAGGAGGGTTTGTCATGTTCGCCCGCCTTAAAATCAATAGATTGAATGTGCGACCAAGACTTTAGAGCGCTATATTCCTGCCTATCACAATGTCGGCTCTGTTAATGCTGCAGAGCCTTGTAGGTAGATTGGCGATGGTTCAGAGGTGCCGTATTGCTCCAACAATTCATCGTTTGTACTTCGGAATGGAGTCCTGCAAATTCACTTACGTCAGGGCCCTTGTTGTGCCCCTGGGTCCGATGGAAATAGCATTGCAGCTGGTTGTGTACACGGGACGTGATTATTTTAACTCAAACACTCATTTAATCACAAATGTCTAAGCTCGCACCCTTAAACTATCTCTTCGGTATCATTGAATTATGTTTACAGTGCATGTATGGTGTTCCTGTTTTAGATAACGGGATCGTATGTGTAAATACTTCGCATTGCGTTTCCGTTTGACAATGCCTCGTTGATTAATAACAGTACTTCTCTCATCAATTACAACAAAGCGTCGACGCTGCATCTTGCGCTGGGCATCGCTCATAGACATGTTTCCAGTAATAAACTCCTGATTCAATTTGTATATAACAGCCCTTGCAAAAAAACCTGTTCGTTGTTGATTGTGATTGAGGTAAGTTGATTTACCAGGTCAGGGTGCAAATTCATCAATAATAGTTGTTTCGAATGGCTCAGGAAACTTATCTAAGTCTTTGTAGTAGTCCAGGTATGCCACAGCGGCATGCAGGTGGACAGTTCAAAAGTAAAGGTTTGATTGTTTGGGAGGGGGTAGGGGGGTAGGGGGTAGGGGGGTTTGGGTTGGGATGAGGTATATGCAGGGGTTGGGTAGGGTTGGGGTTCGGTTTGTGGTGTACAGGTGTAACTGGTATTAAAGTTTTCGATTCGACGAAATAAACCTTTTAAAGTTTTTAAAGTATCCAGTTTAACTTGAGCAGGCTTATATCCACCATCGAGCTTTCGAAATGCCCCGTAAGTCTCCAGGCCGTGGAAACGATCGGAGTAACGATCCATGACACAGGGTATGCTCTTCCAGGCCAAACGATCCCTGCAAGTCTTCTTTTTCGAACATTTCTTTTTCGAACATCTGGTGTCGTAACTGATTTTCAGAGAAAATTTAATTTTTAATTCGGAAGATAATCGAGACTGATTACTCTCTAGCTTTGACGTTTGGAACAAACATGAGACACTGGGACAGAAGGCGTCCCATACACGCGGATAGTCACAATGAAAAATGCACGCAATATTTATAAAGTGTAAAATGTAACTTCAATAAACATTCGGTATGTAGAAATCGATTACCCCAAAAAAGAAAATATTGCGTACAAAACAAAACATTATTCAGGTTTTGCATATTCTTAGGAGCGCAATTGTACAATGTTAATTAATTACATTCAATATCATAAACAATGAACATCTTCCTTTCTTGTATGTGATAATAAACTAAAATAAGGTTATAACATTAGGGTGGTTACCTACAGATCGATAAAGACAGAATCCAATATATTGTCAGGACGTTCGCTTCTTCAGAGATTAGACGTATTGGCCATACTACAGATACGAATGGTATTGTCTTTTATTCAATTGAAAAGACAGTTAACTGATCGTTGTTGACAGTTTCCGCCTGGTTGGGAGGGACATTGAGTGAGTTGGGTTTAATGCCGTTCTGATCATGTTAGTTATATGACCGTGTCAGCTTGATGTTGGAGCAACACCAGAAAGGACATCGATCGCAGACTGTTGCCTCCTTGGTGAAACCCACCAACATAAGTGTGGTGTTTGGTGAGTTGAGCTGAAATGGTGTTTAATATCAGATTCAAGATTATTGTACTCTTATATACAGACGTACATTCATGATCACGCTCGCATATTTGTTTGTGTGTACATTGTATTTTTGTCATGTAACTGTTGATGATTTTTTCTGTGGTGATGCGACCCATGAAGATCCAATTTCAGCAACCCAGGCGTTGCCAAAAAAGGCGCCTATGCCTGTCATAAGAGACGACTAGCGGGATCGGGAGGTCAGGCTCGCTGACTTGGTTGATGTATGTCATCGTATCCCAATTGCGCTGATCGATGCTCATGATGTCAACCACTGGATTGTTTGGTCCAGATTATATTTCAGACCGCCGTCACATAGCAGGAATATTGCTGAATGCGGCGTTAAACAACACATAAACAAACAAAACAAATTCTTTGGTGATGCATCGTTAGGAAACTGATCACTGATTCTTCTTTCATCACAATGTAAATCCATCTAAAGTAAGTCCGATCAGAACATAGCTCACAATCATGTGTGCGTGTCTGCTTGTACTAGCCTGGACTAATGCCGGTTTTATAGTCCTAGCCCACTGAGATACCATGTTGCACATCAATGGATATCCCACTCAGACACAATATGCTCACACACAGTAACAAGGTGACTTAATTTGGTTTAACAACGCTTTTGACATTTCATTTCAGTTAAATCATAGCTCGTCAGCTTGATATGGGAGGAAAGCCTTAATGGGTGTAGGTTTCAGACGTTTACCACTTTGGCGAAACCCACGAGCACGAGAATGGTGTTGACAAACCTAGAAACATAATCGGGGGAACCGGGATTCGAAACCACGATCATAGATTTTTGACACGCTTTGCTGAGCAAATCGTACACCGTAGAAGACTGGGCCACTCATATGCCCAAATCGCGGTGTCGATCAACGATTTCTGGGGTTATGTAACCCTTCGGAGAACTTAATGAAACAGGGAGGAGTGTATATATGCAGATTGACGAATATATTAGACAAGGTATCGATAATTTTAGTTAGGTAAGACAGATGATTTTATATATGGAAAAGTAGCCAGTTAGCTACCAATACAAATTGCGCATAAAAAGCTTGACATCGAGCTTAGCTGGGAAGTGACTTGTCAAACCGGCGTATTACATGTACGTACGTCAGCAATGATATATAGGAAAGAAGGAAACCTCATTAATACTTGCGGAATCATTAATGAGTACTCATTAGTGACAGGAAACAAGCCTTTGCGCACCTGTTATAACACAATACAGGCATTGTTCCAATCAGAAGTTGGAAAACATCTTTGTTCAAAAATAGTTATTTTCACCTGTGGGCGAATATCCAGTTCGATAGGTGCGTCATATTGCATCTGTATTATCATGGAGCGGGAAATAGAACATTTGTAGTATAAACATAGACACAAATACAGTACGATAAAGTAATATAGCTTTCCGAGACATTTTAAAATGCTGTGAATAGCTGGAACTTCCGTTGAACTGGCAATCTGAGCCTTGGGGTTGTGTACGATATGTTTTCCACCCACTAAGTCGCCTTTTAAGATGATATGAACATTTCACACGCGCTTCCTGTTTGCTGAATCTTTGAAGACAGAATTCCTTTCTGTACATAATTCTGTGGCTGGGTAGTGGTGATCAAAACAAACACATCACCTTGACTTAAGTTGTAAACACATTTGATGTAAGTGGCTGCTGATATATTGTAATTTATATGGGATGAGTGAGTGAGTGAGTGAGTTGGGTTTAACGCCGCTTTTAACAGTATTCCAGTTATATCACGGCGTGCCAGCTTAATGTGGGAGGAAAGCCCGAAGTGATGCAGGTCTAAGACGTTTACCACTTCGGTGAAACCCACGAGCACGGGTATGGTGCTGACAAACCTAGAAACATAATTGGGGCGAACCGGGATTCGAACCCACAATCATAGGTTTCTGGCGTGCCCAAGGGACGCAACTCTGCACAGCGAATTGCGGCGCCTTAGACGACTGGGCCACCCGTGCCCCCTTATATGGGATGAGTGAGGGAATATGGTTTTACGTCGCCTTTTGCAATATTTCAGTATTTCACTGCTGGGGAAACAAACCAACAATGCACTTCACACATTGTATCTATTAGGGAATCGAGACAGGGTTTGCGGCATATAACCATGAAGGCTTTAACCTCAAGCCGACACTGCCTCTCCAAAATGTATCTGACCTCATATGTCTGGCAATGGTGATGCCATTTTACAATTGAAATGTTTACATGATTTTTGCTTATGATAGTTTATTGGGGCAAAGAGTTAAGTGAACCTAAGTTTGCCTAAGTCTTGAATGTCTTTTTCCAACATCAAGCTGACGGTCTACGCGAAACACCTAATCAGTGTGTTTTTAATTTCACAAACTGACTAGACATTATCCAAACATATGTGGAATTAGATAAATGCTTCAAGGTAGGCTTAATTAACTTTATCAATTACTTTGCCACTGATAACAACAAGTTAGACTAACGTCTTTCACAATGGGGGGGGGGGGGGGGGGGGGGGGGGGGGGGTCGGAAGGCCTAGTGGTTGAAGGGCTCGCTCGTCACGCTGAAGACCCGGGTTCGATTCCCGACATGGGTACAATATGTGAAGCCCATTTCTGGTGTCCCCCGCCGTGATATTGCTGGAATATTGCTAAAAGCGGCGTAAAACCATACTCACTCACTCACTCTTTCACAATGGGATCCAACATGACTGGAGTGAAATGACAGTAAGTTAAGGAATATCACGACCGTCAGCTAAGGGGGTGAAAAAACCGACTTAATGCAGATCTCAGTTGTTAACCGCTTTCTTAGAAGTGGTCTTGGCAACCCAAGCTTGTTGTGATAACGAGATGGAGTGCCAGACAAGCTGACATGGTTGATGTCATTATATCCTAATTCCGATGCTCATGATGTCAATCGGTAGACTGGCTGATCCATACTCGATTCTTTTCGCTGGAATAAGAGACAAACAAACTTTGATAAAATGAGCATGGGAATGGTCATGACAAACCTAGAAACATAATCAGGGTGAATGTGGCATAAGAGTGAGTGAGTGAGTGAGTATGGTTTTACGCCGCTTTTAGCAATATTCCAGCAATATCACGGCGGGGGACACCAGAAATGGATGTGGCATAAGAACCTACGATCATAGGTTCCTGGAACTCCTAAGGTACGCAACTCTGCAAAGAAAATGTTGCAACTCTGCAAAGGGCTCTCGACCACCCACGACCCCCACAATGACATTAACTGTAACGTGTATCATGTTCTTGTCTGTTATCAAAAACACCTGAAATGTTCATCAACCTCTCTGTACCACAACATCGCCATGGGCGGACTCCTGTTGATAAATGCGTTGTTTAGTTATTGATGGATGCTTAGCTGATGCGGGTCGCTGCAATTTCTTGTGATCTTTGATATGTCTGTGCACAGCCGTATCTATTTTATCGCAAATAGACTCATTTATCTAATTGCAACCTTACATTTCCATAAAGTAATGTGGATATAAATTGGGGACAGGGCGTATCATGAGATAATGTTCCAGGAATAGGACAGAGCGCCTCGTGTTAGATACAGTGTACAGGACAAGATTAATGTTTGGACAGACAGTAACTAGTTCATGTGGAATTGCAGACTGTCCATGAAGCCGTCACTGTGTACAACACATGCGTGATTACCTCTACAGCATCAGTATCTACCTCGTCGATAAAACATTATAATGATGATACTTACACTCCAAATGTTACATTTACTGCTACTACTACTGCTGCGGCTACTACTACTACTACTACTACTGCTACTAGACATATTGGTACAGTAACTGATACTGTTGCTACTCCTACTAATACTAATACTACATTGTACCACAACTAATGTTACTACTACTACTACTACTACTACTACTACTACTACTAGACATATTGGTACTGATACTGTCACTACTCCTACTAATACTATTACTACCACTACTAATGTTACTACTACTACTACTACTACTATAAACATTGCTGCTACTACTACCACTATCACAAAAACTACTACCACAACCACTACAATTACTATTACTATTAATACTACCACTACAACTGGTATTACATCTGCTACTTCATCTACTACTTCTATAACTACTACAGCTGCTACTGATACTACTACTACTTCCACTATTACTACAGCTATTACCACCAATTCAAATTCTGCTATTACTAAGAGCTACTACTACTATCATTACGAGTACTACTACTACTACTACTACCACTACAACTACTTCTACAGCTACAACTACTACTACAGCTACAAATGCTACTGGTACATGTTTACTATTACTACAGCTACTACTGCTACAACTACCACTACAGCTACTTCTACAGCTAAAACTACTATTCCTACTACAGCTACAAATGCTACTGGTACATTTTTACTATTGCTCCAGCTTCTACTGCTGCTACTATTACTACTACTACTATTACTACTTTAACAACTTCTGCTACTGTAAATGCTATTGTTACTGCTGCTTCTTTACCACTACAGCTGCTAGTACAACAACGTGAACTATTACTACAGCCACTTCTGCTACGACAAACACTACAGCTACTGTAACTACTACAACTACTACTAGTGCTACTACTACCACTACTACTACAGGTACTACTACCCTATTACCGTTAATGCTGTTACGACTACTACCAGGGCTACTAGTACTATCAATACTAATACGGCTACTACTACTGCTGCTTCAACTTCTTCTATTACCGATATAGCTAGTCCTGCTTCTTCTGCTAGAACTAGTAGAATTGCTACTGCTATAACTGCTACTACTATTGCTGCTACTACTACTACTACAGGTACTACTACTGCTACTGCTGCTACGACTGTTACTGCTACTACAACTGTTGTTGTTTATACTGCTGATTCCGCTGCTACAGATACTACTTCCGCTACTACTACAACTACTGCTGCTTATACTAGTGTTACTGCTGCTGCTGCTGCTATTACTACTACTGGTACTCCCTCTACCACTTCTACTGCTGCTGCTGCGTCTACGACTTCAACTACCACCCAGCCCGAATTAGCTTTGTTGGGACAACCAACGCTTTACATTCTAGTTGAAAGTAAGATTGTAATAACAATTGATAAACTAGATAGCTATTTGTTCTTTCACGCAATTGTATAACAGATACACATTTCATATGTTCCAGTTCGATTAAGTAGATAATACGTTGGGCTTTGCTCTCCGTGATATACAGCAATACTAGTATATCCGAGTTAATAAAAACATATTGTAGCTTCGACCATGGAAAACTCATACATTTATCTGCAAACAACTTCATCACCAGATATGTGTAGGGGTTCCGTACAGTGGAACCACTATTTTGATAATATTGAGATAGTAATGAGATATCATTACGTTGATATTACAATAGTGTACAGTTTCCTGGCCTTGTGTTCATATGATATCAAGCTAAGCATGAACTTCATTTTCTAGGTCAAGTGTTATCACTAAGGAAGTGAATTATGATTATAGTCCGGTATGTGTTTGTGTTTATAGATACTATTCTTTCCCCATCTAAGTACAAATGTTTAAGTGTCACAACACTCCAATCACAGAATGTATAACCAAGGCGTTTTGGTGGTAATTAACAATGCACTTCCATTGCGGATCTACATCACTCCGATTGCAGCAACCTTGACGAAACACTCCATTGATTTCGCCGATGAGGACACTTTAAACTTCATATGTCATTACATGTTTCATTTCTCTATGGGACCGCCTCCGTGGTCTAATGGAAGAGCGTCCGTCCGGAGAGCGGAAGGTCCGGGGTTCGATCCCCAGCCGCGTCATACCAAAAGACGTTAAAAGATGGTACTTGTTGTTACCCTATCTGGCGCTCGGCATTAAAGGGCTAAAACAAGGACTGGTCGGCTCGGAGTCAGTATACTGTGTCTGAGTGGGGTATTCATGTTAAACTGCGGCATGGTATCTCAGTGGGCTAGCACTATAAATCGGCATCAGTCCGGACTAGTGCAAGCAGCCACACACACACATAACGTGCATGCACGTCGCTATATAAGTGCAATAATCTTGGACGCGACGTTAAACCCCATTTCACATCACATTTCATTCCATTTCACATGGAAGTATACATATAGCTGTCAAGTTCAAGAGTTCACTACACATGAACGTAGACTTACATCAAAGTGCTACGACTGGGAAACGTTGGCTGGGTGCACACTTGCGTTTGTGGGTCCGTGAAATATTCCTTTGTCCATGATTAATGGTCATAAAACGCTTAGTCGTATACCGATTGCGTGAATGTGTCGCTAAGCTGCTTTTCACATTTGGTGGATACCACAAAATGTACTTGCATTGAGAACCAGAACGGCTTTATCTGCGTAAATTAAATGCTCCAATTTGATCAATTTGATCGTGAATATTGTCACTAATTACTCGAAATGAGATTGTTTGCGTTCTCGCACTGGCGTCACCAGAGTCATGATCTTGATTACATAACGTGTGACAGGTGACGGTTATATTGACGCCATCCTTACATGTTATCCACATATAGATAATGACCATCGACACAATGTATCAGGAATTAATTGGGAGGTAGGCATGTGCGTGATTAGTGTTTAACAGTGTTCGAACTGTTACAGCCTTTCACAGTATTTTCAGTCACCTTCATGTGGGAGGAGCGACCGACGTCACGAACATCGTTGACGATTACAAAATCAGGGTTATTTGGTATTCTGAATCTCTGCACAAATATTTGCTTCTCGTTAGATCAATGGGCCTGACGATTTCAAAATAAGAAAAAGAATACGATATACTTATACAATGTATAACTTCTCTTTGTATCGTTGACGTAGACGACATGCATTCACACATAGGGGTTAATTGAGCGTTCACTCGTCACGCCTACGGCTTGGATTCGATCAAAAAAAGATTTTTGAAGCCTATTTCTGCTGTCAACCGCCCTGATATTAACGGGATATTCCTAAAGAAGGCGTAAACCCATACTTACTTATTTATGCACTTAACCATGAGTTTGTCTGGTCTAGCCTTGATTATTTACAAACCGGCGTGATAAAACTGACAGTTTGTTAATTAATTATTTATTGCACAACATTCCCACAATCACCTAACCACATGAATGGAAAGTGTGGGATTTTGCTTCTATTTAATCTGAACCTCCGGTTTGTATGGTTCAGACTCGAGTACTTACAGGCCGTCGAAAATATACTGAACCGCAAAAGAAACGTCACCCCAAGTAACATTGCATGAAAAGTTGTCATTTAAATATCTGGGTATTTGTTGTCAAAGTTTCTAAAATTTAACATTACCTTGTCCGAAAAAATGAAATTTGATGATTAAAAAAGCAAATGACAATAAAACCGATCGCCAATGCATCTCAAGTCCACGTAAGGACCACATACGGGCTCCAGCAACGGTACCAGACCACCAACACTACAATTGACCGACCACGCAGTGGAAGACAAGGGTCACCACCCGACGTCAGGATCGCCAGATTGTGCGACAGCATCTTCAAGATCGCTTTGTTACTGCTGCGGAAACAGCCTGAGGTGTCACAGGCCACACCGAGGACACCACGTCATCGCCTGGCCGTCTTCAGTGGGCAACACAGCACCAACAGTGGCGCCACCAGCAGTGGAGAAGAGTCCTCTTCTCAGAAGAGAGCCGTTACTGTATCTCAACAGCAGATGGCAGAGAGAGAGAGTCTGGCGACGCCGTGGGAAACGTTATTCGGATGCTAGTGTTGTTGAGACTCGTGGGGTGGTCCAAGCATCATGGTCTGGGCTGAAAATGGTCTTGCACAGAGGGTCGGCCCTGTGGTCTTCCAGAACATCGGTCCAGGGAGAGGCAATGCTATCACAGCAGCTCGGTACATTGATCAAGTCTTTAGACCACACGCCATATCTCATTTGGCACGCTGCCGCAACCACGAGTTTCAGCATGATAACGCCCGTGTCCACACTGCGAGAGCAACAAGAGACTTCCTCCAGCAGAATTACATCAGAACCATGCAGTGGTCTGCCCTCAGTCCCGATTTAAATCCCATTGAGCACCTGTGGGACGGGATTCAAAGACGGCTGAATGCATCCGACCAAGGCCGACAACTGCAGCTGAACTGCGTCAGGCGTTCCTCAGAGTGTGGGCTCAAGTGCCTATGGCCTTCATCAACCGCCTCATCCATTCCATGTATCGACGTTGCGCGGCAGTCATCAATGCACATTGCGGACACACGAGATTCTGACTTGTGATGCCATTTTCTCGGAGACAAGTGTTGTGTTTCACTTTAAGAACATTTGACACTTAAATTTCAACCTTGATTATCAGTTTTGCCCAGTTTCATCTTTTTGATATGTCTCAAAGTATGTTTACAGTGTTTGGACAAATACGGTTTCTTATATATATCCATCCATGGTGACGTTTCTTTTGCGGTTCAGTATATAACTGAGATATTGCAGGATACACATTCAGAACAAAATGGATTTATGAAAAATTAACGTAATGATGAAAAGTATAAATTCCACCTTCTTTCAGATTCCTGTGATGATCGTACAATTTACAAACATCTATCTGCAGAATGTCATAATGTATTAGACTATGCCTTGATACAAAAACAATACAGGAGATCTAGATATAATTAGGGTTACGGCAAGAGTTCCGCACAGCTGTTGGTTAATTACAGAGTCTATCCGCTTCCGGGGGGCACGGGTGGCCCAGTCGTCTAAGGCGCCGCGATTCGCTATGCAGAGTTGCTTCCCTTCGGCACGCCAGAAACCTATCGAATCCCGGTTCGCTCCGATTATGTTTCTAGGTTTGTCAGCACCATACCCGTGGGTTTTACCGAAGTGGTAAACGTCTGAGACCTGCATCACTTCGGGCTTTCCTCCCACATTAAGCTGACACGCCGTGATATAACTGGAATACTGTTAACAGCGGCGTTAAACCCAACTCACTCACTCACTATCCGCTTCTGAGGCTTCACTCGGAGCGTCTTTTGCATCTCATGGAACGCATCCTTACCACAACAGCAGCCCGTGAAGGCAAGCATGTTTAGCGGTTGTGCGCCTACCCTAACTCCCACCTGCTAGGCATCGTATTCCACAGAACCGGTTGCTGTTGGCAACAGGGGTATGGTGCTGTTATTACATCCTTGCCCAGGCCAACCTGGCTTATCATGGTATTGTTTCTGTCTATCTGTATTTGACGTTATACTCTCGAACTGTCTCGCGAATGTCCTACTGTTTTTGAAATGTAATTTGTAATTGAAAATACGATAAATAATATGTCAGTGTTGTTATATTCAAATTAATCTTTTTTATTTGGGAACATGTCTATTTCGGGGACATCTAAATTTGCTTTGCAAAGCATTCAGATTAGATTTAATGCTGTTTGTTCACATATTATCCATTTAGTTTAGTAAGCGTCTTTCAGTTAGTATCCCCGATATAACACTGTGTGCCATCGACACTTCAATCATAAGGGTATGTCAATATTAATCTGTTTGTCTCAAAGCAACAACAAATTGTCTGGTTTTCGTTTTAGAAGCAACGGCTGTCTCTATCGATCGGAATATTTATTAAGAGTGAGTGCGTGAGTATGATTTTACGCCGCTTTTAGCAATATTCCAGCAATATCACGGCGGGGGACACCAGAAATGGGCTCCACACATTGTACCCATGTCGGAAATCGAACCCGGGTCTTCGGCGTGACGAGCGAACGCTTTAATCACTAGGCTACCCGATCGCCCTATTAATTAAGACGTCGTGCCACCCTATGTGTGTTACATGTATATCATCAATTCAGCCAGTGTTGTGTATTTCCCTTCTTCAAGCTGCATTCCACACTTGTTTATAATATTCTAGGATCCACCAAGCGTTTATGACGTACAATCATTATTATTTGGAAATTGGCTATCCGTCAGTTCTTTTACTTGTCTTTGCATGTGTTTGTTACAGGTGCCACGATACGATTCGATCACCTTTTTGCTGACACCTGGTCTCCACTCTATTAATTTTGATAGTGATTCATACGTGATACATGTCGCCATGAATGTGCCGATTTCACGTTTATTAGTGTCACCGTTTCCTGCATCTACCTCTTATCACGGTCTAATGACCGCAACGCACCCTCGCTTTATTTCCTACACCGCTCGGCAAAGTCCGGCGGTCGTCGTTGTACAGTGAGTGAGTGAGTATGGTTTACGCCGCTTTTAGCAATATTCCAGCAATATCACTGCGGCGGACACCTGAAATGGGCTTCACACATTGTACCCATGTCGGGAATCGAACCCGGGTCTTCGGCGTGACGAGCGAACGCTTAAACCACTAGGCTACCCGACCGCCCCGTTGTACAGTGGCACTGCATTCTTAGTTACAGAATTAGTAATCCGACTACTTCATTCTCTTGTGACCTAACTGAACACTCATACCATGTATTGACTTAATATCTGTTATCTCCCATATATTCGCTACCTTATTCATGTGTTGGGGGCGGTCAGGTAGTCTAGTGGTTAAAGCGTTCGCTCGTCACGCTGAAGACCCGGGTTCGATTCCCGACATGGGTACAATGTGTGAAGCCCATTTCAGGTGTCCGCCGCAGTGATATTGCTGGAATATTGCTAAAAGCGGCGTAAACCATACTCACTCACTCACTGTACAACGACGACCGCCGGACTTTGCCGAGCGGTGTAGGAAATAAAGCCTCCTCAATAATTGTACATAGCTTGTTGTATAAATATAATTATACCGTTGGATAGCTTATGTTCAGCGCTTTATTTTGATACTTACATCATTGTAAGGATAAAGTAGTTAGTTTGCTGTTCGTGTTTTCCCTATGTTTTCCGAAACACACGTTGGCTAAGCGCCCCAGACTTTCTTATTTCCCGGCCGTCTCAGAGAGATCGTCCTCACTGAGGTCCGCGCGCAGCCTACAAAACCCTTCTGTCAGGATATTGTGCCTTTACCCCCAAGTTTCGTTAGATCATTTCAATTGTCTCGTTACTGGGTGGTCACCCGAAACTCAGGTTTCATTAGTAAGTGAAAACCGGGCTCTCTTGATCTAGGACTGACTTACATGGTTGCAGTAAGCTAAACTTAGTAACTAGCTAGGGTTTCCAATACTCAGGTTTCATTAGTAAGTGAAAACCGGGCTCTCTTGATCCAGGACTGACTTACATGGCTGTAGTAGCTAAACTTAGTAACTAGCTAGGGTTTCCAATACTCAGGTTTCATTAGTAAGTGAAAACCGGGCTCTCTTGATCTAGGACTGACTTACATGGTTGCAGTAACTAAACTTAGTAACTAGCTAGGGTTTCCAATACTCAGGTTTCCTTAGTAAGTGAAAACCGGGCTCTCTTGATCTAGGACTGACTTACATGGTTGCAGTAAGCTAAACTTAGTAACTAGCTAGGGTTTCCAATACTCAGGTTTTTTTCTAGTAATCCGGGAATAACCAACCTTTGTGTGATTGTCTAGCTTTGGGGGAAATTCAGCATTTCTTGCTCAGTCAAAGTGGCTGAATCTTTAGTCTATTAAACTAGTTTGATATTCAGAGGTTCTTGTCTATGGTATTGTCCAAGTGTCTTATTTTAGGGATAGGGCCATCTGTGAGTATTTCCCGTTATTGAACCTAAGCCGAGGTTATTCACTCATTAGAGTCTTGAGTTAATTAACTCACGTGTTAATTGGTCGTAGCCGACTTAATTGGCTGTCAATGCATCTAGTCAGTATCTTGTCAAAGTGTTAGTTTAGCTACTCACATTTTATTGCTGTAATAGTTTGTTTACCTTATGCAAAACGAGGAGATACAACATTGCCTAGCTGCAACAGTGTCCCTGATGTTTCGACGACGTATGGATGTAAATATATCATAATAATATAATATTAATTTATTACTTGTACACAGCACTGTTTTCAGCGGTCGGTGTCTGAATATTACACTGCGGGTCGTCTTCAAGCATTGTATTGCAGGTTATATTTAGATATTATATCGTGGGTAATATTTGATATTGTAAGTGCAGGTAGCTCGTGTGACCCAATACTTATATGTTTTTAAATATGTGATTTAATTTATAATTTGTTTATATGTTAAATGTCTCTCATAACCCTGAATGGATGGCCATGTTTTATCTTGTGGTGTAATGTATTTTGTGACCATGGGTGAGACAAAAATAAACAATTTTTCTTCTTTTTTCTTCTTCTTTCTGTAATACAGTTGCTCAGCTAAGCCGCTTATGTATTTGCTCTGATGTAATTAATCAGTCTTCTTTGTCAGCGCAGATTAGGCTCATTGGATCCTCTCATTGTCATCGATTGGTACAATTAGTTTTAGTAATAAACCTGTGAACCTACTACGTTTTCATTATGACTTTATTCTTGTTTAATGACACCCCTGATTGCAGATAGGGGCGGTCGGGTAGCCTAGTGGTTAAAGCGTTCGCTCGTCATGCCGAAGACCCGGGTTCGATTCCCGACATGGGTACAATGTGTAAAGCCTATTTCTGGTGTCCCCCGCCGTGATATTGCTGGAATATTGCTAAAAGCGGCGTTAAACCATACTCACTCACTCACTCACTCACTCACTCACTCACTCACTGCAGATAACGCCTGTAACCTTCAAGATAATATGAATGTGTTTTTATGAACATTGTAGAACAATGGAAGCTGAATATTATTATTGATAAAACTAAGGTGGTTCTATTTGGATCAAGAAAGAACAATAATGTGTTTAGGATATGGGATATTAGTGTTTGAAGTGGATCAATACAAGTAATTGGATCTTGTTTTTTAACAAACTGAAAATTTCCTTGCAGCCAAGATGTCGTTAGTAGCTCAAGTTAGAAAAGCTACGCATTTATTATATATTAGAATACGTACTCTTGATTTACCAATAGACTGCCAGTTATTTCTCTTTGATCAAACAATCGTGCCTATATTAACATATGGTTCCGAAATTTGGGGGTTAGGTAGATATGATAGAAGAAGTTCACATAGATTTCTTAAAAAATATACTTAGGGTGAAAAAAACCACACCAAACTTTTTTTATACGGAGAGCTGGGAAGAACCACTTGTACTGATTTAATTAAACTAAGAATGTTGACATATTGGGCTAAGATAACTTATAATAAACCAACGAAATTGGGTGCTGTTATGTATAATTATTATTTGTCTACTCCTGTATTAGTAATCATAAATAGATCTGGCTCGAACATGTTCAAGATTATTTGATGGATTAGGCCTTAGTTCTATCTGGACCCAACAACCTATGCCAAATATAAATGTATTAAAATGTGCTGGTAAATAACGTATCTTTGATCAGTTCAGCCAGACTTGGACAAGTTGGATAGACAACTCTCAGAAGGCAGTATTCTACCTATTATGTAAACATAAAATCCAGTCACAAAACTATCTGCAATCGCTACCCTTAAGACTCAGTATCCCGATTACTAAAAAAAGATCCACAAATCATTGATTATCGATAGAAAAGGATCGATTGGAAAATATACCAAGGGAAGACAGAATTTGTAGTCCCTGAAATAAACATGACTTCACTGGCGCATATCACTATCTACTAATTTGTAAGAAGATAAGTTATATATTCAAAAGAAGTATTTTACAAGACCTAGTGCGATATTACTTGATATGTTACTAAATACCGAAAGTTTATTGAAACAAAAAAGAAACCTAGCACAGTTTGTAAAATAAATCCTCAAGATCATTAATTAAGTGTATGAGTGCGTTGCAGTTAAACTTACAGCTGACGCACGTGTGTCATGTTTCGTTTCACACCTAATATCTCCAATGCACCTTCAATATGTCATAGCTATGAAACGTTTGTTCTATATGTTGGAGCACAGCACCGCGACAATTAGTGAGTTTTAAACGAGATATTTCACCTTAACCGTCGAAAAGGATTATCGAGCTAAATATCTTAATAGCTGATAAGTTAGATTGTTTTTATCTTAACGAGACATGTTCGTGTTCTTCAGATGCGTACGTAACATAATGAAAATTGTCAATTGCCTTCATTTCGTTTATAATTGTCATTCAAAACCATTACATGTCTTTGTGCACAACATATTATATTTGTTTTGCAGACGCAGATACATTTTACGCCGCTGGGCAAAAGAAAGACTCATTTTAGGGATAAGCTCTCAGTGTTATTTGCTCTTTGTGTACTGAGCCGAGGTCATTTACTCATTAGAGTGTGGAGTTTATTGACTCGGGTGTTAATTAGTCGGGGCCGACTTTATTGCAATTGGCAGTCGACGTTTCGGGTACATTTTTTGTCAAAGTGTTGTTTTAGCTACCTTCCTTTTTATAGCTGTCATACAGTTGTTTGGCTAAAACTTGGTTGTATATTTGCGCTCATAGAATTAATATCTGATCTGTGTGAGCGCACAGTGGATTATTTTTTAATTGTAATAAAATTAGTACCATTAGTAGTTATTAATATATTTAATAAACCTGTGAACCTATTACCACGTTTTCTTTATCACTTTATTCTTACTTTATGACACCCCTTATCATTGGAGCACAACTTTCCGTGACAGTACTCTTTAGATATTTTTTTACCAGAAGCCACCACATTTTTGTTCCATGTGTATCATTTATTTATAAATAGTTAAAACATATTCTTTCTTTACAACAGGGACTGGTAACTTTATTTCTTAATTAACTGAATTTCGCCCAGTCGGTTGGCAAGTTTCTCTTTTTAGCCACTTTGTACTGACGTTTACGTTTCTGATCAGTCTACAGTGTACCTCGTTTGTCATCCAAGACGGATCCCAAGGTGTTGTTTCTTCTGTATTTAATATATGTTTCGAACATAATAATTGAACAGGTCAAAGCCTATGCTTTTACGTTCACGTCTTCCGAGGATGACAAGGAGTGCCATTTGATATTATCAAACGCGTTATAAAGGCCATCCACATCAGCACGTAAATGTTCCTTTTATAGGGTTTGATTTGTTCGGATATGTTCCTTAATACTTACATATATTGGACAGTGATCACAACTAAATCGGATCTAAAACACCGGAGTCCCGTACACTATCAATGTTTGTCACAAATAATCAATCAATCAAAGTGCAGGAAGTAGGTGTAACTCTGGTAGGATCGCTAATAATGTCAAACCATACATTAAATTTAGATAATGCTATCTTATCTGCCCGGCAAATGTACCAATGAGATAACTACGACTTTTGCACTTAATCTGCCTCCATAAATTTCCGGATCGGAAATATTCAATTTACCCATATACCTGACACATAGATTGCTTTAACATACACAGCAATGCATCCCCACGACTTTGCCTACCAAATTTGCTCAATATCTATCAGAACAATTTCTCTTTCTTTAAAGGATGGATGAAATCCTGGAATATAAATATCATTTGTCAAACACCATTGAAACTATATGACCATTCATTGTATTTATGACCATTCATTATATTTATGACCATTCATTGTATTTACCCCGACACATTGCAATCATGCTTATATGTCTTACGTCCCTCCGTTGAATTCTTAACTGTAGGGGGCACGAGTGGCCCAGTCGTCTAAGGCGCCGCGATTCGCTGTGCAGAGCTGCGTCCCTTGGACACGCCAGAAACCAATGATTGTGGGTTCGAATCCCGGTTCGCCCCGATTATGTTTCTAGGTTTGTCAGCACCATACCCGTGCTCGTGGGTTTCACCGAAGTGGTAAACGTCTGAGACCTGCATCACTTCGGGCTTTCCTCCCACATTAAGCTGACACGCCGTGATATAACTGGAATACTGTTAAATGCGGCGTTAAACCCAACTCACTCACTCACTTAAGTGTAAATGCCATTGGCTTATTGGCTATTCGTAATATATACTATGTTCTACAGTTGGGATATCGCCTCCGTGGTCCAGTGGTAGAGCATCCGCCCGGAGAGCGGAAGGTCCGGGGTTCGATCCCCGGCCGCGTCATGGCAAAAGATGTTAAAAGATGGTACTTGTTGTTACCTTGTCTTGCGCCCGGCACTAAGGACCTAAAACAAGGATTGGTCGGCTCGGAGTCAGTATACTGTGTCTGAGTGGGGTATTCATTTTAAACTGCGGCATAGTATCATAGTGAGCTAGCACTATAAATCGGCATCAGTCCAGACTAGTACGCACACGCACACGCACACACACACACGCACACACACGTGCATGCACGTCGCTATATAAGTGCGATAATCTTAGACGCGACGTTAAACCCCATTTCACCTCACCTTCTACAGTTGGGAGATAAACCTTAAGTTATTTCAGTGTTGTATATGAATATTCGTTGCCCGGAAATTTCGGACATTGAATACTCTATAACATAAGAGCCACAAATATTGAAACCACATATATGTAATCTTTACCAGCATTGAAATATGATAAAACTGTGTGTATGTTTCCTAGCTCGCACACATGATGATGCAGTAGATGACGTCATATGCTTCTGTGATAACTGAGCTGGCTTATTCGCAGTATGTGGATTAAAACAATTAAATCGAAATTGTTCTGATAGATATTGAGCAAATTTGATAAGTAAGTTTTAAACCTAATGCGTCTCCAAATTGATACGACTGCTCAGGATAGGTCCGCCGAAATTGCTTTGACAAATGGCGACCTCTTGAACACCTAAAGCATGTGTGGAGTGAGGCGTCTTATTTCTGATTGTAATTTGGAGACATAAATGTTAAGTTTTAGCATGTAATTCACGTTCGCGTTATTTAATCACTGCGGTATGCGTTTCGCCAAATCGGAGGGTATGCACTGGTAAAGTTGGGATTGAGAACAAATATACTTATCAAGAAAAACATTCATACGCAGTGAAAAATCCGAAAGATATCCAGGGTTAATTCAATTTTTAAGCAGTCAGATTGCAACATACTATTGCATTTTTATTATTAATATGAATACAGATATAATTCGAAAATATTAGAAAATAATAGCTGTAATTGTTTTGAGCAAATATATATTGTCCGATGCTTCGTTTCAATTCGTTTGAAAGATGACCTATCTAGAAATCTTTATATCTTCCAGCAGGTAGTTTTACAGGCATGTTCATTCAATACAGTGAATTTGATGTCATTCGTATTAATTTCTAAAGCAAAAGTGAAAAGCAATTCCCCAACATGTTCGTGTTATTTGCTTTTTGATATAATAAAATCAGACAAATGTTATACTATCGGGAATACACCATCACATGTTCTACACACTTCAAAGGAAATGTCTGTAAGCCACGCAAGTGGAATATTTTCATAATTGCCACCACCACAAAACACGATACAGTTAACTAAAATATTGCTTTATGCACATGAACAAAGCGTATAAAAGATAGATCATCAAAGAAGAATGGTGAGGCCAAACTAGAAAAAATCGATTCGCTGTTATTGTCATCATATCGCAACCTTGTTTTATGGATGTCTTTTCCCCACAGGTAATCCAACAGGACCTCAAAATGTATATTGGTTTCATTTCCAATAACATATTCTGCCAAATCCAATTTATTCCAACATAACGAACAAACAAAAATATGTAATGTTAGTATCATCGAATGGTAGCCCTTTATTTCAAGCTGTGATTGCAGTAGGGTTGTAGCCTTAGCGTCAAGAAGCATCTCTGAACATGACCAATTTTCAAGCAACCCATCCGACACAGCATCTACTTCG
The DNA here is from genome assembly GCF_023055435.1 of Haliotis rufescens. Taxonomy (NCBI): domain Eukaryota; kingdom Metazoa; phylum Mollusca; class Gastropoda; order Lepetellida; family Haliotidae; genus Haliotis; species Haliotis rufescens. Next base: position 27,519,698 of record NW_025964361.1, read on the forward strand.
ACCCAGCACCTCTACCAACCCAGCGACCCTTGAAGATTCGGGATAGAATAGGTCTTCAGCAACCAATGCTTGCCGTAAAAATGCGACCATGCTTGTCGTAAGAGGCTTCTAACGGGATCGGGTGGTCAGGCTCGCTGACTTGGTTGATGCATGTCATCGTATCCCAATTGCGTGGATCGATGTTCATGATGTTAATCACTGGATTGTCTAGTCCACACTCGATTATTTCCAAACCGCCGTCATATGGCTGGTACTTTGTTGAGTACGGCGTTAAACAGCAAACAAACAAACACACAAACACACAAACAAACAAACAAAGCCAGCACCAAGTCCCACTCACCAACTCCCCCGACCAAGTCCCCGTCTTATCGAACACTCAGTCCGACCCTGCTACCATCCTGATCTACAGTGGATGCTGATCCATTGACCTTTGATATAACGTAGTGCCTTGTCTATCCTTTATAGGTGTCGATTTGGCACATGATTACGCTAGACATACACACGTCATGGCTTCATGGTAATTAGCCTTTCTAATTGAATGGCTTTGTTCATTCAGACAAAGGATGTCCTGAATCGGTTGCCATGACAAATTTCATCATGAAAATATTGAGAACCCAACACAAACCAAAGTATTATAGGCATTATCTTGGGCAAAAGCAGACGGTTGTTTTATTTCTACATGTTTAGTTAGAATGTATCTGTATGATTTTCAGAATGTTCCACGATAGCTGAAATTCGCTCTGGTTGTCAGTTTTGTTTTGGAAATATATGTAGCACAGGAGTGGTTATGGCGGATATGCGTGTTACATGGCAATAACGTTTGTCAAAAAGGAGAACCCCCGCTTCTTTCTATACGTTAAACTGTCAAGGGACTGATAAACACATGCCGCAGATGTCCTTTTACCAGGAAATTACAAGTTATATTGTAAGATGTTTGTCCTATTACAATATTTTATATTTTTGTTGGAGATGGAAATACGTTCTAAATAAAAATGTTCACATAGGAAACGCACCAAGAAATTTTATAATGGTACTTTGAGGATGCAGATATTGATATGTGCTACACTTTATTAGATTGAGTCAGCGACACTTTAAGTTCAACGAATTAAGACGTTTAGCTAGAATTGAATAAATTATTAATGCCCTACCAATTTCACACAAAGGCATAATAACAAATGAAAAAAAAGACAATTCCCCCACGAACGTTATCAACGTAAAAGATCAGTGAATATAAAAACTGCTACACATGCACATCGTGGCTGTTGAAAGACAACACTAAAATAGGTTTTGATTAAAACAAATTAGTTTAATTATCAAAACACGCAATTGTGCATACGTAAGCACAATGAGCACATAGCAAGTCATCTCAGCATACCTGTCTAGATATTTATTATTCATGGTTACAAAGTATAATTGCATATGAACAGATGGCGAGGAAATGAATAACGCCACAGCCTTCGGCTATCCATGTTTGTATCTGTGTTACAGGAAATAGACCACAAACAACAGGCAGCCACGTGATATGAAACCCCACTATTTACAAGATTAGGTGAGGGGACATGGGGGTTTTAGGTTACACACAACCAAATGTTTTCCCATAGACTTCTATAGTAACGTTATATCTTTTTTTAAAAATAACTAGGCATTCAACAGCCATTACATTTACATATATGCACAGTCTGGCCTTAAAGCTGCAATAAAAACACAAATTTTGGCTAGGTTAGTCAGCTCCTTTTCCGAGTACAGGAAGCTGAACACACCAACCCCAGTTCCGCACCAAATGTCGCCTACTTGAAAATATCTGTGCTCACATAAAGCACAAGTCATCTTGTTAAAAAAGTCAGCACCAAATATTGAAAAATATGGGCAGTTTTAATTGCTGGATGGATGTACATTTAAAAGACATAAAATTCTTACACAATATCATCCAATCACAGCCTGCAGATGTCTCTTGATCTGCACTGAAGGCTGTCACCGCACGGTCACAACCAGTTCTGATTTGGTGTAGTAGAACCTGTACGTCGCGTCCAAGAATATTATATAGCGGCGTGCATGCACGTTTGTGTGTCTGTTTCTACTAGTCCGGACTGATGCCGATGTATACAGTGCTAGCCGAAGTTTAACATTGATAAACCAGTCAGGCACAGTGCTTGTTTTTAACCCGTACCCGTGCGCCAGACAGGGTAACAGTAAATACCATCTTTTTACGTCCTTTTGAATGACGCGGCCGGGGATCGAACCCCGGACCTTCAAACGGACGCTCTACCACTAGACCACGTAAGCAGTCCACTATTTACAAAGGTGCAATAACACTGAGTGTTCCAATACGTATCTTGAGTGAACAGGAACACACTACAAACATCACTGGTTATTTGGTGTGAGAGTGGGGACGGTCGGCTGCAAAGGATGCACATCTTCTTGCGCCATACACAAAAAATAAGAAACGTATAACAAATTATCTATAAAGGCAATCATTTGGTGAAATACGTGGATCCATCAAACATGTTGTAGAAGTAGTGCACCCTTTTGTCCAAACATGCTGTATCCGTGCTTTCTTTTATCAATGTGTTTAATTTGTCCGTCGTAGATATTTAGTTAATATTTCTTTCGAGACGAGTCACAAAAGAACTTATGTAGGTGAGATGTTGTATGTCTCCAACCGACGTCAGTAATATATACGATATGTCAATAAAATACACACTATACAACAGACTGAATATATTCGTTGACAGTTTTAGAAAAGATTCCTGCCGTCGGTCCACGATGACGAGCAATGTTCCAAGCAGTAATTACTACCCTACGTACACGTTTGGCGAAACTCTCGACAAGTGGGGGGCACGGGTGGCCCAGTCGTCTAAGGCGCCGCGATTCGCTGTGCAGAGTTGCGTCCCTTGGGCGCGCCAGCAACCTATGATTGTGGGTTCGAATCCCGGTTCGCCCCGATTATGTTTCTAGGTTTGTCAGCACCATACCCGTGCCCGTGGGTTTCACCGAAGTGGTAAACGTCTGAGACCTGCATCACTTTGGGCTTTCCTCCCACATTAAGCTGACACGCTGTGATATAACTTGAATACTGTTAAAAGCGGCATCAAACCCAACTCACTCACTCTCGACAAGTGTGGAGTACCTGATGCATAAAAAAATCGAACAACACCAATTTCTTCTCAACCAGTTTTGTACTTGGTAATCACAAACCACAAGACTGGGGTAACTGAAGGCGCAGGGCTCAATCGACATTTGGGTCTTCAGTTCACTGTAACGAACTGGCGAAAGTTCACGTTTCACACTCTTTTATATATGTGTAAGTGCAGCCATCTCAGGTATGTATGCGTAGAACAGAAAATTAGCATTGTTCAAAATATGGACAATTTATGTTATCTTAGTACAACGACGTAATGCTTCGAGTTTAGTTGACAGGGTCATAGGGGCTGGTCATCGTGTCTTACTGGACAATGTTTACAAATATTTCTATTGCTGCCTCGCATTGAAGGTATGAAAAAACTAGATTGCCTCAATGCTCATATACGGTAAAATAAAAGAGGGAACTCTCTGGTGAACATTGTAAAACATGGCGTCTCGCAATATTTCGATGATCTGTCTGTGTCACGTGTCAGCTACATGTGCACCATGTACAAGAAAGAGTAATGTAATTGGTTCTCTGATCTATGGAACGATGTAGCTAATCTTAATGGACATAAAGTGTGTAAATTAGATTTCTTTAAGGAGACACGTAGTGCCTGAGTGGTATATTTTATCTCGTTTCACTCATAGAAACACAAAAAGTATAATGTTTATGAAAGTTTCAGCCTACCGCTTAACACAGAAAAAACTGAGGTGCGGTCGTCCCCAAGTCTAAACGATGGAATTTACAATTTTGCTTAAACGTATTGCAGACTGTCACATCGCATGAAATATGAACGCCACTTATTTCAACCTATCGGCCCTTGCTAAACAAACCATAGGCTACACAATTTGGTTTATCTTTGGTCAACTTACCTCGTATCAATTTTGAAACAACCATCGAATCTTACAGGGGTCTTACAGATACTGTGCACATAGACGATTCTCAACTTAGAGTCACGTTTATTAAAATCGTCCAAAAAAATGAGGCTGCCAACACCCTTTTAGGTACTCAGTGATGTGGTACGCCGGACATATTGCTCATTTCGTGCCTCTTAAATATATCACCTTTGGGCGATCCTATGTAAACGTCTAAAATCGCTTTTAACAGTTTTATATTCAACATATGTAGACTAAGTAGAATTACATCACCTAGGCTTACTATCAGCACACCAAAGTCTTCTGGCAGCTCCCATTTCATGACGATTATTATGTAAGTCATTTTCCTTCCAGTAAAGTTTTAAATGGTAATTGTACAGAGAGACTGGAAAGGTACGTTTAGCAGATACTAACAGGGCATTTGTAACAGCAGAGGTATACATTTCCACGCTCTCGGGTGATTTTATACCTGGTGGAAGATAATTCAAATCCTGCGTTATTTGAAATAAATGATGTTTGTTGCAAAAAGATGATATGGTTGGGGGATGTAGATGAAAATACATTGGCAAGGGAGCCAAATGGAAGCCATTGTTTATCACCATATTACTAATATTTATACCAGTCTATTATGTTGTCATAATTCCTTTAACCTTATATGCAAGAATTTCTATTTTTGAGTGGTTCATTTAGCTGTGCCTTGAGTAAGACATTACGTTATCTGTACTTGATGGTGCTGCCTCCGAAACAAATGTTCGTCGTCGCCTCGCAATGTCTTATGTAGGTTCAACTGGCTTATAATCTCACAAATCATACCCGTTTCCTATCTGCGCTAAAAAACGTAATTTGTTGCTGAACAGATAGTTAGAAAGTATCAAGACAACAATCAGTTAAATGTTACGCTTTATCTTCCGCACAGGCCCTTTGAAAGGCACACCGTCATCTCAGTGAAAAGGTCAACACTTTTAGCTATAGAGGATGGTCTTAAGACAAGCAAATGTGACGCAAATGAACAACTTGGGGCCCATTGGTTATCTTTGCCTGAATCAGATACGACGGACGGGAACTGGGGAGATCTCAGCCATAAGAACACCTGAAGCACCAATACGACATTGATCGGCTTGTCAATTAACGCTGGTCTTAGATAAGTTGTGTTACAGCCAGTGTAGGTGTGTGATTAATCGAGCTCTTGGTTCTGTTACTGACGTGTTTCCTTGTACTTGCATTAGTTGCTTTTGTCTCTGCGCATTACTAAATGTGACTTCATTAGCATAAACAAAAACTTCAGTGACACACACTACATAAACACGTCTGGAAATTATCTCACATTTCCTCAGATACGGTAACCACACCGTACACCCTAGGCCTCCTCCCAAAACAACAAAAAAACAAAACAAAAACAAAACAAAACAAACAAACAAACAAAAAACACAAAAAACAAACAAAACAAAACAAAACAAAATAAATCATGCACGAAAGCACGATGACTTAGAGCTAGCAATTCCAAGATTATAGATGATTATACATCTCTGTCCCTTTGAGAAGATATACATGTGTGTCAGACTGTCACGGAGCTGTGCTCCAATGGTCAGGGATGTCATAAAATAAGAATAAAGTGGTAAAGCAAACTTGGTAATAGGTTCAAGTGTCTATTAAAAAACTACTAATGGTACTACTTGTTGACAATTAAAAAATAATCCACTGTGCGCTCACACAGATCAGAAATTAATTCTATCAGCGTAAATATACAACCAAGTTTTAGCCAAACAACTTTAATACAACTATAGAAAGGACGGTAGCTAAAACAACACTTTGACAAGATATGGGCACGGAGGTGTCCTCCCATTAGTTAGACGTCCCAATAGTTAGACAGCTTATAACAACACTTTAAACGGTTGAGTGCACACTAATCCTTATGCTTGTTACCTCAGACTTTAAAATGGAATAGTCCAGATAAGATATGACAAACAAAGCAAAGCAGCTAAATAGATACTTTAATATTATACTTAACATTTAATGACACTTTACATTTGATAAATTTTATACAGTTTGTAACAACACTTTGTGACAGTTTTTGGTAATGTACACTTTACATTTAATAACTTTTACAGTTTATTTATCCCAGACGAAGCAAGTGTGCTAGGTGACAGAGGTCTGTTGAGTCGCTCTTGAACTTCTGTCTTCAGTTGTCGAAAAAGCCGGCCATAGGTTGTTGCTTGGCGATCTGGCAAAAGGGCGAACACTAGAGGGAAGGTGATGGGACAAACTCTGGCATGAATGATGTATACTTGATCCCATAAACCTGGACATGCTGCGAAGGTACCATCCATGTAAAGGGTGTCAGCTTCATGGAGGGCTTGTATCTGTTCTGCAGTGGAGAAAGCCAGGATCTTGTCATCGTCACCGTCGCTGAACAGTAGAAAGGGACGTCCATCTGTTGTCTCTGACCATTTGTCTTCAATGTCTACTGCTGACCGCGACCTGGGTAACGCTGGAATGTAACGCCTGAACAAGAGCAAAGGAACAGTTACACATGTGTTACATGAAATATTGATAATGATTTCATTAACTTGACATGTTTAAGAGCGAAACAAGTTATGTGGGACCTAAAAAAAAGAAGTAAATTCTAACCAAGTCAAAAATACGGGATGATATTTACCTGTAAAGTGCACTTTTCACGCTCTGAAATGATGGCATCGCTGGCATGTTGGCTTCATCTACTTGAGTGACTTGCTCCTCGTACAATGCCTGCATCTGTGTGGTTTCTTCTCGAGCTCTTTTACGAAGATTGCTGACAAAGTTCACTCTGGTTTCATCTTCAGGCGGATGGTTATGTTCCGACTGATTGCAAAGAAAGTCACCGACAGTCGTACATTTCCCATTGCACGTCTTGACGACACATCTCCAATGTGTGCAGGTTTGCCTCTCGCGGTTTCTGTTGTAAATATATCCATCTAATATCAACTGCTCACTTCCACGCCGAGAGGTGAGGTACTCTACTTTCCTTAAACCAGCCATATCGATACTGATAATGATACGTACCCCAAGATCATTTTTATTTGTTTGATGAGTAGATAATCTAAACTCAAATCCTTCAACTGATCATACAGTAAGACAATTAAGCTACTCCATAGTTTACATAGTTAATCTCATGCCTATTGAACCTGTGCTGAGAGTAAGGTAATTTAGGTTAATTAAACGAAATTATAACATATATACTCCCTAAACTGTGAGTCCCCTTTCCCTACCCAGTACTTTAATCTAATTGGGACTGATCCATTACACCTGTAGGTAGATTCCCTCTTTGCCTAAATAAACATGTCTAACAATTGGGACGTCTAACTAATGGGATGTCTAACTAATGGGATATAACCGGCACGGAGGGTATCGTCCCAAAACGTAGACCTGCCAAAACGCAGACCCGTTAAAACAACACTCGTTATGGCTGGTTGCATCAGTATTTAGTACCCTGTACCCTGTACCCTTAAGTAAAATGGTATCACCCATGTAACAAGAAAGAAAGCTGGGTAGAGTTCACAATTTTTTATTCAAATGTTATTTCATTGTCATTTATGATATCAGTCATTTTCACTTCTTTATCATCAGTGGACCAACTGCATCCAGGTACTGAAGGGGTGTCTTTTCACGGCGATGAAGCTGTTCCTTCACTGGGTGGCGGTGCTGCTCCGAATTGAATCTGCGCTAGTTTCGCTCTCTCCGAAATTTCTACCTTCTGGATCAGTTCGATAAATCTGAAGATGTTTGGATGCTTTGTGCTGGAGGGACTTGCCGATTCTGGAGTGGAAACCTTCTAGGTTGTTGTTTGTACGGGGCCCCTTTGTCGCATGGTATATCCACAGTCGAGGTGGGAACCGGGCATCGTCATCCACCCATGTCGTAACCTCCAGTACACATTTTCATTCTTCGTCCTGTACTTAGCATACGTGTAGCCGTCTAGGAGAACTTGTGGGGCACCTTTCTGGGACAAGACATACTCAACTTTCGTAAGTCCGGACATAGCTTAATTGGGTTGAGGTTGAAGCTCATGTTCAAATATATTTATATGTTATACCATACACAAGAGAAGGAAGTATTAGTGATTGAGAACATTTGGTATATTCTTACACAAATCCCACAACTTGTTTAAAGGTAATGTTTGAATAAGATTCGTGATGTACCGGGAGCGGTTAAAGAAAGGAAGAGTTTTTTTAAGACAATGTTGTTGTTGTCCACTACTGCTCATTGTCTCAACATATTGACAATCCCTCATAGCAGGGGAAGTGGACCAGTCCATTCATTAATTAGGTGTGACCAGCATGGCCCAATTAATTAGTGAGCTAATTTTAAGCTGCTTTTTGGGAGGTCTGCATTTTGGAGGTCTACGTTATGGGAGGGAACCACCCGGAGCGTCGACTGCCAATTAAGTCGGCTCCGACCAATTAACACCTGAGACAGTTAATTTCACCCTCTAATGAGTGAAAGACCTCGGCTCAGTAAACAAAGGGGAAATAAAAACTGAGAGCTTATCCCTAAAATGAGTCACTTAGACTACAAAACTAGACGATTACTTCTGAAAATCAACTAGTCTTAATTGACTAAAGTTCATGTTACTTTGAACAAGGAAATACTAAAGTTCCCAAATAGTTATTCACGGGAAAGGTGGTTATCCACGGATTACTAGAAAAAACAGAGTATTAGAAACATTAGTCACTAAGCGCCTAGTCAAACACGGGAAGATTGGTTATACACGTACTGGTATTAGAATACAAGTTACGAAGAGTTTTGACATCACGGGAAAGTATTTCCACGGATTACTAGCAAAACTCAGTATTACAAACCCTAGTAACTACGTTTAGTTCCATACAACCATACTAAGTCAGAATACTGAACGACATAGCCCCCAAGGGAGGGTGATAGTACCAGATCAAGAAAGTCTGTATATACAGCGCACGCGGACGTCGGAGAGGTCATCTTTTCGAAGACCGCTTGGGAATACCACTGACGGGGGCGTTTAGCAAACGCGCGTTTCTAAACGCGGGGAAACACGAATAGCAAACTAACTGCTATATCTACACTGCAGATGTAAGTGTCAAAATATAGCGCTGTACATTAATATCCCACGGTATCATTAAAGATTCACAACAAGCTACGTACAATTATTGATGAAACTAAATGACCAAAAATACATGAGAAATATCTGAATGTAGATATAAAATTCCCCTGATGTTTTCAAACCATAAATACAAAAACATTTTCATTACAATAATATGGGAGCGAACATATGAGAGATAACATGCATCCAGTCATTACATGGTTTGAGAGTGTCATGAGATTACAAGCAAGAAAACTTTTGGGCCACTAATTCTCTAACACCAAAATGATCTGATCTATGTGATAGCGACCACCGGAGATTACCGAGCGGTGCCGGAAATAAAGCCGGGGCTCTACCGGCTCTGGACCGTGAGTAAAATTGATCAACGGTGACACAGACACAGACGCAGGGTTGCTGGAACACTGGTACACAGAGTTGGATCCAGAATTATGAAAATACGAAGTGACTTGACCAAGGGATTGTGGGCATTCCTGCGTCAATCACCCATTCCATGACATCACAGGAAGTGACGCCTTTACCCTGAAATGAAATGAAAGTCACGAATGTGTAATTATTTTACAACCAAACATTCAGAAAGCTGAACTTTCTAAATCAGTTTTTTTTGTCTAGTGATCATGTACAAAATATTTTTTTGATAAACCTTGAAACTAATGTACTTCAGTATCAGCGACTGCTAAAACCGTTTGCTTCCGTGCTGATCGGTGCAAATAATCCTTGATTTCAACTGACTTTGATATATTTAGGTCAGAGGCGACACAGTTAACGAAACATTTCAATTTGTTACATTCAGATCTTTGACATCCCCTCGACTAATCATTCATTTAAGGTGCGAGTCCACTTCAACATTCATTGCTTGACCGAGGACAAGGGGATTACATACTGAATAATTAATCGTCACCGACACAAAGAAATTCTAAATAGTATCAATGTCAGCTGTCAGCGACAAAAGGCTTAAGTGTCTGTATTGTAGTAATTAGAAACGGCAGAACCCTGCTCTGGAACTGTGTCCACTCCCTTGTGCCTTGTCCAGCCTGTATAGTGGGACAGAGTGGAAGGCTCTTTGATGTGATTGATTTCTGCTATAGTTATTGTTATATCCCTATTCCTGGCTTGAATGCGAGTTTAGAGTCTTCATACATGTAGGTCTTCTCGAAAGTTTTCGAGAGATCACTTCATTATATTAAAATGTTAATGTATATCAATGGAAAGGTAAATACTTCTTGAATATAACATTCGGCCACATGTGGTCTATGAGACACTGAAGATGAAATACAATTTCAAAGGGAATGAGTATTGTTTTACGCTGCTTTTTGCACCACGTCATGATTATCCCCGCGAGGGACACACAAACATGTCTTCACTTGGAGCTATGTGGTGCCAGCACTGGCATTTCAATATATTTCATGAAATACATACACTCTTCAAAAAATGCAACGCACAGTTATTATGTAGTTCATTGAACCTGACTACATACAAAATCCGGTATATAAATTGGATATATGTTATTGGAAAATGTTGGTTGCCTGATATTCCACAAACGGTGCGTCAAAACGTAGCCATTGTCGATTTGCAATGTCTTACACGACATTGTTTTCACACTTGTTCATAAATGTCATGGAGGAAAACAGTAAAGCAAAATGCAAGTGCAACTTATGGCATTCGTAACTCGTGGTAGGGGCTTTAAAAAGCCAAGCATGAGTCATTAATTTGTCATTCAATTGTCAACGTTTTTAAAGTTCGAAAATGCCGAGACTCAGCACTGCCGATCGGAACATCGCCACAGGATGTATCCAAAGAGGGGAATCGCAGTCTTCTGTTGTACGCCACTTCAACGTCCACCACAGCACCAACTGCCGCCCTTGTGACCGATACACACAGTTCAATTCCACTGCAGACCGTCCGAGAACCTGCCGACCATGAGTTATAACCCCTGGACATGATTGCTACATTCGACTGTTCCACCTTCGTCATCTCAATGCAACAGCTACGGACGCATCCCTGGTTTGAGGAGGACCAGACTGTCAGAAGACCAGTTTTCGTCCCTGTTTTGCAACATATCCATTGGCAGCGACGCTTGCGTTAGTGCCATACCTAACAGCCATGGTATTTGAGAAACTGGAGACGGGTGTGGTTTAGCGATGAATCACGATTTCTTATTCACCGGCGAGTTGGAAGACAACGTGTTTATCGTCGTCGAAATGAGCGTTTTGCCCCACATTGTGTACGTGAATTTGACAATTTCAGTGGCGGTAGTGTCATAGTGCGGGGGCCATATCTACACCACGAGATCTGACTTGGTTATGGTTCAGGGAAATTTGACAGCAAATCGCTACATTAATCAAATCTCATTGGTATTTCTAATGACCTTACCATGAAGCAGCGTAATGTGCTAAAGAAGCTGAGAGAGAACAATAAAGTGGGCTACTATAAATATGGAAGGCTAGTTGTTAAAGAAGGTGATAGTCAGTCTACCTCGAAAGATGGATCTGCAAATGAGTCTACTAATGTTCATGGAGGTGGTGATACTAGTCACACCAACGCCAACAGTGGTGACGAAAGTCGTAGACGTCTTAGATCTCACGCTCAGCATCCCCATGAGGAAGGATCTAGGAAATAGGGGTGTGGCCGAGCCCATGGTGACGTTTGTGACAAGTGTGCACAAAGACTAAACTTTCTTTTTGGGAATGTCAGCGGATTGTTGACAAAGATAGTAGACAATAACTTCATTTCCTTTGTCGATACATTCGCCATTATTGGACTCACAGAGACTTGGGTAAAAGACATTGAATTTGTGGATGTATTCACAGATTTCATTGCTTATAATGTAAATGCTATCAAAACTGCCCAGTATGGACGTTTATCAGGCGGAATTTCACTATTAATTAGAAAATCATTAAAATCTTTTATAAAGTATGTGCATATTGGTGAAAATGCGGTATTCATTGCATTTAATAAGTCCTTATTTGTTCATGAAAAAGATATCTTGTTGTGTTCAGTTTATATTAACCCAGATGGGTCGTCATGGTATGACAGTAAGAACGGTAGATGTGGTATCACTTTATTTCAAGAAGATTTATTTGATGTCCTGCAGAAAGTGGGCGATGTTGATATAATTCTTGGTGGCGATTTAAACGCCCGGACAGGCACAGATGTGGATTTTGTAAATGATGATATAGCCGAACACTTAAATATAAATTTCTTTGATTTTATGTGTGATAGTCTCAATATTACTAGGTATTCATGTGACAAAAAAATCAACAAGTATGGCCGAAAATTGTTGGATCTCTGTGCAACTTTGAATCTGAATATATTAAATGGAAGAGTGGGTCGTGATGCCGGTACAGGTGATTTTACCTATATCAGTTCCACAGGAACAAGTGTGATTGACTATATTATTGCTTCCAGCAACCTGTTTTCTTTGTGTGATAGCTTTAATATTGTCTCGAGAGGGGAATCCCCCCACTTACCGGTCTCATGTTCATTTCAATCACGTGTTCAGTCGGCAGCACATGCAGAGAGGCAAGAAGCACGTGCTGGTGCAAGTGCCAGTTATAAATATATGTGGGACACTGACAAGCTGTCTGATTTTAGGGACAACCTTATGACACCAGGTATTTTAAATATGTTAATGTCATGCTCTGACGTAGCTATGACTGATATTGATGCAGCTGTAGACAAACTTACCACAGCTATATGCTCCGCAGTTGATTGTATGAAAAGGGATCTGTCCATAAAACCGAAGTCACAACCTTGGTATGATAAGGAATGTGTTTACTCCAGGATGGAAAGAGATAGACTTTTGAAAGTATTCAGACAACTCAGGGACAATATATCTCTTCAGAACTTTATTACAGCCCGTAATCTGTACACAACTATTCTTAGGAACAAAAAGAGACTTTATGCTGAGAAGAGTTAAATTATTGTCACATATTAATAATGCTAAAGATTTTTGGAGAATATTGAGAGATTGTTTATCATCTAGTAATAATATATCACCTATATCTTCAATTATGTGGTATGAGCATTTTAATGATTTGTTTAATAGTTCTGTTTATTCGACAGACCCACATGAAGATGCTGGTGAAGTTGACAATGAGTGTTTTGATGACGTTGTTAAACCATGTGGAAATACCTTAACTGATGATGTCTCTCAGAATATTTTAGATTCACCTATCTCCCGAGAGGAAATATTAAAAGCAATTTCACAGCTTAAATGTTCAAAGTCTGCAGGGTTGGATCATATAATACCAGAGTTCTTTGTGGCTGCTCAGGATATTTTAGTACCATATATTGAACTTGTCTTTAATATTATTTTTGACTCAGGTAGCTTTCCACAATCTTGGTGTACTGGCATAATAATTCCATTACATAAGAAAGGTGATACCTCCCTACCCAATAATTATAGAGGAATAACTTTATTGAGTGTATTTAGTAAACTTTATACTTCAATTTTAAATAACAGGCTATCCTTTTGGTCCAGTGCATATGATAAAATTGTGGAATCCCAAGCTGGTTTTCGGAAAGAATACAGTACAATAGACAACATTTATATTTTACAAGCAGTCATTCAGCGTTATTTAGCAAAAAAGCATGGCAACATTTATGCATTATTTGTAGATTTTAAAAAGGCTTTTGACCTTGTTGATCGGTCTAAATTGTGGTCTATATTAATGCAGCAGGGAGTATCCACCAAGTTTTTACTTTCTTTAAAGTCTATATATAAGTGTGTTAAGGCTAGTGTAAGGTCAAATAATATTTTCCCTGAAGAATTTCATTGTCCTCTTGGCTTAAGGCAGAGATGCGTCTTAAGTCCATTATTATTTTCTATGCTTATAAATGAGTTGGCAATGGATATAGAATTATCTTGTTCAACAGGCATACAGCTTCATCCTGAACTTATTCAACTATTTTTGTTATTATTTGCAGATGATGTTGTTTTGCTTTCTGACACTGTATATGGTCTTCAGAAACGTATTGATACGTTAAAATATTTTTGTGATACCTACCATTTGTGTGTTAATCTGGAAAAAACTAAAGTCATTGTTTTTAAAAAAGGTGGTGTTTTATCAAAGTATGAGAAATGGAACTTTGATGGCTTCAGTCTTGAGTGTGTAACCTCGTACAAATATTTAGGTTTATCTTTTACAAGAACTTTATCATGGGGTAAACATGTTAAGGTTGCAGCACTACAAGCTAAGAAAGTACTATGTGGCATACTGAAATCTCTGTCCAAATTTAAGCCCATACCCTTTGATTTATTTTTTAAAATATTTGATACCAAAATTAGCCCAATTTTGCTATATGGAGCAGAAATATGGGGTCTGAGTCCTAAAAATTTGTAATGATATTGAAAGTATTCACATGATGGCTTGTAAGCGCTTTTTAGGTGTTAAGGTCTCCACCTCAAATCACGTTATAAGAGGTGAATGTGGCCGATATCCTCTATACATTTATGCTTATAAAAGAGTTGTTAAATATTGGTGCAAAATTTTGAAAATGCCAGAATCTAGATATGTAAAGAAATGCTATAATATGCAACTGCAAGCTGTAAGTAATGGTAAAGTAAACTGGGTTTCCAAAATTAGACACATAATTGTGTCAGCAGGATTTGGTTTTATATGGGATCAACAGTGTGTTGCAAATATACCTTTGTTCATAAAGGATTTTTTTGTGAGGCTAAAATTATCGTACCAACAAGACTGGCATTCAGCTATACGTGAAAGTTCGAAATCATATTATTATTCTTTGTATAAGCAAACATTTGGTGTTGAAATGTATATTACAAGGCTATCATGTGATAAATTTAGAAGTATTATGGCACGTTTCAGATGTAGTTCTCATCATCTAAGAATTGAATCAGGTAGACATAATAAGGAACCTAGAGAAGAAAGAGTTTGTACTGTTTGTAAACATGGTTATATCGAAGATGAGAATCACTTTATTTTAATTTGTGATTGTTATCAAGCTTTGAGGTCAGAATATATATCCTTGCATTATTATGAGTTCCCGACAAGACATAAGTACAATATTTTAATGTCATCCACTAACCCATTTACTGTTAAGAAACTAGCCATGTATATTCTAAAAGCTATGAATCTAAGGCAAAGTCTGTTGGGATCTCCAACTCCCATTACCACACTGTAACCATTGTATCATGGGCCTATGGCCTACAATACATCTGAATAAAGTGTATGTATACTGGATGTATAAAACATTAATCAAATTCTTTCAGCGCCACCTTATGGCCTTATGTGACATGGCAGTTTTCAATGTCATTGTACAACGACATCATTTGACTATCGAGCTCCAAAATTTCATGTATCAATGATATTAAATTAAATATATCGACTTGATTAGTTACAATAAATTTACTAAAAGTCTATCTGTGAATTTCTGTTTTTGAAGAGTGTACATACAAAGTTACTGACGCCGATGCAATTGCTCCGATGTTTCACTCAGGCTGAGAACTTTTTAAAAATAAAATGACAATGAACAATAAATAATGTCATGAAGAATAAAGTTACGTATTGAATTGCATATCAGCACAAAGATCATTCTTTCCAGAAGAGAATTTCGGCTTCTACTAAGTTCTGATTAAAAGGAAAATTCTATGTCTTAGAGGTACTTGGGGATGCTAAAGAACAGGGCTGTCAGCTGAAAAAGTGATAATGCTTTTTTCTGGTATTTGCTATATACGAATAAACGTGAAGAAACATAAGGCTCAGACACGACATTCTTCTTGAATAAACGATGAGAACCGAGATACTTCCATTAAGATCTCGAGAATCAAGTGAACCAGGTTGATTAGTCTAGTCGGCACGTGACACAGACAAAGCAGCGATACCATTCCAAGTCTCGAAAACCTTTTAGAGAAGGCTTTTCCCACAAGAGCCCTCTGTTAAATGTAAAATATATTTTAACAATAAGGGTCAATCTGAAAAAGTTTATAGTCAGACACGATGTTAAACTCCAGTACCTCCTGCAAAACTAAAAACAATACTCGTCATGCTGCCACATTTTAAACAATGTTCATTTTCTGTTTTGTTCATACATGTTTCAAAGCTGTTTGATTAAGTGTATATGGCTGAACTGACGATTCACAAATAGCTTGACACGCGGGATTTAGCCAGTTCATTTACAGGTAGCTGAAGATTCAAATGTTGAATGAGTCACATACCTTGATATTTGTGGTTGCTGCTATCCTGGAATAAATGATTATCGAGTACGAAGCTGCCGAGAAGCATATAGTGCTGCTTTCTTGTGAATGCTTCACGCACTCCATGCTTGTACGAACAACCAGGATGAGGGTAGAGTGGTAACCACAATCTGTTAAAAACCTGGCTCGTCATCGTTGCAAGACGGCGTAGCTTGTTTGCTCGTATTATCGTGTCTTGTCCAGAGACGACAATTTACAAACTGCTGTATATCTTGTACTATATTGACGGACCCGTGAAGATTCCGGGGTAGAATAGGTCTTCAGCAACCCATGCTTGCCGTAAAAGGTGACTATGCTTGTCGTAAAAGGCGACTAACGGGATCGGGTGGTCAGGCTCACTGACTTGGTTGATGTATGTCATCGATCCCAATTGCGTGGATCGATGCTCATGATATTAATCACCAGATTGTCTGGTCCAGACCGCCGTCATATAGTTGGAATATTGCTGAGTGCGGCGTTAAACAACAAACCAACTATATTGACATGACGTATGTTTTCTTGACTGTGATGTGAGACATTCATCATCACGCTTAAACATTCAAGTTCTTTGGTGATTTTGGCTCGACGGAACTATCAAGGCAACTCCATATGGCGGAATAGTTAAATGTTACGATTACACAAATGAATAAATGAAACCTACGTAGATCAACGTATATTCATATAGACATAATTGCCATAATAAATATTACATCACTCACTCGGTTATGTTAAGTGATTTTGGATCGAGGAAATCATTCATTAAAGACGAATAAAATGTTACTATTCAACACATTGAACAAACTAATCGTCACTTAGAATGTCATAATGTCAATGTTGTTGTTAATTCTGAGTTCTGAGCATGAACTAAAACGGTGTCAAAATATCAACAAATTCAATGATAGACCTGATAGAATTTGACAAAAGGATTGTCCTCATATCACTGTAAAATAGGGATCGAAGGAACCTGATTGCACATGGTCACTGGATAAAGAAACACTGGGGAAACTGTATACATTCAGGTGCCTCCGAACCTCATCCAAAGTGTTCTCCAGTATTTCCCATGAAGAACATGAAGAACATGGGAAATATTGGAGAACACTTTGGAACACATTGGAACACTGGGCAACTTTAATATGGGGATCGGAGGCACCTGAATGTACACAGTTTCTGGATGAAGAGACATTGTGGAACATGTGGAAATGAGGACACATTCCGAAACACACCGGATGATTAAGTGAGACACAGGTTCCTGTTTGTCGATCATTTTATTATTCGACCAAAGGTTTGTCCCTTGTTTGTCATAATAAACCAAAATAGGAACAATAGGATCCTGGTTGTACACATCCCCTGGTTAATAAAAGCGACAAAACCCTTTCCTTATTCATAAGAAATCGCTGCCTAAAGCAAAAACCATTTGGTACAATACCGACTATAATATTTCAAGAGCAAGTGTTTATGAATCAATTTCAAATAGTGATGATACCATGTGTTCTCGAAAAGGTGAGTGTACCTTGCCCCACCGGTGGCAGCCGCCATAAACACATGTAAAGGCAAGTCAATTGTCAACCTGAAAAAAACAACACGGTTACATATGGTACAAGTAAAAAATAGTGAATTGTATTGAACGTCATTCTTGTCCCTGATGCGTTAAATGTGGAAATATCCTACATATGTTTATCATAAAACATTTTGAATGTTTTAGTGGGGCCTTTAAAGTTGTAACTTTGATCAAACAGCTTCTGAGCAAAAGTCGTATGACGCTCTGTGAAATCTTTGTAGAAAGAGCATGCTCGTATGTAAAGATGTGAAATTTAGTAACCAAGGGCTGGGGCTGCAGGAATACTGCTGGACACGAAGGAAAAGTTAACAACTGGAAATTTGAAGTCATCTTTCTTGTAATATATGCATAGATCTAAATATGAAACAGATGAGACGGAACCCGTGAAGATCCGGGATAGAATAGGTCTTCAGCAACCCAAGCTTGCGAATATGCTTGTCGTAAGAGGCGACTAACGGGATCGGGTGGTCAGGCTCGCTGACTTTGTTGATGCATGTCACCGTATCCCAATTGCGTAGATCGATGCTAATGATGTCAATCACTGGATTGTCTGGTTCAGACTCGATTATTTACAGACCCCCGTCATATAGCTGGAATATTGCTGCGTACGGCGCTAAGCAACAAGCAAACAAAGAAACAGATGAGACGGTATCACTACTCCCCCTTATTTCTAGTTCAGCTGGGTAAGTGGAAAGGATTTGGCTGTTTGATGGTAACTGAACGATATCAGATCATGTATATACCTGAAGATTTAGTTAAACTGCTTGGCCAAATACCCTAGGCTTGTTTTTACTTTGAAAATCCGAGCAAACATTTTGATTCATATGCATAAAGAAGCAGATCCACAAGAAGAGGAACACAATTTGTGCTTAACGCCAATATTGCTTTCAAAGGTGTCAGACACAATACTGTTATTCCGCACAGGAACCGTTACATTTCTGATACATACAGCACATTAACTTTCCAAATTTACCGCTAAGACCATGCGTTTTGATACGTGACCATAATGTATTTCTACCAACAGAATCAAATGCTTCAGAGAAATCTGCAAAAATGCGTATAATTTACAACACTTATCTAGGAGGTACTTTTGTATTATTGTTTGCAACGTAAGTGTATTATCAATTGTCGAGTATCTTTGCCTGAAACCTAATTGAGACTCACAAATCTTTTCCAAAGCATCAGCCCAAAATACTAATCTTTTGTTAGTGATATATGTGAACACTGTGCTAAAATTGCTTGATATTATAACACAAAGCCTCGATAGTTATGTGTACCATTCTCTGAACCTTGTTTGTGGAGAGGAACGATAAAATCATGTCCCCAGTCTTCAGGAAAGTATGATGATTCCATCATAATATGAAAATACAACTCTAGATATGGTACAAGGATATATGTAGAACGTTAAATAAGAGACTCTGAGTCAATTTTGTCATATCCAGCTGATTTACCATTTTTAAGATGAGAAATGCGTTCTCTTATTTCATCACTCTTAAGCAGAGTATCGAGTTTGTCCAGTGATTAATCGATATCAGCAAAGGTTATATTATCACCTTCAAATACAGAGAAAGGTCATCATCACTGTCATCATGGGCTGTAAATACACTTTTAAAGTGATCAGACCAGTTTCCGATACTAATATTATTATGCCTGTGTGAAGTTGTCCCGAACAAAAGACTTGAATTATGAATGTTTTTATCAAGAAATTCCTGTTTCATTTCATAATATTCAGCTTTCTTTTTTCGTCATACTGATTCCGGATGCGGTGATACTTTGCAAATGAAACCAAATCTTTTTTCCTTCAAAAAATATTTCAACATCTAGATCTTTCTTTTTTTTGTAATAACTCACAGCAACTATCATTCCACTGACAGCTTTTTTCTCTTCAAATCTGATGAATCCATACACAAGGCTTCAGTGTTTTGTCAACCCGCGTCATGAAAAAGAGCAAGACGCTTGCGATTTAAGTCACTCTTTGCTTCCCAACGACATTCAGGCAAGATCTGTCAACTATAATTGTTCAAAAGTCATTCGGGACGGTCGGGTAGCCTAGTGGTTAAAGCGTTCGCTCGTCACGCCGAAGACCCGGGTTCGATTCCCGACATGGGTACAATGTGTGAAGCCCATTTCTGGTGTCCCCAGCCGTGATATTGCTGGAATATTGGTAAAAGCGGCGTAAAACCATACTCACTCACTCACTCAAAAGTCATTCAGCCAAACCTTCCTCTCATCCACTGCAGCACCTTCTGCACAATACAAAACAGATTACGACTCGTAATATTATCAGTGAATCCACTCCGGAATACGATGACACACAATAAGCCAAGCTCCTGAGTCTTTCCAACTGATCCATTAAGTCGCCAAATACGACTAGCATGCATTATGTAGGTTGCTTGGGGCCAGTTCTAAAAGGTGGGAACACCCTCAGGGATATATGGACAAGTGCCCTCGTGTTCCAGTGGGAGTAATGACTTGATGAATATTGCAACAGCTCATATTATAGTAACAGTGGTCGTCCGTTCCCATGACAAACTGGCGTTGTGTATTTTCTCTTCTTATTGAGGGTATGTTTCCTCTAATTGTCTGATATATAGGTGGAATGTCTGATGCTTCTGCTCGGTCACAATGTATAGTCACAAACAAAATATGACTCGTTTTTTACAAAACAAGGTGGTTCCACTTGGGTAGGCTCGATGTAAATTTCATGCTTTGAAAGTGGAGCTCTGTTGTGATATTTTCATTTTCATTCCATTTAGGTCTAGACGTTTTATAATTTCCCTGTTCGACGTTGTGACAGGAAGCTGTTGAGTTGACAGGCTAACACAGAAGTGTTTCAATTACTTGAATGAAACATGCCAGGACGTCTGCTTTGGACCATATCTAGAACTCCCTTCACGTCGAATACATGGTGACACCGTGTTAAGATCATACATGTGCACTGACCAGTCGTCTAAGGCCATATAATGTTCTGTGCAGCATTATGTCCCTTATGCGTGGCAGAAGCCAGTGATGATATGTTCGAATCCAGATCCGCCCTGATCATGGTTCAAGGTTTGTCAGCACCCCACGCTTTCGCAAGCGTTTCACTTAACTGATTAACCATTCGTGACCAACTCGTGTTATTCCGGGACAAGCCGAATAGCGACTCGTGCCCCTCTCATGGCCAATTTTTGCGACCGGGTTCCGTCTTAACGCAAACGGGCATACCTAAAACAATTGTCAACTCGTTGCGTAATGGTTCACATACATTTCCCCATATATTATAGATATATTTTAGATGCAGTTTAAAGCACAACGGGACATGCGGAATTATACAGTATGATTGAACACATTTAAATGTGTCTTGGGTATATTTGTACATGCAAGATAAAAAAAATATTTCTGAGGGATTCTTTGATGAAGAACTTGAAATTATACGCGCATTGTCGTATTTTCGCACATACCATTCATCGATAGGGGGACGAGTCTTCTTGCAGGTTACGGAAAGGGGCGAGTGGTGACGAATGCTGATTAACGTCTGGGAATTGGACCATTTATAGCTTACAACCCACATCAAGCTGGCACTTACTATAACTGAAGTACTGTACAAACCTGGGTAAAACCGATCTTACTCATTCACTTCGTATGTGTTCGTCAGTGCTATAAGCACATCGAATACATTCAATCAGACTCACTCTGTAAGAAAAACAACTTTGGATAGAGAGTGGGGCATAATTCACAAACAAAGTGATCAACAAATTGTCATAATGATTATTCTTAGTTTCCCCCGCTACTTTTCTCAGAATTCATTGCGTAATACGTCTCTGACACAAAATGTAAGGATCAGTGTACTGGGAACGTCTAAAAACAATTCTGTGATATAGTTGTATTGGTCCCGTGCCAGTTTAAGGTGTTGAAAGAAGGGTTTGGTTCATCTTTTCTCGATAGGCGTTATGGTAGTTGAACACGCATTGTCGCCATAACTACGCCTCCGTTACATAGATTTTCTGACGAAAACTAAAAGATAAATTCTCAATAAAAATGTAGGAAATAAAATTATGTCTGTTTGGAAATGGCTGGCTTGGTTAGACGTTGGCCTTCACAATTTCCATAATCATTGTCTCAGGGAGTATTTAAAACATTCATTTGTATTTCACCTACATAAGTGTCACCTACATAAGCGTCACTCTCATGAATGTTTAATAAAAGTACTGCAGGCTGCAGAAAGCGAATCAGAAAATGATTGAAATAATGAAATAAAAACAATGAAACAATTTAAACTAAAAAACAACAACAACATAACTTAGACATATTAAATTTATGTAATAAAACATAAGGTTCAAATATATAATAAACTAACGGGCAAAAAAAACGCCACAAAATAATTTTCTGGTCTAAAACAAAACAAAAGCTAAATTTATTAACAGTTGATGTTTTATTATAAAAACTTTTATTCAAAAACGGTATTTGAAAATGACAAGATAAAAAAACATGTACTTCAAGTTCTGCAGACACGTTTATCATGCTGGGAGGGGGCACGGGTGGCCCAGTCGTCAAAGACGCCGCGATTCGCTGTGCAGAGTTGTGTCCCTTGGGCACGCCAGAAACCTATGATTGTGGGTTCGAATCCCGGTTCGCCCTGATTATGTTTCTACGCTTGTCAGCACCATACCCGTGCTCGTGGGTTTCACCGAAGTGGTAAACGTCTGATACCTGCATCACTTCGGGCTTTCCTCCCACATTAAGCTGACACGCCGTGATATAACTGGAATACTGTTAAAAGCGGCGTTAAACCAAACTCACTCACACTCATTTATCATGTTGGGTGCACTGTCCAGTATTCGATCACACCCGCAGAACCGACGTCAATCTCTTTTAATGTTCCGTGCTACACACATGGCTTAGTATCGGATGTGAACGCCTCCAGCAACAATGCAGTCCCTAACACGAAGGCGAACTGAGTTAGGGATCCTGATTAGGGATCCTACGCCTTTCTTCCTGCATGGTCAATTGCTAAGGCATCCCTCGCCAATGGCGGCTGTTGACGTTTCCGAATCCTGCGTCCATGTAAGTCCCAGAGGTGCTTTTTGGGCGTCAGGTCCGGTGATCTGGCTTGCCACTGTATTACGGTCACGTTGTCACGTTGTTCAGAAAGTCGCTAGTGAGTCGAGCTGTGTGAGGAGTGGCGTTGTCTTGCTGGAAAGGCAGTACCACAGGCCGCAAAACCTCATCAATGTAACGACGTGCAGTGAGACTTCCGTCGATGATGACCAGATCTGTCTTCTGGTCTCCGCAGATGCCACCCCAGACAATGACACTACCACCTCCATAAGGCTCCACTTCTTGGACGCAGTAACGTACCGTCCGTTCACCACTTCGTCGGTAGATTCGAACCCGCCCATCAGACTTGAAGACCTGGCACCTACTCTCGTCGCTGAAGAGCACTCTTCGCCAATTTCTCTGCTGCCACTGCTGTACAGTCCTGACCCATCTCAGTCTGTGACGTCGGTGTAGAAACGTTACCGTCATGCCCTTGGAAGATCGAAAGGCACGGAGACCATACAGGCGGAATCGTCTAGCAACGGTCCTTCTGCTGACTGGATGTCTAAGGCTGTTTGCGGATGATGAGGAATCTCGACTTTAGGTGAAGCATCCGTAAATACCGGTCTTCCTGTGGGGTCGTGACCTCAGATCTTGCACTCCTGCCAGTTTGCCGGTGACGTGTGACAAGTCAAGGTGCACTTGAAGCAGCCCATGATCCTGGCAACGTGCTCCTGCGTCGTTCCCATTTGCAACATACCGATGGCTCTCTCCCTCTGCTCTGTGGTCAGTCGAGGCATGTTCATTGTTTTAAACGGTTTCATGTGATGAGTGAGTACTATCCTACATGTTTCAAATCAGAATTTCTTACGGATAACTTTGCGAATATTTTGCATCTTTTAGTGATTGAATTCACTTTTCTCGCAAATCACGTGAAGCACGTGCACATGGGAACAGGTAGGTTGCATTCCAGCTGTGTGTTCCCAACTGTTTTCGTGCTGTTTCACAAATTTGTTGACGACCATTATTTATTTGGTGGCGTTTCTTTTGCCTGCTGGTTTATGAGCCATTAAGTATGCCAATGATATTGATGATAAATCAGAAGCAATACAATTCGAAGCAAATTTAATTTAGGAGGTTTGGATCATTGGTGTTTTGATTCCCAATCGGTTTCCCGGTATTTCAGTGTTAATGTTTGCTGAAATCTGCACCTCTTTTTATATAAGTGTCAAAATTGGACATTTAACAAAATTATCCGTTCTGGCAATATGGTTTTGATAGTAAACACATGGTAACTTGTGTTTTTGATAAATAATCAAGAATAGTTACTGTTTCGAAAGCTAACCATCGCAATAAAGTTTATTGCCAGGGTGTACACTTCAAACACTGTACTACCCGCAAGAACAAGTAGATGCCATGTTGTTTTACATCTAGGCATTCATTCATTCATTCATTCATTCATTCGCCGGGGTATTTGCATTATATCACTGAATTCAATATTTAAGTCAGATATCGGTATACACATGTATTAAAATCGGACCAGTATCATGGAGATTCGTTAACGTTCGGAATAAAATACTCACAGGGAACAGAAACTCAAAAGTTATTTTAGAAGTAAACTGTATATCATAAAAATAATCAACATATGGTAAACGACTGTTAAATACTAGTATTGGCACAGATCATTGTCATTGACCCAGGTTCTTTATAGCACACGTGGAACAGTTGATGTTCAAGGTGAAGATCATCTTGTATGGACACCATTAGAGTTCAAAACTGACTGGTATCGTCGCCAATCAGATTCCTGAATTGCAGCCTGGAGAATGTTCTCTGTCTGCAGTGCTTCTGCCATCTATCGGTTGTTCTATGGTTGTTGCTGTTTGCCAGTGCATCCCATACATGTTCGATTGGGTTTCATTCTGGAGAACCTGGGTGTTGTGATTCCTGAACAAGGCTGTTGTCTTGCGGTGTGAGGTCGGGCGTTGTCTTGTTGGAAAATGAAGTGCGCTTGTTGCATAATGGAAAGGACATGTGGCCGAAGAATCTCATCCGTGTTGTGCCGTTAAATTCCCAAGAACATGAAACAAGTCTGTTCACAAGTAGGAGATGGCTGTTCACATCATCACACTACGACCACCAAATTGTCCGCTCATAACGTTTCCCGCGCCGCCTGTACAACGCCTACCATCCGTACGGCGAAGCATAAAACGTCACTAAACCAAACTTATCACCATCGCAGTTGTAGCCATACTCTGTGACCTTGACATCATTGACGTCGCAGCCGACGATGCAGGTCCGTCAAAATGACAACTCAAACTGGTCGTCTAGCACGAATACCTTCATCGCGTAAACGGTTCCTTTTTGTCTGGGCTAATATCCAACTCAATCATGGTATTGCCGGAGTTGTAGAGGTGGTGGTTGATCTTTTACGTGGGGGGGGGGGGGGGGGGGGGGGGGGGTGACCGAAGTGGTAAAACGTCTGAAACCAGCATCACTTCGGGCTTTCCTCCCACATTAAGCTGACACGCCGTGATATAACTGGAATACTGTTAAAAGCGGCGATAAATCCAACTCTCTCACTCACTTTAGTAGTTATACGTGGTCGACCGGATCTGGGAAGTTAACGTGTTGTCCCGTGTGTCTGATAACGGTTCCACAGTCTTGCACTGGTGATTGGTGCTATGTGGAAAAACATGGCTACAGCTGAAGACGATTCTCCTGTTTGTCGACGGCTTTGTTGAGTTGGGCTTCCGTCTGTCGTGGCATGTTTTCGTTGTTCACTTGCTGTAAGATTGTGATGGCATGTAAATGGAAGCCAAACGTTTTTACAGCATAAACAATTTTTGCGATTTTTCAATCTTTTAAACAAATTTCTGCGGTACCTCATTCTTTCCACACAAATCAATTCCTATCGATGCAGAAATGACCTATCGATTTTTTTATATTAATTTGGTATAGATGTCGACTACACTCAGTCAGATATTTACGATTGAACTACTTTTGCGTTTCGTTTTTCGCAGAGTATATGTGTAGTTAAGCTTGCTACTTGGAACATGATGCAATGAGAATTTTATCAGAGGTCATTGTCATAGATTACGTAGAGAATTTCCATACCATCGTATTACCATAACTGTCCTGCAAGAGAAATGTTCCAACAACTCATGTCCTCCACAAACATCATCCATAATGCGGACCGCCTCCGTGGTCTAATGGTAGAGCGTCCGCCCGGAGAGCGGAAGGTCCGGGGTTCGATCCCCAGCCGCGTCATACCAAAAGACGTTAAAAGATGGTACTTGTTGTTACCTTGTCTGACGCTCGGCATTAAGGGGCTAAAACAAGGACTGGTCGGCTCGGAGTCAGTATACTGTGTCTGAGTGGGGTATTCATGTTAAACTGCGGCATGGTATCACAGTGTGCTAGCACTATAAATCGGCATCAGTCCGGACTAGTACAAGCAGCCACACACACACATACACGTGCATGCACGTCGCTATATAAGTGCAATTATCTTGGACGCGACGTTAAACCCCATTTCACCTCACCTCATCCATAATGCAAATTGTCAGATATTCTCTTACGTTGTTTTCATGTTCATATATAGACATGTTCACACTGTACCCTTGGCCTTGAGACCTGTAATACGGGAAAACATGAACTTATCCCTTGTCACTTATATACACATATATTAACACTAACTTGCTATTGCTCTGTTGTATATCATCAGTGAATTTTCGTTACCTACCATACTACAGTCCTTTTGTCGATATGTCTTTAACCCACACATGGGTATTCCCAACAGGATCGCAGTTACATCAAAGGACACATCAAACATCAAAAGTGACTCAATAAAACGTTCATCTTTGAACATTGCTTTTTAAGGGAAAACGTTAGGCCTTTATTTGTTTCATTGATACCACATGACTCTAAAACTAAGCATTACCCACAAGTCACAGATACCACAAAGCGAAAACATCTATAACTTTAAGTGTATAAGATGAAAGGTTAATTTCGCAACAGAAATGAAGTATTTGAGGAAGATCGACGTATTGCGTGAATCTACGTCTCTATGTTTCTGCATGAGATCATTAAGCAATAAACTAATAACACTTTAGCATAAATATTCCTGACAGATGAGGAGTAATAACATTTTATCGAAATAGTTCAGATAGAATAATATACAAATTTCAGCTGACATTACGGTATAGGTAACCTACCATACCAAAGTGCATCAGAACATAAATATACACTCAGTTACTTAAACCCATAATTCACCTTAGTTTGGAAAAGAATTAGGTCCGTGTAAAATATATGACCTTCATTGTTACCAAGGCATAAGAAAAAACAATATGTTTAATATTGGCTTGAATATAACATAAATAGCATTTATTGCCTTTTAGATGAGCTAAAATAATAAGTAAACAAAAGATGTAGTTTTATGTGAATGTTGGAAAGGAATTATTTAATGACACGTGAATCATGTTTCCATCGCGTCTTATTTCCTGCACCCATTAACCGAAGCAGTTTTTTTCAAACACAATTAAGAATCAAATATCTCCGATGCGTCTCATCTTGCCCTTACCTGACATACTTTGAGTACCCTTAACCGAATCACGAGATAGTGGGTCAATTGAAGTAATTATCTCTAACTTGCTAATCTTCCAAAGCCAATGCATTAGGTCACGCCAAGAGGGGTTCCTACCGTCTCTCGAAAAAAGTGATTCAATTTATTCGTAACACTAAACGGATGTCTTATTTCTCCTGCTGCGAAAGTGCGGACTGTGTGTACTATATGCTTTCCCTGTCAGTAAACAAGCAAACCCTTTCGTAATACTGTAAAACGTGAAATTAATGCGTCTCCAAAAGAATGCGACCGCTGGCCCCGAGCCAAAAATGCGACTCAATATGAATGCGACACCCCCTCCTCTTACTTACTTACTTTGGAAGGTTTTAACGTGCGCTTTCCGACTGATGCGTATTTCGCACACGAGCCCGGCCAGGCCATTTAATGTGTTTCCGAAAGGGGCGAAAGTGGTGTGTGCAACCCAAGAGGGGGCTTTAGGGGTTGCTTATATAGAATTTGGGAATTTTGAGATTTGGAATAGATGCCGATGGGGTTGGGGAGGAGAACTAAGGGAGCTGGGTATGGTGGATGTTTGTTTGTTTATGTGATTTTGATTTGGTAGATTATTTTGTTTTTAGATGCGTTTTATTAGTTCCGTTTTGATTAAGAATACGCCTAAGGCCTTGAAGTTTTCTAGTTTATTTTGTGGGTTTAGTATTGCTTCTAGAGTGAGAGCCTTGTTTAGATTGAGGCTGGTTTGAAATGCGGTTCGATGTGTTAGGTAGTGTGTGCAGTGGATGAGTGCGTGTTCTGGGGTTTCTAGTTGTTTGCAGTGTGTTACCTGTAGTGTGTTTTAAAAAAAATAATTAGGTGGCTATTTAGGTTGGTGTGTCCTGTTTGGAGTTTAGTGATTACTCTGTCGATTATTTTTGATGGATGGAGAATTGTTGGTTTGGTTAGTGGTTTGCTGAGTACTTTTTTTATTTGGCTATTTGAGTTTAGATATAGGTTATGCCATTTTTTGGTGATTTTTTGCTTGTTTACACTTTTAATTTCTGATTTTGAGATGGGTAAGTTTAAGCTTATTTCTGGGATTTTGAGGGATACTTTAGCTGCTTTATCGGCGTTTTCATTACCGTATATTCCTACGTGGACGGGGATCCATAAGAATGTTATTTGTTTGCCTGCCTTAGTTAGGTCGTTGGAGCTTTTAAGTATTTGATTTATTAATTTAGGTCGGTTTTTGGTATTTTTGTTTTAGAGGGCTTGCAGTCCACTGAGGGAGTCGGTAAGTATTAGGATTTTATTGTAGTTTTTGGATTCTTGATTATGGAGGGCTGAGGCCATGCCCATTAGTTCTGCCGTGAATATTGATTGGTTGTTTGGGAGTCGGAAGGATTGTGTGGTTTAAGTTGGTTGTGTGGTATGAACTCCGACCCCCCTCCTCTCCAGCATCAGTGGGTTTCTAAACAAAATGTCCTCTGTCAGGTTTACAGGAGAATCCTCACCTTAATCCAACCTTACATTAATCCAACCACACACCAAATAGCACTGCTTATTAGCGCTGAGTAGAGTACTTCAGCTAAAACAATACGTGCGCGCTGGCTCGTGTCGGCCTTTGACGCAGTCGCTAAGAGCAAAGACACCGTGTTGGGTGACGTCTGTCTGGACTTGCAGGTGTGATCAGTGATGACATGAGTGAGTAGAACGCTTGTCTTGACCCCAGCAGTGTCAATTCACAGGATGTAATTAGTGTTTGAATGACATTGTTGATTTATCATAAATTTGTCTTTGAGATCGGTTGGTAGGTTGGTTGGTTTGTTGTTTAACGCCGCACTCAGCAATATTCCTATATGACGGCGGTCTGTAAATGATCGAGTCTGGACCAGACAATCCAGTGATTGACATCATGAGCATCGATCAACGTAATTGGGATACGATGACATGCATCAACCAAGTCGGCGACTCTGACCAACCGATCCCATTTATTCGCCTTTTACGACAAGCAAAGTCGCCTTTGACAGCAAGCATGGGTTACTGAAGACTTATTCTACCCCGGATCTTCACGGGTCCTTTTAGATCGGTAATGGTTTGTCCATTGCACCATAGTGCGCTTTTTATGTGTTATTATGTGTTATGATGTACCATTGTTTCCTACCCTAAATGAGTTTGGTGACTGTCAAGACACGTTGCACATATTTTAAGATATTTGAATTGGCGTATCAGTAAGTGAGTATGGCAAAAGTCCAGCAATATCACGGCGGGGGACACCAGAAATGGGCTTCACACATTGTACCTATTCTTCACGGGTCCAAAAGGATATTGGAAATGAATATAGACTGCCATATGCATGTTGTCAGATTGTCGACAGGATTTAACAATGACTGGCTGTGACCATGGAAACAGGCTCACTGGGATTTTTGACTATGACAAGAGTCCAGTGACCATACTGACTATTGGTGCCTGTGGAAACCAAAGGTAACCGCTTATTAGGAGAGGAAATTATAGTGAATGCTCGTTAATGCCACGTAGATAGGATGTCTTTAGGATTTTTAATCCCGTCTTTCCCCGTGTGATGTCACTCAACCAGTTGATGCAATCTACAAATGTATGTCAAAGACGGCCAGTACGTGTTTAACTATGACAAGTTCTAGATGGTGACAATTTTGTGAATTTGACAAGTGATGTTGAATGTTATTATTCATAATATAATAGTTCGTCAGTTTATACAATATCTGCCAAATTTGCCAGTCAATGTCCTTTGCATGAACCAAGTCGATTTATCTGCTGGTGGACATTTTGTCACCGAGAGATGTCACTATCTTGGCAGCATTTAATAAAACAAACGACCCGTGAAGATTCCTGGGTAGAATAGGTCTTCAGCAACCCATGCTTGCCGTAAAAGGTGACTGTGCTTGTCGTAAAAGGCGACTAACGGGATCGGGTGGTCTGGCTCGCTGACTTGGTTGATGCACGTCATCGATCCCAATTGCGTGGATCGATGCTCATGATACCAATCACTGGATTGTCTGGTTCAGACTCGATTATTTACAGATCGCCGTCATATAGCTGGAATATTGCTGAGTGCGGCGTTAAACAACAAACCACCCAACCAACTAATAAAACAAACGTTAAACGAACAAAATAGAAACTGTCCCAAACTATGCTACAGACGGAACCGACGCAACGATTTGCAGTTCGCCAGTTAACCTTCGCGACATAATGAAATTTACCTATATTTGACATCAAGGAAACCTCTATTTCAAAACGAAGATTCATTTACAAACACCGTTAGAAATGTTGAGTAGAGGACATTTTTCTTTCGTTGGAGTTAAGTTGGAGGAAATTTTTCTTTCGAACCCATATCCATGCAGTCCATGCATCTTCATGTGGCACAGAAAATTGCAAACCCTGTCCTATTTCTGATTTACAGCTAAAACATACTGCACACATTGAAGACCTATCATGTCAAACTTAAAACGTCATATATGGCATTGCATGTACCCTTTGGAGATTGCAGTTTGCAGTCTTTCTAACTAATGTACTGCCAACGTCAATGTATTGCATTTGGGGAAACTGAATTTTGTTTGAGAGTCTTGTTTGCAAATTTCAAATTCAAGAACATGCGGTCTTTGCCTGATGTAGTGTAGTCTGTTTCTGGTTTGGCCAAATGTTTTAAAGAAATATCAACAATAATCAAGCCGTCAATGAAGATATGAGTACAACACCAAGTATTGATGGCCTTTCTTGTGCGACAGTAAAAAGGTGGGCGGCAAAGTTTAAGCGTGGCCGAGAGAGCTTTGAAGACTACCCACGTCCTGGAAATCCTCTGACGTCAGCAATGATTCAGAAAGTCCACGACATCAACAACTATACAATCTAGTCGATACTGTGAGCTGTTTCTGTTTGTAGACTCACCCATCAGCAAAAGTTGCTGGCGTCGTTCAATTTCTTGAAATGCGACAGAGTATAGTCTTGTTCTGACGGAAGGAGATGCAACAATCAGCGGTACAACCGAGCATACTCCGTCTACCCAGATTTCACAGAGCGTCATGCGACTCTTGTTCAAAAGTTGCTTGATCGAGGTTACAGCATTCAAGACCTCAGTGAAGCCTTCAAGAAGTTTTATGTTGGACATGTGGAGGAAGTTTCCAAATTGGTCGCAACGGTGACACAACTTTTGTCAGATGCAATTCCCTGTTTTTTCTTTGTAATATATGTTCCCGGTTTTTTTAGTTAAGCGTTTGACTTGCCTTTGCATGTGTTTGCCTTCAGTGGGGCAGGATACGGTCACCTTTTCGCGAAGAAGTGGTAACGTGACTGTTGTGATAGTGATTCATAAACACATGCTCATGATATAGTCGGAATCGTCCATTCAACACTGCCCTGGCCTTTGTGTTTGGAAAGGGTTCTCTCGCTTTAATCTAGGTAATAGGTTATTTTTGCAGCCATATTTTATTTAAGGTTTTCAAAAGTAAATTTCAGCTCTTTCGGGGTAAAGGTCTTCCAAAATCATCGCCTCTGAAGGTACCAGTCGAAAAACTCCACAATTTGTTACGGTACATCCTACAATGTACATCAAAGTATCTTTTAACAGGTTCAAAAGATTTCTATCGTTACTCAGAAGCCTTTAAGACGTTTCATGGTAGACATGTGGAGGCATTTTCCAAATTTGACGCTTCAGTGACAAAATTGATGTCCGATGCAATTCCCTATTGTCAATTGTATCATATGTTCCCGTGCGTTTTTTACCTTATGTTTGCGCTTTATGTCCCCGTCTTTTAACTGAATTGTAAAGGCATCCCACAATAAAGTTTCAAATATATATTTCACTTACATCTACTTCTACTACAAATTTGTTATATCGTGAGTGAGTGAGTGAGTTAGGTTTAACGCCGCTTTTAACAGCATTCCAGTTATATCACGACGTGTCAACTTAATGTTGGAGGAAAGCCCGAAGTGATGCAGGTCTCAGACGTTTACCACTTCGGTGAAACCCACGAGCACGGGTATGGTGCTGGCAAACCTAGAAACATAATCAGGGCGAACCGGGATTCGAACCCACAATCATAGGTTTCTGGCGTGCCCAAGGGACGCAACTCTGCACAGCGAATCGCAGCACCTTAGATGACTGGGCCACCCGTGCCTCCTATTATATCGTATATCCAGTTGTGTTGGCCTTAAAGCATATTGTTTCTGAACCTATATTTGATTTACTTGCTTAAGAGGTAAAGTAGAGGGTGGAAGTCAAACACAGAACCTGATGGTTTCACATTGTCGACATCCTTGGAATGAGAGATCACTGAGGAACACCAGCGGTGGTCCTTAACTGATTTAGTTTGTTATTTGAAAGTAGTGGATCGATGAAGATGTTGGTAACCACTAATGTGCCTGCTCAAGGCCAACACATTATTTGGCTATGACGTAGCTGCTGTATCATTGATTACTAAATGGTTACTCGCAATAACAGAATTTGATCGTTGATGGAATGGGTAAGGGCCTATTACATCAGTGATGCCTGAACCGAATGTTGTTTAAAGTCAGTACCATATAGCAGTATCACGGCAGTACATAATCGAGTGCAGATCAGGTAAATTGGTAACTGACAGTTTAAACAATGAGCCATGTCTTCTATCCAGGAATGTACACAGTGTCATTATTGCATAAATATGGATACCAGGGAGTGTTATATAACGCATCTATGAACAGAATTGTAGTCAGGAAGTACTAGGTTAATGTGGGAGGCAAGTCGGCCCTAGTGAACCCTGTGCACTCAGATGATGGTAACGTACATACACCCGAAACTTGTGGTGTCACCCTAAATCTCATTGACCCCTAATGGGATGTCTTCAGATCTTTGTTTAGCGGTAGCGAGAACTAAGGTCTGATTTTAATAAGGTTGTGTCACCCTGGGCAAGTGACTTAGTTCAAACCTGCCTCTGTTCACCCAGCAGGGAATGGGTACCCGAAATGTTAGGTGGATGTAAAAACCCTCTAGAGCCCCAAGGCAGCTTGGGTTGTATACTCCCCAGGTCGTTGAGAATGATGAAAGTGGAATGCAATCAGATCCACTGGCCAAGGTAAACCGCATTTGAGCAGATACTAGAACCTAGAAACCTGCGGTATATAAATGTATAATATAATAATAATATATTAGTGATACAGGTCTTAGACGTCAGTTGACCTAACAATAATCGTGACTACCTGCATATAGTGTAACATCATACTCACCTTGCAATTAGTATTAAACTATTATTATTTGTCAACACTTGTATTAACTCAAACTACAAATCGTTTGTTTACGTCACACTCAGCAACATTCAAGCTGTATGACGGTGATCTGTAAATAATCAAGTCTGGGCGAGACAATCCAGTGATTGACACCATGAGCATCGATCTACGCAACTGGCATGGGATTCGATGACATGAATCAAACACGTCAGTGGGCCTGACAACCCGATGCAATCAGTCAAGTTTGGGATGCTGAAGATCAATTCGTACCCGGATCTTCACGTTACGTTAATAATGTACTTGACGACACTGACAGTTGATAACTTGATGGTTGAGACTGGTCGTTCTCTGGCGTTGACGTTTTGCATTTAATCCTGTCAAGCATAGAAGTACCATTATTCAATCTGTAGCCAGTCTGTGATGTAACGTTCCATCAGTTGGAACTCCCCATGTCTTTTAAGGTGTCGATCTTAATTAAATTGTTCGTCTGAAATCTGAAACGCGTATTGGATTTTGCAAATACATTTAAGAACTGAATCGATGCGTCAAACGTTCAATAGTAATTCAGTTGAATTACAGTCACAATTTCATTCACCAAGGGTCGACGGTCACAGGTTCCATATTAACATGGGTGACACCATACACAAATGAGCTCATCACACCTTGTGTGTCTTCATTAAATTTGGCCTCAAAGGATGAAATAATACCTTTAGTTGCAGTTTGGTGTCTGGAAACAATACGCTTGGCAGTGTCCTCTTTATCACTTTGTCAGTCTATTAAACGGAGCGATATTTACATGACCGTGCTTTCTCTATAATATCCATACGACACGAGTCTGTACAAAGAGGCATCTGTGTTGTTTCATGAAGGCGAGTATGTCTACTGACTCTTGCCAGAAACAAAATATCTGGGGAAATTATTTTGAGACATGTTTCAGATTCAACATGTGTCAAGTGGGAACATGCTTCCTTTCTGTGCAATCCTGCGTTTTTATTTTTTAATTATATCAATATATGCGGACATCAAATTGTTTCAGAAACCTACATCTCACCTTATAGCTGACTGGGTTTTTGTCGCTGTGAAGAATTACTTCCCGTGAGAGTGGCAGAACCATATGATTGTGGGTTCGAATCCCAGGTTCCCGAGTTTGTATTCCTAGGTTTGAACGCACGATACCCGGTTAAGACCCGCATCACTTTCCTCCCACATCACGTTTACACACCACGATATAACTGAAGGACTGTACAAAGATGGGTAAAATCAGACTTACTCGTGCATATCGCATCGTACCCCGAATGCGTACACCCAGGCAACCAGTACACCGTAGACAGTGTAGATCACTTCTACAAGTCCACCACGGACCGTGCTGATCACTTCTACAAGTACACCATAGACCGTGTTGATCACTTCTACAAGTACACCACAGACCGTGCTGATCACTTGTACAAGTACACCACAGACCGTGTTGATCACTTGTACAAGTACACCATAGACCGTGTTGATCACTTCTACAAGTACACCATAGACCGTGTTGATCACTTCTACAAGTACACCACAGGCCGTGTTCATCACTTTTACAAGTACACCACAGACCGTGTTGATCACTTCTACAAGTACAACACAGACCGTGCTGATCACTTGTACAAGTACACCATAGACCGTGTTGATCACTTCTACAAGTCCACCACAGACCGTGTTGATCATTTGTACAAGTACACCACAGGCCGTGTTGATCACTTTTACAAGTACACCACAGACCGTGTTGATCACTTCTACAAGTCCACAACAGACCGTGTTGATCACTTCTACAAGTACACCATATACCGTGTAGATCACTTGTACAAGTACACCATAGACCGTGTTGATCACTTCTACAAGTACACCATAGACCGTTTTGATCCATTATACAAGTACACGGACTTGCAAACAAATTGCAAATACAATCTCGAAAACCTCAGCTCATGAACTATTGTACAGTTAATGCCACCATTTTGAGGCTGTGGAACTGGACAAAAATATTAATTTAAAAAAGATGAGATAAATGGCAAATTTGCCGTCGATGTAAACCCATCTTCATTCTCAGATGTAGGTGTATAAAAGCGACAAAGCCCTTTCCACAATCATACGAAATCTCTGCTTAAAGCAGAATCTGTTGCACAACAATATCATAAGTAGGTGTTCATGAATCAGTTTGTCCAGAAACATTTTACATAAATATAAAGCTGTCAAGCGTAGTACATTAATAATTTAGGAATTAAATGCATATGCAAACGTAATTCTACCTTTAAAGTGACTGAGTATGGTTTTACGCCGCTTTCAACAATATTCCAGCAACGTAACGACGGGGGACACCGGGAATGAGCATCACACAATTTACCCATGTCGGAAATCGAACCCGGGTCTTTGGCGTGACGAGCGAAGACTTTAACCACTTGGCTACCCGATCGCCCCTCTTTACCCTTAAAATATTTATTTAATGAGGTAATGAGGTAAAATGTTTGGAAATAAATATCTCTTAAGCATCTTCTAAATGCAGACGAAAACATGTTTCCCATCTCCAGCATCTTGGAGCAACCACACATACGCAAAACCACAATTAAATAACATTTGTCTCACATACAATGCCCAGTTGAATTCACCATTCTCATCTAATACGTTAAGTATAACATAAGTTTGCTTTCATTCTCAAAGGCTCAATCCAGTGGTTTTTTTATCATCATACACTGACGTCCAGTTTCACCCAGAACAGCTTTGTTTGCTGGAAATGTACCCAAACCAAGAAAACGTTTAAACTAACATGATTGTATCTTTTCAATTGTGTCATTATATTTAATACCCCATATTTTATCAATATTGGGGCGATTTTACTGTCAAATACATTACAAGCAATGGAGAAATCTATAAATCTGTTACTACTGAACAAATGAAAAACTGTCCCTATTGCCTTGCGTGCTTGCGTGGCAAGAGTTCCACATGGTTTAGACATATTAACCGTACGAAGAACACAATTCCAAGACATTTATAGTACGTTACCATCTTTATCTTCACATTATCCAGTGTCCAGTATTCTTACTGATATATTATCCCTCCATTTCTAAGTATAATAGCATTTGATTTATCAAGATTTTCACGCAAGCCCCATTTCGAACAATATGTATTTAGAACATCTAGCTGTTCCTGCAAGCCCCGAACAGTATACGAGAAAAGTACAATGTCATCGGTAAATAAGAGTATCATTATATCCTCAATATTTTGGTAACAAACATACCTTGATTACAAGCAGCAAACATTCCTAGCACAACAAGGTCATTAACAAAGGATATAAACAAGACAGGACTCAAAACGCACGGGAACATTTGGTACAATTCAAAACAGTGACGTGCATCGGACACCACGTGTTTGCGAAAAGATGAGCGTAATTCTACCTCAAAAGTAGAAAAGGGAACACCACAGGCTGGAGCTACAGGCAAATTGTTCCACATAATAGGACAATTGGCTATTGTGAGGGAGGGAGTTGGACGTCACGTCGGCAATAATTCGGATATATATATAATTATACATATATATTACGACTTGTACGTGAAGGACAGTAAAAGTACTGGCAGTACATCACAGATTTCACTTTTGAAACGAGGTTGAGAATATGAAATTGGTTGAGAACATAAAAAGAAACAGGCTTGTAAAATGGGGCTGTAGATAACCAACAAAGACAGTAAACCCCCAATCCGCTCTTTACAAAGGTTTGGTGAAACATTATAAATTAAACACGCCAAAAAACGCTGAATATGCGAAGCTTTCAGTTTCAAAGGCTGCTCTGTAAAATTACGTTTGGACAATAATTACACTGCATAGAAACTTGAAAGAAAACTGAGCATTAACTTAATGACCCACTCACTATCAACACCAGCGTGAAAGCGTTGAGATGATAGGTTTTAACTTTGATGCTCATCATTATAAATTGTATAATGTATTGGATTAGCATTGTTTGTAAATTTCCATTGAGTCAGGAAAGAAGCATGGACAGGGAGCACAGTTGTTGGCGATACATCATGAGCTAGTGCTATATTGCGTGTCTTGAAGAGCTGAAC
This sequence comes from Haliotis rufescens, assembly GCF_023055435.1. NCBI lineage: Eukaryota > Metazoa > Mollusca > Gastropoda > Lepetellida > Haliotidae > Haliotis > Haliotis rufescens. The sequence continues at coordinate 27,557,459 of NW_025964361.1, forward strand.
AAACACTTCCACAGAAGGAATATGTCCCTGTTGTACTAGACAACCGTGGACACAATTAGCGTCAACACAGTTTTGCAGTTGTGATCATTCATTTGCAAATATGTAAATATGGAAGGGACAGAAAATGTCAGATGAGTGTAGACTGGTATATTCATGTATTGATTTTGCATATATATACATATATACATACTTAAAGATTTTAATCGGATAAACAATGTGGTCTTATCATGACATTAGGAAAGATGAAATAGGAATGTCAAATTTTGTCTTATATTTGTAAGATGAAACAGGTTTATACTCATGTAGACCTGAGGACAACACTTAGGTAAGGATGATCTTTCCTGTGCCACCATAAGGAGGTGGGCAGCAGAGTATTAGCGTGGCAAGGAGAGCCTTGAAGACGACCCCCATCCTCGAAGGCCTGTCACGTCAGCAAAACCAGCAATGCTCCAGAGAATCCAAAATATGGCGATGGCGACCAGCTTCGGACAGAGCGTCATAGTACTAGTTCAGCATGCATTTCAAAAGAGGGTGTAGATTCCATTATCAAAGAAACGTTGGCAATGAACAAAGCATCAGCCCGTTGGGGTCCAAAGCTTTTGTCTTCTGTGAAACAACTCACTAGGCACAACGTGTCCCGTGATAATATGATTCTGTTCGAAGCTGGTTCAGAAAGGTTCTTTCAACGATTTAGGTTCACCAATTCCAGCTTGAGTCAGTACAACAATAAAAAAAAGTGGAATCATTTGACATCATTACCTCCAAAGAAGGCAGAGACTGTCATGGCATCCGTGTTCTGAGATACCGAGGGTGTCATCTTCCAGTAGGCCAGAAAATAAACAGAAACATGTTATGATTATTAAGACTATGAGACGTTGGAAAGGTGTTCTATTCCATCTGGATAATAACCAGTGTACAAGTCAGTCATTGTCATGTTTAAAATCCACGGGTGTGGCTTTGAATTCCTTCAGCTCCCAGAAATGGTGTTCTCACCCGATTTTGACACAAACCGAATTGTTACACCACCCTTGTTTTAGGGCGTGTCACTCTGTCCACTGATACCGGGTATTGGTTTTGTTAATTTAGTTCTCATGTTGGTTGGTTGGTTTGTTGTTTAACGCCGCACTCTGCAATATTCCAGCTATATGACAGCGGTCTGTAAATAATCGAGTCTGGACCAGACAATCCAGTGATTAATATCATGAGCATCGATCCACGCAATTGACATGCATTCATGACATGCATCGCCTGTTACGGCAAGCATGGGTTGCTGAAGATCTATTCAACCCCGGATCTTCAGGGGTCAATTTATCATGTTAAAACACTGATCAGACGAATGACTAAATAGTAAGGTGTTATTTTCAGTAACCTAACATTTACACCACTTCATATGAAGCACAGTTAATGTTTTCCTTTCGTACAGATACTAGTACATGTACTGTAGCTCGAGCACACCGAAAGTATCTTTCTACTTACACAATGGCTCAGTTGGTCAAGGCACAGATGTCAAGATGAGAGATGTCAAGGGATTGCATGGTGCCCAAAGTAAATGATAGTAGGTAGTGGGTACAAATGTCCTAAAGATGACAGCAAGACATGTCGGAGCCAGGATGACTTAAGGATCAGACATCAGACATATAAAGAATCGGTTACGGAATCTCATGAGACTTGTCTGCAGGTTACAGAAATAAGATCACAGATACCATCCATATTCATGGTAAAGCAGCTGGACTTACGTCCATACCCCATAACGTGTTAGCGGAACGCTTCTTGTGGCTTCGACAGGGGTGAGCGTTGCCTAAGTGAAGAATGAGGGAGAAGTAGGTGATGAAGTACATACTGACAAGACTGTATACACGTGGGAATGTCCAACAAGCCGTTGACAGCCTGTCCAAGTTTATTGTTTGGGTAAAAGGAGTGACATCGTGTAAGGGGATAGTCACTGTGCTGAGTATGTTGATGTATCATATTCAACGCCAATGGTTGTGTCTTTCAACAGAAATGTCACGACTGAACAATGATCTAATGTGACAGGACTTTCTGTCCGCCAGCAATGCTCCAATCATGTCACATCCAGCAGAGTCCTATTGTAACCGGTGGTGTTTATGTATAACACGGCTCTTTGTTTGTAAGGAGGATTTATTGTAGATTCTCAGAACAAACGACCCGAAACATATATTTCAAAATAAATATACACGTACTCATATATGTACGGTTACGCCACATTCATATGCAATGTTATTTATATTCATTCACATCATCACACGGACGATATCATGCAAATAGATTGAACTCATATATTTAACAAATACTTTGAAGGATGGGTTAAAAGTTACAATACCTATACATACATTGTAACCGTTAACATGCCAAAGGATAATATATAAGTAATTATTAATTACATGTTAACAAAAAGAAACGTTACCATACTCTGTGGATGAAACTGGGACGCGAACTGAGTTCACCAAATATATAAACTGGCCAGACTATTATGTCTTCATCGAAATACAAACACATATAGACACTTAGGAAAAACTGATAATCTTAGCAAACACTAATTATGTATGCTTCATAACGTAGTTACCTACATGCATGAGCGCTTTACATTATGCATAAAGAACATAGTTATAAAGAAACACATACATAAGTAACTATGCACTCGCTCATTCATTCTCAAATGAAAGATTTACGAAAGGGGAACATATACAGTGCTGGATATCTGTAGAAACTTACTGACCTAGGTAAAAGATGTAAATTACCGCAATTATATGACTAAATGTAATGACTTATTTAGCAAGCATAACGACTTTGTAACACTACAACTGACAAAGCGTCGGCGAACATCGTCGGGCCGATTAAGCTTTGCTCATCGGATCGACATCTGACGGACGTCAGAAATAATAATCGGCCCAGCATCGTCTTGACATCGACACGACAGTAATTATAGGTTTAGAATCAGCCTTGTCCAACCCCTCCAATCCTATCACCACCCAAGCATTGGCCATTCAGACTTCATCACCTTTTTTCTATGCTATGCTCTTTTACAATGACAGCTGGGATGTTCAGTGTCTATACAATTCATTATTTGATGTCAATTCTTAATTTTCTTCCTAATAAACGCATATTTTAAGAAACAAAAGGTTAACAACTTGCAATCATCATTTAGAATTATCAATATCTTAAAAAATAGTCCAAAACATTTAAACTATCATTGTTTCCAAACACTTCGTTCGTTTCTTCATCTGATATTGTCTTTGACAGGAAGATGTTCAGTAGATACAGTGCATACAGTTGTCATCTCATCTTTGTATTTCAAGCAAATGATGCCACCACAGAATCTTTCAAAGTGTAGAGCTAGGGCACATAAAACATTTCCGAAGCTACGGCTTTGACTTTAAAATTATGAAGAGTAAAAGAAACATTAAAAATACTGAATTTTTAAAAAGAAAATCACTTTTGATCATGGTTAATACTTTCACAAGAACTTGAAAATCAACCGTAAGTAAAATGAATACATGTTCTTCTTTCTGTACAAAACAATCGAAATGCTTACTGTACTATTTGCGTGTACCCACTACATTTGTAATTAATACTCATAATTATACAAAGAAAACAGAATGGAATAATAAGCTTTATTATTATTAATATCATTTACAAGAAAACTGTTAACACTTGCCAAAAGACGGGTATGGAATATCCATTCTAAAAAACGAGTTTTTGAAGTCGGTACCAAACATATCCGTCATACTGGTTTGCAAAACTCTTTTTCAAACTGTTTAATGTACTCTGACAATTACAAGTAATTAACTTCACAAGTATGTCAAAAGAACTTATTTTTAACATATTGAAATAAAATCATAGCTAATACCCTGTTCACATGTACCTCCAACATATGTGTGTATATGTTATTTCAAGTCTTGACACTTGTTAATAAGTAAATTGATGAGTTTATAATATGTGTAAATAAGTAAATTGAGTTATATGTATTGAGTATAATGTATACTATGGAGGGTTATTTCATTTCAAAAAATAAAAATAGCAATAAAAATGTTAATAGTGTGAGTTAGAATGGAATTATTGTATCATTTGTAAGTAATTGAATCACAATGCAATCAACAACAAAAAATTCTGACATGATAACCAAATCCAACCATATATCAGGTTCAATATCGACATTGTCTATCACCAGAATCAGTCCGACAGCGGACCGCTGCAGTTCGACGATACCGATATATTGCCGACGGCGTCCCATTCATAACCGACGTCGGCCAGATGAAGGTTTGCCAGGTGAGAAGCTACCCCTACCCCACAGCTGATACAAGTTAGATAAAAGAAAACACAACACGGAAATTACGGTTATTACTCTGCTGAGAGTAGCTCTGTAGATTACAGCACCTGGAAAGGTTTTTTTTAATTCAGTGCAACACAGTAAAAGGTTAAAACATCATAAGAATATACTTGGAACTTAAATATACTACAGTGGTGAGCAAACAGATCCAGAATAGCTTTGACATTTGACATACTGTCGGGATTGATGATCAAAATGGATCCAAAGTACCAGGCATAATCCTGTAATACGACCCGACCAACGAGTGATCGGTTTGCAACAATACGTAACCTCATTGTTTTTTTGTCATGGTACTAGGCAGGCATATTGCTGCTGATCGTAATCACTTGTTTTCAGCTCGATACTTTCGAGGCAGCAATAATCTAGCTGACAGCTTGATATTGATACATGTCGTGTAATAAAAAAGTGTAAAGGAGCCAAGAAAAATGCTTACTTTCAGGTCTAGAAGTGAGGCATATTAGACTTGCCAAATCGCTCTAGACTTGAGTTGGATTCCTTTTGAAGTTATTCTATGTGGTCGTGGAGACATACAAAGGCATCAGTATCGCAAGGAGAACTGATGTGACCATATGCGGAAAAAAACCGAGGTTTCGTGTTTCCAGTTTGAGGGCTACCGGACGTAAGAACTTACAATAAACATCCATGTATTATCACATATATAGACTCATCTACCTTTACATCATCTTAATTGTTATATCAGGTATCGGACTTCGAATTATCAAGTTTTTGCATATGAACGATATTACTAATGTCATTCCCATTTGCAAAAACAGAGCTTAATGGAGCCATCTTTCGTGATCTCATGAGACCAAATGGACTTGCATCTCATTCAGAATAAAAATCATGGAATCGCCATAAATATTGCCTGCGCCTGAAACACGTGCATGTAAACGAACAAGAGACAGTCCCTGATCTAAGACCCCTATGACTGAATTGATACTACTCTGGCCACAGGTCATGACCAAATACTTCTCTGATCCCAGTTTCTTTATCCCCACTCTGTGTCATTTATAGTGAAACGGAGGCTTTCTCCCGATCGATTAATTGAATAATCAGTTTCTAGATGGTACAGAGCTCATCTGCTGCTGTATGTTCGTGCCTTGATGAAGATAGTTGATATTGTTTTACGCCGCATCAGCATGTTTGCAGCTCTTGAGCTGTCCTCTTTTAAGAGTGCTCAACTAACGATTACGCCGCCTGAGCAAGACTTACGTCTTACCCACAGAGGAGCTGACTCGTAATTGTCAAAAGTGTTTTCAAAAAGGAGTGAGTGAGTGAGTGAGTGAGTTTGGTTTAACGCCGCTTTTAACAGTATTCCAGTTACATCACGGCGTGTCAGCTTAATGTGGGAGGAAAGCCCGAAGTGATGCAGGTCTCAGACGTTTACCACTTCGGTGAAACCCACGAGCACGGGTATGGTGCTGACAAACCTAGAAACATAATTGGGGCGAACCGGGATTCGAACCCACAATCATAGGTTTCTGGCGTGCCCAAGGGACGCAACTCTGCACAGCGAATCGCGGCGCTTTAGACGACTGGGCCACCCGTGCCCCCTTTTCAAAAAGGAAGTGAGGACACCGACGTAAAGTGGAAAAATAAATAGCTAGACAGATGGATGGCATTGAGGAGCACTGACAAAGATAAACCAACGGATAGTGTAAGGATGTATTTACTACGTCCTCCAGTGGTCAGAATGTGCTCGGATCTGAGCAGAGATTGTGGAGTTTCAAGTTACAAAATGACATTCCATTAACAGGCTCAGTGCTGGTCCTTATGCAGAGGGGCCTTGGGATGGTGGATCTTTGAGACAGATAACAGATAGCCTATTACCAAGCAAAAAACACTGTGTAACAAAGTATATTACCATTTTGCAATAACCACTTAACTAAAGCATTAAAGCTTTTAATAAGCAAAAACGTTTGGACTCGCGCTGAGTGAATAAACGTCAGCAGCACATACACTCTTCAAAAAAAGAAACGCACGGGTAGATTATTTAGTAAATATATTGTACATAATAAAGTCGATATATTTAATTTAATTTCATAGACACAAATATTTGGAGCTCGATAGTCACATGTCGTCGTTGTACAAAGGCATTGAAAACTGTTCATTTTCATGTCACCTTAAGGCCACAAGGTTGCGCGGAACTCAGTATCTCGTGTGACCGCCCAGGGCAGCAATCACGGCTCTGCAACTCCTCGGCACTAACTGGATAAGTGTACGAATTCTGTCCTGCGGAACTCTGCGCCATTCTGCTTGTAACGCGTTGACCAGTTGTGGGAGTGTCTGCGGCTTGTTCTGACGTTGACGTACACGTCGATCGAGTTCATCCCAGGGGTGTTCGATTGGGTTGAGATCTGGAGATCTCGACGGCCAAGGCAAGGCGTTGATGTTGGCATTATGAAGGTAGTCTACCGTGACACGAGTTGTGTGCGTTGTCCTGTTGAAATCGCTCCATCTGGCGGTCAATGATTGGAAGAAGTTGAGGTTGAAGAATTTGATTCAGGTAGCGATTTGCTGTCAAATTTCCCTATTTCCCTGAACCATCACCAAGTCAGATCTCGTGGTGTAAGACTGCGATTCCCCTCTTTGGATACGTCCTATGGCGACGTTCCGATCGGCAGCGCTGAGTCTCGGCATATTCGAATTTGAAAAAATGTTGACAATTGTATGACAATTGTATGACAATTTATTGGCTGATGCTTCCTTTTTTATAGCCACTACCACAAGTTACGAATACCAACATTTTCCAATAACATACATACAATGTATATCCAATTTATATACCGGATGTTTTGTGTAGTCAGGTTCAATGAGCTACATACTACCTGCTCGTTTCTATTTTTTTTAAAGTGTATAAAATATAGTTAGCTTTAATGCACAGCTGACCTGATCTAAATACACAGCAATTACAAATCAGATGTCAGATCAAACCATCTATTACATAACCAAATTCAGTATGCACAGATGCACAGGGACCCCGGCGTTTGAGCTTCCATCGGGGGCACCGACGCTGCAGAAAGAACTTAAGTTCGGGGCTAAAAGCAATGAGGTCGGAGAAGGAATCCGTTCAAGTCTTCTTTCCCATCAAGTAGCTCGCCAAGGCTATTATTTGTGGTTGTTACCGAACATTAATCCGATATCACAGATTAGCACCTTAACTGACATAAGTAAGAAAACCATCAATATGAGATGCGGCCTTTCCATTTTAAAAGACGTTTCATATACAGTAAAGGCCCATGTGGTTTATAAGTTTCCGCCTAAAAGGTGACTTATTACAAAACCCCGAGGGAGACAACAATAAGCAATAAAAATACAAGGGGGCGGTGCCTCAATTTGAAACATTGTCGCTGTTGCATCAAGGTTCAAGTCGATTTTGTATAGTTGGTTTACACCAGTATCTCATTACTTCCATACCACGTAAACTGGCACCCAGAGCTCCACCAGTGTAAATTAAGTACTGAATATTTAAACACCAATATATTCGAGACATCTCTTGAAGAGGAGAAGCGACATAATGAAGGTAACAACGATGTACAATGCACCTGATGAACTGATATGTGCGTATGTCCTCCTCTTCGCCACCATACATTTTGCGAAGAGACTGATAATATGAGGACGTATTGTTTGGGCTGAACACACATTACACCACAACTAAAGGCCACTGTCATTGCTGCGTTGTCTTTGATTCTGTTCCCATTGTTCCGGGAAAAGTGACCTCTAATTGGATACAGTATATTCAACTCATAGTCGTATATACTTTTTTTATTAAATGTTATCATAAATAATAAAAAGCTGTATGGTATACGTGGGCATGGTATAATTATGATGTGTTGTCATTAACGGGCGATATTAATTTAGATTGTTAGCAGCCCTGACAAATGTTTAGTTCAGCATCTGAGGCAAGATCTGCTAATCCAATTCTTAACTGTTCTGAGGCATAATAATTGTTTTCAAAGTTATTTTTTTCAAGAAAATCGTGAATGGAATTTCCTTCCTTTATACGCTGAAACGTACATAGAGACTACTACACTCATTAACGTTAGGTACTATAGAAAGTTCACCAGTGTCGTGAAATCGTAAAGATGGTATCTAACCAGAAAACAGTGTGGTATTGGATATATTATCCACGTTAAATATGTATTTAAGTGTAATCTAATAACAATTTTTAATCGTTAAACAGACCAACCGAAACCGGTTGCAAATGTGGTTGCGCATGAATATTGATATATGCCCAAACATGAACAGTGTTGTCATTTCTATGCATATGCATGAACAAAATGGTCCTGCTAATGTGTGCGCAAACATGGCAGAAGCAAAATCCTATTTACGAACTTTTAAAACTAATGGTTATTCAAGCGCTTAGCTGTTAATATGCAGAACAACTGAAAGAAAACTTGAAAGTTGTTTGTTTGTTGTTTACAGACCGTCGCGAAGACCGCCTCCGTGGTCTTGTGGTAGAGCGTCCGCCCGGAGAGCGGAAGGTCCAGGGTTCGATCCCGGGCCGCGTCATACAAAAAGACGTTAAAAGATTGTACTTGTTGTTACCCTGTCTGGCGCTCGGCATTAAGGGGCTAAAACAAGGACTGGTCGGCTCGGAGTCAGTATACTGTGTCTGAGTGGGGTATTCATGTTAAACTGCGGCATGGTATCTCAGTGAGCTAGCACTATAAATCGGCATCAGTCCGGACTAGTACAAGCAGCCACACACACACATACACGTGCATGCACGTCGCTATATAAGTGCAATAATCTTGGACGCGACGTTAAACTCAATTTCACCTCACCTCACCTACAGACCGTCGCACTCTGCAACATTCCAGTTATACGACGGCGGTGTGTAAATAATCGAGTCTGGACCAGACAATCCAGTGATTGACACAATGAGCATCGATCCACGCACTTGGGATGCGATTACATGCATCAGCCAAGTCAGCGAGTCTGACCGTCCGATCCCGTGAGTCGACTCTTACGACAAGCATAAGACATGTTTCATTTTGCTTCATCGATCACCCGAATTTACATCCTGTCCGCAACATTCTGGAAACGTGAAATCAGATTGCTCACCAAAGACGTACGACCTTATACTGAAGAATTGAAAATAAACGTACTGGAGCCTGTTTGTGTCAGTGGCAGTTTCAAACGAAGGGCAAGGTCACCATCACAATAAGACAACAGTGATCTACACATAGCATGTTACTCTAGAGATTAATACGGAATGTTATTGTTCACATTTAGGATGTTATGGGACACACAGTCAGAAGACAGGTACACGGAATTTTCGCATTAGTACGTTCATTAATAAAAAAAACACTGTGCAACAAGTACACTTCGAAGGGGAAACCGATTGTAAAAATATCGGTCCAAATAGTTTAAAATGATTTCATATAGGTTTACATTAAAAGCAAATTGAATGTCGCGAAAGAAGTCTTGCATCACGCTCTTAGGGACCACGATATATCTGTTACTTTTGTATTAGGGCCTATTGCTTATGGCTGATGCTTCATATTTCAGGCATTGTATTGTCTTTTATAATTGTAGTTGGTTGGTTTGTTGTTTAACATTACAGCTATATGACGGCGGTCTGTAAATAATCGCGTCTGGACCAGACAATCCAGTGATTAATATGAAGCGCATCGATCCACTCAATTGGGATCTACCAAGTTAGCGAGCCTGACCATCCGATCCCGTTAGTCGCCTCTTACAAGCATAGTCGCCTTTTACGGCAAGCATGGGTTGCTGAAGACCTATTTTCCCCGATCTTCTTTGTATACCTGTGTCAATATGTTGATTATTCATAGATCTTGTGTGTTTATTTACTGATTTTACAATTTAGTTTTGCACGTACCAATTTCTGGATTATCCTTTCTGTCAATTTGGGAATCAACACTTAATAACATTAAAGTGTCCAAAACAAATTACCGAATGCTTTAGTTCAGAAAAAAACATCTAGTTGCACTAAAGTATGAACTATGATGTACTTATGACTTCCCAGTGATAAAGTAACACAAAATAGTCATAAATTGGAAAATGTCGAGTATAATTTAACTTTAATGGTGATTCTTGTCGGGGAGAGAGAGCCTTTTGGACAGACTATGAGGCTTTTATGGCAAACCTCTGATAAGGAAACACAAAATAGTCATTACACTTTGGTAAATTCAATTTAAAAAGATCAAGTGTAAAAGTAAATTAAGTCATGGTTCCTGTTGGAGAGAGAACGTTTGTGGACAAGATGAAAAAAAGTGGGAATATGGGAATCCTGGGTATTCTTTAATGTTCCTATAAAAAAGGCAAAAGCGAACTTTAATACAACATTGTGTGCTGGCATTAGCAAGGTCAGTCGTTATGGCTTATCACTGTCGACTTGAATTTCGCCTTTTCTTTGATCTAACCGTCAGGACCTTTGATGTGTCCACAATCACTTATTGTCCGTGATGAAAGACACATCCTATCTCCAACGTAAACAAAGTAGCACGAACGCTGCGAAGGGCATATGTTGAAGAAATGATCAACATCTGATTAGCAACATTTTATCAGCATATAAAGAAAAGCGACAAAACCCTTTTCGGGTTCGTAATTATAAGAAATCTCCGAGTCGATTCCGATTCTCTGATTGTACGATTCCGACTACACTATGAGCAAGTGTTTATGAATCACTATCAAATAGTGATGATACCAGGTGTTAGCGAAAAAGTTAGGGCATCCTGCCCAACCAGGGCACCCGTCACAAACACATGCAAAGGCAAATCAATTGTTCATCAGAAAAACAACAACACGGGAAGATGTGGTACAAGTCAAGATGGGGAACTGCATCGGACATCATTTTTGTCACCGATGCGTCAAAGTTTGAAATATCCTCATAAAACTTTCTGAAAGCTTACTGAGGCCCTCAATGTTGTATCCTTGGTCAAACAACTTCTGATCATGAGCAAGAGGTGTATGACGCTCTTTGAAATGTTGGTTCAAAGAACACGCTGGATTGTACTCTCATACTAAGGGCTGCATGTATATTGTTCGACATAAAGGAAAAGTTGACCATTGGAAAGTTGAAGTCCTCCCTCTTGTCATACAGTCTTGCAGAGAGTGTTTTGTCACTCTGAAACAGCTGAAGCGACCTCATTTTTCTCATTTATTTCGACTTCAAGCGGGTGTCCCCAACCGTGATATTGCTGACATATTGCTAACAGCGGCGTAGAAGTATACTCACCCACTCGACTTTGCAAATCCTTTGAGGTTTAAAGAATCCACACGGCATTAATCCCACTTGTCTCAAATACTTTCTGTGAATATAAAAAAAATCCCTTCCTTGATTGTTTTTAAGATTGTGGATGAATGGTAATTAATGAAAGCTGTGTGATGTATTCTACTATTAATTTCGAGAAATGTCTGCGTGTATTCCACATGCCACATGTTCCCCTGCATCTCACATTTAATGTCACCTGAAAGTTTCGTCACATTATCTCAAATGTCCTCGTTGGTATACTCTGATACTGCACTTCCACACAAACAGTCACCACAATTCATAAGAGCATTTCCATAATCACAAGAAATATCTACTGAAAGTCATTTGTACGATTCGAACAAAATCATAAACATATTATGAATCACAAGGCAAAAGTGATGATACCAGGTGCTCGCGGAAGAAAGATTGTTTGTTTGTTTATTTGTTGTTTAACGCCGCACACAACAGTATTCCAGCTATATGACGGCGGTCTGTAAAAAAAACGAGTCTGCACCAGACAATCCAGTGACAATCATGAGCATCGACCAACGCAATTGGGATACGATGACATGCATCAACCAAGCCTGATCACCCGATCCCGTTAGTCGCCTCTTACGACAAGTATAGTCGCCTTTTACAGCAAGCATGGGTTGCTGAAGACCTATTCTATCCCGGATCTTCACAGGTCTCGCGGAAGATTGAGCGGATCCTGCTCCACAGGCTGCATCATCACAATCGCATGCAAAGGCCAAACGACCTGAAAACTCACGGGGAAAGTTGTCTACCATCAAACGTTTTGAAAGCTTTGCTGAGGCCTTGGATGTTGTAAGCCTGATCAAACAAGTTTGAACAAGCCTCGTGTGACACGCTTTACAATGTTTGTAGAAAGAGCATTCTCGATTGTACTTCACACGTTGTGAAATGTAGACACCAAAGGCTTGAGCTGCTGAAATTTTGGTCGACTGGAAGGGAAAGTTGATTATTGGAGAGTTGAAGTCATCACTCTTGTCACATTGAACGTTTTTGTCACCGATTATTTAGAGAGATCTACATATGAAACAAATGAGGCGGTTTCACTTGTCTCTTCAAGTTCAGGTGGAAAAATCAGTGGAATGGAATTGCCTACATGACCATTATTGCTTAAGAACTAAACGACGAGTGGGAGTTGTTTATCGTACAATAGAAACACTGCAGGCAGAATAAACCATGAGGGGCGCAGCCCCGAGTGGTTTATACTCCCTGCAGTATTTTATTTCGATAAACAACGTCGATTACCTTACCTTTTCTCCCAATACCGATTGTCATATCTCTCACAGTTTTGGATACGATCGTTCGGCCATCCAGGTTATCCGCGTTGTCCTGCTACATCTATGGGGAACAACTCACAAGACACTGACCTCTGACATACGACTTCATCAAGTTGGGAGCGCATGTTCGAATCTCCAGAAATGACGTCATGGTATAACACTGTTTTATCGTGAAATAAACCACGCTTTGTTCTTCATTGTTCTTTGTAGCTGTCTCATATGTTAAGTAAATACTGCAATTCGATAGTCAGCACCTGAGAGGATGTCAGGCAGGACACCCCTTTACCTTCGACACCCGCTTTCACAGGGAGCTAATCGCCAACAGCTGAGGGGATGATGTAAATCCGGCTTGGGTCCATGCAGGTAGCAAAAGTACTGTCAGTCCCCATGGACCCTAGCATGGTGATCTACCTTCAGATGCTGGCGATCTTATAGCCCTTTTTAGATTGTATTGTTTCATGACTGTTTTCGTTATATATTTTTATGATTGTATGCAAGTTTTAAATATTAATCTGTGATATTCTAGTAATTTTACTGTCCATCGATGACAGATTGTTATATAGTTTAAGTGTATGCATAAATAATGTATAACTTCTCGTCACGATTTGGCTGAAATATTGCCGATGGGACGTAAAGCATAAACTCACTCACTCACAGGGAGCTCATTATAACCCATTCACGTAGACACATTGCAGTCCCACCCAATGGCGATAAACGAAACACGAACGTAAAACTACAGTGATAAGAACACGAGACTTCATATTGACGACCCGATACCCTCTGATACCCGGTAGCCGAAACCAACCCGTCTGTGTCAACACCAGCTGTTAGTCCTCCACCCAACAGCTAATTAGCAGTAGCCTAGCTGAGAAACGCAGCATGTATGGCCTCAACGGAAGTCCGTTAGGGTGTTCAATCTTGGAACATGAGCATATTCGAATTTCATGATTGTACAGGACAAATCGTAAGATTTTGTTCACTCAAAGCGAGTACCTCACATACCCACCCGTGCTCCATCTTATAGACAAAATACTTCACAGTGGGCTAATATTCAGCCAAGATATTGCTGAAAGAGTTTGACAGCACTGCAGTTAGCAGTCTTATGACGCAGGATATGTAAAATTTTATCTTTCGGCACGTAGTCTATATAGAAACGTGGTCACAAGACTGGATTTAATCTATTTTGTCAAAATGTCATCCCAAAGAACATAATCGTTACACGCATGATCCAGTGGCATAAAAACAGGACTATATTGATCAGAAAGACCTGCAATTGTGCTTTAATACATTTTAACCTGTCAGTCATGGAGATATTTCTGGACTCTCTCAAATTTTCTTAGGTTAAGTGGTTCACAGAGGGCTTAACAGAAACTGTGATATTAAAAGCATAAACTTAAAACACATTTTCCATACCATAGGGATATCTTTCCTACCCGTGGGTGTCGAGATGACGTCTTTTCCATGATTGACGATGATCACGTTCCTTAATTACATTTAAATGAGAGGAGATTGTCGCAATTATGGTCCTCAATTCAGGACTTCGAGAGACCTCGAAAGCTCCGCGATATTGCTGAATAAAACAGCCAAGCTGCGCGAATTATATTTAGCGCTATCAGTTGCACCTGCAATAACGTACCAAAATTACCACCACCGTCCTTGTTGGCGTGTGTTGCCATCCCCATATGTAGTGAAGAGTGTGGGAGCCATTAACGAAGCTTTTACTTTCAAAAGTTGATGATCGATTGATGTTCCAATGGTGGATTGGGCAGAAAACGCCCCCGAAGATGATCCTTCTCCCACCGAGCTTAGCCCAATCAGTTCTAATCCGTTTAAACGAAGATGGTAATTTGTGTTAAGATGAAAAAGAGTATAGTGGGGAGTGGTGTCGATAAAAAGTCAGAATCACATGCAAGTTTGATGCCCTTAGGACTACCATTATGACATAGACATTGGACGTTGCTGGACAAAAACCTTAATTTAATTATTGTCACATTTTCCTACAAGAGTTTTAAGTTTGCACATGTTCAAAGGTCTATGAAGTGATACTATTAACTATTTTACGCTCGGGAACAGAGCCACAAATTGGCGTAGAGAACCTTTAGTAGCTCTCCTTCATCGCCATCACCTAATAGAGCTCTTTTTAACCTACACGTGACGCTGGATGTTATAGGATGACCCAAAGGACTTCTTACACCAGTACAAAGAAACTTCGTTAACTCCTTTAATATAATATATAACTTGCGAAGATGTAACTTTTTCTCGAAAACAAAACCCCAAAGCCTTTATATTGGCAGAAAGTATGTGAGAAACCACTCTATAGTTAAATAACTCCTCTGTAAAAAATGCCAGCATTGTAATCCAAGTGAACCTACACAATTATCATCGTTTGTATGCCACTACGATATTAATTTACATGATTTTAGTCACCAGTCGGAACATAATAATTGGTTCTTTAACTTCGCGTCTCCACGTGCATTATTAGCCACCAAGAAGTTGGAATGGTCTAAAGGTTTTAAGGTGTTAGCGTTTTATGAAAAACATTAATGCAAACAAAACAATTGCTTGGGTTGGCCATTTCAATGCCGCGGAAACACTTTTAATCTATTGATAATAAAATAATGTTACCTGCTCATCACTGGAAACAGTCTGGCAAAGGGTTTAATTCTTTCTTCCTTTATCTCATCAAACTAAAGGACCTTTTTACTTCTCTGTGTACAAATACTCAGGCTGTCGAAACATAAAGCATCCCTCTGCGAAAGTGTGAACTGCTGTATAAATGTAACTATAAATCAGAGAAAAGGTCGAGTTTGATATTTGTAAAAGTGCTATGAACGGACACATCGAACCAATATCATCTACGATTACTACGTCAGTATAACTCAGAACCTGCGGAAAACGAAGGTAATCATGGTATATAATTGCACCTTCTTCCCACCATGCAGCAATAACATCCGACTACATATATTGCACATTTGTAGATATCTTCCTTGATGCGTCACCTGTGAATATTAATGGTGGTTATTTATTATCATGTGGTTGTCAGTGGAATCAGCGGCCCGTGAAGATCCGGGGTAGAATAGGTCTTCAGCAACCCATGCTTGCCGTAAAAGGCGAGTAACGAAACGGGTGGACAGGCTCGCTGACTTGGTTGATGCATGTCATCTTTCCCAATTGCGTGGATCGATGTTCATGTTTTTAATCACTGGATTGTCTGGTCCAGGCTCGATTACTTACAGACCGCCGCCATATGGCTGGAATATTGCTGAGTGCGGCGTTAGACATCAAACAAACAGTAGAATCGGCAGAACCAAACTCTACATCCACTCTAATGCTTTCAGTGTGTCCATGATAGCATGCATTGCATGATAAAGTATTCATTCGACACTGTTCTAGCATAGGCAGCGTGTCTACAATTAGTCAACGGCTCCATTAGTGAGTGAGTGAGTAAGTATGGTTTTAAGCCGCTTTTAGCAATATTCAAGCAATATCACGGCTGGGGACACCAGAAATGGGCTTCACACATTTTACCCATGTCGGGAATCGAAACCGTGTCTCCTGCGTGACGAGCGAACGCTTTAATCACAAGGCTACCCGACCACCAACGGCTCCATTACGATATGAGGTTATCGCGATCAGCACTGTTGTTACTTCACATGAATTACACAAAATACATTTCATAGCCGATCAGTTAAAGTTCATGGTAAATTGCGATTTACTGAATGGTTAGTTATCATCTTGCAAGATATGTTTGTGAATTAAAGCATTATTTGTAAAACTGAAATTTTGATGAAAAACAAAATGATTTTTTAAATAACTAATTTAGTTACAGACAGATGTGTGAAAGGCTGTAGGACCAACTGTAACTTTGTTGTGTGGTATCAAGAGACAGGTGCTAATTCTTAAAATCATTTGCATGTCTTTCTTTGTATCCACAGGACAGTCTTTATATTTGCAGAAAGTATGTGAGAAAAGTAGAATTTATACCACGTGGATTCTCAAAATAATTGCTTGCATTTTTGCGATCTAAGAAAGAATATTAATTATGTCAAATCATTTGAGTTTCAATACACTGCTATCCCACACGACAAATTTAAAGGAACCTTTATTCCTTGTTTCATGGGGTATTTGACACGAGTTGCACCTTTATCGCCAAGGTTATGGACATTTTGTCATGATTGAAAGCAAATGTCATCAGAAGTTTACAGACAATAGAATTTGTGAAATGCAGGACTTCCTCCTAGATGACATCTATGTAACATTCAGGTGTAGGCCATCTTGGCAAGACGTAGGCATCTCCAATGACACCAGTTCGAGTTGTCTAAGAAATTTAACTTAGGTTTCAGATATATCGATGATCTTATATCGTTCAATAATGGTCCGACCAGCAATTAAAACACCTCAACAAGGAATAGAAGGGACCAGTGAGACTACCTCATCTGTTTCATATCTACATCTGGGGATAAAGGTTTAGAGTGACGAATACCTGCATGACAAGGGGGATTATATTCCAGCGGTCATGTTTATTTTCGTGTCGAGCAAAATTCCAGCAGTTCCAGCCTTTGAATCTCAAAAACTAAAAGGGTTTGCTTGACCTTTTCGCAATCTCGGAAAAGAACCAAGTTCCATTCTGTCAAAACCTGTCAAGTTGATTTTTCACCACTATCCCACACGGGGGCTTTTGTTACAAACTATATTCAGAGGTTCAGGACAATTTGTGACAAATGAAAGTGTGAAGTTTACTGAAAAAAATATGTGAAATGCTGAGGCATCCACATTGATAAAATCTACGTAAAATTTGGGGGTAAGACAGTTAGGCAAGAAGTAGGCATCCCGATGGGCACCAATTGTGTTTCCCTTCTTGCGGATCTGTTTATTTATGCATATGAATCGGAATTGCTGATCGGATTGGCAAAGTCAAAACAAGGTAATTTTGCCAGGTATGTTAAGTTACGCTTCTGGTATATCGATGATCTGATATCGTTCAATAACCATCAATTGGCCAATTCCCTTCCTCCGATTACCCATCTGAACTAGAAATATAGGACACCAGTGAGACCGCCTCATCTGTTTCATATTTAGATCTATGCATAAAGATTCAGACCGTCAAAAGACTCTCGACAAGACTGTATGACAAGAGGGATGACTTAAACTTTCCAAAGTCAACTTTCCCTTCATGTCGAGCATATCGGCTATATCGACAAGTGTAAACTTCAGCTGCTTGGCCGCTTATGTAACTTAACCTTCCGTCCTAAGATAGATATATTGATGTGTCAAGTAAATGTTCCACAAATCCCTGTGTTAAAGATTACCATTATCTTTAATATTATCTAGGAAGGACTTCGTATATGTATGTATTTGAGTGAGTGAGTTATATTTAACGTCACATATTTCAGCCAGAAGTTACACATTAATAATACATATATATAGACCAAATAAAACTTGTTATCGATGAAAAGTACAATAACTAGCATATCATTTAAAACTAGTTGAGAACATTTAAAAGAGTATTTGAGACAACTGGAAGTTAATACCACACTAAAACGATTTGCTTAACTTTTTACAGTCTCAGAAAAGTACCAAGTTCATTTCTGTCAAAACATCTGATCTGTTTACTTTGCGCATCACTATCATCACTATCACATATGTGTTATGCTGGACTTCCTCACTGATAAAATCTATGTTCATTTGTCTGTGATTTATGTCAGATGTTGTTCCCGATTTTAACTTGTACCATACGTGAACATTTGACTTGCCTTTGCATGTGTTTGTGACGGGAGCCACCGGTGGGGCAGGATACGTTCACCTTTTCGTGAACGCCTGGTATTATTACCACATGCTCGTGATATAGTCGGAATCGTACAATCGATTCTGCTTTTTGCAGAGATTTCTTATGAATACGGTGATGGTTTTGCCGCTTTGTTATTTTATTATTAGTAGTAGTGGAATTGTCTTTGGAGCTGTTGTTGTGGCGGATTCGCACGGTTTCTATCTTTTTGAAAGAACTTTTCTAATTTATGGACTCGTTTTTGTATTTATGTCTAATGTGTCTCGCTTTGAATTAAGCAAAGCTCTGAACATCAAGGCGGTCACAACAATATCACACGTTGTGGCAGTTTTCATAATATAGATATTACTACACGAGTGTCTGTCAGATACACGCGGATTTGTTTGAAAACGTATCTAAAGAGCGAATGCAAATTAAATACATTTGAAACGTCCTTACACGCCCTCAAATAACAATCGTTGCGTATTTCTTTACTTTCATGATCGCAGTGGCGCACTTATACATAGCACAATGGTCATGAGTGACACCATCTGGGATACTGTTTTCTACTAATACCTAGTATGACCTTCCACAAAAAAAGTATCAGCCATATTTGAGGATTATCATGGCGATGATGATAATGCAAACTGGATACGATCAAAGAACGTTTACTGAACACACTAAAACATCAGCGTTTCGACACAGACGGAGGTGAATTTCACAGAAGCACGAGCAATGTATTCATGAATTGCAATCAGGAAAGTAGTTCATCATAATCTGAACTTAGGTCATCTCCATGTAGTAGCCAATTGCAGAACTGGAATTCGATCGCAAACACATGTTTGATGCCCGTTATCTGTAATGGGGTTTTCACCCTAGTGCATTGGGGGTTAGTGAGATTCTGTCAGGACCTTGAAATAACATAGTGTTGATCGATATATCAAGTTATTGGAGTTTGACACATCAAGGTATTTATGCAGTTGAACGGTATAACTGTGCGTCACTTCATCTTGATATCTCCATGCTTAATAGAGCCACCATGTATATTTGTGATCATATACCCAATGGACCTGCATGTCATGCAGAAGAAATAGTCAGGAAATATAGCTGCTTACTTGTAAATATTGCCGGCATAACCTCTGAAACAGGTTCATTCAGACGAACAAGAGATCGTCCTGATTTAAATTTCTCATGGATGACAGGATACAACACCGGCCACAGGTCATAACAAAATATTTTATCTTTTATAATTTGAGATTTTGTTATACATGTATATGTCAGCTTCAGTGGAATTATGGCTTTTCCCAATAAAATTAATTGAATTATCATCACATAGATGAATACAGAACTACACTGTTGCAGTATGGACGTGACTTAAAGAAGACTGACAGTTTTTTATAATATAATAATGATTCCAATTTGCAGGACCATGTATTGAGGCATATACGCATCAAGGTATCGGAGATTCGATCTGTTGATTTAAGAGTTTTTACGCGTCAATATCTTCCAGTAATTGTAAATAGCGTCTGTGTTACATTTACCAAGTCATGAAGAGGAGAAGCGACATAATAAGTGAAACAGTGATATACAGTGATACCAACTGTCTCAACATGGGTGAGCGTATCCTGCACTGAAGGTAACAAATGTAAGTGAAGACACCAGTCATCACATTATAGGCGAACACGCCACGCGCTAATGGTACGTAGGAAGTACATTTAATGGCCATATCTGCTTCGTCTTCGGCCCTGTTCTAATGATTATGGGAAATGTGACCCTTAGTTGGATGCCGTTAATTCAATTACATCCTCATAATCATATCTAATTAACTAAATTAAGCGGCAAAAGAAAGCATAGGTTGGCAATTTGTAATTTTCCTAAAAACAGCGATAACTAGTGGAAAGTGGGTATTGGGAATATGACTGCCAAGGAACAGGTACCAAAAAACACCTCACCCGAACGCGCCACCTTTGACGGCACTCGTGCGGTGACAAAAAATGGTGAAACAGGTTTCCCGCCTATGGCATAAACTGCACGTGCATGTTAGCTGTATAAATGCGTTCGTCTGCAGGGTATAACCACACGTGATGAAAGCACACAAAAGACATGCCACGACTGTCACAGGAGCAGAGAGAGAGAGCCATCGGTATGGCCGCAATGGGGGCAGAACAGGTCCAAATTGCCAGAAGGTTTGGTTGTACACCATTGACAGTAGCCAGGCTGATTCAACGGTACATGCAGACAGGGAGGACACATGACAGGCCTAGAACCGGACGACCCCGAGTGTCAACACCACTGGAAGACGGTCAGATACGGCTCATGATCATTCACCTTCGAAACAGATTTGTGACGGCGACGGCAGCAACAGCGTTGCGACATCCCATTAGCCAACGTACAGTACAACGACGACTTCGTGCTGCTGGAATCCGAGCGTATCGTCCTTTCCGAGGAATGGTACTGACTGCTCAACATCGACGCCTGAGACTGCGATGGGCGAGGCAGGTTCGACGCTGGCAAGTGAGAAATTGGCGTCGAGTGCTGTTTACTGATGAAAGTCGGTTTAACTTGTTTTGAAATAACGGCAGAAAACGAATTTATCTACGTTTGGCTCCGGCGTGTATTCGAGAGGTCCATCTATTCGGCGGGGGAGGTGTCATGCTGAGGGGCGGTATTTGTTGAGATCAGAAGACTGATTTGGTGATAATACAGGGAAACCTGAACGCTGTGCAGTACAGAGACCAAGTGTTGCAGCCAGTTGTGCTTCCGTTCTTACAAAACCAACAGCAGGGGACATTGTTTCAACACGACAATGCCAGGCCCCGGAATGACTCGGAACTTTCTAAACCTGCAGAACGTTGACGTTTTGCCCTGGCCTGCCCACTCACCCGATATGAATCCTATTGAACATCTGTGGGACCATCTTGACAGACAGATTAGAGCACGCCATCAGCCTCCCGTCAACCGACAAGAATTGCCGCAGGCCCTGAAAGACGAGTGGCAACGGATTCCAGTCCACGTCATCAGAAGACTGACGTCATCGATGAGGCGGCGTATCACAGCATGCATTGAGGCAGCTGGACGTCATACACGCTATTGAAGGCAACTGTGTCGACAATGAACTTTGTAGTGTGTCTGAGAATATTCTGGTGACATTTCAGACAACTTTTAAAAAATGAAATTTCTTACCCCACCATTGTTTACCTTGAGCTTACATTACCTGTGATTGCACAATTTCATTCAAACTGAGGTTGATCAATCATTTATTACCCCTCCCTAGATTATATTATAGCTCACGACAAAACCTCTTCTTGTTATTTTTTTATCGATCATGGAACTCGACCTATACTTTCTTTTGCAGCCCAGTTTATTATCAAATGTAATTAGTTGTATAATGTACATGGCAATGCTGCTCTAATAACGTTATTAGTTACATACATTTGTCGATATTAAATACGATAGATTATTATCCAAAACACTCATGGTTGGAAGTGTGTGTATAAATCCGCGTGTCTACTGAATCTCTGATGGCAGACAATGACATTGAGTGAAAGGTTGTACGCCATTTTATTAAACATTCAGCAATATCACGTCAAGGACACATTAAATGGGATTCACGCATTTTACCCATGTGAGGAATCGAACCCGACCTTTCGGTGGAATAAATGAATGAATGATTATTGTTTTACGCCGCATCAGTAATGTTCCAGCTGTTCACGTCGATAACCAGTTTTGAAAAATACTAGCATATACATATACAGAACAATCATATAAGTATGATATCAAAGATCATATCAAATATCAGTTATATATCACAGACCAAGTAGAAAAACTGACGATTTGGCCATGGCTAAAGTCTATTTTGTGTCATAAAGATGTATTTATTTCAAAACAGCTAGAAACTTACGCCTATAGATTATAGTGAAAAGTCGTTTCAAAGAAGAAACATTTAAATATGTCTGCTGTATTAACACAGTATCCGCAGCCTTCGACGGAGCGAACCCCTTTATCACAAATAAGGACTACAGAACACGAAAGTGATGAGGATCGCTTACGTTACCATTTCGGAAAAAGCTGCCTATACGGATATGTTTGACATACCATAGATTTCAATCAGTCCTCAATGTCCCATCGGGTTTTCAAGCCAATGGTCGATATGGTTGGCATCGATCGACTGCTCAAGACTCTCCTGGAAGCAATTCAACAGGGTTGGTTTTCGGTGCAGATGATAGGTATTACATTTTATGACTGAAATGGACTTAACTTGGGTGTATTTTATGTTTTTACAAATACAGAGCTTAATATATTTACTACGGTCTCAATTGTGATGTGTATGGGATCTTATTACACAATACCTAGAGCATTGTCTTGTAAACAAAGTATCAAATTTCTCTTTCTCGCAATCTTCCCGAGCCAAGGGCGTTAACTGACCAGGCTCGATCTTAGCGACACCATTGGCTGTTACGAGTTATGTCCCTTCTATGTCCCTCCTATTGACCAATCAGATTCCATTATTCATACCACTTGCAGTTGCTTCAAACAAAATGGCGGTGCCCAGTTAAGACGATCTGATCGATAATTTAGACCTATATAGAAATAAAACGAAGTGCATCAAATCATGACAAAATTGATTAAAAACATGAAAAGATCTGCAAAACATCTGTCGATGCCCAGTTGGCGGTACTTATATTTTGCTTTGCAAATCCTGCATTCGTTGAAATCAACGTTGTTTACGAACCGGATGTCTCAAACGCTATTTTTATTGGACTATGCACACACTCGTTAGTCCAGTCAAAATGTAACTCCGGAATTCCAGCCTATTTCGGCAAGTACTGTACTTTTATAGTCAGTTAACGACCTTGTTTCGGGAAGATGCTTTCTCACTAGAACTTACAAAAACATATCCATATCTGCTGTGTAAAAATCTTGTGACCGACATCAAATTGTAGCTCAAAAAGCGAACAGGATCAATTAAGTGACAAGCAAGTGATTTCCGTGTACAGTCATGTTCTTTAACGATACTCCTAAAAACAATCAATGTTATAAATTACGTATGCAGTGTGCGAGCTCAGCATCTTACTATAAAACGACGACGGCAGATAATAACCAGTCTCGATTATCCGACGAAACGGATCCCATTGGGCGTTAAAGGCAAAATATATCCATTAGAATTATATCGCTAAAAGGGTAAGCTTGTCCTACCCGACCGGTAGCACCCGCCACTCACACAATGTGCATAAAAAGTGTGGGTTTTGTGCCCGAAACAGCATACCAGTACCCCTGCCATGTGTCGGTTTCTCTTTGAAGGAAATTAAGTCTGTTGTCAAGGCATTAATTTGTATGTATTCATGAAAGTGACAATATCAACAGGAAGTCAATACTTATATAAAACATACCACAGTACTCGGGATGACATTTAAATGCGCGAGTATACACACACTTACACACACACTTACACACACACACACATACATGCACACACACAAACATACATACATACATACATGGACCCAAATACACACACATGCGCACACTGAGAAGTGTTGCACGTGCTCACGTTTTGGTAATCTTTAATTGCTATATAGTCCAGCACGCGTGTAGTGTAATTTATAAATGCATCAGCGCATTCTCATGTGAGTGCCTACGTTCATGTATGTGTACGTGTGTGTGTGTGTGTGTGTGTGTGTGTGTGTGTGTGTGTGTGTGTGTGTGTGTGTGTGTGTGTGTGTGTGTTCACGTGTGCATGCCAAACTAAGTGCGCATAAGCTTGTATTTCCTGGGAACATTGTACATATGTAGACAACCAACTTATTTTTTTTATATAGCAGTGTATTGTAACTGTATAACATTGTTTATGTTGAGATTCGGTAGACGCTCATTGCATTGTATTTGGACAGTGATCAGTCGTCAGGAAGTTACTCTATTTAGATGCAAGTGTTGTGTGTAAACCTCCGGTATACAACGGACGATGATAGTATGTTATACGAAACACATAGCGAATGTTCTGTGTTGTTAGATCACTATGTGGAACTTTGTTGTAGCTCCAGTAACTTTCCTTTAGTTGTATCTCTCACGCATTTCATCGCTTCGGAACCAGCTTTCATGTGAGGATCACCAATCATCCCTGCTTTGCCCATTTCGGAAGCCTGACCACTGTCGCCGCTGGGTGAATATATATTATTATCACTGACGTTTGCTCTCACGATTGTATTTTAGTATCTGATACTGACTACTGCCATCGTATTATATATTTCAATTGAATATTGTACTACCGTTCTATATTGTACTGTGATTGTAATTGCTGTGCCGTAATTTGTATTGATTTGTTGATTTTGTAATACATTTGTTAATCGTATATCGCTTTTGGTTGTTTGTTGGTTTCACACAAGGTTCTTTTACGTACATATTTCTAACATATTGTTCAATTTAGGAATCGACACGTAACAATGTACAAAAGTAAACTCCCAGAATGATATATACTTTTTGCAAATTAAACGTAAAGTGTGAAACTAATCTCCTGTCGGGGTATATTTAAATGATCGTTTAAAAAGGTTAAAAGCGGACTTTAATACAATATGGTGTATTGACATCAGCCAGATCAGCTGTAATGGCTCATCACTGCCGATCTGAATTTCACATTGTCTTTGATCTTACCGCCAGAGACTTTGAAGAGCCGATAATCACCTCCTGTCTACGGTGAAGGCCATATCCTGTCTCTAAGGTAAACAAGGCAGCACAGAAGCTAAGAAGAGCATACTTTGAAGGAATTATCAACATTTAATAAGCAACATGTTATCATCAACAGATAATAGACACAAAGGCCTGTAAGATGTCTGAAGTTTTGTCTACTTATACCGAGAAATGTCTACTTTTTATTTCAGCCTGAATCTGTGATTCAAACGCAACACTCCATTATGTAATGCTGCACTTTAGACCACAAGAAAATCTGCCCTTCCCAAAAAGCAAACAGTTTTAGTTTTCCGAAGTAAGCAAAACACAGGTAACATATTAATTGTGCAATGTTGTATCGGAGGACCACTAGACGATGCTACAACACAACAGACATGATTTGTCCTTAACAAAAACAATATATAAAAAGATACGGACTGAGTCGGAACCTGAATACTTGAGCTCTCGTGTCAGTCTATTTTAAGTTGATGAGGTGTCTTATCATCTTCGTTATTTCCATATGGCGATGAACTGCTATTCTTATCATGTATGTTCTCAAGACCCGGTGACGGAGTGACTTCAGTCTGTCAACATCTCAGCTGCCGAGAGTGCTTGCAACACGCACACGACTATATACGTTCCCGAGCACGTATGTAACAAGGCGTTGACAAAAGTGTATCCCAGGAAGGATGACCTTAACCTTCCAATGATCAACTACCTCTTATGTCGAGCGATAGTGCGGCTGCTCAAGACTTTGGTGTCTACATTTCACAAATTGTGGGGTACATTCAAGCATGGTGAGGTGAAATGGGGTTTAACGTCGCGTCCAAGATTATTGCACTTATATAGCGACGTGCATGTACGTGTGTGTGTGTTTGTGTGGCTGCTTGTACCAGTCCGGACTGATGCCGATTTATAGTGCTAGCTCACTGAGATACCATGACGCAGTTTAACATGAATGCCCCACTCAGACAAAGTATACTGACTCCGAGCCGACCAGTCCTTGTTTAAGCCCCTTAATGCCGAGCGCCAGACAAGGTAACAACAAGTACCATCTTTTAACGTCTTTTGGTATGACGCGGCCGGGAACCGAGCCCCGCACCTTCCGCTCTCCGGGCGGACGCTCTACCACTAGACCACGGAGGCGGTCATCAAGCAAGGACATTTGAAAGAGCGTCATGCGACTCTTGCTCAAATGTTGTTTGATCAAGATTACAGCATTCAAGGCCGCAGTGAGGCTTCTCAAAATGTCTTGTGATAGGCATGTCCAAATGCGACGCATCAGTGACCAAACCATATGACTTGTACCATATGTTCCATGTATTATTTAGGTGACGAATTGACTTGCCTTTGCGTGTATGTGTTTATGTTATGGTAGGAATCGTACAATGGACTTTTATGGTTTCTCATGATTAGAGACATTTTTCATTCGCTTTTATGTAGTAATGTACAATGTGAATGAACCTTGTTTTACTTTAATATGATAGTGCGTGAGTGATGTGTACTAACGCTACAGTCATTTCCATCTGTTTAACGACAGGCTCACAACAATCTGAACAAGGCAAACCAATAAAGGAAAGCCCGAGCGTCGAGATGCGCTGTTTTTGTTGTTGTTTTGCTTTTTGTTTTGTTTGTTTGTTTGTTGTTTAACGCCACACTCAGCAATATTCCAGCTATATGACGGCGGTCTGTAACCAGACAATCCAGTGACTGACATCATGGGTATCGATCAGAGCAATTGGGATACGATGACAAGCATCAACCAAGTCAGCGAGCCTGACCACCCGATCCCGTTAGTCGCCTCTTACGGCAAACATTGGTTGCTGAAGACCTATTTTTACCAGGATCTTCAAAGGGTGCCAGAATATACACTGCATCGTGAAATACATTGTCACGTATGTTGACACCCTCACTCGTACTCGAGAAGAAATCCTCACGGGTTTACTCTCAAATGAGTGTTATTGAAAGTGTCTAGATTCAAGTCCAGATGCATTCCGCACACCTAAAGACAATTAAATTTTTAACAATAGTTAATAATTCATTTCACACAGTACAAGCTTAAAGTCATAATATTATATTACGCATCCTTAAATCATACGATGCGAGTTTGACTCCCCTCTTTCGACACAGAGGCGGTCGGGTAGCCTTGTGGTTAAAGCGTTCCCTCGTCACACCGAAGACCCGGGTTCGATTCCCGACATGGGTACAATGTGTGAAGGTCATTTCTGGTGTCCCCCGCCGTGACATTGCTGGAATATTGCTAAAAGCGGCCTAAACCATACTCACTCGCTTATGCTTATTTCAGGCTTATACTTGTATCAAGAGTCATAAGCACGTGTCATTGTTTTAAAAAATAGAAATGTAGAAAATAAATATATGGATGTCTTACCTTGCATTCTGACTTGATATCATATTGGCTAACCATGGTATGAGGACATTTTACATAATCGGGTGAACAAAATTGGCGGTAAGACAAAATTTCATTTCTACCGATCCTCCGTGGTATTTGTTGTGATCACACCATATATCCGTCGATTACAGTCGAAAGCTAAAAATGTGTATGACATCAGCGCTGACACATCGAGGCGCTACAAGAGTGTCTTAGTGATTCAATTCGTTGTGCACGGCTGCTCCACTTACTTCGTGTCACGACCTGTTGATTTAAGTTATAAGCATGCACGTCATTTTCTATTCAGTACAGGTTCACTGTTTCATTGTAATGGACGGTAGCAGGTCCGTGTACATGTCCTGAGAGGTATTGATCATATTCTCTTCCTTAATGAGCAACACATTTTTAATGGCTGTAAAACAAGTTCACAGTCGTAACGTCTCATCCCGCAGACAACATTTTGCAGTTGGTTGATATTAAGCTGAAATAGTGATGAAAAAGTTGGAATTGCCTTTACTCAAAAGTAGAAATCAGTCTGATCACGCAAGATATGGAAAGTGATATATTTACAAACCCGTTGATCTTACAGCACATAGTCTGTAAAGAAACGTGGTCACCAGACTGGATTTAATCTATTTTGACATACAACCATCGTAATCACAGCACGCATGTTTCAGTAGCATAAAGACAGGACTATATTGATCAGAAAGACCTGCACTTGTTCATGGAGACAGTTTAACCTGTCAGTCATACCACAGAGTATATGGTTTCTACCCTGGGAGCTGGTATGACGTGTTTTCAATGGTTGGCGATGATCACGTTCCTTTATTAGTTTTTAATGGGAGAAGATTGTCGCAATTAGGGTCCTCATATCACGACTTTGAGAGACCTCGAAAGCTCCCCGATATTGTTGAACAAAACCACCAAGCTGCGCGAATAGTGCTATCAGTTCCACCTGCAATAACGTACCAAAATTACCACCACCGTCTTTGTTGACGTGTATTTCCATCCCTCTATATAATGAAGAGTTTGGGGACCATTAATGAAGCTTTTACCTCCTAAAAGTTGATGATCGATTGATTTTCACGGCACCAATGGCGCATTGGACAGAGAACGCTCCCGAAGATGATCCTTCTCCCACAGTGTTAAGCTCAATCAGTCCTTATCCGTTTTAACGAGGATGGTGATATTGGTCGAGATGAAATAGATTATAAGGGAGAGTGGCGTGAATAAGAAGTCAGTTTCATTTTTCTCGCACTGAACAGCATCACATAAAAGAGTTATGTCCCAGGCATTATTACATAAAAATAGGACTTTGTAACGCCATTACATTGAAACACTTATTGGTACATTTGCCTACAAGATTTGGAAGTCTTGTGTACATGTTCAAAGTTCTGTGAAGTAAGTCTATAACCATTTTAAGCTCGGGAACACATACACAAATTGACATAAAGAACCTTTAATAGCTCTTTCTCGCCATCGTCTAATAGATCTTTTTCTAACCTACACGTAAACACTGAAGGCCATAAGGCGACCAAAATAATTTCTTTTACCAGTCCAGAGAGACTTTGTAAATTCCAATAACGTGATATATAACTTACGGAGATGCCTTTGGATCAGTGATCCTAGCACATTAGTTATAAAGAACGATTGCCAGGGATGATAAATGCTGGATGCAAACAATCCCTGCATGTTTGTCTCATTAAACAAAATGAATGCTTTTGAGAAAACGTAAATCTTCTGATTATAATCTGGAAGGCACCTTTCGGGTGACAGTCTAAAGTTGTGCTTACCTAACGCCTGTCAGTTTGTTCCGTTAACGTTTGGAGATATGTCCATTCATGTTTTATCCATACATATTTATAGCTAGCATGGACAGGGACATCAAATCCAGACTCAACTATTTTGCTCCATACCGCGTGTGTCCATTACAACATCGTACCAGGGTATGATAAAGTGTCAGTTCTACATGTTCCAGCTGTAACACAGGATAAGTCGGACACTCCATTAGATATAATAATAAGCTCACCTAGAGCGACACTCCAGTATTAAAACTGATGTATGCATTAAATCAAGGTCCACATACTTTGTATATTTCCTGTTTGTTTTTGACTTGGTGAACTTTTCTCAAAGATTCAGTGTTTGTTTGTTTGTTTATGTTTAACGCCGCACTCAGCAATATTCCAGCTATATGACGGCGGTCTGGAAATAATCAAGTCTAGATCAGATAATCCAGTGATTGACATCATGAGCATCGATCCACGCAATTGGGATACGGTGACATGCATCAACCAAGTCAGCGAGCCTGACCACCCGATCCCGTTAGTCGCCTCTAACGACAAGCATAGTGGCCTTTTACAGAAAGGATGGGTTGCTGAATACCTATTCTATCCCGGTTCTTCACGGGTCACAGATTCAGTGAGGCGAGAAGAGGTGAAAATAGTGTTTTACGTCGCATTCAAAATAATTGCAAATATATAGCGACGTTCACTCTGTGTGTGTGTGTGTGTGTGGTGTGTGTGTGTGTGTGTGTGTGTGTGTGTGTGTGTTTATGAGAGAATGAGAGTGTATGTGTGTGTCTGCTTGTACTAACGTCCATACCAATATCGCTCGCCTACTTAGATACCATGTTGCAGTTTAACATGGATACTCCACTCAGACACAGCATACTGACTCTGAGCCGCCCAATCCCTGTTTTATCCCCTTAGTGCCGAGCGCCAGGCATGGTAACACCAAGTGCCATCTGTAACGTATTTTGGATCGACACGACCGGGAATCGAATAACGGTCCTTTCGCTCTCCGGGCAGACGCTCTAACCAGTAGACCACGATGGCGGTCCCCGGATTCAGAATATTGCTCGGGACATTGTTAGGGGGTGTAAGTCTTGTCAAATTATTCACGAGGCCTCTTAGAATCTGTCCCAGGACAAGGTAACAAGTTTACAGATAAAAACTTTGGCGTGATGGATTTACCGGACGCTTCACCTGATCTTAACCTTATAGAAAATGTCTGACATCTCAGACAATGTCGAGACGTTACAGGCTGGAAATCTTGCACGATGGAAGGGCACGGTCAGTGAGGCAAAGTCTACCATAGACAGTTCAAAAAGTAGTATGACAAGGCATGTGAACCAGTGTATCGACAGACAGGATACCCTCACTGAATATTCATAGAGTTCTTGTGACCTCACTCAGCTTATGGTATAAGCACATTTAATTTCTATGATGTATGTTTGAAAAATATGCTTGAAACATTACGGCTTTTTACAATGCTATATATAATTATCCATTGATAGACATATGTTCGTGGAGAGTTCGATTTATCATTATACTCGCAGTTGTCATTAGTCGGAATTTCTGCTCGGATTGGCAAAACAAAACATTGGAATTTGGGCAAGAGGTTTAACTTAAGCCTTCGGCACATCTGATATCGTCCCATGACCATCGAATAGCCAATTCCCTTCACTGATTTATGAACCGGAACCAGAAATAAAGTTGAAACCGCCTCATCTATTTCATTGTTACATCTATACATAACGATTCAGAGTGACAAAATACTCTCTACAAGCCTGTATGACAAGAGGGACGACTTCAGAACTTCCCCCCTAATGTCGAGCAATATTCCAGCAGCTCCAGCCTGTGATGTCTACATTTCAGAACCTTTGAGGTATAATTGAGCATGCGGTTTCAGCAAATATTTCAAACAGCGACATACGACTCTTGGTGATAAGTGGTGTGATCAAGGGTGCAACATCCAAGGCCTCCGTCAAGCTTTCAACAAGTTTTTCGGTTGGCATGTGGAGGATATTTCCAAATTTGAAAAGTGATGTCCGATGCAATTCCCCGTTTTCACTTGAACCACATGTTCCTGTGTTTGTTTCGTTTTCAGGTAAACAATTGACTTGCTTTTGCATGTGTTTGTGACTGGAGCCACCGTTGGGACAGGATACGCTCATCTTTTCGCGAACACCTGGTATCATCTCTACAATGTGTTTTATAGTTATTTCAGAAACATATGCTCATGATACAGCCGGAATCATACAGTCGACTCTGCTTCTGGCTATGGAAAGGTATTTATCGCTTGTATATATTATTTGTTTCATAAAAAAATAAAAGAGCAAAAGAAGTTAAATTAGTTTATCACTCACTCTTCATTCTTATTCATAATGTAATCATTTACATGTAAGTATATCCCACTTCGTGTCAAACTGTTTTATGTGACCACTAGTCTTGTGTAATGACTTTCCTTACACCATAATCTAAACTGCATATTAGATGTAAAAATATGTATACTCATTTCCAAAAGAAACGCAACCCAAAGTATTGATGTCGGCATCTGGGATGCTGCTGATGCATCGTGTGTGCTGGCACAGCTCTGTGGTGGGGTTCAACTGTCTGTCTAGCAGTAGTTGACGCTGGTAGGTGGCGTTGACGCAAATGAGAACGGGCGATAACCCTCTCTTGACGTAACTACGTTACACGTGGGCGTCCGTTCCTTGTGCAATCTCGCCAACTGTTTGTCAATAAGACAATAATGGATCTTAGTGGGGTGAAGCTATATCCAATACTCCATGATGCGTGTTTATGCCTCATCCAGGCATGGTGCATTCCATGTCAATCAAAGAACTGACCCACGTTTGTTGCCACGTTTCGGTTTCATGGGTACCTTCAACACCTATCAGTCCTTGTTGCACGTTAAAAACATTCAGCACGTGCTCAGAAAGACACATTCTGGCTTGTCTGTTTCATAAGCATGAAGAGTTCATATGTTCTGTTTTCAGCTTTTCAATCGCAAAACGATGTATGGGGCGTTTCTCGACATGTTATTCCATCAATGTGTTTTTTGTTGTGCAAATAAATAACTGGATAAGATTTAGATCGGTAGTAGATGAGATTCTCGTTGCGCACAGCAAATACGGTGAAGTTAAGCAACGACGGTCCTTGGATCACGGGTGACCCTGTTTCAGCAGCTTGGCTTCTTAGAGTTTCTTGGGCTTCGGTCCTGCCCCACACTGAAGCCCATGTAACACATGTGGCTTCTCCTTTGGAAAGTGCCTTTGTTTTTAATGTGCCTATGTTAACGCAGCAGTGAATGGGTACCCGGTAGGATGAGATGGCAATTTGGTTGTTAACCTTCTAGCGCCTAACATACAGCTTGGGTTGTATACTCCCTAGGGAGCTGAGAATGAATCTGTAGTGCACCGGTAATAAGAGCGCTTTGAGCATGACCCTGAGTGGTGTGGAAATATGCGCAATTTAAATAGCCTATTATTATTATTATTATTATTATTATTATTATTATTACCATGGAGACAAAATGCCAAGACAAATTACCCGCTCTCGATGAATAACTCGACAACAGTCATGACGACATCTGCACTGTCGTAAACCCACCTACAGGGACTACTTCACTACTACATGTCCAACTACCATCCACAGATCAAACAAGCCATAAATGTTACCACGAACCATAGTCATCAGCAATCCTGACAGATTTAGCAAAAACATCCATCACCTTAAACAAACCGTTATCAAACTCAATGGATATCCCAACACCTGGTTAAAACCATTCGTAAAACCAAGGAAACCCAGCAAAAGATCCCGTTTCCGTTTCCAAGTCCAAACCAGTCCCATCACCCATCCTTGTCAACATCCCATACCAAGGCCCTACGAGTCACCAGATCAGCAGAAATCTTACCCAACATGGATGTGCCATTTACGTTTTAACTTAAAACATCGTACATACCAACGGTAAAGGGCCCAACCAGCCCACCCCAAACCCTAGGTGATGTGTGTATGTGATCTCATGCAACTGTGGAGATAAATACATTGGAAATACTTGATCATGACGCATAACAGCCACCAGAATAAAAGAACACAATATCTCTGTTGCAAAATCTGGCGGAAAAACCCGCCCTTTCGGAACACATGATCAAAAGTCCACTATATTTCCAGGCAACAAATCAAGATTCTCCATAGTCAGTCAGTGGAAAAAAAAAGTTGACTTCAAGAAACTATCGAAATCCAAGGATGAAGTCAGCCATTATCAGAGACGAAGGCATCTACCTACCCACCATGTCCACCACTGTGCTTTAATCATATCATCAACCACAAATGGACATCTTGATTGCCTTTATAGGTTAGTGTTACCATCGGCAGTTCCTTGTTACTACGCCTTCATTGTACTTAAGTGGTTTCTCCCCTGTTAATCTCATTGGCTTCGTCATTATATTGTTATCTTTATACATTAATCCTTCATGTCATCATGTCTATACATAATACCTCTCACTCAGTAATCACCTTGTGAAGGGGCAAGAAGTAGTTCTGCAACGTCGTTACAAATAATAAAAGAAGTTAATATCCATAAAAGGCGTCATATATTCATGTTCTTCCAACTTCTAAATGCCTATCCTCAGCTGACTTGGGCGAACCTGAACGTCGATAACCGTTGGAATATGCTACTTCCGTCTTCGAGAGTGATGACATCTGTTTAATTTTACTCGGTATTGATACACGATTTGTCCAGTGACTGACATCAAGCGCATCGATGCACGCAATTAGGATACGGTGACGTTGGGGATAATCCGCTGCCATTCCTCATTGTTCCAGGGGGCACGGGTGGCCCAGTCGTCTAAGGCGCCGCGATTCGCTGTGCAGAGTTGCGTCCCTTGGGCACGCCAGAAACCTATGATTGTGGGTTCGAATCCCGGTTCGCCCCGATTATGTTTCTAGGTTTGTCAGCACCATACCCGTGCTCCTGGGTTTCACCGAAGTGGTAAACGTCTGAGACCTGCATCACTTCGGGCTTTCCTCCCACATTAAGCTGACACGCCGCGAAATAACTGGAATACTGTTAAAAGCGGCGTAAAACCCAACTCACTCACTCACACTCCTCATTGTTCCTTTTTCGCCGGCCGACT
This sequence comes from Haliotis rufescens, assembly GCF_023055435.1. Lineage (NCBI taxonomy): Eukaryota > Metazoa > Mollusca > Gastropoda > Lepetellida > Haliotidae > Haliotis > Haliotis rufescens. The sequence continues at coordinate 27,592,071 of NW_025964361.1, forward strand.
GGTGCCGCTGGTCGTATTCTGATCTGTCGGTCAAATGATCCCACAAATGTTCGTATCAGGAGAACAAGCCGACCAGGGTAATGTTCGTTGTGCGGAAAGTCATGTTCGAGCCTTGCCGTATGCGGTCTCGCATTGTCTTGCTGGAAGCCAATGCCAGGTGGCTGTTGCTGAATGCATCGTTGCACAATTGGTCTCAACACTACACCTCGACATCTCTGGGCATTCAGGTTTCCCTGAATAATAACGAGCCTAGTTTTGACATCGCCGCAGATACATCCCCTGACCATGACGCTACCCAATCCAATTGTTTTAACTTGTGGAAGACAATTTGGCGTTAAACGTTCACCATCTCTGTATACTCGCTGCTGACCATCATTTCTGTACAAGCAATATCTAATCTCATCGGGGAACATGACGTGTCCCCAGTCTCGAACTCTCCATGCCCATATCAATCTGTTACGTCCGGGTTGACGTGTTAACATTAGTTCGAGGTGCTCTGATACCACGTTTTCTTAAACTCCTATATACACTGTTGACTAAACCTGTGTCCCAGTGTCGTAATGTCGTTGCCGTCGCTGTAATGAAGCGGTTTCGGAGATGAATGGTCCGGATGTGGCGATTATTAGTGGGCGTGGTCACCCCTGGTCTCCCGCTTCTACGCCTATCTGATGTCTGTCCTGTCTGCTGTAAATGTTGCATCTATCTGGTAATGGTTACACGATTGCATCCGAACGTTCACCCAGAGTGACACAATTCCTTCTGAAGGAATGTCGGAGATTTTCCTGAGATTTTACCAATACAATTTCAAAGCACCTCTCTGCATCAGCATACGTTTACTCGTCATCTTCCATTCCTAATTAACCAAACGATGAACAAATGTTCAGTTATGTAACCTCACGTATCATCTCCACCCCGAAGACAAAACAATGTGATGTTTGCTAACAACCATCTGGACTATTGCTGAAAGAAGGGAAATGTCCTCCATTCAATAGTAGCGACAAGGTTGATCACGCAATATATGTGTACAGTGATTATTTACACGTAACTTTATCTAATGAAGCATATAGTCTGTGTAGAGTCCTGGTCACCAGATCTGGTTAATCTATGTAGACTTAAGGCCATCCCAAATAGCATAATAATGACGCGCAGGGTTGACTCGTTGGGAAGTAGGGAGTCACCATGATCAGTATTTGTGTTTAGGTTCAGGTTTAGAAGAAAATGTGAAATTAAAAGCATAAAAACTTAAACGAGTGTTCCTTACCATAGTGGAAATAGTTCTTACCCCTGGGAGTCGAGGTGACATTTTTTCAATGGTTGACGATGATCGTGTTCCTTAATAAGTTTTTAATGAGAGGAGATTATCGCTATCAGGGCCCTCATTTCACGACTTTGAGAGACCTTGAAAGCTCCGCGGTCCTGCTGAATAAAACAGCGAAGCTGCACACATGGTGCCAACAGTTCCACCTGCAATAGCCTACCAGATTTAGCACCACGTGCACTGCCTTTGTTGAGGTGTATTTCCATCCCTCTGTGAAATGAAGAGATTGTGGCCCATTAACGAAGATTTAACCTTCCAAAACTTGATGATCGATTGAAGTTAACGGTACCAATGGCGGATTGGTCAGAAATCACTCCAAAAGTGTTGAGCTCAAGCAGTTCGTATTTGTTTGAAACATGATGGACATTTTGGTAAAGAAAAAAATATTATAGTGGAGAATGGCGTTGTAAAAAGTCAGTTTCAATCATCTCGTGGGGGTACAGACTCACATAAAACTTCGATGGCATTTTTACCTTGAAATTGGACGTTGCAGCACAATTAAGTTGATGCAATTATACTGTGACATTATCCCACAAGATGTTTAAATCTTACGAATGTATTTTAATGTCTGTGAAGTGACACTATTAACTATTTTATGGTCGAGAACAAAGACACATACTGGCGTAAAGTGCCGTAGTATAGTATCTCTTTGTGTTTGGCATTATTTGATATAGCTCTCGTAAACCCACACATAACACTGAAAGGCATGAGGCGAAGTCAATGAAACTTTGTTAACTCCATGGACCGGATAAGAACTTTAACAGCTGCAACTCTGATTATAAAACCCACACCGAAAATATTCTACAGTGCATCTCTAGGATGGTTAGTGCATATCATCGTTACCCAACTGTATAGACCGATGCTCATGATGTCAATCACTGGATTGTGTGGTCGAGATTGGATTAGTTACAGACCGCCGTCATATAGCTTGAATATTGTTGAGTGCGGCGTTAAACAACAAACAAACAGACAAACAGTCGTGTGTCACCTGAGCATAATGGTAATTGCATAGGATGGCCAGAAGGATCAGCAGTGTCAGATTCTGCAGTCATTACATTGTATTGCAAGTGTCCATCATAGTATGTTAAATATGCTTACAATGTCGACAGAGTGATTTCAACACAGTTCTGCCATGGGATAGTCGGATCCTCCTTAGTAGGGCTGAGGCAGGATTTACTACCCGGGTCTCCATACCCCTAATACCCGACCCTACCCGGGTACACACTGTTGGTTTCAAAAGATAGGTACAAAAAGTCCGACTGGGAATAGTTTGACCATGGCCCTGGCAAAATGTACACGTTTTTAAAGCACGATCTGGTCATGCATATACACTGAAGCTGACTGAAGTTTTATCTTTATTTAAATATAAGTCGTGAAGAAATACGAACATAAGTGACTTGTGTAACCACGTAGTTTTAGTGATTTTGTTGTTATGAAACAATATATCAAGTGACTAACTAAGGGTCCGGGTAGTCTTGTGGGTACCCGGGTCCTATACTCAGTACCCACCCGGCCCGAGTATCCGAGTTACCCGTCCCGGCTCTACCCCTTAGGTATAATTATACATTGTGTGACCATGCTAATGTGACTACGCAGGAATATACGCGAAGTGCATAATTCTAAACTAATGTGTTGTATTTAAAGCTTACTTTATGCTGGCTCTTACCGTAGTGCGTTGTCACTGGTGATATTGTAAAATTGATTTGACACAATCACGATGGAATATTGAATGACTACCAACACCTTAAACCACGGCTATTATTTCGGAAGTATATGTACACCAGGGGATATTGTTTCTGTGCACTATTAAAGCGAGAGTGTGCAGAATGTATTTCTAATGGTGGAGATTTCTTATAGAAGTTTGACCAAATTTTATACTGATTCATAAACACATGCTCATGATAATGTCGGAATCGTAAAACCGACTCTGATTTGGCAGAGTTTTCTTATGAACAGGGAAAGGGTTTTGTCGCTTTTATTTTATGCATATTATGTAAACGTTTTTTGTGGGTTTTGTTGTCCTATCATTTTTGATTATCCAGTGTTCCATATTTCCATTCCATAATGGTTTACTAGTACATTGTCGATACATTCGCTTCCATAGTGTTGGCTTCGTCTTGATAATGGGTCGAATGGCACGGTGCCAAAATAGTCGTCAAATCACATTAAACATTTCTAGCGCGATCGAGCAAGTAGGGTTACAAGCGGTAACCGACCCTTCTTGTTGTGTGATGTCTCAAATACAATTAAACCGTATTACCGCATACGAATCCCCTCTGCGTCTTAATACCAAGTAAATAAATTAAACTATAATCTGATGATAGACATTGTATGCCTGGTAGCTATTTTTTTTTCTGAAATAGATAGCTAGATAATAGATAACCATGTCGTCTCTTTTATAGCACAAACAAGAAAAAAAGGAGAGTTAAACTCGTTGTATTGAAGAACTTTCATGACAAGGGTCACATGACTTTGTTAACAATAATATTTGAAAGACGAGGTCACCATTCTGGAGAGAGAAGAAACAGGTGTTGGGTGGAAACAGAGAGGCGGCAATCAGAGGGTACTGACGGTTCACATGCGAGATAGGAAATAGTTCATAAATGAGAAAATCTACATTATGTTCAGTATTTTATACAACTTGCAATGTACCTGAAGACAACCATATTCCTGACAAGTTGATTATATTTCATCAAAAACACACCTCAAAATATGATTGGAATTCAGGAACTCGAAGTGCTTTTGTTTGTTGACCAACATTATGGGGTCTCTCTCCAAGACCTTGCTTGAATCCCGGTTATAATGATAATGTTTCTGGGGCGGTCGGGTAGCCTTGTTGTTAAAGCGTTCGCTCGTCACGCCGAAGACCCGGGTTCGATTCACGACATGGGTACAATGTGTGAAGCCCATTTCTGGTGTCCCCCGCCCTGATATTGCTGGAATATTGCTAAAAGCGGCGTAAAACCATACTCACTCAGTCACTGATAATGTTTCTAAGTTGTCACCACATGCCCGTTCTCGTGGGTTTCACCAAAGTGATAAACGTCTTAGGCTTGCAAATGTCCTGGCTTTCCTCTCACATTAAGCTGACACGCCGTGATATAACTGGTATATACTGTTCAAACGCCGTTAAATCCAACGTACTCACAATAAGCCCTTGGGTACCCTCACACCAGGAACTGAAAAGAGGCTTTGAACTTTGACAACCGGGCAAATATGGCATTACCATCCCCGAGCGTGGCGATGTCAGACAGAAGACTGCATCTAACTGTCTTACTGCATTTATATCACTGTAAGTTGTGTAATAAATAAGTTAATCGAAATTCGAGTGCAAGAGGTTTCAATGTATTTGTATGTTAGCACTCACATTTACATGTCATTCAGTCTTACCATGACAAGAGTGTCATGATGTGAACATATAATTATATTAACGATGTACCTCCTACATGAAATAAATAGATAAGTCACAGATGTCCACATGGCATCTGCAAAAATAAAGTTCCTTAATGGATACTATTTCGTCTGTGAGATGTACTTCTGACCCGTGAAGATTCCGGGGTAGAATAGGTCTTCAGCAACCCATACTTGCCGTAAAAGGCGACTATGCTTGTCGTAAAAGGCGACTAACGGGATCGGGTGGTCAGGCTCGCTGACTTGGTTGATGCATGTCATCGATCCCAATTGCGTAGATCGTTGCTCATGATGTCAATCACTGGATTGTCTGGTCCAGACTCGATTATTTTACAGACCGGCGTCATATAGCTGGAATATTGCTGAGTGCGGCGTTAAACAACAAACAAACAAACTTATCACTTTTATTTTGCCTTATCACTTCTAAGGTTAGTTTGCGAGGATCCAACACAAGAACCATTCGTGCTGTGCCACGTGCAAAATTGAATCAAAACGAAGTGTAAAAAAATATTTATTATTCAATCGTTAATAATTGACATATTTGTCTCTTGAAGAGAAGAGAGACAGTGTGAATATTGCCCAGCGATGCTGTAGATGAACACCAGGTGTCTCGTAGTGTGCTTGCCATGCACATGATCATATACCATTGAACTTTTAATTAAATGACGATGCTCTTGATTATGTACGGAAGAACATTTCATCATGACTTAATGACCTTGTAGAGGGTTATTCCTATTGTTCGTTGGCGAAAAACCCAGGTAGAATGTGTCTGTATGCCCTTCCATCTTTACGGAGATTTTGTGATGACTGTCAGTGAGTGAGTCTGTTTTGGGCGTGGTTGCAGATTTTGGCATTATAGCTTAGTCATTCACTCGTCATAGCACGTGTCATATTAGTTTAGTTTTATCGCATCTCAAATCTATGTTTAAGGAAAAGAGATTGTGCGGCTGGTATATATTACAACTGTGGAAAAACTGCACAGATTCTTACAGAGGCACGTCAAGGCAAAGCGAGTTGACACTTTCTGCGTCACTGGGTAACCGGACAACAAAAGGAAACCGACAACAGATCAGGTTACTGGGAAGTATTATAGTCGCTAGTGGGAGCGTAGGTCCGGATACAAGGGTACGATAGCGGACGAAATGGCCAGCTATCAACTTGTGGTGGGTTTTTACAAATATATTTAACAGAAAAATGTTAAAGATCATGCATACTTTTGGGGATTTCTTTATGAATGAGAGTGCTCAGCTTTCACTACAAAAGATATCCCCAAAATATGCATGATCCCCAACATTTGTTCGGCCAGTTTACAATAGGTTTTTATAAGGAATGGTTTCAGTAACGCTGTGATGTGAAATGTACGAGAGTGGTGTTCGTACATACGTGCATGTGTACTTATAGTAAACGACTTGCAATTTTGTGAGTCTTGTACACTTTAACTTCGTGTGTGTATTTGAAATCATGATTTAGCTGCCCAATATGAGTGTTAGTATACTCATGTTCACTCATAACGCTTCACTTGTGTGTATAATTGTCTTACATTTATTCCCGCCGTCATCTAGCTGCGACGTTAAACAAAATAAATAAAATTTATTCTTGATCGTGTGCATGTGAATGTGAAAATGTGTGCTCAAATGCTTGTGAGTATATCCTTTGAATATATTTTTTTGTATTATCACAATCTTCAGTGTCCGTACCGAATACGTATATCCATGTACCAACAGAAGACAGCCTAACTATGTTCAAGGTATACTTAGTTAAAAAATAAGGTCTCAAGTCAGAGGACCTCATACCTACTTGTAACAGAAGTTCTGATGATTCTAATTTTCTCACAGTTAGATTCTGTTACATTTAGCTAATCGACACTGCCACTGCCACTTCAAATCAAACATCGCGAATGACCTTAGATGACATTTCCCCTTTAGACACAGAATTCGAATGTATCACATTACAGAACACTAATGTTTAGAAATCATTACATTCAGTTATAAAAAACAGGGACGATGACTCTTTTACGACAAACCACTGGCAAAGAAACACAAAATGAGTCATAAAACTAACTACAAACTTCCATCTGTAAATGTTAACTCTTTTGTAATGAGGACTTCTGTCGAGGAGAGAACCTTTGTTGGACTGACTGAAAAAAACTCAGTCAGAAAATAGGAAGCCTGTAATCTCTTTAATTGTAAAATGGGGGTAATGTTTCGAAAGATGCATGGGATGCTGGCTTCAGCCAGGTCAACTGTTGTGGCTCATCAAAGCCGATGTGAATTTCCCCTTGTCTTTGATCCAGATCCATGTTACCTAAAGGTAGTTGTAGACAAACCCTTTTTGTTCTTGGTTGGTTGGCTGGTTGGTTTGTTCTTTGACGCCGCACTCAGCAATATTCCAGCTATATGACGGCGGTCTGTAAATAATCGAGTCTGGACCAGACAATCAAGTGATCAATGTCATGAGCATCGATCAACGCAATTGGGATCGATGACATGCATCAACCAAGTCAGCGAGCGTGACCACCCGATCCCGTGAATCGCCTTTTACGACAAGCATAGTCACCTATTCTACCCCGGAATCTTCACGGGTCTTTTGTTCTTGGAGGGACTATCCTGTCTTTACACCATATAAAGTTAGCAAGAGCATGCTTTGAACCAATCATCAACGGTATTCAACTATTTATCAACATAATTTGGTTTGGTTTGTTGTTTTACGCCGCACTCATCAATATTCCTGCTAAATGACGCCGGTCTGTAAATAATCCAATCTGGACTAGACAATTCAGCGACTTACATCAAGAACATCGATCCACGCTATGGGGATCGATGGCATGCATCAACCTAGTCAGCGAGCCTGACCTCCCGATCCCCTTAGTCGCCTTTTACGACAAGCATAGTCGCCTTTTACGGCAAGCATGGGTTGCTGAAGACCTATTCTATCCCGGATCTTCACGGGTCCTATCAACATGATAAAACATGTTAAAACACGTGTCCAATGTTATAATCTTTACGAAAAGCAATGATATCCGATGTACGCTTCAGAATATATCATATGTGAGTGTGTAAAGATCATAATCTAATGGTGATGCCACAAGATGGTCGCGAAAAGGTGAGCCTAACCTGGGGCACCCGTCACAAGCACAAGGAAGGGGCATCAGTGGATATGTATTAGTGAGGAAAATGCCGTTCTATTTCAACATGCCAAATGTTCCATTTGCATGAGATGTCACTGTTACTATTTCTTTAATATAATTCAATTCCTGTTATACTGCAAATGTGATAAAAAGACAAATAAACATTTCGTCATCGATCATGTCGTAATCACGTCATAACTATTCATTCTAAGCATATTGAGTGAGTGATTGTTTCGAAGCACGCCCAAAGTAATACAACTCATGGCCGTTTATCAATTTGGTGAAAATCACAAGCACGGAGATGGTTATGAAGAAAGAAGAAGCACAATCAGAGCGATGCTTTGATTCGAACCAACAATCGGCTGACCTATTTACAATATTCTGTTGCAAGTCTGCATAGCGAATTGTGTCTTCTCTACGATTACGCGTCAATTTAAATAGGTACGTAATTATAAATACGCGTCACCAAGAGATGACATATCGCCTTGTCTGGTGCAATTTGGAAATAGAGTTTGGCTACTTAAACCCAACTTTTGGTTCATTGCCCTTGGATGCCTTCAATTCAGTGAAGAAGAAAATAATGCTGATCAGCAGTTTGCAAACTCCAAAATCATCAAAAGGCACCGGTTATCCACAGACTGATCTGTATGGCAAGTTTCATCAAGAAATATTCCACGGTTTATTACTTTTATTCCAGAAACGTGCGCTGTCCACATTTTCAGTAAAGACCCAACTTCTCTTGGAACATAAACAAATATATAAAATAAACACCCCAAATCATTATAGGGCACCTGTACTCCACTAGACTGATCAACATGCATGTAACAAGTTTAAAAAAAATAAATATTTAACGTTTTGGAATTCTTTTCCCGAAGTAGTTTTTATCATAATAGTTCATCAAAACAATACAAAATAATAGAATGAAAATCCCAAATCACCAAAAGACACCAGGCTCCAACTAGACTGATCTGTATAGACATCTGTTTCAACATGAAATATTTAACGGTTTTGGAGTCAAACGGAAACGGAGAACGAACGGACGGACATGGTGATCGCTCTATCCCCCCGTTTTTCAAATGGGGGAATAATGATGTACAAACGTGATCTGAATTGTTGACAATCAATATTTTAAATTTTGTTTATTTAATTCAGTATATGACGTTACATATGTTCAGATAAATTAACATGTAATATTCTTTATAGTTGTAGGTTACATACCTCAGAGAGCAGATCAGGTTACAGGGATAATGAAAATAATAATTATAATTATTACGCCCTAAAGCATGCTCAGAGTGCTACATTATTACCCCGATCAATGATTCAGTGCGCACTCGATTTTCATGCTCAGCTCCCTAGGGAGTATACAACCCAAGCTGCCTGCCTGTGAGGCGTTAGAAGGTTAACAGCCTCATCCTACATATAAATATCAAGACAGCAGGTGGTGAAAGTCGCAGGTGACATAACAATTTCTCTCTTTGGTTCTTGACTACCTACAACGTTTTAGTTCTCGTGATGTTTCAATCATTTTCTGTGTATATATTAGTTATTTCGACTTTGTACTATAATGCATCGCAAACAATGTTTTCAATATGTTTGACCGTAAAGCTAATCTAGCTTATCGGGATATATAATTGAGGCATCGTTATGCTGTAGCAGTAGAAGAGAGTTATTGTTGTAATGAATTAGAGATTCATGTAGCAGTAACTGTTGATTAATTATTCCTTTCACAAATTCCGTATTCCTTCAGTGATGCCCCGAATATTCTATTCCAAACCACTCGTGAAGATACGGGTTAGAATTGGTCCCCAGCAACCCCAGCTTGCCGTGGAGGCCGGCTAACAGGACTGAGTGGTCAGGCTGGCTGACTTGGTTGATGCATGTCATCGTATCCTATTGGGTAGATCGATGATCATGATGTCAATCACTGGATTGTCCGGTATAGATTATTCACAGATTATTCACAGACCGACGTTATATAGTTGGAATAATGCCGAGTGCGGTGCAAACAAACAAAACACATCTATTCCTCACATTTATTTCATGACCACGAAAGACGTCGGGCATGTACCCCCAAGTAACATCCGAATCCCAAGGCTACAATACATTTTGCAGTTTGGTGTATATCTGAGCCATTGCCGATTAGGCGGAACATGTCCTTCCCTTAACAACGGTAAGCAATGTTATAATGCAAGATAAGTAAAGTGATGCAAACGTACTAATAGGGGTTTATACAGCCTTTATTCTTCCAAACTTTCTGAGGTTTAGAGTACACTTAAAAAAAGTAAAAAGTTATAATAATAAAAATTAAACTACATTTATATGCTGTACATGTGCTGTGTGCCACCCACGTGAGTCGAGATGACGTACTGCCAATTGTTAACGATGATCGAGTTACTAAATTCCTTTTTAGGGAACTCATTTCACGAATTTGAAAGATCTCGAAAGCTTCGCGATTCTAACGAACAAACCCGCCAAGCAGCGCGAATGTTGCTATCAGTCCCACCTGCAAGAGCGTAACAAAATTACCACAACCGTCTGTGTTGACGTTTATTTCCATCCCTCTGTATAATGAAGAGCTTCGAGCCCAATAACGACGATTTTACCTCCTAAAACTTGATGATCGATTGGCACCGATGGCGGATAGGGCAGAAATCGCTCCCAAAATTCTCCCCAAAAGTTGATCAGAAGAAGTTCTTATTCGTTTTAACGAGGGTGGATACGAAGAAAAAGATTGTCGTGGAGAGTAACGTTGATAACAAAATCAGTTTCAAGAATCTTGTTCTGTGCATGTGTTGTCCATAAAAAAACGGCATAAAGGTTTGATGTCCTTCGCATTATTACATTGAAATTGGACGTTATAACATACTTTCATCGATACAAGTTTGGCCACATAGTCCCACAATATTTTTTATAGTTGTGAACGTGTTCAACGGTCAGCGAAGTGATACTATTAGCTATTTTATACTCGGGAACAAAGACACACATTGCCGTAAAAAAAACTTTAGTAGCTCTTGTTGTTCGTCATCATGATATAGTGATTTTATACCCACACCTGTCACGGAGGCATCAGGCGAATGAAAGGACTTCTTGGAGAATGCAATGAAACTTCGTTAATTTGAAGTCCAATAATTGGCCATATGACTTCCAAAGGTGCAACTCTATCTCTAAAACAAACAAAACTTCTAAGAAATCTTCTAAGAAATCTCTGCTAAAAGTGGAGTCAAGTGTACGTTATAATAAGCATGTTTTTGTGAAACACCATCAAACAGTGACGATACTTAATACCTAAGGCCCATTAGGACAGTCTAATGATGTGCATGCCAATTAAAACCTTATCCATAAGGATATCATCCTTGACATGTTACCTGCACATGTATGCTTGATTATAGTGAACATGTGCTTAAGCAAGCAGAGTGAGTGAGTATGGCTCCACGTTGCTTTCAGCAATATCCCAGCAATATCTTGGCGGGGACACCAGAAATGGGCTTCACACATTGTACCCATGTGGGGAATGGAACCCGGGTCTTCGGCGTGACGAGCGAACGTTTTAACCACTAGGCTACCCGACCGCCCCTTAAGTAACAGGACCAGATATGAACTCATCAATGTGATGAACAGGACCAAACCCCACAGACAATTACAATATACTCCGTGTGTCCATTATAGTATGTTCAGTATGCCAACACGCTATGCTAGATTGTGAATTCAGCACTGTTCTAGCACAGGCAGTCTCTCTAGGACTAGTCATACTTTCCATTAGGTATATGGGGGCACGGGTGGTCCAGTCGTCTATAGCGCCGCAATTCGCTGTGCAGAGTTGCGTCCCTTAAGTGAGGGAGTGAGTATGGTTCTACGCCCCTTTTAGCAATATTCCAGCAATATCACGGCGGGGGACACCAGAAATGGGCTTCACACATTGTACCCATGTCGAGAATCGAACCCGGGTCTTCGGCGTGACGAGAGAACGCTTTAACCACTAGGCTACCCGACCGCCCCGCGTCCCTTAACAGTCGAGTTTGGAAACAGCGTTCACACGTTTCATGTCGGTAAGCATTTGTAACTATGATCAGGCCCAGGTACAAGGATCCAAGGTGAACTGTCACTATGACTTGGTTCAATAATGTAATTGTCCAGCATGTATTGAACTTCCTTCTTCAAGGCTTCAAGCTTAATTGGATTCATCCGGCAGGGATGTTGTTTCACAGGCATGACGTTACCTACATCTACATCGTGACACGCTAACTCTGTATGGCCAGGTACATCTGTAAACAAGCGAGCAAAATCTTGATTTAAATCTGACACTTAAGCCTTTTTCTCAGATGACAAATGACCAAACTTAACTTCTACATTAAACTTCAGAATTCCTAAGCTTGGGCTAGCATAACCAGCAGTGCCTTCAAACTTTACAAGTTCACAATTCTCATCAGTATCACAATGCGATACAATAACTACAGGAGAATGCAGTACCCTATTTTGACTTATACCTCATGTTCCCGTGAATTATTAGAATTTTTAACATACTCCCCCTTATTAATTTGGACAGGTCAAGAGAATGATCCATAACAGTGCCAACTAAATCAGAATTGGAATCATTCCCAGCAGACATTTGCTCAGCCATAGCACGAGTATCAACGCTCAAAGGAAATATACCTGGGATTTCTTTGTCAAGATTTTCTGTACTTTATAAAGTACTAGGTTCAGGAAAAACAAAAGAATCAGCCAAACATCCCACCCCCTGCCGAAATCAATGCCAATTAATATAAAGCGGGAAAACATTTTAATATCATGAGTACGTGTTTATGAGTCACTATCAAATACTGATGATACCAGGTGTGAGCGTATCCTGCCCCACTGGTGGCACCCGCCACAACACATGCAAAGGCAAGTGAAATGTTCATAGGCCCACCACAAAAAAATTTAAAGCTTTACTTAGGCCTTGAATGTTGTAACCTTGATCAAACAAGCAAGAGTTTTATGATGCTCTTTGAAATCATGGCGGGGAAAACGCATGCTCGAGTGTACCTCAAAAGTTGTGAAATGTAGATACCAAGTAATGGAGCTGCGAGAATATTGCTCGACATAAAGGGAAAGTTGACTATTGGAAAGTTGAAGCAGATCTACACCTTCACCAGAGAGAGTTTCTATAACCCCTCTAAAAACCTAAGAACTAGCTGACGACTCCTCAGAAAGTGGCAAATTAACATCCAAAAGCAGAGTGTTGAAGAGCACATTGGAAGTGTCACCTTCAGGTGAATTAACACCTTTGCTAACAAAAGGTAAGTACTCCTCTCTCACAACGACAAGCTTTGATGACTGGTCTCTTCCTTAGCCGAACCTCAAAAAAGCTATGACCTGACATTCACAAAAGCATTTGAGCATGGTTCAAATGCGAGATTGAAAATAATTCGCGAATTACAAAACAAATCAGTATGGATTAATCGACTCAATAAAACTAAAGACGAACATATTCCTTAAATGCATAAAGCACATTCCTCGAGAATGATGGTATCAGGGTTCCATAACTCAGGGATAAATTTATAGGGGGTATAAGTTTGAGAACGTATTTCAATGTTATTGGATGTTTGTATCCAATATTCTTGCCACAAGGTAGCTTGAAAAATACTTTCATTTTGTACATTAAAAAATAGGGAAATCAAAGCGATATGTGAGATTGACCCACATCACACCCGCAAAAAGTTAAAGCTTCCCAATTACACCAGTAACTGAATTAAACTCATCATGCAAAATTGACACAATTCCGTATTAGAGATTGTATCTACTTTTTTTCACAACAGATCAGGTTTAGTCAAATAAATCTTTTTCTCTCGAACGATTAATTAAATTATCAGTATCTCGATGGATTAGGAATTATTCAGTCCAGTAAGATCGCGCTATTAGGGAACCAGAAATAGAAAGTAAGTTAATATTGCTTCACGCCACATTCTCTGTCATGCAGCTGTTGTGGATTCAACTCGCTGTTCTATGGTTGGTTTACAAGGGTCGCTATACATACCAGCATTGCCCAAATCATTCACTGAATGGTTCGTACCACATAAACCTTCGCCTAAAGCATCGTAGAGAGTAATTAATTACTGTAAATATATACGTTATCTAAATAGCATCGACCCGTGAAGATTCCGGGGTAGAATTGGTCTTCAGCAGCCCATGCTGCCGTTAAAGGTGACAATGCTTGTCGTAAAAGGCGATTCACGGGATCGGGTGGTCAGGCTCGCTGACTTGGTTGATGCATGTCATCGATCCCAATTGCGTGGATCGATGCTCATGATATTAATCACTGGATTGTCTGATACAGACCGGCGTCATATAGTTGGAATATTGCTGAGTGCGGCGTTAAACAACTAACCAACCAACCAACTAAATGGCATTACTGGAGTACTAAGGAGGAAAAGCGAAACAATGACGGTGATGTATGTCGGTGTGAGAAATGTCGCTTGGCCTTGGAGTTTTATCAGGATTACAACACACACCAGAGGTCGCTAATACACGTATGTGCATGCGAAATGATTATTTGGTATTACATTTTCGGAATAACAATATGTCGGAGAGAGTACGAAACACTTATTCTCTTTGTGGTGATTGTTCCACTTTAGTGGTGTTATAACCGACAGTAGACATCCAAACTCTCCAATTGTTCAGTAATTTATGAAGTATGTTCAGTGCTTAGTATGAGGATCTCGCTGCTACTTGTAAGCCGAATACTGTCTATTTCAATTCACAGAACAATCCAATTTTCTGAAGACGAGATGTTATATTTGGCCAACCGAAACTGACACGCGTGTTACTTGTTATCAACCATCGTGACGTGCTTAAGCTGACATTTTCTCTCCTCAGACATGGACTGCATCTACCACAGTGGCGCGAACACATTACAGAACCCTTATATTTAAAAAAAGTGACTGTAAGCTATGCAAATATAGAAACAACGGTGCCTTTATTACAATGTATGACTAAAGAAACACCAAATAGCACATAAAACTTGGCAATGTAATTCTAAAAAATCAAATGTGGATGTAAACTCAATCATGGCTGCGGTTTTGGGGAAAACATTTTCACAGGCTGAAAAAATACGGGGAAATGGGAAATCTGTGTATCCTTTAATGTTCTTACAAGAAACGGAACATACTGTAATACAACATGGTGTACTGGCATTAGCCACAACAGCTGTTATGGCTTATCACTGCCGATGTCAATTTCACCTTGTCTTTGATCTCACCGCAAGGTACCTGATGTCCATGATAAAGGGCATAGACAAGTAGAATTAATACCATTTGGAAACTCGAAATCAATACCATTTGGATTCTCAAAATCACAAAGGATTTGCTTGAACTATTGTAAACTCAGAAAAGAACACAGTGCAGTTCTGTCAAAGCATTTAACTTTTCAACTTAGCAAACCACAAACCCAATAAAGTTACATATCTATCTTCAGAGGTTCGGGACAATTTATCAGATGTATATGGTGGACTTCCTCAGGGCGGTGAGATTCCGTAGTGGTAAAAGCGTTCGCTCGTCACACCAAAGTCTCGGGTTCGTTCCCCACATGGGTACAACGTGTGAAGCCCATTTCTGGTGTCCCTTCCATGTGATATTGCTGAATTATTGCTGTAAGCGGCGTAAGTCCTAACTCACATACTGATGTGCTGTCAAAACATTTCTATGTAGCATTTAGGCGCAAGGCAGATTCGCAAGAAGTAGGAATGCCCTTGGGTACCAACTGTGCCACTCGTCTTGTTGATCTGTTTCTTTATATACTCAACAACAAAAGTTCCTGTGACACCAATATTTTAGTGTATTTTTCAAACAAGTAAAGTTTGTGCGACGCCTGGTCCATTCCATGAGATGAAGATGTGTTGCTTGCATCGCAGCCAGAGGTGGACACACACGCTATTGATTTGTAAATTGACATTTTGGCATTTTTCATGAAATCACGCATTTTCTGAAGTCAGTATGGCAAATTAAACCAATTGAACACTTACAGGAGTCTTTTATCTGTTGCAAACCGAAATTGTTTCACATTTTGTAAAAAACTTAACTTTGCATTGAATCTTATTCAATGTCACAGGATGTTTTGTTGTTCAGTATACATATTAACCGGAAGTTCGGCTCGCATTGCAAAATCAAAAGAAGGGCGGTTTGCCAAGAAGTTTGACTTCAGCTTCAGGTATATCGATGATTTGATATCGTTCAAAAGTGGTCCAATAGCCAATTCCCTTCCACTGATTTACCCGTTTCTGAACTAGAAATAAAAACGACCAGTAAAACCGCTTCATCTATTTCACATTTAGATCTATAAAGATTCAAAGTGGCAATAATCTCTCCCAAGACTGGATGACAAGAGAGACCATTTTAACTTTCCAAAAGTCAACTTTCCCTTTATATGATTTCGACCAATATTCCTGCAGCACCAGCCAATGGTGTCTATATTTCATAACTTTTGAGATACAATCCTTCTACTGCTAGTACGGAGAGTGTCATGCGACTCAAAACTTGTATCATCAATGTTACAGCATTCAAGGCCTGAGTAAAGTTTTCAAAACGTTTTGTAGACATGGTAGACATGTGGAGGTCATTTTCAGTGAGTGAGTGAGTGAGTTGTGTTTAAAGCCGCTTTTCACAGTATTCTAGTTATATCGCGGCGTGTCAGCTTAATGTGGGAGGAAAGCCCGAAGTGATGCAGGTCTCATACGTTTATCACTTCGGTGAAACCCACGAGCACGGGTATGGTGCTGACAAACCTAGAAACATAATCGGGGCGACCCGAATTCGAACCCATAGGTTCTGGCGTGCCCAAGGGACGCAACTCTGCACAGCGAATCGCGGCGCCTTAGACGACTGGGCCACCCGTGCCCCCAGGTCATTTTCAAATTTGAAGCATCAGTGACCAAACTGATGTCCGAAGCAATTCCGTCTTTTGATTTGTACCATATATTACCGTATGTTTTTTTCAGGTGTACGACTGACTTGCCTTTGCATGTAGTTCTGGAGGGTGCTACCGGTTTGGCAGGGTGCACTCACTTTTGGGGAACATCTGGTATCATCACTATTTGGTAGTGATTCATGCACACACTGTCATGATGTAGTCGGAATCCTACATTCTTTTGAATGTGGAAGGGTCTGTGTTGGTTTATTTCCTGACCAGGCGTCGCTTTTGAGCAGTATTTCTGATGTATAAAGGAGTGTTAGCTGAATGTGGTCGCTCGTCACGTTGAAGAGTCAGCATCGATTCATGGGGACATTGTGTAAAGCTCGTTTCTGGTGTACACCGCCGTGATATTGCTGGATTAGTGCTAAAAGCGGTGTTAAAAACATACTCACTTACGCACTCACTTAATGTGTGAAGCAGGTGACGAACACGGTTATGGCAAATCTTGGTTTCGAACAATCAGAGGACTCTTCTAACACTACTTGTTGCAACTTTGCCTAACACATACGATGCTATACACCTCGCATTCATGCCTGTCCCTCTCTATTGACGTGTCTAATTAAATAAATGGTATAGGTACAACCCTTACCATAATTCTTGTTAAGAAATTTAGATTAATCAACAGTTGACAACTGATTGAAAATAAGGTTACATTGACACCAAAAGTGGAGTCAAGTGTACGTTATAATAAGCATGTTTTTGTGAAACACCATCAAACAGTGACGATACTTAATACCTAAGGCCCATTAGGACAGTCTAATGATGTGCATGCCAATTAAAACCTTATCCATAAGGATATCATCCTTGACATGTTACCTGCACATGTATGCTTGATTATAGTGAACATGTGCTTAAGCAAGCAGAGTGAGTGAGTATGGCTCCACGTTGCTTTCAGCAATATCCCAGCAATATCTTGGCGGGGACACCAGAAATGGGCTTCACACATTGTACCCATGTGGGGAATGGAACCCGGGTCTTCGGCGTGACGAGCGAACGTTTTAACCACTAGGCTACCCGACCGCCCCTTAAGTAACAGGACCAGATATGAACTCATCAATGTGATGAACAGGACCAAACCCCACAGACAATTACAATATACTCCGTGTGTCCATTATAGTATGTTCAGTATGCCAACACGCTATGCTAGATTGTGAATTCAGCACTGTTCTAGCACAGGCAGTCTCTCTAGGACTAGTCATACTTTCCATTAGGTATATGGGGGCACGGGTGGTCCAGTCGTCTATAGCGCCGCAATTCGCTGTGCAGAGTTGCGTCCCTTAAGTGAGGGAGTGAGTATGGTTCTACGCCCCTTTTAGCAATATTCCAGCAATATCACGGCGGGGGACACCAGAAATGGGCTTCACACATTGTACCCATGTCGAGAATCGAACCCGGGTCTTCGGCGTGACGAGAGAACGCTTTAACCACTAGGCTACCCGACCGCCCCGCGTCCCTTAACAGTCGAGTTTGGAAACAGCGTTCACACGTTTCATGTCGGTAAGCATTTGTAACTATGATCAGGCCCAGGTACAAGGATCCAAGGTGAACTGTCACTATGACTTGGTTCAATAATGTAATTGTCCAGCATGTATTGAACTTCCTTCTTCAAGGCTTCAAGCTTAATTGGATTCATCCGGCAGGGATGTTGTTTCACAGGCATGACGTTACCTACATCTACATCGTGACACGCTAACTCTGTATGGCCAGGTACATCTGTAAACAAGCGAGCAAAATCTTGATTTAAATCTGACACTTAAGCCTTTTTCTCAGATGACAAATGACCAAACTTAACTTCTACATTAAACTTCAGAATTCCTAAGCTTGGGCTAGCATAACCAGCAGTGCCTTCAAACTTTACAAGTTCACAATTCTCATCAGTATCACAATGCGATACAATAACTACAGGAGAATGCAGTACCCTATTTTGACTTATACCTCATGTTCCCGTGAATTATTAGAATTTTTAACATACTCCCCCTTATTAATTTGGACAGGTCAAGAGAATGATCCATAACAGTGCCAACTAAATCAGAATTGGAATCATTCCCAGCAGACATTTGCTCAGCCATAGCACGAGTATCAACGCTCAAAGGAAATATACCTGGGATTTCTTTGTCAAGATTTTCTGTACTTTATAAAGTACTAGGTTCAGGAAAAACAAAAGAATCAGCCAAACATCCCACCCCCTGCCGAAATCAATGCCAATTAATATAAAGCGGGAAAACATTTTAATATCATGAGTACGTGTTTATGAGTCACTATCAAATACTGATGATACCAGGTGTGAGCGTATCCTGCCCCACTGGTGGCACCCGCCACAACACATGCAAAGGCAAGTGAAATGTTCATAGGCCCACCACAAAAAAATTTAAAGCTTTACTTAGGCCTTGAATGTTGTAACCTTGATCAAACAAGCAAGAGTTTTATGATGCTCTTTGAAATCATGGCGGGGAAAACGCATGCTCGAGTGTACCTCAAAAGTTGTGAAATGTAGATACCAAGTAATGGAGCTGCGAGAATATTGCTCGACATAAAGGGAAAGTTGACTATTGGAAAGTTGAAGCAGATCTACACCTTCACCAGAGAGAGTTTCTATAACCCCTCTAAAAACCTAAGAACTAGCTGACGACTCCTCAGAAAGTGGCAAATTAACATCCAAAAGCAGAGTGTTGAAGAGCACATTGGAAGTGTCACCTTCAGGTGAATTAACACCTTTGCTAACAAAAGGTAAGTACTCCTCTCTCACAACGACAAGCTTTGATGACTGGTCTCTTCCTTAGCCGAACCTCAAAAAAGCTATGACCTGACATTCACAAAAGCATTTGAGCATGGTTCAAATGCGAGATTGAAAATAATTCGCGAATTACAAAACAAATCAGTATGGATTAATCGACTCAATAAAACTAAAGACGAACATATTCCTTAAATGCATAAAGCACATTCCTCGAGAATGATGGTATCAGGGTTCCATAACTCAGGGATAAATTTATAGGGGGTATAAGTTTGAGAACGTATTTCAATGTTATTGGATGTTTGTATCCAATATTCTTGCCACAAGGTAGCTTGAAAAATACTTTCATTTTGTACATTAAAAAATAGGGAAATCAAAGCGATATGTGAGATTGACCCACATCACACCCGCAAAAAGTTAAAGCTTCCCAATTACACCAGTAACTGAATTAAACTCATCATGCAAAATTGACACAATTCCGTATTAGAGATTGTATCTACTTTTTTTCACAACAGATCAGGTTTAGTCAAATAAATCTTTTTCTCTCGAACGATTAATTAAATTATCAGTATCTCGATGGATTAGGAATTATTCAGTCCAGTAAGATCGCGCTATTAGGGAACCAGAAATAGAAAGTAAGTTAATATTGCTTCACGCCACATTCTCTGTCATGCAGCTGTTGTGGATTCAACTCGCTGTTCTATGGTTGGTTTACAAGGGTCGCTATACATACCAGCATTGCCCAAATCATTCACTGAATGGTTCGTACCACATAAACCTTCGCCTAAAGCATCGTAGAGAGTAATTAATTACTGTAAATATATACGTTATCTAAATAGCATCGACCCGTGAAGATTCCGGGGTAGAATTGGTCTTCAGCAGCCCATGCTGCCGTTAAAGGTGACAATGCTTGTCGTAAAAGGCGATTCACGGGATCGGGTGGTCAGGCTCGCTGACTTGGTTGATGCATGTCATCGATCCCAATTGCGTGGATCGATGCTCATGATATTAATCACTGGATTGTCTGATACAGACCGGCGTCATATAGTTGGAATATTGCTGAGTGCGGCGTTAAACAACTAACCAACCAACCAACTAAATGGCATTACTGGAGTACTAAGGAGGAAAAGCGAAACAATGACGGTGATGTATGTCGGTGTGAGAAATGTCGCTTGGCCTTGGAGTTTTATCAGGATTACAACACACACCAGAGGTCGCTAATACACGTATGTGCATGCGAAATGATTATTTGGTATTACATTTTCGGAATAACAATATGTCGGAGAGAGTACGAAACACTTATTCTCTTTGTGGTGATTGTTCCACTTTAGTGGTGTTATAACCGACAGTAGACATCCAAACTCTCCAATTGTTCAGTAATTTATGAAGTATGTTCAGTGCTTAGTATGAGGATCTCGCTGCTACTTGTAAGCCGAATACTGTCTATTTCAATTCACAGAACAATCCAATTTTCTGAAGACGAGATGTTATATTTGGCCAACCGAAACTGACACGCGTGTTACTTGTTATCAACCATCGTGACGTGCTTAAGCTGACATTTTCTCTCCTCAGACATGGACTGCATCTACCACAGTGGCGCGAACACATTACAGAACCCTTATATTTAAAAAAAGTGACTGTAAGCTATGCAAATATAGAAACAACGGTGCCTTTATTACAATGTATGACTAAAGAAACACCAAATAGCACATAAAACTTGGCAATGTAATTCTAAAAAATCAAATGTGGATGTAAACTCAATCATGGCTGCGGTTTTGGGGAAAACATTTTCACAGGCTGAAAAAATACGGGGAAATGGGAAATCTGTGTATCCTTTAATGTTCTTACAAGAAACGGAACATACTGTAATACAACATGGTGTACTGGCATTAGCCACAACAGCTGTTATGGCTTATCACTGCCGATGTCAATTTCACCTTGTCTTTGATCTCACCGCAAGGTACCTGATGTCCATGATAAAGGGCATAGACAAGTAGAATTAATACCATTTGGAAACTCGAAATCAATACCATTTGGATTCTCAAAATCACAAAGGATTTGCTTGAACTATTGTAAACTCAGAAAAGAACACAGTGCAGTTCTGTCAAAGCATTTAACTTTTCAACTTAGCAAACCACAAACCCAATAAAGTTACATATCTATCTTCAGAGGTTCGGGACAATTTATCAGATGTATATGGTGGACTTCCTCAGGGCGGTGAGATTCCGTAGTGGTAAAAGCGTTCGCTCGTCACACCAAAGTCTCGGGTTCGTTCCCCACATGGGTACAACGTGTGAAGCCCATTTCTGGTGTCCCTTCCATGTGATATTGCTGAATTATTGCTGTAAGCGGCGTAAGTCCTAACTCACATACTGATGTGCTGTCAAAACATTTCTATGTAGCATTTAGGCGCAAGGCAGATTCGCAAGAAGTAGGAATGCCCTTGGGTACCAACTGTGCCACTCGTCTTGTTGATCTGTTTCTTTATATACTCAACAACAAAAGTTCCTGTGACACCAATATTTTAGTGTATTTTTCAAACAAGTAAAGTTTGTGCGACGCCTGGTCCATTCCATGAGATGAAGATGTGTTGCTTGCATCGCAGCCAGAGGTGGACACACACGCTATTGATTTGTAAATTGACATTTTGGCATTTTTCATGAAATCACGCATTTTCTGAAGTCAGTATGGCAAATTAAACCAATTGAACACTTACAGGAGTCTTTTATCTGTTGCAAACCGAAATTGTTTCACATTTTGTAAAAAACTTAACTTTGCATTGAATCTTATTCAATGTCACAGGATGTTTTGTTGTTCAGTATACATATTAACCGGAAGTTCGGCTCGCATTGCAAAATCAAAAGAAGGGCGGTTTGCCAAGAAGTTTGACTTCAGCTTCAGGTATATCGATGATTTGATATCGTTCAAAAGTGGTCCAATAGCCAATTCCCTTCCACTGATTTACCCGTTTCTGAACTAGAAATAAAAACGACCAGTAAAACCGCTTCATCTATTTCACATTTAGATCTATAAAGATTCAAAGTGGCAATAATCTCTCCCAAGACTGGATGACAAGAGAGACCATTTTAACTTTCCAAAAGTCAACTTTCCCTTTATATGATTTCGACCAATATTCCTGCAGCACCAGCCAATGGTGTCTATATTTCATAACTTTTGAGATACAATCCTTCTACTGCTAGTACGGAGAGTGTCATGCGACTCAAAACTTGTATCATCAATGTTACAGCATTCAAGGCCTGAGTAAAGTTTTCAAAACGTTTTGTAGACATGGTAGACATGTGGAGGTCATTTTCAGTGAGTGAGTGAGTGAGTTGTGTTTAAAGCCGCTTTTCACAGTATTCTAGTTATATCGCGGCGTGTCAGCTTAATGTGGGAGGAAAGCCCGAAGTGATGCAGGTCTCATACGTTTATCACTTCGGTGAAACCCACGAGCACGGGTATGGTGCTGACAAACCTAGAAACATAATCGGGGCGACCCGAATTCGAACCCATAGGTTCTGGCGTGCCCAAGGGACGCAACTCTGCACAGCGAATCGCGGCGCCTTAGACGACTGGGCCACCCGTGCCCCCAGGTCATTTTCAAATTTGAAGCATCAGTGACCAAACTGATGTCCGAAGCAATTCCGTCTTTTGATTTGTACCATATATTACCGTATGTTTTTTTCAGGTGTACGACTGACTTGCCTTTGCATGTAGTTCTGGAGGGTGCTACCGGTTTGGCAGGGTGCACTCACTTTTGGGGAACATCTGGTATCATCACTATTTGGTAGTGATTCATGCACACACTGTCATGATGTAGTCGGAATCCTACATTCTTTTGAATGTGGAAGGGTCTGTGTTGGTTTATTTCCTGACCAGGCGTCGCTTTTGAGCAGTATTTCTGATGTATAAAGGAGTGTTAGCTGAATGTGGTCGCTCGTCACGTTGAAGAGTCAGCATCGATTCATGGGGACATTGTGTAAAGCTCGTTTCTGGTGTACACCGCCGTGATATTGCTGGATTAGTGCTAAAAGCGGTGTTAAAAACATACTCACTTACGCACTCACTTAATGTGTGAAGCAGGTGACGAACACGGTTATGGCAAATCTTGGTTTCGAACAATCAGAGGACTCTTCTAACACTACTTGTTGCAACTTTGCCTAACACATACGATGCTATACACCTCGCATTCATGCCTGTCCCTCTCTATTGACGTGTCTAATTAAATAAATGGTATAGGTACAACCCTTACCATAATTCTTGTTAAGAAATTTAGATTAATCAACAGTTGACAACTGATTGAAAATAAGGTTACATTGACACCAAAAGTGGAGTCAAGTGTACGTTATAATAAGCATGTTTTTGTGAAACACCATCAAACAGTGACGATACTTAATACCTAAGGCCCATTAGGACAGTCTAATGATGTGCATGCCAATTAAAACCTTATCCATAAGGATATCATCCTTGACATGTTACCTGCACATGTATGCTTGATTATAGTGAACATGTGCTTAAGCAAGCAGAGTGAGTGAGTATGGCTCCACGTTGCTTTCAGCAATATCCCAGCAATATCTTGGCGGGGACACCAGAAATGGGCTTCACACATTGTACCCATGTGGGGAATGGAACCCGGGTCTTCGGCGTGACGAGCGAACGTTTTAACCACTAGGCTACCCGACCGCCCCTTAAGTAACAGGACCAGATATGAACTCATCAATGTGATGAACAGGACCAAACCCCACAGACAATTACAATATACTCCGTGTGTCCATTATAGTATGTTCAGTATGCCAACACGCTATGCTAGATTGTGAATTCAGCACTGTTCTAGCACAGGCAGTCTCTCTAGGACTAGTCATACTTTCCATTAGGTATATGGGGGCACGGGTGGTCCAGTCGTCTATAGCGCCGCAATTCGCTGTGCAGAGTTGCGTCCCTTAAGTGAGGGAGTGAGTATGGTTCTACGCCCCTTTTAGCAATATTCCAGCAATATCACGGCGGGGGACACCAGAAATGGGCTTCACACATTGTACCCATGTCGAGAATCGAACCCGGGTCTTCGGCGTGACGAGAGAACGCTTTAACCACTAGGCTACCCGACCGCCCCGCGTCCCTTAACAGTCGAGTTTGGAAACAGCGTTCACACGTTTCATGTCGGTAAGCATTTGTAACTATGATCAGGCCCAGGTACAAGGATCCAAGGTGAACTGTCACTATGACTTGGTTCAATAATGTAATTGTCCAGCATGTATTGAACTTCCTTCTTCAAGGCTTCAAGCTTAATTGGATTCATCCGGCAGGGATGTTGTTTCACAGGCATGACGTTACCTACATCTACATCGTGACACGCTAACTCTGTATGGCCAGGTACATCTGTAAACAAGCGAGCAAAATCTTGATTTAAATCTGACACTTAAGCCTTTTTCTCAGATGACAAATGACCAAACTTAACTTCTACATTAAACTTCAGAATTCCTAAGCTTGGGCTAGCATAACCAGCAGTGCCTTCAAACTTTACAAGTTCACAATTCTCATCAGTATCACAATGCGATACAATAACTACAGGAGAATGCAGTACCCTATTTTGACTTATACCTCATGTTCCCGTGAATTATTAGAATTTTTAACATACTCCCCCTTATTAATTTGGACAGGTCAAGAGAATGATCCATAACAGTGCCAACTAAATCAGAATTGGAATCATTCCCAGCAGACATTTGCTCAGCCATAGCACGAGTATCAACGCTCAAAGGAAATATACCTGGGATTTCTTTGTCAAGATTTTCTGTACTTTATAAAGTACTAGGTTCAGGAAAAACAAAAGAATCAGCCAAACATCCCACCCCCTGCCGAAATCAATGCCAATTAATATAAAGCGGGAAAACATTTTAATATCATGAGTACGTGTTTATGAGTCACTATCAAATACTGATGATACCAGGTGTGAGCGTATCCTGCCCCACTGGTGGCACCCGCCACAACACATGCAAAGGCAAGTGAAATGTTCATAGGCCCACCACAAAAAAATTTAAAGCTTTACTTAGGCCTTGAATGTTGTAACCTTGATCAAACAAGCAAGAGTTTTATGATGCTCTTTGAAATCATGGCGGGGAAAACGCATGCTCGAGTGTACCTCAAAAGTTGTGAAATGTAGATACCAAGTAATGGAGCTGCGAGAATATTGCTCGACATAAAGGGAAAGTTGACTATTGGAAAGTTGAAGCAGATCTACACCTTCACCAGAGAGAGTTTCTATAACCCCTCTAAAA
This sequence comes from Haliotis rufescens, assembly GCF_023055435.1. Taxonomy (NCBI): domain Eukaryota; kingdom Metazoa; phylum Mollusca; class Gastropoda; order Lepetellida; family Haliotidae; genus Haliotis; species Haliotis rufescens. Next base: position 27,617,873 of record NW_025964361.1, read on the forward strand.
ACCTAAGAACTAGCTGACGACTCCTCAGAAAGTGGCAAATTAACATCCAAAAGCAGAGTGTTGAAGAGCACATTGGAAGTGTCACCTTCAGGTGAATTAACACCTTTGCTAACAAAAGGTAAGTACTCCTCTCTCACAACGACAAGCTTTGATGACTGGTCTCTTCCTTAGCCGAACCTCAAAAAAGCTATGACCTGACATTCACAAAAGCATTTGAGCATGGTTCAAATGCGAGATTGAAAATAATTCGCGAATTACAAAACAAATCAGTATGGATTAATCGACTCAATAAAACTAAAGACGAACATATTCCTTAAATGCATAAAGCACATTCCTCGAGAATGATGGTATCAGGGTTCCATAACTCAGGGATAAATTTATAGGGGGTATAAGTTTGAGAACGTATTTCAATGTTATTGGATGTTTGTATCCAATATTCTTGCCACAAGGTAGCTTGAAAAATACTTTCATTTTGTACATTAAAAAATAGGGAAATCAAAGCGATATGTGAGATTGACCCACATCACACCCGCAAAAAGTTAAAGCTTCCCAATTACACCAGTAACTGAATTAAACTCATCATGCAAAATTGACACAATTCCGTATTAGAGATTGTATCTACTTTTTTTCACAACAGATCAGGTTTAGTCAAATAAATCTTTTTCTCTCGAACGATTAATTAAATTATCAGTATCTCGATGGATTAGGAATTATTCAGTCCAGTAAGATCGCGCTATTAGGGAACCAGAAATAGAAAGTAAGTTAATATTGCTTCACGCCACATTCTCTGTCATGCAGCTGTTGTGGATTCAACTCGCTGTTCTATGGTTGGTTTACAAGGGTCGCTATACATACCAGCATTGCCCAAATCATTCACTGAATGGTTCGTACCACATAAACCTTCGCCTAAAGCATCGTAGAGAGTAATTAATTACTGTAAATATATACGTTATCTAAATAGCATCGACCCGTGAAGATTCCGGGGTAGAATTGGTCTTCAGCAGCCCATGCTGCCGTTAAAGGTGACAATGCTTGTCGTAAAAGGCGATTCACGGGATCGGGTGGTCAGGCTCGCTGACTTGGTTGATGCATGTCATCGATCCCAATTGCGTGGATCGATGCTCATGATATTAATCACTGGATTGTCTGATACAGACCGGCGTCATATAGTTGGAATATTGCTGAGTGCGGCGTTAAACAACTAACCAACCAACCAACTAAATGGCATTACTGGAGTACTAAGGAGGAAAAGCGAAACAATGACGGTGATGTATGTCGGTGTGAGAAATGTCGCTTGGCCTTGGAGTTTTATCAGGATTACAACACACACCAGAGGTCGCTAATACACGTATGTGCATGCGAAATGATTATTTGGTATTACATTTTCGGAATAACAATATGTCGGAGAGAGTACGAAACACTTATTCTCTTTGTGGTGATTGTTCCACTTTAGTGGTGTTATAACCGACAGTAGACATCCAAACTCTCCAATTGTTCAGTAATTTATGAAGTATGTTCAGTGCTTAGTATGAGGATCTCGCTGCTACTTGTAAGCCGAATACTGTCTATTTCAATTCACAGAACAATCCAATTTTCTGAAGACGAGATGTTATATTTGGCCAACCGAAACTGACACGCGTGTTACTTGTTATCAACCATCGTGACGTGCTTAAGCTGACATTTTCTCTCCTCAGACATGGACTGCATCTACCACAGTGGCGCGAACACATTACAGAACCCTTATATTTAAAAAAAGTGACTGTAAGCTATGCAAATATAGAAACAACGGTGCCTTTATTACAATGTATGACTAAAGAAACACCAAATAGCACATAAAACTTGGCAATGTAATTCTAAAAAATCAAATGTGGATGTAAACTCAATCATGGCTGCGGTTTTGGGGAAAACATTTTCACAGGCTGAAAAAATACGGGGAAATGGGAAATCTGTGTATCCTTTAATGTTCTTACAAGAAACGGAACATACTGTAATACAACATGGTGTACTGGCATTAGCCACAACAGCTGTTATGGCTTATCACTGCCGATGTCAATTTCACCTTGTCTTTGATCTCACCGCAAGGTACCTGATGTCCATGATAAAGGGCATAGACAAGTAGAATTAATACCATTTGGAAACTCGAAATCAATACCATTTGGATTCTCAAAATCACAAAGGATTTGCTTGAACTATTGTAAACTCAGAAAAGAACACAGTGCAGTTCTGTCAAAGCATTTAACTTTTCAACTTAGCAAACCACAAACCCAATAAAGTTACATATCTATCTTCAGAGGTTCGGGACAATTTATCAGATGTATATGGTGGACTTCCTCAGGGCGGTGAGATTCCGTAGTGGTAAAAGCGTTCGCTCGTCACACCAAAGTCTCGGGTTCGTTCCCCACATGGGTACAACGTGTGAAGCCCATTTCTGGTGTCCCTTCCATGTGATATTGCTGAATTATTGCTGTAAGCGGCGTAAGTCCTAACTCACATACTGATGTGCTGTCAAAACATTTCTATGTAGCATTTAGGCGCAAGGCAGATTCGCAAGAAGTAGGAATGCCCTTGGGTACCAACTGTGCCACTCGTCTTGTTGATCTGTTTCTTTATATACTCAACAACAAAAGTTCCTGTGACACCAATATTTTAGTGTATTTTTCAAACAAGTAAAGTTTGTGCGACGCCTGGTCCATTCCATGAGATGAAGATGTGTTGCTTGCATCGCAGCCAGAGGTGGACACACACGCTATTGATTTGTAAATTGACATTTTGGCATTTTTCATGAAATCACGCATTTTCTGAAGTCAGTATGGCAAATTAAACCAATTGAACACTTACAGGAGTCTTTTATCTGTTGCAAACCGAAATTGTTTCACATTTTGTAAAAAACTTAACTTTGCATTGAATCTTATTCAATGTCACAGGATGTTTTGTTGTTCAGTATACATATTAACCGGAAGTTCGGCTCGCATTGCAAAATCAAAAGAAGGGCGGTTTGCCAAGAAGTTTGACTTCAGCTTCAGGTATATCGATGATTTGATATCGTTCAAAAGTGGTCCAATAGCCAATTCCCTTCCACTGATTTACCCGTTTCTGAACTAGAAATAAAAACGACCAGTAAAACCGCTTCATCTATTTCACATTTAGATCTATAAAGATTCAAAGTGGCAATAATCTCTCCCAAGACTGGATGACAAGAGAGACCATTTTAACTTTCCAAAAGTCAACTTTCCCTTTATATGATTTCGACCAATATTCCTGCAGCACCAGCCAATGGTGTCTATATTTCATAACTTTTGAGATACAATCCTTCTACTGCTAGTACGGAGAGTGTCATGCGACTCAAAACTTGTATCATCAATGTTACAGCATTCAAGGCCTGAGTAAAGTTTTCAAAACGTTTTGTAGACATGGTAGACATGTGGAGGTCATTTTCAGTGAGTGAGTGAGTGAGTTGTGTTTAAAGCCGCTTTTCACAGTATTCTAGTTATATCGCGGCGTGTCAGCTTAATGTGGGAGGAAAGCCCGAAGTGATGCAGGTCTCATACGTTTATCACTTCGGTGAAACCCACGAGCACGGGTATGGTGCTGACAAACCTAGAAACATAATCGGGGCGACCCGAATTCGAACCCATAGGTTCTGGCGTGCCCAAGGGACGCAACTCTGCACAGCGAATCGCGGCGCCTTAGACGACTGGGCCACCCGTGCCCCCAGGTCATTTTCAAATTTGAAGCATCAGTGACCAAACTGATGTCCGAAGCAATTCCGTCTTTTGATTTGTACCATATATTACCGTATGTTTTTTTCAGGTGTACGACTGACTTGCCTTTGCATGTAGTTCTGGAGGGTGCTACCGGTTTGGCAGGGTGCACTCACTTTTGGGGAACATCTGGTATCATCACTATTTGGTAGTGATTCATGCACACACTGTCATGATGTAGTCGGAATCCTACATTCTTTTGAATGTGGAAGGGTCTGTGTTGGTTTATTTCCTGACCAGGCGTCGCTTTTGAGCAGTATTTCTGATGTATAAAGGAGTGTTAGCTGAATGTGGTCGCTCGTCACGTTGAAGAGTCAGCATCGATTCATGGGGACATTGTGTAAAGCTCGTTTCTGGTGTACACCGCCGTGATATTGCTGGATTAGTGCTAAAAGCGGTGTTAAAAACATACTCACTTACGCACTCACTTAATGTGTGAAGCAGGTGACGAACACGGTTATGGCAAATCTTGGTTTCGAACAATCAGAGGACTCTTCTAACACTACTTGTTGCAACTTTGCCTAACACATACGATGCTATACACCTCGCATTCATGCCTGTCCCTCTCTATTGACGTGTCTAATTAAATAAATGGTATAGGTACAACCCTTACCATAATTCTTGTTAAGAAATTTAGATTAATCAACAGTTGACAACTGATTGAAAATAAGGTTACATTGACACCAAAAATTCAAACCCAAGTGAGGATTGACTGTGTTTTATGCTCATATTTATTAACAGTAAACGACATATTATTTGTTTCATGTGCTGTTAGGTATCAAATTGGAGATCCAAAACCGATAGTCATGTTCTGTTCTTATAAGGGGGCACGGGTGGCCCCGTCGTCTAAGGCGCCGCAATTCGCTGTGCAGAGTTGCGTCCCTTGAAGTGATAAACGTCTGAGACCTGCATCACTTCGGGCTTTCCTCCAACATTAAGCTGACACGTCGCGATATAACTGGAATAATGTTAAAAGCGGCGTAAAACCCCACTCACTCACTCACTCTGTCTGTTCTTCCAGACTTACCTGAAGGTATTTGGCTTTAATGGCAATGCAAACATATTCAGATGTTTTCTGCTATGATTGTTCTATCTCGAGTGTGATGTTGGGCTTACTTTGCTGTAACGTTAAGTATAATTACCCTGAAGCCCCGGCGACGGAGTGACGGTCTTCATCAACATCTGCGATGTTATTAACACAGCTCACGGAGTGCATGTAATACGAAAATTATTGTTGCACGGTCATATGCAATCCCATTGTTTAAACATATTTTTATTTGGGTGTTGGATGAATAAACTTGTTCCTCCTAGGTTTTTGGCTACAACAAATACCGCGTGTAAAAGTATGGCAGGCATAAAAACACTTTAAATGAGGTGGAACTTACATACCCCCTTACACTTTTTCAACATCCCTTGATATTAGGGTACAGCCACTAATAATCTAAGATACTAATTAGGCACTACCAATTTGGGTATCCAAGTTTATACATTAATTCCATTTCTCTTCCCAATAACTAAATGAGAACTTATTCTAAAGGATTTATGGATGAAACTTTGCAATATTTACCTCATGGGTCTCTACTTCTTTTGCATTAGATCTTTGATGTCTAATTAGAGGTTTAATATCACTGTACCAATGATTCCATGGCTGAGAAACCAACAAAAGACGATGTCGTTTTGGCCAGTAGCAAGCACATTAAATAATTCTATGAGAGCAACAGGTATTTAATTTGCCTGAAGACACCAGAGAGAAGAAGAAAATGGTACAAACTGTTTATACTTAGCTGTTTACGTTGAGAGCTGGCAAAATGGCATTAGATTCTGCTGTGAAAATGGAGCTGTTATCTTGAAGATATGGTTCTGTATCCAGCGACAGTTGGCCCTATGAGCTATTACAGGATTCTTGGATCCATGTGTAAATATAGATTTGTAATTATCATATACGTTTCTGAACTGATTATATTCTAATTGATATTGTAGTTGATTTGGTTCAGATTGCTTTAGTTTAGAATATGTTAAAAACACCTGCGGCTCCATTGGTTGCCCTGGTGGACAAGAAAATAACGAAGATAAGGTTCAATATTAGCAGCAAAAATAAACGGTTTTATTCGGATTCCAAAAGGTGGAATAAGAGCTGGCTTCTTCTTATAAAGATCCTGATAAAGGGGATTAAACACAGCTCTGTGCAGGGTTGGACTCATTAGAACATACTTGTGTGACATATACATTTCTATTTAAACGTATGATGAACTTATGCATTTGCAATCACAAAATATTTAAGTTGTGGACAGTTGGGTGGTGGCAGAAATATCTGTTCGGCCTTTTCCTAGCTTCCTGAGCTTGATAACCATCGGTAATAAACCATGGTTTATGCATATGCGTATTTGTAGGGAAGTTCTGTATACATTCATCAGCAATTCCAATTAAAATTTAAAACAATTATCCTGATAACACCTGGGTTTTAGTTGATATGTGCATAAAGTTTGAAACAAAGAAACAAAGACTCGTTTGCAGTTGTAAAACTTCATCTTGATGAAGGTGGAATATCAGATGGATTTACAGTTGAAAGGTGTTAAATGGCTGTGAAATGGTTACTTCCACAAATGTGATTTTGGACTGATCAATCCAATTGTTCTACAATTGTTCCTGGAGATATTTTGACCTGTCATATTTCGAGATCAGTATGTGTACAATGTACCTATTCTTTAAAAGAAAGCCACCAAGCTGCGTGAATAGTGATGTCAATTTCATCTATCGACAAAATGTTTAAAACTCCGAGGATTGCTCGTATGAGATTATTTTTATCACCCAAATCTTTCTGCCAACTTTATCAGTTTGTCTTGTGTGTACAAAGTACAGCCAACCGGCTTCGGTGGCAGGGAGACTAGTAAGTTCATTATATTTTGACATCATGGTAACTGACGACGTCGTAATCGTTTTTAAAGCAGTGTAATGTAATTTCACCCACGAGATATCTCTCCTATGGAAGCTAGTTTGGACTGATAAAATGATCTGTTTAGGGTCCAGCAACGAAGCTTAAACCTCATTTAACTTTATGATCGAACAACACTGAAACAATTTAAGTTCACATTTTTCCAAAATATTGTTCAATCTTCTGAACGTGTTTCACTATATATTATTAAATATTTTATTCTCGGGAACAGGGCAAACATTGGCGTAAAAAGCCTTCAGTTGGTCGTCTTGCTCACCATCATCAAATAAGGCTCTTTTAGAATGACATGTACATCAAAGACTACAAGCCATCATGGGTGGTTCAGTGATATGTGGTGTAGCGGACCCACATGCCCCCATTTGAAATGGTTTTATTTTCACTTTGAGTCGACACGTTGCATTCTAAAATAATGTTTAACGTAAGTACATGTAGCTACACAAGCCAGATATATAAGATAATTTTAACTTACTCGCCCTTCCCTTTCCATGATCTAACAATACGAGATCGTTTCCATAATCACACAACAAAGCACACGGTCTGACACTTTTGCCATTAGAACCGTGATTCAAGTTTCGATCTGCACAAACACTTTCCTATCTACATGACATGGATATCGTCCCGCAGGTACCGAAAAGGAAGAAGAGATTAAACTCGTATTATCGATGAATATTTATAGGAACACTGTAAGTATACAATCTAAAATCTATCCAAACTGTTCTCATGATATGTGAAAGGATATTAGAGTAAGCTAAAACGGACTTATTATGCCTGTAGCGCTGCCGTGATATCAACTACTCGTCACGAAGCCCTTGCTTTATGCCAGCAAAAGGTGGATGTAACGAACTGTCTGTTTGTGGAGTTGCCACAAAATTAGCATGAAATAGTCTGTCCATCGATAGTGAAACTCATGCTTCCATGATTACAATGATTCAACATCACGGCCACAATAGCCTGTATACAGTGATATTTATCATCTGGGTAAGAGTCAGACACTTTTCCGCTTTACAGAAATTACTCGTCTCTGTTCATTAAAGAAAACATTCTTAGGATTGAAGGATGCTTATAATGCAACTTTCTAGACGGTACAGAAACAATATCAATTCCTGATATTTTAAGTTATATTCCCTTATAAACCTGTAGTGACGTATTCCGCCTTGTTCTACAGGTTTCTTTAAGTAATGGAAAGCCGCAAACGCTACTGCAAGTGTCCAGGCCTAGGTCATCCCGAGAGAATGATCTTGACTTTCTAACTTAACTGAAGAGTGTGATCACCAACGTATATATAAACATCTTTTTAATATGCAATTAATTATATAATGTTGATTTTTTTACTGGTTAAAAATCAGGATTTGTTTCGTTAAAATTCTATGACGCGAATCAAACCTGCAACCTCACATATCATGTTTCCTGTTGTAACTCGCTGCTTTCCCACTGAGCCACTGGAGCAGGTGGTGAAAGGGGGTCCAGTCATACATGTCAATGCCTTCAGTTGTTTGCATGCTGCACATGGTCTTGAGCTCGCCTGCGGTTATCGAATTCGTATAATACCGCGACCACTGTATTGTTTCACTTTCAGGTATCCCGATCGTTTCTGACAGGTATTTATTGCATTTAGACGTATAGTTTATACACTTGCTTGTGTCATGTTACCTTATAAATTATATATTTGCTTGTGTTATGATACAGTTAAAACAGCTGGCGGTTTTATATTTCCAACCAAAACCGAGTTGTGTTTTAACTGTAACATAACACAAGCAAGTGTATACACTATAACTATAACACAAGCAAATATATAAACTATAAAGGTAACATGACACAAGCAAGTGTATTAACTATAATTATAACACAAGCAAATCTATAAACTAGACTGTAAGATGACACAAGCAAGTGTATAAACTATAACTATAACACAAGCAAGCATATATGCACTATAACTGTAACATAAGACAAGCAAGTGTATAAACTATAACTGTAACACAAGCAAGCATATATGCACTATAACTGTAACATAAGACAAGCAAGTGTATAAACTATAACTATAACACATCCAAATATATAAACTATAACTGTAACATAACTCAAGAAATCTAACGATGGGTAGGCTTAAACGGTCTCGTTATGTGACCTAAGCATGTAAAACTTATGCATCGTTTCATTACATCTCTCACTTAGGTCTGTCGTCTCACGAATGCATTGTGATACCTTTAAAAGACAATGATTGTAACATAACAAAAGCAAGTATAAAACTATAACTATAACACAAGCAAGTATATAAATATTACTGTAACCTAACACAAGCAAGTGTATAAACTATAACTATAACACGAGCAAATATATAAACTATTACTGTAACATGACACAAGCAAGTACTATAACTATAACACAAGCAAATACATGAACTATAACTGTAACATAGCACAAACAAGTGTATAAACTATAACTATAACACAAATATATAAACCATAATTTTAACACAAATATGGAAACCATAATTATAACACAAGCAAATGTATAAACTATAACTATAACACAAGCAAATATATAAACTATAACTGAAACACAAAACAAACAAGTGTATAAACAATAACACAAACAAATATATATACACTGTAACTGTAACATAAGACAAGCAAGTGTATAAACTATAACTATAACACATCCAAATATATAAACTATAACTGTAACATAACTCAAGAAATCTAACAATTGGTAGGCTTAAACAGTCTCGTTATGTGACCTAAGCATGTCGTCTCACGAAGGCATTGTGATACCTTTAAAAGACAATGATTTGGACCATGCTTTTGAGAAGAAGTAAATCTTTAGAGTGTAATCTGCAAGGCACGTTTAAAGTGACAGTCTGAGCTACGGCATATGTTGCGCCCGCAATTTGACGCCATTTATATTTGCAGATATCTTCCTTGATGTGTCACAATGCATATTTATAGTGAATATTTATTTGCATGTGATGTTCATTAGGATCAGCAGGCCAGACTTTACAGCCATTACAATACATCCCACATGTCCATTATAACATGCTAACTATGCTAACATGGCATGATAAAGTGGGCATTCATCACTGTTCCAGCATGGGCTGCGTGATAAGACGTTTTTCTAACCATCCATTAGATATACTGTAAAGTCAATGTGACCAATATGGCAGCAGAAGAACTAACCCGAAACACTATTCCAGAGTCAATTTGTTATAGTTACATGTGCATGTAAATTGCAGTTTTGCAAACTGGCTAACGATCTTCAGACGGGATGTAGATCTATGAAATACCGACGTCAATACATTTGTAAAACAGAAATATGATGGTAAACGTTCATGTCTATTTGACCTGTGGTGTTTTGTCCGAAAGAATCTAATGTGTCCCGAGGAGAACCAGAACCAGTTATGCCATATTTGTACATGACACACTACCAATGTGAAGCATTTATACTGTTTAAAGGAGGCCTTAAAACGATTCAGTCCCTCTGTTAGACACATTGGTTCACATGGATCAACAGGATCAGCTTTAGCTTTAGCGTTTGTTTGTTGTTTAAGGCCTCACACAGCAATATTCGAGCTATATGACGGCGGTCTGAAAATAATCGAGTCTGCACCAGACAATCCAGTGATTGATATCACGATGTCCATGTATCAACAAAGTCATCGAGCCTGACCACCCGATCCCTATAGTCGTCCTTTTACGGGAACGCCTAGGTTGCTGATCATGAAGTCCTACTCTACCCCGGATCTTCACGGGTCCATTAGCTGTTACGATATATAACAGATTAAGTGCAGGGAACCCTACATATAACTGTTTTCAGTGCACAAGGACTTATTCCACCATTTCACAATGCAGCCAGATTCAACGTCTCTAACGCACGTCATTGATGTTGACACACATTACTAAATTTGAAATCGATTCTTTGATGCAGCTATATTGTTTTGAGTAATTACGTTCGATATGGGTTGGCGCCTCCGGTGTCTCGTGTCCATCAAATATGTTTTCTCGTCTCCAAATGGCAGCTATGGCATGTAATGTGTTCATCCTGCGTGCAGAGTAACATAAGAAGCTACTAATTAGTTGTTCTAACGTACATGGCGACGCTCTGACCAGTACTCGGGTGTTCTTCAGTGCAATGAGAGCAACAATTACAAAAATGTGAAATGAGTGTGGACGAACGTACTGTTAATCTTTAAGCGCATGCATATCTATGTGAGAGGCGAACGATATGCAAACTGACATTGCTTAATAGATCTAGCCACACCCTACTAGACCCGTGAAGATCCGGGGTAGAATAGATCTTCAGCAACCCATGCTTGCCGTAAAAGGCGACTATGCTAGTCGTAAGTAAGAGGCGACTAACGGGATCGGGTGGTCAGGCTCGCTGACTTGGTTGATGCATGTCATCGTACCCCAATTGCGTGTGTCGATGATCACGATATCAATCACTAGATTGTCTGGTCGAGACTCGATTATTTACAGACTGCCGTCATATAGCTGGAATATTGCTGAGTGCGGCGTTAAACAACTAACCAACCAACCAACCAACTAAATAGCATCACATATGGAGTACTAAGGAGGAAAAGCGAAACAATGACAGTGATGTATGTCGGTGTGAGAAATCACGATTACAACACACACCAGGGGTCGCTAATACACGTATGTGCATGCGAAATGATTATTTGGTATTACATTTTCGAAATAACAATATGTCGGAGAGAGTACCAAACACTTATTCTCTATGTGGTAATTGTTCCACTTTAGTGGTGTTATAAACGACAGAAGTCATCCAAACTTTCCAAGTTGGTTCCGTGGTTCATAAACAATGTTCAGAGTTTAGCATGAGGATCTCGCTGCTACTTGTAAGCCGGATACTGTCTATTTCAAAGTTGTATATCCGACCATCTTCCGTCTGAATCTCTTCTATTTTACTGGAACATCTGTATGTATCGAGATCTTCTTTCCACAAAGAAATTCCCGTTCCCTCTAGGTGGCTTCCAATGCACTCGTTCGGTCAAACATAGTGATGAATTTAATCACAATCGGTTTCGTTACACATGTACCACTACGAGCAGGACAGTAACGATAGCGGTTTATGATGCATGTCTAAGTTTCCTCGGTTGGAGAAGGACATGCATCCATCTGATTCTTCATTAAGATTCAGCGTTTCAAGTTGTCATCAACTGCGTGAAAATTGTATGTCTGATCGTCAGAATTATCTGTCTCAAATCGTTTCTGTTTCACGCATTGATAGTCCAGCACTTCAATTACATGTGAAGAACCGGTGGAAGGTATTGGTCTGTTGCAGTATCAAATTCCTTTTCATCGGTTCTGATGCTGATGTGATTTGCAGGGTCTGAGGGAGCTAGCCACACACACTCAACAGGCACTGAGACGGTGGACAGGACATGTGCTACACGTATGTGTATTCATTTTGATTTTGTCCGTAATTGTATTACATGTAACCGACATAAGCTCCTTAATTAACATTCTCATAATTTGGCTGATTGATGCGTTTCTCAGCATGTCTGTTGTTCGGTGGGAATTAGCCTAAATCTTGTTTATACGGACCTTAGTGTGAATTGTGTTTTTTTGCCTGGCCAATGCTGCTGAAAATAAATCACACTCGTGACCAGATTTAGGTAACAAATAATATTACGCCAGGTATGTGTGTATTAGAGCTTTACGATCATATCTAACAGTAATTGTCATTTTGTATGAGCATGCGTATCATCCTCTATTTGGGAACGGGCAGCATGGCATGTAGCATATAGTCTGTACATGTGAAAACAACATCACGAGACCAGATTATTCTGTTTTCGACATTAGGCTAGGCCATCTCAACAGTCAACAGTCATGACAGTCGGTATTGAGTCGCATTAAGATGGGACTACATGATCAGAAAGTCCAGAAATTGTTCATGGATATATACTGAACAAAAGATCCTATGACATTGAATAAGATTTAATGCAAAGTTATGTTTTTTACCAAATCCGAAACTATTTCGATTTGCAATAGATAAAAGACTCTTGTAAGTGTTGAAATGGTTTAATTTGACGGTACAGAAACAATATAAAATTTCTGATATTTTAAGTTATATTCCCTTATAAACCTGTAGTGACGTATTCCGTCTTGTTCTACAGGTGTCTTTAAGTAGTGGAAAGCCGCAAACGCTGCTGCAAGTGTCCAGGCCCAGGGCATTCCGAGAGAATGGTCTTGACTTTCTAACTAAACTGAAGAGTGTGATCACCAACGTATATATAAACATCCTTTTAATAATGATGATGTTGATTTTTGACTGGTTAAAAATCAGGATTTGTTTTATTATAATTCTATGACGTGAATCGAACCTGCAACCTCACATATGATAACTATACTGAACAACAAAGGTTCCTGTGACATTGAATAAAATTAAATGCAAAGTTATGTTTTTTTACCAAATCTGGAACAATTTCAGTTTGCAACAGTTAAAAAAGCTCCTGTAAGTGTTCAAATGATTTAATTTGCCATACTGATTTCAGAAAATGCGTGATTTCATAAAAACATGAACATGCCAAAATGGCGATTTACAAATCAATAGCGTCTGTGTCCACTTCTGGTTACGATGCAAGCAACACATCTTTGGAATGGAATGGACCAGGCGTCGCTCAAGGTCCTGTGGGATATCTGTCCATACCTGCTGGAGCATGTTTCGAAGTTCCTGGAGAGTCCGTGGAACTCGTGGTTGACGTCGAAGGCGCCGATCCATCTCATCCAACATGTGCTCGATTGGTGAGAGATCAGGGGAGCGAGCCGGACAGGGGATGACATTCACGTTGTTTTGTTGAAGAGAATCCTGAACAAGTCGAACAATATGAGGCCGGGCGTTGTCATGTTGAAAGGTAATTTCTGGGCCATGACGACGCAAAAACGGTAGAACACCAGGGCCGATGATCTCGTCGCGGTATCGCTGTCCATTCAGATTTCCCTCTACCACTATCAAATGGGTCCTCTGTCTTGCGGTAATCCCACCCCATACCATATCGCTGCCGCCCCCGAACCGATCTTCTTCCATGACATATGATTGACGTAACGTTCACCTCGACGTCGGTACACTCGAATCCGTCCATCGCTGTGGCTGAGGTGAAAACGAGACTCGTCAGTGAATAGAACTTGTCCCCACTGCATGGCCGTCAAGCGTAGACGCTGTCTGCGCCACTGCAGACGTGCTTGACGGTGGTTTCCTATCAAAATGGGACGTCTGGCGGGTCTTCTTGCGACAATCAATGCACATCTGAGGCGGTTTGTGAAGAAATTCGTCGAAGGCCAGGGATGCTTCTTGCAGTCACTGTTGCTGGCTGGAATCGATTACGTAGGTGTGTTGTTCGAATCCAGTTGTCTTGTCGATTATTGGTTACGTGTGGCCTGCCACTCCGAGGATGGTCTCTGACTGCATTCGTCTGTTGCCAACGTTGCCTGTGGACGTTAAATTGTCTTGCAACATCACGTTGACTCTATATATCCTGCGTGCAAGCATACCAATGGCTCGCAGACGCTCATTTTCGGACAGGCGTGGCATTTCGTAATGTTGAATAATTGCGTAATTTTGTTGTTTTTCTGAGTGGTTGTTGTCAGCACGATGCTAAACAATGCATATGGAATCCCGTTAACGCACATGTTTATACCCATTCTTGGGTAGTGAAATGCATTAGGCTTGCATAAAAGTAAACTTTTGCATGGAATGCATGCTTTTCTGTAGCAGTTGCGTTTTTGTGACTTGATTCCATAGATGTAATACAATATTGAAAACCAAACTTTCCTTCTTTGAAAAATACGCTAAAATATTTGTGTCACAGGAACTTTTGTTGTTGAGAATATATTAATCTGTCATGGAAATCGGTATTTGTGGATTTTTCGTAAAATTTAGAATATCCTTAAATGAAAAGTATAAATTAAAAGAAGAAACTTTAAACGAGTGTCCCATACTAAAGGGGAAATATTTCCTACAACTATGAGTCGAGATGATTCATTTGTCAACGGTTTCCACTGATCGCGTTGCTTAATTACGTTTTGATGAGATAAAATTGTTGCAATGAGGATATTCATTTCACGGCTTTAAGAGACCTCTGAAGCTTCTCCAATTCACTGACAAAAGCCGCCAAGCTGCGCAAATAGTTCTAGCAGTTACACGGGCAATAATGTACGAACATTATTACAGCGTCTTTGTTGACGTGCATTTTCCTCCCGATATATAATTAGGGTTTGGAGCCCGTTTAACGAAGCTTTTACCTCCTAAACCTTGATGATCGATTGATGTTCACGGATTCAATGGCGCATTGGGCAGACGACGGTTCAGAAAATGATCTTTCTCCCTCCGTGCTAAGCACAGGCAGTTCTTATCCATATTAACGAGACTGGCAATTTTGGTTTTGGATGAAAAAGGGTGACGTCGCAATCAGTAAGTGTTCTTGACATAGATAATATGGATATACATAACTGTTTCATGTCCCTTTTATTATGACATCGAAAATGGATGTTGACACACAATTCAATCAATACAATTACATTTTCTCGCAAAATATTTGTGTAGATGTTCATATTTCTGTGGTTTGATAATATCAACTGTTGTTTTATTCTCGGGTTTGACGTTTCTTTTCTTTATAAACTACAGTTATATGGCAGTGTGATTTATTGTTAAACAATGATTGTAACTGTATTTACGTTTCTTTTGAGATGCAGTACACGCGTTCTTTACATTATATTTTGGAAAAAAGTGAAGTTGTCAAGAATGTAGTACCATCTAACGTAAGCAATGGTGAGGAAGTTATGATATGCACAGTTCATATATACAGCGCGCGGCCCTCGGAGAGAACAATCTCTCCTGGACAGCCGGGAAATACAATAGTCTGGGGCGCTTAGCCAAGGCGTGTGTGGTAAACATGGGACAAACACAAATAACAAATAAACTGCTATATCCATACGGGAGAAGTAAATATCAAATTAAAGCGCTGGACATAAGCTGCCCAACGGTATCATTACAAGCAATGTACAATTATTGAGGAGGCAAAAATGACCATAAATACATGAGAAATATCTGAGTGTACAAATAAATCCCCCTTATGTTTGAAAATTGTTGTTACAAAAAAAAACATTTTCAACACATGAATTAGGTAGCGAACATATAGGAGACAACACATAACAAGTCAATACATAGAAGGGATGCAATTAAATCACAATTGAACAAAATATTAGGGTCGCTAATTCTCTAACACAAACTGTAAGGCACTGTACGACGACGAGCGCCGGACTTTGCCGAATGTTGTCGGAAATGTAGCGGGAGAGCAGTGCGGACACTAGACCGTGACCAGGGAAAAATTACCACCCGCTGACAAACTTCACAACACACTGAAAGGTATAATATCTACAATATAGGTTCTTATTCCAAACGGGGAAACATCTTTAACTCAAACTCTTATGATTCAGTAAGCAACCTAAAATGATGCAGCACATTTTCAAAATCAAAAGGATGATAATAACATTTGTAAGTGGGAACTAGCAGATAATACATCATTTGAATAAAAGAGACTTACCCGATTTCAGAATCATAAGACATTTATCCTCAAATCAGAGCCCATTGTACGGTTTCGCTCACATCATAAAACATCTTAGGAGTTATATCTGCTTGGGAGTATGGGACGATGAACCATGTCACCAAGCCTAATCACACATCTACTAAATCGCTTCTAAAGACGAGTGTACGTAGTTTGCAACCCCAATCTAATTCTAACCCGAACTCTCCACAGAATGATATGAAATTAATACGTTTTTGGAATAGAAGTTTAAATATTTATTATGTGTGTGAATGGGTACAAGTGTTGTTCTTGACATACATCTACTTCTTACTCAGTGGCAGCTTTAGTTGGTTACTCCACAGGGAACTGAAAAATATAATATGAATTCACATTAAGCCATTGACCGTGTTAATACTTCTGGGGTTTGCTTGAAAATTGTCATCATTATTGCATTATTATGTGAACAGTCAAACCCAATTAATATTAAATCGGTCGTCTGTGTATGATTCATTCCCCCATAGGCTTCACAATCAGTTAACCTTGTTATGAAATAGCATCCAGACAGACCCGTGAAGATCCGGGGAGAATAGGTCCCAAGCAACCCATGATTGCTGTAAAAGGCGACTATGCTTGTCGTTAAAGGCGACTAACGGGACGGGTGGTCAGGCTCGCTGACTTGGTTGATCCCATTTGCGTGGATCGATGCTCGTGATATTTAT
The DNA here is from genome assembly GCF_023055435.1 of Haliotis rufescens. NCBI lineage: Eukaryota > Metazoa > Mollusca > Gastropoda > Lepetellida > Haliotidae > Haliotis > Haliotis rufescens. The sequence continues at coordinate 27,634,847 of NW_025964361.1, forward strand.
CACTGGATTGTCTGGTCCAGACTCGATTATTTACAGTCCGGCGTCATATAGCTGGAATATTGCTGAGTGCGGCGTTCCACAACGAAACAACAATAAAAAGCATCCAGACAACTGCATTTGATATGATAAATGAGCTGTAAAACCTTGGGAAATATGATATACATTTCATCTCAGTAACATTACACGTCGAATGTAATATATCTCATGAAAAACGTCATTTTTCAAATTATCCCACTGTACATATTTGTGTAAGATGTGAAGCTGGTCCCATAAAAGGCAAGCACTGTTCCGGTGAATGCTAATATTTGATAGTCAAAATGAATCCTTTTAGAAGATACATCATTTCGGGTTAGATTTCATCCCCGTAACCTATTATTTAAAGGGATCGGGTGGTCAGGTTCGGTTGGATTGTTTGTCATCCAACATCGAATGTGAAAGACGTTCTTCATCAATCACTGGTTTGTCAGACCCAACGTTGATTATTGTATGACAACTGAAACAACTACTTTCCTTGTAGCAACAACATAGGTACAAACACCAACATAGGTACATACAACAACATAGGTACATACAACAACATTGGTACATACAACAACAAGGGTACATACAACAACATAGGTACATACAACAACATAGGTACATACAACAACATAGGTACATACAACAACATAGGCACATACAACAACATAGGTACATTCTAGGAGTTCATTCCCCTTACACGCGTTGAGAACGGGTGCTCAACGTTGCACACGCGGGTGCCATGCGTGTGACACGGGACGGGGTTCAGTTGATCATGAATTTGACAAATATACGCAAAGCCAGATTTGTGTGAGGTAGGAAAATACATTTATACGAGGTACCGAAAAAGGTATTGAGACAAAACATTGTGGAGAGAACACTTAGTGATTGTTGTCATCTCTGTTATCCTGCCCATGGAAGAGACGAGTATGCGAAGCACATCCTGGGGACTGGTAGCCCACTCGGCCTGTAACGCAAAAGCCAACTGCTGCGACGTCTGGGGCTGTGGTTGACGTCGGGGTAGCCGTCTATCAATTCATCCCACAGGTGCTCTATCGGGTTCAAATCCGGGGATCTGGAGGGCCAGGGGAGAACATCAACGTTGTTGTTGTGTATACGTAGACAGACTCTTGTGGTCCGTGCTGTATGCGGTCGAGCGTTGTCCTGCTGGAATACACCGTTGCCGTTGGCTGCAAATGGGAGGACGTGTGGCAGGAGAATTTCGTTGATGTATCGTTGAGCCGTAAGATTGCCCTGGATAAATTGACCAAACCTGTCCTGCCATGATGAGAGGTAGCCGCCCACATCATAACGCTACCCCCACCAAACCTGTCCACTTCCTGTGCGCAGTTTCTCCCCGACGTCTGTAGACCCATGCTCTTCCATCCCCTCGACGAAGGAGAAATCTTGATTCGTCGCTGAACAAGACATCTCTCCATCGCAGTTGAGACTATACCCTCTGTTGACGACACCAAAGAAGTCGTTGTTGACGATGTTGTCGACTCAATATGACGGGTCGAACAGGACATCTTGCTCTTAGACCTGCTGCTCATAAACGGTTTCGTACGGTCTAGTCGGCGATTCTGCGCAGTCCGGATATTTGGGATGCGGTTGAGGTGGCTGTGGCCGTCCTTTCACGGAGTTGGCGCAGTCGGATGTAGCAATCTTAGGCGGGGATGGTTACTCTTGGTCGTGCCGACGTTGGTCGATCACGTGTTGACCATTACTGTTGCAACCGATCCCATAGCCTTGTGATGGTGCTGGGCGCTACATTGAAAACCGTGGCTTCAGCGGATCGGGATTCCCCTGCCTGCAAGCGGCCTATGACGTTCTTTGCACTTCTGTTAATCTTGGCATGTTGTTGAACTGTCACGATTAACGCAGATGACAGGCAATCAAAAACCCTGCATTTTGCTACCGTTCATAGTGCTGCTGAACGTGCAGTGCGTGCAGCTCCATTGTCCTTTTGTTTTGTTGTCCTTTTCCACTGGGTGCGGTTTTTTTAATCGTACGTGGTTCCCGACTAATGGTTTGCATGTCCTTGTGATCATTTTGATCCGGGAAATTTGTTACTGACACTATAACACATTAAACCTCTTTTTACACCTCTTGGTCCCCTTATTTTGCCTTTATGGCCAAAAATATCCGTATTGCGTTTCTTTCCTTTTTTGAAGAGTATAGATCAAATGAATAGTGAGATAAAAAAAAAACAATGAGATGTTAATCTTGAGCTAATATTAATAAGGGGTCATTGACCTGTGTTCATTGGACCATAAACACAATTTCAGCCCGTCTAAATACATGTAGGTGTGCGGCTGCTCGACTGATGTGCATGAACCATTCCACTAGCCATTGTGACAAGCCGACAGTAGAACAGCAGTGAAATTAGTTACGCGTTCTTTGCTAGGAACCCTCGAGTTGACATGATTGTTACGGGTTGGTAAATGTTCGGGATCAATCAAGGGATTGTGTTTGTGGATTGCGGAAATTTTCGTTTTAATATTTGCCTAAATGAGTCATTCCAGGAGACTGCAGATCATGCTTTGGATGAGACAATTATGATAGATCAGTCACCACGACTAATGTCCTATTATCTCACGTAGGAATATGCCACATTTCCCCACATCCCACTTTTTTCTTGTTTTTTTTTTGTGGGGGACTCTACCATTTACCATTACTTATAAGAGCATATTGGAAATGAATATAAATATAAACTACCATGTTGGCTGGCTGAGGTGGAATTTACGATTTTAACAATCACCGAGTGTGGCCATGTAGACCGAACTCATTAGTGTTTGTGATTTTTACAATTGCCCACTGCGCATACTGAGTATTGCTGCTTGGGGATACCAAAGGTAACAGTTTATTATTAAAGGAAATTGGTTGTGAGTACCTATACCATGTAGATATGATATCTTTAGGATTTTTAATTCTTTCTTTGTCTGTGGGTAATCATTTAATGCTGATGAAAGGAAGTTACTCAGCCAATTCATGTATGCAATGTCGGGATCTCCTCGCCTGCATTTTGGGGCAGACAGCAGTGATCGTCTCATTAATTTACTTTTCCACAGAACTATCATACATACAGGACAATGTCATAACAATGGCTATGCGCAAGGTTCTTGGTCGTAATGAGATCATTAGAAGTGTTGACAGTGGCAGGACATGCAGCATACATCATTTCCTGTGTATGCGGGCACCTCGTCTTCGTTTCACTCGGTACTTAAAACCTCGATGTACAAGACTACGGCCACTACGTTTGTTGGGAATGAACGTGACACACCCAGGTGTATTTGTCATTTTACAAAAAGGTGCCCATTATTTATATACTTTCGCCCTGATTAGTTGTTAACTGGTCACAATGACCTGGGTTAGCTTTCATAGGTTTTGATGGGTACATCGTAAATTCCCCAGTTGAGTTCGACCGCCTCCGTGGTCTAGTGGTAGAGCGTCCGCCAAGAGAGTGGAAGGTCCGGGGTTCGAGATCCGACCGCGTCATACCAAAAGACGTTAAAAGACGGTACTTGTTGTTACCCTATCTGGCGCTCGGTATTAGGGGGCTAAACAAGGACTGGTCGGCTCGGCGTCAGTATACTGTGTCTGAGTGGGGTATTCATGTTAAACTGCGGCATGGTATCTCAGTGTGCTAGCACTTTTAATCGGACATCAGTCCGGATTTGTACATGCAGCCACACACACACACACACACACACACACGTGCATGCAATAATCTTGACCGCAACGTTAAACCCCATTTCACCTCACCTCACCAAGTTGAGTTCACTCACCAACTACTGCAAGCGTTTGTGGCATGACTCAGAGCGATTCAGAGTTGATGTATGATTAGCAATAGACAATAGGGAGTTCTTTCTTAGCGTCACGACTACCGTGCTAAGACAAAGAGACCCAACCATCATAAAGACATTAGGGTCCAATAAAAACAATGCTCCACCAAACCTAATAAATACAATCATTTTAAGTCGTACTCCAGACTTTTATTTCAAACCACACACCTCTACAGTGACAATAGTATTTTCCTGGATCACCATCGCAAAAGATCATGTAGAAGCTAATTTTCGTAGAAAAAAGATGGATCTGATTGTATTGTACAATGGTTCTCATATTTTCTTACAAAATCACATAAATAGGAGACATGAGCAAGTACATATAATAAAATGTGTTTTAAAGTTTTCGTCAGGATGTCAAATATTGCTCTCCTTGGTGCTACTTCCAATTTCAACGCGTAAGGGGAATGGACTTCTAGGCAGTAGTGTACATAGTACAAACAATTTTTGGGTTGGGACATTCTTACTGCATATGCTTATATGTGCATGATTCAGCATCATTCACTTCCAGCTGGGAACTGATTCGACATAGAGACCATAGAATCCGCTACATGTCCACATAGGATATGGAGTATCGATCAGACCATAGAACCCCCTACATGTCCACATAGGATATGGAGTATCGACCAGGCCCAGCTGTGAGTGAGTTCCATTGTCGGTAGAAGTATTGTTAAGACAAGAAAGGTAATAGTGTTCCGACAATTGACTAGTAGACACATTTAACATTAAGACTGTATACACTGGACATATTTAGGATTTTTGTGTACCCAATTGAGCATCGTGGGAGCCTGGGGTCACCTGTGGAGTGTTTGTAAGCACAACCGACTACACTATTGAGTAAACCGAGCCCGGGCAAAAGCGAATTTTAGGACCACCCAAACATATTACTGCTTGTCCAATGCACACAATCTGCTACTTGTGACTTAGGGGAAAATCATTCCGAGCATCAGTACACACATAGTACCGCCACAATTCGAAGAAATCCCCAAAGGTATACACGGAGTTCATGTAACTAAGAAACGGATAATTAAAGTTAGCTATGACGGACAGAGTCCTGGCAATAGAGATTGTAAGTATAGTACGTATCTCACTGTCAGAGGACCATCTACCTAACGTATTAAAAAGGTGGTCCGCAATTTGAGCTTTGGAGTGAGTGAGTTGGGTTTAACGCCGCTTTTAACAGTATTCCAGTTATATCACGGCGTGTCAGCTTAATGTGGGAGGTAAGCCCTAACCCACGAGCACGGGTATGGTGCTGACAAACCTAGAAACATAAAATCGGGGCGAACCGGGATTCGAACCCACAATCATAGGTTTCTGGCGTGCCCAAGGTACGCAACTCTGCACAGCGAATCGCGGCGCCTTAGACGACTGGGCTACCCTTCCCCCCCCCCCCCCCCCCCCCCCCCCCTCTGAGCTTTGGAAGCAGACGCGGCTGCTCCGATCCTGAAGGTGTAACCAGTGTGCAATTGTTGAGCATATCCTGCTGCTGGAAACAACCGATTACGTTTGTCAATGAAGAATGCACAAGTAATGTTCACTCTCTGTTCTGTAACACAGTGAGGCCTCTGTTGTGGTCGTTCTCATAGACACACGGACAGAAATATATCCTGGAGGCATTATACTTCACAAAGAAGTTGGTGCACGAGGAGAGATACTTCTACGGAATGGATCAGCCTTGGCTATGGTCAACTCAAGGAAAGTATTGTCACTAGAAAATCTCACAGGATAATGTGACAGGTGGACGGAGACATCGTCCATGTCACAGGTAAATTCTCAGAGCCGGTTAAACAACAAAAACAAGCTGACACATGGTTTTGAGCAACAAGTCTGTGTAAGGGAAAACAATCCCAGGTGTAATCCGATGCACGTCCGATGCAACCTGTCTCTTTTGATTGGGAGTCTGATAATATGAGGACAACCTAGCATGCCGTGTTGCCGCCTAACTGCCTTCAAGATAGTTTCTGGACGAAGCGTAGACCGACCAGCCAAGAATTAAAGACGTTATGTCTAAGATATGTAAATCTGATAGCACAGAGGTAGGATTTTATGGCAGTATTTCTCATGCGCAGATGCTGTTGACAATGTGTAACAAACATTGACAGATGTTCTTCACTGATATCCGTTAACACCACAGGCCACCACATAGTAGCTCAGAATCCTCACATGATAGGAATGCCTGAACGATACATGGCTTCACAGACGGTCCAAGTCTTTAGTGGTGGCACGGTAAGCTGCTTCATTGAGAGGCATGGTGTTGGGAAAATGTCTGCCCTGGGACCTGGTAGGTAAAATGTGACTATATAAAAACGAGATAATGCATCTCCGATAGCCTTTAATCAACCAGGGAAGCATTCACTTAATACAAAGCTATGCACACATTTTCTAAATAGGCACATAATGAATTGTAAACAGGATCGAGACTAAGATAATATATGCACATATACTATTTTGTCACATAAACTTCAGCAATCTTATGCTTATGTTGGCCCACATGTGGTCTAAAATGGCGTCAGCCATCACGATGGGTACCTTCGCAAGGGGGAGGAGGCAGCTGGTGGACACGGGCTGGTATCTTGCATTCACATGTTCGCTGAGTAGAGCCATCGTTTGTTAAAGATTGTTCGCAGTGTCGATCAGAAGCGCCTGCGTATTGTCGTCTTCCCTTACAGAAGGCAGATCTAGATCTTTACTTTGACGTACTGTTGGTATCACATGTGGCCTTTGTCCAAAGGACAAATTGTCTGTAAGACATTCATGAAATTCTGCCCTCGTCAAGCCACGTGGTGGTTCAGCCCCGATTACGTCTTTGATATGTTGAGAAATACGATGCTGTTACCAGTGCCTTGGGAATCTAGCATACGGTCGGATGTCAGATTGGGCTTCAGCTTGTTTGTATCTTTATCCGAATGGCATTCACATCGGCTGAGTTTGAGACGAGTTGTAATGACCCTGCGAACTGTCGGTAGCGTCTGTCCGCAACATCGGCCTGAGGACAGGAGTTGCAGTCGTTCTTTACCTCTACGGGGTTAGGCGCCATTTAAAGAAGATACTATTTCCCGACGCGCGGCCGGATTCGTGGTGATGCGATGCCAAACCACAGCAATTTACATTCAAGTGCGCATGCGTGTGCCTTGTCCTCACTTACTTCCTGTCAAGATGTAGCGGAAATAGCTTTGGTTTCGCACCCAGTTTGCATTGTTATAAATGTGAACTAAATACTATACTTGACGTAACAATGGTATGCTGAAAACCCCTGCAAATCTGACATGAACACTCATCCTCATTACAGATCGTTGTGACACCTCTGAAAATACAAACTCTATCAGCAATTGTGACTATATGAAGTATCACGTAATAAACGATGTAGTTGGCACTGTAATTGTTATTGTTTAATATCAAGGCATATTACATAGCAGTTGAACAATTCCACTATCAATTAATGTACAGTAAGAAATAATTAAGGCCACACTTGTAGAACTTGAATTATTCTAACAGTGGCGAAAGCAGTTGTCGAAAAACACAGACAAAACCACACAAATAAACATGTCTTATTCTGACCTGGCAACCAGGCTCAGCACACACACGCTTATTGTGTATAACTACTGGCGTACCATGGTCGTGTAATTGGTTCAAGATGATTCACGGCCTCTCTGGTTTCGCCAGGCGTCAGTTAAAAGTGTTATCTTGTTGCAAAATCTCGTTCTCAAAGGCAGTACCAGCACTGCATTTTTTTCATACAGACTAATATGAGCAGTTACTAATTAGCCCCGTTGTGTTGAAGAACATGACAACGATCTGACAACCCCCCGGGTGTCTGCAGTGCAAGAAAAGTTCACAAGTGCTAAAAACATATAATTGACATAAGGAGTGTTTGTATGCAGGTGTTCCGAAACGCCGAGGCAGTGTACAGTCACTTAAAAGTGAAGAGTTGTAAAAATCAACGCATTGTCCAAATTGCGTCCCTTAGGCGTGCCAGTATCCTGTGATGGTGTGGTCGAACTCCAGATTCGCATTGATTACTAGCAATGGGTTTCTTCAGCACCACCATCCTCGTAGATTTCACCAAGGTGGTAAACATCCAAAACAGTTGATAAGCCGTGGTATAACTCAAATACTGTTGTTTGTTTGTGTGTTGTTTAACGCCGCATTCAGCGATATTCCAGCTATAAGACGGCGGTCTGTAAAATATCGAGTCTGGATCAGACAAACCAGTGATTGACATAATGAGCATCGATCCACGCAATTGGGATACGATGACATGCATCAACCGTGTCAGCGAGCCTGACCACCCCCATCCCGTTAGTTGCCTCTTACGACAAGCATAGTCGCCTCTTAGAGCTAACATGGGTTGCTGAAGACCTATTCTCTACCCGGATCTGTGCGAGTGAAATACTGTTGAAAGTGGCGTCAGCAAACATTCACTCCAAGGATGTATTCCAAATTAAAACCCCGAACTCAGACATCAATGATGACGCAAAACCAATGGGGAATCCACATCTGCCATAGTGATACATGGGGAAATGAAATTTGAAGGATTTCGGTTGCCATGTTACCGATGTGAATAATGAACAGGCAATTTGAAAAGACCCAAAATAATGTAACACCAGTTTACTAAATTCATACGGCCTTTACTGTTTGAATGTGTGTAGAACAATATCATTTTTATTGCAATAGATGACTCAACAAATACTTCCAGAAAGGAGAGGCGGTCGGGTAGCCTAGTGGTTCAAGCGTTCGCTCGACACGCCGAATACCCGCGTTCGATTCCCGACATGGATACAATGTGTGAAGCCCATTTCTGGTGCCCCCGCCGTGATATTGCTGGAATATTGCTAAAAGCGGCGTTAAACCATACTCACTCACTCCAGAAATGAGAAGGGGACACGGGTGTGCCGGTGGTGCAAGGCACCGCCAACCATTGTGAAGAGCTGCGTCCCTTTTGAGAAACCAATGACTAAGGTTATGGTACAGAGAAACCAAGAATCATAATCAGGAGAAATTTGAACTCACGACAATAGTATTCTGGCCTGCCAACAGGATTCAACTCTACACAGCGAACTGTGTCGCCTTAGAGATCGATGATTTTATATGCTTGGGGGACAGTAGGAGGGTAAGGTAGGAAAATTTTGTATATATATAAAATTGTAGTCAACCCTTTAAAACATAAAATTGTTTTGTCCGGGACAAGCAATTATTTTGGGACACACGTACATTATAACATAAAACATGTACAGTGATCAAGGTTGTGTTCAAATCCCAACACCCCCAAAAGAGAATCAGTGTTCAGCGACAAGCATTATCGATTAAGTTGGGTTCGAATAAATACAGCCTCATATTTACTTAAACGAATTCAATATTTATTCTCAAGCCCTGCCGTGTTTTACAATACATCGTATGGCTGAGCATATTAATGTTTTTACGTATCGGTTTTGACGTTTATCGTAATTGTGCATCATACACACTGTGATTTCATATTGCACTGTCATTACAATTCACAATTTGCTTTCCCCTTGTCAGATTACATTGACAAACTTGCTGTTGATGGCTAAACATGTATTGACATTCAAAGCATTTCTGGCCAAACAGCCCAAGTTGAATTATTTTGTTGTTCGAAATTATTGGCCACTATCGTAAGCTCGTCCAGCGAAGTGTTTAAACAATAACCATTAAGATTGAGTTAATGCCCTGCTCATGGAGTGTTGGAATATAGCTGAGGTACTTACAGTGATATCAGTAAAAACAAAAAAGAGGTTGTGTCGCTAGTTATCGAATCAGCAGGTGCGCACGTGTATGCTGATCACCATTTACACGTGCACAGGTGGTGAAAGGTACTCTTCGGCCGCTCGTTTGGAACTGGCATCTGTTTGCCAGACACAGTGCCGTTGTTGTGTGACCGTGTAGTAAATACAGGATTTCGAATCAAACGACAGCTACTGACATCTTTATGGTTGTTCTGTTAGATAGATAAGAACTAAAATACAGAGTATTCTTCTGCTATAACGAATGATTTCATCCCGAAAACGTACTCCCTGACAATAAGTATTGGAAAACTCAATAATTGATAAAATAAACATTACACCGTTCCTATGATTCGGTAATATTGATAATTCTTAAAAGAGCAGTTTAATGTTGAATAATGTTGTTTTGAAACAAAGAACATATACACCCACACACAGGGGCGGGCGGTAGCCTAGTAGTCAAAGCACTCGCTCGTCGCGCGAAGACCCAGGTTCGATTTCCGACATGGGTACAATGTGTGAAACCCGTTTCTTGTGTCCCCCGCCATGATATCAGCTGGAATATTGCTAAAAGCAGCGTAAAACCATATTCACTCACTCACTACACCACCACCCCAACCCCCCCACCCCACACCACACACACACACACATCACACACACCCACACACACACCCGATCCCACACCCCCACCACACACGAAATTTTAATCACACGTATTACATTCCATCGTGTATTCAAGAGATAGAGTTACCATGTTTGTGTCCCCGCTTCACATAATTACGTCTAGCGTTTCAACTGTTATAGTCTCATGTTCTCCAATTGTTAATCACCAGTGATAGTCATACAGTGATTAATACCGGCATTAGGTGGTGCCATTGAGTTGATAACATCGAACTAAGTACCGCCATCACATTCAGTACTCTATATCACATATTTCACGCATTCCTTATGATACACCCATCGCTTATCACAGTGGCGCTTGACACCAACAAACAGTTATTTGCTCATATAATTACATGCTACGTTGATGACAGTGTCTGATTACTCCGACACTTGCAAATATGTGGCTAGAGCTGGGATCAACACCGTTGTGGTTATTATGTCGGTTACATCACGGTTTAATAGGAGGAATCTGCAAACTGAGACACGGCATGCACGTTGACCCCTTGGTGACTCCACGGGTGTGGTGGTGAAATACTAAGAATCGTGGTTGTCAGTTCCATACACCAGCGGTAAACGTGGTAAACGTCTGAGACCTTCTTCACTTTCCTCTTTAACCAGATTCTCTCGTCACGCCGAAGACCCGGGTTCGATTCCCGACATGGGTACAATGTGTGAAGCCCATTTCTGGTGTCCCCCGCCGTGATATTGCAGGAATATTGCTAAAGGCGGCGTAAAACCATACTCACTCACTCACTCACTCTTTAACCAGATGGCTACCTCACTGGCCCTCACTCATACAAATACACGTTAACAGCTGTAGTTATGTGGAAGGTGACTGTCTGTAATGGTATAGCATACCATATCATACACATAAGTAATCAAAGAAAGCATCCCACTGGGGAAATCGGGACAGAATATGTCACATGGCATATGTGATTCTTGTCTTGTCACTGTACAAAATTGGGGATCGTACACATGCAATTTGAGGACACCATGATTATGTGGTAGCATTCCCGGCGGTGTTGACACGTGGTCAGACCATTAACCCACAGTCCTCTGGTCAAGACTCCATTATTTCGAGACAATTTGTAATATTGCCATTTGTATAACATCATGAATCCATTTTGCCAAACATATCCTGAAACGTGGAACGCGTGTATGTGAAAGCACTGAACAGGAAACCATTAAAATGAATATTAGGTAAACATATTACGATGTTATTTGAACCAGCAGGTATACGTTGTATGTTATTTAAAACACCGACTTCAAGAGACGTTCGCAGATGGGTAACCCCTCTTTTAATAATTGTAAGCTATTTTCAGAGACGACCCGTGGCTAAACCTATTGTTTCCTCCAATTTCAAAGTGATTTTGAGTGTTGCCAGGCTTGACAGAAAGCGCTCTGTATTTTCACAAGCAAAACGGTAGTTCCAGTGGTGCAACACCTGTCTCTGTCTATTAAACAAGGCTTATGTTGTTTCTACTGTAACCATTATACATAAGTGTTTCTTGATATATTCTCAATGTTTGGAGGGGGCACGTGTGGCCCAGTCGCCAAGCCCGCCCCACAGTGAGGCAGGACTGCAACAGAGCGGTGCGTCGGGGCATTTAAGTTTATAAAAACATCCCTGCAGTGCAACAGAACAGCTCAGGAAATTTGAATGTAAACTAAATTAATTTATATATTTTGTGGAATTGGTGCACATGCTAGTGCATCTGCAGTTTAGACACATAATAAATTCTACCATTCAATGCTTCCCTTTTCCAGACTGGAGAACTACCTTAGCACTACACAAATGTAAGACGGAGTGAATGAGTTAAGAAACCAATCAGACAAAATGATCGCGAATTTTCTGTTATATAAACACAGAACGTGTTTTTTTAAATCATAACATTATTGTTCTATGATGCATTTCTATGTTTCTGTTGTTGTTATACAAGATTATTCATAGAACCCCAAGTTCATTTTATTTCCATGGGCACATGGCTCACCACTAGCACAGACTCATTGCCTGCCATTTCTGTATCCTAATGGCGTATTTAAGCAGTCTACCTTAAAAAAAGTTTAATATTAACAATTCCTCATGAGTGTGTGATTTCGGCATTATTTTGTAACTAACAAAGATATCAAAAGCAATTGATTCTTAAAAACACGGGTTCTTCTTAAAATAGGCGACAAACGGGATCGGGTGGTCAGGCTCGATGACCTGGTTGATACATGTCATCATATCCCAATTGCGTGGTATCGATGGTCATGATGTCAATCACTGGATCGTCTGGTCCAGACTCGACTACGTACAGTCCGCTGTCATATTGCTGGGCGCGGCGTTAACAAATAAACAAAGGAACAAACATTTCGAGCATGTTCTCGTACAGCACGTCTCTCTGTTCATTGGATTTTTCCTTTGGACGCGGAAAGCCTTCCGTCTCAAAATGCGGTGTTCACGCCGATTTCTCTTATAGAGTTTGTACATATGTAGCTGTACGTTCAGATTCATTGGGATGGCACCAGACAGCACCAGGTTACAATCCGGCTCAGACGGTATTTATCTCGCCTGGTTGCAAGTTGTGGCTTGATACCTTGCCTTCTGGAAATTCAAGGGCTTCTCTGCCGTCTTACACTGATACCCATCGCATGGCTTGTGGTGACACTGTAAGCCAGTGTCTGGTCGAAAGCGACTAATTTCATCACCTCCAGTACATTTTCAGAGTTAGGAAACCTTGTCTGACGCCAGATGTAACATTATTCTGTCTATATCATGCCCTTTGACAGAACAAATGAACGTCGATATAAGGTGATAAATAATCTACCACGCCTGACCACCAATCTTCTTTATATCAAGTAGACGCTGAAGACGATCCTCAGAAGGGACTTCTCACTGTCCGGCTCATCATTGGAGCGAGAAACAAATGTCTTGAAGCTGTGACCGGACACCTTCTGCCTTACAAAATCCCTTCACTCCAGAATATATATATGCTGGGCCTCTTAGACGGATCTTTTTGGTTGGTTGGTTGTTTAACGCCACACAAAGCAATGTTCCAGCTGTATGACCGTGGTCTGTTACTAATCGCGTGTGGACCAGACAAACCAAAGATTGATCTTATGAGCATCTTCGGGTTACGATGACACGCATTCAACCAATGATGAATGATGATGCCAATCGATACATCATTAATCTCCTCCTTCGACTTCCATATGTTGTGGGGCATCTATGGGGAACACTGAATCCCCAAGGGATCTCAGGCGGCTCTTACTACACGCATGGGATAACGGGTACAGAATCCTCCCCGAAGCTGCTACCTTCAGTAAACGGGTACCCGGTAGGATTCCATAGTTACGAGAATGTCATTCCAAGAACCGTGATTTACTTGCTGCGAAAGTGTATTCCCCACAGGGAGATAAGAGGTTTTTTCACACTTCATTTGATCGAACAGTAAGTTAGTCTCATATTAGACTTTTAGATGCAGAACTCTCTATTCTAGTCACAATCACCATATTATTAAAGTGCTGTCATGAATGGATGTATTTCCGACGTTCACCAAAAATCAAATACTATAAGATAAAGTAATTGGATCTCTTTTTATTGTACAAAAAGACAAAACAATTACACTTGGGTGAGCAGCACTATGGCGGTTTCTTGCTATCGTGTGTTCACAACGTGCTGCTAATGCAATGAAGGAATGTACACCAGGCATCTCAGGGAGAAATCAGTCACCTCATTTCATATATCGAGTAAACGATATTCGAATGAAGCGGTTTAGCTGCAGATGTCCCTCAACTTTACCCCGAAGGTTACTGTTTCCCAGAGGATCACGTACAAACGCCATTTGATTCTGTTTATTCCAAAATGAGTTATTATACCAACATATTTTTTGACAGGATACAATACAGCATTTTATTCCGATTGTGTTTCTGTGAAACTACTTGAACGTTCACAAGAAGCATTGGAGTTTACTCTCGAGGGAGCAAATTGCACATGTCAAACTGGATTATATGTCCAGGCTCGTGATGGATAGATGTGTTCTAGAAATTAGTATCACGACTGGACCCGTGAGGACCCGTGAGAGATTCAGGAACCCATGCTTATCGTGAGAGGCGACTAAAGGGATCAGTTGGTCAGGCTCGCTTACCTGGTTGATGCTTGTCATCGTATCCCAATTGCGTAGATCAATGCTCCTGGTGTCAATCAGAGAATTATTTAAAGAACTCCGTCATGTAGCTTGAATATAGTCAATGTTATGGTCATCAACATCATTTCAAAATTGGTCATGATGTTTTGGAAAAAAGTTCATTCCCATAAATACCATGGTGTTAGCTTTAAAAAAAATTAAACTCATTATACCAAAGTAAAAAGTTCATAAAAGTAATGAAAGCTATGTTCTATGTTTTATGCCAAGGACGGAAATAAAATTTGTCACTTTAATGTCACTTGGCTTTTTGACAGTATGGTTATACCAGTTCTTCTCTACGGATGCGAAGTATGGGGATTTGAAAACACCTCAACCCTAAAAGGTGTCCATTTAGGTTTTCTAAAACATCTTTAGTCATCAAGACAAATTCTCCAAATTTCATGGTACATGGGGAACTTGGAATATTCAGTCTATAAAGCATTGCTAAACTGAGAATGATATGTGTTTGGGCAACATTACTCTCCGGGAAATCAGCTAAATTATCCTTTCTTGTATGCAACTTATTATTTCACGACGAGCTATTTGGAACATATAAACATAAATGGATTACATATATCAAACAAACTTTTGACGAACTTGACGATCCCTACTTATCTAAAACATTTAGTCCATGACATGACATTAAATGGCATTAACCTACAGTGTTCGACAAGAGACACACATGTAAGTAAAGCACAATGTATAGTATCATAAAATGATAATTGGCTAAATGTTGAATATTACTGAAAAGTACTGCAGGAAAACATCTGTCGAGTCTTACTTAAGTTCAGAACTTGTAACCATAATCAACCTATTGAAACTGGGAGATGGAGAAAAATAGCTATAACCGAAAGAAAATGTCCTCTTTGTAGACATAGGTGATGAATTCCATTATTTGTTTATTTGTTCCTCTTTAGAAAACGAAAGAAAACAGTTTTTTTACACAGATATTCCTACAATGAACCCAATCCACGATCAGGAACATAGAGAAAATTGTCCATTTTTCTTGGTTAAATCATCGTGTCATTGTTAAAACCCATCAAGTAACTCTCTCCTCATTGAATTGCAGGTATATTGTTTACCCAAGTGAATCTGTTTACATTTGCATGCATACACGGCAAAGATGTTTTGTATCTATTCAGTATTTATATCTATTTGTATTATGATCGAATTCTTGAAATAATGTTGTATCCCTGATGCCTCTGGTAGCAGACTGGGTGTAAATAGATATTCAGTTCAGTTCAGGTTTGGGCTAAAGGGACATATTTTACGTGCGCTTCATGAACCTCCAACCTCTGAGCATGTTGTCGCCAAATCACCACTTACAATAAATGTTTAAGTGATTGATAAATGTGCTCGAGCTCGTCCTATGTGAGTTAATTACCAGGGACATGTATGTGCGTCTTATAATCTGAGTCGACAAGGAGAGAAAGGCTCAGGGAACGCATCATACCCAACTATTATTCTGGTCCCAACTGGGAGAAATAGCTGTTAATTGATCCGTGTCATGCTGACTATTGAAGAAGGCTCGAGCAATACTGCTTTAATATTGCTTTAATATCGCTTTAATATCGCTTTTCACATTTCTTCGGGTTTTTTTCTGCTACCCTATTACTGGATATAGATAGAGTAGTATTTCTTATAAGCCTGGAATTGTACATATAGAGGGTCCTTGAACTTACAGTAAATGGTTCAATAATGGACCGAGTTGTAAATTAATGAAACGTATGCAAAACGCGTTATTTTAGCTTTTGTCCTAACCTCTTAATAGTTCCACTGTGGAGTTTTTGATACTTAAGAAAAGTATGAACATTTGAAGATTTAAACTGATGTGTGAATAAGCATTTGAGTGAGTGGAACTTAAAACAACCACTAAGATATGAGCTTATTAGTTCTCTTTCATCACAAGTAAAGGCGACTTCCGCAATAAGAATGCGTGCTCGGATTATGAGTTGTGGACTAGTTGTTTCTTCTAGCCTTGTCCTGTCGAGTCCCACTTTTGCGTTTTCTTTTGATGTATGGCCTTGATGTCATCGTTGAGATTCTCTTGGGCTTGTCCACTCAATAAACTCAACGGGCAATATCGTTCGACCTTAACAGGAGCACGGTACACCAAGCAATGCATGTATGGTGTCACATTCTGTGGTTGATAGCCTTTGAGTTTTGATTTCAAAGTTGAAAAACAAATTAATCAATTTGTTGCATTGATTAATAGGTTGTATCCTGTCTTGTCATATGGGTGACAGATGGACTTGTACAGCTCGTCGAATTCACGCCATAGCTGCACCATAGTAGCTCCAATGTCAGGAGAGGGTTTGCCGATCAGAAGTGCAGGGAGCCGAAACAAAAACCTTGTTCTCTCAGGCTTTCCATTTCAGCAACTTGGTGTCTTTATTTTCCCATACGGCAAAGGACACCCTGCAGTCTGAAGCACTGAGCAATCTCGGCAAACCGTCGTTGCTGTTGTTTGATTGTCTTAAGACGAGCATCCCTGACTCTAGCCTCATCAATGAGATTCCTCTCAAGAACTTCCTTTATTCTAAGCAGGAGGTGCATCTCATCTAGAACGAAATTATCCACATCAAGATGAGTCAGTGGTTGATGTTGAGCCCCGAACTCAGAGTGTATCAGCATGCAACTCCAGCTCATGTTCACATCACCCCAGGGTGTCGTGGTCAGTGTGCCATATGTCTGTCTTGTGTCTCTAACACCGAGAACAAGCGTAGTTAATGGTTGAACCACCCAGACCCGGCACAATTTGGAGCATTTCCATGTCTCTGCCAAATAACTATTCAATTTCAATTTTAGTTCCATTGATTTGCAAATGTTTTTCTTTCATTATCTCTATCTCCTTGAAAAGTGAAACAGGTTTGTCTTGAGACTGCAATAATCTTCTTTGCAACTGACAAAAGCTCACGCACACGGTTCGATACCAGACAGCTTCATGAGTCCACAATGTGAAATGACATAACGACAAAGTTTGAAATAAGATCGTGTGCCATCTGCTTCCAACTTTGTTTTTCACTTTCTGAGCATGGCACATTTGCTGGCGTCCTTCGCATTTCAAACCCTGACGTCAATCTTCTTCTTTATTCAGAAATAGTCTATTTTCAGTAAAGATCCTTCACAAGTTGCGCTGTTTCGTGATAATCAGCATTACTTACGCTGAATTTGTCCAGAAGAAAACTTATCATTTGTGTCAGGTCATTTTCGCCATTCCCAGCTGCACTCAAAGTTAATTTGAAATCTGTCTTGTAAGCAGAGCTAATCTCTAAAGATTTTAGGTTGAATCCAAGTGTCTCCAGGAAATTTAACCTCATGTTGTAACAACCTGTCTTCTGATCACATTCTCTTGTGTCTTATGATTTTGAGATCTATACTCACACGCAAAAGCAACGCAAGTGGTTTTAAGCAAATAGGTAACAAACACGGAACCATAAATTGATACGGGTTTTAGCATGTAGTGAAGCCATGATGGTGTTATCAATATTTTTGGTTGCATTTTGGAAGCCCCGAGTAAAAACGCAACATAAAAAACGAATCGCCAAAACGCACCATTTCAATGAATATGTGGGTACCATGCACCCATTTCTAGCGAAATGGAAAATGCACGAACTGTCACCCACTGTAGTGGGTATAAAACTGTGGCCGATTCTAGGACCTTCCACTCCTTGGTCAACAATGCCACGCCTAACTCAAATTCAGAGAAACCAGGCTATCGGACGTTTGGAAACTGGAGAGTCTGTCCAAGATGTTGCCCGTCATTTCAACGTTAACATAACCACAATTTACCGTCTCCTGTATTGCTACAATGCTAGACAAACCACAGATGAGCTTCCTCGGAGCGGTCGTCCTAGGGTCACCACACCTCGACAGGATCGGCAGATTACCCGTCAACACCAGCGACATCCGTTCCTAACTGCAAGTGAAGGTGCTCGACAGACCATAGGAACACATAATCGACACATTAGCCGGGACCCTGTGATTCGACGTCTCCGTTCCAACTACCTCAGATGTCGCCAACCAGCACGTCGTCCTGTTCTCCAAGCACGGCATCGACAAGCACGACTTCAGTGGACACAGGGTCATCACAATTGGCGTCATCGTGATTGGAGGCGTGTCATCTTCTCTGATAAAAGTCGCTTTTGTGTCTCCCATGCGGACGGAAGAATCAGAATTTGGCGGCGTCGAGTTGATCGTTTCGCTGACAGAAACGTTGTGGAAAGGGATCCATGGGGTGGACCTAGCGTCATGATATGGGCAGGGATTGGACTTAATGCGAGACTTGGACCAATGTGCTTTCTTAATGTTGGTCAAGGTCGGGGACACGGCGTCACTGCTCAGCGGCATATCGACTAAGTGATCAGACCCCACGTTGTTCCATTTTTTGCACAACATCAACAACACATTTTCCAGCAGGACAACGCTCGTCCCCATGTTGCCAGAGCTACCATGGCCTTTCTGCAACAACACAACATCCGCGGCCAGCCCTCAGCCCTGAACACTTGTGGGATGAGGTTCAAAGGCGTCTGCACAATGTGCGCCCAGTCCCTACAACTGCCGATGAACTACGCACAGCTGCTCTGGATGTGTGCAGGGGGATCCTTAGGGCCTTCACAAATCGTCTGATCCACTCAATGTACGGGAGATGTGTGGCAGTGATCAATGCTAATGGTGGTCACACCAGGTATTGACTGACATTTTGGGTATTGACCCGAAACTGTGTAAGCCCTTAACCTTTGAAAAAAACAATTAAGTCATATGCCTTTTAATCCATTAAACTGTCTTCAGTCAAATTTTTGAAATCTTGCCCTATTAGTATTTCTTGTCTTTACTGTTGAAAATAAATAACATGTATACTGCATACTCGACTTGCGTTTCTTTTGCGTGTGAGTATACTTAACTCATCCAAGGGGTGTCTTGATCTTGGTGTTTCTTTGTACTGATGAGCAACATGGAGGTTCATTAAAGCCGGCGAATGAACCGTTTATTTCAATAGTTTGACATCGATGCATTCGTTGTCATGTAAAAAAAAGAGGTAAATTGCGTCCCAACGATGGTTTGAATTTGCGTTTACATTCGACCTAACACGTCTCCGACTGTCCTCAACCTGTCTTCAATATACATGAAGGATGCGTGTGTTCTTGAGACAATCAGATGCCAGCTTTCTAAAACTACTTCCTTTCTTTACCACCTACACGTTGTTGCAACTAAAGGAAAACTCCCCTTTGATGTTGATGTCATGGTGTAATTAAGAAGATTCTAGTTATTCAGAGACAATATCTTAATTCCACACAAGGTGCAAATGACTACGTCCAGAAGTATAGAGAGTTATCAGGCTGTAGCGCATTTTCTGGAGTGATGCAATCAATAACGCCCACACATAGTGTAAATCAAATAGAGAATACTTGTTATGTTGTAATTAATGGGTAAGTGAGTTGAGTGTAATTATAATAATTGACAGTCAACTCTCCATTTCCTGAAAAAAGCAGTATGAATTTATACATGCAGATAAACTGTAATAATATATGTCACTTTCTAAACGTGGCTCGTTTCCAAAACACTGTTCTTCAAGCCTTTAACATAACTGTCTACATTAGCGTTTGCTATGTGTTTCCAGGATGACAAATTAAATGACAGCCTTATTCACCATTATGAATACGAAAGAGAAACTGTTATTACTGCCACCAGTGTTTTGCCAATTTTGTTTGTGATTGACACAACAAGATTACAATGGATTTTGTGTCTTGTGTTTAATACAGATATGTTTTCACATAATACATAACCCACACACAGGTTCAACAGCTTGCTTGTTTGTTTGGGACAATGATGATTGCCAAACATAATGTGTGTGCCTGAAAACCTTTGTATGGAACAATGAATAAAAACTTCTGATTGTTAAACCTTCTATCCGTTATTCAGCTGTGTTACAGCAGGAGATTGAATTTACTCACCGTTGGACCTCCCCCTGGTCTTCACAACTGGCGCCAGAGACGAAGTAGGTTAGGTATATTTTTCAATATGTGAGGCAGACGATATCTTTCATTCGGCAATCTGAAGCACAATTATTAGTTTCCAGCATTATCTTGGACAATTTATGTTTTTCGATAATAACGCTATACATTCTATATTTAACCATCTCGAGCACTTTTATCAATCACATAAACAGTATTTGCCCATGGTGATTGGCCTATTCATGAGCAATCTAAGCCCTGATTAAGGAAGAAGTAATTCTAACGGAAATCTGGCGCTAGTAAATATGGCATTTTTAATTCCATATGATTTCTTCAAAATTGCTGTGTCAGAAGAACATAGTCCTTAGGTTTCGGTACGGACGTCCTGGGTTCGAGTCCCACTTGCGTCAAACATCCTTCTATCATGAAGTAAATTAAGGTGAAAAAGAAGTTTCCTATTAGCAAATGCACTGTGAAAAAAGGGACTCTTGCTTTAAACTGGCGGTTTAGGTCTTTTGTCATCCCGTTGCTGGTTATAATGTCATACAAACTAGATACACTAATCAATCTGTGTGATATAAAAGCAGGCTACAGGATTGTTCGACTACTTAGAAACCCACTAGTACTGTAACGCCATTTACGTACATTGTACTGCTTCCGACTGACTCAGCTATACGCGTGCAATATAACCTCGGATTATTGATATATCTATAAGCTCAAGGTCATTACTGAAAACATGTTTTGTATTTGTGGAATGACAAAAAAAAGTAAGTGAAAGTATGGTGGTAGTGGCACACCCTATGGCACAGCGGAAGGGGAGGGGAAGCAGTGGACTGAGGTGGAATAAAGGATCCCAGTTACATGTACCATGACATTGTGGTTAAGGATGTTAACATGGTTTTCAGAAGCGGCCGATTCAGGTCTACTTTTTAAAGTATAGGAAGAAAGGAAATAGCATTGACATTCGCATGTATGATTCAAACAATTGTTTTAACGTGTGGCAGCTAAATTTCAAGACGGGATTAACGACCGAGAGGTATTGGGAGTGTTTATCGCAGCTATTTAGACTATTTTTCGGTGTAGGGGTGGTATGAACCCAAGAACGAGGACGCAATGGCAAATGTATCGCTGTGCATGACCACGCTTACAGCTAATTAAAACAAATGTCGATTAACGCTCTTCTGAAGGACCATTGTATACGTATCAGTGTCAGTGTACAGGCCCAGAGAATAAAGATTACGGGAATGTATCAAAACGAAGGAGAAAGCGTTAGCTCCTGGAAGTGTAGGGTACGAGAACGGGCTGCTAACTGTGAATATTGTGAATTCGAAGACAAGACGCGTACGGCAAGAGATCGTTTCATAGAAGGAATGACAGATGAAACACTACAGGCATAACTTGACACTAATGGTCAAAGGGATAAAGGTGGAAACATTGTAGGGGTCAAGGGGTGTGTAGAAATAGCAAACAAATGAATCGTCCATGGACACTGAAAGATTTGTGATCAAAAGCAAGTAAATTGGACCAGGGGACGAACTACAAATCAGGGTTCAGATCACATGAAAGGAAACACACAGTTACAAGTGGCACAGAAACAACAGTTACAAGGGCAGAGGTGGAGGCAATTATCGATTCAAACCCACTCCAGCAACATAGTCAATGAAACAGCAAGGAGAGTTTATATACTGTGAAGCTTTGCCTAATCATCGAGGTTATTCAACTAAAATACATCTCTGGACAAGGAAGTGTTTGTCGAACCAAAGAAATGTGCATGCTATGGACAGTGAACAGGAAGTTTACACAAGTGAGCCAAAAGGTCGCTGTCAGGCAAGAAGGGGAAAAGGTTATTTGCGAAATATAAGCTCTCTGCAGTGAGAGACAAGTTTAAGTGAACCAAGGTGCAATTAAACTCGGCATCAACGACAAACACATTTGAGGTTAGCAAAGATGCAGAATTGTGTCCGCTAGGATGTCCCATAGACAAATTAATTCAGAAGTCCAATTAAAGTAGCATGTTACAAGTTATATCAGTATTTTTATGGAAAATATGATGTCATAATACAAAGTGACCATCAGCCGCTAGAACGTATCTTAAAAAACCCGAACAAAGCGCCATGTCGTTTGCAGCGAATGATGCTCCAGATGAAACTATATATATAACTTCACTGTTGTCAATAAGAAAGGAAAACACGTTGTCGAGGTCAGCGTTGTGAAATCCAAGAGAAGCTTGAACCAGCACAGGTATTCGAAGTTGAAACTCCATCTGCAGATAGATCAGAACTACAAACAATAGAATTGGAATCTCATGAAATGCTATCATAAACCATAATCCATTGATGGTCTCAATATGTGACATGATGTCCCGAGGTTGGCCTAGTGACAAGTCACACTTACCGACAGGTTTTCATCATCACTATGGTTTGAAGGATGAGTTGTCACTCTGCAATGCAATAGTATACAAAGGAAACAAGGTCGTCATACCTAGTGGTGGCTTACAGAAAGAGATGTTGAAAAAGGCTCACAGGGGTCATATAGGTGCGGAAGCACCATTCAACGAGCAAGATAAAGTGATGCATTGGCCCGAGATGCAAACAATCACTGAAGACCTGTGTACAAGCTGTTCAGTGTGTGCCTCCTTCAAAAGAGCCAATGTTGTCGCATGACATACCAGATAGTATAACAAATCTGTTCAAACACGATGAACGTTGGTATGCTGTGACTGTGGACCATTACAGTGACTGGTTTGATGTGGATCTCCCAGATCAGGACACCACAGCAAACACGTTATATCGGTACCAAAAGCCCATTTCGCCCGATATGGCATCCCTTGGAAGTTCATATCGGACAACGCCTATCGAGTTTAAGACATTTGCAAAAGAGTGTGAGTTCGAACCAGGTACATGTACGAGATCCCCATACCATGCACAAGCCACCGAAATATCTGAAGCCTGTTTAAAATAGGCTAAGAAATATTAAAGAAGTCTAGTCTGTTTGAGGGCTCAGTGGAACACAGAACCCACCCACCCCCCCTCCCCCCCTTCCCCCCCCTCCCCCCCCCCCTCCCCCCCCCCCTCCCCCCCCCCCCCCCCCCCCCCCCCTCTGAGTCAGACTAACTCGCCAGCTCAAACGTTTATATAATTATCTTGCAAGCGCACAATCTATGCTGCCCAGGTATAAACACAATATGTACCTCCAGTGCCAGCTAGTAGTCAGAGAAGAACTGGCAAGCAGACGTCTGAGCGCAATGACTACAGCTCAGAACAACCACCATTGAAGCAAAAGGACACCGTGTACACGAAGCTAAATTAAATGCAGATGTTGAACAAGTGTACACCTAGGTCGTATGTGGATTCAGGAGGCAGTCACATACAATATAATCGAAGACACGTCAGAATGGCGGCCCCACATACCTGTGGTTCACCAGTCTACGATGACCATCATCAGAGTGACGACGATGGCAGGTGGAGATTGCATCGTGTGAGCAGCCAACGGTGCCATGGGCCAGTTACTTTGGCACAGCCTGTGAAGATGTCAAAGACATGTGTCTTTCCTCCGGAAGCCAAGCCTACGACGAAACAAGATGAAGGTTCTGCACCAGCGGACCACAAGTTCAGGCCGTGTTGTCGAGACAACTGAAAGACTGGACTTGTGATTGTGAAATGGGATTGAGATGATTGAGGCAGTGAGTGATTTCATAATGAGATTACCTCGATTTTTTTTAAACGCGAACTTGGTCAAGACATAAGGTGCAACTTAACAAACACCTCAGCTAGGAAGTGCCCACATGTGACAAATGAACTGACAACTAGCATAGCAAATTAGTATGTTTTTTTCTTTTCTTTCTTTAATTTCCTTTTGTTCTTCTGTTTGTTTTAAGTTAAGGAACTGTATTATAAAAAAGGGAGTTGGGTGGGCAAGTCACGGTATGTGGTAGTGACATTTATCCTATGGAACAGGGTAAGCGGAGGTGGAGGGGAAGTAGGCGGAATGAGGTGGAATAAAACATCTCAGTTATCATTAAAGAGTGGTTCTGTTGTGATGGCAAATAACGATGTAAACAAAATATGACTTTTCAAGATTCAAGTTGTCTTCTATTTGGTTGCAGGAAGTAACTGCAAGATGGTTGTAGTCAACAGAAACCTGTTCTGCAGATGTGAAATTGGCTAGCGCCGGTCGATTTTACTTCTATTTATGGGACAAACAAACAAGTCTTACTTTCATTTCGATATTCTACATATTTTCACAGTTTGTTTTGTACATACTGTTATTTGTATAGGATAAATGTTGGAACTGTGGAATAGAAGAGTGATCTTATCACCGTCACCCCTACCCACACCACACCACACCACACCATACCACACCACACCCACACCCACATATAGATATGTTATTAAAGTCTAATCTCGTTCAATAAAGGCAGTATACGTATCGATATAAATGCTGACAAGTCACCCATTTTGGGTTATGAGAGACTATATATACAACTAATAAATTAGCAAGCCTTATCAATCTACAATATATTGCAGGTTTGGGTTTACTGTTACATTGCAGGACCAGACATAATAATAACACTCTTTCACTCAAGGGTAAATTGGCATAGCGTCCCATCCCAACTCGAAATGATGCGACCTAACTTCGGAGTTGCGCTAGAGGGGGGCGGTGGGACCAGGGAACTCGGTCACTTTAAATGGGCGATAGAGTCGTTATTTGTTTCCTCTGTTTCCGCGTTTAATGTTTTGTTGATCCAGTGTGTGCCATTCCTATATAAAGTTCTGAATATATTTGCTCCCAACTGCTTGTGTTATAAAACTTCAAAGTCAGTAACCTATACTGCGTTTCTCTTTAACCTTTAACCTTTAGACCCGTGAAGATTCCGGGGTAGAATAGGTCTTCAGCAACCCATGTTTGCCGTAAAAGGCGACTATGCTTGTCGTAAAAGGCGACTAACGGGATCGGGTGGTCAGGCTCGCTGACGTGGTTGATGCATGTCATCGATCCCAATTGCGTGGATCGATGCTCATGATATTAATCACTGGATTGTCTTGTCCAGACTCGATTATTTACAGACCGCCGTCATATAGCTGGAATATTGCTGAGTGTGGCGTTAAACAACAAACCAACCAACCAACCAACCAACTTTAACCTTTATATTTGATATGGGGAGTCCTTGGGATCTATCAGCAGCGCTTGCTCGAGACTTTCCCAAACAATTATAGTCCAGGTGCTCTGTTAACAGCAAGGCTAGATAGTTGTAGCTGTCCACCACTTCAAGATTCATGTCGCCACATTGTAATATAGAATATTGAATAGAATTATTGACTTCTGAAATGTACAATTTTCTGAAAAACACATTTTTTAACTCAATTTGTTTGACGTGCAAACGACTCAGTCCAGAAAGGAGCGTTATTTGGGTCCTGTTCACTTTTAGATGGCGAATGATATCATCGGCATGGGCGAGAACACTGGCGCACCAATCGTCAAACGGCACACCGATCTCCAGGGCATTCAATGAATATATTGAATCGTTAATGGTGAAAGTAGGCATCCCTGACGTAGTCTGCTTCTCAATTTGAACCATGGAGTGCAGAACCCAGTATGCAGGGCACTGGACGGATCACTTCTATATTATGACACGATAGCATTAAACATATTTCCTTCAACTCAAATATCCAACAACTTATCTCATAGAATACCTCTGTTTATACAGTCATATCCCTTCTTGAAATCCTAGAATGCGACAAAAGTATGTCCCCAATAATCTTCCTGAATTATTGACGTCACAGTCGATATGCGATCAACGGTCCGTTTCCTTTTTCGAAAGCTGTTCTGTTCCTCATATAATAGCTAATTAATCTCCTCATGTTCAGTAAGTCTGTTATAAAGATCCCACAGACAAGTTTATAAGAAGAGCTTGTTCACGTTAAACCTCTCTACGAGTGTGAATTGCAAAGATTATCTGCAGTCGAGTTTTGTATGGGATTGATAATTCCTTCAGACCATGGCCACCCAACAGGGTGTAAAAATACAAGACATTCTTTCATTCTTTAACACTTCAACTGGTATAACATCGTACTCTGGCGATTTTCCTTTCATGGTTAGTAGTAAGACCAGACGTACCTGATTTTTCTTCATTTAAATTTGAGTCAATGTCTAAAACATCATTGTTGAGACTGAAGTCAACATGACTGCCTTTTTGTTTCGTGTTTCCGTCTGCTTGTATAGCCGAGAAAAAAGATATTCAGCTTTTTTCAAGCCTATTCTAACACTAACTACCGTAACAGTTTGAAACAAAAACTGAATTTACACATAAAATTAATTGTCTCAACTAAAATGAATACTTATATCAATATCCAGATTCAGACGACGATTCCAATGCTTGCGGGACATTGTTGGCAGGGAAACCAGTTCACCCTCGCTAGTTGAAACCTTGTTAATACAGACACGTGACCATGTTGACGATTACCAGTTTAAACTTGTATATATGGAAAGCGATATTCGACATAATTATACAAGGTCCGATGCATCATGGCAATTCGATGATCGACCGTAATCCAATATCTATATGTACTACTTGGTTGAGGGAAGGAGGAGGTGAGGTAGGGGATGTCCAGTGGTTAAAGCTTTCACTCGTCACGCCAGAGACGCTGGTTCGAATCCCTACATACACAAAGAATGTCTTTAATCCAGAAATATTAATGTACCCAGATTGGTTTACTGTAACCTCTACTGTCTGGATTCATAAGGGTTTCAGTTAGTTATACTTCATGTTAGTCATTCTTCATATGCGCATATGATGCAACAACTCTAGAACGAGGTAAACCTAATGTACACACGCACTATCTGTAAAGCTTGTTCCTGTCTCCATAAGCAGCGCCATCAAGTACAAAGGCAGAAAGAATATCGAAGTTAGAACAACCAAGACGTCTCTTACTTCTTTCGTTGAAGATATTTCACATAAAAATCAGTACACGTAGTTTGCGATGGAAGCCTTGACAACAGCGCCGATGTACTTGAAAACAAACCTGTGGTGCATGATCTGTCTTTACTAATCTTCAATCGTGATTTGATTTTCTCCGTACGCATCTCCAGCGTCGTCGAAATGACATGATCTCAGATCGGGCGTCACATCATACAAGCAGCGGCGTTGATTGTACGTGAACCATCCAGTGATCTTCCCAACACGCCGACACCCGGGGCGTCATGCACGATCTTTACTGCACCATAAGAGATCGAAAATGACATCGGTGCAAGATTACCACGGCTGCATGTCCCTACCAACTTTAATGTCGTCCCAGACTGTAGATCGATCTCATTCAGGACGACGTTGCTAAGCCTTGCTCAGGCCCCATCTAAAAGTACAATATCGTCTTTGGGAGACAAAGTTCTTGCTTTGCGAGCAGCAATTCTTTAATCTAAAAGCAAGAACGTTACTCGCGAAACATTTTGACGGATGAAGATATGTTATAAACTTCCTGCACTTAGACTAAAGCAACGGGATTGATGAGGAGTTTGCACTTAGTACAGACGCCAGGTTTAATTTTGTAATAGCCGTTTTCCCTGCTTTAAATGAAAAAAGTACTTTCACATCAGGGGATGCGTATCAGACTGCCATCAATATTATTGATCTGTGTGTTTCGTGTAGTAACCTTCAAGAGTTGTTAAAGACGTGGTATATTGTAAGTACACACTGTGATTATCGTGACGGTCACAAGTGAAATCTGCAAGTTTCTCTGGTGTCTATAACAAGACACGTTCTCACTATTTACAGATTTGTCATCTTTAAACAGGTTACGTAGTGATCTGGTTCTACTGACAATTTGTAAAAAGAGCGGTTTCCTTTTTTGTGCATATCATGACAAAACATTTGTCAAGAGGTACAACTGCCTTTAAGTTTTTTTCAATGATTTTCGAAACTTTCTGTGATATAAGACCATTATCTTGTCATGCAGCGAGAGAAGAGTGTGAAGGGAACCCGTCGTCTACATGTAAGATGCCGAGTTGTCTTCCTTGGGAGTGCCAGAATCCTCTGATCCTACAGCACCATGCCCGTGTTCGTGAGTTTCACCAACGTGTTTAACATCTTAACACAAGCGACAAAACCCATTCCCTTATCATAAACCAAATCCATTGTACGACTAAACCATAAACACGCGCTTAAATACTGATGATACCAGGTGTTCGCGAAATGTTGAACCCACCGGTGGCACCCTTCACATATGCAAATGCAAGTCACTTGTACATGGGAACACATGGTAGAAATCAAAATAAGGAATTGCATCGGAATTTTATTTTTGTCACTGATGCGTCAAATTTGGAAATGTGATCCACATGTTCACCATGAAACCTTGAATCTTTACTGAGGCCGTGTTAGGTGTAACCTTGACTAAACAGCTTTTGAGCAAAATTCCTGTGACGTTTTTTCAAATCTTCACAGAAAAAATTGTACCTCAAAGGTAGACATTAAAGGCTGGAGCTGCTGGAAAACTAGTATTGCTTGACATTATGGGAAGTTGGCGATTCGAAAAGTTGAAGTCATCCCTCGTGTCACAAAGAGCTGTTTCTCACTCTGAATCTTTATGCATATATCTGAATATGAGAGAGACAAGAAGGTCTCCTTAATGTCTAGTTCAGGTGGGTAAGTCAATGGAAGGGAATTTATTCTGAAATTAAGTCATGCATTTTGCAATGCATATTCATGAAGAGAATCTCCCCGATTTTAAAGTCGTGCGCACGGAGTATCTGCTCAGGACAGCGTCCTTCCCTGGTAAAACTGCCCGGTGATTAGGGATTGACATCCTTTCAGTCTCCTTTTTAAATCAGAACGTTTGCTCCAATATCCCTCTGCGTGAAGAGACCCCCCATCCGTGGTCTAGCGGTAGAGCGTCCGCCCGGGGTTCAATCCCCGGCCGAATCATACCAAAAGACCTTAAAAGTTGGCACTTGTTGTTACCCTGCCTGGCGCTCGGCATTATGAGGCTACAACTAGGACGTATTAGGCTCAGAGTCGTATATTGTGTCTGTGTGGGGTATTCATGTTAAACTGCGACATGGTATCTCAATGGGCTAGCACTATGAGTCGGCATCAGTCCGGACGCGTACAAGCAGCCACACACACACACACGTGCATGCACGTCGCTGTATAAATTAATTATTAAAGAGGATTTATTTACTAAACAAGATTTACTTGCACATTCAAAACAACTAAGGATTAACAGGATGACCAAGTCAAACAAGAGTTGTGAGAAGTTGTCATAGGTTGTAAAAACTTCACTTTGAACCTCTATGCCGCTTGGATTAGATTAGAGCTTGGATTAGTTAACAGCCTGAGATGGACAATACCCATTCATATAATAGGGGTGAGGCAATTAAGCATTTGAATTATTGTAGGCGAAATGAGGTGTAGGCGAAATGAGGGCAAGCCAATGCAGTTATCTTGGACGCGACGTTAAACCTCATTTCACCTCACCGCCTCACCTCTGCGTGAAGAGGACACATCCATAGAAAGTCACGTCAGGTGAACCGAAAGTGAACTTTGATCGCCTAATGTGAATGAATGATCACTCAGATGTCAGTTTTCTAAAACGATTCGACCTTATTCACTGCTTCGTTATTAATTCGGATATTCGGATATTCGGATATATTCGGAACTGCTACAGAACACTAGCACACCCTTTACACCCTTTTGATGTATACGCTATGGCACTTAGAAAAGAGTGTGTTCAATATCCGCATTGATATAACATCGAAGCTATATTTTATTTGCCAGTAAGACCCGATCATATCTGTCATCGACATACAGAAATCATTATGATTGTCTGAATGCTTCGCTCAACTTTTCCGAGAATTTAGAAACGTCGATTCCTATTGATTAGAACATTCACCAGATCATGACACGACATCCTATGGAGATGTCCTCATATCTTCAGGCAGACAAGAATCGCTTCGAGTAAATGATCTCACTTCTCTATGGATGCGAACTACGGGACATCAAAGCTCAGAAGTAGTAGAAATGGTCCAATATCTAGCATGTAAATAGTATCTTGGTCCAGGAATTAACACTCCCAATGTAATGGCTTTCGGTGAATGTGGACGGTACCCATTGTTTTGAAAGTTCGGTGAAATGCATTAGATACTGACTGAAACTACTTCATATCTAATAGACGTCCGAGTAAGCACATGAAATGTTATTGAATCTTGATTCAGTAGGCAGACAGAACTGGGCAAGTAATGTCAGGCTTATTCTGTTTAGTTCAGGTCTTGGGTATTCTTTGGTCTACCACAATGCTTTGCTAGTTTTCATAACCTATTCCAAACCCGTTTGAAAGATATGTAGAGTTAGGAGAAGCATTAATATAGGCCTTTTTGGCCTGTTTGCTAATCCTTTTTCCATTTTGTAATGCTATGTAATGTATAATCTGAACATTAATGGAAATAAAATACTGTTTAAATCATATGTAGAGTAAAGAATGGACCAATATATATCATCTAGTACTAGAAATGAATATTATACACTTTCTTAGATAAGCCCAGAAGCAGAGAAATATTTAAGACATTCGACCTTGTGTATATTCGCTACCGATTTTGCTCGGTACTCGAGTTGGATGTACAAGGCTTAATATTGATACAGAAGGACACCATAAAATTCCAAAATCTGAAAGATATTGTTCATACTGTAATCTAACCATTATCGAAGATCTGTATCATTTCACCTTTATATGTCCATCCTTAACAAAATATTCGAAAGCAAAACATACCAAATAAATATGTAATTCGACCCTCAGTCCAACAACCTATTCGTCTTATGGCAAACTCAAATTATCAAGATTAAAAACATGTTATGTTATGTTTAAAATATGCCTTCAAAATCAGAAATGTACAGAAATGATCATGAAACATGCGATTCTACAATAGCTTGTAAAATTATCCTGTACTGTATTGTACCCACTTCATGTATTTGGGCCTATGGTCTATCATACAATAAATATTTGTTTTTTAATTAGATTGGACATCCTCTTGTGTTTCACAAATGAGCAGACCCGTGAAGATTCCGGGGTAGAATTGGTCTTCAGCAACCCATGCTTGCCGTAAAAGGTGACTATGCTTGTCGTAAAAGGCGACTAACGGGATCGGGTAGTCAGGCTCGCTGACGTGGTTGATGAATGTCATCGATCCCAATTGCGTAGATCGATGCTCATGCTATTAATCACTGGATTGTCTGGTCCAGACTCGATTATTTACAGACCGCCGTCATATACATGTAGCTGAGATATTGGAATGCGGCACAAATGAACATGTGCTTTGTCATGATCACCAATATCCAGCTAAAAGAGCAGTTGAATAAATATGATCAAGTCTTAATTCCTTACGTTTGAGGTTGGGGGTTGAAAACAGTCCTGCAAATGTTCTATCCTACAAATAAGTTTTTGCTGTTTGCAGTATATACATGTAAACAACAGCTCTAATAATCATTTGTTTACTCGGACAATAGAAAGTAAGATGAGATGAAAAACAAGACAGTACGTGGCAGGCGAAAGGCCTGAAACTGTTGTGTTTGTGTTGACCTGGCTCCACAACTAGTTCCTTCATTCGGAAGATAAACCTCGTGCAATGGGACAATGATTTCTTTTCTTTTCCGTCGGAACATTTCATTGTGCATGTCAACATTTACACAGTTACGTTTGTTGTTCAGTTTATATTTTCGTATGTTTTAAAACTTAAAAACCGACGTCGGACATTGGAACTGCTTCGATTTTACGTCCTGACAAAGTGAAAGTAGATGTTGGCTTGTATTTGTAGGTGATTTCCATGAGACGAAATAAAATATGCAGTTGGCCTTCCATTGTCACTGACGACATGTCATGGATCTGTGTGTGAGCTAGCTTAAATATATCTTCCTACTTAAAACGTGGCACTGTTCGTCCTTTATTTAGTCGTAACCTGTAATTAATATGGTGGTTATTACTAGCATAAATAAACTAAAACATATACCGTATTTCGTTTTCCCTTGTCGCGAAACAATGTCTACTGCATCTGAAAATAAATGTTTCGAAGTTGATGTATTATAACAAATGGTAGTCGATCAGAAGTGAAGTTGCAATATTAATGCAAACCATCTAGAATCGTAATAACAATAACAGCCATTCTCTATTATTGTCATCTTTCATCTTTTAATGTCTCCAAGCAATCAGAATTGAGTGCCGCTTTTCAGCTGCAGAACGTTAAACCTGCTTCTCACTGTATGACATTTAACCGACGGAGGACGGTGAGCTACACATTCCTTAAACGTAGTCCTGACTGCAAAACGGTTGATGAAGGTTGCATGTCTGGACACTCAAAGGGGGGAAAAGCTTTAATTTCGCCATATCAAAAGTTCCGGTTTTCTTTGACTAAAACCCGTCTTGTGAAGTTCGTTGCCATTTTCTTTCCCTTTTTGTGGACAAACAAATTTAAGCCGGAGGCACACACAGATAAAACTTCATTAAAAGTTCATGTTCTTAATTTGATATTTGCGTCTTTCTTTGACTTCTTTTCAGACATTTTTTACATCTTTGGCAAGGTCTGTAACCAATATCGTTTTTCACCTCAAGTACAATTTCATGTTTTTGATGGTGGGGACAAAGTCACAATTGTACTGGTGCGCCGGATTGTTTTCACTGGGGCAATATCGGTATTTACTAAAGTGTAAAAAGTAGGATCAAAGAGTTTCGATTCGAGCCTGAAGCAACAAATCCGCTTCGATTTAAGTCCAGATTGAAAATCGGTTTGAATTGAGTTGCCTCCCTTTGATCACCGGTCAGAGGATGAAATGGAAAGGCAGCTTGTTTCTGATTACGGTACCATCAAACAGTGCCAACGGAACACTGTTCGTAATAACGACAATCTAAATTCTCTGTGTAGGGTAATCTGAAGTTGGCAAAGTTGCTTGTGATTGGATATATCTTCAAAGAAAAGCCGTAAATTTGAGAAAGAAAGAAAAAATAAACAAAAAACGACAAATCAATCAATTGTGATGCCTTTTTTTGTATTCATAACGCCGTGGCCTAGGTCGATTCCAATCCCGTCCACGTGATGCCAAAAGACGTTGAAATATGGTACATGTTACTACCCTGCCTGGCGTTCGGCATTTAGGGGATCATACAAGGACTGCTCGGAGTCAGTATACTGTGTCCGAGTGTGGTAATCGTGTTAACCTGGGGCATGGTATCTCAACAATCTGGTACTATAAAACCGACATTAATCTGGAAACGTAAAAACAGCCACATACACTCATAGTTCCCAACATAATAACATTCAGAATAAATAACCCCAGGCTGTCAACCCCAGGCCGTCAAATCGGCAGTTTCAATGAAAGCAGGTTTTAGTGATTTGATATTTCTGACTGACCAATCAGAATCGAGAATTTTCCAAATTCATGACAGAATAATGGTTAAACGCAATCTGGCGCAGTATGTATTTGAAGTAGTTGTGTTCTTGTTTATTTCGACAACCGAGGCTTTTGAGAAAATAATCTGAAAACCAGTTACTAAAACATAAAGACAAACGCTGTATTCTTGGGCTGCACGCTCTGTCAAACATGTGGTGTCTGCGGTCACGTGACATTTCTCAATGTGCTTCTGCGCAGTGAACTGGAACCTGGTACAGATATCGTGAGCTTGTTATATTGATTCAGCATTTGTACGTCACATGCAACATTGTCCCCGTAGATCGGAATACCATATTCGGATAATTAATTAATTAAGAATTGACTTTCACTTTGTGTGTGTACATTGGAGTATGAACCTTCATAGAGTAAGGGTCAAATTGTATGAACGTCGGAGCGGTTTGATATTATAATGCGATCTATATATACTCACACGCAAAGGAAACGCAAGTGGTTTTAAGCAAATAGGTAACAAACGGACGTTTGGAAGCTGGAGTGTTTCTCCAAGATAGATAGATAGATAGTTAGATAGATAGATATTCTTTATTTCCTCCAGATATTGAAGATACATATCATATATGATATTATGTATAATTACAGAGCTGTACAGTAGTACAATTGAACAATATTATTAGAAATGATAACTACAAAATACATGACAATCAAGTATTCTTATAACTGTTTTGTAACAGATACAGCCATTTCCTACAATGTCTTGACACAATTACCATAAGGTCACCCCATAGACTTTGAGATAAAGAGCTAACACACTCAGGCATACCGCCTAGTAGTACAGACAGGATTATATCATCGTCCTCACTACATAGTCTTGCAAATGTAGAGACATCTATCACATCACAAATGATTTCAAATAGTTCATTTCTGTCATTCATATTCAATGTACAATACAAAAAGACATGCTTAATAATATCATGAGCTACAATTCCACATCGACATTCCCTGGATTCTATATTTATGCATCCCAGCCGTACAAGATGAGACAGGTTTGGGAACTGTTCAGGACGTTCAAGTGCAAGTAGCCAGAGTCTGTGTTATTTATCATTACGTAGCGAAACATATCTATTTAAGTTAAGTCTAGATAGCAGCTTAGAGCATACAGCTTCCTGGTCTGCAGAAATAATCCTTTTCTTAACAATATCAGACCATGCCTTTTTACTTGGGAAGCTACATTTAATTAGATAATCTTCTATTTCTGCATTAAGATTGTATTTTTTGACAAGTCTGAGCATGTTATATACAGGTGACAAAGCACATCGTTTTTTGAAGTTATCCCACGCTATTTAAAAACACCATATTCGGATAATTAATTAATTAAGAATTGACTTTCACTTTGTGTGTGTACATTGGAGTATGAACCTTCATAGAGTAAGGGTCAAACTGTATGAACGTCGGAGCGGTTTGATATTGTAATGCGATCTATATATACTCACACGCAAAGGAAACGCAAGTGGTTTTAAGCAAATAGGTAACAAATTAAACACGAAACCATAAATTGTTACGAGTTTTAGCATGTAGTGAAGCCTGATGGTGTTATCAAATTTTTGGGTTGCATTTTGGAAGCCCCGAGTAAAAACGCAACATAAAAAACGAATCGCCAAAACGCACCATTTCAATGAATATGTGGATATCATGCACCCATTTCTCGCGAAATCTAAAATGCACGAACTGTCACGAACTGTAATGGGTATAAAATTGTGGCCGATTCTTGGACCTACCACTCCTTGGTCAACAAATCCACGCCTAACTCAAATTCATTGAAATCAGGCTATCAGACGTTTGGAAGCTGGAGTGTTTCCCCAAGATGTTGCCCGTCTTTTCAACGTTAACATAACCACAATTTACCGTATCCTGCATCGATATAATGCTACACAGACCACAGATGACCTTCCTCAGAGCGGTCGTCCTAGGGTCACCACACCTCGACAGGATCGGCAGATTACCCGTCAACACCAGCGACATCCGTTCCTAACTGCAATTGAAAGTGCTCGACAGACCATAGGAACACACAATCGACACATTAGCCGGGACGCTGTGAGCCGACGTCTCCGTTCCAACAACCTCAGATGTCGCCGACCAGCACGTCGTACTGTTCTCCAACCACGGCATCGACAAGCACGACTTCAGTGGGCACAGGGTCATCGCAATTGGCGTCATCGTGAGTGGAGGCGTGTCATCTTCTCTGATGAAAGTCGCTTTTGTATCTCCGATGCAGACGGAAGAGTCAGAATTTGGCGGCGTTGAGGTGATCGTTTCGCTGACAGAAACGTTGTGGAAAGGGATCCATGTGCTTTCTGAATGTTGGTCGTGGACACGGCGTCACTGCTCAGCGGTATGTCGACAACGCTCGTCCCCATGTTGCCAGAGCTACCATGGCCTTTCTGCAACTACACAACATCCGTGTTCTACCGTGGCCAGCCCTCAGCCCTGATCTGAACCCCATCGAACACTTGTGGGATGAGGTTCAAAGGCGTCTGCACAATGTGCGCCCAGTCCCTACAACTGCCGATGAACTACGCACAGCTGCTCTGGATGTGTGCAGGAGGATCCTTAGGGCCTTCACAAATCGTCTGATCCACTCAATGTACGGGAGATGTGTGGCAGTGATCAATGCTAATGGTGGTCACACCAGGTATTGACTGACATTTTGGGTATTGACCCGAAACTGTGTAAGCCCTAAACATTTGAAAAAAAACAATTATGTCTTCTGCCTTTTAATCCATTTAACTGTCTTCAATCAAATATTTGTTAATCTTGCCCTATTAGTATTTCTTGTCTTTACAGTTGAAAATAAATAACATGTATACTGCATACTCGACTTGCGTTTCTTTTGCGTGTGAGTATAGATAGTACCAACCGTGATATTGCAATGTTTACTGATAGAAGTCTTGATATTGCAATGTCAAGTAGTACAAGTCTTGATTTTGCAATGTCAACTAGAACAAGCCTTGACATTGCAATGTCAAGTAGTACAAACCTTGATATTTTAGTGTCAACTAGTACAAGTCTTGAAATTGCAATGTCAAGTAGTACAAACCTTGATATTTTAGTGTCAACTAGTACAAGTCTTGACATTGCAATGCAAAGTAGTACACACCTTGATACTGCAATGTCAAGTAGTACAAGTCTTGATATTGTAGTGTCAACTAGTACAAGTCTTGATACTGCAATAACAACTAGTACAAGTCTTGATATTGCAATGTCAACTAGTATAAGTCGTGATATTGCAATGTCAACTAGTACAAGTCTTGATATTGCAATGTCAACTGGTACAAGTCTTGATATTGCAATGTCAAGCGGTATAAGCCTTGATATTGTAGCGTCAACCAAACACAAGTCTTGATATTGTTATGTCAACTGGTACACGCCTTGATATTGCAATGACAAATAGTACAAGCATTGATATTGTAGCGTCAACTAGTACAAGCATTGATAATGTAGTGTCAACTAGTACAAGTCTTGATATTGCAATGTCATCCAGTACAAGCCTTGATATTGTAATGTCAAGTAGTACAAGTCTTGATATTGCAATGTCAACTAGAACAAGTCTTCACATTGCAATGTCAAGTAGTACACACCTTGATATTGCAATGTCAACTAGAACAAGTCTTGATATTGCAATGTCAACTAGAACAAGTTTTGATATTGCAATGTCAAGCGGTATAAGCCTTGATATTGCAATGACAACTAGTACAAGCATTGATATTGTAGCGTCAACTAGTAAAAGCATTGATATTGTAGTGTCAACTAGTACAAGTCTTGATATTGCAATGTCATCCAGTACAAGTCTTGATATAGTAATGTCAACAAGTACAAGCCTTGTTATTTTCATGTCACCTTGCTCAAGCCTTGATATTGTAATGTTTCCTGGAACAAGACGTTTTGGAGATACTCTTGTCGTGAACCTGTAACATTTTCAAAAAAATCCTTCTCATTTATAAGTGTCAGTCTCGTAAACACACGCTTTAGTTCTGTCTGCTCAGAATGATTGGTTATTGTCTGAGAATCGAAATTAATTGATTATGACATCCTTGCCAGACATCTCCGCTGTTTATCTATCAATGTGGTAGAAGCATCGCATATCAGGCTCCCAACGAAGGTAATATCTGGACATAATTCACGACTATGATATATTTTGTTTTCATATAGATTGTTATTACGTTCTATTTCTTTAGCAAATAAGTTCAGTTACACATGCAAGGCGACAGCAGCACATTCCCGACACAACCAAGGGTAAATAACTGCACCATGCCCTCCGTGGGGAGTCTAGCTGTCTACAGTACACAGACAAAAAATACTTTCAACCTGCAATTTACGTGCAACTGCTCACGTGTTACCATACCAGACGTATCGTAGACAAACACTCTCTTTCTCATTAGATGACATATTCTCTGAAATAGCCGATGCTGACACTGATCGTCCACATTGAGAAAATATATATTCCTGCCTTGAATGTGCTACCTCTTGCAATGAGTCACCGTTGCTATACAATTTTTTAATGTTTGGAAATGTACTCAAACGCAAAACTTACTGTACAAGCCATGATG
Source organism: Haliotis rufescens (assembly GCF_023055435.1). Taxonomy (NCBI): domain Eukaryota; kingdom Metazoa; phylum Mollusca; class Gastropoda; order Lepetellida; family Haliotidae; genus Haliotis; species Haliotis rufescens. The sequence continues at coordinate 27,673,222 of NW_025964361.1, forward strand.
TTCTATTATCAGGTTGTGATTTTTACCCGATCAAGCATCATCTTTAAAGATATTAATTGCGTTAACAATTAACTGGATGAACCGGGGAAAATTAAAAAAAATATCAACTCAAATTCTGTTAATCCTTGTTTTTGTGTGTTTTTACATGAGTTATGTTATGTCTGGGTTATTTCCAGACGTATCACATCTCACATTTAATTTAAAACAAACGGAACATGACACAACCTTGATCCGCCTTGTCAAGTGGTTTGCTGTGTCTATAGTTGGAATACTGAAACAGAACTGAAGCAACATAGTCTATGTCATAATTATCTAAAAAAACTATTTATTTATTAACATTTTAATATATTAAGTCAATATTTGTCACTGTTTCTTTAGCTTTTGAGTAAGCATGTACATGATTGTGTTTGCGTGCATTGTTGTTTTGTTGTTTATCGTCTCTTTCAGAAATATTTCACATTTGACACGGCGGCTTGTAAAAAAATAGATTCAGTGATTGATATTATGAGTAACGATCCGTCAGGGTGCGTTGTCACGACATCAACAAAGTCACCGAACTTGACAACCCGTTCCTACGTTGCTGGGGGCCAAATCTAACTGGGAATCCTAGGGGTTCAAAATGTTAGGAAATATACTCAGTGGTGTTACACTGGAGTATCTTACCTTTCGTAGCATTGCCGCCATACAAATGTATCCATTGTTGTGTTACTAATTATCGCGGCTTGGACTAGCGAGGTTCAACTGTACAGACATTCGTCATCAGTATCTGTTAGTGAAAGTTAACCATTAAGGTCATCAGTTGAATTCAGCATGTCTGCTGCGCATTCGTAGTCATAAGTCGACGGTGAAGCCTAGAGGCTAAAGCGTTCGCGCCTTACATCGGAAGACCCGAGTTCGAGTCCCCACTTGGTAGAATTGTGAAGCCCATTTCTCGTGTGAAATTTCTGGAATATTTCTAAAAGCGCCGTACAACCCGCTTCACTCACTCACATGAATCCAACCAGAGTGTACAACCGTTCATTACGACATTTGTCTGGATATTGCTGCTCGCTTCATATTCCTAACTCGAGATGAAGACCATGCAACAACAAGCAACCATCGTAAGGACTATCGTACTATTAGCCTCACGCTCTGAAACAATCATCCGCCTCCGTGGTACAGTGGCTAATGCGATAGTGTTTGCACGTCGCTGTACAAGTGAACTAATCTTTAAACCCCATTTCACCTCACCTCTAAAAGCAACTTGAGTTTGTTACTTTGCTCGCCTGATAGATAGAAGACATAAATCTTTCTAACGCGTTTTACTGGCAGAGCACCGATTTATCTTAACACACAGGCTCTGTTTTGTGTCAGCACATATTCAACTCCAGAGACGAACAGGAACAAGTTCCGACTCAAATCCATGTAATTGTGTATGCTCAGACAGTTCAATGTCTAAACAGTATCCTTACTTATCACACTTGCTTACAGACACATCTTCAAATTGGTTTTAAATGTTTAACATAAACTTCTGCCTTTCGCTAAAAGAATAAGGACATTAACCATTCGGTCTAATCCCATTTTCCTAATGGCTTTTCCCGTCTTCGTCCATCGATCCCTTTTCTCATTGTTCTGCCGATTGTAAAAAAAAAATCAACACAACTTCAGTAGCTTTCTCTCTTTCGCCCTGCGTTTTCCAAATCGGGCAATGCATCATGAAATTAATTTCATTTTACTGCTTTTTGCGCTCTACTTGCGCCTGTCTTCTGAGGTATTTACGTTTTAATCCATTTGCTTGCATCCTTGACACAATATATCTATCACTTGTCAAGAAAAGCATCGACTCAACTTTAGGTTCACAGTCGCACGGAATCTGCTTTTGTTAGCAGATATGAGATAAACAAATCAAATTGGATCCTATCAGTGTGATTATTTGTCAGAGTGATTGATCATGTTAAGTTGTTTGTAACATTGTTTTCGTTGAATTCTTGCGATGGAAACCTTAACCGTATATTCTAATTGGTTTAATTATGTACCTAGATTAGTCCGGCATGTAAACTATAAAATATAATTCTTTGATAAAAACTAAGTTTAATAGAACCCTTGAACCCTTGACGTACATGTAAGTGTTAATTCATAACGGGGAACGAAAATGGCAAAGCGTAATGTCAGTCTGTAGCCATGCTTTATAAACAAAATGTCAGGTAGCATTCAGCTAGCCTGATGTAATTAAAAAAAATTAAAAACTTGGCTTGAATGCTGTGTCTTTTCTGGGGGACTATACTATTTCACTATACAAATAATGCCGTGTTTCCACGTCTTTCATTAGGAAAAGGATGGATCATGAATAATATGGCTACATACACTTCTACTATACTGTTAGTGACCTAGTTGCACCAAAGTATGATTCAATCTCGACATGCTGTGAGACACTATTGTTTGTTTGTTTGTTTGTTGAACGCCACACTGAGCAATATTCCAGCTATATCTATGTACCGGGTACGATGATACGTAATCAACAAAGTCACCGAACCTGACACCCGATCCATTATTTAGCTGGAAACCTATGCTAACCCAGACTCCCCATGGGACAAGTCGACATTGAGCCTCTAAGACCGCGGAAGAGCATCGGAGAACTTCGGCTAGCGAGCAGTTGCAAGAAGATCAAGGCATACATCACAACTCATTTGATGCCATCCTCAACATTATAAAGCCTCCCTAGTCGGACATCTACCAAACTGTTGACGTAAATGCGATCATAATGAGGATCCAATGGCCGCGATGGTATCTGATGGTCAATATTATGCTACTGGTTCACGGCAAGGCTAGAACTACCTTGTTATTGCGCTTCCTATTAAACCGTCAAGGCTGCCTTTTGATACCTATATTTGTTCATGTTGTGTACACTGTTGTGTGGAGAGCTTAGATGTGGAAGCCAATTGCCTGTTATAACGAGATAGCATAGCAATTTGTAGCTAATAGGATTACTATTAAGACACAGTCGGTGCCAGGTATCCCGTAAAAGCAAAGACCTTTAACATACATGCATAAAAAAGAATAACTGTCTAGCGTAAGCATCCATCGTAGACCTAAGCATTAGCCAACATGCAAGGCACACGTTAACGTCCTTGGTACACACACGATGGAAGATTGCGTCTGTTTATTGAACAACTTAGATAAACATTTACCATGATTTTGGTGAAATACCCGATTCTGATTGGTCATTCAGAAGTATCAAATCATATTTGACTCCCGCATCATAATATCGATTATAATATAAATAGAAAGGTACATCAATCATTGTCAGGAGGCATATTTAATTATTATATATACAAGTCTAGGCTACAAAATGCAGATATGATATATAAAATATAATAAAATATCAAAAATATGATTGGCAATATATTTTGGGAAGATTTGAACGACAAAAATCGATTGAGAGAGTGTATTTTAAGTTTTGGAGACAGCAGAGAGCTTAGAATTTCGAGCTTTGCTTTTCAGTTTGTATACAGTAATAAGCAGAGTCTGAAGTGTAAAAAAGTACTGCAAAAAGTTTCAGTCATTGGTGATGTCATTTGATTGTGACGTCATGGTAACCAATAACGTCACAATAGTCTACAATGTAGATGTCGCTGGTCTCACCTAAGCGATATCTCGCTTGGAGCCAATTTTGGATGATAAATGATATTGTTGTGAACAAAATAATGTTCAAGGAACATCAAGTGCCATGCTTTGTGTTATGGTTAGCATTAGTGTTTCGTGCATTGAGATCGACAACCCAACCAAAACAATGGACAAAACTCAATATCTCCTTTCACCACAGAGTTCGCATTCAACTCTGCCATTGTAGAACGGAGATAAACATGCTGTGTTTCCAATTAGAGCGGTCGGTTCCAAATTCAATTCACCACGGTTAAATATATAGGTAACCTAGCTCTAAATTGGAAACACAACATGTTCATCTTCTGAGTCAAACACCCCTGAGCATATATTTCCATATGAAATAGCATATTTTCAAATCGTATCCTGTACTCCTAATAATGATAACAATAATGATAATAACGATCTATTTATAATGCGCCAGATTCCACTCACAAAGTAAATGCTCCTGACTCAACGGTATTATTTACCCGGCCTATGGATCAGTGTGTATTGAATTTTCATTGTCAGCTCCTTGGGAAGTATGCAAGTAAACCTGATAGAACGTTGTCAATCACATTACCATCTCATCTTACCGGGTACCCTTTCCTTTACCACCTATCCTCCTATTCTCGTCACCCATCCTCCTATTCTCGTCACCCATCCTCCTTCTCTCGTCACCCATCCTCCTACTCTCGTCAACCATCCTCCTACTCTCGCCGCCCATCCTCCTACTCTCGTCACCCATTCTCCTACTCACGTCACCCATTCTCCTACTCTCGTCACCCATCCTCCTACTCTCGTCACCTATCCTCTTGCTCTCGTCACCCATCCTCCCACTCTCGTCAGTCATCCTCCTACTCTTGTCACCCATCCTCCTATTCTCGTCACCCATTCTACTCTCGTCACCTATCCTCCTGCTCTCGTCACCAATCCCCCTGCACTCGTCACCCATCCTCCTACTTTCGTCACCAATTCTCCTCCTTTCGTCATCCCACCTCTCTCAGAGACCAATGTCCTTCCTTCACTGACCACACTAATCGTCCTAATCTACAAGAACTACAGTGTTCCTTTATGGCTTGTTTATCGCTTAGGGTGGTGTCACAGGCATTGACGATCATGAGGTGAGGTGAAATGGGGTTTAACGTCGCGTTCAAGATAACTGCACTTATATAGCGACGTGTGTGTGTGTTGTGTGTTCGCTTGTCCTAGTCCGGACTAATTTGATAGTGCTCGCCCACAGAGATAAAATGCCGCATTATAACATGAATACCTCACTCAGACACAATAACATGACTTCGAGACGACCACTCCTTGTTTTAGCCCCTTAATGCCGAGCGCCAGACAGTGTAACAACAAGTACCATATTTTAACATTTTTTAGCAATAAACGGTCGCGAATCGAACATCCGACCTTCCGCTCTCATGGAAGAGGTCATCATCAAAAGGAAATCAATGTAACAGGCAAATGTTTTCAAATGTTACATGGCAATGCAGGATGTATCTTTCCCGATGTATGCATTAGAAAACAACACCGCAACCATTACGCCCCGAAGGCACGGGGTACGAGTACGGACCAACGAAGACGTCACATACTGCCTTATATCACCATCTGTAGATACAGTGAATACAGTGAAAACAATAACAGGTAAAAGAGGCCTCGTCTTTCGGCGACCACCTCGTTGGCACTTGGGTGGAGGAACAGGTTCTATGCCTGTCGTTATTGAGGACCTGTTAATATTTCGTGTTATCGTGCCCCAGTGGCGTGGAACGTTGCCGATACTTTGCTTGTGGTTTTCCTGTCCTTATTTAGAAGCCGCTGCCTTAGAGTTGCAAATTACTCAATGCGGATTTAACAACATTCACTTTCTTTTCTTTCCTTACTTATCAAAGTGCAGTACCACTGGGCTTAGTATTGAACCCTTTTCTCTGCGGACAGTTCAAAAACAGCATGCCATATCAAAGGAATCCATGATTCGTTATTCTGGTCGATTTCGTCGGAACGGTGTCGTGCCGATTCACTGTATGTGAATGTTTGACAGACTTATACATGAATTGACAGATTGACACAGATTGACAGATTTGACACATGGCTAATGTTTGATTGTCACATAAATTTAATAATTGTGACAGCTTCTCTGCAATTCCAACCCCCAAAGGATCATCTGCATCGTTTGTGATAGCGTATTGGCTATATGTTTAAGTTCAAATTTTTGTGATAACAAAACTGAAATTTGTTTACGTGAATCATGTGTCGGCTGAAGGGAATTATACAATCTGTGGAACAAGATGAACTTTTTGCTCAAATCGCATTTCCGCAGTCAATAATTTGCATACAGAGTCACGCACAGAGTAAAACTGAATGCAAATATTCATGGACTTTTCTTTCGGGACATTATTGCGGGTCTGTTTCACATATGCACTGTGCCAAAACTCCAGGGTTGTCAACTTAGCGTCAAATATTTTGTTACTTGGCTAATTTGCATACAAACTGTTCACGCATTAGAAGTAGGTACAAAGAATGGATGGATATGATATGCCGCTTTCAACAATATTTAATAAGAGTCACGACAGGGACACCACAGATGAGTTACACACTTGTGTCAACGTTGACAACCATCATCTGATCTTCGGCTTGATAAAAAAAACACAAGGCTACCGCGCTCTTGCACCATTCAAACATGTGTAATTCTGGTGTTTGGGGGATTGGCAGTTGGCACACGACTACTAGAATGACTTGGTTGATAGCGTGGCATCGTACGCCGACGGTATGGATCGTTGCTCACAATATCAATCACGGATTTGTCGGGACCAAATTCGATGATTTTCTGGCCACCATCATATTGCTGGATTACTGCTGAGTGTGACGTTAAACAACAAACAAAAAAACAAAACAAAACGGGGAAAAAAGATGAATTAATTATGAGTGATTTTATCTGATTTGGCCAGTTCCTGAAATAGGTGAAAGGGCATGTAAACTGGATGTCACTGTGACTGAACCTGTTCCAGTAGTAACGGTTATATTTAAACTTGAAAATAAATGCATTTCAGTGTATTTCGAATTTACTGTACCCACATAGCGATTAATTCAACATGACGTTATGTGGATCGTTGGTGCTTTCAGAGGCAGAGGTTACCATGCCCGACGACGGTTAATTGGCATGACAAGAGATAATGTGTTCATCCTCATTTGTCGAGAACACTCAAGGTTCCTAAGCCCATTTGACAAATACAAATAGGAACTCGACAGCAACAGATTTCAAGGGAACCTTTCAACAGAACTTGGAGAACCCCTGAAGGTATATTTGACAGGGATGTTAAACAAACGTAACATTGTAATGCGATCGCAAGAAGAAATAGTTGTTGACGCGGTGCTGAGTGGTTGTAGATGACGTGGTTCTGAGTAGTTGTAGTTGACATGGTGCTGAGTAGTTGACGCAGTGCTGAGTAGTTGTTGTTGACGCGGTGCTGAGTAGTTGTTGTTGACGCACTGCTGAGTAGTTGTTGTTGACGCGATGCTGTCTAGTTGTAGTTGACGTGGTGCAAAGTAACTGAAGTTTTGACGTGGTGATGAGAAGTTGAAGTTGACGCGGTATTTGATATTGCGTAGTTGTAGTTGACATTGCTGAGCATTTGTAGTGGACGTAGACCTGAGTAGATGTAGTTGTAGTGGACGTTGTGCAGAGACGTTGTAGATGGCGTTATTCGGACTGGTTGTAGTTGTGGTCCTGATTCGTTGTAGTTGAAGCTGTGTTCAGGACTTGTTGTCGGCGTGGTGTAGATCATGAGTGGTTGGGGTTTGCGTCATTTTGAGTAGTTGCAGTGATACTGAGTGGTTGTAGTTGACGTAGTCGGAGTAGTTTAGTTGTGTGTAGTTGTTGACGTGGTTCTGAGTAGTTGTTGACATGGTGGTGAATAGTTGTTGACGTGGTTCTGTGTAGTTGTTGACGTAGTTCTGAGTAGTTGTTGACGTGGTTCTGTGCAGCTGTAGACGTGGTGCTGAGTGGCTGTTGACGTGGTTCTGAGTAGTTTTAGTTGACGTGGTTCTGAGCGGTTGTTGACGTGGTGCTGAGTGGTTGTTGACGTGGTGCTGAGTGGTTGTTGACGTGGTTCTGTGTTGTTGTTGACGTAGGCTGAGTGGTTGTTGACGTGGTTCTGTGTAGTTGTTGACGTAGTTCTGAGTAGTTGTTGACGTGGTTCTGAGTGGTTGTAGACGTGGTTCTGTGTAGTTATTGACGTGGTGCTGAGTGGTTGTTGACGTGGTGCTGAGTAGTTGTTGACGTGGTTCTGTGTAGTTGTTGACGTAGTTCTGAGTAGTTGTTGACGTGGTTCTGTGTAGTTGTTGACGTGGTTCTGTGTAGTTGTAGTTGAAGCTGTGTTCAGGACTTGTTGTCGGCGTGGTGTAGATCATGAGTGGTTGGGGTTTGCGTCATTTTGAGTAGTTGCAGTGATACTGAGTGGTTGTAGTTGACCTAGTCGGAGTAGTTTAGTTGACGTGGTTCTGAGTAGTTTTAGTTGACGTGGTTCTGAGTGGTTGTTGACGTGGTTCTGTGTAGTTGTTGACGTAGTTCTGAGTAGTTGTTGACGTGGTGCTGAGAAGTTTTAGTTGACGTGGTTCTGAGTGGTTGTTGACGTGGTTCTGTGTAGTTGTTGACGTAGTTATGAGTAGTTGTTGACGTGGTTCTGATTAGCTGTTGACGTGGTGCTCAGTGGTTGTTAACGTGGTTCTGAGTAGTTGTTGACGTGGTGCTGAGTAGTTGTTGACGTGGTGCTGAGTAGTTTTAGTTGACGTGGTTCTGAGTAGTTTTAGTTGACGTGGTTCTGAGTGGTTGTTGACGTGGTTCTGTGTAGTTATTGACGTGGTGCTGAGTGGTTGTTGACGTGGTTCTGTGTAGTTATTGACGTGGTGCTGAGTGGTTGTTGACGTGGTGCTGAGTAGTTGTTGACGTGGTTCTGTGTAGTTGTAGTTGAAGCTGTGTTCAGGACTTGTTGTCGGCGTGGTGTAGATCATGAGTGGTTGGGGTTTGCGTCATTTTGAGTAGTTGCAGTGATACTGAGTGGTTGTAGTTGACGTAGTCGGAGTAGTTTAGTTGACGTGGTTCTGAGTAGTTTTAGTTGACGTGCTTCTGAGTGGTTTTAGTTGACGTGGTTCTGAGTGGTTGTTGACGTGGTTCTGTGTAGTTGTTGACGTAGTTCTGAGTAGTTGTTGACGTGGTGCTGAGAAGTTTTAGTTGACGTGGTTCTGAGTGGTTGTTGACGTGGTTCTGTGTAGTTGTTGACGTAGTTCTGAGTAGTTGTTGACGTGGTTCTGATTAGCTGTTGACGTGGTGCTCAGTGGTTGTTAACGTGGTTCTGAGTAGTTGTTGACGTGGTGCTGAGTAGTTGTTGACGTGGTGCTGAGTAGTTTTAGTTGACGTGGTTCTGAGTAGTTTTAGTTGACGTGGTTCTGAGTGGTTGTTGACGTGGTTCTGTGTAGTTATTGACGTGGTGCTGAGTGGTTGTTGACGTGGTGCTAAGTAGTTGTTGACGTGGTTCTGTGTAGTTGTTGATGTAGTTCTGAGTAGTTGTTGACGTGGTTCTGTGTAGTTGTAGTTGTAGCTGTGTTCAGGACTTGTAGTCGGCGTGGTGTAGATCATGAGTGGTTGGGGTTTGCGTCATTTTGAGTAGTTGCAGTGATACTGAGTGGTTGTAGTTGACGTAGTCGGAGTAGTTTAGTTGACGTGGTTCTGAGTAGTTTTAGTTGACGTGCTTCTGAGTGGTTGTTGACGTGGTTCTGTGTAGTTGTTGACGTAGTTCTGAGTAGTTGTTGACGTGGTGCTGAGAAGTTTTAGTTGACGTGGTTCTGAGTGGATGTTGACGTGGTTCTGTGTAGTTGTTGACGTAGTTCTGAGTAGTTGTTGACGTGGTTCTGAGTAGCTGTTGACGTGGTTCTGTGTAGCTGTTGACGTGGTGCTCAGTGGTTGTTAACGTGGTTCTGAGTATATGTTGACGTGGTGCTGAGTAGTTGTTGACGTGGTGCTGAGTAGTTTTTGTTGACGTGGTTCTGAGTAGTTTTAGTTGACGTGGTTCTGAGTGGTTGTTGACGTGGTTCTGTGTAGTTGTTGACGTGGTTCTGTGTAGTTGTTGACGTGGTTCTGAGTGGTTGTTGACGTGGTTCTGAGTAGTTGTTGACGTGGTGCTGAGTAGTTGTTGACGTGGTTCTGAGTAGTTGTTGACGTGGTTCTGAGTAGTTGCTGACGTGGTTCTGTGTAGCTGTTGACGTGGTGCTGAGTGGTTGTTGACGTGGTTCTGTGTAGTTGTTGACGTGGTTCTGTGTAGCTGTAGACGTGGTTCTGAGTGGCTGTTGACGTGGTTCTGTGTAGCTGTTGACGTGGTTCTGTGTAGTTGTTAACGTGGTTCTAAGTGGTTGTTGACGTAGTTCTGTGTAGTTGTTGACGTGGTTCTGAGGGGTTGTTGACGTAGTTCTGAGTAGTTGTTGACGTGGTTCTGTGTAGCTGTTGACGTGTTTCTGTGTAGTTGTTAACGTGGTGCTGAGTAGTTGTTGACGTGGTTCTGAGTAGTTGTTGACGTGGTTCTGAGTAGTTGCTGACGTGGTTCTGTGTAGCTGTTGACGTGGTGCTGAGTGGTTGTTGACGTGGTTCTGTGTAGTTGTTGACGTGGTTCTGTGTAGCTGTAGACGCGGTGCTGAGTGGCTGTTGACGTGGTTCTGTGTAGCTGTTGACGTGGTTCTGTGTAGTTGTTAACGTGGTTCTAAGTGGTTGTTGACGTAGTTCTGTGTAGTTGTTGACGTGGTTCTGAGGGGTTGTTGACGTAGTTCTGAGTAGTTGTTGACGTGGTTCTGTGTAGCTGTTGACGTTTTTCTGTGTAGTTGTTAACGTGGTGCTGAGTGGTTTTTGACGTGGTTCTGTGTAGTTGTTGACGTGGTTCTGAGTGGTTGTTGACGTAGTTCTGAGTAGTTGTTGACGTGGTGCTGAGTGGTTGTCAACGTGGTTCTGAGTAGCTGTTGTCATGGTGCTGAATAGTTGTTGACGTGGTGCTGAGTAGTTGTTGACGTGGTGCTGAGTGGTTGTTGACGTGGTTCTGTGTTGTTGTTGACGTGGTGCTGAGTGGTTGTTGCCGTGGTTCTGTGTAGTTGTTGAAGTAGTTCTGAGTAGTTGTTGACGTGGTTCTGAGTGGTTGTTGACGTGGTGCTGAGTAGTTGTTGACGTGGTTCTCTGTAGTTGTTGACGTAGTTCTGAGTAGTTGTTGACGTGGTTCTGTGTAGTTGTTGACGTGGTTCTGTGTAGTTATTGACGTAGTTCTGTGTAGTTGTTGACGTGGTTCTGAGTGGTTGTTGACGTGGTTCTGTGTAGTTATTGACGTGGTGCTGAGTGGTTGTTGACGTGGTGCTGAGTAGTTGTTGACGTGGTTCTGAGTAGTTGTTGACGTGGTTCTGTGTAGTTGTTGACGTGGTTCTGAGTGGTTGTTGACGTGGTTCTGAGTAGCTGTTGACGTGGTTCTGAGTAGTTGTTGACGTGGCGCTGAGTGGCTGTTGACGTGGTTCTGAGTAGTTGTTGACGTGGTTCTGAGTAGTTGTTGACGTGGTGCTGAGTAGTTGTTGACGTGGTTCTGAGTGGTTGTTGACGTGGTTCTGAGTAGTTGTTGACGTGGTTCTGAGTAGTTGTTGACGTGGTTCTGAGTGGTTGTTGACGTGGTGCTGAGTGGTTGTTGACGTGGTTCTGAGTGGTTGTTGACGTGGTACTGTGTAGTTGTTGACGAGGTGCTGAGTAGTTGTTGACGTGGTTCTGAGTAGTTGTTGACGTGGTCCTGAGTAGTTGTTGACGTGGTGCTGAGTAGTTGTAACTGACGTGGTTTTTAGTAGTTGTAGTCGACGTAACCCTGACTGATTGTAGCTGGTGTGATTATGGGTTGTTGTAGCTGACGTTGTGTCGATTGACAAACTTTTCTACATACTTCACAGGTCGAAAATGAATCCATGGATAGGCTGTAAATCCGGACATGTGTATATCGTAAAAAAATTCGTTCATATCCTCCCTAAAGGCAATGTCTTGACGCAGTGAAACACGATGTCTCCAGAAATATTAGATGGTCGGTAGCCTGTCCAAAACCTAAAGCCACATTCAGCTACACACGTATGTGATAACACGTCTTCCACGTCAACGCGCTCGCCAATGACACCCGTAACGCCCGCTTTTTGCAACGTTAACCATCAAACAGAAAACGGGAAGATGACTGCAGGTTCTTTTGGATCTCTAACATCCCATCCACAGTTGCGTCGGGGGATCGATACAATTTCATTTCACAGTTTTGAGTTTACTGCCAGATATAGGTTCAAATATCTCAATTATCATGGTCCCTGACCGACGTCTATGTGGCTGAAGCCGCGACCAACTGATTAGAAACATGTCTGCAAAACGTCTCGGTAAGCGTGCTGGTGGTGTTGCGTGCGAGGTCAACTCAATTTCCAAAACTTTCGAAATGTATCACGAAATAGGATGTTTGCTTGCTAATGGATACATAAACCTGTATACGTGAGATGATGTAGTGAGTCTGTCAGTTGTAAATCAGGTTAAATGGGGAAAGCTATAACCGGACAGTTCTACATATAATGCTGCTGATTGCTGTAATATGGGTCATCTGTCGTCCATCCTCGTGGGGATGAGTAGAATGTAACAAAGTACGTGTTAGGTGTAGGGTTGGCTAAACTGAAGATCTGGTGGTTGAAACGCGTGCGCAGAGTGAGCATATTATCAACCAATGGTATGTACATGTATGGTCGAGACTGTTACTAGTATTTACAGATCACAGTGGTATACCTGCCTCCATTATTGTGTAGATGCTAATCTATTCACCCATTAATACCGGTGGCCCATATTTTGTTATTTACAGGTCTGTGACACATAGCTGACTTTATCACTTTGTAGAGGGGATATTGGCTCGTGTTGTCAACCAATGGTACCTATGACCCAGACGATGTTTTTTTTTACAGGAAACAATGATATAGCTGACTTCTTTACTAGTATGCAGCGAACTTTCACATAAACGCCGCTCCTTCGGGACCTTCAGTTTTCTTTGCACGTAGTGATTTATGTGTTTTTAGTGGGGTTTTTTAGTTTTAAACCAAACAGAGCAGCAGCCACATTCCAGCCTTGGCATTCCCACGTGAACATAACAAACAAACCAATGGTTGATAATGTGAGCAACGTCCTTAGCCGTTGGGACCCAGTGATAGGCAATGTACCAAGTTACCGATCTCGAGCCCGACAAACTGATCCAATCACAACATGCAATAGAGAACCTTTGTTCTAACCCAGGTCCCCAAAAGATAATGTCTGTGACAAAATAAGAGTTAAGGATGATTGACATGTTCAGTGCATTCGGAGACTCACATAGAAACACTTACCTAAAGACATTAGAATTTTTGTCAACATAACCCCTATCCCCACTGATACACCTTTTCCAATGATGTTGAAGGGATTTTATCCCAATTCCTCTCTTGGCTGTTAAAAAGTTTCTCGCCTGCTGCTATGGCTGAATCTTGCGAGTCGAAAGACGTCTGGCTGGAGCTTTCGTCATGTTTGACGGGGCCAGATGTGGAGAGTGATGTGGGTGCTGAAGCAGGTCAAAGCCACATGCGTAATGACTGATTTGTGCACTGGTGTGTAGTGATTGGGAGATTTTGGAGTCGACCATGATGACACACACCCGGCATCCCAGAAGATGGAGGCAATAACCTTCCCGGTTGAAGTGATAATCTTAGCCTTCAAATTCTTCCACTGTTTTGATTGTTGTGACTCAGGCTGCAAGTGGTGAACCCAGGTTTTATCAAGAGTCACAAAGAGTTGCAAAAACCTTTTTGGACCAGCTTCAAACAAAGTTTGTTTATCACGAGACATGTTGTGTCTGATGCCTTTTTTATCAAATGTCCGAAAGTGTGGAACTGAACGCGCTGGAAGTTTATGTGACAATGGAATGTGCTCTGTCTTGGGAAATGCCTCCAGAAATGGCAATTCGCCGGTCGGTCATCACCATATATTTTCTGTATCATGTCTTGTGTTGCTGACGTCAAAGGCCTTCCAGGACGGGGCTAGTCTTCAGGGGTCTCTCTGCCACGTTTAAACGCTGCTGCCAACCTCTTTACAGTCGGTTCCCGTGAAAATTCCGGGTTAGAATTTGTCTACATCATCCCATGCTTATCGTAAGAGGCGTATAACGAGATCGTGTGGTCAGACTCGCTGACTTGGTTGATGCATGGGACCGAATCCCAATTGCGTTGATCGATGCTCATGATGTCAATCACTGGATTGTCTGGTCAAGACTCGATTATTTACAGACCGGTGTCATATAGTTGGAATATTGCTGAGAGCAAAAAACAAACAAACTTTACTGTCGGATATGAAAGGCCATCCTCACATGGTGTTCTCATATCTTCATTGATAGCTTTCGTGTCAATCCTTTTTTTCTGCATGTACGTGACCACGGCACGTTCCTCAAGTTTGTGGATGTTGCCGCAGGTCCCAGACCCGTTCTTGTTTGCATTGATTTGTCACACCGAAGAAATGTACTCAAATCACTCAAGTGTTTATGGATATATGACATCATGTAATGCTCAGGACACGTAATTGTCTCACTATTACACAATTCTTTCTATGTGCGGCCTTAGAACCCTCATAAATGCATATAACATGTTGTACACATATATTACCAGGAATAGATGATGTCAATTGTCCTTAGTGAACGAATCATTTTCATTCGAATTCCGACCTGCAACATACTGCACGGACATAATACATCCGAATACAAATGTAGATTGTTGGAAGCTTCATGGCGTTATCAACAAATATGATTTAAAATCATAATTAGGACCCTAACAGTGAGGAAAAAACAACAGTGTCACCACACCGGATATGATATCATGGTATATTCCTGCTGCTTCGGGAACAATCCGTCAATGATGTAAGGAATAATGTCAATCAAGGTACATGTAAATTGTTCACATTTCTGTGTTTCCGCCAACTACAATAGTAATAAAACTACTAAAACAGCTTTATGCGAAAATCTAAAACTCTTTTACCCAAACAGAGACCAGTCAACTGAAAACTTATAATAGAAGGTCGCTTCAAGCCTTTGTGAGGTCGATTGGTTTACGATTTACGTGAACAAAGATGAAATAACCGTCTTTTCAAATTCAAATCTTTAACAAAAACACTTTAATTGTTACAGGATCCTTCAACGCAGATGATACCTTTACTTTAACAAAACCGATTGGAGAGTTTAATTAGTCCGGCACTTTTTTGGTTTGTACCCAGTTGAGTCGAAAACAGACACATTCTTTTCCGCTTCAGTCAATATCAACTGTCAACGCCTGTCAAGTAAAACATCAGATTTCAATCACAGAGATACTCCTGAGAACACCGTCGTCAACAGGGCCTGTGATTGAAGATTTTTTACTTTGAGATGTTGTCAATTATGTTACTGGGAATGATTGTTTTGGAGAACATTTGTTTGTTGACTAAGCATGAGTATCATTTTGTGATAACATTAAGTCTTGCATATACTGTATTCAGATAGACATTTTCTAATGCTTTTGATTTGTGTCGTGAGAATGAGAGATGGTGTAAGAAATATCGGGGATGAAAAGCTGTGAGAAATTCAAAGAGAAAGATACTAAAGGGGGTTAGAGAGGTGTGAGGTGAAATGGGGTTTAACGTCGCGTTCAAGATTATTGCACTTATATAGCGACGTGCATGTACGTGTGTGTGTTTGTGTGGCTGCTTGTACTAGTCAGGACTGATGCCGATTTATAGTGCTAGCTCACTGAGATACCATGCCGCAGTTTATCATGAATACCCCACTCAGACACAGTATACACCGAGCCATCAAGTCCTTGTTAATGCCGAGCGCCAGACAGGGTAACAACACGTACTATCTTTTAAAGTCTTTTGGTATGACGTGGTCGGGGATTGAACCCCGGACCTTCCGCTCTCCGGGCGGACGCTCTACCACTAGACCACTGAGGCGGTCTGGGGTTAGTGAGAGAAAGAGAGGGAGAAAGGGGCTATTACACTTATCAGGTTTATTGACAACCCTATACACGGTTGATTTAATATTACTGGGAGAGAAATGAATATGTATAGACTTTTGTAACATAAATACTGACTTAATGGTTATTATAAACAAGAAACGGGTAACGTTTCCTGCGCCACCGGTGGCATCTGTCACAAAAGACAAGTCAATTGTTCACTTGAAAAAACAGTCATATAATAGCTATAGTACAAGTCAAAATAGGGAATTGCTTTGAATTCGCACATCAGTTTTGTCACTGTTGCGTCAAATTTGCAAATGACGACAAAAGAATCGATTGTTTTTGTATTTTGTGCTTGCCAAAAAAAGGCGAAACCTTTCTACTGTTGTTTGTTTGGAAGTAGTATTTTCCATATTTGTCAATGTCCAGATGTTTATGTCTTATCAAGCGATTGAAAAGCAACAATAAGCCCAATACTAATAATTGACATATTAATAATGTATTAATAATAAAAATCATATGTCCGTGGGTGATATCGTGTCTCGAGAAATCAGTGACTGGCTGATAATGACCCGGGCTACATTTCAGAATGAACTATCTTTTAATTCATACTTTTAGTCCTTGCTGAAAACTTGACTTGTCCACGCAATCATGTGATAAGGCAAGACTATTTCAACAAACTACAACATGGTAAGAAAAACACTATTTTACCATTGTGAAAAGCTTTTACATAATCAACAAAAAGCATACTCTTAAATAACTTTGAAACTCCACTTTAATTTGCAAATTGCAGAAAACATAAGGCGAACAATATGGCTGCTCAATCACTTTCTCTGATACCTGTCAGAATGAATGATATTGTCAAAATAGACGGGAGCTTAGTTAGAAAACTTCAAGTGTGATTCAGCCTCCCGGGGCATTCAATGAATACAATGTACAGACAAATGATGCTGTGAAACAGGTCCATCGCAACCTTAATACCATGCAAGTACTCCCCGAATCCTGACAACGATGTAAATCTTACACAAGCAGTTATTGATGATACTTTTGGAGATAACTTGTTGGTGTCAAACAAAGCTGTATCTGCGATGCGAGGTTTTTGGAGGTTGGGAGGACATTGAGTTGCTGATCAGCTAGAAGAACTGAAAACTGAAAACCTAGAAGTTAGAAATTTTGAAAGAATATCTCCCAAAGACCCAAACATGATTCTCTCAAAGTTTTGCATTGGCTTAAGAAAGGGTTATGAGGAGGAATACGAACCAGCAGCACTCCTTGTTATTCTTTGCACTATATTCCCAGCACGTACATACATTATTAACGAATGGTTTTTAGGTTTATTGACTTACATGAGTGCATAAATTCTTATATCTTCGGATCGAGAGGGATGGAAATAATATATTTTCTACACTCGTGTCGTAAACGCATCAGTGAAAAAAATGATGTCCGATGCTATTCCCTATTTTGACTTGTATGAACGGAACAACCATCTTGAACATCGCACCACAACAACCTTCTCTTCTTTCATTATAGATTTCAAAGAGCAATTCCTATTTTGACTTGTACCATATGTTCCTCTTATTTTTTCAGATCGACAATTCACTTGCCTCTGCATGTGTTTGTGACGGGTTCCGCCGGTTGGGCATCACTATATGATTGTGATTCATAAACACAAGCTCACGATGGGGTCGAAATCGTACACCCGGCTCTGTTATGGGCAGAGATTTTGTATGAGTATGGAAAGGTTTTTGTCGCTTTTATTATCATACATATGGAAAGGGTTTCGTCGCTGTGATTTCAATTGTGAAAATGATAACCATAAGACAAAATGAAGAAGTGGTATTTAGCTGCAAGAATCCGCTGGTCGTGGTTCGAATCCCAAATTATAATCGATATATCTGTCAGCACCACAACCCTTGCTCATGGGTTTCGATATGGTAATAGACGTATTCGACCCACTTAAGACACTGTATTTCTCCAAAATCAAACTTACACGCCTTGAAGAAATACGTGTACAAGTAAATGGAAACATGTTTGACCCATCTCACTCACTCGTAATGTATAGGTTTAATCTACTGATTCGTGTAACCTCATTTATTTTAGCTTACAGGGAGCGAAGAACGCAAAGCATTGCTTTTGGGAATATGTCACGTACACCATTGGAAAAAATCGGCGCCATACAAGTAGACCAATTAATCATAGACTGAAGTGCAATTTCAATGGATTGTCAATGTACAGTGAAGTACCTAAATAACGATGACACACCCACAAATGAACATTTGTGAAAGGCAAACTCTTCATTAATGTGATAACACTGGTAGTGGCGATTCAATACCAGAAGGTTCAGTCGGTATATCGATAATGTTGACCCAATGACGATTTCCAATACGTTTTGTTTGTTTGTTGTTTAACGCCACACTCAGCAATATTCCAGCTATGTGACGACGGTCTGTAAATAATCGCGTCTGGACCAGACAATCAAGACGATCCAAGCAATTAGGATACGATGACATGCATCAGCGAGCCTGACCACCCGATGTCGTTAGTCTTGTCGAATTTTACGGCAATCATGGGTTGCTGAAGACCTATCCACGGGTTTCCACAATAATGTAGCTATTTGTATGGACATTAATGTTGACTCTTTAAAAATATCGCTATATTACTGAAAAAATGCCAATGCGAGTTAAATTTTAACAAGTTTAAAAATACTGTCCTAAATTTCAACACAAACGAGCGGGGGTATCGCTCCTTACCATATACTCTGAAATGAATTCCCGAAGTAAACCATGTATCTTCATATATGTTCTCAACAGCCATGATGAAGATCGTCTGAGACAAATACAGGTCACAGCTGCATGTTATATATCCTGTCCTATTCAGCTCCGTCTCGGACAGCTATATTCAGAAATGAAAACGTCTGAAGTCGGATGAAATGAATATAACCATAGCATCTTCGCAGCTTTCCGATCTTTGCTGAGGATGAAAACTTGATTTCAGTATCTTATAAGGCTGCCTCGAGGATTCAGTATTATGAGAACCAATATCAACCGCCATGTTTTGAATTGCAAATTCTATACATAATTGACGAGATTGTCAGTTCTCAAATGAAGCAAACCAATCGAATTTCACATTTATATTAGTCTTTTTCATGCGTAAATCAGTTAGATCCCTTCGACGGAATGGAATATTGCATTCCGACATCTATTGATCATGTCTGTAGAACGGGTTGTAATCTTGCTGTACATAACTGCCAATATCCATGGCTTAATGTACAGACATGGTTTGGGGTAAATAAGTACATCAGGCCCAACCAGCGCATATTGCCTACAGAATGGTTGAATAATGCATATTTTTAATTATAGTGGGCAGATCACATTCATACCATCCCCTCTATGTCGAACATTCGGTTTAATAAACATGTTAATGAAGTTTGGGTACAATTGTCAATCGGTATGTTTGCGAGCCAGTATCAACACTAATGTACAAAAGAATGTTACATTTAAACATGAAGATTCATGGCGCATCTGTATAATATTCGGTTCTTGAATGATGAACCATGTCCATGGTAATGAAGGGTCCAATTCACTGAAGCACCTTGTAGAGATTTGTATCCATTTATGTTTACAGGATCCCTCGGGTGTTCGAGTTCAACATTCGCCCACATATTTGTTCAGATCTTGTTTTTGTTTTTTAGAAAAGGGTTAATACGCTCAGTGCAACTTTCCCTCCCACATGTAGTACGAATAATTGTTGACTACGTTTTAAAGTGATATTTAGCCACAATACTTTATCACCCATTACGGGGTTTTTCATCACACATGTGTTCATTATTACGCCTGCCATACACTTTGTGATCCCTTTCATTGCGATTCTACGAATGACAATTATGAAATTAGTTTTATTTGTTTAAATATCATTTCATGCCGTAAGTGATATCAAACACTGAAACTATCTAACTAAACTGCCTTCTTAAATATACCCAGACATGAATTATAAAGTGCCAAATATCTGCAAGACCACAATAGAGATGTTCTTCCAAGAAACGAATGCAAATGAAGGTCAGGACGTTAGGGCACAAATGCATTCTGCATGAGTATAGACCTTAGTTGCAATCACTCAGCACGGCAAAAAAAGATGCAAGTAATTGGGTACAAAGAGGAAATGATTGGAAGGCTTATGTCAGTACATTAGCTTGTTAGCTCGTTAAATACCAACATACATGTCTTTATGGGAGATTGGGGGAGGGTGGTTTATTTTAAACCAAATGTTAATTATTATTGTTAAACCCAGGTGAAGACAAGACAGTGGATGAAGAAAGCGACAAAGGTTAGATCCGAAATGCATCTTGCAAAACGGCGTTAAATGAGTGCCCTTGCCATTCGCAAATATTCTTCTAAACATGATTGAGTGGATCAAGATCTTGCAATTATAACAACCATGAATTCATGAACGTCACTGACCAATTTCTGTTTTTCGTTCCTTCCCTGCGGTTTGAGGATCTATCTTTAGGATAGGCTGATTATTTTGGAACTTGTTTTGTCGGATAATCGAGACTGATCATGCTCAGGCTTTGACGTTTTATATTTAACAGATGTGGCTCAACAGACTATAAACACGTGTTAACTAAAAGCCACCATACACATTTCCATAATCATACGATATATCCATTGTCAACAAATTCCATTGTGCAATTCCGACAATACAATAAGCATGTGTTGATGGATCACTATCAAATAATGACGACACAGGATGTTCGCGAGGAGGGCTTATACTATACCAGCGGCCCGACACGTCACAAACACATGTAAATGCAAGTCAAGTGTTCACCTGAAAAGACATGAAAATATGTCAAAATAGGGTGAGGTGAAATTGGGTTTAACGTCGCGTTCAAGATTATTGCACTTATATAGCGACGTGACTGCACGTGTGTGTGTGGCTGCTTGTACTAGTCCGAATACCCCAATACATGAATACCCCACTCAGACACAGTATACTGACTAAGAGCCGACCAGTCCTTGTTTTAGCCCCTTAATGCCGAGCGCAAGACAGAGTAACAACAAGTACCATCTTTTAACGTCTTTTTGTATGACGCGGCCGGGAATCGAACCCCGGACCTTCCGCTGTCCGGACGGACGCTCTTCCACTAGACCACGGAGGCGTTCGTCAAAATAGGGTATTGTATCGGAGAGCATTTTTGTCAGTGATGTGTCAAATTTAGAAATGTCCTCCACACATTTACCATTACAAGCTGCACTGGGGTCTTGATTCCGGGGTGGAATAGGTCTTCAGCAACCCACACTTGCCGTAAAAGGCGACTATGCTTGTCTTAAGAGGCGACTAAAGGGATCGGGTGGTCAGGCTCGCTGACTTGGTTGATGCATGTCATCCATCCCAATCGCGTGGATCGATGCTCATGATGTCAACCACTGGACTGTCTGGTCCAGACTGGATTATTTACAGACAGTCGTCATATAGCTGGAATATTGCTGAATGCGGCGTTATACAACAATCAAACAAACAAACAAACAAACAAACAAACAAACAAATCTTGATTGTTGTAACCCTGATAAAACAGTTCTTTGCCAGATACATATACGTTTTACCGTCTTTGAAATCTGCGTTGAAAGAGTATGCGCAAAGTTGTGAAATGTTGACACCAAAGGTTGGAGCTGGAATATTGCTATTAGATGATCGATATATGTGAAGGGTAATTTACATTCCTTTTTCATATTCCCTTGTTTTGATTTTGCGATTCCGAGCAGAGATTCCTATTCCTATGCATAATATAAAAAAACAGATCAACAAGAAAAGGGAGTACAACTAATGCCCAAAGGGATGCCTACTTCTTGCCTAAGTATCTTATCCCAATATTTCACATAGATCTTGTCAATGAGGAAGTCCGGCATTTCGCATGTTATTTTCTGAGTAAAATTCAGATGGCATTAGCTTTCCATGTTGACTATCTATGGTCAGCACGTTTATTGCCAAATGCCCCAATGAATTTTATCGTTTGGGACAGTTATGTACAAGGTTGAAAAATCAAATGTTTTAACATGATTGAACTCAGGTCTTTCCTGAGATTGCAAAGTTCAAGCAAATACTTGGAGCTTTTGCGAATCCGCAGTGCTTTTCTTGATAGTATTAAGGATTATGGCTAATCTTTTAGAAGGATTTGGTGGTACATTTACTGGTCGTGCATCAATAAATCACTCTTTTTACGGACTTTTATGAAACTTTGGAAAGCAGAACAGAAGAGGAATTGACATGTCTTCGGGTTTTAGAGTCGAGACAAAAGTTAATAGCACCGATGCGTGATTTGGTCATATTTCTTCTTCAGTTAACAGTTGATTTTCTTAGGGTCCGAAACATCGACCATGTTCACTCGTTTTATCCATACTAATTGATTATCTCATTTGGCCAATGTAAGAAAAATGAGTTTGAGTAACTTAAATGATAATTGCGATACATATATTTCACACAATTGTGCAATGTTAAGATGTGACAATAATGAAAACTTGTCCTATTACAGGGCCTGGAATAAAAGTACATTGCAAACGACATGTTATTTTGAGATAACTACGTGAAATGTCTGGTATAATCAATAGTGTGCACTTCAGTCCAACGATAGACACATGCAGCAATATGCAACCTCTTTCCCAGTAGTTGTTTCTGTTTTCCAATATTTCGACCTTTAACCTTCTATTCGAATATCGTATTAAAGATGTCCGCTGGAGCATTTACCTTTTTCTAAAATGTATTATTACCTAAAATCTTGTAATTTAGTCTAATTTCCCAAAAAAAGAAAGAATGGTTTAGCGTGCATTTAATTGAGCAAAGGGTTTTTCTTAACCACGGCGCCAACGACGAGTCATACAGGGAGGTCACTCACCTTACGTAATTGTACAGTTTAATAATACAAACAATAGTTGTGTTGGCCTGCACATTTGGAGCAAATGGATAGAAATGTCATACAAGTCGTATGACGTCAACGCAACACATGAGGCAAGAAACATTCATTTAACGGGGTTTTAATACATACAAGCACTGCAACTAAACTGTGAATTTTCTTTATCCGTATGCTGTCATTATATGTGTAGTGTTTTCTTTAGTAGCTATATAGTATTTTCCTCTTTTAATTCCAACATTACATGTTCAAATATATATGTATATAATGTATACGTAAGCGTATAAGAACACGGGAAACATCAACTATATAAACGTCGCATCAAACCATCATTTCCGTTTTTTTAGTTTTCACTTCTGTAGTGTTTTCTGTGGAGAAAATCAATACATCATGGGTTGAACACAGGAGTTACACCTTTCTATCTCAAGTAAATATGTCATGGAACCCATTTTGGTACCGGTACGCAGAACGGTAGTTTCAGAGTCGGGAAGACATATTCAAAGGTCTGGGTTAATAATCGAAGAAATTGTGGATAAGAAAGGCAAATTCTAAAATGGCTACAAGAAACTGTTTCACTTATATAGAATCCTACATCCTACAGTGTAAATACAAACCCATGGCCAAGATGTCTGTTAAAGACGTATACGTACGAATTACGCGCAAAACAATGACTGCTCAATCAGTACCCGGTGTCGGATTTGGGTAACTGTGTTTATCTGGATTACAATACGCACAAACATGGGCCGCAGGAAACAAATATTATTTGGTTTAAAACGTCATCGTCACAGAACGCCGGAAGAATTACAATAAAACCTGGCCTAAATACATCACATGGAAATTCCCTGTCCTGCCACGTCATCAGTGCAACACAGGGGGAGAATTTAACTAAGTAAACACTATGGAGTTCTTTATGCATTTGTTTCACAAAGTCTTCTGATGCTCATCATTTTAATCACTGGATTGTCTGGTCCAGACTCGATTATTTACAGACCGCCGTCATATAGCTGAAATATTGCTGAGTGCGGCGTTAAACAACAAACAAACAAACAAACAAGCAGACACAAAGTCTTCACTTAAGCCAAATGGGACCGTTTGGTGCTTATCTTTACTGCTCTTAAGATGGTAGTAAGAAAAAGGCTAACATGTTTTCATTTCGGGCCTGTATAACTTTTGACTGCGCATCTGGCCAAAGAACTGACACATCTACGTCTGTTGAGCTATGCTTGTGTCTTGGGACGCTGGGATCACGATGGGATCACTAATCGAATGCACATGACAGTTTCGCTTTCAATTTATATTACATGTTAAGATTAATATTTAAATTACTCACATGAACATGACGATGCATTGACTGTACATATGAGAGATTTCTTAAATGTTTGTTTTTTCCTAAATGGATAATCTTTATCAATTCCATCAAACCGACCTATCTGTCCAGAATACAATTAATCCAGCGCCATCCATACCGCAGCCATAACTCGACTTGGGGCAGAGGGACAAAGAACACCTCGACTTCGATAGGAGATAGCTTTCAAGTAATGAGTAATCTTGCGGAGGAATTGAATAACGATGGCATTCTATCTCAGTAAATGCAATTTACAGCAGTACCGTTGATTCAAATGGTTCTTGTATTACACCATTATATTGTGCCCAGTACAAAATGTGCAATAGTGTTCGTAGTGGATATCATGCAGCCATCGTTTCGCTTCTTTTTGTAACAACATCGTATTCAATTTATGACAGTCGTGACGGGAAATAGCCACAGTGAACGCAATGTGCAAATAATGGCGCAGCATTTGTCGCACATCGGTTTTCAAACTCTTCCCATTACGACGAGTTGATTGTATTATGGAGAACGTTCCATATGCCAAGTACCCATCACATTAACTTAAGTTAGTTTTTTTTCTTAATTTAAGAGCTGTTGACATTGAAGACAACTTTGTTAGTGACGATCGATTACATGTTATATTTACCAATTATTATCACCAATTTCAAAAGTAATCTCATTTTGTGTCACAAATGCTTTTTAGAGTTTAAAACAGTAAGGGAAAGTCATGTATGACTGAAATAATATTTTACAGGTTGATGTTAAATTTGACGTTTATATCACGTCTGTCTCATGTGACTGGATAGAAAATGTATTAAATATAGTTGTGTTACTGTCAATAGCTCAGAAGCGTTATCGATTTACTCATGTATCTAACCTTTGTTATAGGTAATCAAGAATGTGGTTACAAGAGATGATGAGTAATAAACGTGCCTTCTGAACCATTGTCGACGATGCCATATAAGGAAATATGAGTAAAAATTCAAACATTATGAAGCTAATGATAACGTAGGGTTCAGATAATCACTGCAGGCACAAGGTGGTGTATCATGTGCCAACTTTTGAAACCTGATTTCTTTAATATTTCAGATTGAAAACGAAGTCACCTTTTCATGTAGTTGTCCATACTTACAAATGTCGGTTCTCATATTGTCTCTATATTCTTGTAACATAATACTGATTGCGAAAATAGGAAAACTAACCTTTCTATATAATTTGATAAAATGCGATGAATTCGTCACATGACAAAATCACATTATTATTAACAAGAAAGTTGTAACAAATTAGGAATTCATACGAAGAAAACCGATTTAAGGTTCCACAAATAACGCAAAAACATGCAAATACATTTATTTGTTTCATATGCTGTGCGGGATCAGGCAACTAACAAATCTTTGATGAAATTTGCGTGAATGGTTGGTCTACTGATTTTTCGGTTGATAATCGAGACTGAATACTCATTTTTGGTATGTGTGATGACACATGTCCGTTATGTTGTAAGTTGTTCAGTTTAATTTTAACGAAACCCCTTAATTCATAAAATGTGTTAGATAGAGGATTAACCACTGTGTTCGGTTGGTACCGAAAAATCAACACCCGAGTGATTAATCTGTCACGATTACAACGAGGCTTTGCCGAGTTCTAATGGTGGCAGATTAATCACGAGTGTGTAGATTTTTCGGTAACAACCGAACACAGCGGTTAATCCTTTTTCTCCCATAACAATTCGCCATAAAAAGTCGAGCTCGCGATCGTATTTGAAGATATCCCGTGTTTAGTAACCACTCGGGATTCCCCCCAGCCTCGTTTTCGAATATGCTCAGTAAGACAACTGCACCATAAACAGGTAAAAAGGATCTAGCGAAGACAACCCAAACGAGTTTTCCCGTGACAGGGAAGCCACTTGTTAGCATTCATGTTATGTTATTTGGTTAACTATTAAAAGCTGATGGGAGTAACGTTTTGAGAATTAGTAATGTGAATTGATATTTGATAATGGTTTTGGATTACTCGGCCCATAACTTTATTTGCATTCGTCTCGCTGTGACTATCATTCTCAATGCGCAACACTAAATAGGCCCTCCTCTTAAGTGTATGTGATTTCGTTATTCGCTAGAAACAAATGTTATAAACCCAAGTAAGCGGAAATTAAATATTGTCTTAAATATTGTGAAATATTGTTAACGAAAAACAAGGGTCCAAGGAACTGTCAGCTAGATTGATCAGGCAATATTCTATAAATACCAACTCAGGCAACTGATCAGCTGATTACTGCTGGGTAAATTTTCTCAAATCCATCAATGGATTGTTATATTTTATCAACGTATTTTCCTCTTTAAAACTAATTTACAGTGAATAATTTCATATGTAAAATGATGATTATTTCATGTCATTTTTGTTTGTTTTTGTTTAGTTCCTGAACATGATGAGCACATGTGTTTTTATTATATATATAAAAAAACTTATTCAGTGGACAATTTTTCTTTGGACCATAATATTTAACATGATGACATCAAAAATGTTGCTAAATGAGTTATCTAATTTCCCCATATTTGTGAATGACAAGAAACAATGTGAATTTGACAAGCACAATACTTTATTATGTGTGAAACCTAAATACATAGGATATGTGTAAACAATAAATTATCATTTTAATAGTTCTACAAATATTTGCATTTAATACCCTTGCGATGTTACATTGTTATTTTACGGCAACAGTTACCTCCAAACATAATTATTTTCTTACTTTATCAGATAAGAAGTTAAGACTTACTGATAATAGGTAATTTAACATTAACATTTTCTTCTTTTTATCTTCATGAAAACAAGACTCATAATAAATTTGTATTTATGTGACCTGTTCATATATGATTTTTTTGGTAAAAAGTATTAAAATTAAAATTAGACACTGCTAATGTAAAGAAATGAGGTTAATGGTAAAATGTTATAAGAGGACCTCTTGTTGGTCATTTCTTCATCACCCATAAATTTGAGTTTTTCTTTACTTACCATGTTCTTAAAATTTACACATTACACATTAGAATAATTTAAGGTCTCACACAGCTTTCCACTCTCAGGCAGCCAATTAGATTATGGGGAAAAATATACCACTGTAAACCTTGTAATGGGAGAATAATAAATAAAAATACATTTCTTATTTTGTCAAATGTCCAGTTTATCATCCCAAGAAATGCTACATAATTATCATTAAAATTAAGCTAGCTATGCATATTGGGGCCCTTTATCTGCTATGATAATATGACAATTGCATAATAGAAGAAGTGGGGTTTTTTCAGTAAACATAGTAAATAATTGATTTTTGGTTTAAAGAATATACTTGAGACAAACATAATTCTACATGTCTTTAATACTCTGTATTGTCTGTTAATTCTGAAAATAATTAACTGTGATATTGAGCTTCTACCTAAAACTAATAATATGAAATTAATTTTGAGATTATTTCATCCCATCTAAAATACAAAATATATTTTACGATGCATAAATGTATATCATTGTTGAAAAAATAAATAATGTTTTTGAAAAATATACCTAATAAGGTTGATTGGTGCCCACCATGTTTATCGTCATCATTTTGTCTGCTCCCTATAAGAAATCAAAATAGTTAAGAAAAAATATAAATACATATATTACTTTTTTGAGTTTACATATATTTAGGTATGATTTAATACATTTAAGTTTAAACGTGGTAATGTTGGGTTTTTTTCAAAAAGAGTTTATTCATTGTCCTGAGAGAGTATGTTTAAATAATTGAAGTCTTCGTGTTTAAAAAACCCCAATTAATTATAGGCCAAAATACATTGATTATATTGATTTGGATAAACTCCACCTGTTGAAAGGGGAAACAACTGCTGTGGTTGCAAAATATCTTGGTCGTGAGATGTACAGTCCGTCCGGCAAAGATTGATCGTTTCCTGCATTAACATTGAGTATTGCTTTAGATCCAAATTATTTGAGTGTTTATTTTCTTAAAATATAAAATTTTAGTCTCGATTATTTTAATATAACTATGAAATATGTTTTTGATCGATCGGCTCTAAATCAACACTTCGTTATAACGTGACATTTCTTATGTGGTTGATAGTTGTTGTTTTTTAAAAATACCAAAAACAATATGGTTTGTTTCACTATTTCATCAGTATTTTTACACGAATTAATTAACTGTTTCATTAGCTTTGTTATTAGCTTTGAAAACGCCCAGTAAAGAATATACCGGAGTGGCTCACCTGGTCCTGTAATATCGATGCGGTATCTCGCTTCGGTTACCGTCTTCCCATTCTGCAACTGAATCTCGTACAATGGGAAGCCGAAATTCTCTGATACATCTCCACCTATCACACCACTTCTTCTCCCACAAAATTTCTCTCGGTCAGCAACTTTCGGAGATCGAAACATCGTCGCTACAGTAACGTTTTGCCAGCTTGGGATTTCCTGTACCAGACGACCTCGGGTATCCCCGATTCGAAAATAGTGCCGTCAATTATTTTTAGCCAGCCAATCAAAACGCGATGACACAGCTCTCGACTCTCAGCCAGCCAATCATATTGGGTGAATAAAATTAAACCACTGCGAATAAACCACTGCTGGCGATTGAAGATCAAGCCCTGTTATGGAAGAAAAAATGTGTCACAATAATGAAAGGAAGACCGCGACCTGAATAGCCTTCGGCGCTTATTCCACGGGGTTCCAACGTAACGGAGTTTATGGACTCGGTAAGTTAAATAAAAAACAGGCAACGCAATAGTGAAACATATACAACCGGAAGTACTGAACGACAAATGCATTCGACAGAGCATGATCTTTTGTCTTCTAAATGGTCTGCGTTGATATAATATTCGTAATAACTTTTTGGCCCTTTTTGAATTTTGTTCTGAAATGTCAATGGGACTCATGTGTAATTGAGATATGACCTTATGGGTGTGCATAGAAAGAACATATAGTTCTATTTTTTAATCAATGGTTTATAACGTGTCACATATGGTCTTATACGCAGACAAAAGGCCCACCTCCACACTAAGATTGAGACAGGAAGATCTGACTTGATGTAGGAGTAAGTATATACTCTAGATCTGAACCCTAGGTTCCTCATCATAAAGAGGTTGACATCCATAAATTTCTCTTCCTTAAGTGTATCACTTCTAAATGCCTTTCAAAGACTTATACGACATCAACATGGAGATGCTGCTGTAATATCCATCAACAAGAACAACACGACCATCAGTAATAGCGTTAAGGCCAACAGCCTCTTGATCATCTTACAGTGTTGCCGAGACAGCATCCACGATCCCAGAGGTTTCCAACTGTCTTCGCCGTCTACCCTTCTCCAGCCATAACAAACATCCTCCATCATGCCAGTTGCAGAGTAATCATGCATCAGATCCAGCACCTACGCAGACAAGAGGCCCACCTCCACACGCAGGGTGAGACAACAAGATCACACCTTGAGTGAGTGAGTGAGTGAGTTAATATTTAAAGTCAGATCACACCTTGAAGATATCATCTGAATGAAAGAGTAATTATGTACTCATTCCTCATAATGGAGAATTTGACATCTATACATTTCTCTTCCTAATGGTCTTGTAGTGTTTAAATTCTCGATAATTTATTAGTTGTTCAGTTTTAGTGTTGTTTAAACTCTGAAATACATGACGTTTGCTTGGACGTTTACCGCAATAATGACAAGGAGACAGTGCCAACGTGTCTGTTCATGGCCTAGTTTCATCCTAAATTGGCTACTCCGCTACTGTGGAATGACATGGTTTATCAAATTCAGTATGTAAGGGAGATAATCGCATTGCAGTCAAAAACGTGCTTTAAGATGTTGCTTTTATTTAAGATGTAAAACAAGAAATGAATTAAAACCAATATTGTAAATACATATTTTGGGGAGATCATTTTATTGAAAATATAATTTGACCAACAAATTAAGAGGTTGCCGCCGTGTTGATGCATCACATCGAACGTCTTCTTGTATTTCGTTTGTTTGTTGTTTAACGCCGCACTCAGCAATATTCCAGCTATATGTCGGCGGTCTGTAAATAATCGAGTAGAGTCGAGTATTTATAATATATTGTGTGTACGATATGTTTAAGTAAGTAAGTGTTTTTAAATGATAAAGACTTTAGAGAACACTCGATCTTGATTGGAGGTTACCCCCCGAAATGTCTAAATATTAATCATTTGATCTTATGTACGTTTGTCCGTGTATGAACGTCTAAATGTTTATAACAGCATTTCCATACCCACAAACACTGTCAGTGTGTGAGCAGGAGCTCGACATACAGAACCTGAAAAAAACAGCAAATCTACACCACAATTTACAAGTCCAGATGTCTTCAATTTTCTACAAATCAAAAGATTGTCACAGCTTCTTTCAAGTATATACCAAACTAGAATTTAACAACATGCTAATAAATAATAAAGTCTTAAAACTTTTCACTTCACAGACTAAGAGTTTATCTGATGCTGGAGATAAATGTCACGTGAAGATGTCACAGTCACAGGCCACAAACACCTAGCATTGAACTTCAAATGAAATCTAGTGCTTTCAAAATTAATTCTGCACTTGAAAGCATTATATACATTCATTTTATCATGTTTTATCACTCCCCGGGGTGGGTTTGCTGTGCTTTGAGATAGTAACTCTGGTAAACGTGTCATGAAATTATACAATGACGTGCCAGTCAAAGGATGAACTGTCTCCATGAGTGATGAAACTGAATTTAGATGTTAAGGTTTTTCATGTGAGAGACACAGAAGCGTCTTGAGAGAAGTTCTGTTTGATGGAAAGATGTTTTGTGATAATGAATCCTTATCACAAGCTGGCGACTCCAGGTCGTTCCGTCTATGAACAAGGGATTCTCCTTGTGGGCTGTGATGAAACCTGGCCGCTTGGTGAATCAAACATCCCAGATGTTGCGCGATGTATTTTATTCACACAGAAAGTATACTCAGGAGAGATTTTAACCATGTACGAATATTGAATCTTGGGGCGTGATTGTGTGGCTTGGCTTATCCATGGTACTGAAGGCGACTCTGTATGAGTGTTTTCATACCAAGAAACGTTGAGATGTGGATCGACATGTAGACATTTAAAATGCGTGTCAACGACTTTGACTGCGTAACGATAGAAATGAACGACTCTTACTTCTTAATGCAATAATGTTTTCAACGACAGCATAAACGGCATCATATGACTTGTAAACGTGGATGCAATAACATTCGTTAACATAGACATGCGTTGTTAATATATAACTATTCATATTGAACAGAACGATTGGTCCTATACATAATGTGACCAGATTCCAGATCGAGGGACCGCCCGAATATGTATTTCGTGCTTATGTACATTAAATATAAACTTCCCGCATTTCTTAGAAGTTGACGGATGACAAAGTAGATTTATGAATAACAACTTCCTTACTGTGATAGCATAGAATGTGTTTTCCCTAAATTAGTTGTCTTCTTTGTCATCCGTCAACTTCAAAGAATTAAAGCTTGTTAACAACACACTTAATAGCTCTTAATAGCCTTGGAGAAGCTTGGGGTATAAGGCTACCCGATCGAAGGTTTTCTTCTCAAACGTCCGTCCGTCCGTCCGTGCCTTGACGCTTCTCACCTATACAAGCTTAATGCTCTATATCTTCTGGAATAACCGGAAACAGTTTGTACGGGAGCGTCGGTGCCTAGAAGGAAATTTTACACACTGACATATCAAATGCATTCAACACAAAAAGGATACAAGCTGTTCACACAAGGATTTTGTAAGGGTTTGGACTACAACTTGGGCGATGGGTGGTCGCTAGGGCTAAATATAGTGAACCGCAAAAGAAACGTCACCGTGGATAGATATATGAGAAACCAAATTTGCCCAAACACTGTAAACATACTTTGAGAGTGTCAAATGTTCATAATGTGAAACACAACACTCAGAAAATGGCATCACTTTGAGACATAATAAAAAGAAGAACCTTGGCAAAACTGATCATCAAGGTTGAAATTAAAGTGTCAAATGTTCATAAAGTGAAACACAACACTCAGAAAATGGCATCACAAGTCAGTATCTCGTGTGTCCGCCATGTGCATTGATGACTGCCGTGCAACGTCTATACATGAAATGGATGAGGCGGTTGATGAAGGCCATAGGCACTTGAGCCCACACTCTGAGGAACGCCTGACGCAGTTCAGGTGCAGATGTCGGCCTTGGTCGACGTCATTTTAATCTCGCCCCATAGGTGCTCAATGGGATTTAAATCGGGACCGAGGGCAGGCCACTGCATGGTTCTGATGCCAAATTGCTGGAGGAAGTCTCTTGTTGCTCTCGCAGTGTGGGCACGGGCGTTATCATGCTGTAACTCGTGGTTGCGGCGACGTGCCAAATGAGGTATGGCGTGTGATCTCAAGACTTGATCAATGTACCGAGCTGCTGTGACACCATTGCCTCTCCCTGGACCGATGTTCTGCAAGACCACAGGGCCGACCCTCTGTGCAAGACCAATTCCACCCCACACCATGATGCTCGGACCAACCCACGAGTCTCTCTCAACAACACAAGCATCCGAAGAACGTTCCCCATCTACCATCTGCTCTTGAGATACAGTTCGGTTCCCGTCTAAGAAGAGGACTCTTCTCCACTGCTGGTGGCGCCAATGCTGGTGCTGTGTTGCCCAATGAAGATGGTCCCGGCGATGACATGGTGTCAGAATGGGTCCTCGGTGTGGCCTGTGACAGTGGAGGTGGCTGCTAGTCAATCGTCGACGCACGGTGTCCGCATTGATGTGTCGCTGGTGTCCCCATGGTCTGTCGAGCAGTTTCCGCAGCAGTAACAAAGCATCTTGAAGATGCTGTCGTACAATATGACGATCCTGACGTCGAGTGGTGACCCTCGGTCTTCCACTACGTGGTCGGTCATCTGTAGTTTTGGTGGTCTGGTACCGTTGCTGGAGCCTGCATATGGTCCTTACGTGGACTTGAAATGCATTGGGTACTTGCCGAGCGGTTTGTCCAGCTTGCAATCGTCCAAGGGTTGGTGTCGCTAATTTCTTGTCAATCTTGGCATGTGGTAGAAATTCAATATCGAATGAATGTTATCCGATCTGGGTGGATTTTTATTGGGCAAGAAATGGGGCAACGCATGTGCATTTGAAATTGCACGGAACTCACGTGCATCGGGTTACCATGGCCGTTGACGTGATGCGTTTTTGGCGATCGGTTTTATTGTCATCTGCTTTGAGGTTTTTTATCATCAAATTTCATTTTTCCGGACAAGGTAATGTTTAATTTAGGAAACTTTGACAAAAAGTACCCAGATATTTAAATGACAAATTGTCATGCAATGTTACTTTGGGTGACGTTTCTTTTGCGGTTCAGTATATATACATCAAGTATATATACATTAAGTATATATATACGGATAATAGCATGACACTAACGAATGTAAACATGCACAGGAACGAAGCAAGCACAGCTCTATGTGGTACACAATATGATCTATTATGTTGTATGTAACTGTCAGGGTACGGACGCTTGAGTTCGTCGTTACTTCCCTTCAGGCGTTCACGTCCGATCACGTAACCTTTGACGAACATTGTAATTTGTAGATTGTGTGTTTGTTGTTAAACGCCTTACTCAGCAATATTCCAGCCACATGACTGCGGACTGCAAATAATTGAGTCTGGACTAGACAATGCAGTGATTGATATTATGAGCAACTGTCCACGTCTTTGGTTGGGTCCACTGACACGCTATTACCACAGTCACCTAAGTCCCACATCAGCATAAGTTGTTTGGGAACTGGATTAAATATAGTTTGTTGATATAATCCTGAAAATGTATGGCTTAAAAATACATAAAACATGTACAAATGAAACCGGATTTGCCTGACTAAAAAAAGAGATTAGTTTCACCAATTTATCACGAAATTAATCAACAGATATTTCACCACTATTAGAAAATCGTTTGTGTCTTTATTAATATTCTTTGCCTGGCATAGCTACGGAGGGTGACAATTTAGATAGAATCGTTATTACTCGTCTTCTTTATCCCTTGTGTAAGCAAGACTTTGCGTCTTCATCGCCAACAACCAATTTGCAATTTCTATCCTGAGAATGTATGCGTTTCTGATTTACTCGCACTTCAAAAGGAGAGAGTTAATAGGGGAGATCACTCATAAATCATCACAGCGGTTATTTTAAGCAACAACCTGATTGGGTCTTTTCTGGTGTGTATTAAGTTATGTTACATGACAAATATACGGCAAACAATGAGGAAACACCGGGGTGTGCAGTTGGTGAATACAGCGCTGTCTGAATTCCCGGTTAGCAGGAGATCTCCAGGAACCTAGGCGACCAAATGGATGAGGCGGCCAGGTTCGGTGTTGTGTGTGATAG
Organism: Haliotis rufescens; assembly: GCF_023055435.1. Lineage (NCBI taxonomy): Eukaryota > Metazoa > Mollusca > Gastropoda > Lepetellida > Haliotidae > Haliotis > Haliotis rufescens. The sequence continues at coordinate 27,707,498 of NW_025964361.1, forward strand.
CGTGTCATCGTATGCCAATCAATGTTCACAGTATCGATCACTGGATTGTCGGGCACTTACTTGATTATTTACGGGCCTCCGTCATATGCCAGTAACGTTCATTGAAGTCATAAGATTTGTTGTACGTGTCGCCTGAGGGAAATATCGAAAGTTAATGAAGGAGAAAAAACAGTGTTGATTACCTGTCGAAAAAGATTCCATTTGGCGAAAACAGCAAACTAGCTGTAGACATACAGGCGATGGTATCAGAAGAACCAATGCACAACTACACTATGATATCTTTTGGTTTTGTAACTTTTATTTACTCTGAAATACAGGTTTATAAAAATAATATTATGATGGCTTCGCGTTACTGTTCTTACAACTGATTCCGTGCCAGGAAATCCCTGATGATGATGCTTCATTCGTCAACACTCGCCCCTTTCCGTAATCTGCAAGAAGGCTCGTCCCCCTTTCGATGAATGTTATGTGCGAAAATACGACAAACCAATCAGAATGCGCGTATGATTTCAAGTTCTTCGTAAAAAAATCCCTCAGAAATAATTTTTGATTTTGCATATGTCTTGCTTCTAAAAACATACCAAAGACGCAGTAAAATATGTTCAATCATATTGTATAATTCCGCACGTCCAGATGTGCTTTAAATTGCTTCTGAAATATATATGATATATGGGGAAATATATGTGAACCAACGAGTTGACAATTGTTTTAAGTATGTCCGTTTGCGCTAAGACGGAACTCGGTCGCAAAAATGGCAAAAATGAGAGGGACACGAGTCGCTATTCGGCTTGTCCCGGAAAACACGAGTTGGTCACGAATGGATTCTGCTTGTGCATTTGAAAAAGTAAAGTTGAAAAAACTCTTGGTCGTAATGGAAAACAAAAAAATCAATAGTATATCAGCCATAACGTGGCTTCAGTCGGAGAAATCCATGGAATCTGTTGTTTCCGGGAGTTCTACTTGATTATGGTTCTACTTCCGGAATCCGCAAATTCACGTAATTTCTTCATTACCAACTGCACCCCTTGTACTGTAAATAATTTAATTGACAAAAAAATGAAATTGGTTCAAATAAAGCAGATTATCTTTGATTGTGTTTTACTATGTGATACGCCGTCTTCTCCAGGCAACTATTTTACTTGTAATTGAATCATGAAGTGTTAATCCTATAAGTGCTCCGTTAATCTCGTTACAGAGAAAGAAAGGATATTTGATTTATGATTTGCCAGCTTCAAAGAAATTGATCTGAGGCTGAATACTTGCTATAAAACTTTTGTCCTAATTTTAACCTTTATGCTGAGTTTTATGTCTTCAGAAAAGCATTCCCACGTTGTACCGCTACACAGACTCGGTGTTTGTCGTCTCAGATCTGAATACCGCCGTCTCTTTTGTGTACTGCCAGGACAGACTGTTAGTTATGACAATGGCTCCATTTCCCTATAACCGCTGCTACTTTTACATGGAGTAGAACAGTTTCCCACTTGAACGCGGAGCTTCCTCCACTTTCCAGATCTTTAAATCCAGACTGAGGCCTTCAACTCGTCTCTTTCAGCTAGCCTATATTGACTGACCTGAACATTTCTGTGCGTGAGCTTACAGTGCGTGAGGAGTTATGGGTTTTACTAACAGAGTGTTATTATATTAGTATGTTGTTTCAGCTGAGCATCAAGCGTCCATCCAGATGACGTCGGAATGTAAATGCACATAATCGCATCTTGTCCACAGGAACCGTTGCCCTCCGTAAGGCATGGATCGGATGGTCAGCCTCGATGAATTGGTTGATTGCCCGTCAGCGTGTGGTGTTGCTCATAACATCCATCTCTGGTTTGTCTGCTTCTGACTCATGCACCCCTTTGCCATCAACCGCCATGTGACTTGAATATTACTGAGTGCGACATTGGACAAAAAAGTCAAATAAACTTCAAAGTAACTGTGACACACTATTTCTATCGATGATGCAAACATAAATGTATTGGGTCCGAAAACTGTCCTGCACCATTGTTATATGGCGTAGAAGTAGTGACGTCAAATGCGTCTATCTCGATATAAAAAAAACGAATAATAACATACCAAGTACCAAGCATTTTGTAGAATTTTCAGATACTATTTAATGATATGTTGTTTTTGCAAGACAACAGAGGCCAAAAACAATATAATTATGGCATGAATACCCCTTATGGATTAGAATAGGCGCCCTGGATCTCATGCTTGTCGTATGAGCCAACTAAATTGTGGATCAGGTTGTCCGACAGTGCAATTTGGCTGTTTGCTTATTGCCCACCGATGTATTTGGTTGTAGAGAAGGCGGTTACACATTTGGCTGGTTCTGAACATGAATATTCAAAGGGAGACATTAAAACAAAATTATTGGTCTCTTCGGCGTTGTACAACATTAAGTTGTTTTTTTATTTGTTGTTGAACGCCGCACTCAATATTCCAGCTATATGGCGGAGGTCTGTAAATAATCATGTCTAGGCCAGACAATCCAGTGATTGACATCATGAGCATCGATCCACGCAATTGGGATCAATGACATGCATCAACCAAGTCAGCGAGACTGACCATCCGATCCCGTTAGTCGCTTCTTACGACAAGCAGAGTCGCTTTTTACACCAAGCGTGAGTTGCTGAAGACCTATTCTTCCCCAGATCTTCAGGGGACACAATATTTAGTCATTCAGTGATAGGTATTCTGATAGCCTTACAAATAACTTTCAAAAATAAGTCGATGTTGTGTATCATGCATGACAACTGTGAAAATAACTAACAAATGAAGAACAGAAGACTTACGTAACAGTTATTTACAAAGTCGAAAAAAGTTAATTGTAAAATTAATTTTAAAAATAAGATTATTCGCCAAAACAGATTCATATTTGGCGTAAAGGGCAAAGACACTGTGGAAATATTATGAATTGACCGTTGAAAATCAGTTATGACACCAGATGTTCACTAAAAGGGTAAGCTACCGGTAGTAGCCGCCTTTCACACGATTTGCACACAAAGAGTAAGTATTGATTGCTTGATTCCGCACATCAGTACTCCAGCAATGCGAGCAAACCAATAAAGTGATAGATGGACGAGAAAATAAAGTGACACGATGGTGCATTTACTGATTTTGTTGAAACTAATTAAAACGCTATGCTATTTTTGAATTATGTCTGCTGTGTATAAGTGCAGAGGCTTTGCTGCTTGTAAGTAAAGATAAACGTTTAAAAAGTTGTTTTCTTTGCGACACAGTGGGGACTGGAGGGGTGGGGGAGGTAGTGGTGCATTGAATGAAGAGATATGCATATGTAAAGTGTGGAAGGTTTCACTGAACAATTTGACCAGCAAGAAATAGGTGTTCGCCAAAATATTTGTATTAGGGTTATAACTTTAATAATGATCCTTTTTGGGACTTATAGACAATTCTGAAACAATTCATCATCAAATTGTTTTTATAATGCATAATAGCTTATGTATATACGATTAAAGTAAGTAGAACAATTAAGTTTGCGTATAAAAATACATATTTATATATATATGGGGTGGGGTGCCTATTCTAGTTCGGACTAATGTTGGTTTAATAGTGCTAGCTCACGGATATACCATGTTTAATATGAATACCCCTCTCAGACACAGTACACTCACTTCGAGTCCACTTGGCCTTTGTTTCATCTTTTTAATGCCGAGCGCCAGGCAGGGTGACAATAAGTTCCCCTCTCAAGGCAAATGTACTGACCAAATATTCATGGAGGCGATCCTCGAAATTGTAAAGCGTCTTACACCAGGCATTGTTAAGATCAACTCGCGGCGGAGTCATTCCAGAGAGCCATTCCTCGTACATCAAGCAAAGACGACTCACGCAATATAAATTCAGACAACTGAGAGAGGGGCTCGGCAATTGATATTCAGGACAGTCACTCGTATGTTCTCCTTAACATTATGGTAATGACAATCAGACGTAGATTCTGGATTTAGTACCTTCCTGTGCGTCCGGCTTTTTCTTGTGCATTCAATATTTTCTTAAATAGTCTTACATTTTGTTGGTAAAATGGGATATGAAAATTGAAATGAGTTGGAACGAATCCTGAAAGTATTCTACTACTTCAATGAATGTGTAATTGTTTTAACTTAATGTAACACGCAACGCGCACTCCAGGGGATATTTCCAAATCAAAGAAATGTGGTTTTTTGCGACAACGAAAGTACATGTCAAATTCATTCTGATAAATGTGCACTTTTGTTTTAGTTTTGCGTACAGCCTGACTAGCAACGCATTTCAACGGCATTTTGAACTGTTTGTGAGGTGAGTATATGGGCAATTCTCTATAACTTTCGAATGGGCATACAAGTAAATACTTGAATTTGAACAATACCCACAAAAGCAAAAAACCGTTTTTAGCGTTATATTTATTTACATGTTAATTTACTGAACACGACTAACAATCCTGCTGTTTGCTTCACGTTGTATATTTTGTACGGAATCATGGTTCGTTATTCTGTGATGTAAAGGGTGGTCCCGCCGTGATATTGCTTGATTATTGCTAAAAGCGTCGTATAAAACATACTCAGTCACTCTACAGGTAAATGTTTTATATGTTTGGTTGTTGGTTGGTTGGTTTGTTGTTTAACGCCGCACTCAGCAATATTCCAGCTATATGACGGCGGTCTGTAAATAATCGAGTCTGGACCAGACAATCCAGTAATTGATATCATGAGCATCGATCCACGCAATTGTGATCGATGAAATGTATCAACCAAGTCAGCGAGCCTGACCACCCGATCCCGTTAGTCGCCTTTTACGACAAGCATAGCCGCCTTTTACGGCAAGCATGGGTTGCTGAAGACCTATTCTACCCCGGAATCTTCACGGGTGTTTTTTATGTGATGGTCCTGGATACAATGCTCACATACGCTATTCTCACTTTCATACTTCTCTAGACAGATTGTGATTTGTGTCTTAATACTACCAACGATTGTTATTTTATATCTTCAAAGGGGGTTAAAGTAGTGTAAAACATTTATCCCCCCTGAGAGGATATGTAAGACCAGATCATTCAAAGTACCTTTATTCCTACCACAGTTTAAAAACGTAGTATATTTTAATTGATGACTAAATTCCGTATCATCGCCAGGAGCTGAAGGGATGGTGTTAATCCTGCTGGGGAACCGTGCAGGTAGCAGAAGTATCGTCAATCCCCACGGCCCCTAGCTAGTATGATACCTGACTTTGGTTGATGGTGATCTCTAGCCCGTTTTTATCATGTTTTGTTATGTAAAATGATATCGTGTTATCGTTCCAAACTAGTTTTATATATGTCTGTGATGCTCTTGTTATTTTTCTGTCCTTTGCTGACAGTTTTTTTAGGAAGTCTAAACATATTTCGTATGCATGTCTAAATTGTTGTAGTCACGATATGGCTGAAATACTGCCGATGTGACTATAAGTCTTAACTCACTCACTCACTCACTCACTCACTCACTCACTCACTCACTCACTCACTCACTCACCTATCCTTCTATTTAGAGACTGTGATTTGTGCGTCTGTATTTGAAACGAAAACTATATGTTATGCACCATTGTACATTTACCACTAAATTTAAATTCGAAAACATAACGACCCTATCATTTGAGATAACACCGACACTCTGGCATTATTTTAATAACACAAAGATTGTCATTTACCCTAATAATTGGACATATTGTGCTAAATTCTTCAGAATATAAATGACCTGTCGACACCATGGTGCCGTAGTATGTTGGTCGTCTATTGCTCATATCAGAACCTACCTGATCTGTTTCAGGCAGTGCACTGTGCACTTGGCACTGGCGACATATAAGTCCCACGAGGTATATGTAAATTGGTGTCTGTTTCATTTCTCCCGATATATATTTGTATGATAACCGTGCACAAAGACAATCGCTCACTCTGTTAGAAGTGACATGTGAAGTGAATTGCTGATATCGCCATTGCACAGACATATTTCACATGGGAGGACAAGAAAATCATTTTATGAGAGGATTGCTTTGAATTGCTACCAACAGAGACGTCTTGGAGAGTGTCATGTTACGCCAGCATACATGGCTGTGCTCTTCTTCAGTGCTAAAGCTACACGTGCTGGGTATCGTCTGTAGTCTCCATGTATAACACGTGTCGTATGTTATGTACATTAGGGCACAATGCTGTTAGAACCCCAATAATGTGTTTAAGTCTTTAAGTATGATCTGCGCCGATGGCTGCATTTGTGGAAGATCGTTTAAGGAATCCATTTAATTGTTGGTTGGTTTGTTGTTTAACGCCGCACTCAGCAATATTCCAGCTATATGACGGTGGACTGTAAATAAGCGAGCCTGAACCAGACATTCCAGTGATTGACATCATGAGCATCGATCCACGCAATTGGGATCGATGACATGCATCAACCAAGTCAGCGAGTCTGATCACGCGATCCCGTTAGTCGCCTCTTACGACAAGCAACGTCGCCTTTTACGGCAAGCATGGGTTGCTGAAGACCTATTTTAACCCAGAACTTCGGGGATACTAGCCGTTACTGATGTATGAAAGTAGATATTATGACTGCTAATGATAATGATATACGATAGGTGTAATGTCGGAAATTGGGGTTATATGGGAATTTGGTTGACGTTCTTGGATCAGTTGTGCGTAATACCAGCACGATTTGTCAAACATTCATTCACTCGAAGAGGCATACTGCTTATGAGTCACCGAATGGCGATTTGAGCGCTTGGCAAAGTTCAGCCAACGTAGTCGGCTACAGGTCTCTCTGTCTTGTCCTAGGCGTGTTCAAGATGTCCATGGCATGCCAAGGATGTTGTGCTGCTTGAGATGAGCATTTGCGATTCGTGCACAGTGAGCACGGGCGTTGTCTTTCTGAAAGACAAAACGTCGACCCACATGCCTTGCAAACAGGACAGCAAAGCGCGTGTCAGTATGTTGCCCCGACGGTACTGTCCAGTGACACTTCCTTGTACAATATGGAGTGGGGTTTGCTCAGTCAAAGATGTCCACCCCATACAATAAGCGATCCACTGCCAAATCTGTCATGAGACCTCAGGTTGTCGTTGGCTTGACCTTCATTTCAACGTCGCCAGACACGACCACGCCTATCAAGGAAGTGAATGTGGACTCATATGAGAACATGAAACGTGACCGGCGACGATCAACTTCTTCCCACGTTGTGTACACCATTAAAGCCTGTTGGCAACATCACGATTAATAAGGGGCGGCACAACACGTGGCCGTCAAGGATGGAGATGATCTGCATGCAGTTTGATTTGCCGTTTGAGCTCGATTTCTCGGAGCCTATTCTCTGAGCAATCGACCCTGCCCTCTTATCGTTGACCTGGGATCCCCTGTAAGGGGTCGATCGTCCACATTTTGGTTTTGTTGGTACCTGTTTCATAGTCTCCCTATCACAAACTGTGAAACATTTAACGCATTGGCCACTGCACGCTTTCAGTCAGTTTCCAGCATCCCAATTGCCAGTGGGACGCTCCGCGCGTTGAAGACGCCGGATTGCTAGTTCATCCATAAACAATGAATGAAATCAAGTAAATATAAATCACAACTGCATGATATGTAGAATCAATAAGATTGACAGACATAATGGTCCACAGAGATTAATCGAACTCTTTGAAAGTGTCAAAATCAGGAATGCAAGTGTGTGGTGCTACTGCGTCAGGCACGTGCAAATTTTATAATGTGTTTGGTGTTCAGTTTTACAGCCATAAACGTTCTTGCATAAGATGTTGTCGTCCTTGTCCAAATAGTAGGTATTAGCATTTAAATTTCACGATCCCTTACGTTTTTGAAGAGTTAACGCATTGTACGATGTAAATGGATTCCTGACCCGTGGAGATCCGGGATAAAATAGGTCTTCAGCAACCAATGCGTGCCGTTAAAGGCGACTATGCTTTTCGTAAGAGGCGATTAACGGGATCGGGTGGTCAGGCTCGCTGACTTGGTTAGTGCATGTCATCTCGTCCCAATTGCGTGGATCGTTGTTCATGATGTCAATCACTGGATAGTGCAGGCTCGATTATTGATTGCGGCGTTAAACCAAAAAAACGGTTGTAATATCCATTTTTATCATACAACTATTACAAGAAACTAATGTCTCTAACAATTTTGGAATCTTAAGTTATTTTCGAGTATCCCTTCTTTTTCGTTGACAACATATATTAATACGGGCCTGGATACTCTGAGACATTGACGTTTTTAATGCGAGTGATTGAGTTTTGTTTGACGCCGCGTTGGACAATACACCAGTATAGTTGCGGCCTGTCAGCTTTATGTGAGAGAAATGCCCAAAGTGGTACAAGTGGTAGACTTAGGTGAAACCTACGGGTATGGTGCTGGCTAACAAAGAAGTCATGTCAGGACGAACCTAGAATCACAGATGGAGGTATCCGGCACGCCTTTGAGACGCACCTCCTTGGCAGGTAACTGTATCGCTCGTGCCGATTGGACCACCCGAACCACCTTGTAACTGGAAAGGAAACGAGGAAGGTAACAGACAGAAACATACGTTGGTATATAAAACCAATAGCAATTGATGTTATTTTCCGTTCCATTATTACATCAATTCCAAATGTACCCCAGGCGCAGTAGAATGCAACAGACATATGTGTATATTGGAAACGTTAACATGTATTTATGTATTCAGTTTCCAACCGGACACGAGTGAGTGAGTGAGTGAGTGAGTTTTGGTTTAACGCCGCTTTTAACAGTATTCCAGTTATATCGCGGCGTGTCAGTTTAATGTGGGAGGAAAGCCCGAACTGATGCAGGTCCCACAATCATAGGTTTCTGGCGTGCCCAAAGGACGCAACTCACAGCGAATCGCGTGGCCTTAGACGACTGGGCCACCCGTGCCCCCCAATCGGACACGACAGCTATGTCTCATCGACAGCACATACTATGTTAGTTAAGCCATTCTGATCTTTAGAAACAGATACGAAATATACGCCGATAGTTTGTTATTGAAAGACAAGGAGTAGTGTTCATGCTCATTGTTGTTCACATGAGAAGGGGCGGTCGGGTAGCCCAGTGGTTAAAGCGTTCGCTCGTCACGCCGAAGACCCAGGTTCGATTCCCGACATGGGTACAATGTGTGAAGCCTATTTCTGGTGTCCCCCGCCGTGATATTGCTGTAATATTGCTAAATGCGGCGTCAAATCAAACTCATTCACTCACATGTGCAATTTACTTTGAAGTGATATCGATATTGGAGGATATTTCAGACGATGAGGGATACGTTTCAAATGTTAATTAGTCTAATATTACCTTATGAAATAGGATGGACCTAAAACTTCTCAGCGTACATGCATCTACTAAAACAAAGGTTATCATGATCACACATTATGCTTTCTACCAGTTCATTTCAAATAATATTAACAATCATACATTATACTACGCTTATAACGAACTTAAAGGGACCACTAATGTCACTTCGTTATAACCGTAGTTGGTTATAGGCAGATACACAGCCTATATACAGAAAATCGACGGGGTCCAAAAACAGTTCGTTATAACCATCAGTTCGATATTAGCGAGTTCGTTTAAAACGTAGTTTACTGTAATAAAAACAATACAACTGTATTGAGAGAGTGAGTTGGGTTTAACGCTGCTTTGAACAGTATTATATTATAGTTATATCACGGGATGTCAGTTGGATGTGGGAGAAAAGTCCGATGCGATGCAGGTTTTAGATATTTACCACTTTGGTGAAACCCACGGGTATGGTGCAGAGATTCGAACCCACGACCTTGGATTGCTCGTGTGCCCAAGGGACGCAACTCTGCACAGCGGTTTAGATGACTGGGCCACCCATGCCCACTGCATTGAGCTTTTTCATGGTAATATGATGCTTAAAGAGACCCTTTATTACCCCGACCAATGGATCAGTGTGCATTCAATTTTCATTCTCATCTGAGAGAGTTTCATGTTTATATGGTAGAGTTACATGTGTCTTTGAGAGAGTTTCATGTTTATATGGCAGCGTTACATGTGTCTTTGAGAGAGTTTCATGATCATGTGTATATGACAGACTTGCATGTGTTAACGACAGACTTGCATGTGTCCACCACTGACTCGTATGTGACAAAAGCAGAGCTGCATGTGACTGTGAGAGATTTTCATGTGTATTTGACAGAGTTGCGCGTGAAAAGGACAGAGTTGATTGTGTCTATGACAGAGTTACATGTGTCTTTGAGAGAGTTTCATGTGTATGTGACAGACTTGCATGTGTCTACGACAGACATGCATGTGTCTACGACAGAAGTTTATGTGTCTACCACAGACTTCCATTTGTCCACGACTGACTCGTATGTGACAAAAGCAGAGCTGCATGTGTCTGTGTGAGATTTTCATGTGTATTTGACAGAGTTGCGCGTGAAAAGGACAGAGTTGATTGTGTCTATGACAGAGTTACATGTGTCTAGGAGAGAGTTTCATCTGTATATGACAAAGTTGCATGTCAGTGATGTACGCCTCTCCCTGGTGGGCCAAGATAGGGACGATTTATTCCTCTGAACTAAACGCATATGACCCAGTTATGGCTGACCCCCCGAGGCTGGGCTACAGATCAACCGAAGAAAATCATCGTTCAAGTCCGCAGCCCAGCAGCCTCCCTCCGGTATATAAACCAACCAAACTGGAAATGTGACTTGCCCCAGGGGCACGTATAGAACCCATCCATGAATATCTTGGACGCACCAACTGAAGTCCACACTTCTTGAGTGTACAAAAGCAACAGGGTGGCCTGACATACCAACAGTAAATGGCAAATTATTTAAGCAGCATTAGGACAAAGCCATGGACAATGTATGCATACCTGACTGAACAAAACATCACTTGATCTCGCAAAATGAAACTCCTGATGATGGCCTCGACGAGTTTGAGTTTTCTCCCAATTCCGACCCCTCTTCTGTTAATGATCTTTCTGTTTTGTTTGAGTTATTCTACAATAGAATCTGTGATTTACCGATTGAGAAATGAAAGCCAATTAAACAACTAACCAATCATTTCCACAGAATCAACTTGATAAACTAAATGACATTATTTCAGTCACTCTTAATGCAGTCTGTTCTTTGCATGACATTAACTGCTGTGTGTTTGCTGCTGTGCGAACAATGGAGGAACTCAATGAACAATGAACAAAAAAGGGGATACATAAAATCATCAAAAGAAAAACCGGTTCCACGTCAAACTAACTGAAACAAGGAAATATATATCCTGGATAGAACTTGATATTACGTTCCCCCGGGGCAATCGATGTCAAAACGTCAAAAAACAATTTGGAAATAAATAAAAACAAAGTGTAAGGCAAAAACAATAATAATGTATATGACAAAAAAGTCAGCATTTTTGTGTTTCATTACACCTGATTGCCTGCAAATAATAATTAAAAAGTCCAAATCTAAAACAGCGCCAGGGCCTGATGGAATGAGAAACCGGTTGGGATACTGTTCCCATTTGTCCAAACACCATTACGTCACCCTTTAAATTCTCTTGTGGATACAGGGGATGTTCTGCATTGGTTGTGCAAAGGTCGAACAATGCTTCTCCCAAAGAAAAGTGATTTGATTGACCCCAAAGAGTTCCGCCCTATTACTTGTCTGAACACACTGAACAAAATATTTACGTCATCCTACTGCGCTTCGAATGACATTATTTACGTGCAACAATAAAGGAGCCAGAAAGGGATGCTGGGGTTGTAAGGATCAATTGCATGTTCAGAAAATGATCCCTGAAGAAGCTAAAACTTACCACTGTAACCTCTCAATGTGTTGGATAGACTACAGACAAGCTTATGATTCTGACTTCACAAATGGATTTTGAAGACACTGCGATGTATTGACCAACTTGTTTTACGCAAGTCTTTAATCAATTGCTGGTAAACTCAACTTGATATTCGCCGGGCAGGTGGTGACTTCGGAACCCATTTCTATTAGAATAGGAATATTTCAGGTATGTTTGTCCTTTGCTTTTCTGTTTGTCCTTAAATACTTAAAGCTTTTTGCTTTGCAAAGAGGAAAGTTACCACCCTGGACCTCCTCAGCACAGATCCTGAACACACATTACTCACGTCCTTGACATGGATTACCTTGAACCTCTTGACAATGGAGAATCCACTCTGAAAAACAGATTCTCCTTGAGTTCTTTTCTTATGATATTGAAACGTGGCAAGGTGGAAGGAGGACCAGACAGTTTACTTAGGGGAGGAGGTATTGACCAAAACATACTCAGGGATGCAAGTTAAGGACAAACTCCACAAACAAGTACAAATGTAGACTTGAGAAAATCTGGAGTTCAGAGTTGAACGCAGGCAATAAAGTCAGAGCCACAAATACCTATACTTTACCCGTCCTTTCGTATTCTTTTGATGTTGTTGATTGGACGAAAACATAAATCAGGGTATTGACACCCTCACACGAAGAATCATTTCAGACAATAGATCTAACCACCCTCGCTCTCCCCTTAATCGCTTATATTTCCGTTTGATTAACGTGGAGCTCTTCATTGTAGAATAAAATTGTGCACTTTTGCACACATTTATTTGTCTAATGATCCTTTTGTGAAGCATGTCACGAATCATGATGGAAACAAAGCATTCCACAGCTTTCTTAAACGAGCCAAGGGTTTGGGACACAATCTCTATGTCAATGTTGATTTTTGAGGGTTCTGTACTGCAGGATGGTACAGAAATGGGTGTCAACCAAGCGAAGTGCCACATCAAATCAGCCCTTTCAATGAGATGCTATATTAACGACCACTGCATCTAGTTCGTGTACAGTGTGTTGAGGAGGTGAGCAACCCTGCAGAGTCCTTCGCTTGGATGAAGTCGACTGGCCTGAAAGGTGAAACAGAAGGCTTTTTGTTACCTGCTCAAGATCAATAACTTCCCACTCGAAACCGTCAATGTGTGATTTGCATCAAACTTTACATATGAAGTGCAGATTATGCAAGACGATGACATTTGACGTCATCGAAGCCAAGGACTGTTCTTCTCAACACACTGCATATAAACTTGATGTAGAGGATCATCAGACAAATAAATGTGTGCAAAAGTGCACTTATTATTGAAAGTAAAAGGTGTTTCATAAGCTTATATCAGCTACACATGGGTCCAGCTGATGTCGAAACTGTTTTTCCCGATTTGCATTGTTCACCGAGTACAAGGGGAATTAACTTGTAGGCATTGATGCAGGTGAACATCAGGAACAGTAATCATGGCGAATTTGATACCCCAACCGACGACCATAGATTTCTGAATTAAGGACGCCACTCTGCATGTTACATCCAATCCCCACAATCATTAAATTATGGTCAAACGTGTAATTTAATCAATTACAATGACGACTGTTAGGTTTTTATTGAGCCCTTCGTTCAGGCACTGCCCGCCGTAACAAAGCAAAACGCGATTCTGGCATTTGAATCCCAGTTCGCTCTGATTATGTTTCTTAGTTTGTCGGGTCGGGCGGGTAGCCAAGTGGTTAAAGCGTTCGCTCGTCACGCTGAAGACCCTGGTTCGATTCCCGACATGGGTACAATGTGTGAAGCCCGTTTGTGGTGTCCCCGCCGTGATATTGCTGGAACAATGCTAAAAGCGGAGTAAACCCATTCTCACTCTACGTTTGTCAGCACCATGCCTGGTGGATCTGCATTCCCTTTCCGCTGACGTGATATAACTGGCATATTGTATTACTTCATGAGCCTTAGGGCAATATGAAAGAGAAACAGGAGTACCATGCTGTCGTATTTCTAAGGGAGGGCGCTATAAAATATGATTCCTACCTTCCGGCTAATCCCAGTTGTTTCTGTTAAAAGTATAAAAATCATATTTCAAAAATTTAAATGAGCAATTCCCAAGAATTACAAAGCCTAGAAAGCTTATGTTTGTATCCATGATAATGATGTATGGAGATGAACATAGTTGCTTTTTATTCTCTTTTTCTCAGTAAAATATTGCAAGAGAGTTGCATATTCAGACATATTTATTACTTCATAACAAAGTTGAAAATCAACAAATTTCAAACTGTTTGTAATTGTTGTTCAGTTTCTTGGTATTATCTTAAATACAGCCGACTGAAATATTTACAGTTTTGTGATGATGCTTGTCACCAATATCGGCTTTAGCATAATGAAAATAATCAAAATTGAAAATGAAATATTTAAAAAAGGAGATTGGGTTATTTTATGAGCCTTGTTAATCTTCTTACGACACATATTGTAATAGGGCTAGGATTGAAACTTTATGAAAAGGGCATGTCGACATACACCATGTGTCGAACCTACACTAAACAGTAGAACCTACCGACACTAATCAGTTGTTACCCGACACAATATGTCGAACCTAACATTAATCAGTCTTTTTCCTGATGTCATTTTATCCAAGTGTTTGACTAAATAATGACACCTTTTGCTTGTGTTTGTGATCGCGACAATGCGACAACGCGACAATGTCCATTCTGGGATTCTATAGAACAGCGTTTATGGTTGACAAACATCTCCTAACATGGCTAATGATGGTGTTGCATCAGTGTCACATGTTCTGTGTACATTTGGTCCAAGCGAAGACGGCCAAGGAGTTTCTCAGTTTGAGAAAAGCCGAAGTGATGCAGTGTTAGACATTGAGCACATCAATGCAACATGGGAGCAGATGGAGCAGGGTGAATCTGGACTCGAACCAAAGACCACGTACAGGATCCTGACACAAATTGCGAGGGACGAAACTCTGCATTGGCCGATATACTCACAGTGTAAATCCGCATAACATCAGGCGTAGCGTATTTTAGGCAAAGTGGTTTTACGTGTATACCATCATAAACGGAAAAGCATATTTAAGTCAATTCTTATCAATAATAAATCGACAAAAGTATCGTTTGAGGCTATCGCATGTAATCATGATCAGTAACACACAATACTGTAGACAACAATACGAAATCAGGGACATTTTTTCAGAGCATTGTCCGTCCACCCTTATATCAGCCAATCATGAAACCGTAGGCCGCCAGTAGGCATGGCCTATTTTTTCGGTTTATGGTAGCAATAACGCAAACGGAATAGCATTGCTAGTCAATTTGATGCCATAGAATAAGCTGCACTGTATTTGTTTCTAAACGAACATCTGAAAGGATATATGATTGATAATACATTCAATCATGTTATTGTATATTCTTTTTTTGATGTCGAGGGTATCTACCACATTTTAGAAATAGTATGCTCGGTGCGGACCGCGTGCTGAGCTTCCATAGCAGGTTGGCATAACCTGCAGCTTCTTGGAAGACCATAACAGTCACATTTGATGAAGAATCATCGATATTTTGCATTACGTGGATGAGAAAGAAACGGCACACGTGTCGGTGTTATTAATGAACTGTCACGGCAACAACAGATTAACAACGTTCATATCCCCATAAATTTAGTAGGATGACAAAAGTAAACGTCAGAAACACAATACATTTTGGAGAATTAAAACACAAATGAGATTTAGAAAAGTACCAGTAAGATTGGATATTCATTATGGAAAGACTGTCAATTCTTTTTTAACATAATGAATTCGAGATACACTAGGAAATGTTTTTAGCCATTTGTAATAGCTTCACAATCCAAACAGTGTCATCAGTATGTCCCTTCACCTAAAGTACTCATGGAAATGAAAAAAAACTGTTTTGCTGGATTTAATAATCGACACAAAGCATTACGTAGATGTAAATACGAAATAACAAGACAACTGGAAAAGTACTAGTCTGGATTTGCTAGTTTTATCTCAGTGTTCAATACAAAATGTACTTTACAGGAGGTAATTTGTAGGCACTTTCAACATTCAATAATAAAACTAAGTCCAAATTGACATGGCAGAAACAGGCTATAGGCATTATACAAATGAGCCTGGAAAAAAGTTATCAAAACAACAATAAAAATAACAGCTATGTTTATGTACACAATAATAATGACATGTAAGTTGTTGTTTGAGAAGGGAATATGTTACTTTTACGTTCTGATATTTTGACGATAATTCACTCTCCCACAATGCCACTCACAAATCACTAACCACTGACAAATCACATGCACGTGGGTTTCAAGCACCTGTTTTCACCTGTCGTCAAGGTGTCAGAGGTCATGGACATTCACCTTGATCTACTAACACCTGGTTATGCTCAGTTTCACAATAGTCTGTTTTGTTCATATTTTTACACACTTTCACGTGTAAAAAGACATAAAAAACTTTGATACGCTGTATTTGTGCCAAGGCCCAATTAGTACTAATTGAGTTGTTTGAATATTCATATATTTTGTATATTAACTGCATTTATTTAAAGTCTGAGATCGAAAAAAGTTTTTTTTCCATTTCTGTGAGTACTTTAGTGAGTGTCGCAAGCGCCGAGATCGGATGGCCAGGTTCTGTGCTTTGGCTAATTGCGTGTTATCGCATATAAATGGCGTGGTTCGATGCCCAAGCTTTTCATCAAAGACTTTCTGCTTAGGAATCGATGATTACAGTCCGTCTTAGTATAGCTGGGATAATGTTTAGTATGGCGTTAAACAATATTCACTCACTCTGTCAACTTGTCATCTCTTTCTATCCAAGTCTGTGCCAGGCCCTACAATAATTTCATGGTAAAAACACCTCAGAAACGCGATAAATATGAAATACATAATTCATGTATAAATCATAAAATAATAAGAGGACATCGAACATATGGTTCCACACGTTCTTTCATTGACGCTGATCAGTATTAACACGTCTGAGTTGACACATGCTGTAAAAACCGAAATCTGTGTTCTTCAACTTCAAACGTTACCGTACGTCTTCAAAACACAAACGCCATAACCGATTGACAGCTACGGCGAGGTCGCGTGTAGTATTTTGTCCAATTCGCACCAAAACACTTTCCCAAGTGAAGAGCTATCCGAAATTTATATGCATCGAAGAAGATTCGTTTCGGGGCAGTTTCAAGCACCGCAGTACGACCTGCTGTCTTCTTACACTTCACCAGTAAAACCTGTGAATAGTTCTGATTACTTGGAGCCGCAAAGCCAAAACTCATCAAACCTTCCCGTCACCACCAATTAGACAATGCCTAATCCGCGTCAAGGAATCGCCGTTGCCTGAAAGAACTGGTATGATGAACTGGCAATGCGAAATTAAATTTGCAACCTCTGACCCTCTTGGTGGATCGGAGCCGTTAATGACCTAGGCCTTTGGTCGATAACGCCAAATAGAGCAATAGGTCTTTGAAAGGTTTCAGCTTGGGAAAGAATGGCAGTGTTCGGCCTTCGCTGCAATATTGGACAGGTCTGGCATTATGCATATTGTGATTGGAACGCCGGATGAGCGTTATTCCCAGATACTAAATTGAATCTATACAAACTATATTGATATACGCTGGCGTTGAAATGAGCCACCTTAACGATAATTACGTCAAAATCCTTTATTGCGTTTCTTTGCTAATTTGACTGTATACAATTAAAGATAATTGTATAGCCTCCTCAATGTTAGTGAGTTACATGTAACTTTAGACGCAAACCATGCCTGTCATAAAAGGCGACTATGCTTGTCGAAAGAGGCGACTACAGGGATCGAGTGGTCAGGCTCGCTGACTTGGTTGATTCATGTCATCGTATCCCAATTGCGTGGATCGATGCTCATGATATCAATCACTAGATTGTCTGGTCCAGACCAGATTATTTACAGACCGCCGTCATATAGCTGGAATGCTGCTGAGTGTGGCGCTAAAGAAGAACAAAACAAACAAAATCATACGCTTTGTATTCATTTTCTCTGTTTTTCAATGAGTAATATGTGGAATATCCTACTCAAAAGACTGAAATACGGAGTATCTCTCCCTCGTGGCCACAGTCTCGGGATTAACACCACTCAATCACGACGGGACAGATGATCCATAATCGTCGAAGCTCGTTTGTTATTCTTCTGTATTGTACTATACATTTACAAAGTGCCTCTTCGTGCCACATAACTTTTGCAGAATATGAACAGAAATGGCGAAATGTTTCCCAAGCCAATAAAAGATGTGTGCGTAAGTGTAAATGTACATGCATGTCGTTACAACAGTACAAAGATGTTTATACTTAACTATTGCCCTACATTGTTAGGCCTGAAACCTGCGTAAAAACTATTTCAATTTTACGTTAGGGACAGGCAAACCAGTGATTGATATTATGTGCAACGTCCCATGCCGTCGGGTTATGATGTCAAGCAATCAACCAGGTTACAGTGGTACCCACTTCCTCACTCACTAATTATAACCGTCCACATCACTGTCCACGGTAACTGCCTTAAAACATACAGTATCTCTGAAAGAAGAAACCATTTTTTCGATTTTCACAACCCATTTCTTGCAGGGCATCTACATGTAGCATATCCAGTAAATTTTCACACCAATTCCTCCACTGACACCCAAAGAGGATCAGCCCTATGGTATGTTGTTGAAAGAACCGTTTGGGTTATCTCTACGTTCTTCTCCAGTGCATTTAATACGTTTATGTATTAGTTTAAGTGTGTGTGAGTGAGTTTGGTTTAACGCCGCGTTTAACAGTATTCCAGTTACATCACGGCGTGTCAGCTTAATGTGGGAGGAAAGCCCGAAATGATGCAGGTCTCAGACGTTTACCACTTTGGTGAAACCCACGAGCACGGGTATGGTGCTGACAAACCTAGAAACATAATCGGGGCGAACCGGGATTCGAACCCACAATCATAGGTTTCTGGCGTGCCTAAGGGACGCAATTTTCACAGCGAATCGCGGCGCCTTAGACGACTGTGCCACCCGTGCCCCAAGTGGAAATGTGACGAAACCTGCTGACAACATACTAACGTTCCAGCTGTTTTGAACTTTGACATGTGCTATGCTACCCACTGGCTGCATTACACTTACGGCTTTGTCCAATATAAATACCACGCTTCACTTAATTCCCATTTCAAGACGGATTACAGTGCACTGGCTGAAACCCTCAGAGAAATGGACTGAGAGCTTAAAGATATGAGTCAAGTCTTTGTCAGACGCACGGCTGAAATATTAGTAACAAAGTAGGATCATCATATTCACCTTAGGGAAGGATTTCTCTGCATTGTAAAAAAAATCTGGAGGAATACGTACTAAATATAGCCAATATATGAGTTTTTGAAGGTAATCGATAGCTGTTTCAAATGAAGACTCATATATTGAATATATATAGGCAACTAATTATGTTAAATTTTTGCCCATATTTAAAATATTTGAGGAATGCTGGAGAATATTTTTTAATAATAATGTATATATCAGTTTTGAAGGAACACGATAGGTATTTTAATTGACGAATCATTTTCCGCATTAGGCAAGGATTCATCAATAGCTCCGCTGAATTGTAATAAAATCACACTACCATTGACAAAATATATTCAAGATGAAGCCAAAAATGATATGATAAATAGGGCAGAATTCTTAACATCGCACGCTATTTAATGACTATTGACTTCATTTTCTCAAAGTATAATGCCACACGCTGACTGTGTTAAGAAACATACCTTTACATTGCCAGTGGCATTTCAGTAATTGTGTTAACTATCAGTGGTTGACACCGACCACCTAAGCAAACACACGCCACTAAACGAGCAGTCTAACGCGCCTAATCACCATTTACACCGGGCAATCAAGAATCCAGTCTTCAGATTTCAGAAAAGGAAAACAGTTTGGCTTGAGACGGTGAAAGGTTCCTGATCAATGACACAGTAAGTAGAAGGACGGCCGTATGGAAGGATAACTTCAGAAAGAAACCTATATTTCCTCCGTCTCGTCCCCAACACTTCGCAATCTACGACTGTAACACGCGCATTGATTGTGGCGCGGTGTTACCGATTCTCCAGTCTATAAGCCTGCACTTCACTCCATCGGTATTACACGCTGAACATTCCCACTCTTGCTCCTAGCATAGACGTCGCCGCATCGGTCCTCTTCTCTGCGTCGACTTTTGCACAATATCGTGTTCACTTGTTTGGGCTTGCATTTGGGTCCGCGCATAAAAGATGTGAACCAATAGCAGAATGTTCTTTTGGAAAAGGGGCTGATCAGTTGGAGGGTGAAGGACACAGTTAATCTGTTAGCCACGTGGGTGCGGGTCTTCATCGGGGATACGGGCAACAGTGAGAGATACTATTGCATCGATAGTCTCAAGTTGACATGTGCTTGTGCGTTTAGATCAGGATGCACGCGTACCGGATACTTGTGTGGAAAGTTGTTTTTGTACTTGGATATATTTCAAAGACTGCTGGTTTTAAGGGACAAATCCCTATAGGTAGGTACCATTTTTCTATTCATTTAAAAGCCCTGAAGTCACGTTTCATTAAAATAATCACTGCAAGAGAATATCTGAGCTGAATTCTCTCGTATACTTTTCACGGTTAAAAGTTAACGTGAATCTTTTTTCCTTAATGGTATATTTGACAGTTTTAAACAGGCGTGTATAATTAGCCTGAAAGTCTTCTGTCGTCGTTCGATTTTTGTGTGCTTCGATTCCCAATAGTGGGCACAGTCATTTTGTTGCTGGAGTCTAACGAGCCTCTTGAAGAGTAATTCAGTTCCGCTCATACCTCCTCCATAGGTCCCAAGGAACAGTTGCTTTCATTACAGTCTTAGTTTCTTTGAAAGCCCATTGAAACTGATACTCTTGAGGCAAAGGAAGGATTCTAATCGTAGTTATACAACTTTCACTTCGAAGATTAACCGTTTATAAGCACTCGTCTGTGTCTCTTTCAGGCGCCATATTTGATGAATATACTGACGTGTTCGCAAGGACTGGTTACCAGTACGCTATATCTAGCCACAGTCAAAGAGTGAAGGAGGGGATTAAATTTTCTACTGTTTATGACGAGGTCGACATACACGACAACTTTAAAGTGGCTTCAAGAAGTACGTAGTTGACTTTTATCATGTAACGCCGTTCATCCGGACTAACTGTTCGAAACATAATCAACCGAAATACAATGTCCCTTCGTACGTATATCCGTATACACTACCACCAGCAATCAGCAGTAAGGGGGGAGGGGTCTGTATTAACAATGTCCGGATTAACGGGGTTCATTTTATGTTATTAGACATTTTAATATATCAAATATTTCTGTTCCAGTGACTCTAGGATCACACTGGCTGCATTATTATGCAAAACCACTTCTTCGTATATTAACCCTCTTTCTTTATCACTCATGTTCATAGGATGTATTACCTTAATATTGGATGTGTTAGCCAAGTGGTATAAACGGTGGCTCATCACGCCGATGGCCTGGGTTTGATTATCAACTAGGGTACAACGTGTGAAGCCTATTCTTGGTATTCTACGCCGCGAGATGGCTTGAATTATACAAAGGCGATGGTAAACCATACTCACTCACTCACTCATTAGTCACTCACTCATTATATGCGTGTTGTGTTTAATTTGTTGTCATGACGACATTACACAGTGTTTGCCCTTGTCTGTAGCCACTGTGAAGCTTATCTGTCTATGATTAAGGACAGCGTGCAACAGAACGTTGCTTGAACGGTTTTCTGTTCAATTGCTATTTGACTAATCACATAGAAAAGGTCACGTTTGAACATCACTCTACTTCATTCATTCTTTATGCATGAATCTGCAGCTACATATTCCCAAAGTCTAGATACTTTAATCACCATATCCACCTCTCGTACATAGGCAACGTCACGTGATTGCCATATCTATATCGATCCCTGCTGGAGCAATGAAAAGAGAGTTTTGAAAACGCCATAGAGAAAAAGTCACTTTAGTTTATTGCTCTTGAAATGTATGGGGATCTACGTAATGAAGTAACAGTATATTAAGCATTAGGCCTGATTCTACGACCTACCAGTACAAAGCACTCCATATGAGCATTTGATCATAGATGAGTCTCAAGGCACTGATGCTGCTTGGGACTCTTTTATGCTGTCACTTAAGAGTTTCATTATTCAATAGGCTTTGAGGTCACTTGAGTATTTTCTATGCAGCCGACTACTGCCTGTTTTCAATTATAACTGATCATGCTAGGATACGATGACGTGGATAATGGAAGCAAACTCCCTCAGTTGTGTATCCATCATTACATCATGATCACATGAGGTTTGAGAATGAATAACATTTTCTCTATATGTTTTATTATATGATGGATAGTGTTATCGATGTCCAGAACCAGTCTGATAAACTCTGGATCACAATCCGATGAATATGCAAGACTGAGGTCACCCATCAGGAACTACTTTAACTAATCTCTGTACATCGATGTGGTGCCTACTTGCTAAATAAATTGTCCCTTGTTCCGCATAACTGTAGATAGTGGTTTCCGGATGTGTATGTGATTCTGAAAACAAACATGGCTGCTAAAATCTTGGTATTATATCCCTACGCGGTTCCTAATGTTAATTTGTGAATGAAATTATGTCTTAAACTTCGATTATTTAATGAATGACTTTCTTTGATAAATATATGATTACCCTTACGCCAAGGCATCGCACAAAAGACATTTGTATATTCTTAAAATATGATACTTATAATTACGAGACGAAAACACACTCGGCTAATAATCCATATGTACCAAAGCTCAAGCAATGGATCATATGATCACCAAGACGGATAATCTATATGTCACAGTTTCAAGTACAATGAAACCTCGATAATCCGGACAATATCATACCGAGTGAAATCGTGCGGATTAACGGATGTCTTGATTAACGAAACATGAGAATACAACATTTGTTCATGAAGAACACATTATATATAGACGTTCCAAATTGTAATGGCAGGTATGTTTTGTTGTATTAACGGAGTCTGCAAAAACGGGAGTTCACTGAAGGTTCATCTGCACCAAGATGTACATGTACTGTTATTGTGTAATACATGATACTAACCGTTTAAGTAACACCTACATATTCCTTTGATGATTCGCGCAGTCTCTCTAATAGCATCTGACATGTTACTAACATGGTCAATTACTGCATATTCTCCCTAGTGCAGCGAATACGCTATAAACTCAACGAATGCCCTATGACACATCAGTGTATGTGAGACCTTCACTTCCGAACACGATACACGGCTCTGCCAGACATTCGAAAACACATATACACAGATTATGGAGTTGTTTTTCTTCTTTTTTTTCACACAAGTTCTAAACTGGAACATGTGGCTTCTTGGAAATGCCAAATGATTGGGAACGTAACTAGATGAAACTTGGTATGTTACTCGACGGTCGATTCCTTAATGTCTTCTAATACCTCAAGGGATTGCCCGGATATCTTCTCGTTTCCGGGAGAAGTTATTTACAAGGAAATGTTTTGTGTCCCCAGCGACGTTGACATTACGAACTTTAATACTGAAGTTTTCAAGTGTTACACTGGCATCTTCGATAACTCAAGTATAATTGGAATATGTGAAAGTATTATATAGCTCAATGTAGAACCTTGATGACTGTTTTTGTGCTCTCTGATGCTTACTTTGATGCACCGCAAACATCATCGTCAGGTTCCATTTCACCTTTTCCGTCATAACAGTTCGGTAGTTTAAACCAGAGTACATATATATTTCCAAATAAAGCGAAACTAAGAATATTTTTGGTATGCCACATGCATTTTAATGTTACAACTGTGTTAAATATGATAATATATAACACTTATTTTTCATTTGGACAACTTTTGACAATTAAATAGCCTGACCTCTAGAATATATATGTTTTATTCATGAGTTAGTTAATGAATTGTGACACTGTAGTCAGCAAGTCAAGGTCAGATACACCAATGTTTTTTTAGCGTGAACCCCAGTCCACGCCGTCGGGTGCATTGACACCCCTTCAACCATGTAACACACTATAACCATCCAGGCCTGGTATGTCAACATACACAATGCACACGTGATACTGATTTTAACACGGTCCTGTTTGTGGGTTTTCATACTGGGGCTGGGTGAGAGAAACCAACTCCCTTGTGGCGTTCAGCAACTAGCCCTACTAAACCATCCTTCGTTATCCAGTGTTGTGGGTCGTCAATACATTATAAAGATAACTACCCCTGAGCCATCTCCATCACTTCTTGTGATAATGAAGAAAAACTCTCTCTCATGACCTTGAAATCAACAACCAACCGAGTAATGCCTCCGGATCACCTGGATGCGTGTTTGGCATATATCTACATTTAAAGTCGGGGCGTCGTACGAACGAAACCTCGAACCATTCAGTTGAAGCTGTTTGAAATTACTTCTTTGTAAAATTGTTTTAATGAGTATTCCCACGAACATGTTACAATATCATGTTGTTGTATGACACTCATTGATCTAAACAACTTAGCTTAGCATCAATGTTGAAGTATTTTAATATCAACTATTGTTGATATGTACATGCAACAATAGAATTCTATTGTTGAATGGGGGCTGTGGGGTAACCTAGTGGTTAAAGCGTTCGCTCGTCCAGACAAAGGCCCGGGTTCGATTCCTCACATGGGTACCATTTGTGAAGCCCATTTCTGGTGTCCCCCGCCGTGATACTCCTGGAATGTCGCTAAAAGCGGCGTAAAACCATACACGCTCGCTCAATTGTTGATTGAGTAAACGTTGCTACTGTCAGTAATACTAATTATTACTCTCTACTGAAAGCTAGTTAATGGATGTGATCAGGAGAGGACTAGGAACATCGCTTCACTGTTTAGATGGAGTTCATATAGATTAATAATTGAATTAAGGAGGCACAATAATATAATAAGAGTCTATGTGCTCAATGTTGTTTTGATTCAGTGGAGGATGAATATTACCTGTTATTCGTATGTTCTAAATATAAAGAATTTCCTAACAATATACCTAAAACGGTACTATCTTATTTATCCAAATGTAGATAAATATTTTCCATGATGAAACGTAACGTATCAACGTATATTTATCATACCATGTCAACGAGAAGGTAATCTGTGTGTAGACTCTCCGCATCTACATTTGTAATGCATGCGCTATGTGCTTGTGGCCTTTCAGTGTTTGACAATATAAACTTCATGAAAGTGAAGACAGCAGACAGTGGTTCTAATGCTAAAAGGCGTTCCTATTTGTATCAGAGACACCGAGACGGGTCGAGTCCTGGTGATATTGCCGATCATTTCAATCGTGAAAAATCAGTGTAATTTGACAGGACCTCTACTTTAGCGTCGTGTCAGTCGAACCAGACAGAAAACAAATCTGGATGGCGAATAGGTTCAGGGCATTTATGACAGATTGGAGATTTGATACATTGCAAAATCGAGGACTATAACCAGCCCACAGCATATATATTAGAATCATATTATTATTTTTTGTCTTTTGATTTTACTGCTGCATTATTATGTGTATGTGCCTGTGTGTATAAAAAAGTAAAAGCTTACGAGTAATATCTTTGTTTACCTTTACTAAACGTCAAACAAATGTAATCGAAAATTAAAATATGCGTTTCTGTTTTGAAGCTTGAATGTTTTTAGTACATCTTGCACCAAATATGTTGTACCCTTTTACTTTAAGAAACATTGATTTCTCCGCAACCTAATTGAAAACTCTCGAGAAACGGATGTCTGATCAGAACTCTCTTTCTGGGAAACATCACAGTAATTTTCACCTAAAAACGATTGATATCATATGACGAAATACTTTGAAACTTAATCACTGTAGTGTATTTTAAGATTCTTCAAACAATATTGAAAACCCTTTCAAAATACATGAACATTTCAAAAACTATAAACACACATTGATGCATAAGGGTTTTGTTTACTAATGTTAATATGCGTCTGTTGCCGCTACAATGCATATGCTTTTCATTTATTGTTTTCGCCTTTATATTCCAGATATGTTCTGCTCTTTAAAGACATGTATATGTCAGGTTCTCAAGTTTTAATATTCTCAAGAGACATGTTAACGCATTCCACGACGGCCATTATTGTTTTATGCCAAACCTCGTTAAACCGGACGACTCCGTCCCGTGTAAAATCGTCCGGGTAAGGAAAGGGCGAGGTAAGAGAAATGCCCTTTTGGCCCACTGGAAATGTCAAATTTAAAAAAAAAAAGTTTTTGTAAGATGTTATGAAAATTACCAGATACGTTCAAGTAGTTGATAACAAATCTTTTTTTTTCTTTCTTACACTCATATAGTTTTAACTTCAAGCATGTTTAAGTTCACAAGAACATCTACACATCGCAATAGGGACATGTTTCCGTTTTTCAAGGGAAAATGTTACGTTACTATGAGGAAGACCATGACCCAGAATGAATTGTTTACCATATGTTGTTATGTCTACTTCTTCTCTGGAGAGACACGGCAGATCTAGTCGTCTAAGGGGGCCGCAGCGTCCTGTGCAATTTCTTAGGCACGCCAGAAACCTATGATCGTGGGTTCAAATCCCGTATCGCCCCGTTTATGTTCGCAGGTTTGTTAGCACCATACCCTCGACTGTGGGTTTCGCCGTAGTGGTAAACGTCTGAGATTGCTAGACCTGCATCACTTCGGGTTTGAGCTGACACACATGAAGCTGACACTCCGTGATATTAACTGGAATACTTTTCAAAGCGGCGTTAAGCCAAACTTACTCACTCACACATTCACTCATCTTTCCAAGACTTGCTTATGTTCCAAACACGCTTCCTGAAAACCTCAAAAGCATCCTTTTTCGCAATACTTAGTCATCGAATTTCATTATAAATACAAAATATACATGTGTTGAAATAAGTCTAGTTCTGATTCATATAAACGTATCTAATTTTTATTTTAATCTGTTTCGGCAGATAATCTAGACTGGGTATTCTCTGGTTTTGCCAACTGATATTTTCATGAATAAAATTCACAGGTTTTACCAAATTAAACAGATCTTGTTTGAGAAGAGGCCCAGAGGCTAAGAATTGAAGATGACGTCATCCATTGTTCATGACATCATGGCGTTTTTATGTGACATCGATCTAACAATAGAATAACTGAAATGATATCTATAAGTTTGAGCAGGAATTATTTTTTTTATATACTTTCCCAGAAAAAACAACAACTTTAGGTAACATATATAAATGATAACTGACTCTCAACTCCGGATTATAGATTATCTGTCCCTCGTGAACTAATGGTGACAGTTCCTCGCCTAGGGTCGGAACTTTCAAAATTAATTCCCTCGAGACAGACAATCCGTCCACAATGCTGGTATGTTCGAATTCTTCTCCAGAAATGTCCAATTAATTCT
The DNA here is from genome assembly GCF_023055435.1 of Haliotis rufescens. Taxonomy (NCBI): domain Eukaryota; kingdom Metazoa; phylum Mollusca; class Gastropoda; order Lepetellida; family Haliotidae; genus Haliotis; species Haliotis rufescens. The sequence continues at coordinate 27,734,714 of NW_025964361.1, forward strand.
ACATAGACTTCAAAAGGAATTAGTCCGAAACGGAGGGTTTCCGGAACCCCGATGTCCGGACAAAGGTTCCACAGAGCCCTGACAAAGGTTCCACAGAGCCCTGACAAAGGTTCCACAGAGCCCTGACAATGGTTCCACAGAGCCCTGACAATGGTTTTATGGAGTTCGGACAAAGGTTTCAATGAGTACGCACAAAGGTTTCATCGACACGGTATGGGGTTGAAAACGGTAACCTAATGATACATCGGCGTGTATTACTTAGCATGTTGGTAAAACATCGGTCTGTGCACATGCACATGTATAATAACGCACATTGTGAAACTCAAGTCGAATAACACACAAACTACTAGTATAGATTAATGTTGATGGTACCAAGAAGTATTGATCCTTCTAAAACTGTTGCAACCGTTGCAGCCACGGTTACAAGAGACAGATGGCCCAAGGGGTTATGATAAATACAGCATTATTGTCTTTGTTGTAAAGAGTATGTATTTAGAGATTAAGACCATTATTGCCGTGTGTTAGTGCTAGGGTTTAAACATCTGCCAAGGGATGACAAGAAGCATTGGACGACACTCATTACGTGACATGCTTTGTTAGACACGCAAATTCTACCTTATTAATATGTATTATAGCAAAATATATCTTAAAAAATAAAGTAAAATGACATCGACATTAGATGAATTATATCGCACGACACTGCTGTGTAAATATTGAAACCATAAATGGAATTCGATACAAATTTCAATTATTTGTTAGGCGTGTTGCATCACTCTACGTATCCCAACTTCTGATAGAGGGTCGGCAGCTGGAACAAATACCGTCATGTTTCTTTGTTTATTCTTCCTGACGATCTTGTTAACTAATCATAGGAAAGTGGAAATTCAACGTGGGTCAATATAGAATCGGAATAACCCTTTTATTTTTTCACGTCGTCATGTCGTTTCAGCCAACCGACAATTGTTTTAAGATCGCCTTAAATAACACGGTTACTAATTTGATATTATTTTATATCGATCACAAGAAAACACTTCCTTAAAGCAAGTAATAATACAGCCCCGGTACCAACACCCGGTTCTACCGTTAAAGACACGTTAGAGCTAAATCATCCAATGTACGAACGGATAGGATATAATTGGTTGTAACCAACCTAAAAGTTAAATACATGACTGTATAACATTTACTTGTCTGAATGTGACGAGAGGGGGGATTTCAGAAAAGAATAGATATTAGCATCAAGGAAACAGACTAATGTATCTTTCCCGAAAAGAATAATGACAATTTAACGACTTGTTTACAGCTATAATTGCATTTATCCTAAATGACACTCTTTACGTAGAATATATGGCTTATTCTACGGAAACAACCCGAAATAATAGTTCTCGTTTAAGACGACCTTATAGCTATTGTGTTTCCAATGCTACATTTATGGTCGTCTCTGCAATTAGGTATTCTCTTTTTTTCCAATAACTTGCTTACAGATATTTTCCTTCAAAACCAAAGATTGGTTGTCGAATATTTACAAAACATATCACATTTTGTATTTAAGTGTGTGTGTGTGCGTGTGTGTGGCTGCTTGCACTAGTCTGTACTTATGCCGATTTTACAGTGCTCGCCCACTGAGATATCATGCACTCAGGCACAGTATACTGACTCCGAGCCAACCAGTCTTAGTTTTTTACCCTTAATGCCGAGGCAAGGTAACAACAAGTATCGTCTTTTGGTATGACACGGCCGGGGATCGAACCCCCGACTCTCTACTACTAGACCACGGAGGCGGTCGTGGTCTTCACCAACGCATGCTTGTCGTATGAGACGACTAACGAGATTGGCTAGTAAGGCTCGCTGAATTTGTTGATGTAGGACATTGTACCCCAATTACGTAGAGCAACGCTCATGATTTCAATCACTGGATTGTCTAGACCAGACTAAGTCACAAACCCTATCTCGACCCTGAAAACATAACAGTTCAATTGAGTGAAGTTACAGACATATCTCCGAATGCAGATCCCACAAGACGTTGGATATACGTGACGAAATACGCCCAGTACATGTCCAATCTAGTCCTTAGTCCTTAACGCATCATGTACCGAAAAGATTTGAAATTACCCTCACGCTGTCGGTGTCCTTTCCAACAAATCAAGGAGAAATCTTAAGTCCACTGGGCCCCAGTCAGAGTGGGAAGTCGATATACGAATGCGTTATGCAGAGATTAGCGAGGATTTTCATTCTGACTGTACGAAACGACTTGCACAGTCTTTGTCAGTCCCGAGAGAGTAACTGTCTGGGTTTTTACTTGCGGTTGGGATTTCGCTCCACTTACGAATTATTAGCATATTCAGATTTAGACGTTTTGGAACTATTTTTCGGAACTATGTTTCGACGTCTTAGCAAAGAGAAAAATTTTTTTACAAATGCTTGCATATGGATATGCATATCACAGTTTACTTGAGAAACACCACATTCAAAAATATAAGTAAACGTTCAAACTGCATTATACATGAAACATACACTGAAAATCAGATCCTATCTGAAGACTGTTTACTTTTTTTTTTATGTGTTTAACATATCAGCATCTTTAGGTGACATGGTGATGCTGCACAGCTAATAAACTGATGCTGTTTTATTCAAACATGAACACTAATCAAACATAGTTGTAATATTCATTCATGTAACAGTTACACTCAAACTGCTGTTATCTTTCAATGTATATAAAATTGACAAAACACTTTTCACAGCCACAAGAAATCTTAGCAGAGTTGATTGTACGATTCCAACAGAATGATGAGCATGTGTTTGTAACAGGTGTTCGCGGAAAGAAATACACATTGCTATTTCGTGATAGGTATGGGTACTGTTTAAGGGCTGCATGGGGATATCATATAGTCAAACTTCGCTAATCCGAACGATGTGGTGCACAGCCAATTCATCAGGGTCTACGTATTTCCGGTTTAATCAAACAGTGTACCAGAGTAACGTCATGCGTCATGCGCATTGATGTAGAATGCCACTGGTTGTAAATGTCCTTAAATGGTAGTTTCTGGATTAACGGGGTCTGTCTATCGGAGTCCCACTCTACGTGTTGCCAGCGGTGGCATCATCACATTTTGAAAGTGATTCATAAACAAATGCTTTTGATAAATTCAGAACCGTACATTTGAGTCTGTTTGTATGGAAATGTATATTGCGCTTTTATTTAATTCGTTAACCCGTTAACATAAAACAAGTCTGTATCCTTATTGACCGACGTTTCTTAAATGTAAAGAATTTCTCGACATATTATTTTGCTGAATTATTAAACTATTTTTTTTCCATCGTCATCGCGAATTATCTACCAGGTTATGTCGCACATATTTTCATATTACTCATATAAAATTAATGATTCTGTTCAGATTGCCAAAAAGTTATAAATTGTGCTTCCTTATGTCCATTCAGCAAAAAGTAAACTGAAAGAGCAATATCAGAGGAATGAATATACAATGTCGGTACAGAGATTATTTTATAATCAAACTGATATCTGACACCCCTGTGGAATTTTCGATGTCATGGCAGCATAAAAATCGTAATGAAGCAACCGCTCTCTGATAGTTGATCTGACGTGCTTGTCAGTCGTATTGCCACCGCACTATGTTTGTGATAATCCCACGTGACCATTATATCTTGGAATCCTAAATATATGACACATAAACCTTTCTTTCATGATTTGTCTGCGCGGTTCCAGCGGGTGACATGTCATTTTGTCAATCTCTTTTCTTTTAACTTTGGCGTGACTTTCGCCAAGGAGATATGTACCAACTTTGCCGTTCGAAATTGTGAATTACGCCAACAATGGTTTTATGTTAAGCGATATTAAATGTCGCGGTGTGTATAAAGCTGAGAGTCCATGATGTGTTGTATTGGGCATCGAACAGTAAAGGACATCGAACAGTAAAGGACATCGAACAGTAAAGGACATCGAACAGTAAAGGACATCGAACAGTAAAGGACAACACGATACTCGTACCCGTACTATCCCTTCTACCGGTGTGGTGGTCACGTGGTTGTAGTGTTCGCTCGGTAACCTTAAGGTCCCAGTCTAATTCCCCATTCATCATGTACAATGGGTGAAACCCATGTCTGATGTCCCCTGCATTGATATTGCTGAGATACGTCTTAAAGCGACGTAAAACCCAACTCACTCACTCATCAGTGGCGAACCGGTGTGGTGATCAAGTGGTTGCAGTGTTCGCTCGGTAACCTTAAGGTCCCAGTCTAATTCCCCATTCATCATGTACAAAGGGTGAAACCCATGTCTGATGTCCCCTGCATTGATATTGCTGAGATACGTCTTAAAGCGACGTAAAACCCAACTCACTCACTCATCAGTGGCGTACCGGTGTGGTGATCAAGTGGTTGCAGTGTTCGCTCGGTAACCTTAAGGTCCCAGTCTAATTCCCCATTCATCATGTACTAAGGGTGAAACCCATGTCTGATGTCCCCTGCATTGATATTGCTGAGATACGTCTTAAAGCGACGTAAAACCCAACTCACTCACTCATCAGTGGCGTACCGGTGTGGTGATCAAGTGGTTGCAGTGTTCGCTCGGTAACCTTAAGGTCCCAGTCGAATTCCCCATTCATCATGTACAAAGGGTGAAACCATGTCTGATGTCCCCTGCATTGATATTGCTGAGATACGTCTTAAAGCGACGTAAAACCCAACTCACTCACTCATCAGTGGCGTACATAACGTGAGATGCAACTTCATAATTTGTCGTTTGAACATCATGTTACTGTGTTTATTTAGGTGAACAATTGACTTACCTTTACATGTGTTTGTGACCGGATGCCACTCTTGGTGCAGGATACGCTCACCTTTTCGCGAAACCCTGGCATCATCACAATGTTGGCATATGCAATGATTGAGTATTTCACCTTAAAGCAATACGCACCATGTGCATCGGATCTTACGATATTCAGATTTATGATTTCCTTAATAATTGGGTTCTAGTTCCCCGAACGTTGAGGCGGATGTTGTCCATGCCGTCGTTGCTAGGAGCACGTTCGTGGTGTAGGTGTCAGTCTACACATTCAGGTGAGCTACTGCAAGTCGTGAAATTAATGCGTCAACAAATTAATGCCAGTGGTGACCAATAGCCTATAAACTGCCCGTAGCCTTATTTAAAAAAAATACAAACAGTCTCAGTAATCGGCAACTGGAAAACAAGGAATAAATAAAAAATATTCCTCATGTTAAGGAAATGGTGTTTGTCGCTTTTATTAGAATACCTTGATATAATATTTTGGAATTAGGTTTGCAGTTCTACCTGAGTCAGTTGGTCTTTCTGACCCGTGAAGATTCCGGGGTAGAATAGGTCTTCAGCAACCCATGCTTGCAGTAAAAGGCGAGTATGCTTGTCGTACGAGGCGACTGACGGGATCGGGTGGTCAGGCTCGCTGACTTGGTTGATGCATGTCATCTTATCCCAATTGCGTGGATCGATGCTCATGATATCAATCACTGGAATGTCTGGTCCAGACTCGATTATTTACAGACCGCCGTCATATAGCTGGACTATTGCTGAGTGCGGCGTTAAACAACAAAACAAACAAAAACATTTAGTCTTTCTTCACAATCTTAGCGTATCCAGCTTGATCTAACCAGCAGTAAGAAACGATATATAAGGCTTATTCAATAAGGTAAAGGCTGTATACGCTGCTATAGCTAGACTAAATGGTGCTTTCTATTCTGTTCGATTCTTTGGTTAGAATTTGTGAAGCCATTTAGTTCCTTTTCCCATGCCCTTAACATTGTAAGAGACTGAACATTTGTCAGGACACCGTTTCAAGACATTACATTTCTTTGTTTGAAACAAGAAGCCGATGAAATATAATTAGTTTAACAAAATAATTGGTATGTCCAACCAGCCGTGATGTTATTCCTTTACTCTGTAACCTCAAGATAATCCTGATACTATATTGGCGTGTTTCTCTATTAAATTACAGTCAAACAGTTGTTGCACGACGCTGAAAATTGATAGTGATCATATCTTGGGTCATGGTTGCCTAGCTGGTATCTAAGCCCGCACACTTCACTGTGTGGTGTTGTGTCCGACAACCACCGTAGGATTCCCTGTTATATTTCTCATTGAGCTTATACAACATGGTGAAATTGAAATAGTGTTCATCCCTACCGGCATTCAATCCCACCCACTCACCAGCTATCAGGAGCGCCTCTACTCTGGATGAATTAAAACATCTGGCTGAGAGAGACACAACGTGTCATTGTCCTTGCATGACTATTTGACGAGGCAGAGAATCTCAAGAAGTTCTCTGGTGTCAGGTTTACTGACACGGAAACCTGCCCATGAACAACTGAGGCTAAACCAGAACCTAGGGGCATAACTAGCAGCTCTACAGTCTTCTTATGCAGAACTCCTTATACGTCACGACCGCCTCCGTGGTCTAGTGGTAGAGCGTCCGCCCGGAGAGCGGAAGGTCCGGGGCTCGATCCCCGACCGCGTCATACCTAAAGATGGTATTTGTTGTTACCCTGTCTGGCGCTCGGCATTAAGGGGCTAAACCAAGGACAGGTCGGCTCGGAGTCAGTATACTGTGTCTGAGTGGGGTATTCATGTTAAACTGCGGCATGGTATCTCAGTGAGCTAGCACTATAAATCGGCATCAGTCCGGGCTAGTACAAGCAGCCACACACACACACGTTCATGCACGTCGCTATATAAGTGCAATAATCTTGGACGCGACGTTAAACCCCATTTCACCTCACTTCACCCTTATACGTCACAGATCACGACTTGACTACACAAGTATACGTGGAAGTTCTAGATCTACCAGTGTGATTAACCTGAGGCACCTGTGCCATTCTGGGCTTGACTGCAACTTGTAGCCGATTTGGAACACGGTCTTATATCTGAATTATTGATCACAACCACGTTTACCAAAGTAATTGAAATTGCCGGGTAAAAGAAAGTTATACACCTAGTATGATGGTGGCTAAAAATGGAGCACATGTTATGCGATGGTGATGTATTCTATTCGAGTATTATTGTTGTGTTTTGGTCCTTAAGTTTGCAGTGTTTTGAATAAGTCATGTTTCTGCATTTATCATGACTAAAACATGAAATGCATACCACTTTCACACTGTATAGGACGCATCCATAACTCACACATCGTTTACTCCTCCAACCTAAGTGAGTGAGTTTGGTTTTACGCCGCTTTTAGCAATATTCCAGCAATATCTCGGCGGGGGCAACCAGAAATGGGCTTCACAAATTGTACCAATGTCGGGAATCGAACCCGGGTCTTCGGCGTGACGAGCGAACGCTTTAACCACTAGGCTACCCGACCGCCACCTACAGTCTAAGGGGGAAATGGCGTGAGTGTGCTTAGAGTGTTTGTCGTTGGTTTGTGGGTTCGTTCGCCCTGATTATGTTTCTTGGTTTGCGTTATATTTTGTATATATCATTCTGAAACACTTCGTTTAACTTTTGAGATAGAAATAACTTCATTGAGCTGCAGGAAATATAATCGTATTTGCCCTTAAGTTGTTTTCTTAACAAAACAAGCCGAAGCTGAACTACAACATCAGTTTGACTTCATTATGGTCGAAATCTGTCGACTAATTCGTCGCCACAAAAACTGTGCAACACAAACAGTAAAAACGTTCCAGGAAAACGTGACTCGCTTGGCATCTTAAAGTGTAAAAGAGTGTAAAAACGGAAGACCACAGGTGCACGTGTTGCAATTAGGAATGAAGATTGAACCAATAGGTGTCATTCCATCTTCCATGCCTAATCCTTGGTGTGGTAACGCAAAGCTTTGTTTCGCATCTCGACATGTATTGGTGGACCTTTTTAGATATCCGGTCTCTCCTGCACGTCGGTGTTGCTTCAAAGATGTAGAACTATCGGTTTCTTTGAAGTTTAATTTCCTTCTCCCTCACCCCACGCCCTATGCGCTTAAGATATCTGAAGTAGCGCTCTCCAAGTATTTTGTCTCCTCGGGATATTGTTGAGAATCGCAGTTTCATCCATTTGTAATCTTAAGTCGCAATCGATGAAAATTTAGTGATCTTGGTTCCGGAAAAAGGCCGACATGTCCTCAGTGGCACCTTGTAAGTCTTCTTGCTTCCGTTATAATGCCATGATATTACCTACTGGCGACAGTTGCTGAGACACTTATTGCATCCTCATCCTGTCACTAATCCGAAACGTAATCCCATCAACATGAAGGCATGATAATGCTTGCGTTTTAAATAAAGGAAAATATCTAATGTAAATTCTTTTTGTTATGAATAAATCCCTTTTCCTAATAAGAAATCTCTACGGAAAGCAGGGCTCATAAATATGGTTTAGACTACAAATCATGAATATGCATTACTAAATCGCTATTGAATAGTGATGATACGACAGGTTCGCGAGGTGAGCGTATCCTGTCCCGTCGGTGGCACCCGTCACCGAGGGCTGGTCATTCGTTCACCTGAAAAGTACACACGGGTAGATATGGTACTAGTCAAAATAGGGAATTGCATCAGTGATCATTCGTATCCTCGTAGATTCGTTCTATCTATATACACGTACAGCTTTCAGTGTTTGACCCTCGGTACAATTCTGACTACATGTTTGCAGTGCCTTTACCTACATTAAATCATATTTTGAGTATCCCGACATCGAGACCCGTGAAGATCCGGGGTGGAATAGGCCATCAGCAACCCATGCTTGCTGTAAAAGGCGACTAACGGGATCGGATGGTCAGGCTCCCTGATTTGGTTAATACATGTCATCGTATCCAAATTGCGTGGATCGATGCTCATGATGTCAATCACTGAATTGTCTGGTCCAGACTCGATTATTTACTGACTGCCGTCATATAGCTGCAATATTGCTAATTGCGACATCAAACAACAAACAAACAAACAAATCATATACTGTGTTTTTTTATTAGAGAAACAACATAAACGTGATAATAATGTAAGCCATAACCATAACTTATGACCATCGTTCAGATGTTGAAATTCATACAGAGTTCTAAACATAAGTTTCAATTGGAGCTACACCACCTCCGTAAAGAGAATATGTGACCTTGACATCTTGTACACCTAACCACGTGACTCACAACCTTTCTATCGAGATAAGCTCTAATACCCCTCTGTCTCTTTATTGTCACCTGCGGATTCCTTATTAGAAGGGGCGGTCGGGTAGCCTAGTGGTTAAACCGTTCGCTCCTCACGCCGAAGACCCGGGTTCGATTCCCGACAGGGGTACAATGTGTGAAGCTTATTTCTGGTGTCCCCCGCCGTGATATTGCTGGAATATTGCTAAAAGCTGCGTAAAACCATACTCACTCACTCACTCCTTATTAGAATCGGTATCCAGCAACCTTTGCGTGTAATATGTTGCGACTTGATGGATCGGATGATGCCAGCCTCGGGACTTGCATCGTAACCAAAGATGCGTGCACTGTTGCTCATAATACCAGTACCCGGTTTGTCGATTATAAAGTTGAGATTATCGCCGGAATAACGATCGGTACGACGTTAAACATCAAACATAAAAAAAATATCCTTGCCAATAAGTCAAGACCAATCAAGCATGCTGTGCTTATCACACCTAGGCCTATCTTATCTTACCAAGACAGAAGAGATGTACAAGAATGTTCACATGTTGCTGGGTTTCGTCCAATCGTACTGAGTTAGGTGTCGGTCGAAAGGTTAAGCTATACCTTATTTAACGCTGTTGTTTCTTGCACTGGATGGAATGACGATCTGTTTCATCAGTGAAGTTTATTCATCAACTTCACGAGTGTGAAATCGAGTCTGCTGGCATAAGACACTTCGGGTGCCTTATATTTGGCGTGCTCTATTATAAGATGTAACCACCCTCGCGGTGTAGTGGACAGAGCGACTACCCCCTGGCTGGTTCAAGCCAAAATACAAAACACGATGGTACATGCTACTCTGAGTGGCGCTCGTTATGGAGAGGATAAAGAAAGTTGTCCTCACACACAGACACATGGGCACACACAGACACACAAACACACACAAGCATACACAAACAGGGGCTAAATAAGTAAAATAATCTTGAACGCGATGTTAAACCCTATGCGACTCACCTCACCTATGATGACATGTTATATAGCAGCCAATCAGCGGTGTTAAACCCTTTGCGACTCACCTCATCTGTGATGACATGTTATATAGCAGCCAATCAGCGATGTTAAACCCTTTGCGACTCACGTCACCTGTGATGACATGTTATATAGCAGCCAATCAGCGATGTTAAACCCTTTGCGACTCACGTCACCTGTGATGACATGTTATATAGCAGCCAATCAGCGATGTTAAACCCTTTGCGACTCACCTCACCTATGATGACATGTTATATAGCAGCCAATCAGCGATGTTATACCCTATGCGACTCAACTCACCTGTGATGACATGTTATATAGCAGCCAATCAGCGATGTTATACCCTATGCGACTCAACTCACCTGTGATGACATGTTATATAGCAGCCAATCAGCGGTGTTAAACCCTTTGCGACTCACCTCATCTGTGATGACATGTTATATAGCAGCCAATCAGCGATGTTAAACCCTTTGCGACTCACGTCACCTGTGATGACATGTTATATAGCAGCCAATCAGCGATGTTAAACCCTTTGCGACTCACCTCACCTATGATGACATGTTATATAGCAGCCAATCAGCGATGTTATACCCTATGCGACTCAACTCACCTGTGATGACATGTTATATAGCAGCCAATCAGCGATGTTATACCCTATGCGACTCAACTCACCTGTGATGACATGTTATATAGCAGCCAATCAGCGATGTTATACCCTATGCGACTCAACTCACCTGTGATGACATGTTATATAGCAGCCAATCAGCGATGTTAAACCCTTTGCGACTCACCTCACCTATGATGACATGTTATATAGCAGCCAATCAGCGATGTTATACCCTTTGCGACTCACCTCACCTATGATGACATGTTATATAGCAGCCAATCAGCGATGTTATACCCTATGCGACTCAACTCACCTGTGATGACATGTTATATAGCAGCCAATCAGCGATGGTAAGTAACGCAGTTCCATCAAGAATAAACATCATCTTATATTAAGGGTCAAATTGAGAAGAAGTTTTCAAAGATATAATAACTACATTGTCTGCCTCTTAGACAGTTCTGTCACTTAGATTATTTTTAACAATGGACTATGGACTCTGAACAATGGACTCTGGACTATGTACAATGAGATCTGCTTTTGGCAGATTTCTACACTTGTCGCTTTTGTTGCATTAATGGAACCGCTTGAAAAGACCTTATTTAACCAAATATTTGATTGGCATTTAGAAATTGGCTGGTTAAACATGGTATGTTTGGTTCAAACGTAATAACAAACAGTTCAGAAGATGTAATTAATAACCTGTTTCAAAACATTGTCTAAGTAATATTACAAGTGTCAAGTTGCATACCATATTTCCGAGCATAGCTATCCGTCCGTTCATAATTATGGACTATTTCAATAAGGGAACCATACAAGTCAGGAACTACATGTGAACACTTTGTTTTCAATATTCACATTTTGAACGCATGTGTAAACTTCCAGAAGGAAAGAGATGCCATCAAAAACTATTAGCATTGTTTTGCTGTAGCATATTGCAGTCGATGAACGTGAAGATGACTGTCACCAGAGTGTTTTGAACAAGATCGGCTTTTCTTGAATACCAGGCGCCCTTAAACAAAAAGTTAAGGGAATCACTTATTTGATTTGGCAATTCTGTTTGTGTTGTATTCATCATATAAACGTATGCTATATCCTGTGCGTTATTTGTCAAATCTATGAATGAGAATGTCTTCAATTTACAATACGAACGCACGTACACGAACTGAAAGTCATTCAAAGAAATAATAGAAATGATATTATTTCGACTTCATAACTTTCAAAAATATGTTATTATATTTTGAAACGATGTCATATGATGGAAATACTGCTCAAAGCGGCGTTAAAGACTCTGTAATTTCATGCACATGTACCTCCTACTGAGACCCAAAGCTGATGTTCATCCTCCCTAAACTAATGCTTACAATTTATAATCCATTTTTACATGGAGCCACACTCCCCTCTAGTTTGTCAAACATGTTTACCATTGTCTAGAGACAGACAGCTTGTTCAATACCACTTGATATATCGAACATAACTTTACAAGTCTATAGTATTCCACTTCTGGAACCGGACAGCCGTCATGTTCCATGATTGTTTGATTCTCAATTCCGCAATGTATTTACAGTGTGTCTGAAGATGCTGGCAAAGCATATTGGATATGACATTTCAAGACACTTAATCACGTGTTTACGTAATCAACTTCACATACTGAACATTCTTATCTAATAAGAGCGATCATTGGACGCGCACAGTCAGAAACAAAAGTTCTGAGTCACCCAAAGGTACAAAGACTGAAGTAACCAAGTTATGATTCATACTGATTTTAAGACGTAAAATACTTGACGCTAAATGTGATCGATTTAACATGACATTTATCGCACTTCTTGCTAGCCTTCTGGGTTATAATCTCCTCCGATTATAATGCGGTCATTACATCATGATATTGCAGATTTTCACAAATCTTTTATCCAGCATAAATGGGTACCGGAATACCCTGAGATCAAACGTTGAACATGATATCCGCCTTGGACTTTGTCATATCCACCTTCTGCGAATATCACTTCATACCCCAAATCCAATAAGTGTGATTGTATTACGCACAGTTTCCGATCATCAAGAGGACGGGGCATGCACGGTGGCCCCTTCCACTTCTAATAAGAGTCCTCTTTAATTAGATATTTGCTTGTTTTCAGCTCATGTCGTGGCTTATTAAGCCTAACCGTGTCAACGAACAGGATATATAGCTCTCCTATCTAATAACAGTAATGCAATTTAAATGATTATTGAAGTGGTGCAACTGCTGCGAAGCCTCTTGTTGGTTTAATCCAAGGCCCCTTAGGGCATCTCATTGCTTTGATGTCCTTAGGGAGAGAGGAACAAGTGGTTTGTAAGAGGAAATGATTTTATTTACTGTAACGAAAATATTACCAATTGATGTTTATCGCTCGTCCGTGCCATGAAAGAGATGTATTGATTGATTAAAAACAACAACGCTGAATATATCGATTTTATCTTAAATGTGAACTCTCCCTAATTAAGGAATGCATTACTTTTGTATTTTGAAGGAAACTAACGTTTTTCTCTTTTAAGAGTCTGGTTACAGCAACGGAAATGTCACGAGTATCGTGTCGTAGTAGATGTTGTAGTCGCAGTAGTACTAGCTGGGCATATTAACAGCAGTCGTAGTAACAGCGGTAGTAGTCGGCTTTGCAGTAATCGTTAGTGAAGTCGCAGTAGTCACGTCAGATGGATGAGATGGATGAGGAGGAGGTGGATGAGAAGGAGGAGGGAAGATGAAGGTTTCCTGCAGGTAGCATTGTCTGTGTGGTGGGCATGTCGGTGACTACATGTATGTCAGGGACAGTAAAATGACCGGAATCATAATAATGATGATAATCATAATGATTAAAAAAAAGCTTGATACATCACTTGCAAATGGATATCTATAAACAAATAATTTGGATTAGTATAGCAACGCATAAAGACTGTTGCATAAGAGAATAGGATTGATTTGACAAAATTAACAATTGCTGTATATATTAATGTATGTGCTGTTTCGCATCTCGAAGTAGTAAGAAACAAGCTGGAAGACCCTATCTAGCGGACGTAAGACTAAAACCTATAAAGATTATATGCAATTGTTAGGACCTGCATTGATGTACAACATGTTCGAACTGGTACTTAACAACACATTTTATACCAAACACCTAAATATAAAATGACGTTGCTTGGGAATGTAGAATATAATCTTCACATTTATCTGTATATGAATGTATAATTCAAAAATAATATAAGACTAGAAATACATTTATAATTACGTCCTTGTTTCTTTTTATCTGCGCATTGAAGAGTAAATATACATCAGAATCGTTTAAGACATTCCAGTCGTTCTCGTAATGCTGACTTGTTATAATATACTTATCATGCTTGTGTAGATGTCCGTGTGAAAATGTCTATGATATATTTCTCGAATGTCCTATTAATAACCAGAACGTTAATGAATACTGTATAGTATTAGTTGGAAGTCATGTTTTTAATCGAGGATATTGTTTATGATGATAGTTCATGCCCATAAATACAAAACATCTTCATTATTGAGAGAGGGCAAAACATGTTTCGTCCACAAAAACATTTGATTAACATTGTTATTTACTGTCATTTATACTCATTGCCATCCATCGTACATTTGTTGTTCTACCATTTACAACTACGTCGACTAGTGAATCATTCCACGGAGACCAAAACACAGAAGATGTTCCCTTTGTTTACCAACTGTTGGTGTGGTTCTGGTGCTGCTGTTAGCCATGGCATCATCTGAAGATGAAACGAAAACACTAGACAGTGTAGCAGAGATGACGAAGGATAACGTACACATATATGGCGTATCGATGGACGTGTTCAGATCGTCAGTGTTTGTTGCAGAGAGGCATCAATATAAGTATCGTGCTCGTAACCACATCTAATCATTGTCAATGAATTAAACAGTACATCACGATACACGAAGTACGCCAAAGAACCTGGCAGACTCGGAGATAACATATTCTAAGTCGCTGTACAAGATTTCAAATAGTAAGGGGAGATTCGGCTCCTGTGTTATTAGGGATATATCTTATAACGTGATAATAATATGATCACACGTTAACAATTTGATCATTTATGGATACAAATCCGAAGGATTTACACTATATATCAATCTAGACAACGGTAATATTGTGGTGATTCTGATGACTCCGATGATTCGACGTCATCAGCAAGCTTCGGTCTGGCGCCTTCCCCAGAACGTGGATCGAATACCAACATTAACAGTATTGAGTGACATCTCATATCGGAAGCATCAGTTTAGACTGCCTTCATATGGGGAAATAATTATGCTGACCTGCATACGTTGAGCCCTAGTCAACGTTTCTTTGCATCAACAGTAACATCAGCATCAACTGATGGAGCATAATCTTTAATGGCAGCAACATCTTTAATGGCAGCAGCATCCATAACGTTAACGACACTAGCAGTTGCAACCATAGGAGAAGCTGCGGGCGAGGGAACTATTTTTATTTTGCAAATCCCACGTTTCGAGGTAGTATTCCCTCGCCTAATTGAAAAGAAACATTTTGAGGCTATGGGGGCGAATGTGGAAAACTGTATACCGTATCGACCACGACTCTCAGAGTACACATGGTCGGGAAGTTGCGGATTCAAGGCGTATTACTAAAATAGAATTGTCAGACTCGAATAACCTTTGTTACATGACCCACGTCTCTTGTCTGACGAATATCTCTTGGCAAGGTTAAGGCAGGTGAACAAACAATTGGACTCGCAGAGTGCTGAGTGAAGCAAGGGCCGATCTGTCTGACCTCTCCACAGAAGAGAAGCGTTTGTGATGGAAGGTGTCGGTTGACCTTTTTTATTGCAGGATATACAACAGAAATACCTTCATGTAGTCAACGAAACGTCTCAGGCGTGTCGGCTGATAATATATATTATGCTTGTTACAAATAAAGGTTGTTTCACGTCATCTTTATCATACATCAGATATTACGGAGTGTGAGTGAGTTGGGTTAAACGCCATTTGTACATAACTTCAAAGTTATATTCGATTACAGTCGACCTGTTATTCTGGCACAAAGAAATCATCCAACTAGGTGGGAAAGAGTGAGTTTGGTTTTACACCGTTTTGAGCTGAAGCAGTCACAGTGTGTCAGGTTTGTGTCAGGTCGGATGGTAACCTTCCATTTGTCAGACATTCTATTTGTCAGACAGCTTATACCAGGATAAGTCAAAGTTGGTAAGTCAAGCAATAGTTACCTGTCGCCTTTGGGAAAATTTGTATATGGTGCTGACAAACCTAGAAATACCATCAGGGCGAATCAAGGATTATATGGGACATTGCCACCCTGGTTTCCGAAACTGATAACGATGACGTTTTACTCAAATGTGAGCGTCTTTGGTATGTAATGAACAGAGTGAAACCAATGTACGGAAGTTTTTTAGGGCCATTTGTTTTTTTCGATACTAAGTTGAAATTTCAAGATACTATCTTGAAATTTTAAGATACAGAAGTTGAAATTTCTAGATACTATCTTGAAATTTCAAGATACAGATCTTAGAAGTTGAAATTTCAAGATGGTATCAACTTCTGTATCTTTAAATTTCAAGATAGTATCTTGAAATTTCAACTTAGTTTCTTGAAATTTCAACTAAGTATCTTGAAATTTCAAGATAGTATCGAAAACAAATGGCCCTAAAAGGCTTCCGTAGTAATGTCGTGTTACCGTCAATAAAGGGTAATAGTGTAATTAAATCCTTCAAACCTAAGTTTATATTTTTCACGATCTTGAAATTATCTTAATATTATTGGATGATCTTAACCTTGAAATTGGTGGAATGGATAGAGCGTCTGCCCGGAAAGCAGATTGTTCGATCCCCAAACCGCGTCTTACCCAATTACTGTTTAAAAATGTTGTTTTTATGTGTCCGTGTTTTTATGTTCCGCATTCACTCACTCACTCACTAATTATGTTTGCTCTGTTTCAGTCTGTCTCCAGATGGCAGGAGGAGTGTTCGCATTTTATGGAAAGACATCCATGTCATCTTTTAGTATCATACAGTCGTTTAGTAATACGTTTCACATGCCCTACATATCATTTAGTCTGTCTGGAACCACGGACAATCAACCAAAGCCATATGTGATATTTGTGAAACCTTCATATGTGGATGCCATGGCGGACTTAATCGAAGCATTCAGATGGACGCAATTGGATTACCTGTACGATTCGGATGATGGTAAGTTGTGACTCTATATTACCTTTTTCCTGTTTTATGTTTGCCAGGACGAACCAGATGAAATGTTTCAGACGTAGCCCAGTCGTTTAAGTAACTGCATTTCAATGTGCAGAGTTGTGTTTCATGGTCGTGCAAGTATCCACTTATCGTTGGTTCGAATTAAATACTATTCATTGATAATGCTCCTTGCAATTTCATTGTTTTCACCGGCCCGTGAAGATCCGGGGCAGAATAGGTCTTCAGCAACCCATGCTTGCCGTAAAAGGCGACTATGCTTGTCGTAAAAGGCGACTAACGGGATCGGGTAGTCAGGCTCGCTGACTTGGTTGATGCATGTCATCGATCCCAATTGCTTGGATCGATGCTCATATTGTCAACCACTGGATTTGCAGGTCCAGACTCCATTATTTACAGACCGCCGTCATATAACTTGAATATTGCTGAGTGTGGCGTTAAACAACAAACAAACATACAAAACAAAACACTGTCATCACCATCTGCGCTGCCGGGAAAAAGAAAGCATACACTCGAAAACTGGATTTGACTCAAACTTACAAACCTTTTCAAAACGTTACCAGGTTCAAAACAGTCACCGGAACACCGCAATAAAAGGCCGAGTATCAAATACATGACAATATAGTAACCATTTCTTGTTTGTTTCATTTTCCCCATCAAACATGGGTGTATACTGTCCATTGCTCGGCAGTTTATGTGCTCGTTAGTAATACTGAAGTGGTAAATTGTTACGACCTTCGTACCTTTGGCCTTAAACACTCACTGACCTGGCATAACTGAAACATCTTTAGACAGCAACGTCAACCCAGGCTCACTACAGCCGAAACCTGTAATCCCGAGCTCTGGGAACCAGACCACATCCGAGTGCCTGTCAACAATGAAAGCTTTACTGAGGCCTCGAATCTTGTAACACCTTCTCAGAATGAGTCGTATGATATCTTGGTAGAAAACGCATGCCCGATTGTACCTCAACGCCAAAGGATGGAGATGCTGCAATATTGCTCGACATTAAGGGAACGTTGACTCCTGGAAAGTGGAAGTCATTCCTCTTGTCATACAGTCTTGTGGAGAATGTTTTGTCACTATAAATCTTTATGCTTAGAATATAAAAGAGATGAGTCGGTCTCACTGGTCTCCTTTATTTCTTAATCAGTGGAAGGATTTAGCTAGTTCATGGTTATTGAATGATATCAGGTCATCAATATACATGAAGCTTGAGTTAAACGTCTTGGCCGAATTACCTTGTTGTGACTTTGCAGAAATTCCGGCTCAAATGCATAAGGAAACAGATCTGTTATATAAACATCTATCTATTGTTATGTATATATATATCATGCTCATACCTAGTTTGTACATCATTTGCTTGATAACGGTGTTAGAATCTACACCGAAACGTCGCCCAATTGTAATAAAGAAGTTGCTCATCCATAACAATTTTGTCTTAGGAAACAGATCACCAAAAATAAGGGGAGCACAATTGGTCCCCAGTGGGATGCTTACTCCTAGCCTAAATGTCTGTCCCCTAAATTTACAAAGATGTTATCAATGAGGAATTCCAGCATTTCACATATTGTTTTTAGATGACATTTGCTTTCACTTTTGACAAATTGTCCTGAAGCTCGGAAGATAGATTTGTAACTGTATCTGTTGTCACTACTTTTTGTAAAACAAAAAGCCCCATGGATCATGGAATTAATTTTTTTCTTAGTTTGCCATGTGGGACAGTGGTGCACAAAGTAGAAAAATCAAATGTTTTGACAGTATTGAACTGGGTTCTTGTCAGAGATTGTAAAAAGGTCAAGCAAAACCTTTGAGTTTTTGAGATTTCACATGGTTTTGATTCCACTTGTATCAAATATTGTCAGTGACTATAATGAATCCATCCTTGATTTGTATCAAAGATTATCGTTAATCTTTGAGACAGGTATTTGGTGGTACATTGGTTGACCCTACAATATATCTCTCTTTGTGTGGATTTTTATGGCGCTGTGGAATCTAGTATAAAAGGGTAATGGACATGTCTTCAGGTTTTAGAGTGAAGCCTTGTCAAGTCTTTGTTTATCAAGTTTTATTTGCTTTCAAATTTAATGATGTTGCATGCCGCTTTTTGGGTGGACTTTTGCAATCTCAATATGTTGATACTGCTAACGCAACTGTCTTACTCCTGGTTTTAAGTAATACCCCGGCATCAGGAATATTAATGTTTATGTAAAACGGGTCAGCCTTGTGCGATCTAGATCAAACAATTGGCAGCAAAATAGTACAGTCATGTTCTACAGTTTCAGGTACTAAACATACTGGACAGATAACCTCTCCATCATGTTTGGCACACTATGCTTGTTTGTTTGTTTGTTGTTTTGCGCCGCACTCAGCAATATTCCAGCTATATGACGGCTGTCTGTAAATAATCGAGTCTGGACCAGACAATCCAGTGAGTAACGATCCACGTAATTGGGATCGATGACATGCATCAACCAAGTCAGCGAGCCTGACCACCCGATCCCGTTAGTCGCCTTTTACAAGCATAGTCGCCTTTTACGGCAAGCATTGGTTGGCACGCTATTTACAAAATGTCTGTATTCGGAGGTAATTGATGACATTTTATTGACCAAATATTAATTGGAATAGCGATACTTGTCCAGAACATCACCGCCTTTTACGTTAATAATACAATATATAAATGACATTCCACCAAACCTAAATCTTAATATTTTCTCTCCCAGCATTGTCCAATCGCGTTCCATCTTATTTTTATTCTTGAAGAAAATATAAGTTTGAATGACAAGGACACAGATGTATATTCCCTGTGCTATAAAAATCACACGAACGCAAGGACATGTCACCGCTTCAATGGTTTTTTTTGTGTCAATAAAACATGAGAAAACTAAAAGCCTAGGTAGGATAAGCTTCCTTTTTGTTTTCCTTTGTTCAAAGTGTCAGATTTGACAGTTTGAACAAAACATTGGAAATTGTTAAGAGCTGACCAAAATAGCTACTAAAACGTCGCACTGAATAAAAAGAAGTGGAACTCAATAATTCAATTGAAATTCGAGGTATAAGCAAGTTCGAGAACAAGGTGTTTTACCATATTCCTGGACTTGTTTCTTAAGAAATTCAAAGTAAAAAAATATACTTGTGTTCAAATATTAGCAAAATGAACACTCTAAAATCAGCATTATTGACACTTGATAGCCCTAGCGATGTATTCAGTGATATATCATCAACATGAGTTTGTTGAAATGTACAATTCTAATTCGTAAGTATAATCTTATTATTTTCATAATGATTGTAAAAAATTCCTAATTTCCAAAAAGGACCTGAATGATATCATCTCATCTTCATCTTAACTAATGACACATACAGCGCCATCTCTGATCCACTCTACCCTGGACTGAGACTGGGAGATACATCTGTCTTCCAACCCTTAATCGGCCAAGGCTTTCAATGCTTTTTAGCCAACTCTTTCCGAAGGTCCCTTTAGCCTCTCTGAAATACCACGGGGATTTTATCTGTCGCCATTTATGAAAGCTGCTGCCTTTCGCATGGCGCTTGTGAATCAAAATAAGGATTACTGTAAAAGTTCTCCTAGGCCCCATATACTCCCATGAGAGTCGTAAAACTACAAAACCATTTATTCCGCATCTGGTTCATGAACAAGTAAATCCTAGTACAGGACACAGACGGTGGGCGCTCAACCACAAATTGTACCTAGCCTGCATCACTAATACCACAATGCATAGATAATAGACGTCTGGATTGTGTTTAAACAACCGTGGGTTAGCTTGCTTTAACAAACGCATATTTATTCCACGATAGGACAGCTTATTTCGAGAAATCGATTGCCCAACTGGACGGATTTGCAGAATGAAATGGGCAGTATATTCCCATAACCATTTAAATTGAATCAAGACTTCGAACCAAGACTCTCATTCTGACCGCGTTTAGCTTTATTTTGTACATAAATAATCTGTGCTAGACGCATGGAATTATACGTAGGATCATATGTTATACGTACATGCCGTATATTGGATTTGGATGAACCGTTAGGCGTACCTCCATATTTTGTCGGCGTTTTCAGGGTAAAACTCCTTATGGTCAATACACATACTCATAGTCATTGTTGTTGAGGTGTGGAGAGGCATGCGCGAGTGTGTGTGGTTGCTTGTAATAGTCCGGGCTTGTGCCATCGTGCTACCCTCAAGAGGATTCAAAGTCACAGTTCAACATGCCAAGAAAGCAACCCTAACACCGTGTATCCGAGCACCTTGTTGGACTTGTACTCTCTTGTGGCTTGAATATGTGAGGTGAAATGGCGTTTGACGTAGCCTTATAGCACTTATATAGCGACGTACATATGTGTGTGTCTATTGCTGGTTTTATAACATGGTTATAACATGAATGAATGACAGTATACACACGTTACCAACTCCTAACTTACTTGCCCTTCTTTTATCTTTATTTTAACGCCGAGCGAGAGGCAAGGTAACACTATGTACCATCTTTTAACGTCTTATTAGTAAGATGCGGGCAGGGAATCGAACCACCGATCTATCCACTACACAACGGACGTGGTCCATTTGTTTAAGGAAACTTGTATTAAATGATAGTTGATTCCATTTGTCATCCCAATGTATTATTATATATATTATAACTTCATGGACAAAATGTCCTTTTTTACAAAATGAGTTTTTGAAATTTCACTAGGTGCATCGGTAACTGGGTCATCTACCATTCCTGATTTCGTGCATAGGTTTGAGTGAAATATGCATAAAGCTGACCCGTTGAAGTACCATCGTTCATACATCTTCGGATGCATCTTTTAATGCATGCCTACCTCATTCTGGGTTACCTTTGTCCTAAAATATATGCTGGTCGCTAGAGACGACTTATTGGATAGTGAGTTCGGGGTCGGTTACTTTGTTGATTCAATGTTATCGTATCCCGACAGCGAGACCCGTGAAGATCCGGGGTAGAATAGGTCTCCAGCAACCCATGCTTGCCGTAAAAGGCGACTATGCTTGTCGTAAGAGGCGACTAACGGGATCGTGTGGTTGGCTCGCTGACTTGGTTGATGCATGTCATCGGTCCCAATTGCGTGAATCGATGCTCATGATGTCAATCACTGGATTGTCTGATCAAGACTCGATCATATAGCTGGAATATTGCTGAGTGCGACGTTAAACAACAAACAAACAAACAAACACCAAAAGCGTGGATCGTTGCTCATGCTGCTACAATACTACTGAGGGCAGCGTTATATAGACCGAAAATACATAACAACGACATCAACGGTTGAAACGAGAGTACGTGCACATGTTCCACTATCGCACTTATATTTTGAGGCTTTTGAGAAAAGTTGATCCAATATACAGTATTCAACTATCGGTGCCACTGGCATTTAAATCAAGTATCCACAAGCATATAAACAAGAGTGAATTACTCTTATATTATCTCAAAGTCCATACAATCATGGAATCTATGAAAATGAACACATAGTCCCCAACAAGATAATAAGGCAACACGTTATGCTAAGTATGAGTAACAAAAGTCAGAATTAGGTAAGACATGCCCAACGGGACTGGGATTCTAAACAATACTTTGTTCCCATTATGCTTGAAAAAGAAAAATTCAATTTATCATCAAGTTTGACAAAAACATAAAATTTGACAGTTCAAGCGCAATGTTCTGATAAATGAGTGATAAATGAATACCCCCACCTAACCACACTCACGCACGCACACACACACACACACACACACACACACACACACACACACACACACACACACACAAAATTAATGATGGTCACATTTGGCTCAGGCATGCTCAACACCTGCACTCGACTGTCACCGGAACAGCAGATATATTGAACGGCCTCACATCACACTCTGGTTCCCACATATTGGCATCGACCGTCCAACTGTGTCATATTACTTTTTAACAGAATCTGATTATATCCAGTGAGAAAGGACCACATAAATACACCATGCAGGTGAATCACCAAAGAATCTAACTGACGCAGATACTCACAAGTCGCATACCCACAGTCTATGGGCTTTAGTTTCACTGCACTCTCACCCCATTTAGATTCCGGTGTCCTTAGGTTAAGGAACAGTCTGCACGTTCTCTGAGGAACCCTTTTTCTCATTGTAACTATCATCTTATAGATATTTCTTGGCACCAGGAGGGTCTCTTTTTATACAGGCCTATACAACTTTGGCATATCAATTACCGTGAGTCTTCTTATCATGGTTGCCATAAGACGGGGCAATTTTCGAAAATTGTCAGATTTGATTCACGCACATCGCGTTGGCTTTCCATTTCGCTGTTTCAGACTTCCCGTCTGGGTCTGTCTAGTGATTATGCAACAGTTGACAATAAAAAAAAGATAAATATGATATATTACTTAACTCAAGAGGAATGCTGCTGGTAGGAAAGGACGTGTCCACCCGTATACGAACACCTGGTGTCACCACTGTAATTTTACAGTTATTCAGGAGTGTAGTTTCAATTTATGTGATTTATTTGTTTTAATTAAACACAATTCAGGGTTTAAAATGATATTATTGTATTAGAAGTGAATCATTGTGTAAACCACACGGGTTGGTGTTTCTTTTCTGATATTGCTGCATAAAGTCTGGTGCATATTCGGGGGGTCGGTAGCCTAGTGGTTAAAGCGTTAGCTCGTCACGCCGAAGACCCGGGTTCGAATACCCCTATAGGTACAAAGTGTGAAGCCCATTTCGGGTGTCCTACGCCGTGATACTGCTGGAATATTGCTAAAACGGTGTAAAACCATACTCACTCACTCTGGTGCATATTCACATCGTCGCTATGATTATCTACAACTTAGGTATTGTATCTGCAAAATGTAAGCATATTATCACGACATAGGAGTATTTTATATAATTTTATACATATCTCGAGTGTTCGATCGCGAGAGTTTAGAATGCTTGCAAACAACCGATGTCATGATATATTGTTTTTTATGATCAGAGAGTTAGTTTGTTTGATTTGAGATTTTGTCGGATAAATATATATAGCTATACTATGACATTTCAGAGAACATACTTATTAAAACACGTAACGAACGGTATGCGCATTCTTTTGAAAAGAAACTGATAAAATGTCATATTCTCACAAATGATTAAATATAACTTCAGAGAATACGAAATGTTGGCTATTAGTATAAGGAAAAGAATTGATTTTACTTGTTTTCGCTTCATGATTCAGACTTTGAAAACAAGATATCCGTCAATTGAACCATCATTTTGCCATTTTTCCCATTGAATCGTTGCTTTAAATCATGTTTAAAACTGCCCAACACTGTTATTTTCCGATGCACGCTTGTAGTAAAGATGATGGTTATCAAGCAGGATATTTTAGGAAGAACCAGGTAATTCCCCAAATGACAGCTTTAGCAACATCAACTTTAGCATGATATCTCAAAGCGTTATCAGACTCAATGGTCAGGCTTCTACGCAAGTCTGATTATAGTTAACGCCATGGTTTTGACAAGTCTTCATTTTGGCCGTTTCCCCATCCCTTACTTCGCCGGGAGAGTGAGAACGCGGTACCGCAAACCATATGTTCCAGTTTCCATAATTACCATTTAGGGAGCGTGGGTCTCTGATTTGGGCACGTGGGACACGCTAATTCGACAGCGGGTCGATGGTGCCTATTGTTACGGTCTTGATAATAACGATGGGGATTGCCAAGCCACACACTGAGCTGCTATTAACTTGCCTGGTCACCGTGGCCGTTTTCAGTAACTACTTTGAATATTGAATCTTATTCAAATAACCTCTACCAAAATAGATATATTATCTTTAACTGCATGCATTCTTATCGATGACTGACAATGCTGAGACTTTAGGGCAGTGAAATACAGTTTATAGACATGTTCGTATAAGTCAGCTTATACTGCCCTCCAGTTATTGGCACGTATGTGCTTTAGATTTTCTTTAACTCGACTTATTAAATTAATGTGAAGGGATACACACATAAGACTGTTTCTATGTTCAAAAATGTTTTTGGAAAAATATGTCACTATTTCGTCGAAGAGACAGTGGAGGTTTTTATTCACTACTTTTTTCAACTTTTTGCAAATCCTGAAAAGGAAATTTCTGATTAATGTACGTTTGCATGTACACAACACACAAGAAGATGAACGATCTTCAAACAATGAGGAGACACCAATCACAAATAGCTTTCTGTTTTGCCGTATCAGCACATTTAGAGAATGCTTTTTGTTCATGCACATAATGATTTACATGCAGCAAAAGCAATATCGATTGCAGCGACGTTTCATGTTAGGCATTCTGTTGGCGTGCTGCAGAACAGAGAAGCATTATAACGACGCGAAACAGGCTTCTGTAACTTCTCATAAACAAGTCAGATATTCAGGGAGCATAAAACATATACTCGCCTGTGAGTTTTTATGTTTCTTTTAAATTTTCAATCAAACATAAATAACGATAAATAATATTTGTAATGAAGGAAGTTGTTAATTGAGAACGTGGATATTGTGTAGAGGAATGTGGTAGATACACATAGAGTGGGCATTAGATGAGGTTAAATGCGGTGAAATGGAGCTTAACGCCGCGTTCAATTCTATTGCACTCATACAGCGACGTATGTGTGTGTATGTGAGTGAGTGAGTGAGTATGGTTTTACGCCGCTTTTAGCAATATTCCAGCAATATCACGGCGGGGGACACCAGAAATGGGCTTCACACATTGTACCCATGTCGGGAATCGAACCCGGGTCTTTGGCGTGACGAGCGAACGCTTTAACCACTAGGCTACCCGACCGCCCCGTGTGTGTATGTACATATGTGTCTTTTCGACCCGTGAAGATCCGGGGTAGAATACGTCTTCAGCAACCCATGCTTGCCGTAAAAGGCGACTATGCTTGTCGTAAAAGGCGATTAACGGGATCGGGGGGTCAGGCTCGCTGACTTGGTTGTTGCATGTCATCGATCCCAATTGGGTGGATCGATACTCATGATATTAAGCACTGGATTGTCTGTTCCAGACTGGATTATTACAGACCGACGTCATATAGCTTGAATATTTCTGAGTGAGGCGTTAAACAACAAGCAAACAAACAAACAAATATGTGTCTTTTCACGTCTTTTGGTATGATGCGTCCGGGAATCGAACCACCCAACTTCCGCTTTCTGGACAGACACTCCATCCACTAAACCACGGAGCCGGTCTCGAGTATCAGATGAAAGGATAATATGTAATGAGAGTCGTGTCTGGTGCGTGAAAAATGAGGAAAACCTTTCCCAACCATTATGATAGTTTTGAATGAGCATGTATGTGCAAGGGTTCTTCTACATATTATGTACTTTCACCAAGTTCCATAAGTTACAGTCTTCTCATTCTACACATGCACCATCAGCATATGCATGTGTCAATTACTAAAGACACGAAATCTGAACTTCTGTTCATATTTAAGCATTTTACAGACAACACAACCAAGAATTTGTATCGGATCACAAGTGCCTTGGTGGTTGATCAATAACAACTGTGAAGTTAAACGAGATATTTTTACAAAAGTTTTGTTTAATAGCTGGGCAATCTGCCGGCAATCAAATCAAGCAAGCAATAATGTAGTAATAACATTGGCATAATTACTACCTCAAAATCTTGCAGTTTGACATTTCTAACAACCTTTATCGGCAGTTCCATCGATCTAGATGCGCCTCACTTAATGTTGTGTTGTTAAGTAATTTCTCGCTTGTTTCATATCATGGACAACATTACGATCAAACACAGTAGAACGATAGAGAAACACAGAGTCTCATTAAAGTTGGCTAAAATAAACACGAGATTGTTTGAAACATTAACACGTTTTACGTTCATTATATTGTAAAATGAATGGGTGTGTGTGATGAAATCTGATTGGAAAATGTTGTTAAATGGAAATGTATCCCAGAAATCTTTGAGCCTTTCCCTGAGTATGAATACGTTTCTTGACAAGTGTCTTTTTTCTCATTCCCAAACTTTGCAGCTCGATCAATACTCTTTGAAAAACTTCTTTCTCCACATTCCAATAAAGGGGAGGGTTCAGTTATCAGCACATGACGTCATCCATAATATCAGGACTTCATAACATTCGTGAGTGATGTCACAGATGCATCACAGCTGTTTGAGAACGCATAATAGAGTGCGACGCAACCTATAACTGTTGTCCCAAAATCTCGATACGCGTTTAATGTTTCGAATTTACTGGATTGTGTAACTATTCCTGGGAAAATCATAGTATCCATTTGATCCTAGATAAATTGTATCGATGCTATAATCTTTTTCGGGACACGGGTAGTCCAGTCATCTAAAGTGCCGCGATTTGCTGCACATAGTTGTTTCCCTCAGACGTGCCAGGAACCTATGACCGTGGGCTCGAATCCCGGTTGCCATGATCATGTTTCTTGGTTTGTCATCACCATTCCCGTGCTCGTGGGTTTCACAGAAGCGTTAAGACCTCTCTGACTTCGGGCTTTCGTCCCAGGTGAACACCCATAACTGATATGCTGGTCAATGTGACGTTGTACCCCATCTCCCTCTCCCACTCTGATCTGTTCACATGACAACATGGCTGTTTGGTAGTGGTTACAGCGTTTGTTCATCACACAGAAGACTCAGATTGTTGTTTGTTTGTTTGTTTGTCTGTTTGTTGTTTAACGCCACACTTAATATTTCATCTATATGACGGAGGTTTGAAAAATAAACGAATCTGGATCAGACCATCCAGAGATTGACATCATGGGCATCGATCAACTCAATTGGGATACTAGGACATGCATCAACCAAGTCAGAGAGCCTGACCACCCGATCCCGTTAGTCGTCTCTTACGACAAGCATAGTCGCCTATCATGGAGACCTAGATTGGATTCTCCCCATGAGTACAATGTGTGAAGCCGCTTCTCTTTGTCATGATTTTGCTGGAATAACTAAAAGTTATATTGGCTATTAACTAAGTTAAAAGTTATAAAAACTCTATTGTTCAAATTGGCGTTAAACCAAATTCACTAACGCATACATGTATACACCCAGTAAACACATTTCCATAAATATTATCAAATTTAATGAGTAGTTTAGATGACATTGTCTACTAAACCAACCAGACCTAGCCGTCATCCTGGTGGAAAATTAAATCTTTTGCAAGACCGGCCGAGGCGGCACATAGTGCAGAGAAGGCCTGGCATCAAACATATGCAACAGACCATTGTCATTTTAGATCGTGCCTGGTAAATCATGTGTTGCACACAACACACACGACCTGATAATATGTATGCCCCACGGCATATAAATGCTGTTAATAAATTTCATCTTTGTCGGAAGGCTTAATGCGATAAACCAGTGATTTAGTTTAAAGCAGCAATGTGGCATGTTCAAAGAGCCTCGCGTTGTAGTCGAGTCATCGTGTTGTCACCTGCAAACACTCAGCCGGTCAGGAACGTCTCAGTTCCTCTGGCAAGTGCCTCTCCTGTTGTCTTCGACCTATTTAGTGTCTCGCGCGATGGGCAGACTGCATTTGTAGATAAACACCTTCTTCAAGTACGTCTGTACCCCCATCGTAACGTTTCACAAAGGGTTTCAATCATTTCAAACAAACACTATTCATTGTGAACATTCGTTCGATGTATGGACCAGGTTCAAATCATTAAATAGATGTTGCGTTTCTTTTAAATTAAATGACACTTGACACGAATTCGATACGACAGATAACAGACTTTTCAGGTTCTCGGCTTCACAATATATAGAAATGAAACTTATCACTACAACTACTTAATGTGACTTGAAATGTGTTGTAAAAAACACAAAAGTGTACAGATATCATGACGCAATGATGTTTAGTGTGACGTCGTTTGCTAGTCATGTCACACTTAATCATGTTGGCACTTCGAGCTACCATATCGGAAGTCCAATGAATCCACATTGCACACACACACACACACACACACACACACACACACACACACACACACACACACACACACACACACACACAACCACACAAACACACAAACACATTTATTTCACCATGAACACGTCTTTGTAACTTACATGTAACTTAATAATTCATGTGTTCCATGTGTCAGAAGCGGGTTTGGGGGAATTTCGACATTCTGTTTATGCGATCTCACACAAACCGCTAGTGACACATATATCTCATACTCTCCCACCTGGCAGACTTGACTGGTCATCTTGGAGACGATACATATGTTTTCTACACAGTTATCAAAGAGTAATGTTTAAAACAGAGACTGTAATGTATTGAGGGTTGTGTGGTTAATGTTATAAACATGGTATAAACATACTGTGGCGGGAATATTTTTAACCCGCTGCATTGATGGTCTCTGGTGATCGGCTAGTTTTAGGTTCGAATCCACGGTTACGTATTATGATAAGTTTGGGATTGTCAGCACCAAACCCGGCCTTTGTGGTCGTATATATATGTTAACGTGTCCGACCTGCGTCGGTGTGTGAGGGGAGTGGTTTTCTTTTTCTTACACACCTGTGGGCGAGAAACCCATTTGAGATAACTGGTATCAAACTGATGTGTGAGATTGAATTCAAGGCCCGTGATTGGCTACTCCATGGTGATGACCTGAGGTCAGATGATTGACTACTTTCCTTATCGTAAGTGATCGGTAAGTTTTTCATGCTTCAGTCGAATGTTCACCACCGTCTTTGTTGAACGTTATGGTTTTAGAGTGTAAGCCAAGATAACGCAGGGTCATATATGTCCCTCCTCTTCAATCCTCACTTCGACGTCGAATAACATTACATCACGCACACTAATATTATTCACAGTTTGCGAAATTCCCTGTTCTGTGATATCATCCATGATTGTCATTTTAGGTAAATCAAAATTATTGAAAATTGACCTCTGAAAATTAGGTACATCGGAAATGTCGCCATTTTTAAAACATTATTATATCACCATTACTAGTATTTACTTTATTTTTAGAAATTTAATATTGGATATTTAATCGCAAAAATGAATTTCGAAAATTGCATATTAGTGATCACGGGTATCTGTTTTTCATCAGTTCACCAATGATAATTCTGAAACGTCGCCGATAAGCCTAGAATAGTTTAGAATGTTTTCGAAAATACGCAGCGTGAATTATGGAATTAAAAATATATACATTACAATTCAACAGAAATCGTAAAAGTTTCCGTCCTATGTGACGCCATGACTGACACAAAATCACGCTCAACAACGACCGTAATTATTTTCATTGGGACTAATTCTCCTGGTTACATTAGAAAATTCAAACAAATAACAGTGTCAGATTGTTTCTGATTACTTTCATGACATATTTATGTATATACGATCCCTCAGTTAACGTCACTCCTCCTCTATTGTCATTGAACAGGCCATTTTGTAAAATTCGGTCACCAGTAGGGATGTTATACGGAAGTAAACATTGTTGTACATAATTTCATATTAACTCAGCGGCCAGCGGGTCAATATATGTTCTGTTCTTTGATCTTATCTGGTTTGCATAATCATCGCCATGATAATCCCCAGATATGAGGACACCTTTTTGTGTTGGGTCACATTATTTATGAGTAGTAAGCAGAAAGTCCAGTGACGTCACTCATGGCCATTGTGTTATGTATTAATGTGCCACTGCGATCATTTGAAAAGATGCAAGGATACATCGATTCGATGCTAAAAGAGTGTGTAAGAAACAGATTACTCCACTCGTTAGATACGTTTAGAAACAACTCGTTGTAAGATAAATGGTATCTGAATTACACTCGTGTATTAATATCTATTTACTACAATAACAAAACCCATCGTGATATACAATAGACCAGTGAAGATCCGGGGTAGAAGAGGTCTTCAGATCAGCAACCCAGGCCATGCTTGCCGTAAAATGTGACTATGCTTGTCGTAAGAGGCGACTAACGGGATCGGGTGGTCGGGCTCGCTGACTTGGTTGATGCATGTCATCGTATCCCAATTGCGTGGATCGATGCTCATGATGTAAATTCTCTGGTCCAGACTCGATTATTTACAGACCGCCGTCATATAGTTGGAATATTGTTCAAGCCGTGAGGCGTTAAACAACGAACAAACACACAAACCATATAACAATGACGAACACGTGGTACGAAAAGGTATGCTGTAACCATTCTTTGAACAAAAACTCCTTGATAAATTGAAACAATACTAATTTTGTTCAGTGTCGTAGTTGAGCTGTTTGTTTGTGTTTCCTACTGTTTTCGGTAGTTCACCGACACTTTATGTTTCCTATACATATCTGTTGTGTTGTGTTGGGGGGCGGTCGGGTAGCCTAGAGCCCAGTGGTAAAAGCGTTAGCTCGTCACGCCGAAGACCCGGGTTCGATTCCCGACATGGATACAAAGTGGTATTGCTGGAATATTGCTAAAAACGGCGTAAAACCATATTCACTCACTCACTCACGCACTCACTCACTGTTGTGTTGGCAGGGACGCAGGTGGCCCTGTCTTTAAAGGCGCCGCAATTCGCTGTGCGTCCCTTACGCGTACGATAAACCTGGGTTCGAATCCCATGTTCAGGCTGATTATGATATAGGTTTGTCATACTATTTATATATGTATATATAGCTAAACGCGCGCACTCACGCCACCCATATTGCACGGTCCATCCCCACTGTGTGTTCTATTGCGCTCATGCGAGGTACGATATTGTCGCCAACAACAACCACTCACTGACACACGTCTACCACCTTAATTCAAGACGCTCGGAATTCTATTTCCAGTCTCATTTGATTAGAAGTATTTTTATTGTTTTGAGTTGTTTATTTGTGAATGTGAACACATTTCGATTTTGTCTTAGGAGATACCCAGCATCCGTTTAATTAAAGAATATATCACTGATGGTTTATTGATATGCAGGCTTTCCACTGCTTCCAAATCATTGTCTAAATAAACCAATATCCTTCGTGGTGAGTAGATTCCAACATGTATATGGCGACGGTGGCGACACTGCTGATAGACTTGCTGAAGACATCGGTCGATTCCCAACGTGGGAATAATGTTTCATGCTCATTTGTAGCGTCCCACATTGTGATACGGTTGGAATAATGCTACACGAGGTTTAAAACTTAGTTCACTTTCTCCAAAATATAGATAGATAGACAGATAGCAGTGTGTTTTCTGTGATTTTCTGTAAATTCCTCTCATTTTAGGGGTTGGGGTGGGTGGGTGGGGCGTGTGTGTGTGGGTGTGTGTGTGTGTGTGTGTGGGGGGGGGGGGGGGGGGGGCACGGGGGGCTCAGTCGTCTAAGGCGCCGCGATTCGCTGTGCAGAGTTGCGACCCTTGGGCACGCCAGAAACCTATGATTGTGGGTTCAAATCCCGGTTCGCCCCGATTATGTTTCTAGGTTTGTTAGCACCATACCCGTGCTCGTGGTAAACGTCTTAGACCTGCATCATTTTGGGCTTTCCTCCCACATTAAGCTGACACGCCGTGATATAACTGGAATAATGTTAAAAGCGGCGTTAAACCCAACTCACTCACTCGCTCACTCTCATGTTAGGAATGCTGCATCACAACAACAGCAACATTTCAGTAAACTTTCAGATAAACGTAAAAGCAGTGGTGTTCTGTACATTCCCAACACATGAAGAATTATCCATTTCCAGGGTAACATTTCAGTAAATTTTCAAATAAACGTAAAAATAGTGTTGTTATAAAAAATCCTATCATGTCAGGAATGCTTCATCACCAGGGTAACCTTTCAGTAAACATTTTTAATACCATCTAAAAATGGTAAAAGCAGTGGTGTTCTGTACATTTCTACTGTGTCAATAATGCTTCATTACCAGGGTAACCTTTCAGTAAACTTTAAAATATACTGTTAAAAATTGGTAAAAGCACTGGTGTTCTGTACATTCTCATCTAGCTAAGAATGATTCATTACCAGGGTAACATTTCAGCAACCTGTCAAATTAATTTGTAAAATAGACGTAAAAGCACTGGTGTTCTGAACATTCCTAGCATATGCATAATGCTTCATTACCAGAGTAACCTTTCAGTAAACCTTCAAATACACAATCAAAATTTGGTAAAAGCATTGGTGTTCTGAACATTTCTACTGTGTCAAGAATGCGTCATTACCAGGGTAACCTTTCAGTAAACTTTCAAATATACTGTCAAAAATTGGTAAAACACTGGTGTTCTGTACATTTCCACCTAGCTAAGAATCATTCATCACCAGAGTAACATTTCAGCAACCTGTCAATTCATTTTGTAAAATAGACATTGCCAGAGTAAACCTTCAGATACACTATAAAAAATTGGTAAAAGCATTGGTGTTCTGTACATTTCTACTGTGTAAAGAATGCGTCATTACCAGGGTAACTTTTCAGTAAACTTTCAAATACCGTATACTGTCAAAAATTGGTAAAAGCACTGGTGCTCTGTACATTCCAATCTAGCTAAGAATCATTCATCACCAGAGTAACATTTTAGCAACCTGTCAAATTAATTTGTAAAATAGACGTAAAACCACTGGTGTTCTGAACATAACATAACAGGAAAACATTTCAGCAAATTTCAAGTTTGTTTGTTTAGGCCCTGTCACACTTCAACGTATAGCGGTAACGAATGATAAATTTGGTGTTCTGTACATTTCTACTGTGTCAAAAATGCTTCATTACCAGGGTAACCTTTCAGTAAACTTTCAAATATACTGTCAAAAATTGGTAAAAGTACTGGTGTTCTGTACATTCCCATCTAGCTAAGAATCATTCATCGCCAGAGTAACATTTCAGCAACCTGTCAAATTAATTTGTAAAATAGACGTAAAACCACTGGTGTTCTGCACATTCCTAGCATATGAATAATGCTTTATTACCAGGGTAACCTTTAAGTAAACTTTCAAATATACTGTCAAAAATTGGTAAAAGCACTGGTATTCTGTACATTCTCATCTAGCTAAGAATCATTCATCACCAGAGTAACATTTCAGCAACCTGTCAAATTATTTTGTAAAATAGACGTAAAACCACTGGTGTTCTGCACATTCCTAGCATATGAATAATGCTTTATTACCAGGGTAACCTTTCAGTAAACTTTCAAATATACTGTCAAAAATTGGTAAAAGTACTGGTGTTCTGTACATTCCCATCTAGCTAAGAATCATTCATCGCCAGAGTAACATTTCAGCAACCTGTCAAATTAATGTGTAAAATAGACGTAAAACCACTGGTGTTCTGCACATTCCTAGCATATGAATAATGCTTTATTACCAGGGTAACCTTTCAGTAAACTTTCAAATATACTGTCAAAAATTGGTAAAAGCACTGGTGTTCTGTACATTCCCATCTAGCTAAGAATCATTCATCACCAGAGTAACATTTCAGCAACCTGTCTAATTATTTTGTTAAATAGACGTAAAACCACTGGTGTTCTGAACATTACATAACAGGATGACATTTCAGCAAATTTCAAGTTTGTTTGTTTAGGCCCTGTCACACTTCAACCTATAGCGGTAACGTCTGGCGACGTATGAGAACTTTTGCAAAAACGCCGGCAACACTGAAAGACGCTATGGATAAGTTAGGTGTAAGATATATACGTTAAAAGCACGCTGGTATACGTTGTAGTACGCCGAGGCTTATACGTCGACATAATTTGGCTAAAGGTGAAACTGTACACCTAACGTATTGATAACGTATGCATAACCTACTTCTAACGAAAGTCTAACGTATACATCCTAAGTATATATGGCGTATTCGAGATATGTCTGACGACAAAATAACTTATTAAACGTGTTTCTAGCGTTCAGTTAGCGTATTTGTACCGTAGTACCAGCATTTTGGGGGTTTCTGGCATCATAGAAGATGGAGGTGAAGGATCCTGAGAGCCTGCACCAAGAAGAAATAGTCATTCTTCAACATCAGCATGACATCCTCCAACTGACATTTTACCAGATCTTGCTGGGCCCCAGGCAGGTTTCTTCTTGGGAGACATCTTGATGATGTTGACAGAGCGAAGACTACTGCTTGAATGAAGTAATTTGATGAATGGGTCTACACTACTAGTTATACTACCGAGGGGCCCGTTTTGGGCACTTTTCCCCAACGCTGAGCGCGCTAGTCATACATTACTCATACGCTGGGTACACGCTGGCCATACGTTGAACGCGCCAGACATACGCTGGCAAAACGCTTTTTTACGCTGTCATAAGTTATGTATAAGTCAGTGATACGCTCCTAATGCGTTCAAAACATGCGTTACATATACGGTGAACTCGTTATGTTTACGTCATAAGTTATGTATAAGTCAGTGATACGCTCCTAATGCGTTCAAAACATGCGTTACATATACGGTGAACTCGTTATGTTTACGTCATAAGTTATGTATAAGTCAGTGATACGCTCCTAATACGTTCAAAACATGCGTTACATATACGGTGAACTCGTTATGTTTACGTCATAAGTTATGTATAAGTCAGTGATACGCTCCTAATGCGTTCAAAACATGCGATACATATACGGTGAACCCGTTATGTTTACGTCATAAGTTATGTATAAGTCGGGGATACGCTCCTAATGCGTTCAAAACATGCGATACATATACGGTGAACCCGTTATGTTTACGTTATGGATACGCTAAAATCATGTTTTTCTATGAGAGCTCGGCGTATGACAGCGTACTGTCTTTTACACGCTAGGTGCAAGTTACTCTAAAACGTTGTAGTGTGACAGGGTCATTATATAAGCACCGGTGTTCTGTAGATTCCTATCACAAATGCTTAAAACCACCATTAGTAACATGTCTGGATTTGAGTATAGGTTTTTCAATATTATAGACACATGGAGATATATGATGCCAAACCCAACAGTCAAGAGCTCACCGCTGAGCCAAATCGATGAAACTGTTGCCTTGAATGTGAAACGAACCTGTTCATCACTATTTCCCATAGAACGTTGACTTTCCACACTGGGGAAATTCATTGCATTGAGAAGCTTTTCTAATCCTCGACTACAACAGGGGGCTTATCGACGTAAAATGCCTTATTAAAGGCTATCTGATTAAATCCTTTCAGATGCATTTGCCATGACTGTGCATTTCAAACTGGCCCGGAAGAACGACTAAGGACAGAAAACACTTCAGTATTGAAGCGCGTAATTCATTTTGTGACATCACTCTCTGTTAAATACGGGATAATGAAACTCCCAAGGATCAAATTTTATTCAATTATTTTCCAAAAAAATATTCCGAAAAAATCCCAATGACGACGTGGGGATGCAAATCCGTCACTTTTACGTGGCGAATAGAAACGTGGAACGGCATATAGGGATTATGCTGCGACTCAGTCAGGGCGTCAACTCGCTTTCATCATGTTTGATGCTTTACAAATGAAGACATTCATCAGTATTAAAAGCATGTGGTTGCTGTTAAACTATTTGGGTGTCAAACACATTAAGAATAACCAACACACCGTGTCTCCGTGCACTTGAACTTAAATCTGTGGCTTGTAAGTGGGTTTAACATCCACTTGCATGCATGTTCATGCGTGGCTGCTTGTACTAGTCGTAATGCCCGTATTAAAGTGCCAACCCACTGAGATACCATACTGCAGTTAGACAAACATACCCTACTCAGACACAGTACACGGACTCCGAGCCGACCGGTCCTTGCTATATCCGATTTATGCCGAGTGCGAGTTATATTAGGGTAACGACTTCTTTTGGTATGACGCAGCCGAGGGCCGAGCCACATACCTTTCGCTCTCCATACAGTCGCTCTATCCGCTATATACATGTAGGTTGTATATGTATGTTACCAAGAGGATTAATGTGCTATTGGTGATGATGCGATCCTGGCTTCTGTATGGTATCAGATAGAATCATGTGACCCCGTGAGACGTGATTGACCCCAGGAAAGTTACCAAAGGAGGGCTACATTCCAACTCACAGCAATTCCGACCACAACAAAGTAATACACTTAGAACCAATGGAAGAAACGTCCCCACGAACGCCAAAAACCCACATCCACACCTAAACTTGGTCGACCCCCTAACTGACTATATCAGTAAACTTTGAAATTGCACGGATTTATACTTCATGGATTCCAACTATACAAGTGCCAAAAGGGTAATTCTGTGTTCAGTGATACTTTAACTTCTCAATGTCACTCAAAGATAGGGAATTTGTAACAACCATGTTGGTCTTGTTTTACAGAATCATGATTTCTGTATTGATGTGTGAGTATGATAGAATATGTCTTGTCCATTGCGGACGTAGAGTCGAATCCAGACAACGTGGACCACTCCTCATGATACTGATTATTGGGGGCGGTCGGGTAGCCTAGTGGTTAAAGCATTCGCTCGTCACGCCGAAGTCCTGGGTTCGATTCCCGACATGGGTACAATGTGTGAAGCCCATTTCTGGTGTCCCCCGCTGTGATATTGCTAAAAGCTGCGTAAAACCAAAGTGATGTATACCCAGGCAAGTTCCATTGAGATGTTTGGATGATCACTGCTACCCCAACCAATGTCTAGGATTCGGTTCATACACATCCTTGGAGTGTCAACTTTATGTGTTTAGGGAAATATACATTCTTCAGTGATGTGCATACAGATAGCACAAACTACGTTGCAACGAGCCAGATGCATCCATAGCTCATGGGCCCCTAGACAAAAAATACCGTTGCCATAGGAATGCGTCCGTGGGAATTATTATGTTGGTGTATAACTATATAACATAACGCATTTGCCCAAAATATACACCAGATTTTAACGATTCTTAATTTTATGTTTTCCTGGCGATAGTTAATAACAATATGATGTGGAATCAATACAGCCAGCAAGACCAGAAAAAATCATATATTTCTTAGGCCAATAAAAAAATTGATTATGTTCCACGAGTAAACCCGTAACCATATTTTAGGGGCTACGTGATCGATTTTTTGTGTGTAAGTAAGGGTAATATCTGCATGCAACCACTCTAAGTTCTCTGAAACATTTGATTTGATAAGAAGGAATCTTGACTTTGCTTCAACAACCCTAGCGCATTACCAAGTTTAAGAACTCATGTTTGCAGGGATGACTGCATTTCATTCATTTATACATGATTGGTGAGCAATTATTCACAAACAGCTCCTACAATAATGAATTGATGACGTACACTAATCTCGATATTGCTCTTCTCGATTCATTTCAGACGAGGATTGATGGTAGCAGCACCTTTTTTCAGTTTTAATTTTCTATTTAAAGGTCTGATGCGAGTGCAGAATTTACATGCCAAGTTGAAGGACGTTGTGCCTCGGGTTGACATGCGCTTCCGGCGAGTTGATGACGTAACGGATGCGCATGAAGACCTGCGCAGACTTGACAGAAACCAACATGAAAACCGCAAAAATATCATTTTGGATTTGTCATCCTATCACGCCTATAATGAAATGCTGAGGCAGGTTAGTTGCAGTATAGAGTGTCATAACCATACATGTATTGGGTTGATTTTTACAATTGTTTTATGTAACTTTCTATCTCTATCGGGTGGGGTAGGTAAACTAGTAATTTAGACGTTGTCTCCACAGGCGTAAGGCCGGATTTGATTTCTCTCAAGGGTACAATACATGTAGTCTATTTTGCGTGTACCCCGTCGTGATGTTGCTGAAATATTGCTAAGTGCGGCGTACAATCACATTAGTTTTACCACCCATTCTGTCTAATATTTGTAATCTGGGTTCACAATGTGGAGTTGGTTGGTTGTGTGCCGAACCATAGCGGGGATTGTTGCTCATACTATTGACCACTGGTCGTCATCCTCCAGACTCGATTATTGAGAGATTGCCGTGACATCGGTCGATTATCGCCGACCGCTGCATAAAAAAACATGCAGTCACTCATTCATTGAAGAATGTAACTGATTAAAAGTAGTTCCTGCAAGGTGACATAATTGGCATATTTATCGGATCGTAATACCATGTTTATCGGATTAGTTCGATTATATAAATTACTATGAATTTATATAAAAAAGGGTCTCAGCATCGTGCATCATTTGTTATTCACGTGTTCACAGAAATAGTATAGTCGCCCTGACTATGTTTCAAGGTTTGTCAGCACAGTACCGTTTACTGAGGTGATTACAATCTAAGATCTGCATTACTCCCACGTCAGGCTGACGCGCCGTGATATCACTGAGATACTGTTCAAAGCGGCGTTAAACCAAACTGGCTTTAACAATAATAAGACTACATGAATACGTTGCTTCAACTGTTATAGTTTGGGAGACAAAAAGACCGAGTGTGTTGAAAATGTATTTTTTATGAAACACATTTGACAAATGTTTTCACGCAGTATGTAACATGTAGTTAATGCCGTAGCGTATTAACCTTAAATTGTACACTCGAGAAGCAAGTCCATACCATACACATTTAATTTAATAAAGTAATAAAAATGTGAGGAAACATCACAAAACCTGTTTTTCTTTAGGGAACTAAAATCAACCGTTAATGTCAAGTCCTGACATATTCGTTTGCTGTGGCAATTCATTTAATTCATTTAAGTATTCCTCTCATAGTTATAAAAAAAACATAAATCTGAAATTCAATTGATTTTACCAGAATACTGTATTCCACACAAGACATCAGATATAGCCTTGCCACGCAGTTTTACGTTGTCAACTATATATGCTTCTCTGTCACCGGCCGACGGGGGGACCACGTGTCTTTGGGGCGTTCGCAGGACGTCGACGCCTTACTCTCCAGGCTTAACTAATAGGCTTTAAACGTATTGTTTCAAGGGATTTTGTCATGTGGGGCATCTCCGTGAACTGTCACGATATAATTTTACTGTGCCGTTCAAGTCATAATTGTGCTCACTCAATGTTAAAATTATTGTTCCCTGTAAAATTGATTACACATACTTAAATACTTGACTGGGTGTTGAGATTTCTATCATTCCTTAGTGTCACAATGTGCAGATAATTAACATACATTTTACATTCACGTCCAAGATCTCAGACTACTATATTGTGCCATTGTGCTGTGATTTTCATAAATATGCGTTTCAATTACATGATTGTTTGTAACATAGCCTGAGTAACCTTTTCTATTAGTGTAATTGATTATTTAATTTATAAACAATTATTCATTTTCAAAAGAAATATTACACATTTGCCCAAATCTTTCTCAATCTTTCTTTCTAGAATATACATATATAATTTTCAACTTTTCGCAATGCCTTATTGTCAAAATCATTCATCAATTAGGTACATTTTGTGTAAATGAATTCTTAATAGTAATATCTTGTTATTATGTAAAAAATGAAATAAACAATATGATGTGATGTTAAACAAACAAACAAACAAATAAATAAACAAACTTGAATGACGCGTAAAAAGCTTGTGAAGTTAAACCCCGATTTTTCTTTGATCTTGATGCCCAATTATACCATGTAACGCTAAATATAAACACCTTAGACGTGATGTGTATTAACTTGCCACAATGGCAGTACGAGCAGCTCATAGACAAGACCCCAGTCAGAGAATATAAATAAAGTCATGCAGGTGCCTGGATGCACATACGCTGGCCTCTTTTTCCTGAGTATAAGAGGAAAGCATCGTGACAACAACTTAAGCCACTGCTGAATGACAAAAAAGATGTTCACACCTGCATGTTTATGGAAAACAACACAGAATAGAAACAATCATTAAGTACTAAGCGAAACAACACACATTCTAAAATTTTCACTTTTAGGGGAATGTGCCGCAAGATGCTAGAATCCAATTCTTTATATTCCCATGCAAGAGAAAACGGCAATTAGCCTTTTAGTAAATCACGAATGGGAGAAAACATAAAATGGCATAGTACCCTGAAGGGTCATAACGTTTCCCCGGTGCTCGCTTTCCCAGATAATGCTGGC
Source organism: Haliotis rufescens (assembly GCF_023055435.1). NCBI lineage: Eukaryota > Metazoa > Mollusca > Gastropoda > Lepetellida > Haliotidae > Haliotis > Haliotis rufescens. The sequence continues at coordinate 27,775,571 of NW_025964361.1, forward strand.
ATTGCCAAAGCCAAGGGGGCGATAATCCAGCACTTGCTAAGGGTAATGGAGCCGTGTTGAGGAAGGTGGATTGTAGGACAAATATTTTTGCACATTTCCATGCGTAAGGCTTGCGTTTGACCGTCCATGGAACATAAAGTGTATTAAAACATTTCCACGGAAACCCGTTTTTACCCTATATACGTGATATAACTCCGGAATGTTGTGAAGCTCTGACTTCATGTGACCCGAGAGGCTCGACTGTGCCTCTGTAACCGCCAACATGAGATGTGGGAAACGAAGCATGTAATATTGCTATTTACAAGTTTTACATGCCATTGCTCATTATTCAATGTTGTGCAAGGAAACGTTAAAGTTATGTAAATTAAATGACCGATTGAAATTGAATAATATGAAGAATCAGTGGCACTGAGTTTTATCATGCCATTTAAGTCTGATTTTGTAAATAGATGCGAATTCATCTCAATCCATTTGAACGATATCGTTAGTTATTTGATAAAAACCGTTTCAAGTGGTGACTATTACAAGACCCGAAGGTTTTGATTTTAAAGTTTCAGGAACGCAGCGCTGGTGAACTGTATTGGAAATTTATCCATGTAATCAATACCCGAATTGTATAATTCTTCGAAAGAACATTGCTGTAATAGTTTCCGAAATCGATGTTTGTTTCGACAGTTTTCGTCAGTTACTTATTTTTATCCTGCAACTATTTCGCCTTTTCCATAAGCAAAAAAATCCCTTTAAAATGTAACCGTATTTAACCCCTTTCAGTTGTAATGTTACCTTTTTTATACCCAGAAAGAAGCCAGGGTTTTGAAAGCAGTGATGTGAAACTATGACAGTGAACTAAATAGGAAAATCTACTTGAGTTGCCTTTGGACTTACATGTCATTGAAGATATTACCTGTTATCTTCCTCTGTTTGTTTCATACAAAGGGTGCAACAAAACATTTTAAATACCATTACTATTTCTGTGAATATGTTGAATAACAAATGATGCACGATGCTGATACCCTTTTAATATAAATTCATGGTAATTTATATAATCAAACCAATCCGATAAACATGGTATTACGATCCGATAAATATGCAAATTATGTCGTCTTGCAGGAACTACTTTTAATCAGTTCCATACTTCAATGCATCTCCTATTTGCACTGCAAGCTGTTGTCCAACACTTAATACAGGCTATCCTGTGTGTGAGTGCTTATGTAAACACATAGCTGTAAATCTATTGGCACTATATAATATCCAGGCCATTGACCTCGGGCAAGTTATTCATACCTGGTTTCTAAAGTTATTTTCTGGAAGATGAATTTTTAACGTAACCCTTACACTACGTTATCGCAAACATAAACCGTATATCTCAACTTGAAGATTGTGAAATATAGTACTTTGAAAGAAAATGTGATTAAAAATTAATGATTGTGTCTATTTAACATTTTGTTATGATAAATGACGTTATCCGGAAGCTGTCATGTGTCTTCCCGAAATAGTTAGAAGTGAAGGTCAAGGTTAATCAAGTACCATTGCCAAAATGACAAGATAAGCAAGTCCGGCTTTATTCAATTATAGCTGGATGTTGGGGAACAGTCTGCCCGTTCGAGTATTAAATGTCGATTCTTTCAATACACTCTAACCTTCAAACACCATTCTATTGATTTTCATGTACGCCAAACTATTATGAAAATTTAACGCCACTTACATAAGTTCACCTTCTTTTAAGTGAAAGAGCAAAGATGGCTTTTCATGGATCAGTTTACTCAATCCATTAGTGTTATAAATCTTGCATCGGTCTGATTTTTTTCACACGGTGCTCCTGTTTACATACTCTTCTTCACTGTGGTTCTGACAGATTTACAGGTTCCTTGGTGTTTATACTACGTTCAAAAGTGACCGATAAGGTTTTGATTGATCAGGTCTACGCTGTGAGTATACAGAAGCAACCACTGAACGCTCTTTTGTTGCAGATTCCTGAAGTGGGGATGAATAGAAATGGCTACAATTATCTCCTTGGCACGCTGGTGAGTATGACTTATTTGGCGCACTGAAATTCCATCAACAACCTTATAGATTAAGGCGTCAGGATCTCCTATATTTTAGAACCATTCCCAAGATAAAAGACCAGCCCTGACTGTAAGCCCATTATAGCAAACCTGCCTCCCTTTGGCAAAAGGAGATAATGCATCTTCTATGAAATATTAAAAAAGTGTCATACAGTAATAAGGATTTCGGAACTGACGCCGAAAGTCTTCGAGCATATTTCAGATGGATGAAAAACCTGTCTAAGTTAGCTTAAAAACATAGACTTATAAATTGATATAAGATCCTTTTACTCTGGTAGATTATGGATGTGAAAAAGAACCGCTATAACCCTTTAAAGCAAAGTCTGGTAAGATGCAATTGATATATTCCAGAGATGTTTATGGTTGTTTTTATATACCATATCAATGGAAATAGTCATTTGTGAAACTGCAGTCAGTTTGAGTCTGTTGTCTAGTGCCGCACTCAGTAATATATGCCATCAATAAGACGGATTGATGATTGATGTGATGAGCAAAGTTTCACTCCGTCGGGGCACGATGGTACTCAATCAACCAAGTCATCGAGACTGACCATCCAAATACGACAAGCATTGGTTTGCTGTTGACCAATTCTTATCTGGCATCCTTACACTCCTTTCTACTCATAGGGGGGGGGGGGGGCAGTCGTCTAAGGCGCCGCGATTCGCTGTGCAGAATTGCGTCACCTGGGCACCCCAGAAATCTATGCTATGAATGTGGGTTCGAATCCCGGTTCCCCTGGTTATGTTTCTAGGTTTGTCAGCACCGTACCCGTGCTCGCGGGTTTCACCGAAGTGGTAGACGTCTGAAACCTGCATCACTTCGGGCTTACCTCCCACATTAAGCTGACACGCCGTGATGTAACTGTAATACTGTTAAAAGCGGCGTTTAACCCAACTCACTCACTCATCTACTCATATAGGCCAAAGGATGTTTGATGTCAAGGAGGTGAGTGGAATAACACAACCCAAGTATGGAGTAAGAATAAATGTATAAGATAAAAATACTAATAAATAAGTTGACAATTTTTATACTCACCCCCGTTCACTACGTTCACACCCACAGCATGGCCTGTTCTATCGCCCTTCACGCACTTCACAAACTGCACTCAATTTACACACATCACAAGCACTGTTCTAGTTTCCACGCTTTGAGGGACAAGGCGACCCAGATGTTTTTGACGCCGCAAATCACCATGCAAAACTACGTCCTTGTTTATATCAGGATACGCGGGTCGTGACACCGAATCACAGAGTCTCCTCGGTTGTGGTCGCGTTAGGCTGGGCCTACCCTCTTCGCTTAAGCTGACAAGCACTGATAAAAAAACCACACATTCACAACGACGTTAAATGCTTCGCATTGTTTGCCTACAGTCCATTTGCGAAAAAACGAAACCAATGAATTGCTATAAAACTCATATGTTTACGCACGTAAATGAAAGAAGAAACTCTAAGTTTTTCCATGACGAAAATCATTAAAACAATTGCAAGTCGTATTCTGTTTGTATTTTCTGACGAAACACATTTGCTTTTCTTTTCAAATTAAATGCTCATATTGAAATACAGACACCTTAATCGATTAAAGACATGTTCTGTAACAATTCCACAGCAGTTATTTGACAACTCTTTCAATTCCTCCATCTGCTTCGTATGTAATAGGATTCAGCCCTTGCTGTATCTGCAATAACATCCGGTGTTTTTACTCCAACCCTTCATCAGGTGTCCGTTGTATCTGGGCCTTAGATCAAAAGGAAATTCTTGTACGTAGATATTTACAAAAAGTGCATCGAAGATCGGAATTAATAATGATATACATGTTTGTTTGTTGTTTAACGCCGCACTCAGCAATATTCAAGCTATATGACGGCGGTCTGTAAATAATCGAGTCTGGACCAGACAATCCAGTGATTGACATCATGAGAATCGATCAACGCAATTGGGATCGATGACATTCATCAACCAAGTCAGCGAGCCTGGCCACCCGATCCCATTAGTCGCCTTTTACGACAAGCATAGACGCCTTTTACGCCTTTCCATGGGCTGCTGAAGACCTATTCTACCCCGGATCTTCACGGGTCAGCTCCTCTTTGAGTTGGTTAAATGTAAGCGGCTTGTTAAACAATTCATTGCGAGCTGCGTGACATAACATGAGGAATGAGGGTGTTTTACCTCGTGATAAAGTACAAGAGTATAAAGAACATTTTGACCTGGAGCTCTCCATGCAACCTGCTGCATTTGAGGTCTGTCATTATTCCAATTACTCTCCTCCATAATTGAGGATGGCCATGCAATCTCCTTCCAATCATCTGCTTGAAGGCAAACGATGTTTTTGAACGTTCATGTTTCAACACATAATTGTGTCGCTATTCCAAAGAAGAAATAGTCTTGAGTTATTGTCATTGTCATATCACAGTCCCTATCAGTCACAGTCATAGTCAAAGTTGCAGCCATAGTCATATTCGTAGTCAAAGTAATAGCCATTGTCACATCCAAAGTCACAGTTACAGCCATTGTCACATCCAAAGTCACAGTTATAGCCATTGTCACATCCAAAGTCACAGTTACAGCCTTTGTCACATCCAAAGTCAAAGACAGCCACTGTCACATCCAAAGTCAAAGTTACAGCCATTGTCACATCCAAAGTCAAAGTGTCAGTCACATTCATAGTCATAGGTACGGCCATCGTCAAATCCAGTCATATCCCATTTATGTTAGTAATATCACAGTCACAATAGTGGTCATAGTCACATTCATAGCCATGGTCAACGTCATACAAGACATAGTCTGTCATAGACATACGCACCGTCATATGTATATTCATAAATACAGTAACGGTGGTACTGGTAAGACTATGAAGAAAATGGCATGACGACTGCGCGAAGAACTGTTTTACAGCGGTAGATAAACCGAACAGAATGTGTGTTGTTCTATATTTATTCGCACATGTATGTTTTCGTGGGGTGATCCAAAATGGTATAATTATAATAACATCAACAGACCTTTAGTAAAACATAGATATCAAGCCGTGACCTGGATACCATTAAATATAAAGTCTACAACTGCTATTTAAAGAGTATGTACAATTCCGTCGTTGCATGTCGTGCGTGACAGCGTGACATGTGCTACTGGTACAGGGGGACGTGTTAGGGACGCCTGGTATCATTACTGATTTTCAGTGACCAATGTCATGCAATTGCCATCACTATTTTGCACCTAAAGCCTTATGTTATCTGTTTCGGTAGGTATTCAAGCAGGTTGTTCGCTAGCATTGACAAGATGTGACGTTAAACTTTAACTCAGTCACTCACTCTAGCATTGCCATTTTGAAAACTGTTGGTCACAAAGTGTGGCTGGCAGATGGAACCTCGTCGTATCCTGAGGGCGTCAGTCAATGTATTCTCCAGACTCGATCGTGTGCATTGGTTCAACGCAACGTTTGTCCATATTCAGCATGTGCTGGCCGGGGACAGCGGAAATGGGCTTCACACGATGTATCGGTGTTTGGAACGAGCCAGGACCTTTTTAAAGATAGTCATCGAATCATTGATAACGACTTGAAGACACAGTGTAACACGTGGCCTAAATACGTACATTTGGAGTTTCCCTTTCTACACACGTCAGCAGTTCGATTGAAAATATCTCAATATACTCCAGCAAGCATTGTACATGCACGCTGTGTGTTTTTTCACTCTGTTATCTACATCGAAGCCGTTCGATGAAGTGAGTGTTCGATGGCTTCTTTTCGCAACTAACCTACCGATACCGGTAATACTGCTGAATGGAAATTCACAGACAAGACCAAATAAGAAAATTAGAACATGATCCCTTCTATGCAGTAAAGTAATACTACACTATTTAAAGGACACGCTAATTTGAACAACGGTTTTTAGGCCTAGGAAGACTCACAAACACCATGGTGTTTTAATCCAAGACAACGAGAGGACTTTATTCGCACTGCCATTAAACTCCGCCGTGCAAGGAAGAAATAAGACCGGTGATTGATCACCATCAGATACTAAACAGAAAATGATTTGTTAAAAAGTGACAGAAGAAGATCGATTAGTTGAACACGCGAGGAACTGGTGTTTAAGGTACAACCTCTAAACTAACTAATTGGCTATCATCTATCTTTCATTTTAAAGAGTGTTTAACACTACGTCAGCAATTTCGCAGACATTAGTTGTGGTCTTTGGTGAATATATTCATCCGAATGCGACAAAAAATAGATTAATAAAGTTTACAACCTCGGGTTCTCGCGAACGTGTAGGATGAGGTTGTGTTAGAGTTTCCAATCCGACATAACATTGCTGCAGAAGCAGTGTCAAGACTGATCTGATCTTATGGATGTATTGCAGCTGAACGTCGTATTTATCACATTTTTATTTCACCAGATACTGTTAAAGGTTGCAGGTATTTCTTTACAGAAACATTTTCATGTAACGTCTCACCAAAGTGACATCAATAGTTTCTGGAGCTAGCGTGACCTTTTCGATCTGTCGCCAAATAAAACTTTTCCATCGTCCTTTCTGTATTGAGTGAGGAATGAATATTTGTCAAAGAGTGAGTCACTGAATTTTGAGACGTTTAACACTTTACTGAATCCCAAGGGTTATGGTTTCCGACAAACCAAGTATCACATTCATGTTTGAATTTTAGAATTTAAACTAACGCTCATTAATCCTGGTATACCCGAGGGACGCAACACTGTACAACTTATTGTGGAATTTAGAAGATTTGGCCACTCGTGATTCCTATATGAAAACAATTTGATATGAATGATTGCAACATTTACAGCAATACACAGATTTTGTTGGTCAGCAACTTGATAGTTATAATTACAGAAATGTAATGGAAGGTCTAAGCTATTAAAGAAACTCGAACAGTTAACTTACATACATTCGTAGCATAATTATATTTCCAAACGTATTAAAAAAACATGGTCTTAAGGTTTCCTTCAGAAGTTGTTAATCTGATGTCTTGCCATACCCTGCAAACACGACTTTTTCTCTCCAATATTGTATGCAAAAACCGGTTGATAAGTCAGAAAAAAGATCGGATTCCTTCTTGGAAAATTTTCGAAACCAACTGGGAAATCACAAAAGCATGGATTGTCTCGTGGAACAAATACGCAAAAACATTGTACATCATGTGTTGTATTCCACATGGACATGACAAAAAAAAGGCAAATGTTTTTTCCCTACTTATAATGACCTTTACAAACTTCGTAAAACATTTCAATACAAAACTCAATTACACATAAATATTTAATAGAAATAAAAGAAATAAAAATGATCTATCAGATAAGAGGTTCTGAATCATCGGGACTGCTGCCATCCTTCTGTCTTGAAAGATATGACTTACATGGACGTGCCATGCAGTGTTCTTTCTTACTTAATTTGACAATGGTATGTTCATGTTTTCTCACAGTTTGAGATCGGCTTATTGTCTGAAAAAATCGCAGAAAACCTTCACGTGATTTCCTCTTAAGATGCATGTGTGGACTGGCCTGCATATTTTACAGTCGATGATAACAAAGTAATCGATTCATTAATGTTTCGAGGAATGCATTTCCGGTATGTCGTCATACGAGTATTATCGACAAGGACAGATACCTATTCATCCTCTTTTACTTTGAAATATGCAACTTGACGTATATAGTGTGTCCACAATTATAATTGTAGTTTTCAGGCAATGATAACCATTGCATTATAAGCAGGCTAGTATTGAGATAACTGAACTTCATCATCATCATCATGAACAACAACAACATCGGCAAATTATTATTATTTACAGATTATAATAAAACATGCAGCAAAGAGGGTTTGGGGGATCCTGGCACAGTCAGGCTGATTAGGCTCATCAGATCAGAGCCCTTTTCCCCTCTGCACGCCGCCCAGACATCGGATGGGACTACCTAGAAGTGCTGCCGAGTCGAACCCTCCGAGAACTTTTCGGAGAATGTGAAGACTCCTCAACACTGCATTACCCAGATTGTCAGAAGGGCTGTATTCCTGGCAGCAAACCCGGGTACTCTCCCATTGTCAGTCAACAGATTTGGGAGGTACCAAACCTAAGGCACCGAGAACAATGGGGAATCGAACAACTTGGAGCTTGGGATGCAAGCGTGATATGTTGTTGGACAACGTCATTAAATTCCTTGCATAATCTACATTTCATATTTACATTTTGATGCAAAATCACACATTGGCGGTTTCGATAAGGAAGTGACTGATCCTGAGCAGCAAACACGAAGCCTTCTGTTTTCAGGCAAGCTGACTTCATCCAAGCAAAACGCGATGCAGTTGTCGTTCAGATTGCCTCTCCTTGAACAATTGAGTCTGTGCCCATTTGATATGGCACTTCGTTTGTTTGTTAGTCATATCTTTACCGTCCAGCAGTACAGAACCATCAACAAAATCAGCATTGACATTGGACTATGTCCCACACCCTTGGCTCGTTTAAGAAAACTGTTTAATGCCTTGTTTTCATCATGTGTGCAAAAGTGCACAAAACAGTCCTATAATGAAGAGCCTCCACATAAATCAAACCACGCCCTCCCATTATAAGTGGAAAATATAAGCGATTGACGGAAGAGCGAGGTTGGTGGGACCTGTGTGAGGGTGTCAATGCCCTGACTTTCTTGTTTCGTCCAATCAACATTGGTTTGTTGTTGAACGCTGCACTCAGCAAAATTCAAGACCAGACAATCCAGTGATAGCAATTGATTTCATGAGCATCGATCCAAGCAATTGGGATCGATGACATGCATCAACCAAGTCAGTGAGCGTGACCACCCGATCCCGTTTATTCGACAAGCATAGTCGCCTTTTGCGACAAGCATGGGTTGCTGAAGACCAATTCTACCCCGGATCTTCACGGGTCTGTCCAATCAAACACTAACGAATAACGAAAGGACGGGAACAGCATAACTATTTGTGGCTTTGACTTTATTGAGAGCGTTTAGCTCTGAACTCCATTTGTATTCTGATTGAAGTTTGATATGGGCATTCTGGTGTTTGTGTGAAACCTGCATCCCCAAGTACGTGTAGGCCTGACTTTTCATGAGGTTAAACGATTTAGTGACAAATAGAAATGCAAAGGACTGCAGAAATCTCTCTGAAATATTCCTCTTATAATAGAAATGGTTTCCGAAGTTACCACCTGCCCTTGCGAATACATCTCAAGTTGAATTGACCAGCAATTCATTAAAGACTTGTCGAGTTGAGTAAAACAAGTAGTCGCTCGGGGAAGTCAATACATTTCATTGACCTCAAAATCCATTTCTGAAGTACAGAATCATAAGCTTTCCTGTACTCTTTCCATCACAGTGAGATGTTACGGTGGTACGTTTTGGCCTCTTCGGGGATTCTTTTCTCAACCAGGAATTGATCCTTACGACCCCGACATCCCTGTCTAGCTTCTTCCTGATCCATGTAACGTAAAGCCATTGAAATGGCAGTGTGATGACACAAAATCTGTACATCACCCTGTAAATATTTTATATTGTGTTTTCAGACAAGTAATAGGGGGGAAGTTTTGGTCAAAACACCTTTCATTGGGAGAAATATTGTTTGACATTTGCATAACCATGGCGGAACATCCCCTGAATTTAAACAGTGAAGTAATGGTGTTTGAATACAAGGAAACCGTTTCCAATACCGGTGTCGACTACCATCAGGACCTGACGTCGTATACGATTTGCACGTTTTAATTACATTTTGTAGTCAATCAGATGTAATGAACCCTTTTTCATGTACAACATCATTGTAATCCTCTACCCATTGTTCCACGAGGTTGCAGTTGCCCGGTATTGGTCCATGGTAGGACTGTCGCATTTAATTGTTCTGTAAAACTGTTTATTTTCTTTCATGAATTTTTTTTCTTGTCCCACTTTCTTTTTCTTCCTGTCCAAACCGTTCACATGGCTTTCAAAGAATATAGAATTTGATTTAGAATTTTCTCTTTGTTTTTGTGTGTATTTTTTGTATTTTGTTTTCAATCTGATTGTTGCCGTTTTGACATTGATTACCCAAAGGAACGCAATTTCAAGCAAACTTCTATTTCCTGTTAGTTTTATTTGGAACCGGTTTTTATTTTGATGCTTGTGTTTATGATCCTTTTCTTGTTCGTTGTCTTTTATGACTCAAGTTGATTCTGTGGACATGATTGGTTTAATTGTTTAATTTACCGTTTCTCAATCGGTAAATCACGGTTTTGATTATAGAATGACATAAACAAAATATACAACGGATTATCAGAAAAATCATTGACAGAAATGGGGTCGGAATCAGGAGAAAACTCAAAATCTTCAAGGCCATTTTGTGAGCCCGTGTGTGGATGATCAGTCTGGTAATCTTAGGAGAATAAACTTTCATTTACAATTTCGGGTCTGCTTCTATTGGTACTGAGGGTTCATGCAAAGACGCCTGACGAGTGTTGACAGTTAGCTCACCAGGATTACGGCGCATGTATAATTTTAGTCGCCGGAACTGGTCACGGATGTTTTGATCTGTCAGGCATGTATAAATTGGCACGGCGTTGTTCCAATGCTGCTTCAACAATTTGCCATTTACTCGTTGTGTTTGTGGTCACCATGTTGTTTTCGCACACTCAGTAAGTCTGGACTTCAGTTTTGGCGTCCAAGATATTCATGGGAAGGTCCTGTGCCTGCCCCTGGGACAGTTCCCATCTCCAGTTTGGTTGGGATATATACCGAAGGGAGACTTATATTACTGGGCTGCGGAAAGTTTCGGGGGTTAGCCCAAACTGAGTGATGTACGTTTGGTTCAGGGGAATAAATCCTCCCCACATCGGTCAACGACGAAGAGGCGTACATCATCAGGTCCTATTATTATTATTATTATTATTATTATTATTATTATTATTATTATCATTATTGACTCCCTCCGTGGAACAGTGGATAGAGCGTCTGTTCGGAGAGAAGAAGGTCGTTGGTTCCATCCCAAGCGGCGCCATACCAAAATACGTTTAAAAATGTTACTTGTTGTTAGCCTGCCTGGCGCTCGGCATTAAGAGACAGTTTACTGTGTGGGGTGTTCATGTTATCTCAGTGGGTGAGCACTATAAAATCGGATTTAGTCCGGACGAGTACAATCACACACACACACACACACACACACACACACACACACACACACACGTGCATGAACGTCGCTATATAATGCACCTCACCTATTAATCTTCCTCTTATATCGACGACACATTAATATATTAAAGAAGCTATTTCATGTGCTACAGACACAACTAAGATAGTACATATAAAATAACGTAGAAAGCTGCTAAACCCCAACTCAGTTTCATAATTTCACCACTTGAATCACACAATAACCCTGTATCACTGTTTCATCAATGATACCGGCCTGGTGTGTACTTAAATGATGGAGACTCTGTGACAAGCATTTCTGAAAGCATAATAACGGTTCGTCCACAGAGTTCACATAGTCATATTCATAGGAAAAAGAATGCCATTTGTTCTTAAAATATTGACATTAGTAATACCGATTCCAGTAATTCATTACGGCTTGTGTCTTGGGGCGTGCGGGACATTTTGATAACATGCTATCAACATTACAATAACATGAAAACCCTGAAAATCCTCTTAAGAGATTTGCATCTTGCCAACGGAGGACCGACAACCTATCATTTGTCCTTTATAAAATCATTCCCCGTTATTTTTCAGGATATTCTCAATTTCAATCTCACACGATTTCGTCACGGGGGTGTCAACATTACCGGATTCCAGCTAGTTAACCACAACTCAAGGACTGTCAAAAGCTTTCTCGGAGGATGGAGAAACCTGTCTTCAACAGTATGGCCGGGGGCAGGGAAGGATTTTGTTCAGGTACTTTGCACAAGATTAAGTGAATGACAAATAGCCCTGTTGCTCCTTGCTAATTCTTTTTCCTGGCTCCTTGAGAGCGGTTGGTGTTGAGAAGTGGATGTGCATTCGACAGTTATTCTGTCCGAGTTCAAATCCCAAAGAACCTTGCTTTCTTCTTTGGTGATATTGTTGCGAAATTAAGTCATTAGTCATTAGTAAAAAACCCAGATATATTTACTATTTACAAATGGGAAACCTTTCAAAACATTTACGTGTTACGAATTAACTGGAAATAATATATATAGATAACATGTTATAGGTTTGTTTACCTGTGCAACAACGTTTCGACTTTGAATCAGATCCTTATTAAGTTTCCTTATAAAAACGTTATGACGCCAAGACATCAAGGGTTGTCTAGTTACTGTTTTTTTGCAAATTATCGTATGTAGACTTATGAAAACATATTCCGTTAAAATAAATAAACTGAATCTACATGTGTATTTCGAATATGTTATTTTATCAAAATCCGGCTTCGGTTTGCTTCCATAGTAAATAATTGACACCAATGTCGAGATTTGTGTATCTTTAGGTACTTATCCGACAAAATTGGGTTTTTAAACGTGAATTAAATTTATGTAGTATGAGTGAGTGTGAGTTTAGTTTGACGCTGCTTTGGTCAGTATTTCAATTCCATCATGGGGGCACGGGTGGCCCTGTCGTCTAAGGCGCCGCGATTCGCTGTGCAGAGTTGCGTCCCTTGGGCACGCCAGAAACCTATGATCGTGGGTTCGAATCCGGGTTCGCACCGATTATGTTTCTAGATTTGTCAGCACAATACCCGGGCTCGTGGGTTTCACCAAAGTGGTAAACGTCTGAGACCTGCATCACTTCGGGCTTTCCTCCCACATTAAGCTGACACGCCGTGATATAACTAGAATAATGTTAAAAGCGGCGTTAAACCCAACTCACTCACTCACTCACTCAATTACATAAGGGCATGCCAGCTTAATGGGTGAGGAAAACCTGAAGTTATGAAGGTGTGTGATATAAAAACACGATCACGAGTGTGGTGCTGGCAAACCTAGAAACACCTTATGACGAATGTTGATGTGGACAAGCATACATGTACGTATAAGCACAATCGTGATGATTTATCGGGTTACAGACGGGAGATCAGTCACGCTTCTTATTGCTCATGCCCTTTTAGAACGTGATTTGTATGCTGGACGTATCAGATCTATCAACAGAGATTGAATAGATGAAATCAGCAATATGAGCTCTTGTGAAGGAAATATTGTCTGTGATGACGGTGGACACCATGTTGTCATCTGATGCGTTTCCATTTCTTCATATGAAACGATGCTTCATAAATCACTCAATAGTAACTTTTAGACGTTTACCACTTTGGTGAAACCGACGAGCACGGGTGTTGTGCGGAGAAACAATCAGGGTCAACCGTAATTCGAATCCACGATCATGTACAGCGTTCTTGTACCATGGGTCGTAACACTGCACAACAACTTGCGGCTTCTTAATCGACTGTGTCCCCGGTGCCCACCACATATATGAAGGCTACAAATTATGATGTAGGATAAGTTGTACGTGTATATATGTCTGGAAATTCATTACCTTTGTCGATCGTAGTAAGCCGTAAGTCTATGTTAAAGTATTAGGGGAGACGTATAGCTGCGATCGCTTTGTGAAACCGGCCCAAGAAAGGTTATTCGTGAACTAAGAACGTGCCTGTGTTTTCTCTTCTTGTTGAAGAAAACAGGTTATGTGCCATTGGTAAATAGCTGGAAATGCATTGTCCCATCACTCTGAATGATAAATATTTCAAATCATGGGAAGACATTGATTTATGCATTGCCTGGAGTCATGAAGTCATCTTGTATATGATTAACGACTACAGAAGAAAAACGGTGAAAATTATTCCCCAATTCCGTTCAATATGCCTTGACTTTATTTTCCAATTCTTGAAACATAAATCATTTATATCACTAGTTTGTCTTGAAATTAAACATCTCACCAAGAAATTAAACCAGGAATGGCTATAAAGCTGACTATTTATATAAGGAGGGTCAGGGTAGCTGAAAGGTCAGAGTTGTGGCTGGTATATTCGTCGGTTCGAATCCCACATTCGCCCCCACACAATGTACTTGGTCTGTCAGTGTTGACCATGTTCATGGGTTTCACCAAAATCGAAACAAACATAAACGCCTTCTCCCATTTGGACTTTCTTCTTACATTTAGCCGTGGTTGAACATCACTCAACCCACTCACTTTGAAGTGTTTATAGCCCGGTAACACATCTTCATTACTGATTTTTTGTAATACCGGCCCATGTAATGATTCAATATAAATTTAGTCAAAATGACAATGATCTCCACAGGTAGATGCAGCACTGTCTGTCGATGTAGTGGAAGCATTGTATCAGGCTCTCCGGGATATGATTCGACGGAACACGGATGTGTTTAATTTTACGTTCAGGAGACGTACAGTGTACAATTACAACAAAACCAGGGGAATACCATGTGACGAAAGACCTGTGATTCCATGGATGCACGGGAGTGATATATACGACTCTCTTCAACGGGTGAGTGTTATACTTTGATTCTTTTTTTTATACTTTGTTTGATCCCACACTCTAATATTTCAGCAATAAGTTGGCAGCCTATGGACAATCGAGTCTGGAGCAGACAAAATTCGTGATTGATATTGTGAGCAACAATCGATGTCGGGGTACGATGACATACAGCCAAGTCATCGAGCAAGGGCACTCGATCCATTCGTACGACACGCGTATGACCCTGGTGATTCTAACCCAGAATCACAAGGATTTAGTTTGTATGTCAAGTAGTGTATGATGTCGGGGCGATGCGAAAGCCGAGTCGGTAAGGCGTTAGCTCGTCGCACTGTAAACCAAGTTTCAATTCCCCACATAGGTTAAGCACACGATTAAATGGTTATACTACAACGCAAAAGTTTGTTGTCGTGACCTGCAGTAAAATTGCGAATGCTCCGCGGATATTCCGCGAGTAATTTGCAAATTATTCGCGAATAATCCGCGGTATGCGGACGTTCCTGTTAATCAAGCTAGGAATGGATCGATGTTTTCGATGGTCCAGGTGATTTCGAGTTAAGAGGTTGTAAGTGTCTTCACTGGGCACAGATGCGCACAGGTGTATGTTAAACAAAGGCATATAAATAATAAAGTGGCCATTTGTACGGTTTTACGTTCGAACGTATGCCATGTACATTTGTATGTATATGTATGTATATTTGTTTCAGTTGTATCTTCTTCACAAAACAATATGACTTGTATGCATCCGTGATCAAAAATATGTTTCCCGTCATACAACTGTCAGTGAAAAAGAGGAGAAATGCCCTTTGAAGTGACTGATGTGAAACATACATATCCGTGCAGCATAATCTTTTACAAGATCGCAGACATACTTTTTGTCATTTGTCATTTCATTCCTACATTTCTGGCACTGATAGAATCCAGCTAATATGACAGGCGTTTGTTTTTACATTCCCGAAGAGCCTGTGAAGTCTCCAAGCTGAAATGATGGGCGAGCTGAAATAGCATGTAGGTTAAAACAAATTTACTTATATAGCGACGTGCCGGGTGTATAGTAATACTACTCAGATACCATGCCGCAGTTCAACATTGATACCCCACTCAGACTCAGTATACTGACTCCGAGCCGACCGCTCTTTGTTTAAGCCCTTTGTGTTAATGCCGAGCGCCAGGGTAACAACAAGTACCATCTTTTACGTATGTCGCGGTCGGGGATCGAACCCCGGACCTTCCGCTCTCCGGGCGGAATCTCTACCCACTATACCACGGAGGCGGTCAAATTAAGTTGTAATAACGTATTATGAACCATCCATTGACAATACGTTATCTGTTGCACACCGTTTCAGTCGAACAAGCGTTAAAGTATTAACGTATGACGGGGTCTAACGTTCATTTTATTAAACTTATCATAGCTGAAAATGTAAATAACAGTTCCGGAAAACAAAATTATATGTGCCCTGTAGTAGGTTTTTAAGAAATATAATACCCGTTCAATAGGACGGTCAACGAACCAAACTCACTCGTTTACAATACGTTTGTCCTGACCGCAAATGTGTGTTTCAAAAGATATAAGTATAACTGACCTCTTGACCATTTCACCCTCACGAACGAGATTGGCGTGCAGTGTGGCGCATGTTATAGTGTTAATACAGCGCTCATCCGGGCGTAAGTTGACGCCTACAGCTGTCAGCGACATACAGCTGCCTCCATGGGTTGTTGCATTATAAATATAGCGCTTAGTTCAAATTGGTCAAACCATCGAGACAAGTCGATTGTTTAAGGGGGCCTCGCAGTCGGGATTGGCTCCAGTGTCCACACTTCCCAGCTCATTTCTGTGTAAATCCGATCCAATGAAATATTCAGCAAAACCAATTTCCTGGGGTTTCTAGTTTCTTTGAAATAAACTCCAGCGAACACACTGCCTCTATACTTAGCTCCATTTGACTCGTCTGAACAGGATTAATCAGATCTTGTACTTTGAAGAAAATATTCTGCAATTAACGCTTACATGGTCTGACAGCATTCATTTTGTAATACCATTTAACATCGAATAAAGCAGTTTGGATCACGCTGGTCCGATGATGACATGGTTACGTAAAGGGATTCGTTGAGGCATTGCCAGACATGGTATAGACATTATAAATTTTAAAACTGACGGTAAAGACTAGACGTTGAGTAAGCAGGGATGTACAATATGATCATTGATATGTTATATGAACATCTCCATCACGTTTCCCAAACACGGTTCGCCGTGAATGGTATTGACGGTTTACACATTCATTAACAGAAGTGGGGAAATGGTGACCCCAGATCTCCCATACAGTAGGAGGTCAGGGTTTATGGTGTTCATTGTTCACTGAATAATATAGTTGCTGATCAAGCTACTTTGTTAATCAATAGAAGGCGTAGAAGTTGGTGGGATGAAGTGAAATGAGGTTATAACGTCGCGTTCAAGATTATTTCACTTATATAGCGACGTGCATGCACGTGTGTGTGTGTGTGTGTGTGTGTGTGTGGTTGCTTGTAATATTTCGGACTAATGCCGATTTATAGTGCTAGCCGACTGAGATACCATGCCGCGGTTTTAATAAAAATACCCCACTCAGACACATTATACTGATTCCGAGCCGACCAGTCCTAATGCCGACAACGAGTAACAACGAGTACCATCTAAACAAGTACCATATTTTGGTATGACGCGGCCGGGGTTCGAAGCCCGGACCTTCCGCCTTCCGGAAGATCTAGATCTACCACTGGACCACGGAGGCGGTCACGTAGAAGTAAGAAATACAGGTTAGCTGTACTTGATTATAACATAACATTGACACAAGATTTCTTGAATATTTGTGTATTCAAATTCTTAAATTCAAATGTTACAGAGTATGTGTTAGTTTGGAGAAATTGCATATTTCAGACACTTGAAATTTCGTTTGCACAAACCTACATACAAATCACGAAACAACAGTGAAACCTTTCCCCGAACACCTGCTAATCGATAGTGGTTCATAACACATGGTGAAGATATTTTCTTGATCATACAATGCTCCCTGCTCTTGGTCCGGGTTAGATTCCCCACATGAGTATAATGTGTGAAGTATAGTCTGGGGTCTCCTTACGTGGTATTGCTAGAATAGTGCCATGAGCAGCGATGATTAATACTCACTCACCCAGTCTATGTATCTATCTATCTATCTATCTATCTATCTATTTATCCATCCATCCATCCATCCATCCATCCATCCATCCTTCCATCCTTCCATCCATCCATCCATCCATCCATCCATCCATCTATCTATCTATCTATCTATATGTGTTTGTATTTATGTATATACTCACTCACCCAGTGTCTGTGTCTCATATACCGAAACGCCTCGACCTCAGAGAAACGATGTTCTGATCTTCAATAATGGGCCTGACGGCATTTTTTGGACTACGAGGAAACGAGGCTTAGCTAAATAATTTGGCAGTGTTTCGGCGGCCGTTTCAACTTTTGTAATTTTGGGGTCAAGTGTATACTTTCTTTTGTCCGTCAGTTTACGTAAACTGTAATGTATGCATATGTTGCTTGTCTCGCTGATGTTTTTGATAAAGCTCTATTCTGTACATGCCTATATATGGTATCTCATACATGTAAGAGTACGACGAAATAAAATATGTATCAACATTTCCGGATAAGCCATTAGCCTCAATTAAATTTAACAATAGAGGGACATACACTGCAAACCATCTGCTTAGACTCACAAGCTTTCTCAACAGCATGGGAAAAAGACACATTACGGGACTATGACATTTAAGAAACATTACTCCAAAGAGATCTAAACTGCTACCTAAATGTCACTTTGTTGCTGTGAAGTGCACTTTTATTTTTTCATGACCTTAAATGCAGGCAACCAACAAAGGACTTATTTCATTTCATTCCATTGCCGTTAAAACCTCATGATGCGTATATCCAGTGATATTAGGCTCATTTGCAAGTTCCGATCATAGTAAAGTCTTTAATGCGTGGATATAACGACAGCAGAATTTTGGTGCGTTAAACAGAACATCAAGAGCAGTAGAAGAAAATGATAAATTGTTTGCTTCATTTGAAAATGTTAAACGGTGGATACAGGCCTCTAATGAGCAATGCTATGCCTTCATCAATTGGTTTTCTGCTCATTAGGGTAGTAGCCAATCGAAACCAAAATCATCCTTCCCTTCCAACTCGCACCCCTGACGCACTTATCCTCCAACTCACGCAAGTCGTAAACACTACATTCCAATAACCACTCCCAACACGGAAAGCCGAGACACCTAACAATCACCCCAACAAATATTCCCCTCACTGACCACAGTCACCACAAACACACATGTCACACACTCACCACAGTCACCCCAAACACACATGCCCCACACTCACCACAATCACCCCAAACACACATGCCCCGTACTTCCAAACAATCACCTCCAGCACACATGTCCCTCACTCACCACAGTCATCCCAAACACACATGCCCCACACTCACCAAAGTCACCCCAAACACACGTGCCCCGTACTTCCAAACAATCACCTCCAGCACACATGTCCCTCACTCACCACAGTCATCCCAAACACACATGCCCCACACTCACCACAGTCACCCCAAACACACATGCCCCACACTCACCAGTCACCCCAAACACACATGCCCCGTACTTCCAAACAATCACCTCCAGCACACATGTCCCTCACTCACCACAGTCATCCCAAACACACATGCCCCACACTCACCACAGTCACCCCAAACACACATGCCCCAAACTCACCACAGTCACCCCAAACACACATGCCCCGTACTTCCAAACAATCACCCCTCAGCACACATGTCCCTCACTCACCACAGTCACCCCAAACACACATGTCCCTCACTCACCACAGTCATCCCAAACACACATGTCCCTCACTTACCACAGTCACCCCAAACACACATGTCCCTCACTCACCACAGTCACCCCAGCCCACATGTCCCTCACTCACCACAGTCACCCCAAACACACATGTCACACTCACCACAGTCAACCCAAACACACATGCCCCTCACTCACCAAAGTCACCATAAACACACATGTCACACTCACCACAGTCACCCCAAACACACATGTCCCTCACTCACCACAGTCACCCCAAACACACATGTCACACTCACCATAGTCACCCCAAAAACACATGTCCCTCACTCATCAAAGTCACCATAAACACACATGTCCCTCACTCACCACAGTCACCCCAAACACACATGTCTATCACTCACCACAGTCACCCCAAACACACATGTCCCTTACTCACCACAGTCACCCCAAACACACATGTCCCTCATTCACCACAGTCACCCCAGCCCACATGTCCCTCACTCACCACAGTCAACCCAAACACACATGTCCCTCATTCACCACAGTCACCATCAACACAAATGTCCCTCACTCACCACAGTCAATCCAAACACACATATTCCTCACTGACCACAGTCACCCCAAACACACATGTCCCTCACTCACCAAAGTCACCCCAAACACACATGTCACACTCACCACAGTCACCCCAAACACGCGTCACACACTCACCACAGGCACCCCAAACACACATGTCACACACTCACCACAGGCATCCCAAACACACAGGTCACACACTCACCACAGTCACCCCAAACACACATGTCACACACTCACCACAGTCACCCCAAACACACATGTCACACACTCACCACAGGCACCCCAAACACACATGTCACACACTCACCACAGTCACCCCAAACACACATGTCACACACTCACCACAGTCACCCCAAACACACATGTCCCTCACTGACCACAGTCACCCAAAACACACATGTCACACTCACCACAGTCACCCCAAAAACACATGCCCCTCACTCACCACAGTCACCCCAAACACACATGCCCCTCACTCACCACAGTCACCCCAAACACACATGTCACACACTCACCACAGTCACCCCAAACACACATGTCACACACTCACCACAGGCACCCCAAACACACATGTCACACACTCACCACAGTTACCCCAAACACACATGTCACACACTCACCACAGTCACCCCAAACACACATGTCCCTCACTGACCACAGTCACCCCAAACACACATGTCACACTCACCACAGTCACCCCAAACACACATGCACCTCACTCACCACAGTCACCCCAAACACACATACCCCATACTTCCAAACAATCACCTCCAGCACACATGTCCCTCACTCACCACAGTCATCCCAAACACACATGCCCCACACTCACCACAGTCACCCCAAACACACGTGCCCCGTACTTCCAAACAATCACCTCCAGCACACATGTCCCTCACTCACCACAGTCACCCCAAACACACGTGCCCCGTACTTCCAAACAATCACCTCCAGCACACATGTCACACACTCACCACAGTTACCCCAAACACACATGTCACACACTCACCACAGTCACCCCAAACACACATGTCCCTCACTTACCACAGTCACCCCAAACACACATGTCCCTCACTCACCACAGTCACCCCAGCCCACATGTCCCTCACTCACCACAGTCACCCCAAACACACATGTCACACTCACCACAGTCAACCCAAACACACATGCCCCTCACTCACCAAAGTCACCATAAACACACATGTCACACTCACCACAGTCACCCCAAACACACATGTCCCTCACTCACCACAGTCACCCCAAACACACATGTCACACTCACCACAGTCACCCCAAACACACATGTCCCTCACTCACCAAAGTCACCATAAACACACATGTCCCTCACTCACCACAGTCACCCCAAACACACATGTCCCTCACTCACCACAGTCACCCCAAACACACATGTCCCTCATTCACCACAGTCACCCCAGCCCACATGTCCCTCACTCACCACAGTCAACCCAAACACACATGTCCCTCATTCACCACAGTCACCATAAACACACATGTCCCTCACTCACCACAGTCAATCCAAACACACATATTCCTCACTGACCACAGTCACCCCAAACACACATGTCCCTCACTCACCAAAGTCACCCCAAACACACATGTCACACTCACCACAGTCACCCCAAACACACGTCACACACTCACCACAGGCACCCCAAACACACATGTCACACACTCACCACAGGCACCCCAAACACACAGGTCACACACTCACCACAGTCACCCCAAACACACATGTCACACACTCACCACAGTCACCCAAAACACACATGTCACACACTCACCACAGGCACCCCAAACACACAGGTCACACACTCACCACAGTCACCCCAAACACACATGTCACACACTCACCACAGTCACCCCAAACACACATGTCCCTCACTGACCACAGTCACCCCAAACACACATGTCACACTCACCAAAGTCACCCCAAACACACATGCCCCTCACTCACCACAGTCACCCCAAACACACATACCCCTCACTCACCACAGTCACCCCAAACACACATGTCACACACTCACCACAGTCACCCCAAACACACATGTCACACACTCACCACAGTCACCCCAAACACACAGGTCACACACTCACCACAGTCACCCCAAACACACATGTCCCACACTCACCACAGTCACCCCAAACACACGTGCCCCTCACTCACCACAGTCACCCCAAACACGAATACCCCTCACTCCCAAACAATCACCCCCAGCCCACATGCCCGTCACTCCCAGCAATCACCCCCAACAAACATATCCCTCACTCCCAACAATCTCCCCCAACAAACATACCCCTCACTCCCAACAATCACCCCCAACAAACACACCCCTCACTCCCAACAATCACCCAAAGCACACATACCCCTCACCCTTAACAATAATCCCCAAACACACATACCCCTCGCCCTTTACAATAATCCCCAAACACACATATACAACGTCGCTCCTAATTGTCATGAAGAAGTTGTTCATCCATATGTCTTATCCTTACTCACACATAGCCTCACAACCAATACAAGTGGTTTCTTACACACCTGTGGGTGAGAAACCCACCTGAGATAAAACTGGTATCAAACATATGTGTGAGATCGAATTCCAGGCCCATGATCAGCCACTCCATGGTGATGACCTGAGGTCAGATTATGACGGACTACTTTCCTTATCGTAAATCATTGATAAGTAACTCGTACTTCAGTCGAATATTCACCTTCGTTATGTTGAACTTATACTTTTAGAGTATAAACCCCTGGATGCCACAGGGACAAATATAATCTCCCTCCAACTTAGGAGTCCAATAAAATTACACCACGCATACTAATGCACTTCACAGTTTTGAATTCTGTAGGAAATTCCTGTTCTGTGATATCATCCACTGACATTTCAGGCAAACTATAATCATTGAAAATGACCTCAGAAAATTCGGTACATCGGACATCTCGCCATTTTTATACTAAATCACCATTCACGGCGTTACTAGTATTTACCGTATGTTTAGAAACGAAATATATGATATTTACTCGCAGAAGTGAATTTCAAAATTAGCATATTAGTGACCACGGGTTTCTCATCAAATCACCAATGATAATTCTGAAACGTCGCCGATAAGCCTAGAATCGTTTAGAATGTTTTGCAAAATGCGCAAACACGAACGCAATATTGCATAGTGTTTACAAAATCACGTTTCACGAATGCCGGTTATGAGACGCCTCTAATTATAAGATCACGAATCTTTTAAACTCAGCTGCGATACACACATCCCTGAATTCCTCATACATTTAGAATCAAATGAAAAACGATCTTTGTCACCAATATATTATCTCGATGAAATCAAGCGAAATAAATTAGGAGGGGAAACTAACGCTGTGCTCTGAAAACTGTACGTGTTTGAAATGGAAACAAAGCAAGATTCCTATTTTACAATGTGAAACATTTTCTCCAAATGTCAGATATCCATTCCTCTAATTGTTGCATACATTGGCTCATGACATCACGCGTTTTCATGTTGAATAGTCAAAGGAAGAGCACGAATTATGGCATTAAAAATATATACATAACAATGATCAGGTAATATTACCTTTTAATATTTCTGTAATGAGGTACAAAATAATATTTCTCATGTGAATATATTTCTTAAATACACAAAAAGACATGGTATTTATCCTCTTCAAAATAAAGGTCATATTCTTTACATATATTTACATGTGTATGAGGTATATTTAACAATGACCATTCACGGATAATGTTGACTGGACAGTTGTGAAGAGATATTCGAAATTTACACAATGCTCTAACTAATTGTTTGTCTCAGAGTACAGTTATATATAATTCACGTTGCAGAAGAGATTGTATATCAGCAAAAAGACTCCTAACTGTGGTACCTTGATTGGAAATAGATATCTCTTAGGGGTCTTCTAAATGCAGACAAAAACATGTTCTTATCACCAACATCTTCGAATAACCACACATACGTTAAACCGCTTCAAGTTATATTTGTCTAACATAAAATGCCCAATTGTCTTTTCCATAATCATCTAAGACTTTAAGCATAACATTAGTTTGGAAGGGTATCGAATTGCATTCATACGCAAAAGCGTAATCCAGTACTGTATTACCCTTATTTGCCTATATATAAACACACAATGACGTCCAGTTTCACCAAGAATAGCTTTCGTTGCTGCAAATTTACCACACGAAGAAAACGTTTAAAATAACAAGTTCGTATATGTTTAATTGTATCATGATACATCATATTATTTACCAACATCAACAAGCTCTACCCTATACTAAGATGCCAAGTTGATAGGGAAGAAAAGGGATTTCGAATTTAGTTGTATCGGAATAAATACACTTTGGTGAGCCGGATAACAAAATGCATTCACGGCATGTAGTCTATTTAGGTTACACAATTTTTGATACAGTCAACTACGGGTACAACAATGTCGATGTTCTCTCGATGAGATTAGAGAACCCTTCATTATTATTCGGTATAACTTTTATCGAAATCGTTTCATTACGTTTTATATTTATATATTTCTTAGGATCGTTTTTTCCCGATTCCTTAATTCTCATTTATTATTTACGACTGTTCATTATATTTGATCATTCGTTATATCCTATTATCCGTCATAACCGTGGTCTATATTTTCACTTGACGTATTTGAATGTAGGTTAATAGGCTGTTTTATGGCATCACGTTTACACATAGTTCAGAGTGCTGAACAAAAGTCTCTTCTGTATGCATTATATAATTGTTCAGTGTCTTCGATCAGGTGACAGAACTGTCCCAGAGTAATTGGATCAGCCTTGTTCCAGCAATGTGACCCGCTGGGAAGTCATTAACTGAATCCACTGTGTGTCGTAATGATGTTCTCTGTAGGCGGTGAGCAGCCATCAGAGGAAATACGACCACACCACCATATATGTATACACCATGCTCGTACGATGTATCTAATTTCGTTACAACCACATCTCACGTGAGGGTGATGTAAAACGTTATTGCTATAAAACTGGCGAAGTTTGGCTCAAATATACACCAGAACTGTAAAGACGCTATCCCTTCGCCTTCGTACAGGAATTTGTTCACGAAAAATAATAGCTTCACTGCATGGTCAGTTATCGTGACCATTGAGCCTAGACTGGAGTGGTGACAGATGGACTTTGGTCTCAGGGAAATAATTTGCCCCGTTTGCACCACATAATTTCCTCTGGGAAATTCGTCGTACCAGCACGTGTCTCGTCGCACAGAGCCTGTTCATCCTGACGAAGAATTAGGTTGTGGCCAAATGTTACAAGACGCGCAGGTGTAAGCTCAAGGAAATAATCTGGCTGCTTTTGCTTCAGTGTGGAAATGGCGTCTATGTAGCAAATCATGCTGTAAAAGAACATGCTAAACGTCGAAAATTATTCCATTAATTACTAGGTGTTTTTTCGTTAACTTTGTATTTTCGACGTTTTATTCCCAGTTGGTTTTCGTTTATGTTGTGGTTTAAACACGAAATCGCTTTTACGTTTTTATTTGGTATCTTCGACGTTTTCGGCTCATGTTATTTTTAAGCCATGTACTGTACTTATTTTCTGGCTACATATTGTACTGGTTTATTGGTTTGATATGTAAGTGTTGAACATAATTTTGAATTGCATGACACGGATGAATAAGAAACGATAAATATGATACAAAACTAACCAAGTAAGTTCAATTTAGGTAAGATGCACTAGAAGCGATACATATGATGAACAACAATCCAGTCAGTTCAATGTAGTTGAGATGCACTTGAATCGACACATATCATCAACATCAACCCAGTTATTTGAAGCTCGCTGACTCGGTTGATGCATGTCATCGATCCCAATTACGTGGATCGATGCTCATGATATTACTCACTGGATTGCCTGGTCCAGACTCGATTATTTTAAAGACCGCCGT
Organism: Haliotis rufescens; assembly: GCF_023055435.1. NCBI lineage: Eukaryota > Metazoa > Mollusca > Gastropoda > Lepetellida > Haliotidae > Haliotis > Haliotis rufescens. The sequence goes on from NW_025964361.1 coordinate 27,801,449, forward strand.
CATATAGCTGTAATATGGCTGAGTGCGGCGCAAAACAACAAACCAACCAACATGTGAGTTGAATGTAGATGGGAATAAAGTCTGATGCATAAGAAGCGACACATACGATGAACAACAACCAAATTAGTTCAATCTAGTTGAGACACATAAGATGAACACCAACACAGATAGTTCAATCTAGTTGAGACACATATGATTAACATCAACCCAGATAGTTCAATCTAGTTGAGACACATATCACCAACCCCAACCCAGATAGTTCAATCTAGTTTAGACACATATCACCAACCCCAACCCAGATAGTTCAACCTAGTTGAGACACATATGATCAACATCAACCCAGATAGTTCAATCTAGTTCAGACACATATGATCAACACAAACCCAGATAGTTCAATGTAGTTGAGACACATATGATCAACACCAACCCAGATAGTTCAATCTAGTTGAGACACATATGATCAACACAAACCCAGATAGTTCAATCTAGTTCAGACACATATGATCAACACAAACCCAGATAGTTCAATCTAGTCGAGACACATATGATCACCACCAACCCAGATAGTTCAATCTAGTTGAGACACATATGATCAACGCCAACCCAGATAGTTCAACCTAGTTTGAGACACATATGATCATTGCCAACCCAGATAGTTCAACCTAGTTGAGACACATATCACTAACCCCAACCCAGATAGTTCAATCTAGTTGAGACACATATGATCAACGCCAACCAAGATAGTTCAATCTAGTTGAGACACATATGATCACCACCAACCCAGATAGTTCAATCTAGTTCAGACACATATGATCAACACCAACCCAGATAGTTCAATCTACTTCAGACACATATGATCAACACCAACCCAGATAGTTCAATCTAGTTGAGACACATATAATCAAACCCAACCAAGATGGTTCAATCTAGTTGAGACACATATGATCAACGCCAACCCAGATAGTTCAATCTAGTTGAGACACATATGATCACCACCAACCCAGATAGTTCAATCTAGTTCAGACACATATGATCAACACCAACCCAGATAGTTCAATCTAGTTGAGACACATATAATCAACCCCAACCCAGATAGTTCAATCTAGTCGAGACACATATGATCACCACCAACCTAGATAGTTCAATCTTGTTGAGACACATATGATCACCACCAACCCAGATAGTTCATTCTAGTTGAGACACATATGATCAACACAAACACAGATAGTTCAATGTAGTTGAGACACATATGATCACCACCAACCCAGATAGTTCAATCTAGTTGAGACACATATGATCACCACCAACCCAGATAGTTCAATCTAGTTGAGACACATATGATCAACACCAACCCAGATAGTTCAATCTAGTTGAGACACATATGATCAACACCATCCCAGATAGTTCAATCTAGTTGAGACACATATGATCACCACCAACCCAGATAGTTCAATCTAGTTGAGACACATATCACTAACCCCAACCCAGATAGTTCAATCTAGTTGAGACACACATGATCAACACCATCCCAGATAGTTCAATCTAGTTGAGACACATATGATCAACACCATCCCAGATAGTTCAATCTAGTTCAGACACATATCACTAACCCCAACCCAGATAGTTCAACCTAGTTGAGACACATATGATCAACCCCAACCCAGAAAGTTCAATCTAGTTGAGACACATATGATCAACACCAACCCAGATAGTTCAATCTAGTTGAGACACATATGATCACCACCAACCCAGATAGCTCAATCGAGTTGAGACACATATGATCAACCCCAACCCAGATAGTTCAATCTAGTTGAGACACATATGATCACCACCAACCCAGATAGTTTAATCTAGTTGAGACACATATGCTCACCACCAACCCAGATAGTTCAATCTAGTTGAGACACATATGATCACAACCAACCCGAATAATTCCATCTAGTTGAGACACATATGATCACCACCAACCCAGATAGTTCAATCTAGTTGAGACACATATGATCACCACCAACCCAGATAGTTCAATCTAGTTGAGACACATATCACTAACCCCAACCCAGATGGTTCAATGTAGTTGAGACACATATGATCAACACCAACCCAGATAGTTCAATCTAGTTGAGACACATATGATCACCACCAACCCAGATAGTTCAATCTAGTTGAGACACATATCACTTACCCCAACCCAGATAGTTCAATCTAGTTGAGACACATATGATCAACACCATCCCAGATAGTTCAATCTAGTTGAGACACATATGATCAACACCATCCCAGATAGTTCAATCTAGCTGAGACACATATCACTAACCCCAACCCAGATAGTTCAACCTAGTTGAGACACATATGATCAACCCAAACCCCGATAGTTCAATCTAGTTGAGACACATATGATCAACACCAACCCAGATAGTTCAATCTAGTTGAGACACATATGATCAACACCAACCCAGATAGTTCAATCTAGTTGAGACACATATGATCACCACCAACCCAGATAGTTCAATCTAGTTGAGACACATATGATCACCACCATCCCAGATAGTTCAATCTAGTTGAGACACATATGATCAACACCAACCCAGATAGTTCAATCTAGTTGAGACACATATGATCAACCCCAACCCAGATAGTTCATTCTAGCTGAGACACATATGATCAACACCAACCCAGATAGTTCAATCTAGTTGAGACACATATGATCAACCCAAACCCAGATAGTTCATTCTAGTTGAGACACATATGATCAACACAAACCTAGATTGTTCAATCTAGTTGAGACACATATGATCAACACAAACCCAGATAGTTCAATCTAGTAGAGACAAATATAATCAACATCAACCCAGATAGTTCAATCTAGTTGAGACACATATGATCAACACAAACCTAGATTGTTCAATCTAGTTGAGACACATATGATCAACACAAACCCAGATAGTTCAATCTAGTTGAGACACATATGATCAACACCAACCCAGATAGTTCAATGTAGTTGAGACGCCCAAGAAGCGACACACATGACGAACAACAACAAACTAAGTTTAGTGTAGTCGAGTTGCACTTGAATCGAGACATATGATGAACAACAACCCAGTCAGTTCAGGCCTGATTGTCTGAGTGTACATCACGAGGTGGCATTGATTCATTCTATCCTCTCAGTCTAAATGAAACCACGCAAAAGGCTTATCTGATTCAGACAACACGGAGATGTCTTTGCCGACATCTGGTGTATTTCAGACTCAGGCAGATACACATATTGTAAAAGATATGGTCGACAGCCCTGACACATACTATTAATATCCAGAACGTGAAACATGGCAACGTACACATGAGTGTCACAAGTGCCATCTGTGTACCCACAGTAGTATTCCTTATTGCATCAAGGCGTATGAGGCTTTTATAAATAGGCCCCCGGACAAACCTTTTGTTGCATGTGTTTTTGAGGATCAGGGATCAATAGCAGATACGAAAGGACGAGTTTTGTCTTCAAAAGTAACAGCACATCGAATTATTCTTGACAATTAGTTATTTGTATTTTAAGCAGTTTAGATTTGTCCAAGTCATATGACGGTGGTGGTGCTACGAACTGGCTTCCCATGCTGTATCACAGCTTCCTCTACATGTCGAGTTATGTAGACATTATTTTTAGACTTATCATGGCGAGGCTAAACAAGACTTAGCTTCACACATCATCTCCGTGCTTCAACACGTTAGTCTTGTTCCACGACGTTTGGAATATTACGCCAGCCATTTCGCTTCAACAGGAATATACTGCACACAGTTTACCCATGTGGGAATCACGTTCCAGTTCTACATTTTACGCAAATTGTGCGAGTGGTGGTTTCTACCGGTGGGCTTACCCCTTTGGCGAACACTTGATATCGAGACTGATTTCCATCGCTATTTTCACCGCTATTTTACCGTTTACGCCCATTGGAATCTGTTTCAGCGGATAATCCAGACTGATTATTCTCTGGGGTAAAAATTCATATGAATAACACAAAGAAGACACTCAGTGCACGTTATTATGGTTATTTAGATGACTGGTACACATGTGAAAAAGATTGATATTTTTTGTTGTATGAGTCAATACGCATGCATGTGGATGTTTAAGTCATAGGTAGACAAACGTTGTCATGTTTATCTGAACTTGTATATCGGGTACCGCTGGTGGCATGTGTTCACTCGAAGAACAAATCAGATAGTGGGAGTTAGCATCTGTATAGGTGGCAGCATCATGCAAACTAGGACAGGCCTCGTGAGAGTTTTAAGGGCTTCGCTGACCCTATCACTGAAACTAGGTCGGAAACGTGACGCATCTCATAAGTGAGGAGATATCGTTTGAAGTGCGCCCCCGCAATAACATCCACAAACTGAGTGAGTGAGTCAGTATGTGAGTTTTGTTTTACGCCGCTTTGGAACATATTAGTTACATCATGGCGTGTCAACTACCGTGATGCGGGTCTCAGACGTTGACCACTTTGGGGAAATACAATCGACAAAAGTCTCTCCGTATTTACAAGAAATCTCTGCCAAAAGCAGAGTCGTTTTACTATTCCGACTAAATCATGAGCACGTATAATGAAAAAAGTGATGACACCAGATGTTTGCTAAGAGGTCAGCGTATCCTGTCAATTCTGTGCACGTATGTGATGAAACATAAACATAATGTGTGACAAAAAAAATCACACGTTTGTGGCCGCAACTCTTGGTAGCGAAATGTAGCACATTAGCCGACAGTGCCACCTTCCCGGGTATCTTTATACATCACACAGCTAAAAAAGTAGGGTTCCGTTATCCGGAAACCTTCCGGAAACCTTCCAGATACCTTCAGCAACCTTCAATTTTTTTGGTATTTTCCAGATATTTTTTTTATGTGTTTCACACTTAAGTGAACAAAATGAAACCCCCAAATTTTGACATTTTTTTCGGAAGGTTTCCGGAAGGTATCCGGGCCGGATCCAAAGTGGGAAGGTATCCGGAAGGTTATCCGCATAACGGGAACCTACACTTTTTTTGCTGTGTCAGTTACACAAACATACCCTGGATAATATTTTAACGTCATGTAACCACAATACTAATGCGACATAGTAAAGCAGTATTTTCATGATTGCACCAATATACGTAAAACGCACGGACTCGCACTGATTTTTATGAACAAGAATATAACCCATCTGTGACTCATACCAAGACTTCCTCGATGACCCACGAGTGCTGACGAGGGGCGTTTTGGATTGACACTGTTGACAGGGAGATCAAAGTCGTCATGTTCTTTACGACCAGAGAAGCAGGTGGCCACACTATTTACAGCCTCATCCACACGTATATAGCACACCTGTGCCTCCAGGCACTTGAGGAAAATGTGCGTTGGAAATGACCGGTTAACCTCACTCGACGGTAGACACATGAGTATTTTCAGTCAGTGGCCGTTGACCAATATCCCTCGACTGACATTGGACCTGGGAACGAGTATACCAACAGCTGATATTGAGCGGGGAGTTTTGTCGACACGGAACCAGATATATATAGTCGATATACTGTTGAATAATACTTAGATGTTTTAAAACTGCAACCCAAAGTTCGACTTGTGTTACAGTAAGTCATAGTTAGTCATGTGTTACAGTAACTCAGTTTTGTGTTACAGTAAACCAAAGTTCGACTTGTGTTACAGTAAGTCAAAGTTAGTCATGTGTTACAGTAACTCCGTTTTGTGTTACAGTAAACCAAAGTTCGACTTGTGTTACAGTAAGTCAAAGTTTGTCATGTGTTACAGTAACTCAGTTTTATGTTACAGTAAACAAATATTCGACTTGTGTTACAGTAACTCCGTTTTGTGTTACAGTAAACCAAAGTTCGACTTGTGTTACAGTAAGTCATAGTTAGTCATGTGTTACAGTAACTCAGTTTTGTGTTTCAGTAAACCAAAGTTCAACTTGTGTAACAGTAAGTCAGAGTTAGTCATGTGTTACAGTAACTCAGTTTTGTGTTACAGTAAACCAAAGTTCGACTTGTGTTACAGTAAGTCAAAGTGAGTCGTGTGTTACAGTAACTCAGTTTTGTGTTACAGGAAACCCAAGTTAGGCCTGTGTTACCGTAACGCAAAATTAGTCATGTGTTACAGTAACTCAGTTTTGTGTTACAGTAAACCAAAGTTCGACTTGTGTTACAGTTAGTCAAAGCTAGTCATGTGTAACAGAAACTCAGTTTTGTGTTACAGTAAACCAAAGTTCGACTTGTGTTACAGTAAGTCATAGTTAGTCATGTGTTACAGTAACTCAGTTTTGTGTTACAGTAAACCAAAGTTCAACTTGTGTTACAGTAAGTCAGAGTTAGTCATGTGTTACAGTAACTCAGTTTTGTGTTACAGTAAACCAAAGTTCGACTTGTGTTACAGTAAGTCAAAGTTAGTCATGTGTTACAGTAACTCAGTTTTGTGTTATAGTAAACCAAAGTTCGACTTGTGTTACAGTAAGTCAAAGTTAGTCGTGTGTTACAGTCACTCCGTTTTGTGTTACTGGAAACCAAAGTTAGGCCTGTGTTACCGTAACTCAAAGTTAGTATTGAGTTGCGATTAATCAAATTTACTTGTTTGTTACTGTGAATCAAAGTTGGTCATGTACTACGTGACGGTAAATCAGAACGCGTCGTGTCATGGGGTAAATCAAAGTGCATCGCGAGTTACGGTAAATGGAATTTAAAGCGTACAGTAAACCCCATATTAACCACTTAACCTAAGTGGTCTTACGAAGGAAGCTATACGAGGAACCGCTTCTTTTGAGTTCTTTTAGTTTTAGTATTTCCAGGGTTAATTTTACGTACAGCAATCGTTTCCCGCATTAGACCATATGATTACAGTTCTTCCTGTGTCCACATGGCTTCTTCCAGACAGCAAATCCTTCGACTGACGCCACCGATTCTCCCTGTTTTAAGTGGTGCCACGTAGGCGTTTGATCACTCTCCGGCTCACCGTACACTACATGAAGCAAAAGTTTTAAAAAATGTAAAAGAGATTACGATTAATATTGTCCCTATCTCATATGCAGAGATTATGTTTTTTTCTGTGTATAGTTTATGATTGTTGCTGCGGCCAAGATCATAATTTTATATTGCCCAAAACACATGAACATGTTTATTCGATAAACAAATACCCTAGGACCAATTATGTTCTTTGATAGAATCTCATTTTGGAGGAACGAACTGAATAGCTAGTCATTTGCATATAAAAATTCAAATTGCCAGTTCAATGAACAATATATTGCATTTTGTGTTGAAACGACCCAGCCACCATCCTCCTTGAATTTAAACGGCACAATAATGTTTCACTAGAGATGATAGCAATTCTTGATCAAAAGCTTCACTTAATAGCATTCATGCAATGTTATTCTCAAACATGTTCAAAGAAAATGCAGTATCAGACTATCCTTCATTGAGCTGATGCCACTTCATTTTAATACCTGACCCATAACATGCATGGCAGTGTGTTTCACTCCCAAATACAAACTATGCTATATTCCTGACGGTGTTTGAAGCCTTTTTGTACCATAGTGAATTTAATTTGCCTCCTTCCATACATCAAATCAAGCTGTAGTTGTTAATGTAGGTTGGACATTATATTTTTTTTTTAAAAACAACCATTCATATTTTATGACTTTGTGAGCGTTGTTTGTAAATGAAATGTGACTCCTTATGCCCTGTAACCATTACTCATGCCGTCATCTTTGAGCCAAACTTAATAGTATTGATCCAACAGTGGGCAAAATATAAATCAGATAATCATGTCACTTCAATCTGCATTGAATAAATAATAGTTCATCTCACAGAGCTACATGAAAAAACTAAAATCACTCATCTCATTTCTTGTAACGAAATGAGATTGGAAGAAACAGCAGGGGGGTAAAAAGTGTAATCGTAAACATTGAAACTCAAGCCAGGCGGTCGACTATTCAATGTCATCAATTAAACTTATTGGAACCAATTCACCGGGTATCAATCGCACGCAATGTCCCAAACTGTTACAGTCATGTTTTTATCATTGGCGTGATCCAAGAGGAGCGGTAGAGTCAAACCTAATGCGCTGGGAGTCTCCTTTATTTGAATTACCGAACAGTCCTTTGGCTTAGCTTGATGGGAAGTTTCGTCCTTGGGGCATAATTACAACTATCTGAGTTCGAGGATCCGCCATGTCTGTCCACTAGTGACATGGTCAGTAGGGATATGTTTTGAGACTCTGGCAGCAAAGTGACAGTCTTATTTATGTTGTACGACAACAACCTACGACATTTTACGCACGATATAAGAATACTGAAAAGCTATGAATCCCACCGGTGTCCCTCAGGGATAATAGTGACTCTTCTTGGGTTGGTTGTTTGTCTGCGTATTCCCATGTTGCAGGCAAGGTATCTGTAAGGGTACGGAAACTTGCATCAACCATCGACCAGCGTCTTTTTTTTTTACCTAGACAGACACCATGCATAAATGTATAGGATCATCTATCGAAATTATGTCCTAAGTTGTAACAGCTAGTGGGAGATGGGGTGACTGGATGTACAGTGAGTGACGGCATGGTGTTGCTTTACGCTGCAATCACGGCCGTCTGTAAATAATCGAATCTGGACCAGGAAAGTTAATGGCTCTGTGCAACAATCCACGCCATCGGGACACGATGACAGACAATCGGTAAAGTCACAAAATTGGTCTCCCTCTTCATTCATTTTTTCTCTTTAAGCAGACATGGAATATTGGGGATCTATTCTTTCTTGAATCTCAATACAGTGGCATGTATTGTTCTAGCTTAAATACTCAAATCTCTAACTGGAATAAAGGGCGAAACACTGGCTCGTTCCATCTAAGATCTTGGTCAATTCCTACAATGGTGTGGCTTAATACGGACAGCTTACTGGCGGTGTTTCCCATAGAGATATTTATGTATTAAGTGAACATGTGGTACAAATTATCACTTATATAGACAAATTCATTAACATTGTGAAAACAGAATAATTTCATTTTGAGTAAACTCATGGTTCACAATGATATCTGTAATCATAATAATATATGTTTTGCAAGAGATGTGTACCACAGGCTCTCAATATACACCAAATTGTCTTTTGGTCGAAAGAGGCCGTTTTCAAACGAACTCTCTGGAGAATACTTCTTGGGGTTTACACCTACGTACTTCAGTAGGGTCTGGGATTATTTTCTAGACACTGAGTATGAACCGATCACTTCCACTTTTATACATTTGTTTGAAAAAAAAGACGAACCAAAATATATTTCACAGCACATTTCTGTCAGCTCATACATGTCGTCCAGTGACGTATTGTTATAATTAATTGTGCATCTGCTCACATCCTGTTTTGTACACGGAATGCAGTCATTTTTAAGATGTCTTGCAGTAGTTGCAAACGGTTTACAGCTATTCAATATGGTGGTGGGGAAGGAGTAACATATTATCAGATGGAATCGATATTTCAAAGGAGAAATAATGTCCTCTGGGAGGTTGTGTTGAGTATTTATCGCATCTCCCGATAAGCTGCCTATTTCTGACATTTTACACTGTCGGATAAGTATGTTATACTTTATCGTCAATCTTCAATCAGCGCATTGGGGACAGCTCGTTTTCAGATGCACAGATCGAAAACCGTTCTGTCATCTCCAGATAGGGTTAATGTCGAGTTCAGTCCTTATAGTACGGTGGTAATACCAAACAATTGTCCAACGTCAAATATTGCACACGAGAGACTTGACAACATTCAGTTTACTAGGTTATGTAGATGGCTGCCCGAACATAATTGTGAACAAGTTCTAGACTGTTATTCGCAATTCATTTCGCCTTGAGGTGAGTAGTGCTTCCAACACGTAATTTATGATTTCATCCTTGAGAACCTTGTTACCATGCACGACATTTCTCATGACGGGCTTTAGAAATCTTTGACAAGAATTCGATTGAAGCAACCGAGTTGACAGTCTCTGTACCCAATCACTGTTTATATGTCTACAAGCTGGCATGGCAACGATTTACTTCAGAAGCAAATGCAATCATCCTTTTCTGTGTTAGAGCGGACGCTGCTAATATGCACGTTGTGGTGTCGTTTCATGCTTTGCTCTGTCTTATCGTTAGAGATGAAAGAATGCAGTGATGAGACCTAATGTTCACCATACATCTTTTTCCAGGGATATTGGCTCAATATACAGTAAAGCGAACAGCCTGTCTGTGTAATAAATGTCCATACATCTGCTGGATTTTCTAAGGTGTGTTGAAGAAACAAAATCGATTTAAGATCATCGTTTATATGCTTCGCGTTAACACCAAAGTATGTAGTGCCAGCGAAATCGACTTTATTTGTACCCAAACACAAGATTCCGTTTAACGCCACGAGAATTCAGGTCTATAGACAATGCATGTTCACATTTGTAAGCCGGGCCTCGGATAAGAATAGATCCCGATGAACCACTGTGTTATGGACAAGAGGCTACTAAAGTGGGTGAGGTGGTCAGGCTGTGTGACTGGAAAGGGCTGTCATCGTGCCACGATGGCGAAAATCTTTGTTTCTTTACAGTCCCAGGCCTCCCTGGTCAAGACCTAGATAGATTACTGCAGCGTTATGCTACGCTCGGTCATTCAAATTCATACGTCGTCGATTCAACAGATTAACCATTTTACATTGCTGGTTTTGAAGCATCATTGATATTGTATTTCATCTTTATAGTCATTTTCGGATGTGTTTGACATCAGATGAATGACACGGGCACACAATGCCGGTACACTCTATAGTGCCATTGTATTGCCAACATGACAAAAAGAGCAGCAACTGACTATGAAAGACTACAGTAGTGATATGTGTCCCCCTCGTGGCTAAAAAACACTTTCCAAAAATGACACTTTTGATTGTATACGTAGACTTGACGTTCTCAAGACCATCAGAATATTCTTTCTACGAAAATCAATGTCTGTATCTACAAATACAAAAAAAAACCGTCTGCGTGAAACATTGCTTATGAAGCCTCATTAAACCACGTTAATCGTTTCTTGTCTTGATTGAGTATCCCGTGGGGAATCCTCTCTGAGAATTCTGTCTACACACACGTTTGCACATGTACATAAACGTATATGCAAACCTACCCTGTCATGTGAACATAAACTACCGTCCGAAATTATTAACACACCAATATTTGATGGTTGCCTAAAATGAGAAAAAAGGAAATGGTTATGCGATGGTAGAGTATTTGACACCGGTATCATAAGTGATATTACATGCATCATACAAATGAGAATCAGTTTACATGGGGATCGCAGTTTTCGCAGTGCGCAATGGTAACACCACGGGTTGAAGAAGGTCATCACTGTAAATCTGGCCGTTGGGGATGACAAGTCCCGTCCGTTGTTTACCCACCACCAACCCCCACCCACCCATCCTTACACACACCGAACCATCAGCACACCAACTATATATGGATGCACTACCCTGCCGCCAATGATTCCCCCTCGAATCTTGACAGACCAGTAACTGAAAAGAAGAATCAGCCCCACCTGGGCATGATGAAAGGTCAAGGAGCCTGACCACCCTGATCCTTTAGGTCCTTTATTGAACGACATGCATGGGATACGATATGATATGTTGATCTAAAGGTTAGGTGAAAGCTATGGATCTACCTCGCCAAAGTGCAAAAGTTGTGTACAACTACTGAGTTCGAGTATTCGTTTACAATTCTGATTAAAGAGCGAAAATGCTCAAACAAAATACAGCGTTGCTTACCGCTCGCTGTTTTTTTTCACGGATTACAATAAAATTGCAGGAGAATGTGAAGTTTGATGATATATATGCTTATTTTTCGTATGAATATATTTAAACCAAATTAATAATGGTAATGTGGTAATTCCTTTTACTGGCAAGCGACATCGTGATCTACGGGAAAATAACCTATCTTTTCAGACTTAGCAACCGTTAAATGGCACATGCATTTCTTCTGCTTCTGCAAAACCGGTAATAATTTATATCTATTAAAAAAAAAGCCCAACGTCAGTCAACAGATTGGGAGGTACCAAACCTAAGGCACCGAGAACAATGGGAAGTCGGACAACTTGGTGCTTGGGATGGAAGCGTGACATTTCGAAAGCGAGTTCCCTCCGCATATTTTTGTTTTTCCTGAATCGTGTCAATCACATCGGTGTCAAAAGGGATAGAAATCTCAATGACGTAAATGATTTCATTGGATTTATCAAAATGGACAAGATCAGGTATGTTGGCCTGGATAGGACTGAGGCTGTATACGGGCTTATTTCAAAATATGTTCTATTTATCATTTTCCATGACGCCCTCTACGTGTTCTGGGTCGTACCATAGATTGACCTCTGTGTCAAAACCGCAGGCCTGGCGACGACGGTAATAAAATGATCAAGCCACTTCATCATGTCGCTTAAGATACTGTGTTTATGCCAAAGCAGGGCACCCACTGACAATGTGTTGGACAGTCTCATTAAATTCATTGCACATTCTAAATTTCATATTTACATGTTGATGCAAAATCAAACATTGACAGTTTCGAGTTGGAAGTGACTGGTCCTGAGCAGTAAACAGAAAGCCTTCGGTTTCACATTTCAGGCCAGCCGACTTCATTTAAGCAAAGGATTCTGCAGGGTTGCCGAACTTCTCAACACACTGAACATAAATTCGATGCACGATGCAGTGGTCGTTCAGATAGGCTCTCCTTGAGAAACTTGCAATTGGTCTTAGCCGATTTGATATGGCACTTTGTTTGGTTGACATTCAATTCTGTACCATCAAGCAGTACATTGACGTTGTTGTTGTTGTTATTATTATTATAGGAACTAGTTTACATAAGTATAACATCCTTTCTTAAAAGTTCTGAATCGCCGTTGACCTCATATGAAAACATGCCAGTTACAGAAATCTGATATTTTCTTCGGTCGATGATATTCTGTAACGTCTCCAGCCTTTGAACTGACTCAGCGACACACTTACCGCTTTTGCTTTCATAATCAATTGATAACGTCACATTTCAATAAACAATTTGAACGCATGGACACACTGGCCTTCTTACCAAATGAGACTGGGAAAAAACGATCATTTCGACACTCAATACCAGTCTAGAAATAGTAGTAATGCACGCAATATTTCTTTGTTCCTAAATTCATTAGTACCTTCGAGAGGATTCATCGGGTTTCAGGCGGGAGATTCACCTTTCTGTTTCAAATTGTATACATGTGTGTCCTTTTAGAACATTATTGTATATAATAACTATTATAATCATACGATATTGGATACGCGAAATTAGGAATATTTCATTACCTCTCGTATCTTCTCTTTAAACCAGGAACCTGTTTTCAACAGTATATCTTATAATAAAATACATAATACATTTCAGACGTTTACCATTTTGATGAAATCTAAGAGCACAGGTGTGGTGCTGACAAACTTAGTAATCTGATCGAAACGGGATTCGAACCCACGATCGCCGCTGTTTGGTGCCATGGAACGCAACCTTGCCTGCAGTCGACGGTGCCAGTCGTTACCCCTGATATGAAGAATAATGTCACAAAAGAAAACGTAAAAGCTTTAGAGTGCTTGATCCTTGTATAACTGACCCAAGGTATTCCAAACCTACATGTGCAGGAAACACCGCCTTCTCGGCGATCGATGAATGTTTTAATCGTTTATGTTGCCATTATAAGTTATCATATTAAGATATGTTTATAGTAATCGGTTCTTATGCCTTTCACGTCAATGGAATCTGGTTTCGGCGGATAATTCTCTGGCATTGACGTTTTATATTTTATGTTGCCATTATTAGGTAATTTAGAGTTATTTTATATTAATTGGCGTGTAATCCTGTCTGTGAAGGTATGGTGTTTTAGTAGTTATATTTGTTCCTTAAATTACGCACACATATAAAAATTTCAAAAGGAATTTTAAACGCCAGAGAATAATCAGTCTCGAATTTGTGCCGGAAGGTATAAAAGGCAAAAGAGTGATGGTTATTACATGTAATCAGTAATGACACCAGGTGTTCGCAAGGGTAAGCAAGTGCTGCTATACCGTTAGCACCCGCCACTCTCTCACTTATCATTAAAAAAGTAAGTGTGTTTGTTAATTTGTTTAATTGTTGATTCACTCCCACACCGCAGCTTATTCTGTAGCAATGATTCGTTAAATTTTCAAGTTTACTATATTATGCGTTTTTGTGTAACCAAACATGCTAGATTTGTGTAGTGTTCCCAGTCCTTCCCGTCCTTGTGCCACCAAATATGTAGGGACCGTGTAATGTAACCTTCCTTTCTGCTGTTAAGTAACCAATGATATCATTGTGTGATGTAATCAGTCCTTTTCTATTTTATGTACCCAAATGTGCTAACACACTGTGTACATTCGTCACCACTCGCCCCTTTCCGTAACCTGCAAGAAGACTCGTCCCAATCAGAAACCAATCAGAATGCGCGTATGATTTCAAGTTCTTCGTCAAAGAATCCCTCAGAAATCTTTTTTTGATTTTACTTATGTCTTGCATCTAAAAATATACCCATAATATATATGGGGATATATGTGTGAACCATTACGCAACGAGTTGACAATTGTTTAGGTATGCCCGTTTGCGCTAAGACGGAACCCGGTCGCAAAAATGGCCATGATCGGGGCACGAGGCGCTATCCGGCTTGTCCTGGAATAACGCGAGTTGGTCACGAATGACACTGTGTAATGTAACCATTCTTATTCGCATTTAAAGTAACCAAGTATGCTAGTATTGTGAAATGTAATCAGTCCTTGGCGTTTCTATGTAACCAAATATGCTACCCACTGTCTAATGTAATCAGCCCTTTCCGATTGTATGTAACCAAATATGCTAGCACTGTGTAATGTAACCACTTATTTCTGTTTTATGTAACCAAATATTCCAGCAGTAAGTGTCATGTTACCACTCCACTCCGTTGTTTTGCTTGCATGTTGACAATGAAATTTCTTCAAGACAGCTAAAAAGGTGTTTCTTTACACAGTGCAACAGAACTTGAAACGTGTCCTTCTGCACAGAACAATATTGCTACTGTACTTGAACACAGAACACGATCGCGAAGCTAAGACTAAAAAGGCAAATATGTATACGGCATCAGCGCTTCACTCTAAATCCTGCGCATCTGTCATGTTTATGGCCAATAAAAATATTTTCCCTCGTGATATGAAGCATAATGTTATCCGAGTTCAATGTGTGCCCAGTTTTGTTTGCTTGTATTCTTGGTTTGTTTGTTTGTTTGTTGTTTAACGGCGCATTCAGCAATATTCCAGTTATATGATGGTGGTCTAAAGAATAATCGAGTCTGGACAAAACAATCCAGTGATTGATTTCATGAACATTGATCCACACGATTGGAATACGATGACATGCATCAACCAATCAGCGTGTCTGACCACCCGATCCCGCTAGTCGCCTCTTACTACAAGCATAGTCGCTTTTTATGTCAAGCATGGGTTACTGAAGACCTATTCTGTCCTTGATTTTCACGGGTCTGGTATTCTTATGGGGAAAGGTAAAGTTTCCTCAATGTATCGGATGGAAGACGGCATCTTACCGAATCCCTTCTGCGTGCATCGATGCTCATGATGTCAATCACTGGAGTGTCTGATCCAAAAATATTTACTGACCGCCGTCATAACAATGGCATATTGCTGAGTGCGGCATTAAACAGCAAAAGAATATAAATACGTAGAAATACCGCGAGACTAGAACCAATTCGTCAAAAATCATCCAGCGCAGATATTTGAAAACATTATTTAAACTGTCCTCCCTAGACAAAAGGACGCGATCGATAAGTTCAAAAATACTTATATACTGAGGGGATAGACATGACGTCAAAAGAACGTGAATAATGGTAATTGATTAGCGCTAAATGTAAAGTTATTGTCGTTGCTCGTCGGGTTTTCAGTCTCATGTGCATTGCAACACTAACAATTGAAAGTTAGAGAACCATAACGAGTTTATTTGCAACATTTATTAAATGAAATCAGAATATGAAAATAGATATATTCCTCAGCGGTCGGGCGGTGGTCAGCAAAAGTATGGCCTAACGTTGATTCGTTACCAGTCACAATACAGGATTCGAAAATGTCACGATAAATGTAGTACTAATGTCGAATCCCAGCATACAGTTAGAGTGAGTGAGTGTGTTTGGTTTTACGCCGCTTTTAGCAATATTCCAGCAATACCACGGCGGAGGACACCAGAAATGGGCTTCACACATTGTACCCATGTCGGGATTCGATCCCGGGTCTTCGGCGTGACGAGCGAATGCTTTAACCACTAGGCTACCCGACCGCCCCTACAGTTAGACATGTCGGGGCGTCTTTCGGAAGGTTCATGGACGTAACGCTGACAAATATGATTTGTGTGGGCTACGTTTCATTATAATTAAGTGTCTACTCTTTGGGACCGACACGGAGGTATGAAGGCAGCGTGTCTACACTTAGGGATGTTCTGATAACTTTGAACACCGTTGTACAGAGCACACTCTCTGTTCTGGACGCATGAATTCGATGATTCATCATTTTTCCAATTACCTTTACTCAAAGGCACATGAATTGTATATGACGTCATTTTATCAAGATATGCCAGAGCATTATGATAATTGTCATTGCATTAAAGGCCTGTGTCGCTATGATCACATATTCCATAGAAATGTAAATAAAAATGACAAAATATGTTTCCATTGTCTCAATCTCCACTCTACAAATCCATCATACGATTCCGAATATACAACACAACTGTGAAGTATGTGTTGTTATTATCATCTAAACCAGAGCAATTGGTCATAACTGTCATTATCTTCGCAATATCCCAGACATAGTTTCATTTGCATCTGTGTTTTCAATTAGTTTTGATAACATTCTAACTGTATCGGACAAAACAGAAATTTGTCTTCCAAGTCTTTCTTTGGATATAGTTCCGAGGCCTAAGTAGGAATTTTGACTTTTGAAATTAGCATACGAGATGCACGTTTTCTTCTCAAAGTGTGATAAATGAATTGATGAAGCCCTGGCCAGACACCGGAATCTCTCGAATATGCATGCACCCAACAAGATGTAGAAAATAGTGAAAGATGAATACTGCGCATGGGAGGCAGAATGACAAATGGTTTAGCTGCTAAATCGCTCCGTTTTGCTATTAACATTATTTTGGGGGTTATATGTTAAATACTCAAGGAAAGATCCTTCTCTATGCAAGGGGTCTCCATTAACATTTGTCCTTTTTCTACTGCAGGTGAAATTCAGTGGTCTAACGGGAAATGTTGCATTTGATCGAAGGGGCCTGCGAACGGATTACAGGATGAGTGTGTTTACTGTCAGCCTTAACAATGGGCCTCAAAAGGTAAGACCAATCATCACTTATGCTGTTTCTTCAGTGATGCCAATATTTCATGTGATGGACTGTCATATATATGTCATTACTATGCGATTTTTGTAGTTAATTGGTTAAATCCATACAATTTGTGAATGTTGTTCGTCTCTGGGGGGCATCATTCCAATATCGCGACGACCTGTACATAATCAGGGCAGATAAACCGGTGCTAAATACTTTGAAAACGTCCTATTTGAAGGATACCACTACACCGTGAAACCCAGAAACCGAGCGTGACCTCTCGGTACAATTTAGTCGACGCGTACGTCTTGAGTGATGTTGATCCATTCTAACCCGGGCCCTCACCATGTTTAGTTTATAAGAGCATAACGTCAAGTGTGAGTGAGTTAAGTATTGACGTCGATTTGAACAGTATTTCACTTATGTCATGGCGTGTTAATTTGATGTGCGAGGAATACCAGAACTTATGTAGGTATGCATCGTTTACCACTTCGGAGAAACAAAGAGTTCGGATATGTTTGTGACAATCCAAGAAATATAGGAGTCGAACCCAAGATGATAAGTTTACGGCAAGCCAATGGGAACTGCTGCGCCAAAGACAACGCTGTCAACGTAAACAAATAATAACGATAAATGTATGTGTCTTGTTTCGCCTCACATGGCTTAATTGAATTCGGAATACATTTGAATACATCCGCACATAACGCATTTATTATTTGTAAATCACGAAAGGTCTTACCTTTTACACGCTCTGTGAGAGGAATTATATTTGTGGGTGTATCATGTCTCCGTATCTCATACATTCACATCAGATTAAGAGTTGGGCAGTAAACAGTGACAGCTTGCTACGTGAAAGGTAGAATGTCTTTTTATCCCGTTCCATTCATCTGTGTGGTGATCCTCACTGCAATGGGTTATTGACCATTGGCCACAATGATCATTCAAAACCCTACTAAACATGATACATGACCTTTTAATGAAGACATAGATGAATTCAACTGTTGCATGTTTGATGTGTGATGCTCCACTCCTTCGTGATTCAGGAGACATCCCTGGCTCCAACTGTCGTATAAGTAGGACATTTCGTAATCGAATGAACTATTCTACCCAAATGTGTCTCTTTAAAAATACAACCGCAAAAAGGCAGTGATGTTTTTTTGCGTCTATATGGTTTTGGTTTTTAACTTCTATGCATACGTCTTGCATGTATACACTACACAAGTATTGAAAATAAATACTACTAAATGTAACGAGAAACACCTGGTGTCTTCTGACATTGCCTTGGTCTAGCCTGATGAAGGAGTAAGCATATACTCCGAAACGTTGTGTTCCTCATAATAAAGAAGTTGACATCCATATATCCTCTTCCTTATTATCACCTGATGAAGGAGTAAGCATATACTCCGAAACGTTGTGTTAGTCATAATAAAGAAGTTGACATCCATATACTCTCTTCCTCCTCTAAATGCCTTTCAAAGACCTGAAATTGACATTGTTTATTGAGCTGTTTCACCACCCTCTTTCATGGAGTGTCGCTGTTACCAAGTATGGTTTTGTTAATGAATTTGTTATGATAAAACACAAACTATTACGAATAAGCAAATACAATGTCCACTGCGTTATTTTCAATAACATAACATTAACACAACGTCATGTGAAGCACAGCTACTTTTTCCGCGAGAATATGTGGGCAACTTCAGAAAAATTGAAACGAATATGCTTTTGATAGTATACAATATCAGGTTACTCTTCATGAATTTCTGATATAACACCCTAAGTAGTATATTCATCTTTCAGATTTCAAATTCGAAATAAGCATTCATTATGACTGATATGTACCAATACGCCAACATGAATGCAACGTGAAATCTGGCTTCCACACTGAACGAGCTGCAGGGAACATAACAGGTCGGAAAGACATTTCGACCTTCATTCGGTTTGCATGAGGCTCCACTCAGCAAATGACACAGGGTCTGACTAATTAGACAAGCCTTCAACAAACAGTGCATGTTTCTTCATTGTCAGAAATAACAGCGGAAATATTGTTTATGGTCTTTTAGAAAATGAGATATTCAAATTAGTGTCGCTGCAAAAGGTTGAAAAAAAAGTTATTTTACGGTGAAGGAATATCTTCACAACGATAGGATCAAACCAAACATTGGTATGCACAGCACAACCTATACACTCGATGCATATTGCCTTCTGTCTCAAATTCCAAGTGAGATGTATTCGCCAGATTAGTACAGTACTGTTCAAAACGAACCTCCCCGCGATCACCATCCAGACGTGGTCGTACTCGACCGAGGAAATGTTTGTTTGTAACAGCAGTCTACATGCTAGAAAAAATACATAGAAAAGACTGCTTTATGTTAGATTATTGACACTGAAACATTCTTAAACGTTTTCGGGTTTTTTAATGTCATGAAAATCTTACTGAAGTCGCGCTTTCGTGGTCAAGTGACGAAGAGCGAAAGG
The DNA here is from genome assembly GCF_023055435.1 of Haliotis rufescens. Taxonomy (NCBI): domain Eukaryota; kingdom Metazoa; phylum Mollusca; class Gastropoda; order Lepetellida; family Haliotidae; genus Haliotis; species Haliotis rufescens. Next base: position 27,821,291 of record NW_025964361.1, read on the forward strand.
TCGGTGGTTCCATCCCTTGGCTGCGTCACCGCACCCCGAGGCGTCAATTTAGCCAAACCGGATGACACTTTTCTCAAATGTGGGACTAAGCAAGAAAGATATTTATTCAACCAATCAGTTGCAGCGCCGCACACTCCTATGTATTTTGTATTGTATCATTTCGCTCTCAAAACCAAAACGTGCGTTCACGATATCATCGTGAAAACATGTTGGAGAGTAGCAAAACGATAGGCATGATTTAAAAAAAGAGCTAAGTATACATATACATATGTGATGTTAACCACGTGCGTTGAACTAGAGAAAGTGGTAATATAAAGATATGCGTAATACTATTTGTAATCTGCTGAATTCATGGTTGAATTCAGACACTTTGATAAGGTAATGAACACCTCAAAGATACGGTACTTGTACAATTTAATACATATGTCCGGTTTAATACAGATTTTTATACCTCGGGCAGACATTTTAGAAAAGGCCTACAGATGGGTTATGGTGGCATTTCTATGGTTTCTATATTTATCTGTTTTCTGTTGGACTCTTTGTATATGAAAGATAATACAGTTGTCGGCGAGTATAACGAATATTGTTTGAAACTGAATCTAGTTAATACTTTTAGAAACATCCTTAGGATACTATTACACTGACATGACTATACAGTGACATGCTTGTGAAGATGGAGTGTCAAACGAAGCCACTTAGCACAGTCATAAATATAGGCCGTTAGGCAGTTTCTTTGATAATGATAGACCAGTCAGGATACACAGTAGACAGCTCAAAACATTAATGAATGTTGATTATTTTTCCTTCCTTTTATCTCAACTTATTGTTCCTAAAGGGGTGTATGTTAAATTCAAGTGAACGTATAAAATATGAAACAGACATAAGCGGGTTTTTTTTCTGAAGCAAGCTCTATTTTCTACAAGATGATGACAAGCTGCCTCACATTATTTAAGACTAGCTATCGAAGCCGCAGGCATAAGGCTGCATTAAAGAAGTGTTTATCGGCCACATCTTTCGTTGTGGGAGGTAGGTCATTTGTCATTTATCAACGTCGAATTAATACTTGTAAATTTATTTCTTATCCAAAAGGATGGGATTTTGAGTCTGAAATTGCACAGATATCGAAAAGGAGTTCAACATGTTTAAATTGAAAATTCATTTGGAAATATAACGAAACGATTTTTATATTTCTGTCATATTCGGGTTGAACGAAAAGTTCAGATACATTTATATAACAGAGAAGATCCACACCAACTTGCCAAAAGCGATTCTATTATAGTTTTAAAACGTTAGGATAAAAACATAAGTGAGGAATGAGGAACATATTTTCCCCACTAGGAAAACCAACATTTGGGCACAAATTCAACTCGACCCTTTAATTATGTCGGTGTCGATTGTGCATATTTCTATGAATTCCATAACGTTTTTTAAAACGCGGAAAATTTGAAAAAAAACGCGTTAGTGGCAGTAAAATTGACTGTCGCTCAGCGAACCACTCTTCTCTACATATCAAAACTCTTATCTTATCTTCTCTATACTCAAGTGTGTCTGCGCCATGATAGAACAATATTTACCCCGTGCCATGTAGACGGCGAAGGAATCAAGCTCTTCGACAACATGTGAATTTTATGTCTGATGTGAATGTAATGTAATCATGGACGTCGACGTACGTCATTGGCGGTTGATAGAAATATCACAGATAGCGTCATTTTCGTAAGCAATCTGTCTTTATGTGATTTATTCAAATTAAATGTCTTGACTATCTTATTATACAATTCGTCCATTATTCTACAGTCATGGTGACATGGGTGACCTGCAGACGTGTCCATCATAATTAGGTGGGGATGTACTATTTATTTCTACTTGTCATTGAAGTATGTTATTTCAAACTAAGTGCATCCTAAGTAACCGTTGCATATATGTCGTTGATATGTGTTCCCACGTGGCCGACTGTCCATCCAAGGTTTCCCGTTTACACGAGTACATCGCATTCATATATGTCACATAGGGTTTAAGATACCTTTGCATGATGATATGTCTCAGTTTATGTACACAAATACATCCGCATCCATGGGTTACCTTTCCCATGTGTGCATGTTGATACTAGTATGTGTCAATATTTTAAAATAGCCTTCAGGGGATGGAACTGTAAGACATGCTGATTTGATCAATATACAATATAGACAATATTGCATCCAAGAGATACTTTTCCCATGTGCGCATGTTAATACTAGTATATGTCAATATTTTAAAATAGCCTTCAGGGGATGGTCATGCTGATTTGATCCATGTACAGGATAGACAATATTGCATCCAAGAGTTACTTTTCCCATGTGTTCGTGTTGGTATATGGCAATATGTCAACATATCTGCAGTCAGGGGATCATCTGTAATGCATATACATGCTGCTTGGGCCTTATATTGTACAGACAATATTGCATTCAAGGATTACTCTTCCCAAGTGTACATGTTGGTTCATGTATATGTAAAAATGTGAAAATATCTGCATTCAGGGGATGGATCTGTAATGCATAATACATACTTTTCTCATGTGTGCATGATGGAATGTGTCAATATATGAACATAATCTACAGCCCAGATATACATGTTTTATAGATGTATGCCTACATGTATGTACAGGTGTCCCGGGGCGCCCTTAAACAAGTGTGCATGTTGTTATCTGTAAATGCCCGAACATCCTCTAGTTACCTTAGACACGTCTTTGCATAACAGTGTGTCAATGGAGAGGCTGTACTGCATCCCTGATATATTAACCATTTTCCAGTTGTTCATATGACCCTGTACGCAATCTTCACATGATTATTATAGAGTGAGTGAGTTTGGTTTAACGCTGCTTTTAACAGTATTCCAGTTATGTCGCGGCGTGTCAGCTTTATGTGGGAGGAAAGCCCGAAATAATGCCGGTCTCAGACGTTTACCACTTCGGTGAAACCCACGAGCACGGGTATAGTGCTGACAAACCAAGAAACATAATTGGGGCGAACCGGGATTCGAACCCACAATCATAGGTTTGGATACGTGCCCAGGGGACGCAACTCTGCACAGCGATTCGCGGCGCCTCAGACGACTGGGCCACCCGTGCCCACGATTATATATAGAGCTTTGGCAATAATGTGTACAGCATCCAAGAGATACTCGTGATACGTAATTTGCGAATTCTACATAAAGTTACATTCCAACAAAATGTATTCCATTTTAATGTTTACACGCAAACAGCTATCGAACACTTTGATCTGCTTAACTGAAGAACCGCGTCCCATATCCACCAGTTATGACTGAAATGAACATGACGAAGTAGTTCGCATGCAATCCCAGAATAAGAGTCAACTGACCACATGCAGAGACACATTTTTCATCCGAATTATCATTTCCTGCCGACACGAGATCTCATGATTCCCTGCTCATGAGGAATATGATATATTCATCAATGGTAAACAGTGTGTCACAATGCATTGGGTCTTGGACGTTATGAAAAAAATATTCCTGTTTGTTTTAGAAATGTTAATCCTTTGAGAAAACATCAGAAGCTGGCAACGAACACCAGACAAAGCAAATCATGTATGGCTCCTACATAAAATGGACGTTAGAGGATAATGGAGACCTATGAAAGATGCATGTAGCTGTTATCAATAGTTCGATTTTATCAGTCGCCTATTCGTGCTGTGGTAACGTGCTGACAGAACCCTTTTATCACAGTCGGGTTCAATTATGCTATTGCTTAAAAACACGGGGAAAAGTATCACTAGTGTTTGAATTAATCAAAGTTATAGATATTGGTTCTGGGATTACAGATCCCCATTCGCATAGCATGCTGAAGGACCAAATGTGATTTAAATCTGGACGTCGAGGTATAGTGTTTCTAATTTACAATCCTGGAGTCCGACTCTGGGGATTATAAAGAACATTTGGGCCACTAGAACCTCGTTATAAGTTCAGATCGAAGGCAAGTCTATTCAGGTTTTATATGAGCATAAACCTACTCCAACTGGACCGAGCGTTGACTGCGGTCAATATCACACGGGGCTCTTTGCTCCTTCTTATATACGAGAGCTATAAAACAAGATTTGATTAAATATGATTGATTTTGGGAAAGAAATGTTTTACTGGAGTCTACGCGAACGTGTCATCCCAGCCTTTTGCTCTTGAATGTTAAGGGCATCTCTTTACGAAATCACAGGCTGCGAATGCTCGGAAAAGAACAAAAACACACATACTGTAAGTCGAAATTTCGATATGCTGTTATTTGCGATTGGAAGTTGGACAATTATTGCCATCTTGCTTGCTTAAATTTCCTAGACTGGCGTTATAAAAAAGCAGCTAATGTGCCATTCATTTGGTCGAAATTAAACATGTCTGAAGGATAATTTCTTTATCAGTGAAGAAATTAAGCAAATGTGTATATCCAAAAGTTTTATGGATAGCTATGCTAAGTTGTACATGTTTGTAAGGACAACAGGTCGTTAGGCTTTTCGTTTACGCCAGAGGCGATAGTCCAGAATAAGCTCAGAGCCAAACATTGAAATATAAAGTATGGAAGTTGTCCTATAAATCTGTGTTGCCTGTGTAAAGTCAAATACACAGTTTGGGCCGCCTCATAGTCACATGTTATTGATTGTGTTTATTGACTGTATTGATGTGTGCAGTGGTCCGGTTGGTGTCCATAATTGAATCATTTGAATCAATGTCAGTGTTTATTGTTTTTCGTCTTTCAGATTGGAGAATGGGATAGCATATCCGGATTAAGAACAATATATGATGCTGGAGACCAAGGTTCCGCTAACGACAGTTCTAAGTCATCAAAGAGTCGCAAGGTTATTACCACTATACTGGTATGTATAGCTCCCGGCTATTGTATATACAATATACGTGGTCACATTCAAAGACGTCTTCCTGTAGAGCGGATGATCGGGGATTAGATTCACTGGCCGCATCGTAAAAGACGTTCTAAGGTGGTATTTGTTGTTACGCTGCCTGGCGCTTGGCATTAAGGAGACAAGGAGTAAAGGCCTCGGAGTCAGTACACTATGTCCAGGCTATACTCCGGCATGGTATCTCAGTGACTCGTACAAGCAGCCACACACACGTGAATGCACGTCGCTACCTATGGTAAACAATACTGAACGCGATGTTAAACCCCATTTCACACTACCTCATAGACAATGATTATTATTCACTGGCTATACACGTAAAGCAAACCTATGTTATTTTACACCAACAATTAATAAGGAAATTAATTATAAGAAGATGCTATTATTATGTCCTTCTCATAAATGAGAAGTTACAATCAATGCGACAAGATAATTACATTACGAAACTCATTCCCCACGGATATTACACTATAAGGTATGTGACTTATTAGACTATTGCTCACCCTGAGATAGCTTGACAACACTAATAGCGATTTACACGTTCAAATCTCTTCAATTTCTCCAAGAGCATTGACTTGTCTTATCTGTTTTCAATACTTCTCATTGTACCATGTTGGGCAACTACAATCATTAATATCATACACGATCTATCTCTCATGCTCAGTGATCACTGCCATTAGGGGTTTTTTTAAATCATCCTTTTTAAGCGTTTGCATTATGTAAATAGTCTTGTAATGCATTCTGGCTTTTTCACACACGTTAAGTTTTGGACGTCGTAAAGTGCATCAGGACACTATTAGAATTGTATCGCATTGCAGGTCACGTCGTAAAAAGCATCAATACTTTCACTTCGACCGTGCTGAGTGGTCGTCTAATTGCTTTACTCGGAAAATACCTTCGGCGACAGGACTGTTAAACCGAAATTAAAGTATGGACCTTGTGTTCTGAGGTCAGAGCTGAGTTCCTAACACCGCCTTTAGGGTTCAAATAGTGCCGATGTCACTTCACGACGTGTCAGACGTAGATACGAAAGGGGAAAGCTGACTAATCATGGGTTAGGTGTTCGTCTGGGACATAATTCGGTAGGGAAGACACGTTCATTAGAGGTCGAATGAAGGCGATTGCAATGAACTGAAGGATAAGTCTGCTAAGTACGTCTTGTCAACGTCCCAAACCGTCGACGCCGCCGACAAGAATACCTACAGTTCCTTTTTAAACCGACGGCGAACATAACATCCTGCCAAGTAGCTGCTTAGGTTTAACATTGCATGCATATTAGTTGACAGACGTGCTATTACCTTCTGATGAGGATTCACTTGCAGGGGACATTACATGCCTGGATTGTCATCAGCGTCATAGAATTGTCGCATCACCTTGCCAGGAATGGAATCATTGAGCGTATGTCTAGTTGTATAAACCGATAGCGAAGACTGCAATCTGAGACAAAGCCTCCTGTTGGTCATATATAGGAAATGTTAAACACTGTTTACTCTGTGGTGCTTTGCTTAATCTGAATCTCGAAGCGTGAGTGATGTGAATGAGAAATGGTATGATAGGCACTTATATGCGATATGGAGCCTTTATAAGACTGTGTATTACATATGCCTCATTTGCTGGTTGTAGCCTTGGCTTTCCCGTCACTCAAATCATTCATGGTCTGTTTCAAACAAGTATAATGTCCTTGTTTGCAATTCTTCAATTCCTAGTTGACTTACTGGCTGTTTATTCAGACGAAATTGAAGAAATGTTTAAGACACCATCATTTCACTGTTGCTTGCTCGCCTCTTTCATTTTGTTATTGCTCAAACAACAGTGCATGTACTTATCTACTGGGTTTAAGTGTCTCAGTTGGCTTGATTGCCATAGCGGCATCCTTTTAAAGGAAGAAAAAGAAAACAATATTCAGTGTTACTTCTTCAAAGTAAACGTTCAATATACAGTGTAAATACAGCATAGAAGACCATGCAAAGAACCTATAAATATCACTTCAGTCTTTTTATGATCGAGATCAAAAGCTGATTCTCTAATCATCACCAGTAAGGCCAGTTAAGTGTTAATGTCATCTTCCATAAATGTTGTACTTTATGACTACGATAGGGATGAACAAATAGCGCGATGGAACAGAAAAATGTTTTATGTTTTTAACAATCTAATGTGTCGTCGGGCTAGTTATAGCATTACCTCGCCTGTATGCCTCTGATTGTTTCACACCGCTATTTCCTCGAACAACACAGAGAGTTAACGGACACTAAACTTTGCAAAGACAATAAACAGTCAATTGACACGAAATCCCATTGCGGGTGTCGTTTCAAATATTCTTTCATAATATTCAAATTTGATTGACATAAACTATTTTCCAAATTCATGCCTTGCATATTGCCTAAGATCACATGTTAGACATGTTTAGGGTACCTATTGTTTGACTGGTGAATAACACGACGGCACATATGCATTTAATAAAATATATTTATGTTATATCACTGGTGGGGTTTAAAGTCGGGTGCATGATTATCTGATTTTATAGCGACCTCCATGTATGTGTGTGTGTGTTTCTGCTTCTGTTTTCTGGTACAGTGTTTAGTGCTAGGTCACTGAGATACTATACGCAGTTCACAAATATATTCCCTACTCAGATACAGTACACTGACTCCGAGCCGATCAGTTCTTTGTTTTTATCCCCTTATATTACTGCCGAGCGTTAGGCAGGGTGACAGTAAGAACCCCCTCAACCATCTTCCTACCTCTATCCATTGCACCACGGTAGTAGTGATAATTTAACAACGCGTGATGTGAGATTCGTTTAGACATCAGGTTAGTTATTGAGTACATAAATGTCGTGCTTTGATTATTTAGCAAAGGATCAACGTCAAGGGTATGGCCGACAATGTTTCTCTGAGTGTACATATATATTAACGCTAGAGAAGAAACCATTTCAATATCGCATAGGATTTAAGATATGAAGAAGAGTGAGTGAGTGAGTATGGTTTTACGCCGCTTTTAGCAATATTCCAGCAATATTACGGCGGGGGACACCAGAAATGGGCTTCACACATTGTACCCATGTCGGGAATCGAACCCGGGTCTTCGGTGTGACGAGCGAACGCTTAAACCACTAGGCTACCCGACCGCCCCATATGAAGAAGAAGTTGAAGAAGAAGAAGAAGTTTATTCATGAATGAAGGCCACATGGCCCAGAGTTCATTTACAGGAATAATATATACTATGCACATGTACAAATCTTCTTTTACATTTGTATTTACCTAGGTAAATGTCTTTTGAAATATATGGACAGGTTTTTAACAACACAATCATTTCTTGTAGATAGAAGACTGTTAAATTTTGAGACAGATGGTTGTACATGGTAACATTTTGGATTTAAGATATGTATGACATTCAATACCCTTAATTGAACTTAAAGCCTCTTTGGTACTGACATTTTCGATGTCAAATATATCGAATAAGAACCACAGGATACTGACTATGACAGTGACGATTAGATCTTCGACCAAAACGTTCAAAATGTACACCGTCCATTTACTCCTGTCACAGCCTACGACCGAAGGATATCTAGATCTGTCAGGATCATATAACAGATATTCATGCAGATAAAGTCCCATTACATGATACCTTATCGTTCATTGAAGTTCATATTTATTCAGGGGCGTTGGGGTAGCCTAGTAGATAAAACCTTTCGCTCGTCAGGCCGAAGATGTAGGTTCGATTCCTCACAAGGTTTCAATATGTGAGTCAATTTCCCCGCGTCGTGATTTTTCTGGCATATTGCTAAACGCAGCGCAAAACCATATCATATTCATATTTCATTGTATAACCTACATGTACATTTAATATTTCTCCATTTCACTTGCAAAACTATGTAACCTGAAAAAATTCCAAAAGGAATGCCTTTATGTATTTTTATTCAAGAACGTCTTCAGAATCAGTTTTCAGAAACCTTCCACGTGAAATGTGTCCATTGACACGCCAGAATGAACCATTACATGTGTAGTTAATGTTGTTAATTTAATGTACCGCTTTTAAGAAAATCTTTCAGAATGTCAGTGTTTTTTCACATCCAAACATGTCGTTTACCATGTACTGCATCAGCAATTGTGATTAGTCTAAGAACTGGTATTTGCAAATTCGCATTTTAATTGGTGAACTGGTTCTGTATGTGATAGCACCACGTCCAAGACGTGCCAGATAGACGTTTCCCCAAAGTAGGACTAAAAATAATGACAATTCAGTTAAATCTGCTTCGAACGCTTCGAACGCGGAAACTTCCTCACTTTACAATTAGCTGTGTTTATTCACAATAATAACCTTCCTGTCTAGTGTTGTAGTGTTGCAGGTTGTTTATTGTATGTGAGATTGAGTATAACAAGGTTTTAACGTTTATTGTTACGAGAATCGATATTAATTAAAAAAAGGAGCTAAATTCGTTTACACGTTCTTCTCTGCTAATAAGTGTCACAAAAGAGTTTTTAGTTCCTCAATAGGGTTAATATGGATGACCATCGCCATTTGCCTGATTAGTTTATTTGGAAAATGAAAAGCATGGGGTTTGCCAGTCGATGACACATGTCGTTTGTACAAATCGTTCAGTTAACATTTGAAAATCGTCAAAGACTCAATAATATTGCGAGAAATAACGCCATTGGTAGATCAATCGCAAGCATCAGTGACCACGCATTTCAACGTTGCGCAGAGCAACATTTCCCGACTTCGGATATGGTATCGGCAAATTGGTACCACCAGAGATCGTCCAAGATGAGGGAGACACCGCATGGCAGACTCCCAAACAACATACATTCATGGCTCACGTGCCCTATCTGCACAGACTGTCCGTGACGTTACGAGCTGGCCCAACGTATACGTTGGCGGTGCTTTACGCTGTCATTCCACTCGGTTCATGGGGCATAAGGTCCTGTGCAGTTTTCACACACGGTATTAGGCTTCACTGGCGTGCTTGCAATAGACACGTAACCGGCACCCGCAAAGACATCTCCGTCAAAGTTTTGTGAATTCGGTTTCACTTTATTATCTTCCCGGGGCACGAGTGGCCCAGTCGTCTAAGGCGCCGCGATTTGCTGCGCAGAATTTGCGTCCCTTGGGCACGCCAGAAACCTATGATTGTTGGTTCGAATCCTGGTTCGCCCCGATTATGTTTCTAGGTTTGTCAGCACCATACCCGTGCTCGTGGGTTTCACCGAAGTGGTAAACGTCTAAGACCTGCATCACTTCGGGCTTTCCTCCAACATTAAGCTGACACGCCGTAATATAACTGGAATACTGTTAAAAGCGGCGTTAAACCCAACTCACTCTATCACTCATTATTATCTTCCAGAGAAACACATGTCCCACGTGTCGCTCTTAAAGCCTTGAAGTCACAGAATGAATGTCGTGAAATACAGATATGCGTTTTTTACGGGTAGTATACATTTGTGACGTTTCCAGAGAATATGAAGTGTTAGATTCACGTATTGGATTTATCTCACATCCCTGGATATATTCCCAGCATATTTGGTTTGCAGACACGTAAACCATCAACTCCATAGTCTTACCCGCCAGTATCGAATATGAAGTGTGAGATTCACCGATAGGATTGATATCACATCCCTAATTGCTTCTTTCCCGTACATTTGGTTTGTGGACAAGTTAACAATCATGTTCATATATCTGAACCGTCAGTATCCATGGAAACGTACGTCATCACACGCCGATTTGCCCTAATCGTTCTTAAGATATATATCTATATATAAGCATGAAGGGAGATAAATTCAACGTAAGTATTTCATATCCATCTTCCGATAACGATGCACTTGAACAAAAGGCTTAAAATGTTTCGCCAAACTGTCATGTAAAAATACACAATGAGGCGTTTGAACATCTGGTTTTGACATTTCTACCATGGACAATTGGTGTTATTCTACGTCAAGTCTGTGTTATTTCCAACTGCTTTCTCAGTTTACCATCCGGTTTTTTCCAGCTTCCACCGTTCTTGACGAAGAAGAAGGCGCCTGACAACGGAAAACCCCTCCTAGGAAACAATAGATACGAAGGTTTGCCGTTACCATTTGCTTCCAAATCACTAAATTGGGTATATTTGCTTATTGCTTGCCGATACCTCGGGATAAGCGATTTGTAGACGTGAATGGCGATGAAGTAAATTGGGCTGATCAACCCTACAGGAGAATACAGCACTGTATCGATCGAACGCCTCACGAAATGTCTCCAACATACAGAAAATGACTTTATATGTTGTGCCACTTCGGCCGCGCGCCACTTGGGTTATTTTGGCAAACAGGCTTAGTTAATTCTCAGTGGGCTCCACATGCAGATGGGCTCCTCGTTGAAGGAGATTTTGCAGCAGAACTGTCATTTTGATAGTGGAAAACGGTTTCCGTTACAAATGGAAAGCAAACTTTTTTCGGAAATGTCGAATTTAGTTGCTCATCAGATAAATCTCTTCTTAATGCAGATTTGAGGGCCAACTGTTGGCGAGCTTACTTTTGTTGGATTGCGTGCAAAGTGATATGTTTTCTGTAGAATGAGATTATTTTACAACCTTAATTGAATGCCTCTAAACAGTTTAGGTAACTGATTTCGAGTTAGGTTACCTTGGTAATTTTAACACAGCGAATGAACACAACAATGAATCTGCAGCGAGGGACCGACCGTGTAACTACATGTTAGCATTGTCACAAGAACAGGCAATCACAAACGAGTTCATGCTGAAAATAACAATAATGAATTATAATTCAACGAAAGAACATTTTTCTCTAGCAAGAAATAATGTATAATTGTAACTGGAAACACAATAGGAAAATGCGTTTAAACGATGAATGATTCTTGCGTGTAACCAAACGAAAATACATGTCTTGAAACGATAATATGTCCTTTATCTCTTTGATATTGTGGAGTTAAACATCCGAATTTGATTTAATTGCCTGTTACTCAGTTTCAGTTATCGGTGAATGTTATTACAAGAAAACAAAGCAATGTTATTATATTATATCAAATCACAATAATCACCATTGAATCTTTAAAAGTTACATCTCGTTTGTATGGAAACCTTATCCGACATGTTTGATTAGTTGATGTATCGTCTGTAGGAGTATGGTAGAGACGGTGGCGAGAGTAAGCATGTATATTTTCGGAATATAATATTCCTTATCTATTTATGTTGCTTACCATTCAAATACAAATGTAGAAGAGAGCAACGATGTTCTAAGTAGAATTTTCAATCCGCGTGGGCAAAATTGGTTGATTGTAATATACAGTTCAGTTAAAGGTTTCGTGGGTATTCAGTTGTGTAATATGATAAGAGCTGTCACTTTAGAAGTTAATTCATACTGTGGTTCTTGCAGGATTCTGCCGAGATCTGGCTGACGAGATTTCGGAGAAGCTTGAGTTTGACTACGAGATCCGCGAGGTTCGCGACGGGCAGTTTGGCGTGGAACTGGAAAATGGCTCTTGGAGCGGAATGATCGGAGAACTGAGACGTGGGGTGATGTCAGATCGTACTCAATCCCACAGTCGGCATTTTGACAAAGGCAATGGTTGTGCGACTGCAATATCGAAATTTACAAAGGAAATCCATTGTGCTCATGCCAGTAAACTTTGAAATTTCCACTTTTGAAATAAGTAAACGTCATAAAAAGCAGCAACAACATTCACAACACAATGATTGAAGAAGAGATTTATGTACGAATTGCATACTTTTAATGGTACTGTTATCTTTTTCCAAAACAATCAACCACGCAATTCTTTCATATCTCTACCCTTATTTGTATCTTTAGTTGACGTCAGTAATGCTGTAGGTATGTTTTTTAAAATTTGGAACTCGATTTTTTGGGCACACTACCTTGCTTGTAAGATTCCTCTGCACGCTTGCATTGTTATGAAAAAGAAATATAGTATCGATTAAATTTATGAAGTGATATGTTTTGCGTCTTTATGCTTTCTTGTAAGTGTTTTTGTGCAAATATTGCACATTATTAAGAGTAATCATAAGCATCAGATTCCCATAGGAAACGGTTTTACTTTATGTGCATTGTCATTTTGTATAGCTGCTCGAGTTCTATCTGAAGGTTAATTCTTTAGAAATCTGATAGTGTGTCTATAATGTATTGATTATTGTTATCAAATATTAAATTTTATCGGTATGACGATTAATCATTTCTGGCATCATATTTCAGATATATACATCATAAAAATTGAATTTTTATATAATTTCATTTCAAAATAAAAAGCCGTTCAGGCTAGGAATTGTCGATGATTTCAGATTGCGATTCACATTGCTTTCGCTATTTATAACGATTTTCGAAGAAGAATTTGTTTCAGGACATTAGGCGTTCTTTGACTTATGTTAAAAAGAAAGATAATGAATTGCTCCCAGAATGATCCGTAATAGATCCGAATTGTATGTCTCCACAGACAGATAAGCACGACTCTGCCCTCTTGACAAATATGGCCTATATCTGTGGAGCCATTTAATATGTCCGCCAATCTCCATAAGAGCGCAAAGCCCATTGTTCAGGGGACAAGAGCGTATACAAATTATCTCAAGACCCCTAATTTCTAAGATCCAAGTCCATATCAGTAATTACTAACGTCAATAACCGAAAACCCTCAGTGACTGCTATTACCTACATTCACACGGATGTCATTAATCATGAAGTGCGTTCTTTCAACAGTAATGTCCATTTCTGCCTCCAACACCAAAGGTCAAGATAGCGAAGGCTGTCGACTGCACCGACACCCATGTCCATATCACTAATTACCGTTGTCAATTTCAGCACGCCAGTATTCCATCCGTTGCTTATTGATCTATCTTATTTCAGGTAGCTGAACTGGCAATTGCTCCATTAACAATCACAGCGGAACGTGAGCGGGTGGTCGACTTCTCGAAACCCTTCATGAACATTGGAATTAGCATAATGATAAAGCGACCTGACAAACAAAAGCCTGGTGTCTTTTCCTTCATGGAGCCGTTTTCCATTCAACTGTGGGCATGCATCACTATAGCATACGTCGTCGTGAGCGTCAGCATCTTTCTTGTAAGCCGATTCAGTCCCTACGAATGGCACAATCTGACGTTGACATTTGGAGACATGATTCAGAATCAGTTCACACTGTCCAACTCCTTCTGGTTCTCCATGGGAGCACTGATGCTGCAAGGAAGTGACCATTGCCCAAGGTGAATTGATAGTCATTACGATTGACGATATCGAGAAACCAACATACATATAGATGCTTGCATGTGAAGGGTGAGACCCCATCAGCAGTGATCAATCTTAAAATGTCACAGGTTATCATGCAAAAGTGTATACGGTCGTATAAGTCATATCATCCGAAGATTATGTTGTAACTGGTACCTCTCTGTGACCTTACATCCTCTTTTCAAAAGAAGGATCTATTAATCTATATCACATTTCCCAAATGAGATAGGAAAATGAGCAGCAGCGTATAATGGTATTTTTTTCAACATTATAATCTGTCAGTTTTGAAATTGATAACAGAAAACTTGCAAATTTAAATTCTTTTTGGGGCGAAATTGGAGATATCTTCTTTGAGTATTTCTGGCATTCCATATCAAAAACATACCTAGGGACTAAACTTTTTTTCTGTTTAAGTCATTTTTTGTCTCAGATATTTGAGTGAAATATCCAATTAACTACACAAACATATCTGATGTGACCAATGAGCTTTGGTCGTACTCTCAGTGATGTATTAGAAATGGCATAAATCCACGAAAACAGGTTACGTTTCATCATAAATACGTTAAACAAATGCCGTATATTCTGGACGAATTGCACCCTATCCACGCAGTCATACACGTGGAGTTCTCATATATTCAGGGCTGAGGGAAGGCTTCATATGACTCTCCTTCCCTGTGGCATATTAAAAGGGACAGTGATATACGCATCTCTGGCTATAGTTCGAAAAAACTACTGGTTTCATTTCACAGGGGAACGCACGTCAAGAGAAGAAGGAAGGGTAATCCTTTAAGTAGCAAATTAGAACACGGTATAAGACTTATATTTCATCCTTATTAATTAGGTGAATTCAGGAAGGAGTGTAAAATGTATTCGTATGTCGATGTACATGTCATGCAACTTGTATATATAGAAGTGTATTTGATGCATTTTTTGCGACTTCTGTTTCTTCTGTTTTGGGAATTTTCAAGCAATTTCCTTTTCGACTTAATACTCCACTTACGTACACAACATCAAGTGATATTTACGTAATGCTGAAGGTTTCTCAAAGGGTCATTTTTACACGAAATATAGGCATATGTCAGCCTACATTGTCTCAAAGACGATATTTATAACGAGATTCAACATGGTTGATGTGATCTATGACGTCAGTACATAGACATGCATAATAAGTGTATATGTATATTGAACGACACGCGTAAATGTGATTACATTCAATAAAATTGATTTTTGAAATTAATGTTATCATGTTGGTATAGAATTACGACTTCATAGGTTATGACTATGTTGGTTGGTTGGTTTGTTGTTTAACGCCGCACTATTCCAGCTATATGACGGCGGTCTGTAAATAATCGAGTCTGGACCAGACAATCCAGTCATTAATATCATGAGCATCGATCCACGCAATTGGGATCGATGACATGCATCAAACCAAGTCAGCGAGCCTGACCACCCGATCCCGTTAGTTGTCTTTTACGACAAGCATAGTCACCTCATACAGCAAGTATGCATTGCTGAAGACCTATTCTACCCCGGAATCTTCACGGGTATTATGACTATGTACTCAAGATACCATATATGATGATAGACCATGGTACCTTGAGGACATTATGAGTATTTGGTGCAAAAATTTACGAACCAATTTTGCCTTTCGCTTCCAATCTGCTATACGTCTCTAACGGAAAATGAAAGTACCAAGTCTTTTCACTTTAACCTGTTTAAAGAATGTATATATTACAAGGCAACTTTTTAATATTTTTTGTTAAAATTAGTTTCAGTTTTAGTAACGAGACCTTCAGTGAACCTTCCACCAGCGCACTTCAAATCTTCATTGATAAAGAAGTGGCATGTATGAGCTACTAGAAAATCGC
Organism: Haliotis rufescens; assembly: GCF_023055435.1. NCBI lineage: Eukaryota > Metazoa > Mollusca > Gastropoda > Lepetellida > Haliotidae > Haliotis > Haliotis rufescens. Next base: position 27,837,269 of record NW_025964361.1, read on the forward strand.
AATGTGACCATGACCTCGGTTATTTGGCATTTGGGGATAATGTGTGTGTTCATTTGTTACAGGTCTGCCGCTGGCCGCATTATAGGAGGGGCGTGGTGGTTCTTTGTGTTGATCATCATATCTTCCTACACCGCCAACTTAGCCGCGTTCCTTACCATAGAGCGGATGCTCACTCCAATTAAATCTGCTGATGACTTGGTTAAACAAACGGAAATATCGTATGGCACATTAAAATCAGGATCGACAATGAAATTCTTTGCGGTAAGAAAACAGATGGTTAGATGCTTAGGCCTTCTATATTGTTTCATTTGTTCTCATCTGCAGGCTCAGGTTCAGTGGAAGAAAATTTCAAAACATCACAAGTGAATAAAGGAAATCGCTTTTGATACAACCTCAAAAGTTATGAAATATGAACAGATTTCAAAAGTGCATTTGTTTATAATTATAAACCATGGCATCGGTTGATGCGTCCAAATCGGCCACCTCCTAGCTCTCCTGCCGCGCCATACCAAAAGACACTAGAGAATGGAACTTGTTGTAACCCTGCCTGATGCTAGACATTATGGGGATAAAACAAGGACCAGTCGGCTCGGACGCAACGTTAAACCCCATATTACCTCACCAAACCTCTTAACTAATAAAATCCATACAAAGGAGGGCATGTATTATGCTTGTGGCGTAAAATATTATTTACATATCAAACATTATTTTTCTCCACCAGAACCACATCCTATCGCTGTAGATGATGCTACAAAACGTTAATCAGGAAAATATCCCAGCTGTTTGTCACAATTATCATATTTATACACTTATTCCTGAAATCCACGTAAAAATCTGCTTCATTCTAAAACTCTCAGATCTGAGAACCCAGGGCAACATAAATGCACATTTAATTACATCCAATTGAATTACTGCACCCGTGTCATTGTTTTCATTGATATCAAATCAATTTCAGCAGATAATAATTCAAGTCATGAATAAGCTGGAACGTTCAGATCAAAGACAAATGACATCTGAACCTCTCCATCTTTCAGAAAACGGAAGTTCCAACATACAAGACGATGTACAACTCCATGACAACGGCGACGCCAAGTCCATTCGTAGACTCGATCGATGCTGGGGTAGAGAGAGTTCGCAACTTTAAAGCCAAATATGCATTTTTATTGGAATCAACAATGAACGAATATTATAATAACAGGAAACCATGTAATACTATGAAAGTCGGACCCAACCTGAATTTAAAGGGCTTCGGAATTGCAACTCCCCTTGGCTCAGATTTGAAGTGAGTTAATCTGTCGTTGGTCAAGTTATTGTCACATTCCGAGACCGAGATTTTAGCATTTGTTTAGTTACCTTCAAATCTGCGTTGCAACAACTGCTGGCTCCGATTTGAAATCGGCCAAGGTGATTGGCTTTTTCAATTAATAATTTTTGTTAACATAAATTTGTATCGAACACTTTTCAGGAAGAGCCGCATGACGCTCTTTTGAATCTTGGTAAAAAGAACACGAAGTACACACATCGTCTATTTTTTACACGTCGATATTAATGTTGTTTAAAGCTGAATGTATTTGTGTTTTCAAGGCTTTCAGAACATTTTGAACGCTAATGTATATGTATATACGGTCAAACTATTAAGAGTAGTTTTATTCCAGTGGCGCGACGTGACTGGAAATGCATTATATTCATCAGATATTGGTACACACGGTCGGACATAAAATTAATAAGATATCAATTTATATTGTTTATGTTACTTGACTATAGGCTAAAGTGTCACGATACTACTGTTATTATTCAAATTAATATCAAACGACCATCACAGACAGTATATTGTGGCGTTCGAATTCCTAGTTAATTAAATACTGCAAAATCGACGAGATGACTAAAAGCTCACTAAGAATGACATTTAGAAAATATCAGAGAAGTGCATGACGCGTTATTCGTGTGATGGGATATGGGCAGCACAGTTGTCTTCGGGGCCACAATTCGAGCTGTGTCGCTTAGTCGATAACCCTAGGATCCGCTAATCTTGGGTTTGAACCTAAGATTCTTTTTGAATGTGTTTTTTTGTAGTTGAACCCCTGTTCAAGTGCTTCACCAAAAGGGACCATGATGGCCCATGGCCGTGAACCCTGATTGTGTTTTTGACATGTGAGCTCCATGCCAAGTGCTTTGGTTTCGACATATTTCCATACAGAAGCGAACACGCCGTGATATAACTTAAATACCTTTTCTACCGGCTTAGAAATCAGCTGTTAAGCGCTCAATAAAATAAATACCGAACTATTAGGCTAAGGCGCTTCAAAACGTCAACGCCAGAGAATAATCAACCTCGATTGTCTGCCAAAACAGATTCCTTGAGGCATATAAGGTAAAAAAGCGATGGAAATTCTATATAGGCAAGAATTGTGACGGGTGCCACCGGTGGGACAGGATCCGCTCACCCTACGCGAACACCTTGTATGATCACTATTTTATTCATAACCATGCTTATAATAGGGTCGGACTTGTGCAATGGTCAATACTATTAGCAATGGTTACTGATGGTCATGGAAAGGGTTTACAAATGGCGTGTAGTTGCATTAGCGATGCAGTAAATTTGTCGTTCTATTTCAGAGAGAAAATCAGCTATGCAGTATTAAAATTGAAGGAAGATGGTACTTTACATAAGCTTCAGCAAACATGGTGGTATGAGAAAACAGAATGCGGATCAGACACAGGGCACAGGGTAAGAACTCAATTATTTTGTCTCGTGGAGATTCCGAACTAGGAGGGGCGGTCGGGTAGCCTAGTGGTTAAAGCGTTCGCTCGTCACGCCGAAAACCCGGGTTCGATTCCCGACATGGGTACAATGTGTGAAGCCCATTTCTGGTGTCCCCCGCCGTGATATGGCTGGAATATTGCTAAAAGCGGCGTAAAACCATACCCACTCACTCACTCACTTCGAACTAGGACTGGTTCCCGGGGACCGGCCAAAGAGGAGTGTGTTCAGGCTTGAGTGATTGGGTTCATTGTGCCCCGATGGCTGTGTTTCTCATGCTTGGAGCCACTGGTTTGACCAGTTTCGGTTGCCGTGATGTAGTTGGACTATTGTTGTCTACGGCATGGTACACATGTGTGCGTGAACGATGAATTAGTCCCAGGTATAAATACTCGGGAAGAATAATATAATTGCATATGTAGAAATTGTCCAAGCGAAGGAAATACATTCTCATCCCGGGTATATTGTTCCACAGGAACCATTACCCCTGGTATTTCGTAGCAATCGGTAGCTTCGTGGAGCAGTGTAAACATAATACATGATGTTGAAGTCATGACAAATCTGAAGGAAACTTGTGGTGTTAACAATGCTGCAACTTGTCTCTTACGAGAACAGTTTCGCCACTAACTCTTGATCGAACACCAGGAAACGATATCTACAGTTAACCTGTCTTCCAAAATGGGTAGAATAGGTCTTCAGCAACTCATGCTTGCCGTAAAAGGCGACAAGGCTTGTCGTAAAAGGCGACTAACGGGATCGGGTAGTCAGGCTCGCTGACTTGGTTGATGCATGTCATAGATCCCAATTGCGTGGATCGATGCTCATGATTTTAATCACATGAATGTCTGGTCCAGAGTCGATTATTTACAGTCCGCCATCATAAAGCTGGAATAGTGCTGAGTGTGGCCTCAAACAACAAACCAATCGAAAATGTATCTTGACATGGTTGTTGTTCAAGGCCTAACGAAAAGAGTGGAATGAGTGAGCCAGTGGCCAGAGTTGTGTCCATTTGCCGGGCCAGGATTCGCTGGTTATGGCTTCGAGTCGCTGATTTGCCCAGATTATGATCCTTTGCTTGTCAGCAAACTCACTAAACGTGGGTTCATCAATGGTGAGAACATCACGATCTGCTTCAAAAGGTTGAAACGCAGAAAAAAACTTAAATACTGTTAAAAGCGTCTCTGAACCCATATCACAAGTTCAACTTAGAACATGTCCATAGTTTGCAAACAACAAACAGCATTGACCTTGCGTCATCATCAGTCGGCCTCTTTTCAAATCTATAGAATTATTACATACAAACGCTTAAGTCGTTTTATTTTAAGTTAATGGACGTTTGTTTCATTTTCAGGAATCCAAAAAGAGGTCCCTGTCCCTTAGTAACGTTGCGGGGATATTCTATATATTGATAAGTGGCCTTGTGGTATCAATAGTAACTGGTATTATAGAAATATTTTGCTTGAAGAAAAGACCTATACCGGGAACAGCTGTAAGTATCATTTACTTTTCTGTTTGATCACATTTTTAAAAATTAATGGCACATGCATAGGGTTTCCATATACATGTAAAAGGAGTGTCCATGATGGACCAATCATTTTCTTATAACGAACAACGAAGCATTGCAGTATATAAGGAATATTGCAACGTTGTTATTACAAACTGACCTGTAATGACATAACTACGGACACGGGTTCACAAAACGATGTACATGTATAAGCTTCAGTTCAAAGTAAGAAGCTCGAAAATCGTTTGTAGGATAGATCTTCAGTAACCCATGCTTGCCGTAAAAGGCGACTCTACTTGGGGTAAGAGGCGACTAACGGGTTCGGGTGGTCAGGGTCGCTGACTTGGTTGATGCATGTCATCGATCCCAGTTGCGTGGATCGATGCTCATGATGTCAATCACTTGATCGTCTGGTCTATACTCAAGTATTTTCAGACCGCCATCATATAACTGGAATATTGCTGAGTGCGTCGTTAAACAGCAAATAAACAAACAAACAGTTCAACGTAAATTTTGTCGAACATATGAATATTGGGCAATCCATTGTTCGACTGAAACAGTGGACAATAATACAATTGTATTGTTCTACCAGGACATCTAGGACATTCGATGAGTTTTATCATTGTTTTAATACATAACAAACACTACTATAAAACCGGCATTATAACGTTACGTCCCATGAAAACTATTTGTGTTGTTTTACGCCGTTCTCAAAAATATTCCGGGTATATGACGGCAGCATGTAAATAAATGAGTCTAGACTAGACACTCCATTGATTGATATTTTGAGAATCCACCAACGCCGTCGGTGTACGATTACACTCAATCAAACAAGTCACAAACCCTATTCGTTGAGTCGCATCGACCAATATAGGTTGCTAGGGAATATTGTTTTCCTAAACCCAAATCCTCACGGGACATCACTTGAAACAATATACGGATCAAATGAAATTAACACGTCTATTCCGATCCACCAATCATCGATTATGTTTAAGACGAGTTAAAAATTATTCTACAACTCCTTGTTAACGACGTACAAAGTATCCGTTTAGATAATGTTTCACATGTTTATTCACATGTTAACACATCATACCCATGTGAGGAATGGAACCCGGGCATTCGACCGAACGATTGAACTTATCGGCTACCCCGCCCTCACACAGCACCTTAGAATGACACAAGGGAATTGTTTCATTTAGGGTTACAAGTAACCGTCTAACTTGTAATCCTATATTAAGCCAAAAGGGTCTTGTCACATGAAGCTTCTAAAGTCATATAACTGATTACATGATACTCAGCTTACGTTGGCAGTGATCGAGAATACAATCCTAGCTACCACTGTCCAGACATCCGCTTGTCCAATATTAATTGTGCCAGTATGAATACTCAGGAAATGAACACATGTATGTTCATATTGTGAGCAGTTGTAGTTCTATGTCTTACAGATGTTCGTGCCCTTTGAGACTGATTCCAATATTTTCCTTTTCAGCCAGACCATATAAAAAGAAATGATACAAGATTAACAGTTGTGGGCACCCCGCCGGAACAAATAAATGGACTTATAAATGATGTAAGAATTCGGTGAAAAATGTTGTGTGAATACGATGAAATACTTTGGGAGAATAGAAAGAAATACTTCGTGAGAATACAGTAAAACACTTTGTGAGTGTGCGATGAAAGACTTTGTGAGAATACAATGAAACACGTATAATACAGAGACCACATGAAGTATGTACCGAACACAAGAGGACGGTTTTGTAAACGAACCAATTACAAAGCCACCACACACGACTGTGAGATCTACAATACACAACTGTGAGGTCTACAATACAGCACTGAACATCATTCTAAATGTCTGAACATGATATAAAGTAGTTAAAGACTGTAACAATATGTAGAACAACATGCGAATATAATGTTCAAATGAATTTGGTGAATGAAAAGGTTGTACAATAGGGTGAGTGTGCTGAATTAAAACAATGAGTAATAAATCTACATAACATGTTTACAAGACTACAGTAGGCAAGAAAGTTGTACTAAAGATGTTGGAGCATGTGATTCTATACCTGTTTTACCTTATGTGTGTGTTATGTGTGCATTTTCCGTTACCAAACATTTTTTCGTGTGCCCTTTAATATCGTCTGACAACATGTTGCCTCAGCCTTTCGTCACAGCTATTTTGCCCTTTACGCCAAATGGAATCTCTTTCGGTGGTTAATCTAGACTGGTTATGTATTGACAACATATAGTTCTACAAACTAAACGATAAATATCTCAGCTGTTAATGATGCTTGCATCCCAGCTAATTCGACAAAGAAATGACCACACTTAAATGACTCCTTGACGTATACATAATTTAAACTGTAATTAAACGTTTACTGGAATTAAACCAATCATATGATAACATTCTATTGTTTTTGAAAAATCATTCTATATCATGCACTGAAACAAAACAGCGTGTTACATAGTTATGTCGGAATTGATAACAGTAAGCAACATACACGTCCAAATACAGGATATAAACACAAAATTATTATTTACACATATATGAAAAGTGTCGTATGCATAAAGGAAGTATTCCGTGTATCCATTTGCAATTTCAAATTGTTGATTTGGAAAACGGTCTGTTATAAGCCACACCACTGCACAAACAGAAAAATCAATAAGAGAAACAGACTGTAGGCTGGCAGAAGATCGAATGGTATATCATCCTTCATACATTCAATTTATGGAGCTGGCACCTCATTCATCAGACACGAAGATAATACTGGAAACGATGCACTGGTTGTTTCAATAAAAAGTAATTTTCATTTACTCCTGTTATGTAGCCGGTTGACGTTTCGTTCAGATAAGAATTATTCTGACTTCTTTTAGCCAAATATCCTGACTTTGCTTCGGTGGCCACATAACTAGTAATTGAACTAAAGTGATCGGTAAAATAATTGAACCAAATAAATCAATATTCATCATGAATTTAAATTGCATGACCAGTATTTTGCTTTTTGTTTAAGGTTTAAACATTATCCTCAATCAGTGGTTTTGAATGTGTGCTGAAATATGTTATTTTACATGAAGACGTGTTGCTATGTGATAAGGTATTATATTATGATGCAGCTTTTCAAACAGTTTTACATTTATTGTGTAGGTGTGTGATGACGACTATGAGAAAACGAATACACGTATATGTATACGTTTTTAGGCATTAATATCTTGGAAAATGTCATTCAGATGTGATGGCATATCATCTTGATTAAGAGAAGTACATGTACATGTAGACATACATCGTTGTACGTCAACAACCTATTTCTAAGTACAATATTTTGTATCTTGCACACATTCACATGCCTGGATAAATGTTTCACTTTGTCTATCGTACAAGAACACAGACCCCCTTGTATCTTTCGTGATGAGTGCCTCGTGTAAATATTCATGGTACTCAACTTCTTTGTACAAACATTTTCACATTTTCATGTACAACTGATACCCTTGAATGTAAATAAAGAATATATCTCTTTTTTTCCTGTTTGTTTGTCATATGCTTGCATATCCATTAACAGAAGAATATATGAATATCATGAAGTACTGAAGATATATTTATCAGGATTGGTTTTAAACGGATTTGAAAGGCAGACCACGTGAAGGCATCCACGAGAGAATTCCAGAGAGTAGCTACAGCATTGACAACTGTTCTGTGTCCATATGACTTAAGCCGCATCTTACATGTAGGTTCTGCTAACAGCGTTGATGTACTGGCTGTGAACGTCTCATCACACAGAGCATGTATACAAGAGTGGTAAATTGTATTCTCCAAGTGTATTGGTCACGCACAACAAATCCTATAGACACTGAAACAATTTAATAGTGAGTGAATATGGTTGTATGCCGCATTTCGGAATAATATTCCAGCCATGTCAGATTGTGGCCATGTGGGGGATCAAACCCATGTGGAGCCAACGGTTCAACCACTAGTCTGCTCCATCGCAAAACTACATTATAACAATAAATAGATATAAACATATTAAATACATCACTTAGTGGATTGATACAACTCACCACCTTCCACTGATTTTATGATCATTGACCAAATGAAACTCAGAGGCTGTAAGTTTTGGGGATATGGGCAAATATAAGCATTGGACTTAGACCTAACTCCCGTTAGAATATTATAACATACATGTCTTGACATCTTTGGATTTTCTACATTGAAATGATGGTAAAACAACGGATGCATTCTCCACATTATCCCCACAACAACAATAACCATATGCACGTACAACAAACGTCACATTCATTTTTGAAAATATTCTAAATTCTAATGATTACAAACATTTTATATAGTTATTACCAGAATATTTTTCATTCATTCATTCATTCATTCATTCATTCATTCATTCATTCATTCATTCATTCATTTTGAAATACTACTCTATGATAAATTTGTATAGCGCGTCTCATCCAGATACTTCTTGCTGAAGAGCACTTATTTAAACATCGAACAATACACACATTCACCACACAGACCGGTGTTGAGACAACGCGTTACATGACACCGTGCACGATCATTCTTTATGCGTTGGCTTGTCTTCATTGTCTGAATCTAACAGTTGACGGTATGTAAACTATCACATCTTGGCAACATCTCATCGATCACTTCAACTCTCCGTTACCAATACATGTATTGCAAAACTAAATTAATTATAGTAACACAACAAACCCATTGCATAGTGTTGTGTCATGTTCTGTTCTATAACATCAGCACGGCATGTTTTGTTTGCAAACCGTTCAGAGTGAGGTCATACCATCATATCAAATATGGGTTGTCGAAATAACATCATTATTAATTAATCAAGCACAATTTGCCACTGTGTTCAAAATGAAAACGGTGCAATATAACATTGCTTAGATAACGTAGCATATGTTAGTTTTTGTGTGTGGCTGAATGTACTTGTCCGGACTATAGTGCTAGCCCACTGAGACACGGATACTCCACTCAGACACAGTACACTGTATACTCCTAACTGACAAGACCGCCTCCGTGGTCTAGTGGTAGAGCGTCCGCCCGGGGAGCGGAAGGTCCGGGGTTCGATCCCCGGCCGCGTCATACTAAAAGACGTTAAAAGATGGTACTTGTTGCTACCCTGTCTGGCGCTCGGCTTTTAAGGGGCTAAAACAAGGACTGGTCGGCTCGGAGTCAGTATATTGTGTCTGAGTGGGGTATTCATGTTAAACTGCGGCATGGTATCTCAGTGAGCTAGCACTATAAATCGGCATCAGTCCGGACTAGTACAAGCAGCCACACAAACACACACACGTGCATGCACGTCGCTATATAAGTGCAATAATCTTGGACGCGACGTTAAACCCAATTTCACCTCACCTCACCCAACTGACAAGTCTATTCCCTGTTTACCGACCATTTTTAACATCTTTTATTCTGACGGTCGGGCATCGGACCACAGACCTACCTTCTCAGGGCAGACATTCTTTCAACAAGACCACGGAGGCGGTAGTGAACAATAAGAAAGTGAGACCACCCATTCTTTTCCTCGACAATAATGTCGATCAGACACAATACGTTCATATACGAAAAGACATTTATAAGAAACGGACACCAGCAGAAAATGGACAAGAGGCAATTTCATCAAGTTATGTTGACGAGTTTAATATTTCGGGGCTCTTATCACTATTCTATACGTAATTGCGTAGAATATGAAAACGATTTCCAAAGTAATGAAAACCATCTAGAAACCCCGGGAGCCTCATTAGGCAGCTCGAAGTACCGTTATGCTAGAACTGCACTGCCGTGACTCCTTTGACAGACTAGAAAACGAAACAAAATTGTTTTCGTGAAATTGATGTGAACTGTGACATAGACACGATAAATGTTCTCGGGAGATTATGTTTCTCCTGGCATGTCCAATAATCTCATTTGTCAAATAATCCCTTCGTAACACACGCACGCAATACTATCCTGACCATGTCATATCAAGCAGACGTCTACTATGATGTATGTTAATTATTTTTGTTTTAACATTCATCTGATATTGTTTAAGCTTTCACATGGCGTTGCCAAAGTAGACGTAGAACTATATTATGGCACTACAAGGATATTAAGAGCGAGTGAATCTGTTCTTTAACGGTTTTTCAGTCATGTCACCAGAGCGGCTCACAGGATCATGCCAGGCCTAAGGGAAGCAACTCTGGGAAACAGGGCCATCCGTGCCCACTTAAAGATATTATGAAATGCATAGTCCATATTCGTATGGAAATCTGTTATTGTACCTTTCAACTGAATGAAGTATCATTTTTTGTCCGGGGTAACATTGTGCCCATTGAGTGTGTTTCATAATTATATTATAACTGTGGTCACTATCGCCTAAGGCGCCGCAGTTGGTTTCGAATACCGGTTCGGCCTGATTAGGTATCTAGTTTAATAAGCACCATAATCATATTCAAGCTGCCCTGAAGTGAAAAGCGTCTCAGATCACTTACTCTCTATTATTAACATAATCACTATCATTGACATTATTATTATTATATATGATTGCTATCATCATTACTATATACGAAAATCAACACAGAATCTGTAAATATATATTCCAATACAAGTGTTAAGAATTCCTAATAAATACCACACAACATTTGAAATTCCCCTCGGCTGATCAAAACAAAACAGGTACAGAAAATTCCCAAATATTTTTATTTAATATCGAAAACACATTTTGTACTCATTACATTCGAGAAAACCTGCTATCGAAGAAAGTCGATATATTTCTGTAGTTATTTGATAAGGAAGACAATGAAACAGAAAATACTCCAATTGATCGTCTATGACTTGAGGAGAGTCACATCTGGTTTCTTGTCGCTTAGTGAGACTAAACGAGCCTTCCGCTTCCAGATTGGCATTATTCAATGATGTATAGACTCGTCAGGCGATTTTCAGGAGCTGTGATTTCAGACCATTGGTGTAAGAGCAGTTGTTGGGAAATATTAATCACTAATGCCCGTGTTCCCGAGGCGCAAGGCGGGTTGACCGAATTAAGAACAGAGCCGCGTGTTAACTTTGATGTGTTTGTCGACAACTTGTGGAGATATTTCTTCTGCTCTCTTGCCTTGGGACGGATTTATGTATATGTATAGAACGGGAAAGTGTTCTATTGAAATACCTATTAATTTTAAGAAAATAACATGTCGTGAAATATAATGGTTTCATATGAAAAGGCAAAAAGAAAAGAAAATGCTTCCATTGCATATGACGAATCGATATACAGGAACTTGTTGTAAGCAGACTTAGGGTCACTGTACAAATGGTTTCTTATCAAAGAGAATAGAGAGCATAGAAACATGTTTAATGTTTTCACAAAAATCATTGATCGAACATTTGTAGCAACAGGTTAATTATCTGCACGAAATGACAATGGTGTTTACAGTCTTAAAAACAAAGCGTGCAGTACAAGAGTGTTATAATTATGGTTCATATGGCGGATTTATGTTGCGAATTATTAGATAAGGCTGGCAGTGTACATGTATATTACCATTCGTAAAAGTTAGAGGCAAAATCTAATTAATATTTTACCATTAAGAAAAGTTACAAAATAGTCCTGCAAATATCTACTGCTTTAAGGTGTGACTCCTGCAAATACCTTCTGCTTCGAAGTATGACTCCTGCAAATACCTACTGCTTCAAAGCACGACTACTGCTTCAAAGTGTGACTCCTGCAAACATCTACTGCTTCAAGGTGTGACTCCTGCAAATACCTACTACTTGGAAGTGTGACTCCTGTAAATATCTACTGCTTCAAGGTGTGACTCCTGCAAATACCTACTGCTTCAAAGCACGACTCCTGCACATTTCTACTGCTTCAAAGTGTGACTCCTGCAAATGCCTATGGCTTCAAGGTGTGACTCCAGCAAATACCTACTGCTTCAAACACGACTACTGCAAATATCTACTGCTTCAAAGTGTGACTCCTGCAAATGCCTACTGCTTCAAGGTGTGACTCCTGCAAATACCTACTACTTCGAAGTATGACTCCTGAAATCATCTACTGCTTCAAGGTGTGTAGCGTCACCTGCTTTGATGTTCTTGAGTCTTGTTTCCGCACATAACTGCATTTCCTAAGATGTATTGGTAATATTCAGTCTGATTCTGTTCTTAACGTCATAAGGAACAGCGCCAATGCATTTACGAAAGAAAATCTACGGTAAGTGCGTTCATATTCCCCCTATTGCTGATAACCACTTGAGACGGGGTCTCAGCAGCATCCTACATTCTACCTAGCTTTATTGTAGACAAAGCCTGCAATTGACTTTCCTTACATTTCCATTGATTGTCAGGGTAATTGCCCTGTTGTCTGTATCAACATGGCAGTTGAGGGTCAAGATTATATTGTAGATGAACATCATCCTAACAGGAAATCAATTGCGTTTGCACAAATGCCCCTCGTCTATAGGGAAAATGGTTATGCTGTGATTATAGCCCGCCAACGCCGCCACCAAGATAATGGAATAGCACAATGAGAGTCATTCCGACTGTTCGTCAGTCAGTTTTACAGTCCGCAAATGAGAACGTTGTTTAGCAAGATGCTATCCTGCGAGAAGCCATGTACATAACCCTATCTGCCCCCGATTTTATCACTCACAATAGTCATATAAATCACGTTCAACACAAGATGGAATGAACACGAACAGGTCCAATCGCCCACACTGATTAGCCAGTGATAAAAAATTCCAGACTTTCCACAATGCAAATGCATTGCCCGATGTCAGATGCTCCGGTTTCATGTTTCATGCCCCAGTGTATGACATGGACATAATAACTGAACCAAAGGATACCTGTCTACTCACGACAATTATTTTTCCATTTCAAATAACAGTAACCATCACGTTCGTGGATGGTAATTTGTTACAAACTCTAATCAGAAAAAAAGAATCGATATTATTATCTAGATCTTTGATTTTTCATTATACAGATGAACGACTAAAACGTGGGTAAGGGGTTTTGGAATTGAAAGGCACAAGATGCATTGTGCCTGTTCAAATACTGTCTATAATGAGAGATATGTCTGACACAATGGTTCCCAAATGCTAAGATATCCATCTTAGCCCATATGAAATTGGTTTGATATGTTGCGGACTACATAATTCCATAAAGACGATGATGGCGTAGGAGTGGAAGCATGTGGAAGGAATGGACCATTGTAGGAGACGAATAGGGAATAACCTCTATCAGAAAGTCGTGCCAGTTTCAAGACTACGATGTCAGTAGTTCATTCCTTCATTTATTGGGGCCACGGGCTGGTCAGTGATTTTGATGAGTTTGCTCACGGGGCATTCATGGCCATTGAAAAGGATCCTAACACAGCTTAACTCGTCAACGTGGTCTATGGCGGGCTATTCATCGACAAAGGTATATTTTCAGTATAATTAAAAAAATTGTCCTCGCATTTGTTCATTTACTGATCAAATTATATAACAGGTCTTGGACGGTTGCCAAATGTGAAGTGCGTTTCTCAAGCTGGTTGCCTGGATGACTTTACCTTAATTGCATAATTGCTTCATTTTCGAATAGAAATCATTGATAGCAATTGAGGACGGACATTTATGAACATATTGAAAACGTCACATAACATCCCCGTTTCATACAATAAATATAATCGAGATATGAGTGAATGATGCCAACATAATTCCTGAACGCGTTGTAGAAAGTGAGTGAATGTGGTTTAACGCTGATAGACGAAAATTTCATTTTTATCCCCGCGTAGAAGTCTCAAGTAAAAGGAGCCCTCTGTATCACAGGAAGTAACTCTGCACACCTAATATCGGAGCCTCAGATATGCTTATCACGATGTTAACACCACGAGCACAGATAAGTGCTGGGACAGCAAAGATCATTCTTTCGAATTCGAACCCACTACTACGATTTTCTACCGAGCCGCCACACACCACGAAACAATCGTGGCTTTATGTTGAAATGATTTGGACAGGAAGATCGTGTGCTTGCAACTGGGACATATGTTGTCTGTATCAACATGTGTGAATTATCAGACCAGGGACCAGTGAAGATCCGGGGTCGAATAGGTCTTCAGCAACCCATGCTTACCGCGAAAGGCAACTATGCTTGTCGTAAGAGGCGACTAACGGGATCGGGTGGTCAGGCTCGCTGATGTCAATCACTGGGTTGTCTGGTCCAAACTCGATTATTTACAGACCGCTGTCATATAGCTGGAATATTGCTGACTGTGGCGTTAAACATCAAACAAACAAACAATCAAATCAGAGCAGGAACTCAAAGCAGCTGCAATAAACCAAAACAGTCTATTTTCATATGTGTCATGTCTTGACAAGAGCTCTTCGACACGTTTCATGGTATAATCTCGATGTTGTGTAGTGTGTTCTTGTAAAACGCCTACTTGTTTGCATTTCAGTCAGGAAAGATGCTTCAGATACCGTAGATTTCACTGAATTCATACCGATGTTGAAGTGCTGTTTGAAACCAATTACGTACATCAATTAGACAATTTCAAACAGATGGTGAATGTGATGAAAAACATAGGATCAACGCAACTACTGGTATTGATTTTTGAATGTGTGCAATCTCTTTGATCAATTCGAGTTACAAATAAAACATGCGAGACACGTAATTTCCCAAAACAACACGTATTTTGACCTTTGAAAATGGCATCGGCTCATCCCCAAATAACCATGATTGCAGAACTATGTTCGCGACGCGAACTAATAGCAGCAACTCCAGTAACAATAGTTCTGACCTAGTAGTAATCGTCAGCCTGAGTCACACCGCCTGAAGTAATTATATATATACAGAAAGGATTCCGAAGCTACCTACCTTAGAAACGTGATAGCGTTCCTTCTAATCAAATGACACACGCCATACAAATGCATTTATGAAACTGAATTGACACAACAAAGTTCATCAGATATGGCATTCAGATAACATATATTGATATTTGCCAGCATTTGACGACACCGCTTGATGTAGAGACAGATCTAATAAGCAGATATCTTTGTAGCGGCAATAGACGACTTTCTTATCAAAGCCTGAAACTTTGTTAACTTTAATAAAATGAACAATTACGTGTTTGTGCACATGTCAGGGGAGATAGGCATCTTACCGTGTTTGATGAAATTACAATGTTAATTGTCCCTGTTGAACATACTACTTCAAACATACAGTGAGTGTGACATGTACGAAGTGACGGTAATGAGTTGTATTAAAACGTCATACGGACAAAGCAAAAGGGGTCTAGTGATAGTCACCCTGACGCATCATGGCGGTAAGTCAGGAACTTTACCGTACATTGTAACGCCACGCCACGCCACGCCACGCAACGCCACGCCAAGCCACGTCAGACTACGTCGCATTTCATCACGTCTTGTCACGTCAGAGCGCAGCAGCAGCAGCACAACGCAGCATAGCAGAGCACAACAGAAGCATAGCACAACACAGCAGCAATTCTCACCACATCAAATCAATATATATATATATATATATATATATATATATATATATATATATATATATATATATATATGTTTATTTTGTAATTAAGGAAGAGTATCTTTAATTCTTTCGTGACGTGATATGTTCTTTCTTAAACAAGACAACACATTACTCAATTGTATTGATGTGTTGAATGTTGCACCAGAGAAAACTGCAGCAAGATTCTGAAAACGTTTAATTGCGTTTATTACTAAGGATTTAATATCAAGAACCTCATGATGTCATTACATTCGAGGGCCGGTGGCTTGTACAAAAGGCATATTGACCACAAGTAAGTTTTGCCTTTGCTTTAGAATTAACAAAGGTTAACGTCTGCATTAATCTAAAGACATAGAGATTACGAGCTAAGTGATTTCGTATCATACCTACTACATAAAGCCTTTGGCGAGCATAAATATTTTTACAGTAAGATAATAATGTCTTTGCAAAATAATGTCCTTTTTACATGATGTATAATCATCGTAATTCAAGTCGTAATTTCTCGTAGTGAAAACCTCTGAAACCCATTTTTATGGAGTGCCAAACCATGTGCAGCAATGTCAACTTAACCATGCATACCTTAAATAACGTTTATCTAAACTGACACGTCAGTCAGTAGTGTATTGTGCAAGCAGACACTGATTCAATCTATTTACCACATACACAGCCATGTCCGAGTCAAAGGGATATACAGCAATAATATACGTACATAAGTATTTTTCTTCTTTAGTGTCAATCATAATTCTTTTCTTTTTTTTTGTCACTTAAAAACTACGCCGAATGTGAAACTTAAATCTATAAAGAAACAAAACTATCTAAAACTCCATAAAAACCTAGTTGCAATTAGGATTTAAATTTCTTTTCATCAATATAAATATTCATTACTATTTTTACTTGGAATCTGTTTCTGCCTGATTATTCTTCTGACGATGGCGTTTTTGTATTATTCTTACAATTCTTTCTAAAGCTATACTTATAACGAAGGATGAGATAATGTCAGGAATTCCCACTTAACCCTGTTGATGAGTTCCATACATCAAAACATTTCATAATATGCACATTATTCAATAACTAAACCTGTGATTCCTACAGTTAACTTAGAGAAAATTATCTAGCCCTCTCGAGGTATTAATCAAGAAAAGGTTTTCAATTCCAGCAAGGCCTGGTTAATCCACAGGGGTCCCGCTGTCACTAAAGTAAATGATTCCGTCAGCCATATTGGGTTATGCGGGCGTAATGATCCACATAAATATATCCCCCGAGCATGACAGTAATCAAAAGGAAAACGCGATGATGCACGGTTTGAATGATACATTACCTTGACTTACAGGGAGATACGTTATTTGTAGACAGTGTCATGACCAGACTCTCCCAGGGGAAATTCGAGTCATTCTTGGTAGAAGAAACAAATCTTTCCCACCAAAAGGGCATTTCATCCGGATGAAATGATGTCCTTCATATCTGACCATACGCATGCTTACATGTACGTCTTCCAGTTGTCCACAAGTTCTGCAATTTATGTAAAGTGTGTAATAATAGACGCAAAACCTTTATTATCTTAAATGTAAAAGCTTCCTATTGTGGTTGACGGTTTAACAGTGTCCATAAATAAAAAGAGACTCAATGCGAGACTCTACTGTTTTGAGCGCCGCTTTGAACGGTATTTCAGTTATATCACGTCGTGTCAGATTAATGTGGGAAGAAAAAGCTCGAATCGAAGTGATGCAGGTCTCTTAAGTTTACCACTTTGGTGAAATCTACGCGCATAGGTACGGTGCTCACAAACCTAGAAACATAATCTCGGCGCACCGGGATTCGTACTCACAATCACAGGTTTCTGGCGTGTCCAAGGGACGCAAATTCCAACAGCAAATTGCAGATCTTTCAAAGAGTTTGGCCACCTATGGCCCCAGAGACATGCAGTAACAAGGTGAAAAGGTAGAATATCGTTGAGAAGAAAACGATCATATGTAGATTTGATTTACACCAATCGGTGTATTTGTAAGGATCTGTCATGTACTCTGACGGTAGAATAATGTTTGTTTTAACTATACAAACATGTTACTTACAAACCGTCTTACACTGACATTTTAGTTATCTTCAACGGTGAATTAAAAGTTGCTTCAACATAGGGATGCATTTGAGGGATTCGTGTTGGATGTAAGAAAGTGTGTCGTTATTAGATTTGATCAGGCTTTACGGAACTACGTCAGTACGTAGAACCGCCAAGGGGAACAAGCGATCCGTACATTTCATTTGAGCAAATATTGTTTTAGTTATAATGCTGTGTTTTATGTTACAGACCGCATACGTTTAGTGTATGATAAAGTGCCTGCCCGGAGGGTGAAAGGTCTTTGGTTCGATACCCTGGCCGCGTCATACCAAAAGACCTTAAAAGCGTTTGGCATTAGGGGGATAAAACAAGGGCTGGTCGGCTCGGAGTCAGAATACTGTGTCTGAGTGGGGGTATCCAATATCAAACAGCGGGATGGTACATGTATCTCCGTATACACTATTAAACTTGATTACGTCCAGACTGGTAAAAGCAACCGCACACGTGCTCGCACGTTGCTGTATATGTGTACAAATTTTGGACATGAGGTGAACCCACATTTCACCTCACATCATTTTGGCTTTGCGGTACATGTTGTGGACATAAACCTGTGCCACACTGAATGGAGTATATCAACATCATATTTTATGTATTTAACGATTACAATGTCGAAAAAGGAATGCAAATACAAATGCTTTCTAGCGGTTAGGGCATGACTACGTTTCTACAATGACTGTTGTGAACACCTGGTGTCATCACTGATTTCCAGTGGACCATTCATATTATTGCCACAGCAATTTGCCCTTTACAACAAGTGGAATTTGTTTCGGCACATCTCGGCTGGTTATTCTTTTGCAGTGGCAATTTATATTTATTGCGCCTGTGTGTACTCAGTGAAAACCAGAAAAGGTATTAGTACTTCAGCTGTATGAGTAATTGTGTTTCTATGGCAAAGCAAACGTTTCATCTATCCCCAAGAGTATTGTGTCAATAATTACATTGCTCTAATAACACCGAGGATCCGTATGTCAACGTGCCTTGTATTTTCTGGATATGATTTCGTTTTAGCGACTCGTTAATGTTGCTTGTGATTTTTACAACTGACAAAACACACTACAGGTAGAAGGAACGAAACCCATTAAGTTTCCATACTCTCTAGAAATCTTCATTGTACAATTCCGACTACATGGATATATCATAAGCATGTGTTTTTGAGTCACCATCACGTTATGATGATAGCAGGTGTACATATGGTAGATGCATCAAATTTGGAACATAAAACTTTTGGAAGCTTTACTAAATCCTTGAATCAAATATCTTTCGAACAAGAGTCGTATGACGCTGTTGGAAATCTTGACAGAAAGAGCATTTTACCTCAAAAGTTGCTAAAAGCAGGCACCAAAGGTGCTGGACTACATATTGCTGGACATAAAGAGAAAGTTGAAGTCATCACTCCTTCAGTCTTTTCGGATAGTTTGCTGTCCTTCTGAATGTTTATACCTGTATCGTGATATGAAACAGAACAGTGGTCTCGTACCTAAGATAGCTGCATGTGTGCTAATACTTTTAAATGAAAACAAGCCATATCGGCGATAATGAATACTAGTTACCGTAATGGCAAAACAAATCTTCAAAATATCCATTTGCAAGCGATAAACATTATCCTTAATTTTTCATCATGTGGTTACAGTCCGACTGAGGATCGACAGCAATTGTTCACTGACTGCAAGCGGCTATAATTAGCTGTGAACTTTATCAAAAGCGATTTAAGCACTATGTCTGTACGGTTTTATTATTTCAGCCCCTGCGGGTAATGTACGTACGCTGCACAAACTAATTCACTTTATTCATTTACACTTTTTTAGTGTTATCACGCATGCAGCTTTATTCATTTATTAATCATTGCAATATTTCGGCATTCTGTTTCAAGTAGGGAGGTTTATAAGTTAATATCCCTGGGCAAATTCCCTTGTTTTGATTTTTGCCAATCCGAGCAGAAATTCTGCACACCAGTTTAGAACTTGATTATAACTTCAAGACACAGGCGTGAACTTCTACTGATTTATTAGATTAACTGTTACATGAATACATTTCTTCGGTTTGATTGTTTTTCATACAAGAAGGTTTCAGGCTGTTTATCGTCCCAACACCTATGGTGCTGAGACAGGGCTTGGGATTTCAACACCAAATCCCACGTCAGCAAGCAGAGATGTGTACTTTTCACTGGGTTGCGCTAATAACCTTGATTCCTATCAGCAGTTCCTTAAACTAAGACAAATACAGATTGTGTATCTTTCTTTTCATAAAAACTCTGTAAAAATCCTCATCAGTTCAGGTACATGGCCCTGTGGATTTATTTCGATTCAGATTCAATGACAGGGGCAGGTTGCAGGGGCAAGTGTAGATATTACATGACCATGTTAAATAGATACCCTCTAGACAGTCAACACCTGCTTTGACTGTTAATGATCGCACGATCCACCTGATACACGTTTGGTTACGGCCTCCCTACCAACCATACTTGCCGTAGAAGGATTAGGCTTGTCGTAAGAGGCGACTAACGGGATAGGGTGGTCAGGCTCGCTGACTTGGTTGATGCATGTCATCGTATCCCAATTGTGTGGATCGATGCTCATGATGTCAATCACTGGATTGTCTGGTCCAGACTCGATTATTTTAAGACCGCCGTCATATAGCTGGAATATTTCTGAGTGCGGCTTTAACTAATCACAACAAAGACATTGATGCAGCCCAACTGGCCTAAGTGTGACGTACTCTATTCTATTGTAATTTATACCAACCCTTGACCATATGTTTGTTGGCATACAGTCTACACAGGCGAATTGTAGGATGACAATGAATACAGTGATTCCCATCAACTGATGCAGATATTGTATCTAGACCCACACATTTCAACTTTGCCTCCCGGTAACATGGACTCATAATATCTGTGTCTGTTTCATTATGGAATCATCAGAATGGTTGGATTGATTTCTAACGTGCTGTATCCCATTGCCCTTGCGGCGCGACGCTTGTTTACTGGGTGATATACTCACTGTTACTGAGGGTTTATGTTAATTGTCTATTACACTTGTAATCCTATCTCGGTGGCTCAAGTTGTCAGTTTCCGCGAGCTCGCTGAATGTCAAGTAGACGTTGGTACAGAGACTGTCTCAGTGACAGCTTCATGTGTATAATCTGTGGTGTCACACTTTTCAAATTCTCTTGATATCAGTGTGTGATGTAACCAGGGGTGCCATGGTGGAAGTAATTGGGGATGGATGTTATTTTCTGGGGTGACTCGAAACATAGGCATACACAAACTGGTTCTGGTATTATGGTATTCCCTTCCTTCATATCAATTTTCAGAGCCCGCTGTGTAAATCTTTTTTCAAAATAATATATCACGTGGTGCTGAATAAGGGTTCAGAAACATCTCTTTAAATAAAAGCGACAAACCCTTTGCATAATCATACGAACTCTCTGCTTAAGGCAGTCCATTGTACGATTGCGACTGTATGATGAGCATGTGTTTGTGAGTAACATGTGTTTATGAGTCAAATAATGGTGTTCGCGAAAGACCAAGTATTATGCCCCCGTGGTGGTACCCGTTACAAACACATGCAAAGCCAAGTCAGTTGTACACCTAGAGGCACGGGGACGTTTGGAACGTATGATACAAGGCAAAAAGGACATCAGACATCATTTCTGTAATAATGCGCCAAATATAGAAATGTTCTCCACATGTGTACCATCAAACATTTTGAAAGCTTCACGAAGTTCTATAATATTGTAACGCTTAACAACGTTTGAGCAAGAGTCTAATGACGCTCTTCGAGATGTTCTTTGTATGAGTCTATTTAACCTGAAAGGTTGTGAAATGTAGATTTCAAAGGCTGGAGCTCCTAGAATACTGCTCGACATGAAGGGGAAGTTGCCAATTGGAAAGGTTTAGTTATCCCCTTTGTCATGCAATCTTGTGGAATATGTCTTTAATACTGAATCTTCATGCATATATATTTCACTGGACTCTTTTATTCTGGCTTAGATGGGTAAACTTTGCTACACATGCCCCATGGACCAAGGCACGAAGTGTCGCTTTCAGTTTGTCATGTGAGATATACAGTGGTGTACAAAGTTGAAATATCTAATGGTTTGACAAATCTAAACTTGTTTCGTTTCTGAGATTGCAAAACCTTAAGCGAATCCTTTGCGTTTTTTGGAATCCACATGGGTGATTGTATGAGTTAGAAATTAAAAGTCCTATCGGCTGTACGATTAGCCATATCGTGACTAAAATATGTTATACAATAATAATAGTTTCAAAATATTTTCTGTCAACGATGGACAGTATAGCAGCTAGTATATTAACCTAGTTTCAGAGAAATAAAAGATATGCATACAAACGGACGATAAAATAATTTTGAAAGACAGGCTATAGATCGACATGTACAGCAACTAACGTCATGTCACCAAACCGGGGACCATGGGTTCTTTTGCTTCCTGCACCAGGATTACACTATCCCTCAAGCTACTGGCGATTCTTGGCAAATATCAAAAGACATTATCTACCAGTAAATATGTGACAGTAATATAACTACTTCTACTGGCGTGGTCTTAGGCACATTCTCAGATAAAAAATCCACACTGCATTAACTCCTTTTGTTACAAATAGGTTCTGAAGCCATGCATACGTTTTCCAAAAATCTAATGGATAATAGTAGTTTGAATTGTTTGTTGCACAATTGATTCGTCAGTCAACTACTCAAATACAGAAACTGTATAATACTGCCATACATGTACGTTATTCGTGGTTGAGGTTCACTGATGAGTGTTTTCTCTGTTTGTCTTGAGTACAGGTCAGGCAATGTGTGCATGTACACGCTGGCTGTAGGTGGTATTACGTTAGGAACAACCAAGAAGAGTGACCTTAAAACAGTTTAGAATGACCATAAAATGATTAAATGTTCCTAATCAGGAGCAACATTATCCTTTGATAAGGAAAGTACTTGCATATTAATTTCTGACTGATATACGTTGACCGACTTTTTATTAATTATTTTTTTATTAATTTCTGGTATTTGTAATATCTCTATCTGTATTATTTATGCTTATTGGCGTGATACAATTCATTTCTGTAGTTAAGAGTTTGGTCATAAATGGATGCAAAGTCAGCGTGCATTTTGGTTGTGTTCACTCGTGTTAGTATTGTTTTTTAAAATGTTATTATTTCAAAACGATGTAGAAAATAACCACCTTTAAACCCAAATTATTTTAAAGAAAACTTAAAACATCTAAAGCTGTGGGAAAATATTTCGTTGAAAGCAGTAACCTTTACAACAATGAATATACAGCATTATCAGTCTCGCGGGTTGGGTTGCCGTTGACTAAAATATCGAACAATGTAAATACATGCAAAGTTTCCTAAAAGCTACGAGCATGATCATGTTTATACAACAAACACTCGTAATGTGTTATATTTCGTTTGCTTTTACACAATGAAAACCAGAAGTGGTATTTGTGAAATGTCAGCAGTGTGAGGTATTGTTTGCTTGGCAAAGCAAACGTTTCATCTATTCCCATAGGTATATTGTTTCAATAGTGACCTTCCTGCAATGCCACTGGGGGTCCGTATGCCAACGTGACCCGGTCGTGACAGTGCATGCTAGCGTGTCATGCTGTATGTTTTTCATAAAGATATGATCGCCGCCAGACTCCAGGGAGTTGTTAATGCTTGTGGCCATCATCTGTGTCGTATTGTGAGAAAACACACCATGGACATGCTTTCAATTTGATGACACAAAAGTGATATTTTCAAATATGCTCACCTTTTTCACGAACTTGATGTCATTCATATAATTGTAACCACTATTTTAACTATCAGGCCTACTCGAATCATTTTCTGTAGATAATTGAGACTGATTATTCTCTGGCTCCTTTTAACATGTGTTTTGCAACTTTACACGTCTAACTGGCTAATATGCCCATGCTCATAATTATTGTCAACCCCGAGATATATTCGTTTTAGTGCAGGGTGACAATAGTTATCAGCATGGGTATATAAATACCTCTCCCTGCCACATAATTTCAGTAGTATATACAAGAACATTTTAAGGTCAAGAAGAAAAAATACAAACTATATCGTAAAGGACCACTAATGTTACCACGATTACATATAAGATTATTATATATTTATACTCGGAGTACAAACCTACCACTGCTTCCAATAAACTAGTGTTGCCATACAATACTATTTTCGAAACCCTTTGTGTAGTAGTATATAGAGCTTCCAATGGTGTGATCTATAGGACAAGTAAAGAAGTGAAATGGAGACCCTGATTAAATACCTCAATGACAAGTTGTGATATTTGAAATATGTGTTTCACCCCTTACTGTAATGGTTTCATTGCTTTTTACTTTAACCATTTCCTGAATATAGACGCATTCTTACTTACATATGTTATTTTATTTCTGCTGCATGGGTATAATATGTACGTTTAAATGTAGCCCCTGTACATGAAACTGTTTCATGGCTACATCTGATAACAATTTTCAGCGTACAAATCTTCATCGTTCACCATTGAAAGTTATTTTCATGTTTTCCCGATTAAATACTCTGCAAAAAAGAAACGCCAAGGAGGTAAAAACGTAAATATCTAACAGAGGGTTGCCGACATCCATTCAATTTTTTACCAAACATGAACTGGTAAATTATGCATGAATTGGGATTGATTGTTGTGGAAAGATTGAGGTACTGCAGAAATGTGGTGAAAAGATGGAAAAAATCGCAAAAACACAATCACGTGAGAGCCAGGCACCGAAACACACTAACATGACATGCACGTGCAACAACACTTGTTGGGTTATAAAAATGTTGCGTTTTCATTTGCATGCCATCACAATATTTCAGCAAGTAGACCGCGAAAACATGCAACGACTGTCATCGGCCTACTGCAAACAGGAGAAGCATTTTCGCTGTAGCCAGATTTTGCACGTAGCAGCAAACATTTCAAGACTGTGGAACCGTTATCAGACAAACGGGACAACGCGTTACGTTCCCGGATCCGATCGACAACGTATCACTATTAGGGAACATGACATATTCATACGGCTACGTCATTTACGTAAAAGAACGAGCCTACAACTTCGGCAATACCAGGATTGCGTAGTATATCAGCCAAGGCAGTGAGGAACCGTTCACATGCTGAAGGTGCACGTGCGCTTGATGACCCGTTGGAGACGTCATTTTGACGGACGTGCATCGTCGGCTGCGACGTCAATGGTGTAAATGTCAGAGTATGGCCACTACTGCGATGGACAAGAGTTTGGTTTATTGGCGAGTAGTTTTGTGCCGAGCAGATTGTAGACGTCGT
The DNA here is from genome assembly GCF_023055435.1 of Haliotis rufescens. Taxonomy (NCBI): domain Eukaryota; kingdom Metazoa; phylum Mollusca; class Gastropoda; order Lepetellida; family Haliotidae; genus Haliotis; species Haliotis rufescens. Next base: position 27,862,460 of record NW_025964361.1, read on the forward strand.
TTTTACAGGCGTCGCGTGAAACGTTATGCACAATACTGCTTACAGGAAACGGACAGATTTGGTGGCGGTATTGTGACGTGGCCAGACAGTTCATAAGCTGGTAGAACAGACTTTACACGGAAGAGATTCTTCGGCCACATGTCCGTTCCATTATGCAACAAGCCAACGCCCGACCTCACACGGCAAGACTAACAACAGCCTTTTTTTCAGAAATCACAATATCCAGATCCTGCCATCCAGGTATTTAAACCTAATCGAACATTTGTGGGATGCACTGGATCAACGACTGCGAGCACGTCAGTAACAATTACAGAGCAAGCCTAGTGGGTGAACATTCTCCAGGCTACAATTCGGGATCTGATTGTTTCCATGGCACGATGGTGCTTGTCAGTTTTGGACTCTAATGGTGGTCATACATACTGAGAACAGATGACCTTCACCTCATATAATCTACTGTTTCATGTGTGCCATATGGAACCTTGGTCAATGACTATGATGTGTGCCAATTTTGAACAATCGATTACCATATGTTTATTATTTATATGATATATTAAATATATATCTGAACTCACTTTTGCGTTTATCTATTTTTGAAAACCTTCAAGACACTTGGCGTCGGTAACCACTTTATTACCATTCAGATTGCGTATCAATACGCCTGTATATGAAACCTTGTTTTCATTCCCACGCAAAATGTACTTCCGTTATATTTCTTCGTCTGTTTTAAGAGTTACATCAACCAAAGTAAATCCACACCATGGACCAATTCGAAATGTTTGATTTAAACCCCAAATATCTGGAGGAACAAATGTCTAGAGGTTCTATAAAGAAATCGAAAAAGATCACAAACGGATGTGAATAATTCTCAAAAAGGTCAAACATCAGTACAGTTTATAAAATGCGGTGTGTACTTCAACCAAGCCAGATGATCTGATGTTTCACATGGAGCTAATTATTTTGAACTCAGAATGAATTAATAAAAAGTTAGGTTTTCTAGTGTTACACTGCTCGGTAAACCAACAGGGACCCTCTGACCATCACTAAAGTAAATTATTCCGTCAGCCATATTGGGTTATGGGGCGTAATGATTCACACATCCCCCGAGCATGACAAGTAATCAAATACAAAACGCGATGACGCTCGGCTTAAATGAAATATTACCTTCAGTAACAGTGGTGTACTTTATTTTTCACACCATGTCATGACCGGTATATCCTTGGGGACATTTGAATCCTGGTAAAATATACACCTCCTTCTCAGAACGTGGTCTTCGTGTTTTATATGTTTTCTCTGGAGTTTTATTTAATGGATGTGCATATTCAGCTCGCAAAATAGTTTGCTGTGTCCAGTGCATGTTATGCCACTTGATAATCTTGTTCAATATATTCATTATAATTCGTAATAATAATAATTATAATGTTACAGCCTCGGGCCTATCCAGGCAAACAAACCTGATCTTGTCCTTTTTGATACATCCAATTAAATCATTTATATCATTGAATTTTCTGTCCCTTTTGACACTGATGTGATTGACAAGGGTCATCGATGCTCGTGATGTTAATCAACGGATTGTCTAGACTCGATTGTTTACAGACCGCCGACATATAGCTGGAATAGTGCTGAGTGCGGCGTTATTCCCTCAAATTCACTAAACGGGTGAACTGGGGTGAAGGACTCCTTCCTTGAGTAATAGACCGGCCCCGTTCGATCCCCGGTCGCGTCATTCAAAGAGATCTAAAAAGATAATACTTGTTGTTACCCTGTCTGGCGCTCGGCATGAAGGGACTCAAACAAGGACTGGTCGGCTCGGCGTCAGTGTCTGAGTCGGGTATTCATGGTAAACTGCGACACGGTATCTCACTGAGCTAGCAGCCACACACACACACGCTATATAAGTGCAATAATCTTGGACGCGACGTTAAACCCAATTTCACCTCACCTCACCTTGAGTAATATTTCAATTGAGTCACTGTCTCCGCCCATTTACGGGGTGTAGCTCTAGACATTTGCAACTTTTTGTAATGGTACAGTCCTAACGAAACAATGTACCTGTAAAAACAGAGACATACGACCAGCATACCTTGACAAAGTGCTGCAACTATGATGGAAACTCGTGTTAACATCCACTGGAATAAAACAATTATTTTTTTGTTAATGATCTCGAAAATTAGCCTTATGGCGGTGTTAGATAACAGACAAGTACATTTTTAGGCAAATGGTGTGCGTGGCAGGTGTCACCGGTATAGCATGTCATGCTGCCCCTTTTCGCGTGCAGTTATTTTCATTGATCCATTTACATTATTTTAACCACTTTTTTCCTTTTACGCCCAATGGAATCTGTTTCGTCAGATAATCGAAACAGGTTATTCTCCGTCACTTATTTTCATGTTGACAGCAAATGTTAAATACGAATTTATCTAACGTTTCTTGACATTGCCATTACATTGTCGCATCCTCGAGTGTATATGGTGTTTTCAGCATTGACTGTGTATCTGACATCTGATTACTTCACTTATCATCCCAAACTGGCTCCCACAGGAGATATCCTACTTTATTACCCACGTGGTGAAGATACAGGTGGTAAGATACTAAATCCGTACGTCACACGTGTGTCGTACACGGTTGACCTTGTTTTATTCGTTTTGATTGGATAACCGTGACCTCTGTCACACCGGGACTACTTTTTTCATTCATAAAAAATCGCGAAACGTCATTCATTTTGCAACCACAAGGCAGAACAGAAGAAATTAATGAGAACGAGAGATATTTACAAGCACTTTATTAAACCCCCAAAAATAGTCACACGCGTCAAATTCGGTTTGCATTATATATAAGTTATGGATAGAGTTTCTACAGACATTATATAATCGAGCTATATCCATTTACAATGTACGACTATCGATCAATAGAGCGAGGGTCCCCATGAGCGTGACGCACCCGGCCACTTTCGCAACTTTCAATTTAATTTAACGTAAAAGGATAAGCGTGGTGAAATATGAAGTCTGTTTAAACTATCTGGACAGATATTTAGACTTACTTTAGATGATACGGTTGTGCCATCAGTGTCCCCTTCAAAGCATATTTTGTGGCGCTGTTTCGGGAATTGTTGTAGTGAGTGAGTGAGAGAGTCGGGTTTAACGCCGCTTTTAACAGTATTCCAGTTATATCGCGTCGTGTCAGCTTAATGTGGGAGGAAAGCCCGAAGTGATGCAGGTCTCACACGTTTACTACTTCGGTGAAACCCACGAGCACGGGTATGGTGCTGACAAACCTAGAAACATAATCGGGGCGAACCGGGATTCGAACCCACAATCATAGGTTTCTGGCGTGCCCAAGGGACGCAACTCTGCACAGCGAATCGCGGCGCCTTAGACGACTGGGCCACCCGTGCCCCCGGGAAGTGTTTTGTGATTCATGAATGAAAGTACACGACTGCACGACGAGACCACTAAAAGTGAACAGTTCTGATACAAATCATTCGAAATCTACGTGGAAGTGTGACTGACTTCTGATTTTGTGGCCCCAAACATCCCAAATGTGAACAATATAACACTCCCTATCTCTAGCGTAAAACGCTGTGAGCAGGCCTAGATCACGGTTGTCTTTACTTATTCCGGTGGTGACCTTGCCCTTCGATCGTTCGAAGCTGTCACTGACATGCAAGCAGACTTGAGTTTGTTGATTTTCACGTCTTCAGTATAGGGTGGTACAGTTAACATGAATGTCTTTGGCGAACACTCTGCATTCCCTCTTCCAAAAAGGTACGAACATGATATGAATTCAGCTGAGAGATCAAGGAAACCGAACCATTTTGATTGCACAGACGGGACATCGGCAGTGACCGACTGTTAGTCCGATATTCAAAGCGCGGTGCTAATGTGACTTTTCAAATTTTCATATCGGTGTCCTTCGTACTAACAACATGGCGCTTGAATTACCATAAGTTGAAGAATTTCATCCAAAAGGATCTTGAGCGCCATGCTGTTATGTTTGCAAACATAATTGCAGGGGCATGTTGTTAATGCGTATGCATAGAAATGTCAACAATGCCCATATTTGGGCATACATCAATATTCATGCGCAACCAGATTTTGCAACCGGTTTCAGTTATGTCGGTCAACGAACGAAAGTTGTTATGTATTTACACTTAAATATATATTTAACGTGGGTAATAAATAAAATACCACACTCATTCTCGTTAGATACCATTTTTACGAAACTCGTGAACTTTCTATGGTATCTGATACCATAAGAAAGTCCACTCGTTTCGTAAAAATGGTATCTAACGAGAATGAGTGTAGTATTCTCTTTTTATTACTTGCCCGTGAAGAGATCGCCCGTTTAATAAACATACAGCTGTATTACACATTGTGTAATACCAAAACGCGTGCTTATCTTCTCTCGGAAAACGTTTCACGAACAAATTTTGAAAACTCTCAACATCCCTTGGCTTATTCAACGACATTGCGTGTGGAGATGATAGATCACTGAGAGGAGCTTATGCACACTCGATGACCCCAGCAACCTTGTTGCTAGGCTGACGTCACATGGCATTGTTTCGCCGAAGGATCTTGCAACAAAATTCCACAAATTACGTCATCGGGTATTGTGACGTGATTGTAAACTTTGAGGTGCAAGGCCCCGTTCCACAAGGCGATCGTACGGTAGCGCAACGACACTTGTTGGTCTAAGTTAAAGTATGTGAGTTGCGATAACCTTAACGCTACGATAATTTTGTGGAGCGGACGCCTGAATTCTAAAGGTGGACCGTTGTCTGGTATTAAATTCACACGTTTCAACTTTTGACGTGTTTGAAGTATTACTGTGTTAAAGTCAATTGGATTATGCCGTGGATCGTGTAGGTGTCAGCCTATTCACACTCAACAGTATAATTCTAAAAACGTTATAAATGACCAGTAATAAATAAAATACTAAACTCGCTCCCGTGTAAAACCAAATTTATGAAACTCGTGAATAGTTGTGGTATCTGACGAGCGAAAGCGACTCAGATACCAGAACTATTCACACGTTTAATAAAATTGGTATTACACGGGAACTCGTTTAGAATTCTATAGTACATATCTACACTGAAGATATCCATTCGTGACCAACTCGTGTTATTCCGGGACAAGCCGAACTGCGACTCGTGCCCCTCTCATGGCCATTTTTGCGACCGGGTTCCGTCTTAGCGCAAACGGGGATACCTAAAATAATTGTCAACTCGTTGCGTAATGGTTCACACATATTTCCCCATATATTATATATATTTCAGATGCAACAGATGCAATTCAGGGCACATCGGGACATGCGGAATTATACAGTATGATTGAACACATTTAACTGTGTCTTTGGTATATTTTTAGATGCAAGACATATGTAAAATCAAAAATTATTTCTGAGGGATTCTTTGACAAAGAACTTGAAATCATACGCGCATTCTGATTGGTTTGTCGTATTGTCGCACATAACATTCATCGATAGGGGGACGAGTCTTCTTTCAGGTTACGGAAAGGGGCGAGTGGTGACGAATGTGAAGATATCGCTGAAATGAAATTGCATCACAATGCTTTGCAGACCATTGTGACGTCACTGGTTACCATGACGTCACAATCAAATGATGGCTCTGCAACTGGAGCTGTTAGCAGTACTTTTTACACTGAAGACACTGCTAACTACTGTCAACAAATTGAAAACAATTTGGAAGAATGATGTTGGATGATAAATAGAATCTCACCCTCGTGTCTTTTGATATCAAATACATGTACATCAACACTCGTTGAAAAAATGTGGCACAAATCCTCGGCAAGCCTCGGAAGCTTTCCACTTTTATCAACTCGTGTTGATATAGTTGATATCAAAAGACATTCGGGTGAGATTCTCTATTTCACAATTACTAGCTGTCATTAAAAATAGGGACATCGTTTGTGTCCTCTGTTGCATTGTGTCACGTTCAGCTGAGGATCAATCATCTAAATGTTTCGACATCGCTTTTATGTTCATGTTTTTAGATGATCAACATCACTGAATTTACCCGTTCACAGCCTGATCCATTTTGTCAAATGTCAACAGGGATAGCTAGCAGCTTACTGGATAAAAATAGTAATTTCTAAATGTGATCCCTAATACAACCTGGTATCTGTTCTGGTAACGAACGTACTCTGCACACGCTGCTAAATATAGCCGCTCGCACTTCACTTTATAATTGTTATCACACAGGTACCTCTATCGATAAATTAATCATTGTGATATTTCGTGATTCTATTTCAAGTCGCGAGGACTATAAATCTTCTTCGACAAATTCCTTTGCTTTGATTTGCCAATATGAGCAGAAATTCTGCACATCTGTTTAGAACCTGATTTTAACTTCTAGAAACAGGCATGAAATAGTGCTGATTTATTTGATTTTTAGTTTAAAAATTACATTTCGTCGGTTTCATTGTTTTTCTTGAGTGAGCATGAGTGTGTTTATTTTTTCAAACAACTACATTCCTACCACGAAGACAAACACAGATTATGTATATTTCTCTACATTCAATCTCTGAATGATTTTCATGCAATCTCTGAATGAGACCTCATCAATAATGTTTAACCCGCATGTAAAGCATTCCGATTGAGATGCTAGTAACTATGTTAAATAGATAGCCTCTAGGCTACTCAGACCTTCGACACCTTCCTTGATGATCCACCTGATACCCTGTGGTTACAGTCTCTCTGCCAACAGTATGACACATTGTTTCAGCCTAACTGGCCTTGGGGTGACACTATCTATTATCATTTACAGCAACTGTGGCTCTTCGTTGACAGCCATGGGGAGAGCCAGAGTTACGACCTACAGATGCCAGAGAACATCATAGCAAGACCAGTCAGACTGAAATAATTCCCAAAGAGCCAGTAACTGGTTATGAAGTGGATGCGATAATGAAATCAGCAGTGTGCGATGCAAGTAGCCATGTTACATATAAGTCGTAATCTCTGTCACTCACTCCCTGAACCTCGTTTGCTTCATGGTGTTGGTGACGAGTGTCAACACTGCAAGAGATGACGGTATATACTCACATTTAATCGTTTATTTCCCAAACAGACTTCGCAACAACTCAACACAATCTCATGTCTATAAACGTACAGGTAAAAAACACAAATGTGAAATGTCATGACCTAAACTGAAATCTAGTCCACATGAGTTCAATTTGCAGTCCTATGGTCCCAGATAAATATCAATCTAAATGTAAATCTAGGGGAAATCACCTTGTCTTCCGTAGCAGGAACTGTTTTGGAATACCGGTATTAGTGTCGCAAATATTCCCATTTCAAATCCTTTACCTAAAATAAGTCAATCTCCCGTGTAGTATTCAGTCATACAGTCTCCATCACAGGCAGATTGTAGGATGATAGTGAATACAGTGATTCCCATCAACTGATGCAGATATTGTATCTAGATCCACACATTTCCACTTTGTCTCCTGGTATCATGGACTCAAAGTTTATGTAGCTGTTTCATTATGGAATCATCAGACTGGTTGGATTGATTTCCAACACGTTATATCCCCTTGCCCTTGAGGCGCGACGGTTCTTTACATGGTGATATACTCACTGTAACTGTGGGTTTATGTTAAAAGTCTATTACACTTTTATTCCCATCTCGATGGCTTATGTTTTTAGTTTCCGCGAGCTCGCTGAATATCAAGTAGACGTTGGTACAGAGATTGTCTCCGTGACCTCTTCATGCGTATAATCTGTGGTGCCATACTTCTTCACATTATCTTGATATCTAGTGTGTGATGTTAGAGATGGAACCAGGGACGCCATGGTGGAGGTGATTGTGGTAGGATGCTATTTTCAGGGGTGATACTAATCCTAGGCACAGGCAAACTGGTTATAGAGTAAAATGGTATTCTCTTCCTCTATATCAATTTTCAGAGCTGTGTGAATTTCGTTTCCACGCATAACAGCATGGTGGTTCCGGAATGGGGTAATCATATATAATCATTCTTCATACGAAATCGCTGCTAAAAGCAGTCCATTATACGATTGCGACTATATCATGAGCATATGTTAATGAATCACCATCAACTAGTAGTGATACCAGGCGTTTGCGAAAGTGAAGTGTATCCTGTCTCCAATCGTGCCATGCGTTATAAGCGCATGCAAAAACAAGTGGACTATTCACCACAACAAACACGGAACGAATGGGAACGTATGGTACAAGTAAGAAAAGACAAATTTGGAAATGTCCTCCACATGTCTATCATCAAACGTCAAAACTTCACTAAGGCCTTCTTCGTTGTAACCCTGATCAAACAACGTTTGCGCAAAAATCTTTTGACGCTCTTTAGAATCTTCGTGGAAAGAGAATGTTCAAAAAGTTAACAATTGGGACGCTATGGTTCTCCTTCTTGTCATATTGACTTGTGACTAATTTCTTTGACACTGAAACTTTCTGCATAGATAATTATGAGACAGTATTTCACTCGCCGGTGGACGGGGTTTGGCCATTTGACCATTATTGGACGATATCACATAATCGATATGCATTAAGCTAAGTTAGACGTTTTTGTCACATTCTTTTGTTTTGATTTTGACAATTCTAGCAAAATGAAACAAATCAGCAGGAAAGGACCGCAGTTCGTGCCCATGGGGAGGCCTACTTTTTGCCTATAGGTCCTGTCCCCATATTTCAAAGCTACCTGTATGTGCGATAACAGCACTCTGTACATTATTTTCTCGGTAAACTTCAGATGACATTTGCTTTCATTTGTGACACATTTTCCTAATTCTGTCAAAATAGCTATGTAACTATATCTATGGTCAACACGTTTTCCACAAATGAACCACAGCCTCATAGCTAGCCCAGCAACACAGCAATATCTGTTGACAACGAGTTGGCGGTGCACATGCTTTGCAAATCTGCACGACAGTTTACTAACCGGATTTCGATTTCGGTGAGCGATTTTGATTGAACTATGCATAGACTCGTTAGTCCAGCCAACTCCATGATTGCAGCCAAGGGTGGAAACTGGACTTTCATAGTCAATTAACTCCCTTGCCTCGGGAAGATGGTTGTTGTTGTGACTTGTTATGTTCTTTCGGAAACAAAACAAAACTTTTATATAAGTTGAGTACTTGACCCAGAGAAAACTGCAGCTAGATTATCAAAACGTTCTATTTCAACTTGCACAACGTACGATGTAACAACTATAAACACATGATGTCCTCAGATTCAAGGACCATACTGGGGACTTACGCATATTGACGATAGTAACTTTTGCTTTTGAGAATTTCTTTAGGTTAACGTCTGCATCAATATTATGACATTATTATTAGCTAAATGTTCCAACACCTTTACTGAAACATACTAAGCGATTAAACCCTTTCCATATTCATGAGAAATCGCTGCCAAAAGCAGAGTCGATTGTATGATTTTGACTGTATCCTGAGCATGCGTTTAAGAATCACTATCAAATAGTGATGATACCAGGTGTTCGCGAAAAGGTCAGCGTATCCTGAACAACCGGTGACACCCTTTACAAACACATGCAACGGCAAATCAATCGCTCAACTGGAAGAAACACACGGGACCATATTGTAAAAGTCAAAATAAGGAATTGCATCGGACATCATTTTATTACTTGCCCGTGAAGAGATCACCCGTTTAATAAACATACAGCTGTAGTACACATTTTGTAATACCAAAACGCGTGCTTATGTACTCTCGGAACAAGTTTCACGAATACATTTTGAAAGCTCTCAACATCCCTTGGCTTATTCAACGACATTGCGTGTGGAGATGATAGATCAGTGAGATGAGCTTATGCAAACTCGATGACCCAAACAGTTGTTGCTAGGCTGACGTCACATGGCATCGTTTCGCCGATGGATCTTGCAACAAAATTCCACAAATTACGTCATTGGGTATTGTGATTGAAAACCTTCGGGTCCACAAGGCGATCGTATTGTCGCGCAACGACAGTCGTTAGTCTTACATGTAGTTAAAGTATGTGAGTTGCGATAACATTAACGTTTGTGGAACGGACGCCTGAATTCTAAAGGTGGACCGTTGTATGGTATTAACTTCATACGTTTCAACTATTGACGTGTTTGAAATATCATTCTGTTAAATTCAATTGGATTATGTCGTGGATCGTGTAGGTGTCAACCTATTCACACTCAACAGAATAATTCTGAAAACGTTATAAATGGCAAGTAATAAATAAAATAGTAAACTCGCTACCGTGTAAAACCAATTTCATGAAACTCGTGAACAAAACTATTCACTCGTTTTATAAAATTGGTATTACACGGAAGCTTGTTTAGTATTCTATATATTGTCAAGGATGCGTCAAATTTGAAATGTCCACCTTATGTCTACCATAAACGTTTTAGAAAGCTTTACTGATAAACTTGAATGTGGTAAACCTCGATCAAACGATCAGAAAAAGAAGTCGTATGACGGTCTTGGAAATCTTGGTGGAAAAATCATACTCGATTGCATCCCAAACGTTGTGAAATGTGAACACCAAAGGGCTGGAGCTGCAGGAATATTGCTCGACATGAATGGAAAGTTGACTATTGGAAAGTTGAAGTCATCCTTCTTGTCATACTGTCTAGTGGAGAAAGAGAGGGGTTTGTCACTTAATCCTTATGCACAGATCTAAATATGAAACAGATGATGCGGATTCACTGGTATCCTTTATTGCTAGATCGGGTGGGTAAATCAATGGAAAAGAATTGGCTATTTGATGGTCATTAAACGATATCAGATCATCGATACACCAGGGCGCCGTTGTACAAAGCGATCTTAGCGCTAAGGTGATCGTAGCTCCCATACCTTAACATAGACTTACGAAAGTCGTAGTGCTCAGGTTGTTTTGTACAACGGCACCTGAAGCTTAAGATCAAGTTCTTTTCCACATTACCTTGTGTTGAGTTTGCCAATCCGAGCAGAAATTCCGCTTCATATGCATAAAGAAACAAACCAGCAGGATGAGGAGCACAATTGGCGCCCTTGGCGAGCATAATACATATCTGTTATTCCTAATATTTGATATTTATGATACGGAAACACACTTAGATATATAATCTTTGTCATATAATGTCATTCTTACTTGTAATATTATAGATGTTTAAGTCTTAATTTCTCTAGGTGAAAACATCGGAAGCTGCACATATTTGTTATTCCTAATATTTGATATTTACTATACGGAAACACACTTAGATATGTAATCTTTGTCATATAATCATTATGTCATTCTTACTTGTAAAATTATAGATGTTTAAGTCTTCATTTCTCTAGGTGAAAACATCAGAAGCTGCGCATGAATACAGTGTTAATCGACCCATTTATATAATGGAGTACCAAACGATTTGCACCCACGTTTGTCCACTTACTCAGACATACATGTACCTCAGATAGCGCCTATATAAACTAATAATAGTCAGTAGTGTACTGTGCAAGCAGGCCCCGATTCAATGTATTCAGCCATTCAGTCATAAAGAATATACAGCAGTAAATATCATAAGTGTCAGTCATACTTCTTTTTGTTGAAAGGTATAAACTGTTCTAAATGTGAAAAATTAAGCTGTAAAGAAACAAAAATATCTAAGCTCCAAACACAACTGAGTCGAAATGTGGATTTAGACTTTCTTTCATCAATATAACTATTCATCACTATTTTTACTTTTACACCCAGTAGAATCTGCTTCGGCAGATAATCGATGCTGATTATTCTTCTGGTGATGACGTTTTGAATTATTCTTTCTGTTTTTTCTAAGGGTATGCTTATGAAATACAAGAAGACAATGTCAAGAATTCCCACATAACCCTGTTGATGAGTTCCATACATCAAAACATTTCATAACATGCACAATATTCAATAATTAAACCTGAGATTTCAACAGTTTACTTTTGAGAAAATTGTCTGTCCCCCTTGAGTTTTGAGCCAAGAAAATGTTTTCCATTCCAGCAAAGCAAGGTAAACCCACAGGGATCCCGCTGTCACAAAAGTAAATGATTCCATCAGCCATATGCATATTGGGTTATGTGGGCGTAATGATACACATAAATATATCCCCCGAGCATGACAGCAATGATGCTTTGTTATAATGGTACTTCACCTTGACTAACTGGGAGATAGGCTATTTTTAGACAGTGTCATGAACAGACTCTGCCAGGGGAAATTCGAATCATTCTTGGGACAAAGCAGGATAAACAAATCATTTCCAACCAAAAAGCATTTTTATCTGGATGAAAACATGTCCTTCATTTCTGATCATACGTATACCAATTTTTTTTCAATTTTCCCAAAGTTCTACGATTTATGTAACGTGTCTAATACTAGTTTCAAACTATTATTATCTCAAATGTTAAAGCCTTCCACAAACGTTGATGGTTTAAAAAGTTTAACAAGGTTCAGAGACTCATAATGAGTGAATAAGTGAGTTGATTTCTAACGCGCTTTGAACAGTACATTCAAGTTATACATGTGTCACGTCGTGTCAGATTGATGTGGGAGGAAAGCTCCAACCGAAATGATGCAGGTCTCAGAAGTTCACCACTTTGGTGAAACCCACGAGCATGGGTTTGGTGCTGACAATCTAAAAAACATAATCGGGGCGAACCGGAATTCGACCTCAAGATCACAGGTTTTGCAAATTTCCCACAGCAAATTGCGACTCCCTAGACGATTTGGCAACCAGTGCCCCCAGAGAAATTTAGATTAACACCAATCGGTATATTTGTTTGGAGTTTCCGGTGTATGCGTACCGTAGAATAAGGTTTAGGTTAACTCAAAACCGCAATTGTGACGAACTCAAAGCGACTTCAAAATAAGGATTCATTCGAGGCATTCGTGCTGGATGCAAAAGAAGATGTGTGAGTTGTAATTAGTTTTCTACAGAATGAACAATGTTAAACAAGAAGATTATCATAAAAGGGAACAAGCGATCATTTCGTATCTTTATATCAAATACTAATTTAGTTTTTATGTTATAGACGTGTCGAAGGGGATAGAGCGTATGTCAGGAGTGCGGAAGGTCGGTGGTTCTGTACCCTGGCCGCGTCATACCAAAAGACAGACAAAGCGATCGGCATGAAGGGGATAAAACAAGGACTTGTCGGCTCGCAGTCAGTATGCTGTGTGTGAGTCGGGTATTTAATTTTAAACAGCAGCATGGCACATGTAAGCATTGGCTAGCACAAAAGAACCAGAGTTAATCCTGACTAGTATACGTACAGACTGCATCACACACACGTGCATGCACGTTGCTATATCAATGTAACACTCCATTTCAAACCTTACTTCACTTTAACCATACGTGTTGAAAACTCAAGCATAAAGACACACATCAGCCAAGTGGGGATCACAATTGGTGCCCATATGGATGCCTATTCCTACCTACATGTCCTGTCCCCACATATCACATAAATCTTACCTTTGAGAATGTCCAGCATCGCACATATAATTTTCTCAGTAAGCCTCAGATGACAATTGCTTTCAATTCTGACAAAATTTCCTAAACCTTTGGAAATGGCAATGTAACTTTTTTCTACGATCACTACGGGTTTTTTTTCTACAAGTGTGCCATAGATCAAGGCGTGAAGTGTTTCCTTAAGTTTGGAATGAGCGATAGAGGTGTATATGTTTGGAAAATCAAATACTTTGACAAACCTTAATTAGTTTCGTTTCTGAGATTACAAATATTTAATCACATCCTTTGGGGTTAGAGAATCCACATGGATGAGTGAGGTAAGTGAGTGACTGAGTTTGGTTTTACGCCGCTTTTAGCAATATTCCAGCACTATCACGGCGGGGAAACCAGAAATGGGCTTCACACATTGTACCCATGTCGGGAATCGAACCCGGGTCTTCGACGTGACGATCGAACGCTTTAACCACTAGGCTACCCGACCGCCCCTGAGTGAGGTCAAATAAAGTTAGCAGTCCTAAATCATGACTAGAATATGTCATACATTAATAATAGTTTATCAAAATATTATTTCAACGATGAATATTATAGCAACTAGTATATCACAGATGTGTGCTGAACCTAGTACGAGAGCATATTAGATATGATTATTAAAGGACGATACAATAATTATGAAAATCTATGGATCGCCAGCAACCAAAGTTGGACCACCAAACGAGAGACCACGGGGCTTAGGTATACATTCTTTGTATATGTTGGCCGCAATAGGTATTTATTTCGAACGATAAAAAAGAATGACCTGACAGTAGTTTTGAATGGCCATAAGATGAGCAACTGTTCGTGATCTGGGGTAGCATTAACCTTTGATAAGGGAATTACTTCAAACCTGATACATGTTACTGACATACCTATGTTCAGAGACTATTTATTAATGACTTAGAATTCAATAGATTTCTGTTATTTGTGATATGTCCATCTGTTAACGTTTTACTGATGCTTTGTGGCATAACATGAGCCCTATTCAAAAGTTTCGACAGGCATTGATGCTTTTCAACGTTTGGTTGTGTTCACTTGTGTTGAAGTAGTTTTCAAAATGTTATTGCAACAAACCGATGTAATAATTAACTAGCTCTACACTTTGAATTAAATCATCCATAGCTGTAGTAAAATATCATGTTGAATATTAACCTATGCACACTGAATATACAGCATTATCAGTCTCCCGGGTTGTGTTTTCGTTGACTACAATATCGAACAATGTAAATACATGCAAATGTTCTCTAAAAACTACGATCATGATCATGTTTATACAACAAACACTCGTGATGTGTTATATTTTCGTTTGCGTTTACACAATAAAAACCAGAAGTGGTATTTGGGAAATGTCAGCTGTGTGATGTATTCTTTGCTTGGCAAAGCAAACGTTTCATCTATTCCCAAGAGTATATTGTTTCAATAGTTAGATTGATGTAATATCATTGGGGTCCGTATGCCAACGTGACCCAGTCGTGACAGTGCATGCTAGCGTGTCATGCTTTATGTTTTTTCAATAAGATATGATGGCAGCTAAACTCCAGGGAGTTGTTAATGCTTGTGGCGATCATCTGTATCCAATTGGACTTGGCAGTGAGAAATACAGCATGAACATGTTTTAATTTTGACACAAATGTGAACGTGCACTGTTAATTATTAAACGTGCTTTTCCCTTTTCGCGAACCGGGTGTCAACACTGATTTTCTCTGATGCATTTACTATAATGTTCACCAGAAATTTGCCTATTACGCCTAATGGAATCTGATTATTCTCTAGCTACTTAAACATATGGTAGTCAACTTGATTGAAATGGATTGGTACACAGGCCTAACCGGCTTAAATACTAGTACCCATACGCATAACTATTGACAAACCCTAGATATGGGCGTCTTAGTATAGTTATGAGTATTGATATAAGCATAACGCTCCCTCATAACAACAGTAGTGGAGACATCAGAAGTTTAAGGTCAAGCAGAAACAATAAAAATTATATCGTAAGAAGACCACTAATATTACACAGTCATATGCATATAAGATCAGTATATATCTATACTCAGTGTACAAACCTACCACTGTTGTCTATGAAATCTATGAAAGTATATTGTGGTTAACATTGTTACATGGCACTTATTTCATTGGTGAACAATGATTGTAACTGTGTTACATTGTTTCTGTAGACGCTCATTGTATTGTGCTTGGACAGTGATTAGTTGTCAGGAATGTAGTTCTGTTTGGTGTAAGCAGTTTTGAGGAAGGTACTATATGTGATGCTAGCATCATGTATGAACTTTCAGAATACCGTGGACAGTGATAGTGTGTTATAGAAACACGTGGAATATTCTTTTTGGTTAGGGCACTGTGTGGAAATTTCCAGTGGCAAGTACGGCTGTACATACAGAGGGACAAGAGCGTGTTTGCGTATCTCTCACGCATTTCATCACATCATGATCAGATTTTGTGCGAGGGTCACTCATCACTCCTGAATCCCTATCGCCGCTGGGTGAATATATATCATTATAACTGACTTGTGCAATCACAACAGTATTGTTGTATTTGATACTAACCACTGCCATCATATTATATTTTCCATTGAATATTGTACTACCACTCTGTTGTGTACAGCCATTGTAATTGTTGTGCAGTAATATATATTGATTTGTTAACTTGAATTGTGTAATACATTTGTTGATTGTATATCATTTGTTGTATGTTTGTTGGTTTCGTACTAAGTTCTTTGGCGTGCATATTTCTGGGTTAACATATTGTTTTGATTTGGGAATCGACACTTAACAGGATCTCTTTTGCCATCAATACTTTTTTTCAGATAAGAACAATTTGCGCAGTACTACATAAAGTTTCTATTGTTATCATCAATAGGACAACGACACAAGTAGTGAAATGGAGATTCTGAATGAAAACCGCGCTGACATGCTGCAATATCATTTTGTTACATTCCAAAGGCAGGTAGTATGTAGCTGGACATACTGCAAAACGAAGTCTTGCAAAATATGCCTTGTCACTGCATATGTATCTGGCGTGTCATAAGATTAACCAGATATTCTGGAGCAGTACTGTTGATCATTTTGTAACATACGTTTTGTATAATGTACTATGGCTGACACCACGTGTTGCATCACATGTGTTCTCAAGGCACCAAGACCAAGTTTTTGCACAGAGTATTGTTGCGTACAATTGTGCCATATGTATTATCTAAGGAGCCACGCATTAAGGTACCCATTTAACGACGAAGTCTAGTTTAACATTACCCTTCTGTAAGCCAAATGGTTTTCAATAGTACAGAATAATTTACACTATATGACATCCCCCCCCCCCCCCC
The DNA here is from genome assembly GCF_023055435.1 of Haliotis rufescens. Classification (NCBI taxonomy): domain Eukaryota; kingdom Metazoa; phylum Mollusca; class Gastropoda; order Lepetellida; family Haliotidae; genus Haliotis; species Haliotis rufescens. The sequence continues at coordinate 27,879,252 of NW_025964361.1, forward strand.
CTTACTGTAATGGTTTCATTGTGCTTCACTTTATCAGATTCCTGAATGTAGAAAATTAACATTTTTCACACCCTTTTTCTTACTTAAAACAGTGACTTATTACGTACATGCACGTATAATACGTACGTTCACTTGTTGGTACTGTACATGAATTGGTTTCATAGCAACACTTGGTAACAATTTCCACCATTCGTTTCTGTAAAGTTTGCTAATGACATTTACCCCTCTGATTAACCTTCTAAAATATCTTGTGCTGCTAATGATTTCGAAATCTAACATCCTTAATATTTACTCGGTCTACTAATATTTGCATTATACTGTACTTAGCACGTAATTCCTGTCATACTAATTGTATGAAGTCGATTATTGTATTTTTGGTGGGAGATCTTGAAATCATTTTTTTTTCATCCTTTATTAAAAGAAAGTCACGACCGTGTATGTTCACAAAGCAATATCTCCACTATTTTTTTCCACTGAAAGTTAATTTCATAATTATTTATTTCCGATTGTTTCTTTTCGGAAAAGTTCCAGACCTTTCGTTTCGGTTACCACTCCATCATCTAACAGGTCCCGTGTCAATAACCTAGACAAGTTATTTATTTATTTACTTTAAGGATATACATTTTCCCCGATGTTCCTTGACAATCCATTTTTTGTGAAATGGTGGCGAATCTATTCAAGAACTCTTTTGAGAGCTTATTCAATTTAAGTAAGGAAAAAAGTCGGTGAATCGAATTGTCACGGTTTTCACTGGTACAATTCATCAAATGTAGGAAAAGAGTAGTCCAGGAGTCATGTGCTCTGCGAACTTTTCCCCCCATCGTTCCAGCATTAGGCAATTTTCAAACTTATTTCATTGACCCTTCTCTCAAATGGAGCACCGCTTCTTTAATGATGATCTCAAAGAACTCTGCTATATGAGAAGAACATTAAAGGAGACCACAGGTCAAACAATAGCAAATTATCAAGTGATATATAATTATTGCTACGAGTTTCATCAAGGATGTATTTCATAATCCAATGAGAAAGAAGTGCATTTACTATTTATTCATTTAATACATGTTACAGGAACATCCATTAACTGATAATTGTGAAATAGTTATGCCTATTTTATATTTCATTTTATTTTTTTCTATGATTTTGACTAGATTTAATTTTCCATAAAGGCTACCTGATATATATTTATGTTGTATAACATCTGGCTAGTTGATTCCCAAGATTGTATTGACGAAGACTTCTAAAAACCAACTGCAAGAAAAATCCTTTTAATTGGCAATGCTCAACATGATTTTTTTTATAAAAGTTAACAGTCATGCTGATTTCAAAATACGATTGGGTGTTGAAATAGTTTAATCCGTCTATTTCTAAAGTACAAAGAGCGCAGTTGTCGGAACAATGTGTTGTTGTAATAAATTGGAGATATTATCATTTTAATAACAGAATAAACACTGCTTGATAAAAAAATATTACTGTACATACAGTTTTCCTTAGGGTTGGAATACAGTGCAAACAATTCTTTGGTAGGAATTTCGTGGAAGTTGACGAATGACAAAGTAGACACAATTTTTGGATAACAACTTCCATATTTACTGTTAGGGCGACGTTTCGGTAAAGATACCGTTGTCAATCAAGGATCTATACCGATACTCCACGCCAACTTCATTCGTATACTGTAATAGTTCCGCCTCATCAACACCAGAATGAAAGAGCACATTTCAACAATCCCATCAGACAGTATATCAGCAATCTCCGACCAATATCAACAACTGCCCAAGCCACAGCATCAATTGGGACAACGTCCAAATCCTCTCCAACAACCTCCGTGACCAAACCACTAAGAGTAAACAAGCAGAAGCAGTTCAGATTCACTGCCAAAAGCTATCAGATCTATCAACAGAGACCAATGCAATTTCTCCCCATCCGCCTACTATGAACTCATTAAGCAATATCTCAATCTCCTTTTACCTATCATCCCATTCATATAAACCCAATCCGGTTTAATTGGCTTCCTCATCATGTGTTCTCTGTCCGTCAATGTCGAACAATGTTATCTTTCTTATGTTATTTGACCCAGTCATATTAATCTCTGTTGTGTATGCAAATTATTGTTACGTGTTAAGCCTTCGCCTACAATGCATGTATAACCCAGGCCTGTTCACCTTATTCAGTCTTGCTTGACAGCGCTATAAGGATCCATTTCGAAACGTCGCTATTACAGTAAAATAAATAAGTTGGTATCCATAAATTGTTGTCTACTTAGAGCAAAACATTTATAAACATATTTAGGATAAACAGTTTTCCAAGATATTTGTATGCTATCGAGGGGAAGTTTTCCTTAGGAAACAGTTTTCCAGAGGGCAGTCTTCAGGAGGCAATCGTCCTGGGGTCGTAGAATCGTAACTTACCCATGAGTACCCACCTAACACACATCGTTTATACAACGTTTAATTTTCAGGGTGTTTCAATGGGCAAAATTGCATGTTAACATTGTCATAACGTTTTAAAATATTCTTTAGAACGTTATTTCAAAACGTTATGAAAATGTTTCTTGTAACGTTTTGAGAAAACGTCAGCTGGTAACAGAAATCACAGCTTCTTCATACCAAAGTTGTAGAAACGGAATTGACACATTTTACTGAGGTTATCTAAATGTTTCATTGTAACTGAATCAAAACGTCTACACATGACGTTGTAAAAACGTTACTGTAACTTTTCGAAATATTTCTTTCCTTATCAACATGTGTCCGTTCACTGTACGAATGCATATGAACTTCACCCTATACAATTACGTCTGTACACAATAATGCTGTACATTGGAAGTTATAAAACCGTTTTCAGTAAGCACTTGTGTATATTTGCTCAAGTGGGAAAGTGTTACATTTTATTAACTTGTATCGCTGACTTTGTTCTATACACTGCCAACATTTTATTGGAATTTTATTTTCTATTCTACTGGTATGTATGACTGTTTATCCTTTTCTGCGTTGACATTTCAGATCACTGTTATATCGATGTCAGCTCTAAGGAATGCCAAGTCCAAGTTGTTGTTTTTTAATCAGTTCATGGCGTGAAAGTCGAGTGAGTGGGTTAAAAAATTTAGTCACATTGGCAATATTTCAGCCATATCGTGACTAGTATTCAAAGTCGAACCCGTACATAACAGTGTTACAAGTACCATCAAATCACGATACGGAAGACTATTTCTGTGGCTCTTGTGACAAGAAAACATAAATATTGAACATAATTACTGAATAAAGGTATGTATATTCACATTATTTGTTGCAAACACATCAATTTGCACAGTTAAAACTCGCAAATAAATAATAAGTAAAAAATATCAATGACATTCTGTACCGAAAATTCATTCTTTCTTGAATGAATATTTCCTTCTTGCAAAATACATGAGTATATATTCCAATGACTTTTTCACAACTTATATCTCGCAGATATAATTTGTGCCATGAAATCTACGTAGCAATTACTCTTACAGATTAGATTGGTGTGTAGTGTTATAATGAGGTTATCTGAGTACATGTCGTTGAGCATTGAGCATTAAACTATCATGGCCGTTATCGTCACTGTTCACAAGATGAAAATGTATTGTATAAACGTAATAAGAACACCGTGTTTGGAGTTCAGCAAGGTGGTGTGGTTTAATTAATGCACATTCATGTCCAAAATGTTTCATAGTATACTCAACAACAAAAGTTCCTGTGACACGCAATATTTTAGTGTATTTTTCAAACAAGTAAAGTTTGGATTTCAATATTGTAGTACATGTATGGAATCAAGTCACAAAAACGCAACTGCTACAGAAAAGCATTCATTCCATGCAAAAGTTGACTTTTATGCAAGTCCCATGCATTTCACTACCCACGAATGGGTATAAAACATGTGCGTTAACGGTTTCCATATGCATTGTTTAGCATCGTGCTGACAACAACCATTTAGAAAACAACAAAATTACGCAATTATTCAACATTACGAAATGCCACGCCTGTCCGAAAATAAGCGTCTGCCAGCCATTGGTATGCTTGAATCAGGATCGAGTCAACGTGATGTTGCTAGACAATTTAAAGTCCACAGAAACACCATTTGGTGTTTATGGCAACGTTGGCAACAGACGAATGCAGTCAGAGACCATCCTTGGAGTGGCAGGCCACGCGTTACCAATAAGCGACAAGACAACTGCATTTGAACAACACACCTACGCAATCGATTCCACCCAGCAACAGTGACTGCAAGAAGCATCCCTGGCCTTCGAAGTATATCTTCACAAACCGTACGATGCCGCCTCAGATGTGCAGGGATTGTCGCCAGAAGACCCGCTAGACGTCCCATTTTGACAGGAAACCACCGTCAAGCACGTCTACAGTTGTTGTTCAGTATATATGTTTATATATTACCAATGCAATGTTCAGTGTGATCTCAGTTAAATTGCAAATAAACTTTCATAGCTACGTTTTCTGAACAATACTTTTTAATGAAATGATCAAAATGTAGAAATGTTTATATATACATTTGATTTTTACCAGTTTCCTGGCCCCATGTCCCATCTGCGTACACATATTTTTCTCATGTAGACTCTCTGCTTATCGGCGATGTACAGGGAATTATATTACATTCGAATTTAGTTTGTTATTTACAGTACGCCATTTCCCCAGCAACCAGACCATAATTCTCATTCCAAATGTCAGCCTCCTCATACGTAAATAAAGGACGCGACGTTTAACCAACAAAATAATGTAGAAGTGGATAGGATTTGGAACACTGGAACTATTGATAAACGAATTTAACGATGCCAGAAGCGTCCCTCATTGAAGATCTTTCTACGGTCAGCAGATGCTCCCAACCATGAAATAATATCTAGGTTTCCATTTTATTCCTTGCCAATGATTTTCGAAACAATGTGACAAAGAAAAAACAAAAACATCCACATATTTATGTTCGTAAAACGTTATTTCGAATGTATTTGTAACCATATAGAATTTTTTTTCATAGGTTTTAACGGCTTCTGTACTGGCTGGGTATATCCATTGCAGGGTGTATAATATGTGTTATGTTTGGATACATATTTAAAACAAAAGCTATGTACATCTTTTAATTCCCATGAAAAGAGTACTTCCGTTATATTTCTGTTTCAAGACTTCAATCAATCTAAGTACATCAACAGCCTGGACGAATTCAATTTGTTTTATTACTTAAACACAAAAGAAAAAGATGTCCAGAGGTTCTATCAATAAAACGGAAACCATCACACACGGATGTTACTGAATCTGCAAAATCAAACATCAATACATGTTACAACACTCGATAGATATTGCAACTAAACCTGAATGAATTACTCAAAAATAAACCTTTCTAGTGTGGCACTGCTCGGTTAACCAAAAGGGACCCCACTGACTGTCACTAAAGTACATAATTCCGTCAGCCATATTGGGTTATGGGGCGTAATGATCCACACATCCCCCGAGCATGACAAGTAATCAAATGCAAAAAGCGATGGCGCTCGGCTTAAATGAAATATTACATTCAGTAACAGTGGTGTACTTTATTTTTCACACCATGTTATCTCCAATTTAACCTTGGGACGTTCGAATCATGGTAGAAAACAGAGGTGAGGTGAAATTTGGTTTAACGTCGCGTCCAAGATTATTGCACTTATATAGCGACGTACATGCACCTGTGTGTTGGGGTGGATGGGGGGTGGGTGGTGGGTAGGGGGTGGCTGCTTGTACTAATCCGGACTGATGCCGATCTATAGTGCTAGCTCACTGAGATACCATGCCGCAGTTTGATATGAATACCCCACTCAGACACAGTACACTGACTTCGAGCCGACCACTCCTTGTTTTAGCCCCTTAATGCCGAGCGCCAGACAGGGTAACAACAAGTACCACCTTTTAACGTATTTGGGTATGACGCGGCCGGGGACCTAATCCCTGACCTTCCGCGCTACCATTAGACCACTCTATGCCGGGAAATTTGATCTGGAATCGATAAAAGTTACAATTTCTGGTTATCGAATACTCAATAAACCCCGTAAATCTGAATTGTTTATTGACATTGTAAATTACAAAAGTTATATCAGTCTTATTTGTGAGAGTTTTAAACACATCACAAACTCACAGATTACATCACAAACACACTTTTATTGTACAGTGATATTTACATTAGTTCAAAGATTTGGCTAATAATAGCGTGTTATGTAAAGATCATTAAAACGCTTGTTAACATTAACGATCAACTTTGTTTTGATTTTTTTTCCCCAGTTATATTGGTTTAACGATGTTTGTTTTATAGTATAATTATTGGTTTATCCTAAAGAATGATTCATGTTAAAGGAAATGACGAACATACCAGGACAAGCATTGGACAATATATAGTAATAACTGAATATCGTACTGAGAATGACACAAATATACAGCATCGAGGCGGGTTTCAGAATGTCTGACGGATTCAATGCACAGCATCTCTTAGCGTCAAAAGAACCTCCTGATGGATACATGTTACACCTGCGCAGAAATCCCTGCATCCCTGGCTGCCTGTCAAAAGGCTAGAGTCGAATTGAAACTGCTGTTATTGGCACATCGGCATTATGTTTCTCTGAATAAGGTCGGCTTGCCCTGTTAGTAATCCTCCTGATACATGTAGTTGTCACCATCCTTCACATGGTTTAGAAATATCAAACTGAGACAAATTCAGTTAGTGTTATAGACAATCATCTTAAAGATCTTCCCCGATACATATCACAGTCAGCTGGGTGCCCAAATACCCTCAGTTGAGTTGGGTTGAAGCCTCTTTAAGTAATATTTTAGTTGATTCAGAGTGTGTCAGCTCATTTACGGGGTGTAGATGTATACACTTGGTGGAATGGTACGGTGCTTACGAAACAATGTTTAAAAAAGAGACTTACGACCAGCGTACCCTGGCAAACAGATGCAACTATCAAGGAGACCATCCACTGGAATATAACGATTAGGTGCTTGTTAATCATCTAGAAAATAACCTCATGTCGTCGTCAGACAACAAAGAAACCAACATATTTATATTCAGATTGTGTGCGTGGCAGGTGTCGGAATAGCACGACATGCTTACCATTTTCGCGAACACCTGGTGTCATTTTCATTGATCCATTCTTAAAATTTCCATAACCATTTTCCTTTTATCGAATTTCCCCAATGGAATCTGTTTCGCCAGATAATCGAAACTTGTAATTCTCCGACGTTGATTTTTTCTATTTACATCGATTGTTGATCTACGTTATTTAACGTTTTGTGTGTATTCTGACATCAATCGCCTGTGGTGTGTACAGTATTATAGCGCCCGCATGTTATCAGAAATGAGCGGGCCACTGTAACTTGATAATGCCCTCATATTACTTGACGACGGGCCATTATCACGCCCTTTGTTAGGTGATGTCATAGAATTGGGATAGGTGACGTAACGTTCAATAGTGACGTCATCTGGTTTGTTCTATGACGTTTCCATATTTGTAAAAATGGGTCAGTGACATTCGTGTTGATTGCAGTAAATGTTTCAAAATCGACATTGTTGTTTCTTTTTCTTTGATAACAAATTCCATCCATTTTAGCTATAATAACGGCAACGCTATTTTTCAGGGCATTATCATTTGCAGAAGCCCTCGGTCTTTTCAACTGCCCTCCTTCGTCGGGCAGTTAATGGAAGACCTCGGGCTTCTGCAAATGATAATGCCCTGAAAATAGCGTTACCCTTATATTATCAGCAGTGACAGTGTATCTGATTTCTAACTACTCTTCCCAATTACAACCTGGCACTGGAGACAGGCACACAGATGTTTGTGCCTTTTGTTTCATTGTAGCATGTTCAGCTGAGGATCATGCTATAACATGATCAATATTACTCAATGTTCACGTCGACAACCTGATCCATATTTTCAAATGTCAACAGGGGTAGTCAGTGCATTACTGGATAAAAGGAAGTCCGAAATGTAATCATTGACAGCACCACTGTCAACTATTTGTTCATGACTCTACCTGGACCACTTCATTATAAATAACACATTCATTAATTATTGATTGTTTAAACATAATATATTTACACATATAAAAAGGACCAGGAACGGGTTTTATCAATTTTCCGATGATACTGTCTCTTTACTGAGTACTTACAATAGCATTAATACAATTCACGAACAGCTACAGATGAATGGTATAATCATAGTCTGCTTACCCTTCGTTAACCATGTGACAATTCAACCGACTTCTTTGAAGCATACATGTACATGTAAGGGCATTGTTTTAGGAAAATTGAAAATTTGCAATTTAACCTAATCATTGGACGAGCTTAGTTGAAATTGAGTTTAACGTCGCGTTCCAGAACATTTCATGTATGAAGCGGTGTGCGCGCGCGTGTGGATGTGTGTGTGGCTATTTACACTAGTCCGGATACACGTGTGTGTGCTTAACATGGATACCAAACACGCACGCACGCACGCACGCACGCACGCACGCACGCAGCCGCAGCCGGGAGAGCGATGTAGTTCGCTTGATATCTTAGGAATAGTCAAATGGATTGGTTGATCAGACTCGGTGCCTTGCTTGACAGCGTGCCCAAATAATCCGACGGCACGAATCGGTGCTCACCATAGCGATCACTGGATTTTCTGCTCAAGATCTTGACTTGTCATGCCGCCGTCATATAGCTGGACCACTTCTGAATGCGGCGTTAAACAACGAACAAAACACACAGTTTTCATGTTATCCTGCCTGGATTGAGTCGATCGTTGGATTTTTTCTGAATGTTGTCGAACAACAATTAGTCACTCACTTACAGATAACAAAAAATAACATTGACGCATACATGTATATCAACAAACACATTACAATTAGCGAGCAATGTAAATCAATAACGAAAGAATATCTTTGGGAAGATGTAGATGTCACGTATGTATAATACGTAAAAACGTGTTATTGAATGTCAGATTTGCGAGATATTGTTTGGATGGGATCGGAAAGGAGTCACCCACACCGACAGATATCTCCTGACAACGTGGGCTGTCGGTTGATGTGACATAGCTGCACTGGTGTAGGCTTGCGTGATAGGTTATCTGTTCCGACAAGAAATACGATCGCTAAAATACACGTGACCACATCTGTCAAAGCGAAGAAAGATTATTATTTATATTTTGTATGACGCCTTGACAATAATCCCTTTTGTTATGAAGTTTAATCATGTAGCTGATTTTAATGGATTGAAAGTGATCAATGTGGTGAAGTCATAACGTATGCTGTGCCATGATGCTGTTTGTTTGTTTTTTGTTTAACGCCGCAAACAGCAATATGCCAGCTATATGATGGCGGTCTGTAAATAATCGAGTCTGGACCAGACAATCCAGTGATTGACATCATAAGCATCTATCCACGCAGTTGGGAGACGATGCCATGCATCAACCAGTTGGTTTTGTTTTGTTTTGTTTGTTTGTTTAACGCCGCACTCAGCAGTATTCCACCTATATGAGGGCAGTTTTGACATAATTGAGTCTGGACCAGACAATCCAGTGATTGAAATCATCACCATCGACCCAAGCAGTTGGGTTGGTTGGTTGGTTTGTTGTTTAACGCCGCACACAGCAATATTCCAGCTATATGACGGCGGTCTGTAAATAATCGAGTCTGGACCAGACAAGCCAGTGATTAGTATCATTAGCATCGATTCACGCAACTGGGATCGATGACAAGCATCAACCAAGTCAGCGAGCCTGACTGCCCGATCCCGTTAGTCGCCTTTTACGACAAGCAAAGTCACCTTTTACGGCAAGCATGGGTTGCTGATGACCTATTTTACCCCGAAATCTTCACGGGTCCCAAGCAGTTGGGAGACGATGATATGCATCAACCAAGTCAGCGAGTCTGACCACCCGATCCCGTTAGTTGCCTCTAACGACAAGTATGGGTTGCTGAAGACCTATTCCACCCCGGGTCTTCACGGGTGCCATGATATATCGACTCCTTCAGTCAGGTATAGGCAGTTGTCTCCACGTTTAATTCGGTCATCTGGGACAAAAGACAAACATCAACGATTAAGCAGGTTTCATGTCTACCACTACAATCATAATAATAACCATCATTATCATTATTGTTATTAGGGCGGTGGGGTAGCCAAGTGGTTAAAGCGTTCGCTCGTCACGTCGGTACAATTCCCCACTGTGTTAAGCCCATTTCTGGTATCCTCCGCCTCTTTATTGCTGGAATATTGCTAAAAGTGGCGTAAACTAATCTCACTCACTATTCTTATTATTATTGATACTATAATTATAACCAATCAGGTTACAATAGATGCGGCAAAGAGGGTTCGGGTGATCCTTGGACAGTAAGGCTTGTTGGGCTACTCATCAGCTCAGGGCCCTTGTCCCCCACAGCCCAGACAGCGAATGGGAATTTTATGGGTATCGCAACCTCGTAGAACCCAGCAAAAACCTTTTTGATAATGTGAAGATTTCCCAACACTGCAGCCTTCTGCATAACCCAGACTGTCTGTGATTTGCAGGTACCATACTTAAGGCACCGAGAACAATGCGTATGGGATGTCGGGCAGGTTGGTCCGTGGTACGGAAACGTGGCATTTCGTAAGCTAGGTCCGCATATTAGCATATATCCGCTTATATGTTCTTTCTGAATCTTTTCAATCACATCAGCATCAAACGCGCCAGAGAATTCAATGATGTTGATGATTTTATTTGATTTATCAAAAAGGACAAGTTCAGGTATGTTGGCCTGGATAGGTTTAAGGCTGTTCCAAAGAATTTTTATAGTTATCATTTTCCTTGGCGTCTACTATATAATTCGGGTCGTCCCCTGGATGAACGAACCTCTATGTCAAAACCACAAGCATGGCGAAGATGGTAATAAAAGGATCGAGGCACGCCATCATGTCGCTAACAGTGTGATACAGTGTGGAAGTGACTGGTCCTGCGCAGCAAACAGAAAACATTCTGCATAACATTTGAGGCCAGATATTCTTGCTTCTTCTTCTCAGTAAAGTTAAACTTTATACAGATAAAAAAACAGATGTGCAGCAAAGAGGGTTCGGGTGATCCTGACGCGTAAGGCTTATCATTTCCAGAATCTTTTCAACCGACGGAAAACATAGATTGATTGGGTTGAGTAGATCACACATCAAGTCGCTAGCAACGAGGTGAGATCTACATATTACTACCAATACTTTCTGATTGGAAAATGGATGGTATAGAATGTGCTGAATGTGAGTGTAGCACGTAACAAAGCTATTGCGAATACAACATAGTTGACCATAGAGATTGTTATCATAGGATATGTGCGCTACATCGACAAATTATATTGTCATCAATTAATGCCATTCAGCAAATATGAACGACATGTTCTGGCTGAAATTGCAATTGGTCCACTGTGCCCCCGGTCCAAATAAGCATCCATCAGAATGTTAATCTATGGGACATCGCCATGCCTCAAGTAGCAAGAACTGTTTTACGATACTGTCGCAAGTAGTCCTCTTCCAATTTCTGTGTTACAGTCATGCTGTCTCAATCATAAGCGGGTCGTAGGGAGACAGAGAACACAGTGATTCACATTACCTGTCGCAGATATTGTATATGGGTCTATATATTCACACTTTTGTCAATGGTATATAATAATTACCCCCGAAACTTGTTCAAAACTGGCTTACAGAATGTCAAGAAAAGCGTCATCTTTTAACTCCACAGCCCATGGCCAGTCGGTCTCCCTGGTATACAAACCAAACAAACTGGAGATGGGACTTACTACAGTGGGAGGCACTTCTTGAGTGTGCGAAAGCAACATGGTAAACACCATGAGTAAATGGCATTTTATTGAAGTAGCATTGGGATAAAGCCATAACAATGTATGCATACCTGATAGAACAAACCATCCGTGAACAGCTCCGGCGTCTAAAATTATATTCACCGTGAACCTGGTGAGCTCCTTTGCATGAACACTCGGTTCCAACAGTAGTAGACCCGAAATTGCAAATGAACGTTCGTTGCCAATTAAACAATTTAACCAATCATATCCACAGAATCAGCTTCATAAACTAAATGACATTATTTCAGTCACTCTTTCTGCGGACTGCTGTGTGTTTGCTGCTGCTCGAACACTGGAGGAACTCTATATAGTTTCGAAAGACAAATGTACCACAAAAGGGTACTGAACAAAATCAACAAGAGAAAAAACAATTTAAACTAGATACAACAATGAAAGATATATCCTGGATAAACTTTTACTTGAAATTACGTTTGTAGCAGGGCTTGGAGTCATCCCACAGATGACACCCTTACCTTGTCAGCTTGCTGACGGGGTTAACCTCTTTGATCATGTGGACAAGGCGTCCTACCTCGGATCAGAAGGTCCGTGGTTCGAATCCCATCACGGGATTCGGAAATTTTATGGCCGCTACATTGGCGCCCAACGTGCGGCTGAGCACGTTCATATTAAATTTGAGCAAAATAAGCCTCAGTACCCTACTTTGCGGCCCGGGACGTGCCTTCTGCTCCCCCGTCAACACTCGATCCCACCACCCTCGCTCCTTCTTCAATCGATCATATTTACCAATAATAATGGGAGGACGTGGTTTGACTAACGTGGAGGATCTTCATGATAGAATTCTATTGTGCACTTTTGATCACATTTATTTGATGATGATCCTTCTGGGAAGCATGTCAAGACTCACGATGAAAGCAAGGCATTCCACAGTTTTCTTAAACGAGCCATGGCTGTGGGACATAATTAATCTCAATGTCAATGTTGATCTTGTTGTTGTGCAATATCAAATCGGCCCAGATTCAGTTGCTCAAGGAGAGGCCATTTGACCGATCACTGCATCGAGTTTATTTGCAGTGTTTTGAGAAGGCAGCAACCCGTAGAGTCCTTCGTTTGGATGAAGAAGTCGGATGGCCTGAAAAGTGAAACAGAAGTCTTTCCGTTTCCTGCTCAGGACTAGTCATGATTACTTCCCACTCGAACCGTCAATTTGTGATTTTGCATCAAAATGTAAATATGAAATGTAGATAATGAGACTGCCCAAAACATTGTCAGTGGATGCCCAGCTTTTGCACAAACACAGTATCAGAGACATGATGGAGTGGCTTGATCAGTTTATTACCGTCTTCGCGATGCTTGTGGTTTTGACACAGAGGTCCATCCATGGTATGGCCCAGAATATGAAGTGGGCTTCATGAAAAATGATAAATATAAAATTCGTAGGAATAGGCCCGTATACAGGCATATCCAGGCCAACACAACTGTCCCTTTTGACACTAATGTGATTGTCAAGATTCAGGAAAAACATGGCAAATATGCGGACCTCGCTTTTGAAATGTCACGCAGTACCAAATTGTCCGACACCCCATTGTCCTCGGTGCCTTAGGTTTGGTACCTCCCAATCTGTGGACTGACATTGGGAGAGTACCAGGTTTTGCTGCCAGGAATACAGCCCTTCTGACAAATGGGTAATGCAGAAGGCTGCATTGTTGCTTTCTTATAATTATTGAAATGGTTTTGTCACTTTGATAAATTTGATATAATTATCAACATCACTTGCCGTTTTGCTCCGGTGACACACAATCAACCAAATCACCGAGCCTGACCACAGATCCAATTTCGTTTCGAACAAGCTAAGGTTATGGGCGACCAGCTAGAACCCGGAACTAACATTGGATAATTGGAACCGGGATTCGATCCCACGATCATAGGTTTCTGACGCGTCCAAGGGACGCAACGCCTTAGACGACCATTATCAAGGTAGAATTGTGTTCACGTTCTCAATTCAATTTACCTCGGATCTGTGCGTACGTCACGAATGAGGGGTGATTGATAACTTCTGAAACTTCTGACACACTTTAGCTATAGACATTATAATGACTTGTTTGTTCATAATCCCCTTCTACATTGATGAGTGGGATGACGTTAACTTACAATAGTCAACTTTCTCTTTTTGTCGAGCAATATTCCAGCAGCTCCAACTTTTGAGACACAAAGATTTCAAAGATTGCTCAAAGTTTTCGAAGGCCTCAGTTAAGCTTTTAAAAAGTTTTATGTGGAGGACATTTCCAAATTTGAAGTATCAGTGACAAAAATGATATCCGAGGCTATTCCCTATCTGGACTTCGTCCTTTGATCCATGGGGCGATTGTAGCAAGATATTTCCAAAGTTCAATGATGGCAAAATGGCCAGTTCCCTTCAACTGATATACCCACTGGTGTTAGAATAAAAGATGCCAGTGAAATACAGTTGCTATGCCTTTTTAACTATGCCTTTCCAATTGGCAACTTTCCTTCCTTTGATGTCTACATTTCACAACATTTCAGGAAAAATCGAACTCACACTACGAACATTTCGAAGAGCGTCATGAGAATCTTGTTCAAACTGTATTTTTATCAGAGTTACTTTGTTGAATGACACAGTTGCAAACGTACAGAGGTTTCTTGTGGTTATGGAAAGGGTTTTGTCGCTCATATTAACATATGCTAATATGATAAACTTGCAGTCGGAATAGTACTGTAACATGTACATTTTCGGCTTCTTATGGTGAATAACTTCTTCTTTATTTATTTGAGTGGGCAACTGGATAATTGTTGTGCCAACGCAGAGTGAAATTTCCCAACCTGTTTGTCAGCAAAAACTACGTTCAGTGAATTGAATTGTCAAGTGTCTTTCAGTAAGAAGTCATCAAAAGAAACAATAGTGTCTCGTGCTTACTGTCTCGAGACCCGTGAAGATGCGGGTCTTCAGAACTGTTTTTCAGCAACCCATGTTTGTCGTTAGAGGCGACTTCTGCTGCTCAGGCTTGCTGACATGGTTGATGCATGTCATCGTATTCCAATTGCGAAGATCAATGCTCATGGTACCAAGCACTGGATTGTATGGTCCAGACTGGAATATTGCTTGAATATTGCCGTGTTCGGCGTTAAACAACAAACAATCAATCAACAATTAATTGTCTCGAAGCTTTGTTTAGTATTGAGGTCAGCGATGCAACAGGGTCTTGAGAGAGATGGAACGCAATGAGACTACACATTCAGACACCAAAACAGTTTCTATCAGCGCACTCTCAATAGTTTATTGAGAAGGCAATGTTGCCCCGGATTACCGTATTTAATATTCTCTGCCTATAAGTAATGACGGTGATGTTCAATATAAGGTTGGTAAGTGTAGGTATACTTATATTTCGAACTCAAAATGACAGAGCTCATGTAAGATGTTGTATTAAAATGTGCATTGTATTTTAGTTGTAGATTTTACAGATTTGAATTGCATTGTCATATGATAGATTTGAGAGGTGGTACACTCTTGTAAACAGTCCAAGCATCTCAGCCTACAGTCATCGAAATTTCCTTATTCGTCTCTGTGGTCTAGTGGTAGAGCGTCCGTCCGGAGATGCGGGAGGTCCGGGGTTCGATCCAAGGCCGCGTCATACCAAAAGACGTTGAAAGATGGTACTTGTTGTTACCCTGTCTGGCGCTCGGCATTAAGGGGCTATAACAAGGAATGGTCGGCTCTGAGTGAATATATATGCTGTGTCTGAGTGGGGTATTCATGTTAAACTATGGCATGGTATCTCAGTGAGCAAGCACTATAAATCGGCATTAGTCCGGACTAGTACAAGCAGCCACACACACACACGTGCATGCACGTCGCTATATTAGTGCAATAATCCAGTGCGACTTTAAACCCAATTTCACCTCACCTCACCTCACCTCACCTTATTCGACACAGCAGGTCGTCATGGGTTTTTTATGCGACCGTTACTTCTTTTTTTTTCGGCGGCCTGTAAACCAATTCAAACAAAGCAGTGGTTGACATGAAAAACGTCTCACGATATAGTCAGTGTTCGATAACAAGCAATGGACCACGTCACCGAGCGTGACACCCCGCTCCAATTTAGTCACCTCCACAAGTGTGGGCATGACCGTCTCCAAAGTAAAGTGCGGCGACTTATCAATCAAGACTCCGCCAACGAATGTGCTGAACGTCACCTATTAGCGACCTGTGCGCAGGACCACGTTTCAGCACGCTGACATGAACCCCTTTAAACATATTTCCTAACATGTTAAAAAAACCTGTAATTTCTTTTCACTTTTTCTGTCGTCTGTGTACAATCATTATTTTACTAAACTCGTGCCTGTCGTATTTGTCACTATTGTTCATCCGCATACGTGGGAGGAAGTGTAGACAAGTGTTCTTAGGCACTTTGATTTGCCCAACGGAGTTGAATTCTTTCACCGTGACAGGATCCGCTGACTGCCTACCATCTGTACAACTTTCGATTTTCCTGCAAAACATGAACGGACGGGCGATATTAGGATATTTCTGTTGGTGCATGTGGTGGTCAAGAACGAAATGACACATCACAAATAATTGTTAAAGTCAACACATCCGGGTTAGAATAGGTCTTCAGCAACCATTTTTTTGCGCAAGAGGCTCCTAACGGGATCGACAGGCCTAAACTAAAGCTTGCTCAATTGGTCGATGCATATCATTGTATCCTTGTTGCATGGATCGATGCTCGTGATATCAATCACTGGATTGTCTTGTCAAGACCGCTGTCATGTGGCAGGAATATTGCTGATTGCGGCGTCACACAACAAACAAACAAAAAATCAATAAAGTCAACATACTTACAATAAAATAAAATACTTCACGTTGGTGTTTGGACTACTAGATACTTTTTTGCAACAACACTATTTGATAATGTTCTCAAACTTCAAAACGTCACAAATACAACATTCATTAATCCTCAAGTGTTTCTTTGGTCGAAATGAACCAAAGAACCTGCCGAGGCTTTGTGTAGAGCTTTGAGGTCCGCTATGCAGCAAAGGCTAGAGAGTGACAGAATGCAATACACGTCTTTGAGACAACACATTCAGACATCAAACAAGTATTGACACTCTTTTATAAGAATGTGTATCCGTCGTATTCTCATTTATTAGTTTCTCTTTCGTTTATGACTGCCTTATTAACTTTGCCAAAGGGATGCAATATTGCCTCTTATTTAATATTGTCTACCACTAGGTAATTTCAGATGATGTTCAATATTATTAATAACACATAAAAGTATATGTAATTAAGCCTTTATCTGGAATCCAAATGCGGCCCTGTGAATGTCGGTACATGTGTATAAGATAGGATAGGGTAAGTTATAGATTATATAGATTTAATTTACTATGACGGACAAATAAGATACAGTGTACCAAAACTCTTTAACAAAAGAGCATACAGTCATCGAAATAGGACAGTGGCATGCGTGGTTGTTCCTTGGCACATACTGCTTACTTGTCCTTATAGATAAAATAGGGTTCGGTATTGTCGAGAGTTTGCCTTATCCGACTTCATGACAATAGTGCGTTCATATATTTTTGATACAGTTATGTTTTTGTTTATTTACGCCACATTTCGCTATCTCACGGGGGCCAAGCAATTAACTGACAAAATCAACAACATTCCACGTCGTCGGGAAAAGTGTAATGGAGCTTGATGAAAGTAAATCTTCCTTGTCAGTATAAATGATGGCGTCAAGGTTTTTGGGGATAAGTCTGTGTCTGTAATGTTCATCGCATAACAAGATGAGATCTTTAATGAGGTAAATGTCAATGCAAACCACAGTTGCCGTGAAGGACTGGAGGTGAAGGTGAGGGGGTGTCAATCCTCACAATCGTCAGCGGAAATGAAATTATGGAGAGCGAGTTCACATGCAAACTCAGACAAGGCGTGTGTCTCATGTTGTTTGTCATAAATATTTGAAAGCAGATTTTGTTTCAATGATCACAGCATTTTCGTTGTATGTTAGTTTGTACAACACAACACCGGTCTGAAAATAAGTGGAGTCTGGACCAGAAAAACAAGTGATTGATATATTGAGCAAAGATTCGAGGCGTCGAGGTAGGATGACTTGCAATAAACCAAGTCACCGATCCGATCCAAGCTAGTTGCCTCTAATGACGATAGAGTGCTGACGATATATTTCAACCAAGATGACTACGATATCAAATACATTTGTACATGTACATTTCAAACATATCGCTAAAACGTTCAAATACAATAATCTTATAGTCAGAGATGATACCAGGTGTCGTGTGAAGGGATAGCGTGTTCTGACCTTCCGGTAGCGGGAGCAGCGGTAAGTGAAAGTCAACGTCACAGTCATGTTGACATTAGAAATCGTTCAAAGGAAAAAGGAGACATTTCATCTCAAATGGCTTGATCGGGAAATATTAAAAGTCGTCAAAAGCAAATTAGTCGTTTGTGGTATTAGAACAAGCCTGGGGTGTCCCCAAAAGCATCTGATGTTGTAATGCTGACTAAATAAGGGGCCCCTTGAGATCAATGCAAAAACAGAACAAACAAAATAGAAATACAGTTTTCAAACTTTGACAGACAACGTGTTATGTATAATGTAAGTTTTGTTGTATACGCTTACACGCATTTACATTAGATGCATAAAAACAAATCAATGTCGTTTGTTTAACATTGATATGCATGGATTTCAAACAAACTGACAAAGTCAGTGTTACATTTACTCTCGTGAACCGACCATTGAGGAGGTAATGTTGATAATAAGACATTTGACAGGCAGTTCCAGCACGGGATACTCTTTTCCTTCACAACTGGACCTCTGAAACGTCTACTTATTCAATCGAAAGAGAAATTAGAATAACACATCGTTTGTCAAACAGGAAAAGCGATATTTGATATTGATCAATGGCTTTGTGACGAAGGGAAATTGACTCAGTTTTTGAAATCAGCTTGATGTTTCTACTGCTAAATTTATCATTTCTTGATTGATGGCAAATTTGGACCATGTGGTAAAGGTTAGTTTGGAATCGAAAATCTTTTAATGACTTGTCGGCGGTGCTCTTTTGCCTCACTGAAAGAGAGACGATCTTGTCACAGCGTAAATGGGGCGCATCAGTCGACAGAGCATGTTTGTAAGGAAAGCTAGATTGATAATGAAAGGCGTTATTTTTTCGGTTCATTTCCGATTTAGGCAATGGGATCCCGTTTTGTTATTTGCAGTAGTTGCACATACCGCTCCTTGTGCGACTTTTTTTCTGGCATGTATTTTTTTTTTCTGAATCAATCACATGTGTCGTCATCGGTTAAAAGTTCCATGGGTTGTTAATGATCGGTTATAAAGTCGGCTAGAGTCACTAGCTCCAGGTTTTGGTGTCTTCATTTCACACATTTCTTAGCTACAAACAGCTGTCTACGAAACTTTCAAAGAGCGTCATGTTACAACTCTTGCTCAAAAGTTGTTTGATCAAGGTTACAACATTACAAGCTGTCTAAATAGTTGCATGGCAGACATATGGAGACATAAGGAGGACACATATGTATCAGTGATGTCGGATCAAGTTTCCTATTTTGACTTCTTCCACATGTTTGTACATATGTACCCGTGTTTGTGTCAAGTTAGCAGTTGACTATCCATTTGATAGTGATTCAATAATGTAGATATAGGGCCATAATGAACTGTGCTCATAACGGGGATTTTTTTGTGATTATCGAAAGTGTGTTTATTTCTATGGAGAATCAGGTTACCTGTAGATTTACCCGCTCAAAATCAAATTTGAAACCGAACGCGCAGTGATTTCAATCATCTGGTTGATCTATCAGAATCGATTATATTCCAAATTCGTGGTAACATGTACAGTGAAACCCTGTTAATCTGGATGGAATCGTTCACAAATAATTCGTCCGGATCAGAAAAGCCCAGATTAACGAATAGTGTTTTGTAATTTCCATTTAGCTCTAAAGAAACCGGAATTCGGGCGTCGCTTATTGAAAAGGTTCGGATTAACGAGATATGAATGTAGACAATATGACATCAGGTGAAAAGTACATATCCATGTCTTAAAGTGATGACCTACCGTTTTGACTAAATACGGTGAATACTAAAGAAGCCACTTGAAATAAATAGTTGAATGTGTTGAATAGTTGAATACTTGTTGAGTGAAAACACGTCATTCCGCCGATGACGCTTGCTTCTTACAGTACTGTCAATAGCTGCCAAATGGGCTTTTAAAGAAATGTCAATTTTCGCAGCGATAAACAGAGTTTTGATCAATGGGCGGTGTAAAGACATCATCCTCGTGAGGTTTTGCGCTGGTAAGATTATTTTATCCCTTCATATCACAGCCTGTTCTCTGCAGAAACATAACAGCAGATTTCATTTTAGAGCCGGAAGTAATGGTCCTGTCCCAGGAATTCGTGTTGCGGTTCATGTGAATACCTACATGCTTGACACAGTTGGCAATGCGAATATACTTTCCATGTAAAACTATCTTGCACTTTTTGCCTGCTTTGGATCAAACACTAAACTAATTTCACACTAAACATATAATCATCAAAGTAAAAACAAATCCAAGTTCAAAGGATTAGTATAAGATGGAAGACGAATGACGGTAATTTATACTTTAGGTATATAAGGTACAGTTGCAAGAACAAAGGGGTGGAGTGCACAGCCAAAGCCATGTGTAATCCAATTCCAGGGTGTCAGGGTATATATTGTCGAGAACAGATTGCGCAAACATCAGTCTTCCCTTTTCAAGGCCTACGAACCGACGTACCTAGCGTCGTTGTAACGTCTTCAGTGCACAAGCGTCTCGAGCAATATTGGTTGGAATACGTCATCGGAATATGACTGTGCTACATGTTCGAAATGATTTACGCCCATTGGAGCCTATAACTATGCCCTAATCCTACATATCCCCTACAAACACTAAAATTACGGACGGCACTATTAACCAACTTATGATCAATTGTTTTCGCTCTTCCATTCATGGTTATATGACCGCCTCCGTGGTCTAGTGGTAGAGCGTCCGCCCGGAGAGCGGAAGGTCCAGGGTTCGATCCCGGGCCGCGTCATACAAAAAGACGTTAAAAGATTGTACTTGTTGTTACCCTGTCTGGCGCTCGGCATTAAGGGGCTAAAACAAGGACTGGTCGGCTCGGAGTCAGTATACTGTGTCTGAGTGGGGTTTTCATGTTAAACTGCGGCATGGTATCTCAGTGAGCTAGCACTATAAATCGGCATCAGTCCGATCTAGTACAAGCAGCCACACACACACATACACGTGCATGCACGTCGCTATATAAGTGCAATAATCTTGGACGCGACGTTAAACCCAATTCCACCACCACCACCATGGTTATATGTACAACCTCCCTAAGTCTTTATTCACTTAAAATGTACCTACTATATATTAAATTTCCTATTCCCTTTCCTTTATCGCGACATCAGCATGTATCGCAATCGTGTTCTCATTTCTAGACTTAGATATTGAACCTTCTAAGCAATAAAATCGGAAACAAAATCCACAAACTCCACAATAGAGATGCAATCATAAAAAAGTTTAATAACGAAGTTTAATAATGAACAATTTGGCGTCATGTGACTTGGTTAGTATCCGTTTAAAAAGCCTCTTACAGAACGTGCAAAAAACGCGCCAGCAGATTACTTTCTGACAGTGATATATTAAACGTTCATTTTGTGATTTCTCAAAATCGACACAAGATTTGTTAATTGAAAAGGTGAAGGTGAGGTGAGGTGAGGTGAAATAGGGTTGAACGTCGCGTCTACGATTATTGCACTTATATAGCGACGTGCATGCACGTGTATGTGTGTGTATTTGTGTGGCTGCTTGTACTAGTACGGACTGATGCCGATTTATAGTGCTAGCACACGGAGATACCATGCCGCAGTTTAACATGAATACCCCACTCAAAACACAGTATACTGACTCCGAGCCGACCAGTCCTTGTTTAGCCCCTTAATGCCGAGCGCCAGACAGGGTAACAACAAGTACCATCTTTTAACGTCTTTTGGTTTGACGCGGCTGGGGATCGAACCCGGACCTTCCGCTCTCCGGGCGGACGCTCTACCATTAGACCCCGGAAGCGGTTGAAAAGGTAAATGGAATGCCGAAGGTTATGTATGTTAATGAATACAAGCTTTTTCACATCAAGATCTATAATTTAGAATATTTTGGAGGTTAACATTAGTTTGGAGGGACCATGGATTTGAATGAAAACTCATTTGTAGTCTATTGAAACGGCTACAGCAGTCACTGAAGGTGTCGCGGTGTCATAAATGGTCGCGACGGACGTCGACTTCTTACATAGAGCAGGTCTGTTTCTCGTGGGCAGTTTAAATGTCCTTGGACATCATGATAACCATGGCTGTTTCACTACATTGTAATTTGTCGTTTGATAGTGGTGTGGTTGGTGTTCTTGGGATTCAAACATTGTATCCATGGGGAAACAGAACCTAAAGGCTATCAATCTCCGTTGTTGTTTTCAGGACGAATTAGCTGCGAACGGCACCGTTCAGATTAACTGGGCTTCGTCATAATCATTTATATGTTCTTCTGTAGAAGGGCAAATGCAACCTTGGTCATATAATATATTCTTAAGCTTAAGTAACGAACTGATATGGTGATACAGACAGACGTCAATTTCATTTTCGGTATATGTAAATACATTACATTGCACGGGCTACTTCAGAACGTGACGCCTCACACACACTCATATAACTATACATTCTCCTTACCATCTGAAATATGACAGCCTAATAAAAACTCGTTTCTCGGAAATTGAGTTTATTGCATTGTTACACAGAGTGCAAGGGAATCTGAATTGTAGAATCTTTCCCTGGCAGAACAGAATCTCAAGAAAAGTTAATTGCCATCAATCATGTGTTCATTTCAGAGGCGAACAGGTGCGCGGTTATCACGCAGGCAGACATTGCAAATTAAAATGACACTTCCAATTCTGTCGTGGCGAGGCCCCAGGGGCTGTTCTTGAAAGATGACTAATTACTGAAGTAGAAGAACCTCCATCTAAGAGAGTGGTACGAAGGCCAAACGGAAATATTTCACTGATATAAGAAATGAAAACTAACCTATTTTCACAATGGATTGGGGGGCACGGATGGCCCAGTCGTCTAAGGCGCCGCGATTCGCTGTGCAGAGTTGCGTCCCTTGGGCACGCCAGTAACCTATGATTGTGGGTTCGAATCCCGGTTCGCCCCAATTATGTTTCTAGGTTTGTCAGCACCATACCCGTGGTCGTGGGTCTCACCGAAGTGGTAAACGTGTGAGACCTGCATCACTTCGGGCTTTCCTCCCACATTAAGCTGACACGCCTTGATATAACTGGAATACTGTTAAAAGCGGCGTTAAACCCAACTCACTCACTCACTCACAATGGATTGTAAGACTCACGGTGAGTGAGTGAGGTAATGAATGCGGACAGGTTGATTTGGATTTTGGTTTGTTGTTTTACGCCGTACTCAGCAATATTCCAGCTATACGACGGCGGTCTGTAAATAATCGAGTCTGGACCAGACAATCCATGCAGTCATTAATATCATGAGCACCAATCCACGCAATTGGGATCGATGACATGCATCAACCAAGTCCGCGAGCCTGACCACCCGAGCCAATGAGTCATCTTTTACGCCAAGCACAGTCAACTTTTACGGCTAGCATGGGTTGCTGAAGACCCATTCTACCCCGGATCTTCACGGGTCTTTCTCATATCTGCCTGTGTTGAGTGATTATTCCAGAACTAAACTGGAATAAGGTCGAGAAGGAAGTGGCGTGGTGCCGACAACGGTCACCATATCCAAATCAACCTGACCCGTGAAGATTCCAGCAAGAGGCACAAGCATGCTTATAAATAAATAATCAACACAAAACGGTAAGAAAACCTTTTTGAACCCCTCCGAATTTTAGCTTTTATTAATAAAACCTCCTGTGAGAACTTTTACTTTTTTCAAAGTACAAAGTCATCATATGTTGTCTTTTGTAGTTTCTGAAACTTTGCAAAATTACTGGGGGTTAAATTGATTTAAATGTCTAGACACCACCGTCCTCACTGTCTTCATAGGCGGATCGGGGGGTGGGGGTGGGGGGTGGCGGGCGGCGGGCACACACCCTTTTGAAAACCAATATTTAGTATGTTGTAGGCAGAACAATTTTCTGAGATAGGATTTTGATATGTTGGACCCCTTCCTTCCTTCCAACAGTGTTGGATCCGCCCTTGGTCGTTATTCCCTTCACCGTCAGAATTGTCTCCTGTGACGGAACTTGATTCTCCTATAAAGTTACCCTGTCTCGAGCCGCAAGACTGCTAACTGTACAAGGGGCAGTTATCTTGGGTTTCTTTGTTGTCGGAAACTGCAACCACAGTCACTCAAAATGTCACTTCGATTACCTGAAAGCATAACCATTAATTTTAATTATGACATGATGTGTTCCCGTGTTGTTTCTGGTGAACAAATGACTTGCCTTTGTATGTGTTTGTGACTGTGCCATCGTTGGGCAGGATACGCTCGTGAACAGCTGGTCACATCACTAGTTTAAGTGTTCATGATACAGTCGGATTCGTACAATTGACTCTGCTTTCCGGCAGAGATATTGACATCAGCTCGAAACAACCCAACAAAAACATACAAAAATATAAGGTCTCGTTCTAACAATACATACATTTTACGTGGTTGTTTTTTACACTTTACTTGAAGGCATCAATCTTACATATAATATCTTTTGTTTGTTTGTTTGTTTAACGCTGCACACAGCAATATTCCAGCTATATGACAGCGGCCTGTAAGTAATCGAGTCTGGACCAGACAATCCAGTAAATGCCATTATGAGCATCGATCCACGCAATTTGGATACGAAGACATGCATCAACCAAGTCCGCGAGCCTGACCACCCGATCCCGTTAGTCGCCTCTTACGACAAGCATAGTCGACGCTTACGAAGCACGGGTTGCTGAAAACCTATTCAACCAAGGATCTTCACGGGTCTACACTGCTTTTAGCAATATTCCAGCAATGTATTATACATAATACAATGTACACTAAATTCCAAAAGAAACGCAGACCCCGAAGTATGGACATCGGCACATGAGATTCGCCGCTGACGATCGACGCACCTCGTTTGCCAACACAGGCCTGTGGTGAGTTCGACCCGTGAAGATTCCGGGGTAGAATAGGTCTTCAGCAACCCATGCTTGCCGTAAAAGGTGACTATGCTTGTTGTAAAAGGCCACTAACGGGATCGGGGGGTCAGGCTCGCTGACTTGGTTGATGCATGTCATCGATCCCAGTGGCGTGGATCGATGCTCATAACATTAATCACTGGATTGTCTGGTCCAGACTCGATAATTTACAGACAGCCGTCATAAAGCTTGAATATTGCTGAGTGCGGCGTAAAACAACAAACCAACCCACCAACTGTGGTGAGTTCCAACTGTCTCCCAGGTCAGTAGTTGTGGATGGGTGGAAGGTGGTGTGGGTGGGTAGAAGGTGGTGTTGGAGCAAGTGATAACCCCGACGTGC
This sequence comes from Haliotis rufescens, assembly GCF_023055435.1. NCBI lineage: Eukaryota > Metazoa > Mollusca > Gastropoda > Lepetellida > Haliotidae > Haliotis > Haliotis rufescens. Next base: position 27,904,630 of record NW_025964361.1, read on the forward strand.
AATAAGACGGTAGAGTGAGTGAGTGAGTTGGGCTTAACGTCGCTTTAACAGTATTCCAGTCATATCACGGCGTGTCAGCTTAATGTGGGAGAAAAGCCCGAAGTGATGCAGGTCTCAGACGTTTACCACTTCGGTGAAACCCACGAGCACGGGTATGGTGCTGACAAACCTATAAAAACATAATCGGGGCGAACCGGGATTCGAACCCACAGTCATAGGTTTCTGGCCCGCCTAAGGGACGCAGCTCTGCACAGCGAATCGCGGATAAGTCGGTAGAATATTAGTGAGGAATATCTGTATATCTCTCGTCACTCGTGGTGGCGTCATACCAGCTTCAATCATGCCCCATGCTCGAAGCCGATCGTTTGTGCCTTATCAGTGCATGGTGGTGCATTTCGTGTCACTATTGTCGCGTTGTTCAAATCACTCGAGGCGGTGTAATGAAATGCTCTGTCATCTTCTTCTCTTCCGAAAAGCCAGACAGATGACGATCGACCACGTGGATAAAGGCATATATGCACGGTTGTGCACGGACACATTGTAACGTATTATATTCATTATTATAATATACATTTTATTACCTTTGTTTTTTCTGCTTTGTACGACCGCTTCCGTGCTCTGGTAGATAGCGCTGTTGCCCGAAGAGCGGAATGTCGAGGTTCGATCCTCGGCCGGGTCACACCAAAAGACGTCAAAAGTTTGTATTTGTTGTTACCCTGCCTGTCGCTCGGCATTAAGGGGAAAACACAGCGCCATGGTTTCAAAGTTGGTTACCACGAAGAAACGGCATAGTTTTGAAAGAAGTGAAACCCCTAAACACGTCCTTATTGAAAATGAGGCCTTCCTTGCATATTCAAGTCACTCCCGGCTTTGAACTAGATTGCGTCCAAGTACTTCATAGTAATAAACTATATTTAAACAAAATGCATCCAAGATAGTTACAATAACAATAGTCAATAGTCTACTTTAACAACATGATCTAAGCAATGCTGCCACAGTTCAGGTTTAATTGTTGATATTTCTTTATCTGAAATGTTTTTCACATCTTTCAGTTTCAATGAAACATTCTTTTTAGCTGCTGATTCCGTGACATTACACCAAATGAGTACTCACGGGTTCAGGTCACAGTGATATGGGGGCAGGCGGAAGACTTCATGAAAACTGTTATTCAAAATTGTATCTATTACGTACACTGGTAATGGTTTGTTTGTCAAAATGACTTCAGATCTTTGGTTTGGTGACCTTCTCTGGGTGCACTAAACCGTTCCTTGACTAACAGAATATGTCTGCTTTTTCAAAGCCGACGTTGGAGTTTTTTTCATTTGGATCTCTGACACTTTGATCTGGTGCGTCGTCCATCACAACTAAACTCTTGTCTGGGAGAGCAGGAAGAAGCCGTTCCGTTAAATGTTCTGTAAAAACTGTGGATTTCATTCCACTGTGGTAGTCGCGTCCGTCACAGCCTGGTAGGAAATTCAAGTGAGACCCACTTACAATATTAAATTATTACAATAATAAGTCTCACTCCTGTCCCTGGTGGTATCTAACGATTTGGACTTTTTCCACGTTTCATCAAGATAAATACAAGTAACTTTGTAGCCCTCTTGTTGTAATTAGTCTGTCTGATTGTAATACCATGTACAGTACGTGTAAAACGTGTTTGAATGTACACGTTCTACTGTTATATCACACTGAGCATATGTTACGCACAGAAAGATCCATATGTTATAGTCGGTGTTTATTTAAATTTGGGGATTGAAGTATATGTGTCTAATGCAAATGCATTAACCGGTTTTATCAGAGTACATGTAATGCACTTCATTTTGTGATTAACGTTAACTGTGTGGCTATACTAATCAGGACGTCACTTCAGACAAGTGCATGGTATGTGCTTTCTATCCAAGTACATGTACATGTACATACATCAGCTGTGATATAACCAGTGTCAAAGTTGTATTCATCAAACCACTACATAAGTATATGCTAGTATATAAATGTATGTATGTAGATTTGTACAAGAGACACGATGCAAGTTGATCATAAATCAAATATTCATATTGTAAGAATATTTAATGACTGCATTATTATAGCAGGAATATATTACATTTATTTATCAAACATGTACCTGCAATCCATTCACAGTGTAGCATCATAGTATAAATTGTACGTATGGAGACTATTGCCATGGTCTGCCACGCGTTGACGGCGTGATACTCCCATAAAACTCCTAATTAGTGCCATCAAGCAATAAAATAGATTATTTGTGAATTATTTGAAAATTAATCGCCAATTATTTACAAATTAGTCGCGAATTAGTCGCAAATTAGTCGCGAATTATTTGCAACTTATCCGCGGATTTTTCGCAATTATACTGCAGAACCCGATAACAGTTGCGTGCTGTATTCTCTGGCGTCCTCTGTTTGAGCTGTATACGCAGGCCCCTCCGTTTGTCAAACACAATGAATTTCCAAATCCCTGAAGTTAAACTGTAGCGATAGTGTTGTCACTAAGTGCCAATGGACAAGCACTTCCAACATGGTGAATGCGTCTCTGTGGTCTTAGTCGTACTTTATATAAACCCATGGTGCTTGGTACGTCCCGAACACATTGATCAGAGTACGTACATAAAGAATGTTTATGCACATACCAACATCCCATTTTGGGAACAATTTATCAAATTACGAACATGACGGACTGCTTTCGTCTGGCCTCTTGGAATGTAGTATGTACCTGTCTGCTGGTAAACTATTTACGCCTTTCTAATTGTAATTCATTTCAAGCATCAACGACAAGTTGTAGTACACGTTTAAGCCATGTGTTATTTATATCAATACCTTGCAGGCTAAAAGAGTGTCATACGCTGAGCAGATCCTCGTTAATGTCCAGCAGATGTCACTGTTTTGTAGAGAAGTTGAAGTGCCTGTTATTTTCTTTTATTTAAATGATATGGTCATGAAAATGATGAAAAATGTGTCCCCAGGTTTTCATCTTTTCACCGGGCATGCTGGATGTTGTATCTTGACCTACAATGTCTGTCTTCGCCTTTCAGAGAAAACCTTGATTCGCTGACTGAACAGATATTCCGCTATTAATGTATTAATGGCAATAAAACCGTATGGGACATGTTTGTAATCAAACAACATAAAACAATTAATACCTAACTCAGACAATCGTTCTGAATTCAAAATGACACCCGGTGTTCTCGAAATTTGGGATGATGTCCTGCCGCTAAAACACGTGCCGTACGTGGCGCTATTTGACCGTACCCACGGCAGTACGGCCGAGGTGTTATTGGCCAGCAAAGATGTGACTCCTTGCGTCATGATTGATGCTATCCTGACATTATTTCGAGCACATATTTTTGAGCGATAACGTGTAAGTGATGAAAAACAGACGTTTTATTACTCACCCCGGTGTGTCCAGGTCGACTTAATCGTATCATATAGTCAACTTTGTCAGTTCATACTATTTTCTTACTGATTGTGAGACTAGTATCAATATGTAACTGCACAGATACTCCTCACGGAGAACGTGATACGTAGTTCTTGCAAAGAACGGCTCATGTGTTCGAATAAGTCATAACAAGTTTAATGCTACCGGGATAGGAAAAAAGCATACCCCATCTCTCGCTTTTTGAAATACTGTCATACTTTACTGTCAGTAGGCCATGAGATGTGATCTGTCTCATCGCGTGTCATGACACTTAATATGTTTCAATCCAAAAACAAAATATCAGCGCCACTGGGTTACAAGACGGATTTAATTCTGTGGCAATTCAGTCAGTCAGTCAGTCAGTCAGTCAGTCAGTCAAAGTAACACTGTGATTTTAATTTATCTTGGCCAACCAAATGGTTGAAAGGTACGACCATGTCCATCCGGTGTGTCATGACTGACGTTCGTCTTTGAAGTATGAAGAAATACATATGTATGATACTGATCTTCTACACAGGCAAACCAATTCAAAGGCACATATATATATATATATATATATATATATATATATATATATATATATTTGCCTGTGTAGAAGATCAGTATCATACATATGTATTTCTTCAAACCAAGCTCAGAAATTCACTCACGCTACCATATATATATCTGAGTTTGGTTTAACGCCGCTTCAAATACTATTTCAGTTATAATATAAAAGTTACATGTGGGAGGAAAAGCCATAAGTCAATTTGTAACTGAATACCAACGGAGGAAGGCATTAATGAAGGGGCGTGAGAGTGTACCTAGAAATAGTATTAATTGGACAAAGACCCGTGGGGATTCTGGAATAGAATTGTTCCCAATATGTATGCTGGTCGTAAAATGCAATCAGGGAGTCAGGCTCGATGTCTTGGTTGAAAAGCGTGTCATCGTACACCGATAGTGTTAATCTTTTTTGATACTATCTTACGCTGAATTGTCTGGTCTCGATTATTTACAGGCCACTGTCATGTAGCTGGAATATTGTAAAATAACAGTAACACACACGCACGCACGCACGCACGCACGCACGCACGCACGCACGCACGCACTTGTTCAGAGTAGGTTTGGTCATATCGAAACTTTTAAGTCTGAGTGGATAACGGTAATTATCATGAAAATCGTGATAATGAAGAAGATGAATTAGTCAAATATATTACGGCGCGTTTGCGTTTTGTTGGGAAAAAACGTCGAGTGAAATCCACAAACACGAGTACGGGGCTGCCAAACCGTTGAGCGTAGCGAATCAGGAAATCATAACATCCTGGCACGTCTACAGGACGCAACTCTGTACATCGAGTATTGGCGCTTTCGGGGGGCTGAACAATCAGTCACGAATCTTAAGGGCGTATCTTGGCTTCCAACGTACGACCAGCTAATCCAACACAGGATGCACTTTTGCACAGATTATAATGTAGTACTAGTAGTAGTAGTAGTAGTAGTAGTAGTAGTAGTAGTAGTGCGGTGGATGATCCTAGTATATATTCTGCATTTAAATTTACCATTGAAAAGCTAGAACAAGCTATACTTGTCACAAATATGCAAAATGTTTACAAATAGTTAGATTGAATAGAAACTTTGATTACACAGATATAATTGTTGATAAGATGCAATTTCCATAATTGGTACCCTCTTGCCTAAAAACACGTCCATCTATCCCTACTGGAGATCATATCTCGAATATAATCCAAGTGGATGCAATGTGGTTGTAAATGACTTTGCGGTCTTTCAATTTCGATAGGGAAGCATTGCTGCTCAAAGAAGTAGTCCTTAACAAGGAGATCTAAACAAAATCAGGAGCTGATTGATGTCAAGTCAACCCCGGATATGAAGAGCTCAGTGGTGCATTTAAACTCAGTTCGTTATATTGAACATTCGCCATTTACACGAACAATGATGTTGATTATCAATGCTGTTACATTAGAACCGACTGTCTTCATCCGGAATTGAGGCTACGTGACATTGGCAGCACCACAGGACGGATGGTCACTTAATGGCTTCTTGCAGATACATATACATAATGTTAGCCTTCTTATGTCCTCATCCCTTAAGTGTTACTAGTGTACATTATGGAAGTGTAACTAAAATGGCACCCCGTTAATCCGCACCCTGTACATCCGGGAGCCCTGTTTTCCACCTGATGACTCAGTCTGTCTAGAGCGTCTTCGTGTACTTAAAGGAGAGACGTACACTTTTTTGGTTAATGAGTGTCGTTGTACAAATGTATACTAACTGCCGACATGTCTACTGTATGATATGTGTCAATACTAACAAAATATGAGAAACATGATCAGCGCTATTTGACGTAAGCGTGTCATCAACATATTTCTTCACGTCAGATAATGGCAAGTGTATTATAGTCGGTATAAACATTACAATCGATCAAATTTTAAAATCGTTTATATCCATGACAGTAATGTATTCCCTTAGGTAATTATCTAAGTGCTTGATATTATGACAAGTAACATGTTACCAGAAGGTCAAAGGCCTCACTTTCATTTCGTATCACTTTGAATTAATCAACATCTTTTGTGAGATGGAGACTGACTGGAGACACTAATGGCGACACAGGGACGATTCTGCCCACCAGCTTCCCCCACAATGACATCCAGTAGAAACTGTTACCTATTTTTGCAAATGTTTTTTCCTTCATCCTCGCTGTGGCTTGTTCCTCGGGGACTTTGCAAAATGATGGCTGTAAATTTAGATTGTCGTTGAAATAAATCCCGTAAATCACCATTGTTAGTTCCCCTGGGCAAACATTCCATTTCCAAGTATCTTGAACCGATTACATATATGCAAAAGCATTTCTTTAAATAAATATTACTGTCAGTGCTTTTCCATCAGAACTGCAATATTCTACATATTTGTGCAATGTGGGAAATGTATAAAATGCACTCATAATCCAGGAGCTAGAATCAGGAGAAAAAATTACGACGAAGCACACATAGGATTTGGAAGGTCATTTCTAGTCCTGATGTGCCAACAAAAGGTCGTCTTTTTTAAAGAGGTCAATGCTTTAGATGGGTGTTTTCGTTTCGAAGTTTTTGAAGTAACTTGAAGGTATGTGATTATTTGTCTTTAGATGAACAAATATTCATAAACGGTATTTGCAATTTTATACACCAGTTACATATTATTTTGGTATAATCATGAATGATTTTTCCATGACTTTGGGAAATACTCGATTCTGATTGTTCACTCAAAGTTATCAAACAACAAACACCAGCTGTGACGAAACAACCGATTTGACGACCGTATCATCGGGGAGATGCAAAGTCTCCGTTCTCCGTCATCGTCGGACGGCACTTTAAATTTCTAATGATCATATGCATAATCAATAGTACATGTTGTAAAATGCAGATATGCGGTAACTACAATATTCAATGTATGTCTTACAATCCGTTTAATGCAGAACGATAGAAATCCACTGAGAGAGTGTATTTAAGGTTTGGGGACATCAGAGAGCTGGAGCAATTCACTAGTTTGACTTGTACATATTTGTTTGAGGTGAACAGTTGACTTGGATTTGCACATGTTTGTGACATATGCGTCCTGTTGGGCGGGATACGCTCACCCTTTCGCGACCACCTGGTATCATCACTACCTGTTGGTGTTGCATAAACAGATGTTAATATCTAGTCTGAAGATCTCTTTTGATTAATGAAAGAGCTTTGTTGCTTGGATTTATTGAAATTTGGTACATATATGACGCCATATTTTCAGCGTCACAATGAACGGTGTGACGTCATAATAGTGACGTGAGATTAAAACAGTCTTCTTTAGAGTTGCCCACCTCATGCTGGCAAGCGAAATACACAGCTGTGCTACATACTTCCGTTGCCTAATGGTTCAAGCGTTCGCTCGTCACGCCGAAGACCCGGGTTCGATTCCCGACATGGGTACAATGTGTGAAGCCTATTTCTGGTGTCCCCTGCCGTGATATTGCTTGAATATTGCTAAAAGCGGCGTTAAACCATACTCACTCACTCACTCACTGTTTTCACCTCCGTTGTATTGTTTGAACATTGCTAAAAGCGGCCCATGTCACTCACTCACTCACTCACTGTTTTCACCTCCGTTGTATTGCTTGAACATTGTTAAAAGCGGCCCATGTCACTCACTCACTCACTCACTCACTGTTTTCACCTCCGTTGTATTGATGGAACATTGCTAAAAGCGGCCCATGTCACTCACTCACTTTTGTGGTTTCTCTATTGAGAAAGTTGAGACGGTGTATATCACTAAACTATTCCATGATCTATATACTGGGCTCTGTATGTGCCACGTAAACATGCCATAAGATTTTGCATTGTTCGCCCCAGATTACTCGAAATATTACAGCCTGGAATTTCAGATCAATAGTTATGACAGTTGTCAAATGTGTACGAAGTTTCTGAGTCAGTGTTGCGGTAGAGTCACTTCTTCGAATCCCTCTCGGTCTTTCGTACCCTCGAGGTTTTACTCATTTACACATTACAGCACGTTACAATATCGAATGTTTCATGGGTAATAAAAGAACACACGGAATGCGAATCAGAAACGTGACATGTTACCGATACATATAGACCTGATAAAACAGACAATCAAATAGTGCTTCACAGAATGAATGTATTAATAACAGAAAAGTTTAAAGGTTAAATGTTATATGATGGTAACAAAAAAGACTTGCCCATAAGTTTACCAGTTAGATTAGTTTCAGGCCGCCGTTGTATGGCAGAAAAACTGATGTGCGGCGTCAGACACACAAAAAAACACTTACTTTGTCATGATCATGCAAATGGTTTTGAGTGGCGGGTGCGAGTGGGAGGTGAGGTGAGGTGGGGAGAAATGGGGTTTAACGTCGCGTCGATGATTATTGCACATACAGCGACGTGCATGCACGTGTGTGTGTGTGTGTGTGTGTGTGTGTGTGTGTGTGTGTGTGTGTGTGTGTGTGTGTGTGTGTGTGTGTGTGTGTCTGTGTCTCTGTGTCTCTGTGTGTGTGTGTGGCTGTGTGTGTAGCTGCTCGTTCTGGTCCGGACTGATGCCGATTTATAGTGCTAGAACACTAAGATACCATGCCGCTTTTTAACATGAATAACCCAATCAGACACAGTATATTCACTCCGAGTCGACCAGTCCTCGTTTAATGACGAGCGCCAGACAGGGTAACAACAATTACCTTCTTTTAACGTCTTTTGGTATGACGCGGCCTTGATAGAACCCCAGACCTTCCGCTCTCTTGTGTTTCAAGGCGGGCAAGCGTTTGAGCTATTCATACTGGGAGTTTAACTCGCCAGGTACTATGTATTTTCAGATGTTTGTGATACTATCCTTGATTATCGAGTGTATTATATATCCATCCTATTAAAATACATAATTTGTTCTACACGCTACATTTGCCCGAGAGTCACCGTCCAATCTCGATTGAAAGTTCTATCTCATGTATATAAACGGCGTAATCCCACCAACAATTGCACGTATTTACAGTATATGTGTATGGGGTTAAATGTCGTGTCCAAGACTATTGCACGTACATACCGACGTGCATGTGTGTGTATGTGTGGCTAATTGTGCCAGTCCGGAGTGATGCCGATTTTATAGTGCTAATACACTCCGATACCATGCCGCAGTTTAACATGAATATCCGACTCAGACAATGTGTGCTGATCATCATGGCAGAAGCTCTACCACTAGACCACTGAGGCGGTCGCTACCGGTAGAGAAGCAAACACTTACCCTTTTCGCGGACACCTGTTATTATCGCTGACTTTCAAGGATCCATTCATTATTTTCACCACTATGTTGCCCTTTTCGCAGAAATGAATCTGTTTCCACAGATAATAGAGATTGATTAGTCTCTGGCGTCGACGTTATACATTTTTTAATTAATAAGTGGTTTAAGTGCAAGATCAAAATTGATGGCATTTCAAACATTTAATTTTGTGCTCACATGTAATGTATGTTCAATGCGACTTCATCAATTTTTTAATAAATGATACATATTTCACAAATAAAGTATAATCAAAATAAAGCAAATCAATCAGTTACATTAATTCAACAAATTGAGAACTAGTGCAAGAAATTCATTATGAAAGTAATTTCTTGTGCCTAATCTATATTCAATGCATTTTCTTTCAAATTACTTATTAATAATAATGCTATATTTGTGATCCTGGTGTCTAATTACATATCTCGACGGCCCTGTCTCAGCGATCGTTTCATCTGTCTGTACGTAATCAAATTTTCACGTACATATAAATGATTATTAGCTCCAAGTAATAAGGGTCAGACTACGACAAATATTGGCTATGGTACCAGACGAACGTGAGTCCTTTACTGTGTAAAATACTCTATATTGAGCTTAATCTACGTAGCTAGTTTAATCTTGCCCTGCTGGTTTACGAGTTGGCCAATAAATAGGTACATCTTGAAGCCGACAATGTGCCATGGGGAATTACGGCTTTTCAGCCATACGTCATATACGTTCTGTAGAACAAGATTAATATGTATATACGACCGATGTGTAATTACTCATTGTCATACAAATATTATTGCATTGTTCATTACACGTATACGACATGATGAATGCTGTATTTATTTGTCGGTGTGTTTACTGTGCAAATTGACTCACGTCAACAGCGGACGCGAAAACGTTGCGATCGGTTTTGAGATGGAGACGTCACTTCCGAAAGGAAGATGGAGATGGGTCGACAACATTATTGTAGTAGACATACGGGTATGAATGATGTACTGGCTAAACGAGAAGGTTTCTAACTGACTGTCTCCTCTCCGATACATGCGTGTACGTGCAGGTGGCCGTATCGAGTTAACGAATTATGATGCCACCGCTTCAGTTATATCATAGCAGTTCAGCTGAAGTGGGACGGAAGCCGGAAGTGATTCTGGTCTCAGACGTTTACAACTTCGATGAAACCTATGAGCCCAGGTATGGTGCTTAAGAACATGGAAACAAAGTTAGGACAAATCAGGGATTAAGTCCACGATCATAGGTGTTTGGCACGACTTAGGGACGCAGCTATTCACAGCATATTGCGGCACCTCACACGACTGAGTAAATATATGGCGTTAAATTGGAAGACGTACGATGTATTCAAAACTACCACAATAGTTTCAGCACTTCTATAGCTCATCCTTAATTGTACATATCATGCTGGAACTCCAAGACCTGTTGTAGACATTTGGCGCCTCTGGGCTTGCACACATCCCGGTGTCCGTAATCAAAGGATTATGGTTTCACATATCAGAAGAGACAATTTCCAATCCCTGAAATACCTCATTACAGACAGGATTTCAATCTTATACAGTGATCCCTTCAAGCTTTCATGTTTTACTACACATCTTATCTTGGAAGCTAATACACTGAGATTTTTCTGCTGATTAGTTTCAAGAATCTCAGGATAATTTCATTTCTCTAATACTTGCCATGTGCGTAAAGAAGAGGCTGTATGAACAACATCTTGTAATTTTCTTTCGTCGTGAAACAGGTTAAATAAAAATCTGAGTTTGAAACTAACATAAAGACATTGAGGTATGTGGTATGCCAGATTATATTTTTAGTAATAAAAATATGGTTAACACTCTCAATAACAATAATAAATAGAAACTATAATAATAAACATAGCGGTAGGATTTTGTTCGCCTAGCTCATACTCAAATTGTATCATGAAGACACAAGACGCATTTGATCACCATCAATAACTACCGAGAGATTACAGAACCATGAGCAAATTCGACTTATCTAATCCTTGTAGATTGTTTGCCGTGGCAACTTAGTAGAATTTCGATTTGTAACTATTTCTACAAACCAATATTAGAATTTTGATGGTATCCCCATCAAAGTTCAACTTATCCTCCAGTTTCAGGGACATGGTCCAAACAAAAACAGTCCGCGTTGCCTGATTAACATGTTGAGACAGGCCTAAGTACAGGAACACCCATTAAATCATTTAGCATGGGAACATTCCTTTACGCCGCAATATTCGAGATAAATGAAACAGGTCTAAAATAGTCGCTAAGGCAGACCATCGGTCAATTCAAAAGTTCGTGCTACAGTGTTATCCGATCAGCCAGCAAGTAAAGGTTTGTGACCAAACGGCCCACATTTACATCTTATCCTGGGGCTCAATCTTACCCATAAGTTCACATGAGAGTGGTACATACATGTAGTGCCCCATTGCACTCCATCAACACACCTCATGTCATCACCTCAGCAACCCGATTCGGGGATTTCGAGTGAGACAAGGTCCACAGCATCCTCTCAGGACTAGAAGCGAATGTGTACGAAGTTTCTGAGTCAGTGTTGCGGTAGAGTCACTTCTTCGAATCCCTCTCGGTCTTTCGTACCCTCGAGGTTTTACTCATTTACACATTACAGCACGTTACAATATCGAATGTTTCATGGGTAATAAAAGAACACACGGAATGCGAATCAGAAACGTGACATGTTACCGATACATATAGACCTGATCAAACAGACAATCAAATAGTGCTTCACAGAATGAATGTATTAATAACAGAAAAGTTTAAAGGTTAAATGTTATATGATGGTAACAAAAAAGACTTGCCCATAAGTTTACCAGTTAGATTAGTTTCAGGCCGCCGTTGTATGGCAGAAAAACTGATGTGCGGCGTCAGACACACAAAAAAACACTTACTTTGTCATGATCATGCAAATGGTTTTGAGTGGCGGGTGCGAGTGGGAGGTGAGGTGAGGTGGGGAGAAATGGGGTTTAACGTCGCGTCGATGATTATTGCACATACAGCGACGTGCATGCACGTGTGTGTGTGTGTGTCTGTGTGTGTGTGTGTGTGTGTGTGTGTGTGTGTGTGTGTGTGTGTGTGTGTCTGTCTGTCTGTCTGTCTGTGTCTGTGTCTCTGTGTCTCTGTGTGTGTGTGTGGCTGTGTGTGTAGCTGCTCGTTCTGGTCCGGACTGATGCCGATTTATAGTGCTAGAACACTAAGATACCATGCCGCTTTTTAACATGAATAACCCAATCAGACACAGTATATTCACTCCGAGTCGACCAGTCCTCGTTTAATGACGAGCGCCAGACAGGGTAACAACAATTACCTTCTTTTAACGTCTTTTGGTATGACGCGGCCTTGATAGAACCCCAGACCTTCCGCTCTCTTGTGTTTCAAGGCGGGCAAGCGTTTGAGCTATTCATACTGGGAGTTTAACTCGCCAGGTACTATGTATTTTCAGATGATTGTGATACTATCCTTGATTATCGAGTGTATTATATATCCATCCTATTAAAATACATAATTTGTTCTACACGCTACATTTGCCCGAGAGTCACCGTCCAATCTCGATTGAAAGTTCTATCTCATGTATATAAACGGCGTTAATCCCACCAACAATTGCACGTATTTACAGTATATGTGTATGGGGTTAAATGTCGTGTCCAAGACTATTGCACGTACATACCGACGTGCATGTGTGTGTATGTGTGGCTAATTGTGCCAGTCCGGAGTGATGCCGATTTTATAGTGCTAATACACTCCGATACCATGCCGCAGTTTAACATGAATATCCGACTCAGACAATGTGTGCTGATCATCATGGCAGAAGCTCTACCACTAGACCACTGAGGCGGTCGCTACCGGTAGAGAAGCAAACACTTACCCTTTTCGCGAACACCTGTTATTATCGCTGACTTTCAAGGATCCATTCATTATTTTCACCACTATGTTGCCCTTTTTGCAGAAATGAATCTGTTTCCACAGATAATAGAGATTGATTAGTCTCTGGCGTCGACGTTATTCATTTTTTAATTAATTAGTGGTTTAAGTGCAAGATCAAAATTGATGGCATTTCAAACATTTAATTTTGTGCTCACATGTAATGTATGTTCAATGCGACTTCATCAATTTTGTAATAAACGATATATATTTCACATATAAAGTATAATCAAAATAAAGCAAATCGATCAGTTATATTAATTCAACAAATTGAGAACTAGTGCAAGAAATTCATTTTGAAAGTAATTTCTTGTGCCTAATCTATATTCAATGCATTTTCTTTCAAATTACTTATTAATAATAATGCTATATTTGTGATCCTGGTGTCTGATTACATATCTCGACTGCCCTGTCTTAGCGATCGTTTCATCTGTCTGTACGTAATCAAATTTTCACGTACATATAAAAGATTATTAGCTCCAAGTAATAAGGGTCAGACTACGACAAATATTGGCCATGATACCAGACGAACGTGAGTCCTTTACTGTGTAAAATACTCTATATTGAGCTTAATCTACGTAGCTAGTTTTATCTTGCCCTGCTGGTTTACGAGTTGGCCAATAAATAGGTACATCTTGAAGCCGACAATGTGCCATGGAGAATAAGGCTTTTCAGCCATACGTCATATACGTTCTGTAGAACAAGATTAATATGTATATACGACCGATGTGTAATTACTCATTGTCATACAAATATTATTGCATTGTTCATTACACGTATACGACATGATGAATGCTGTATTTATTTGTCGGTGTGTTTACTGTGCAAATTGACTCACGTCAACAGCGGACGCGAAAACGTTGCGATCGTTTTTGAGATGGAGACGTCACTTCCGAAAGGAAGATGGAGATGGGTCGACAACATTATTGTAGTAGACATACGGGTATGAATGATGTACTGGCTAAACGAGAAGGTTTCGAACTAACTGTCTCCTCTCCGATACATGCGTGTACGTGCAGGTGGTCGTATCGAGTTAACGAATTATGATGCCACCGCTTCAGTTATATCATAGCAGTTCAGCTGAAGTGGGACGGAAGCCGGAAGTGATTCTGGTCTCAGACGTTTACAACTTCGATGAAACCTATGAGCCCAGGTATGGTGCTTAAGAACATGGAAACAAAGTTAGGACAAATCAGGGATTAAGTCCACGATCATAGGTGTTTGGCACGACTTAGGGACGCAGCTATTCACAGCATATTGCGGCACCTCACACGACTGAGTAAATATATGGCGTTAAATTGGAAGACGTACGATGTATTCAAAACTACCACAATAGTTTCAGCACTTCTATAGCTCATCCTTAATTGTACATATCATGCTGGAACTCCAAGACCTGTTGTAGACATTTGGCGCCTCTGGGCTTGCACACATCCCGGTGTCCGTAATCAAAGGATTATGGTTTCACATATCAGAAGAGACAATTTCCAATCCCTGAAATACCTCATTACAGACAGGATTTCAATCTTATACAGTGATCCCTTCAAGCTTTCATGTTTTACTACACATCTTATCTTGGAAGCTAATACACTGAGATTTTTCTGCTGATTAGTTTCAAGAATCTCAGGATAATTTCATTTCTCTAATACTTGCCATGTGCGTAAAGAAGAGGCTGTATGAACAACATCTTGTAATTTTCTTTCGTCGTGAAACAGGTTAAATAAAAATCTGAGTTTGAAACTAACATAAAGACATTGAGGTATGTGGTATGCCAGATTATATTTTTAGTAATAAAAATATGGTTAACACTCTCAATAACAATAATAAATAGAAACTATAATAATAAACATAGCGGTATGATTTTGTTCGCCTAGCTCATACTCAAATTGTATCATGAAGACACAAGACGCATTTGATCACCATCAATAACTACCGAGAGATTACAGAACCATGAGCAAATTCGACTTATCTAATCCTTGTAGATTGTTTGCCGTGGCAACTTAGTAGAATTTCGATTTGTAACTATTTCTACAAACCAATATTAGAATTTTGATGGTATCCCCATCAAAGTTCAACTTATCCTCCAGTTTCAGGGACATGGTCCAAACAAAAACAGTCCGCGTTGCCTGATTAACATGTTGAGACAGGCCTAAGTACAGGAACACCCATTAAATCATTTAGCATGGGAACATTCCTTTACGCCGCAATATTCGAGATAAATGAAACAGGTCTAAAATAGTCGCTAAGGCAGACCATCGGTCAATTCAAAAGTTCGTGCTACAGTGTTATCCGATCAGCCAGCAAGTAAAGGTTTGTGACCAAACGGCCCACATTTACATCTTATCCTGGGGCTCAATCTTACCCATAAGTTCACATGAGAGTGGTACATACATGTAGTGCCCCATTGCACTCCATCAACACACCTCATGTCATCACCTCAGCAACCCGATTCGGGGATTTCGAGTGAGACAAGGTCCACAGCATCCTCTCAGGACTAGAAGCGAATGAATGCATCGGAATACGCCTCCGTGGTTTAAAGGTAGAGGTAGAGCATCTGCCCGGAGAGTGGAAGGTCGGGGTTCGATCCCCGGCCGCGTCATAACAAAAGACGCCAAAAGATGGCACTTGTTGTTTGCCTGCCTGACACTTTGCATTTAGGACTGGTCGGCTAGGATTCAGTATACTGTATCTGAGTGGGGTATTTATGTATTTCAGTAGGCTAGCACTATAAAATCGCCATTAGTCCGGACTAGTACAAGCAGCCAAACACTAGCTAGAACGTTCAATAATATTGACCGCGACGATACCCCCTTTTCGCCACACCTCACCTCATGCATCGGATGCATTGATAAGTGCATTGTGTTCGGAATCAAAAACAACATCAAAACATATAAATAAGGTAAAGTTGTTCAAACATGATATTTTGAAAAAAGATTGGATTTGAACAAACTTTTGAGACCAGCAACCGGATTATTCATCTCCGTTGATCAGTCAAAATGGTCCAGTGGCCTAATATTAGTGAGAAGCAGTAAATGCTAAATGTCTGCTAGATCGAGATGTCTTCAATATTGTTTGTTTTAAAATAAGACATGATCTTTGTGTAATTTAGAGTAATTATCAATATCAATAACATCAGTGCTTCGTGCTCGCTGCCGCTCCACACAGATCTAATAACATCTCATAACAGGTCTCGTCAGAGCGACCTTTCATCCGACCAATCAGAGCGTCGCTTACGAGATCGCGAAAGTGAAAGTCTAATGTTTAAGGTTAACAATATTCCTGGCGAGAGTTTCAGGATGTACGACTGATTCCGTCAAATCATAGTCCATCTCTCGCTTCACCGGTTGTGCAAATAGTAGGTCAGTTGTGCACCTACCACTATACAGGTGCCAATATATTTGGCCATATATTTAACAACCAATATATTTAAATGAACATTTTGGAATGTACTTACCGAACACTACATCTGTCAGCTAAATAACGTTATCAGTATAGACTATTTATCTTGATAAAGGTAATCTAAAGTGCAAAAATATGAAAGAATGAAATGATGCACTTCTTTCTTCTTCGGCATATCTTTAAGACATACTTCATTGAGGCTAATTAACTATACCAATATTGTATATTCCTATGGTGAATACAATGAAAACAGAATATTTCAAGAACAAAATTAGTATTTGTTGAAAAATGCTGTAAATGGCTAATGGTTTGACTGGCTGAATGACAGGCATAATGTTCTTTTTTATGCTTTTATCACAAATTGCATACTTTTTGAGGAAACGGCTGCACAATGGAATTACCATTTGAAACGATTTTTCATAGCCCATGGGACGTTCTGGAACACAATCTGAGCCATCTATTAGATATTCCATAGTTTTCTTTTGTTCAGTTTCCAAGTTGTTAATCGAGAACTTGGTCGAAAAATATTCAAAGCGTAGTCTGGTATTAAAGATCGAGAAACCTGTTTTCTGACTGGCTAATGTCGACTAATTTCACCAGTCGTGTCAATTTCGCGAAAGGTCCTTCTGACGTGACCTGTAATGCGATACCCTCAAATCTTTGTGTAGCGGCAGCAAGCTATAATAACTGATTTTAATGAGATAAAGTATTGACCACCACGTGGACATTCGTCATAAATTCGTTGCCCTGGCCGAGGCCCCTTCAACAACTGAATACTAGACAAAAATGTGAGTGGACACACATGCTTTTTGACATATTGATATTTGTGTACATCCTACATTGTAATGCAAACGAGCGAGCTGACCTTTTTAATGAATAAGTCCTGTTATTTTTGTTATGTAATGCCCTGGTAACAAAATATAACTGTAGTACTACTCGTGTACGTATGCCGAGAGAAACTGTTTTGAACAGCACATGTACCCCAAACGTCTGTCCACAGTTCAGCTGGATGTGAATGGGTAAAGGATGTTTACCACAGGACGAAAATGACATACACTAAGTTGACACATCTTGAAGGCGACGTGAAGCCCCATGTAACCACCTCAAAGTATAAGAGGGGACTGCGACATTTTCTCATTCAATGTCCTGCACAAACTTATGCTTGACACGTACCAACAATTTGAGAAAAGATAGGTTCTTTTAAGTTGAGAGGTCATTTTGAAAACATGTGTAGTCTTGAGCGACATATCGAATGTAATATCAAATCTAAGGTAAAAACGGTGAAATATATCAAGCATATGTATTAATGATTTTAATACACTTAAAGTTGTTTAACATAAAATTGCTTTTCCACTTCCTTAGTGACGCAATTGATGTGCTGTATGTTCTTTCTGTACAGATAAATGTCTTTGCAGTAAATTTCTACTTCTCACTTCTTCACATGGAGGTATGAGCTGACCCATGCTGGCCCAACTATATATATAGTGAGTGAGTTGGGTTTAACGCCCCTTTTAACAGTATTCCAGTTATATCACGGCGTGTCAGCTTAATGTTGGAGGAAAGCCCAACGTGATGCAGGTCTCAGACGTTTACCACTTCGGTGAAACCCACGAGCACGGGTATGGTGCTGACAAACCTAGAAACATAATCGGGGCGACTCAGGATTCGAACCCACAATCATAGGTTTCTGGCGTGCCCAAGGGACACAACTCTCTCTCTCTCTCTCTCTCTCTCTCTCTCTCTCTCTCTCTCTCTCTCTCTCTCTCTCTCTCTCATTACAGCTTACCTATAACATTCCTATACCGTTTGCCGTGAGAAGTGAATCAGTGAAATTGGGGACCGATTTCACAACAAATTTGGCAACATTAAAGCACAATGTAGCTTCGTCCTACCGAAGTATATAATCTTCTCTTGAGAATGACAGGCTTTCTACAGCAGAGAAAACAGAAGAGAAGACCGTGAAGATAATTACACACCCTCGGCTACACCATTGTCACTCACAGAAGAGGGCAACACTTACACTATCGGTAGCCATAGACTGCCCGGCTAGGAATAGTCACGGAGCCGTATGAGCTGGACGCTAAGGTGGTAATTTAACAGGTAATGATCCAAGACAGTAGCTCCGAAAGTAATCAACGCATGAAAGTAGAGAGTTGTACTCTGTGGAATGAATAGTGTTGACATTCCCTTGATTGATATACAGGTGCAGGTATGTCTGTGGCTTCATCCCAAAGAGGTACGAGTGGCCAAGTCTTCCAAGACTCGAAAATCGATATACAGTGTCCCTTTGTCTAATCTACTCCTTGTCTCGCATTGATTATGATTTTTGTCATCACAAAACCCGATTGATACCTGTTCAATATTATCTTCAGAGTGACAGTCAATCAAGATATATATGAATGACTACAAATGCATTTAACATTGAAATAAGTTGAATATGTTTTAAATAATGTGACCGAATATCAGGTGTAAGTGGCCATGGTTGAAATACGGATATACTTTGTCAGAATAACATTCGAACATTATGTCAAATGTGTGTGGTATTATCCCCAGATCATATATTCTCCCTCAATTGTGTTAATGTCCAATGGAAACTGTTGACAGCAAATAACATTTACGAATTGACCTTCACTCTGTGTGAGTTCATTAGGGCATGAACCTTCACAAAGTGAGTGCCAGATTGTATAAATTATTAAGCTTACGGTGTACAGAACCAATAACGTTATACTTCCGTTGTCAATGAACCTTTTGGCGATTAGATGTTAGTCATTATTATTCAATTGGCCGATCATTGAGAGGTGATTATATTATAAAGATGTGTCAAATAGATACTGCGGTACATTCATAGATTGCTGCAAAATGTTGATGAGTGTCACGACCAGTCTAGGCACAACTCGAGTCGTATCGAGAATACCAGTATTCGATCGTGGGTAAGTAAGAATATAGTCGGTATATATTTTACGTCATTTCAAGAATACAGGCTCGTGAAAAACGTATGAACGTCAAAAAAGAACGTCGTTCATGAGCTTATGATTGTGAATTTTGATGTCATGTGTCCGGCCTCTCGTACATCGGAAAAGCCATATACTTCCCATTAAAAATCATAATTTCAGGAGAGACACATGTTTACTGATCGAATCGTTTCATCACAATGTACCCAGCTTTCCAACAACGTCCTTTGTACCATTGGAAGTTTTTAAATATCACGGAAATGAAGTCTTAATACCATCCATAACCTCACCGAGCTCGAATGACAACTCGACACCATGTTCTGAATGTTTCTGACAAGTTTCCTCACCACTGCTCGAGAAATGTGACGCCATTGCTCAACCAATGCATTAGCAATCTCATGAACTTAATGTTATGGCACGGCCTGCTGAATAAACGTGTTTTCAAAAGGTCTCAAGCATGTTCGTCAGGATATAACGTCCGGGTTGCAGGCTGGTCAATCGATTCTGTCCATCGTTTCCTTTTGAAGGTAATCATTGACTATGAGGTCTGGCATTGTCATAATCGGGAACAAACAACACCAACTGAGAGTCTAACATGCAGAGTTGAGACCTGGTACCAGTTAAAGAAATGTTCTTATTTACACTGACGTAAAACCATAAAAAACAAACTTCATAACTGATGGGCCAGCAAACATGCCAATTACCTTTCAATGAATTACTCAGCTGAACTAAATCTAACTGAGACGAGGCCGTCGAAAGTGCGTCATCTGGTTCATATTTAGATCTATGCATAAAAGTTCAGAGTGAAACAAAACTGTCCGAAAGACTGTATTACAAGATGAATAACATAACTTTCCAATCGTTAACTTTTCGTTTAAGTCCAGAAATATTCCAGTAGCTCCAGCCTTTGGTGTCTATACTTCACGACTATCACGACTATGCTCTTTTAAGCGAGGATACAAAAGTTGATTTGCTCAAACCTTGTTTGATCATGGTTACAACATTGAAGGCCTTAAAAAGCTTCCAAAAGTTTAATGATGGACATGTGACGGATCGAAATGATGCCCGATACAATTTTCTATTTTCCTTTAAACCATATGTTCTCGTGTTTGTTGAAGAGAACACTTTACGTGTCTTTGTATGTCCTTGTGAAGGGGTCACCGATGGGGCAGGATAAGCTCACCTTTTGCGAACACTATTTCATAGTGATTCATGCAGGCATAACATACAAACCGAATTGTACAAAGAACTCTTATGATTGATGAAAGGATTTTGTCGGGTTTTTGTAACAGTCACAAAGGGTTCGTATCTGACAAACACGTTACCAGCCGCCCAAAAGAAAGCATTCATATGTGAAAAGATTGGAGCTGATAATAGAATCTAATATGCATGCGTTTGCAAATTAAATAATTATCCTTTAATTTTCTGTGAATTATAAACGTGCTCCTCTGCCATAATATATCAGTCGTCTCAGTGCCCGCATTTCGCTGTACAGAGTTGCGTCTCTTCAACAGGAGCCCATGGTCGTGGGTACGAATCCCGGTTCGTCTCCATTGTGATTCTAGGTTTGTCAGCACCATACCAGTGCCCGCGGGTTTCACCAAAGTGGTGAACCTCTAAGATCCGCAGCCCTTCGGGATTTTCTCCCACAGAAGCCTGACATATTGATATCTAACAGGAATATATGTTACAAGCGGGGTCAGACCCGACTCACCCACTCCTCACTCACTCACCGGGGCCTGGCAAGTATCAATGTCTTACCACAGTTTACAGTTCTCGCAAATGGAACCTGAAAAACCTACACCGCGACCATGTTGACATTCTTTTTTATTCTCGTCAAAAGAGCTACAGCCTTGAGACACCAACGACTCGTGGAAGGTTGCCCATATTGTTTTGCTTACAGTGGAGGCGATCTAAGTAATTGTGACAGACTCTTTTTCCAACTTGTTCGAGGATCTGACATGTGCCCAATGGTTTCTCACTCAATGACAAGCGCATTAGAAAAAGAATGTTAACAGTACGAAGAAGGGTGAACACGATGTCTCCAAGGTCGGCACGGCTTCTTGATAGATGTCGGTTGCCTTTAAAGGTTTAACAATTTGCTGCACCTTGTTTTGACGGGTCCACGCATGCGCTTGTAATAGACTTCATCTGGTTTCTACACGAACCTAAAAAAAAAACTGTCAACAAATTATACTCTTAAATGAAATATAAGTTTTCGACTGTGCCGCAACAGGAAATACATTAATTATTCTTATCTCGGTGTTATCTATCGTGGTCAGGGGATATGTACGTCAAGGTCAGGGTCAATTAGACATCGTTGTCAGTCAACATAATACTTCATTTACGTTGATGAAATTTAATTATCTGAACAGAACTTAATGGTGTATTAGAGCAGCATAGTGTGGCGTGATACTGTTTCAGTGGTTCGACAACAACATGACATTAGAGTACACACAGAGAAATATAATCCGCCCAAGTAAGGCAGGCATAAGTACATGTGTACACTTACAGGATTGGTTAGGTATTTTCCTTGGTCCCTGTGAAAACCTTCTTAAACTATCATCATTTGAGTTCGGAAAAGTTAAACAGCATGCGTAAACCATTCGGGTACAAAAGGGTATTTCAGAAGTACAATTCCGTTGAGAGACACAATATGCAAACGCGAACAGTATGTTAGCGGATAACAGAAAGCCTGGGCCACAACTCACGATAAATACACACTGTCAGAAATGTGGGAGGGAAGGACGAAGTGATGCAGGTCTCAGACGTTTACCACTTCGGTGAAACCCACGAGCACTGGTATGGTGCTGACAAACCTAGGAACATAATCGAGGCGAACCGGGCTTCAAACCCACAATCATAGGTTTCTGGCGTGCCTAAGGGACGCAACTCTGCACAGCGAATCGTTGCGCCTGAGACGACTGGGCTACCCGTGCCCCCCAATCAAGAGAATAGAGAATGTCAGGGATTACTAACGAGGGTCTGTTTCACACATTTAGGACATCGGAATACGTTGTTATTACGTTGGAAACGAACGATCCAATAACTGAGCAAAGACAATTGGAACGATCCATAAAGAACAAACAACCCAAGAAATATCACACGTCAATAATGGAAGTTATTCCTTTGGCATAGATTTATTACTGTTTGTGTGTTTTACTTTGAAACTCACTCTGAATAATAAATGAAGTTTATTATCTTTTTTTCAATGGGTTATCTCTTGAAGCAAGTGAAAGAAGTTAAAATCCAATCACACTTCTTATGACACCGCCCCTTTACTTTAGGATGAAATGGTATTTGAAATTCTATCAACTGTTCTTTTTCAAATTTGTTGTGGACAAGTTCAAATTGCTTCACAAGTAACAAACAGAATGTTTTACTAGAATGACAATAAACTGAAAACATCGTCTTATTAAACCTGCACTTTGATTATTGTCGCTCTTTATTAAGTACTGTTTAATAGGATGATATAATACAGATTTGAAATGTCTTATTCGGGGGCTGTCACAACTTGTGGGGATTTGTGAACGGCAAGTTACATGTTACCTCGTTCATCAATTCAATATAGTGCTATACGTGTTGTTTAACGCCGCAGTCAGTAATATGTCATCGTGACCACACAAATCAGTTAATGAATGGCCCAAGTGCAACGCAGCTGGTGTACGATGACTCTCTGCAAAAACTCACTGAGCTTCACGTCGAATCCGTTTATTCTCTTCTTAAGGCAAACACTTAGTTCACTTGGGACTAATCGTATACCGGAATCCCAAAGGGTCATACTGACTTCTTTATTCAAGATGATTGTAATTACGAGTGGGCAAGTCAATGTTTATCATTACTTTCTTGACTATGTGTGCTTCCATTGTATTCAGACGCGCAGTATGAACGTGAATATGATTAACCAAATCAAGTGAACACCACATAGGGTCGACATAGATATCAAAACGTACCTGACAAATAATATAATTATACATATGGATATTACAAGCCTTAGGCCAAGACAATGTGCAAAATAATATACATACATTCTCTTTTATAGTTTGTAACCCTAAAGGGATAACAGAAATGTTGTGGGAAATTGTACACTTAGTTAATTACTAAAACGATTCTATTTATAAAAAACGCAACGTCTAACATTATAAACAAGAGGACTGTATCAGCTTACCAGACGTAGTGTTAAACCCTATATTGTGCTGTCCAATTGTGCTGTGTGCAATTGTAAGTCACGATATAGACCGTTTACATCGTAAGTGTCGGTTCAGAAAAAGAATCATTGAGTGCATGCACATCAAACTAATTGTCTAACAACGCGTTATACAAATGTACCTCACTGTGTCCAAGTTGTCCTGTTTCCTTTTGTGTACCGTCTTTGCTCACCCCACAAGTCTGGCATATCATACATCTATCGTTCCTGGCTTTAGGTATTGTAAATACAATCATAATTCCTCAAAGCATGATCAAATCTGACATTCACGCTGATAATGATCCTTGGTTTGTCCACGCACTCAGGGGCGATCGGGTAGCCTAGTGGTTAAAGCGTTCACTCGTCACGCCGAAAAACCGGGTTCGATTCCCGACATGGGTACAGTGTGTGAAGCCCATTTCTGTTGTCCCCCGCCGTTATATTGCTCGAATAGTGCTAAAAGCTGCGTAAAAACTTACTCACTCACTCACTCACTCCACGCACTCACGGCAGCCGTTGTGTCTTTCCGTTCCTTTTGAATGACCTCATTTTGAGACAGGCACAGGGAACTGGAGAATGTGTTCTGCAACATAACCTTTACCGGAATACATAAACTGAAGCATCAATCACGCACGTTATTCCTACTGGCATCATACGTGATTGTCAGAGAGCCACAGCGGATTTTACAGGTGTTGAGCTTCTGCCTAGATATGGGGCTTTCTATCTTGCAGGCTTAGATGGGGATGAAGCTTTGCTACCTAGGTCTCCAAGCATGTGCCTGATTTTCTGACAATGTCTTAGTGCAGTTATCCCTTCACGCAAATGGCACACAGCATTCCAATTAACACCATAATCTCTTCTATCACGCTGACTCCCGACAAGGTTCAAGAGCTGTTGGGACACACCAGCACTGACATACAATGATTGTTTCTTGGCTGATTACGCTCGTAAGTCACATTTTTGGCCACGCACGTTTGTCAGCGTTTCTCATATCCAATGGGTACTGCATTACCTTTTCGCCTTTTCCTTTGTTTTATATTTTCCAAATTGGCCGTCCGAAGTTACAATGTATGTTATCATAATCACTTTCTTGTACATAAATGCGACAAAGCCCTTTCCGTTATAGTCCATTGTGCGATTCCTAACATATAACCAGCTGCTCTGGAAAGGGTGAGCGTAATACTATCCTGTCCCGCCCTTTGTACCCGTCACAAAACATATGCAAAAGTAAATCAATTGTTCACCCGAACAAACATGGGACCATACAAGGCATAAAAGGGAATTGGATGGAACACCGTTTTCGTCAATGGTGCGTCAAGTTTAGAAAGTTCCTGTATACCTGCATGCATTAACTTTATCGATTTACACATATCTGATGCAATTTGAAAACAAATCGTCCCAAAGTGAATTCCATCCGGCATGATTCTGTCACAAAGACAGGAATGACATTCACCTTTCATAAAACAAACCTCACTGGCGTTCTTTATCTGAAGGATATTTAAGAAATTGACGTTAATCTGTTTTCCCGCCTTGTCAGTTCCCTACATACTTTTTCATAAACACCCAAACACCGACACAGTGAAGAAAAGAGCCCAATAACGATGTTGTTTGTTTGTTGTTTAACGCCTCAGCAATATTCCAGCTACATGACGGCGGTCTGTAAGTAATCAAGGCTGGACCAGACAATCCAGTGATTGACAACATGAGCATCGATCCACGCAATTGGGATCGATGACATGCATCAACCAAGTCAGCGAGCCTGACCACTCGATCCCGTTAGTTGCCTTTTACGACAAGCATAGTCGCCTTTTGCGGCAAGCATTGGTTGCTGAAGACCTATTCTACCCCGTATCTTCACGGAACCCCAATAACGATGGCGTGAGGTTATGATTAAGGACAGTGCACTTTGGGAATATAGCTTAATATTTTCTGCACTTCTGAGGCGGTAACAGAAGCAGTTGTTTTCTTCTCTTTTTGAACTTGTGTCCGCCGGCCTCCCACTCCCGGTAAAGCAGAACATGGAGATGTGAAGCACATCCAGTAATATTGATGGCCTTTATTGGGCATGGGTAATTAAATAGCTTTGACAGGCTTAATTATGTGATAGAAATGGGCCCCTTGGCATTACTCGTGTAACTCGTGTTACTCGTCAGTTACCTTCATGTTGAGAATTAGAAGAGTTTTGTCGAAAGCCATACCTTTAAAAATCTGCTCCGGAGCAGCAATTCTCGATTTGACAATATTTGTCTGACTCTAACGTATAAAGCAACATCTACAATTACAGCCACTTGAATATATAATAGTAAATTGGTTGTATTACGGATCTAAGACATTAACTTCAAACTCCATAACGATCCCTCAACCACGCGGTGAGTTGACTAAACAACTAAACTGTCTTGTTCTCAGACAAAGTTATGTTTCCTTCCAAGCTTCAGCCACTGTACCTAAATATCAAAATATCCCAGCCAGCCATGGAAAAAAATTTCATTTTAAATCAATAAGAATTTAGTCGGTAATTAGAAATAAGTGCAGTTCTTTGTTTTTTGCAGTGACAAGTTTAATTTGTTTTCCAAATAATTTGCACTGACGTCCGGATATCATGCGAGAACATGTGCCCTATTTCAAGAGGAATTACTAAAAAATCCACAAGATCAAACTACACTTTACGCCATACAGATGTAAATGACAACACCTCTGAAACAACAGTAAATCGTGTTGAAACGTAATTACATTCAAGCCTTCGAAAACATGTTTACTGCTAAGAAAGGCACTACACCGTAAGCAGCATAATAATGTAAACTGACGTTTTTAATCAAATAGTTCTAGTTCTTTTGTGTTTCTCAACTGAAACTCAATTTACAACTGTGTGTGTTATATGCGTCGAAAAATAAAAGAAAGGAAAGGAATTTTGTCGTCAATGGTCAAGGATATCCACGATGAAGGGATTTAGATATAAAGATCAATTCGCTAGTGCTATTTTCTTAATTGAACATTGGGGTGTTTGTCACGATGTGTTGACGTACATATGTGTCCCTGGACCTACGTTTCTAATCACAATCAGTATTATGCATACGTTCTCAACAAATATTAAGCATAGTCGGGTTTCTATGGACCACAAATATTGTAGTCATTCACACGATAATCAAAGCTTGTACATTTGAGTTACACCCTTAAAGAGGCTGCACATATTGGACACGTGAAGATCTGAGATAGAATAGGTCCTGAGCAGCCGATGCTTGCTGTAAAAGGCGTCTATGTTTGTCGTAACCGGCGACTAACGGGATCGGGTGGCCAGGCTCGCTGACTTGGATGATTCCTGTTATCGTATCCCAATTGCGTTAATCGATGCTCATGACGTCAATCACTGGATTGTCTGGTCCAGACTCGATTTTTTACAGACCACCGTCATATAGCTGGAATTGTGTACGGCGTTAAACAACACAGAATTAAAACCAATGACCATTGAAAACAAAACCTGTTGATTTAAACATTTGTTGCGGTTATATAAATGCCTTTGAATAAATAGAAAAAAGGAGACAATTGGTAGCCCCTTTCAAATATTCAGCAAAGGGAGAAAATGAGAAGCAAGTCTTGTCAGATTTTGCGTGATCTCGGTCTCCGTCGTTTCGGCTGACGATTCCCTTAATGCCACCATTAAGACAACACTTCTACAGGATTGCCCCCCTCTGAGTAACGGGTCCTTAAGGGCAATTGTCACGTCGAACTAGTCCACTGCCAATTTGGTCTGTAGCAGCACTGCCATTTGCCACTTTGAAGATTTCATGTTATTATTCGAGAAATCCTTCCGAAACAGAATTATCTCTAAAAAACATTACTTTGTCATGTATGCTGATATAAAGCTTCCATTACTTTCACCAAGCTCTAGAGACAGTTTTCGTTAACATGGTTGTGAAAAGGGACAAAGATTGAGTCCTGGTTACACTGAAATTGCTGGAGGCTCACATCATCCCATTTCACCACAAGAGACAGATCCTACAGGGACTATCAGAGAGTATCAGTTAAGCTTTGGTGTCCAACTAATTTGTCAGGTTTGATTAACATTGTATTTTATTGTGTACATTGTCTTAATGAATAACGGAAAATAACATTCCTCAAGGATCATACAAGCTTTACGTATAAAATTATCCTTCCTTTCATTTTGTGGAGGTCAATTGTAATTATGTTTTTAATCTGGAAATCAAAAAAGGTGAGTGAGTGGTTGTTGGTTTCATGCTGCTTTCAACAGTGTCTGAATTTCATCACGTCGTGTCAGCTAGATGTAGAAGGAAAGCCCGAAGTCATGCATACTCACGGCGAACTATCTGCACTTAGAAGAAGGTTACATTCTGGCACACCCAAGGGACGCTCAGCGAATAGTGAGCCTTGGACGACCGGGTCTCCGGGTATAAAATACATAGTCATATGCAAGGCATAAATCAGGTTTTAATAGAACTACGTCAGCCAGAAGTGCAAGGTTCATAAAGCTGAGTACTAAAGCAAGTGCGGAAGATGTCACAGTGAAGATTGACAGTTGACCACCTTGTTAACGAACTAACTGAGGGTTATATACTCATTACTGCGGGATGACACTAACTGATCGGATACTTCCGGTTCACATATACACCTCGGACAATACGTCCGCACGCTTCCTGCTTTATCGTTGGCTTTAATTCAGCAATTTATCTAATGGCGCGGAAATATTTTATTGCCAGTTACGAAACGTCAACTTCGGTTAAGCACAAATGAAACTGGAATCAATTCTTCCATTAAAAAGAGACGGTGATGGTTAAAACGTCCGTCGAGTCTGCATGCAAGCGCAATTGTGGTTGGGATTGGTCACCAGAAACCTATGCTGATCGCGACTTGGATCGGTTGGTGAGGCTCAATGATTTTGTTGATTTCATGTCATCGTAACGGCATGGATCGCGGCTTATAATATCAATCACTGGATTGCTATCGTACCGACTCGATATTTTACAAGCCGACGTCATGTAGCTGAACTATTGCTCAACGCCGCTTCAAACAACACAAGCAAGCAGCCATCTTCAAATGTTGGTGTCCATTGCAGTTGTGGTGCAATAATAGCGTCGTGCACACACACGTTAAGAAAATGGTATCCTAACGTTCATATGTACATTACCATTCGCTACTCTAGTACAATGCTGGCACCGATTTCCATGTCCATCCACCACAAAGAGACAACCACTATTAATGTTGATTGTTCCAATCTGTCTAAATGCCAATACCCATCGCCCGATATGATAATGACTGCACAAATACAACTGATAACACATTGACAATAAATCAAACACATTACGAAAATATGCTGATGAATCTAGAGGGCATGTGTAATTTTGTATTTATGACGTTGCCTTTGTGATGTGTCAAATGTAAAAACATAGTGTTCCATGATTAAAGAACATTAAATGTAATTTACAATGATGTCTTAATGTTGAGGTAACGTGCTTTGATCACCACAGCTGTGTTAATATTCTAGTCTCTCAAAAGAAGTTATTCTAATGGAGTTTAATTAAAATACACAAAGTGAACCTTCATATGCATTCATATCTCCTCATTGTTTATGTTCGTGGTAATTTCATTTATCGTTCATAATACCATCCAAAATGTGTCAATGTGAAATTGACGTGAAATGGACATTGAATCAGTTGTTCTTTCAAAGGGTTGAGAAAATATTACATAATTATATTCCTGCATTCGTCATGTCATTTCAACAGGAACACTAAACATCTTCTATAGTGATCCTGTCAATCTGATTCATCTTGGTGAATGTTGTGGTATTTCTGGCACGCGCAACCGGTTCGTACCAACAGCTGCAGGGCGCGTGCACACAATCCTATTGTGTAATTAAACCTCGACTTCTATCATAGCCACATCCTAGACATTAAGAAGAAGAACAACAATAAGAACAAGAACAACTAATAAAAAAGACGGCGACGAATAATAATAATGAAGTTACACACATCATTGAACTGTATGATTGACTGGATTCGGAAAAAAACATGGCAAGTTTGCAGACCTTGCTTATGAAATGTCACGCTTGCTCCCGAAAATTAAGTTATCCGTCTCCCCATTGTACACGGTGCATCATCAAAACAAGTGCTTTTGACAACAAAATTGTTTACGATTTGGGTGACGTTCCTCTGACATTAAACATCCCTTCATTTAATACTTTTGAAACTGGCATTTAACCGATGGATGCGATGCATCAAGACATGCAAATCAGCGAGTCTGACCACCAGATCCCGTTAGTCGCCTCTTACGACAAGTATAGTCGCCTTTTACAGCAAGCATGGGTTGCTGAAGACCTATTCTACCCCGGATCTTCACGGTCCAAAGGGCATCGTATGAAGCTCAAAAGTTGTTTGACCAGGCCAAGGATTACAACAACCAAGTCCGTTGTAGAGTTTTCAAAACGTTTTATGATAGACATGTGGATAACATTTCCAACTTTAACCAAAATCATGTCTGATGCAATTCCCCAATTTGACATCATCTGTACAACTTCGACAACCATAAAGAATATAAAATTACATCCCGAACTGTTATCACTTAAAACTGAGTAATAGCATGTGACTAACGATGCACGTTGGGTTCAAATGGCATCATATATGTGTAAATACATGCAGTTAGCATCATGAATCGATGCACTAAAATACATGCAGTTATACATGGCATTTCTAAACTTCGACGCAGTTCCCTTTTTTGCAATGTACTATATGTTCTCATGTTTGTTCAGGTGAACACTTGCCTTGCCTTTGCATGTGTGTCTGATGAGTGCCCCGATAGGGCCCGAAACGCCCACATATTGGCGAACATCTAGCATCATCACTATTTGATATTGATTCATTAATAAATGCTTATGATATCGGAATGAGAAGGAATCTTACAATGCATTCTCCTTTCAGCAGAGATTTCATATTATTATGGAAAGGGTTTTGTCGCTTTTATTTATTTGCTTATGATCTGTTGATGGAAATCTTTATCAAAGTGTTCGACGGAACGGAGGAGAGTGATGCTGGTAGTGGATATATACCAATCTTGTGACACCCACTATCAGAGGCAATGGTGATGCTTTAACCCAATAATCACATGCACATTGAAACTGATATTTGTACCAACAAACATTGATTCCGGCTCCGGGAAATCTTATTATAGTATCCTACCATTATCATAAGAGCCGACTAAGAAAGATCAGATGAGTGCGTGTCATCGTACCCCGATTGCGTGGATCATTGCCTTTGCTTTTAATCAATGAATTGTCTTGTACAGATTCGATTTTGACCATGACGCCTTAACAAAGCTGGAATTGTGCTGGCTTTTGGCATTCACTCCATCACTTGTTTTATACGTGCTGGGACTTAATAACGCCACTTTGTTGGGGACCGACCAAACGTTCATATGTACATACCACCATGTAAATCAAATGATTATATCACATCCTCTGAGAAAACGGAACAAATAATAAATATATTCTTAATAAGAGTGCATTTGTAAATGTGTTTGTGGGCAGATGTCAGTCAGCAATACGGTCACCATAAACATCTTGTCATCGGTAATATAAAAAAAACAAAGCCGTATCTTCAAGTCATTCATTCATTGCAATGTTTACTCAAAGAAATGGTTTATGGGTGTGGACAGAATGCTACTTGACGAAGGACAGGGATTGATAGCCGCCCCACACACAGACTGCATACACAGGTAACGACGCATGTCCTTTAATTCCCAAATGTCAGATTTATTTATAAGGTTAGGAAGTCTCTTGTCTGTAGACAACATTTGTTCAGCCCTGTTAAACCAGTTTCTGGGCTGTGAGACTCAAAGTCTGTAACGCAAGAATTCCATTTAAAGATATGTGTTGGCTCAAAGCTTTTGATTTATTCTCATTACTAGACCCAATAAGCATAGTGTACTCTCTCTCTGAGAACGCAGATACTCGTGAGGTTCAATATTTTCCCCTGGGGCGTCATATGAACTGACACCATGATGATAGGATCTCACTACTGTACATCGAAGGTGTCTGTTGTTTCGTTTCTTATGTCGTTTGACGAAAAGTGGGATAAAAAAATCATTTTATATGTCACCCACAGATTATAAGTTAAAAACCCAAGTGTATAATAAGTATTGTATTTAACACTAAGTCTCGCTTTTGATTAAAAAAACGGTCTCTGTCGCTCATATGTATATGGAAATGTGCATTTATTTGAATGAACCAAGAAATCATATTGCCTTTGTCTGAGTCAAATAATGATAAAATATGTCATTTTCTGAAATCAAATTGAATATACAGTGTTCAAGCTAAAGGCAATTCTGTCTTCTGTGCTTGAGAATCTCACCAGTTAGAAAACGAATTTATTCCACTTTTGGTGTATGTGGTCCGTGTACATATTATGTTGGCCACAGTGCCACACTACCCACGTCCTGTCCCCAATTAAGTTACTATCACCAACGATAAGGATACACGTGGAAAATTGCACGTATTGTGGCGAACAATAAACGTTGATTACAGATTAGAAATCGAGCATAACTATTGCTTGTCAAACTGGTTCCACTGAAACTGTTTGATACATACCACGTCCAAACCCATATAGAAATGCAAGGATTCTTAATATATCTACTTTCCATTCAGCAAAGTGAAAGCTAGTTTTCAACCCCTACCGCGTGATATAAATGCGTTTTGGTTTTCAATGGAGCTTCTTGCAACTGTGCACACTAAGTACAGCGTTGAACCAGATGAGGCTATGAAACTGTTTTTAGACACCATTGAAACGCGTTCCACCGCAAAGAAGTGCTTTTAGGGCATAGACTACCATTTGTTTATATGGACCATGCCTTCACCATGTCTTCTCATCGATTTATCCAAAATTCTTTTCAAAGGTTTAATTTGCGACTCTAATGTAACTAGCTGTGCTCAAAGTACCCATAGAATCCTGCATTACAGTGAATCTTATTGAAAGATATTTAGCCTAACCTCAGCAATTTACCACAGTTACTTGAACGCTGTAATGGAGGACAAAGACGATTATGCACAAAGAGCGCTGAATATCTTGCGTTTTTATCACCTTCGGTGCTGTTGCTTATTTGAAACCCGTTTCTGGGTAACTGCAGAAGACATTGATTCAGCTTTTCCAATGCTTATCTGCGAACAAATATCCTGTTCGATTTAACACGTTGTTTTTAAAGTAATCGCCATGTGTTTTTGTCGTCAAGAGGTCTCCGGTTGAAGGGATGATATACGTTCCCTTTGCATGTTAAATGTATAAAAATCTTTTCCCTTTAGGAAGATGTCTCAAAATTATTTAGAAAGGTAATTGTTAAACATTGATTCCCGAACAGTGCTTCCGACTGTGGTCTTTTTCATCAGCTATACATCATCGTCATCCACGAATTATACGAACATACATCCCCCGGATAGTTATCGCTTCACACTGAATAAACCTTGTGAACAACAAGACAAGGTGGGTGCACATGGCATTCGATGTGTGTAAAAACTGCATTTAAACAGGATACTTTCAAATCTGACGTATCAGTTACCATAAACATGTCCGATTCCTTTTCCATTTTTACCTTGTACCTTATGCTCCCTTGTTTCTTCAGGTGAACAATTGCCTTGCCTTGGCATGTGTTTGCGGCGGGTGCCACAAGTCGGACAGAGTACGCTTACCTTAAGAACACCTGATATTATCACCATTTCATAGTGCTTCATACACACGTGTGAATGTTCGTTGTTTAACGCCGCACTCAGCACTATACCAGCTATATGGCGGTCTGTACGGCGGTCTGTAAATAATCGAGCCTGTACCAGACAATCCAGTGATTGACAACATGAGCATAGATCCACGCAATTGGGACGCGATGGTATGCATCAACCAAGTCAGCGAGACTGACCACCCGATCCCGTTAGTCGCCTCTTAAGACAAGCATAGTCGCCTTATACGGCCAGCATTGGTTGCTGAAGAATCTTTACACGGTTCTTCACGGGTCACACATGCTAATGATATAATAAGGATCTTACAATAAACTCTATTTTAAGTAGGTATTTCTTATGTCTGTGGAAAGAGACTTGTCGTTTTTATTCTGGTGACTGAAGTATGTGAAGCATGAGACAAGGAGTGTTTAAAAAACTAATTTCTTTTGTCTTAAAGTAACTCAAGTTCCGGGCAGCTTTATTTACGACCGACATGCCACAAGACGTAAGGGGTGAATTGATGAACTTCATTGCTGCGCCATGAAATTGCATTGTATTGCTAGTCGTTGTGGCTCATGGATGGTTGTCAAAGAAGGACACATCCTTCCAGCACTGCTTCAATACAGACACCTATTTTTCTTCTAACGAAGGAGGAGCCGCAGAAGTTTATTTATGACTCCAGGAACACAAACCTCCCGCCCCTCCCCCATTAATCCTTATGTTACATGAACGAAAATGTTAATGTAAATTATTATCTATTCACGTTGATGGACATGCTTAATGACGTATTACCCATGATACTGCAGCATACATAACCCTTTCCTCGCAGACAAGATTTTTAAATCCCAACGTTGTTGCATCTGATTTATCCTGATATCCATGTCAATCAGGCATCTATTAATGTCTTTAAAAAGTGACTGTATATTTTTGGTGTTTAAAAAAGTTCGTCTCAACTTAAACCCCGCATTCCTTTTCATCTCCAACTTTGATCGAAACGCTAATCAGTCAGTCTAAAAACCTATTGGATTTTCACACTCACCAGCTCACCTAGTCAAAGATCAAGGAACCTTTTACATCAATTCCCACATCTAAACGCTTCGATCAGAAAATCTATGTCACTATTGAAACGATCACTCGTGCTTCTTGGCGGTGAAAGTCAAATAGATGAAGGGCTCTGTTCGACATCTTTCATTTCATCATGGTCGGTGTTTACACTGTGTGTTGATTTACAGGTGTCGATTGGGTCCTACTTGGAGAGGCTCTCTAGTCGCTCTTGCCGTACTATATTAAGCTATAGTGAAGGGTCGAGTCTTTTGAATCTCAATGTCAAATTTGCTCTCGCAATGACACTTGTCCGTAGACAAATGAAGGATTTGATCAGAGTTATCAGCGTTTTGCGTACGTGTTTGATTTGCTGTTCATTGGTCAACAGAAGTACACTTCACACACATTGTTTTGGGGGACAAATGACTGTGGTAATACCATGGATATGAATAATTTCAAATGGTCTTTGTTACCAATATATAAGATCAATTTGCATTAGATAGATAGATAGATAGATAGATAGATAGATAGATAGATAGACAAAACAAGAATTTGCAATAATACATATAAATATAGCTTATTACGCACTGTATTTCGGGAACAACCTATGTCAGGCGCCAGAGCTTTCATCGGCCAAATAGTTGTCAAAAATGACTGAAATTTCACGCTGAGGTAAGATCACATTTATTATGTGTAGGAACCATATTAACTTCAGTCATCGAAATGAATCAGTTTATTTGAATAAACAATTTGAATTTACAATGAATAAGAATTTTACATTACATATCAGGTTGAGAAATAGCTACATGCTCTTCAGATTTGATCCTCTATGTTGAACGATGTTTTGAAATATCCCCAGTTCGAAGAGACAGTTCGATCCGTAAGAGACCTACCATTTAGGGGGGGGGGGGGCTGTAATGCTTGCTTGTCATAGCATCTCTTAGGTCAGTGTTCGAGACATACACTTTTGCCCTGAAAGGAGAATCCGACAAATTGCCTTTGGACACAAAACACCTTATTTCTCAGAATATCAAGCATATCCAGAGAACTTTGTGTAAAAGCAATTTCGGGACAGATCACATGTGTATAGCAAGTGCGTGTTTGCTAAAACGGATCCGAATTATGGGGAAATTATAGAGGAATATCCCAATTTAATAACACGTTAATAGATATTTTGTACTAAACGTATCAGCAGTTAATGACAGTTTAATTTACTAATGCAACATTAAGGATATAATTGACCTGAAGGTTTTATTGAACCAATTATTATTACCGTGCTTATGTCATTATTTGCCCACGGCAACAGTGAACTCTTGTTAAATATGCATGTTTGTATCTGACTAAGATAACACAAATGTAAAGTACACGACTACACAGTGACAAATTATAATATATATATATATATATATATATATATATATATATATATATATATATATATATATATATATGTATGTAATGTTTACTTATTAATTAAATACTTAGACATCTACGAAATCATAGTTGTAGGCACTTGCACAATATTATATCTTCAAGGTGTTTCTATTGTGTTTGTTATATATATTTGTCTGGAGAACCACAAATCA
Organism: Haliotis rufescens; assembly: GCF_023055435.1. NCBI lineage: Eukaryota > Metazoa > Mollusca > Gastropoda > Lepetellida > Haliotidae > Haliotis > Haliotis rufescens. The sequence continues at coordinate 27,940,660 of NW_025964361.1, forward strand.
TAATGTGACTTTGAACAAATATGCATGAAGCTGGTTGACCAATTTGTAAGACAGCATCAGTCTCTGTGAGGAAATGAGCATCAGGACCTGATCCAAATATCGCCCAGGCTGCTTCTGTCGACCACTGTCCTTGTATGACTGACAGTTAGGGAACGCTAAGTCTCAAAGTAAGTCTTATTGCCTGAATCAGCGGGGTTCGATACTCGAACACTGCAAAGGTTCAATCTCATTCTTCCCATTATATTGGCCCAATGTCGGCAATGTCGAAAGCACCGTTCAATCTCTTACATGGCTGATATCTGTATCAACGTATAATGTTAGACATGGGCTACACGGAGACTGTCGGAATACTGACTGATAAACGAAAAGACAATTAAATTTAAACCAAGGTCCGAGACATTCTAATGAATTTGTCAATAATTTATTTGGAAATGTTAAATGTACAAACATATGTTGCGAATACAACACACATCTAGTATACGGTAATATCCTGATTATTTGTTATAAACGTCGAAACGATGTTATTCACATAAGATCTGCGCGGCCTTTTCAAGAAATCATCAATAATCATTTTTGCAAATGTTAGAAGTACCATATTTAAATGCTGAAAAATTTACCCGTGACATCTGTACAAGAACCAGTGCACGCCTTAGTAGGTTTAAATGCCCAAACACAAAAGAAACTATTCAAACAGGATCTATTGCTGATGAAATGAAACTCCCCACACATCTTTCGATTGTTTATCAGCTGTAATAAAATTGCATTGACACACTTGTTTCCAATGAAATTTATCAGGTTGGCGCTGAAAACATAAACCAGCAATTTCAAAAGGAATCGCGGGCTAGAGTTTGGTTTTACGAGCACCTTGGGATATATCGATTCAGAAAAGAAATAGGTCTGGTCAAACAACTAGCGTTCAGCCTTTGGGTATGACGATTTTCTTGCTATCGATTGCTATGAGTTTTAGCAATAATTGGTGCTAAAGCGGCGCTTCCTTGGTTCCTGGCTCTCATTAAAGTGCCCGCCCATTACTCCATTATCCCTGCTCTCATTTAAAGATGTTTCCCAGCATCTCAGCAATTATACATGCATATCTGCGTGTCTCCATGAGATGCTTTCTTGCCCATGGACATCAGGAACAATGGAGGTCTTCTGAAGTCAGGCATTAAATTTCTCTCAATTTTATTGAGGATAGGGGCTTTCTTTCTAATAGCTATTGTCAGCGACCCGATGTTTTTCATTTGAAGAGAGCGTTCGGATTTCCAGATGGTTACACACGGTAATTTGACAAACAATGTTTCATGCAATTTGTCATATCATGTCTATACCACTTTGTTAAGCCCAATGAGCAAGGCATTTGTTTTGCACTGGGGTGCATTAATGGGACGCGAATTGAAGTGTGGTGTTAAAGGTATTATGTTTCACAAATATTGGGGGGGGGGGGGGGAGTTTACCATGACACCTCCCTCCCTCAACCACATATCCCGAAAGATATTTGAGCTACATCAGCAAAAGGTCTCAGCATAATGATAAACACACATATGAACCTCACAAACGAAATAAACATTAAAGGTCACCGAGGCACCAGCGAATGCATGCTCAACGTGTATTTATCACGAAACTTATTATAAAACCGGGTACTAAACAGTGTGAATGTGTTTGTTCTCATCATCGGCAATCGGAGTCGGCGGTCAGAAGGACGAAGTTGATACTCCGAATGTAAAACATGCGAGATGTCGCTTATTATTTTATTTGCTTTATTAACGATTTGCTGCGATAATACCTTACAATCTGCAATGTAATTCTACTTTAAAAAAATAGCTGAAGTCAATAAAAATCGGTTTTCGATTCACTTAATGCTAATTTGATCATTTACAGTGAAAATATATTTTCTATAGACCTTCCATTTGGTATTAGTTCTGAAAAAGGGCTTTGTTCTATCAGTTCAAAGATGTTCCTTACAATACCATCGTAGGCTGTTAGGGTCATGACGATGGACACTTGTAACTATGGAAGCAATGGTTGTTGGCACGGATGCTGTTAAAGAGCTGTTGTTTATGCCACTTGAGAATGTAAATGATTGTTCCGTGGGCCGCCAGTTGAATAGGAAAGTAATAACAGCGGCAATTATTTACCGAAGGGATAATTGGAAAACAAGCCTTCATATTCTCCTTGGTTGCCATGTGATTTCTGGAATACAGGGAATCTGCATAACCGTTGCTAGTTCTCATTGATCAATATGATTCCTGTAGTTCTAAAGCCATTTATTCTGTGGAAATGTCATTAACTGCTTGTTGCTGAATCTGTCCTGTGTTTTGTCTGAATACAGAAAGGTGACTGACATCTTTGGTTTAACATTGTCACATTATTTTGTTATTTCTAGGTTTATTAGTTGAAGGTTGGAGGAAGGTACAGCGGATAGATGTTTACAAGTGAAGAAAACAAAAGCATGCACAATGATCTCAACGAACCATATTCCAAAGGTTCGATCTGTCCCGGGCCTCACCATCCGACCCCGCCCTCCTCCCCATCCTTTATGAACAATCCTAAGTGCACCATAAATTTTCTATGGAACCAACAGATTGGGAGGTACTAAACCTAAGGCCCCGAGGACAATGGGGAATTGGACAGCTTGGTACTTGGGATGCCAGTGTGACATTTCGTAAGCGAGGTTCGCGTGTTTGCCATGTTTTTCCTGAATCTTGTCAACCATATCAGTGTAAAGTAGGCAGAATATTCAATGATATCAATGGTTGGACGTCTGAGTAAAAAACCACACGCATGGCGAAGACATCCATAACAAAAGATCGAGCGAAGCCATGCTGTCGCTAACGATACTGTGCCAAAGCTGGACATCCATTGACAAGGGACAGTCTCATTAAATTCATTGCATAATTTACATTTCATATTAACATTTTGATGCCAAATCACACTGTGACGGTTTCGAGTGGGAAGTGACTGGTCCTGAGCAGCAAACTGAAAGCCTTTTGTTTCACTTTTCAGGGCAAACGAAGGGTTGCTGTTCCTCTGAACTCGATGCAGTGATCGTTCAGAGAGCCTTCCCTTGAGACTCCGAGCTATTATTATTATTTTACTTGGTTTTTTTCATTTCTACGGAGTATTTTCCCGTCAGTACTCCCATTTATGTGTGTTCCCTGGTACCTTTAATTTGGTATCTTGTTTATCAACATGTGACAAGCTTCCTCGCCCGTTCTAGCAGTTTCCTGTTGCAAAAGGGGTAATGGTGCGATAGCGGAGACACATCCGTAATGGTGTGTCAGCTCTTCCACGTTTGTTAAGTGCCCTTTTTCGCTCTACGACAGTAATTGCACTTACTCAAATGTTTTAGCTTGCACGCTACCGTTAAATAACATATGGACGAGCCTGCCTATCTCTCTACCATCTGCAAGTTCACAAACACAGTTACTTTCATCATTGCTACATGTATGTTACGACACTGGATCCATCTGACTGTTGCAAATTGAGTGGCTCAGCGTATTAAATTGAATATGATACCTACTATACATTTTGGTATTTGCTATACATGTACATTTAATGAAATACAAGATTGCTCTGACATTTTGCTTGTAAACATCACTTAGTCGGGATCGTAGAATGAACTTCGTAGCTTTTATTCACCTGAAATACTTTATTGAATCAAGTTTGTGGTGAGAGCCGACTAATGGTTCAGAGGACCGGGTAGTGACAACATGTGATGGTTACTGATTGTGTGTCCTTGTGACATGAAGCGTGTTCATGTTTTCAACCATCGGTTTGCCTGGCTCAGACTTGATTATGTAGAGATTAACTTGACTTAGTTTGAATGGCTCTTGTGTAAAATAACATTCGCTCGTTTACCGTTATCTCAGGCGTGCATAGCGTCAAGATGCAGGAATCTCATTCGTTCTACAAATGGTTTCAGATCGATAAAGATAACGAATCTGATCCGTTTACCAGAACATAGTGCTGGTACGGATTCTCATCAGTGGCATATGTCTTTGTAAGACTTCAAATCCGATCACCTCAGCTTCTTTACTTAAAACATTCGAAAGTGAGATTTCAACCCTGAATGCATGCTTTTGAAAGGGACTTTTACACTTTTTTGAAAATGCATAATTCACATTGTTTTGTCAATGGGGGATATGCGCCTTGTGATAAAGATGTTTTAAATAAAATATTTGCTTAAAGGATATATTTTGATGAAACGATGATATTATTCCAAACACCAACATGCTTGTAAGCAGGCATTACATAGTCCTTAAGCGCTCAATCAGATCTTCAAAGACTAGTTCCATCGATCAATTTCGGTTTTAGTCGCATTTTAGGCTTAGATGGAGATCTAAATGTACACTGTTGTCAAGATTCCGTCCTCCATTAATCTGTTATCATAGCTTTCACAAAGCGATCAGATCCCCCACCTCAACAATTAGATGTCATCTTTTAATGCACACTGGAACTGCAGGGCTACCAGAGGAGAGAAAATGGATGTAGATTTCAATTATCTTGTATGTTGATAGTTGTCTGCTCCAGGGCTAAAGACATCCTTCCAGCAGCTGCAGGAGACATCGGAGCATTATTTGACGTTCCTCTAAGTAGATTTTGAAGACGAAACCGGGAGGGACTGCGCCTATTATCTGTTGTTTAACTCATTCCTGTATCAGTCCGCGGGAACTTGTGTCTTTGAGACATCTGCCTAGAATTAATGTGGTTATGTTAAGATTGATTTAAGAGGAAGAGTTTTAACATAATTCAAACATGTTTTCAAATTAAATTCGGATTCTTTATATCGATTTTGCCATCAATCTTGATGAACTGTAATGCGAATTTCAAAGTGACCTCTCAGTTGTTAACAAACCATTGAATCATCTTTTATTGATGTTTATTGACAAGTATTGGTTTAAATTTGAGAAAACTTCGTTTCATTCAAAGTTTCAGAGACATTGTTATTTTCAAAGTTGACTTCAAAATACGCTTATTGAGTGAACATTACCTTATTTTCTTAAATATTTTTGTTTGAACTATGGAAGATTGTGATCTGAGGATGACGATGGTCCTTGTGTAGGCAATGCTGTTTCAGTGCATTTCTTACTTTACGTTTAGAATAATGTATTCAGAGAGATTTCGGTATTCCTTGTGTTTATCATACATGTACATGTATGCCGTTTAGCATGTTGTAACGAGACGGGGGATTAATACATGTTCGTGTACACATTTTGTCAAGATAAACAATAATGGGTACATTTGTCTTCATTTAAAACCATATATTTTTTTCATTATATTTTATTGTTTCAGGGGAAACATGTGTCAAAATCGTTTATATTTATTCATATATTCCTCTTCACTAGCATATCCGCCGTGGCATTGCTGGAATATTGCTAAAAGCGGCGTAGATATATTACTTACTCACTCACGAGCTTACCCTTTAAAAAATACAATACCAACAACGTCAACGTAATTATATTATGGATCTTTCAGTAAAAATATAATTATATTCACATCTCAATCATTACTCCTTGTTTCCTGTTAAACATATATGTGTACGCCTATACATGTATATATTCAATCTGGCGAGACGATGAATAAATATTTTTCAGCAAGATGTGATTACTTATTGAATACAAGAAAGATCCTCAAAACGTCATGATCCATTTGCCCTCTGTCTGAGCGTTCCATACTGTTGGTGTATGGTGTCAAGCAAACTTTACATGTTGCAGGTCTCGTTTCTCCGTTGCTCTGATTACAACGCACGGGTGCATTCAGTGTTTCCAATCTTGCTGATTTATTGACACAAAATACTCGTGATGATATGAAGAAAAAACCTCTCGCCCCCAGGCTAAACTGTGATGATGTGTCGAACACAGAAGGAGACATGCACAGTAGATTAGAAATTAAACTCTGAGTTACAGCCACGCCTATTTCACAGAGTGTGTGAGGTCCTGAAATTCATTTCAGTTGGGTGAATACATTTTATTGATGATTATCACTGGGTGTCAGCTTCATATTGAAGGACATATGACACGCCAACGCCATAGCCATACGCCATAACCATACGCCGAAATAGATTTCAATGAGCAAGGAGGCAACATAGTGATGAAGATTATATGGAGGGATCACAAAATAATCAGTGATGACACCAGATGGACCCGTGAAGATCCAGATCAGAATAGGTCTTTAGCAAGCAATGCTTGTCGTATGCATGTCATCGTATCCCAATTGCGTGGGTCGATGCTCATGATGTCAATCACTGGATTGTCTGTTCCAGACTCGATTATTTACATATCGCCGTCATATAGCTGGAATATTGCTGAGTAAGGCGTTCAACAACATGCAAACAAAACAAAACCATATGTTCACGAAAAAGTGAGTGAGTGAGTTTGATTGTACGCCGCTTTTAGCAATATTCCAGCAATATCACCCCCGGGGACACCAGAAATGGGCTTCAAACATTGCACCATGTCGGGAATCGAACGCGGGTTTTCGGCGTGACGAGCGAACGCTTTAACCACTAGGCTACCCGACCGCCCCTTCACGAAAAAGGTAAGCATCTCCAGCCATACAGGTAGCATCCGCCACTCCCATAATTTGCATTAGAATCGAGTACTTGTCTGATACTTGACGCCGTTCCGCAGTCCACAGTGACACGGAGCGAGCGAACGTCTATTGGTACAGCACCGAGTCCAGGTTTGCTCAGCACATTACAGCGCCAAGACCAACAATGACGTAAGTGTCCTATGACAGGAAGGACGTGCATTGTCTCTACGGAGTATTTTGAAGACGATCAGAGGATCCTTCAACAACTAAGGTATGCAACTCTCCACGGCAAATTTAGTTTACATCAGGTTGTTGTGAGCGAGTTAAGATGCAACTAAGCAAAAGAGGAAACGTGAAACAGGTCGTAGACGAAGACACAGGTTCACCGACATATGGGCCATAGAATCAGGTACAATTAACAGCAATTTTACTTGCATTCACACTCAGACTCCGAGCCGACCAGTCCTTGGTTGATCCCACTAATACCGACCTCCCGGCAGGTTAACAAGTTCTTTTTTAACGTCTTTTGGTATGAGCGGGAAGGGGATTGAACAACCGACCTTCCGCTCTCGTGTAATGCTGAAGAAGCAGGGATCAGAATAGGGGCGACCATTGTTTCAAACAACCGACCAGCGGATCCTTCAACGGCTGAGAAATGCAACTTGTCAACAAAAATTGCACTTCTGCAACTACTGTGCAACCTTACTTCATGATCTAAGTATATTTGTCTTTGTCGACAAGCGGAAACTGATAAGAAATGTTTTAATTAGTTCATGAATGTAAATTGGTATTTTAATTTCTCCTTCCATTAATGACATGGTCTTCTAGATCTGATACATTTGAAGGCGAGGTTTAAAAATCAATGCCCTTTGGTCGAACAACCCATGTACCCACTTTAATTTCAAAGAAATGAAAGGAACGCCCTAAACGTCCCTTGCTGTGCCTGAATTGAAGACGCTTTGGTATTTGATAACACTTTCATTACATATTGGTCGCTGGGCGATGTGGCAGGCTCTTAGATGTAATCTCACAGTTAAAAGAGAATCAAGGGACACGTTGTCCCCATGCGTCCTCTGAAGTCGTATCGACAGGCTGATGATACGTCTAGCAAACCAGGGTTCTCATCTACTGGACACCATTATGTCACCGTGTTCCCTTACCATTGATCAGATCGACTTTAGACGGCAACCAGCGATTACATCCCATCTCTAATGAACCCAGGTTTTACCGCGTTGGTCACATTTATTCAACATATGTAGTTTATTTAAAGCTTCCAGTTTCTTATGTTTGCCTGGGTGTATTTGAATGTATCCAAATGACATTTTCCCAGACGGAGGGTGATCGAACGGGATAGATCTGAAGAATTATTTAATACATCCTTGTAACATCTGGGGTTCTCGTTAGTCTTTTTAACACTTCTCTATGTAAATGTTTCAAGTAGAGTATGACTCTGTAATTGCATTGACGGAAAAGTAGGGTTGCATTGTGTGATTCGCTTTCAGTTATCGCATAATTGTGTGGAGACAATATCACAAATGAACCAGAAAAACGTTTATATTAACATCTTGTATTTTCACTCTTGTGTTTAGTATGCTTAAAAAGTTTGCAGACACACCACTAACACGCACGCATGCACGCACCCACCCACACACACACACACACACACACACACACACACACACACACACACACACACACACACGCTCAATAAAACACACGTACATACTTTCCCCAACTCAAAAATGCCAAACACAAGCTGCAAGAGTTCGTTATCATATTATGATTATAAAATAACTATGGTAAGCATTTAATAACTTTTGTAACCGCGGAGTAATACATGTACAATCGCGTAGTAATACATGTACAATGCCTGCGTGAATCACGTCGAAAGGCCTATGTGAGTTGCAGCCATATCAGTTTACAGAAGCGCCGACACATCTGCAAAACCCTCTCTAAATTAGTGGAAACGCTAGGCAAAACTTTATGGAGCATGTAGGGATCGCATTGATGTATGGTGCGTATTACAAGTAGTACCTGCAAGGTGACGTCAGTTCCCTATTCATTGGATCGTGATACCCAGCTTATCGGAGTGGTTTATCGCATCCACAACACAATCTGTTAAATCATAATACATCACATGCACATCAACGACAACATGATGTGTAAAAGCTGATTGAGTGAGTGTTCATCAAGACGAACTATTTCTTTACCCACTTGGCTACCATGCCCCGAGAAAATATCAGTTGTTATTTTCTGGAGATTATACGTTTTCGAATTTTACAATTATTAATGACTATATTACACTGCTAATGTCTGGAATGAAATATCTTTAACCCAAAGTACTGGCATTAAAAAGCCACATCTCGCGTTGTTTCTTTTCATAGAACTATCAAACTTCGATGGTAGCAATTTGCCCCTACCTTTGATCAACGAGGAAAACATAAGTGACAATTAACCTTATCCTAAGGCATGATATTTTCTTATTCTTTGATGTGAATTTGTACTGATAAGGTCTTCGTGGTGCCAACAATCTAAGCAAAGGTACTCACTAAGCCACCGGTACGTTCTAACAAGTGAATTACAGACACATCAGACTTATCGATCCCCTGTAAACTAGCATTCTGAGACATATTACGCCTATCAGAGTGATTCCGAGTTTACACTTTGGGCTCAGAGGATTCACAAGATGCACCTTCAGCGCGGTTACCCATTTTTGATCACAGACACTTTCATCACGTTAGACTTCAAACGGGCGATCCGTAAGAAAAGAACGCACGTGGCTTGACTTATGTGTTTGACATGAAACATGGTTTTAGATGTGAATATCTGTGACTGTCGGCATCACAGGCAGGGCAGACAGAGGAATAGACCGAGAGGTAGAAGGATTGATGGATAGAAAGAGACACATAGGGACCGACAGAAGCGCAGACAGTGGAAAGATGCAAAGATAGAGGACATAGGGTCAGACACAAGGACATAGGGATAGATAGTGATAGGGTGGGTCATAGGGACAGAGAAATAAGGAAACGTACAACTTTATTGATAACAACCCCAGGTTTATTGCATAGAGCGACGTTTCGATGCAGATTCTTGGACCGTTACTCTAGATGGAGTATGGTGTAACGGTGTAATAATCTACACTTAAACGTCGCTATATGAAATAAACCAGGGGTTGTTATCCATGAAGTGGAATACTTTCTCATTTACTCACCAACTTCTAGAGTGTCAATCAAACAGTTCAGAGGGATAGAGAACAAAGGTCAGACAGGGAAGGGAGAGAGAAAGGGTAAGAGGAGGGTAAAGACAGGGGGACACACGACAGACAGTGGAAGGGACAGTGGAGGGTATAGACAGAGGTACAGGAGGACAAACGACAGACAGAGGAAATGACAGAGGTACCGAGGGGGTATGGACAGAGGGACAGGTGGACAAACTATAAACAGGGTAAGGGACTATAGGGTAAGGAGTATAGATGGAGGGATAGGAGGACAAACGAAAGACAGAGGAAAGGACAGTGGAGGATATAGACAGAGGTACAGGAGGACAAACGACAGACAGAGGAAGGGACTGAGGGGGTATAGACAGAGGGACGGGGGACAAACGACAGACAGAGGAAGGGCCTGAGGGGGTATAGACAGAGGGACAGGGGGACAAACGACAGACAGAGGAAGGACCTGAGGGGGTATAGACAGAGGGACAGGGGGACAAACGACAGACAGAGGAAGGGCCTGAGGGGGTATAGACATAGGGACAGGGGGACAAACGACAGATAGAGGAAGGGACTGAGGGGGTATAGACAGAGGGACAAGGGGACAAACGACAGACAGAGGAAGGACCTGAGGGGGTATAGACAGAGGGACAGGGGGACAAACGACAGATAGAGGAAGGGACTGAGGGGGTATAGACAGAGGGACAGGGGGACAAACGACAGACAGAGGAAGGACCTGAGGGGGTATAGACAGAGGGACAGGGGGACAAACGACAGATAGAGGAAGGGACTGAGGGGGTATAGACAGAGGGACAGGGGGACAAACGACAGATAGAGGAAGGGACTGAGGGGGTATAGACAGAGGGACAGGGGGACAAACGACAGATAGAGGAAGGGACTGAGGGGGTATAGACAGAGAGACAGGGGGACAAACGACAGATAGAGGAAGGGACTGAGGGGGTTTAGACAGAGGGACAGGGGGACAAACGACAGATAGAGGAAGGACCTGAGGGGGTATAGACAGAGGGACAGGAGGACAAACGACAGATAGAGGAAGGGACTGAGGGGGTAAAGACAGGGGGACAAACGACAGATAGAGGAAGGGACCGAGGGGGTATAGACAGAGGGACAGGGGGACAAACGACAGACAGAGGAAGGACCTGAGGGGGTATAGACAGAGGGACAGGGGGACAAACGACAGATAGAGGAAGGGACTGAGGGGGTATAGACAGAGGGGCAGGGGGACAAACGACAGACAGAGGAAGGACCTGAGGGGGTATAGACAGAGGGGCAGGGGGACAAACGACAGATAGAGGAAGGGACTGAGGGGGTATAGACAGAGGGACAGGGGGACAAACGACAGACAGAGGAAGGACCTGAGGGGGTATAGACAAAGGGGCAGGGGGTCAAACGACAGACAGAGGAAGGACCTGAGGGGGTATAGACAGAGGGACAGGGGGACAAACGACAGATAGAGGAAGGGACTGAGGGGGTATAGACAGAGGGACAGGGGGACAAACGACAGATAGAGGAAGGGACTGAGGGGGTATAGACAGAGGGACAGGGGGACAAACGACAGATAGAGGAAGGGACTGAGGGGGTATAGACAGAGGGACAGGGGGACAAACGACAGATAGAGGAAGGGACTGAGGGGGTATAGACAGAGGGAGAGGGGGACAAACGACAGATAGAGGAAGGGCCTGAGGGGGTATAGACAGAGGGACAGGGGGACAAACGACAGATAGAGGAAGGGACTGAGGGGGTATAGACAGAGGGAGAGGGGGACAAACGACAGATAGAGGAAGGGACTGATGGGGTATAGACAGAGGGACAGGGGGACAAACGACAGATAGAGGAAGGGACTGAGGGGGTATAGACAGAGTGACAGGGGGACTAACGACAGACAGAGGAAGGACCTGAGGGGGTATAGACAGAGGGACAGGGGGACAAACGACAGATAGAGGAAGGGCCTGAGGGGGTATAGACAGAGGGACAGGGGGACAAACGACAGATAGAGGAAGGGACTGAGGGGGTATAGACAGAGGGAGAGGGGGACAAACGACAGATAGAGGAAGGGACTGATGGGGTATAGACAGAGGGACAGGGGGACAAACGACAGATAGAGGAAGGGACTGAGGGGGTATAGACAGAGTGACAGGGGGACTAACGACAGACAGAGGAAGGACCTGAGGGGGTATAGACAGAGGGACAGGGGGACATACGACAGATAGATCTAGAGGAAGGGACTGAGGGGGTATAGACAGAGGGACAGGGGGACAAACGACAGACAAAGGAAGGACCTGAGGGGGTATAGACAGAGGGACAGGGGGACAAACGACAGATAGAGGAAGGGACTGAGGGGGTATAGACAGAGGGACAGGGGGACAAACGACAGATAGAGGAAGGGACTGAGGGGGTATAGACAGAGGGACAGGGGGACAAACGACAGATAGAGGAAGGGACTGACGGGGTATAGACAGAGGGACAGGGGGACAAACGACAGATAGAGGAAGGGACCGTGGGGGTATAGACAGAGGGACAGGGGGACAAACGACAGATAGAGGAAGGGACTGAGGGGGTATATACAGAGGGACAGGGGGACAAACGACAGACAGAGGAAGGACCTGAGGGGGTATAGACAGAGGGACAGGGGGACAAACGACAGACAGAGGAAGGGACTGAGGGGGTATAGACAGAGGGACAGGGGGACAAACGACAGACAGAGGAAGGACCTGAGGGGGTATAGACAGAGGGACAGGGGGACAAACGACAGATAGAGGAAGGGACTGAGGGGGTATAGACAGAGGGACAGGGGGACAAACGACAGATAGAGGAAGGGACTGAGGGGGTATAGACAGAGGGACAGGGGGACAAACGACAGATAGAGGAAGGGACTGAGGGGGTTTAGACAGAGGGACAGGGGGACAAACGACAGATACAGGAAGGACCTGAGGGGGTATAGACAGAGGGACAGGGGGACAAACGACAGATAGAGGAAGGGACTGAGGGGGTATAGACAGAGGGACAGGGGGACAAACGACAGATAGAGGAAGGGACTGAGGGGGTATAGACAGAGGGACAGGGGGACAAACGACAGACAGAGGAAGGACCTGAGGGGGTATAGACAGAAGGACAGGGGGACAAACGACAGATAGAGGAAGGGACTGAGGGGGTATAGCCAGAGGGACAGGGGGACAAACGACAGATAGAGGAAGGGACTGAGGGGGTATAGACAGGGGGACAAACGACAGACAGCGGAAGGGACTGAGGGGGTATAAACATTCTAAACAATGTGACAGACAACATACGGCCCTGTTGGACACCCTGATGGTGACAATAATGATCAGACAGGGTAGCACCCATGCGGACTTGAAGTTGCCTGTCAGTTAAAACCTGGATATAAATCGTGTGATAATAAGTGATAATATGTCAGTTGGTAATGCACTGAACCCTAATCATATCATGTTCCCGAGACTATAAATGTCCAGTTTCCACCCTTGCCGAATCGAACTAGGCGAGAATTATCGAGTTATATTTTGGCTGGACTAACGAGTCTATGCATTGTCCAATCAAATTCGCGAAACGAAATCGACATCAGGTTCGTAAACTGCCAAGCAGATTTCGGTCCATCGCAGGATTTGCAAAACATGTGTACCACTAACTCAGAATCGAACAAATCTTTTCATCTTTTTAATCAAGGTGCTCATGTTAGTTTGATGCACTTCGCGAAGTAAGACCTGTTTTATCACAATAAAGCTTTTGATTACCGATCAGATCGTCTTGACTTGGGAGCCGCCATTCTTTTTAAACAAATGCAAGTGATATGAGAAGTGGAATGTGATTGGTCAATAGAAGGGATATAGAAGGGACATAGAAGGGACATAACTCGTAACAGCCACTGGTGGCGCTACGGTCGAGCCTAGAAATTCAAGCCTAGTTCGCTAACGGTGGAAACTGGACTTTTACAGTCAGGTAACTCCCTTGCCTCGGGAAGATGTAATCTTATGAACAAAAACGTCTTTAAGAGGGTACTTAATACGTAAACAAAGAAAAAATACAAGGTTTGACTTTGCAATGTTAATGTGAATACTTTTGTCTCATCTATCTTTCTTTCTCTGTTTAAAACATATTTTATTCACAATAGGTACAAGATGTCCAACTTGGAACACCACTCAATAATAGTTACGACATACAATTACAACTTATACAATAGAGAGAAAGAAGGGACAGAGAAAGAATAAGGATCAGACGTATGCATGTTGTCATAAAGTATTAAATAATGTTGCAGGATAAATAAACAATCGAACAACTTTAAAGATACATTCATTTATAGTCACATCTCCATTGCCAGTCCAGTGGAAATATGTTCACAACTATTGTATTCACACTTGATCCTCTGTCGTCTCTGTCATTTGATGTATTAATTGTAAACCGATCCCTGTCGTGTGAATACAATATGATAAAACACGGACGGACCGTCCCTTGCTACCAACAAGCAAGGTACTAAAACATAACGCCTCGAAAGAAAAATGCAAACGTTTGTGTAATCCTTCTGCTCATAGTGATTATATTTCACACGCTATGTTCTTTTGCCAGCGGTGGAGCATTTAAAGCCCCTGTAAGAGATGGAAGTATGTTTGATGGAATTACCAGGCGTCTCGTGCTCCTAAAAACGGCCGACACTCTGTCAGCATTGAAGTCCTAGACGAGTGGGGCGCAGCTTGAACCTTAGCTATTAGGTACAGTATGAAAGGTTTGAACGGAACTGGCGGTATCAAGTTTTTCACTTATTGTACTACGTTTTCGTGCTGGACACATTTGAGTCCCTATAAGTGTGACAGCGTGAATGCAGAGAAGCAAATAGTTTAGTAGTGCAGAAAGTTCAGAATTTTCTCTGCTCAGGTATTGAAACGCATAATGATGATTTTACTTATGAGAATATTAGAAATATAATTGTGAAAATGATGGATTATTGTGAAAATGAAGGACATACATACTGATCCAAAATGATATTCTTTATTGTTTTCTCGGAGTATAGGATTATAGGCAGCAAGGGAGGACACAAGGATGAGTTAGAGGAAGGGCAACAGGAGAAGAAAAAAGGAGAAGAATGGTGTTTCAGCACCAACGTATACATTCTTTCCTTTCGCGAATCTCCTAACCACGATTCATTTTGTCTCTTTACTACTATCATCTGTATACAAGAAGATTGTATGTTTGCTCTGACTATATAGAGACTGCACGCTACCACCAGACAAAATCGAAACCGCGATCAAGAGAATCAGTTAAAGGGTTCACCATCGCAAATTACGGTCATTGAGATATACGCCTAACTGTTGGTGTGTATCCTTTCAGGCTAGGTAATCAATAGCCTTCACTCCTACCATACACTCATTCACCAATATTGATAACTATTACGCATCCTGAGCGTCATAGGAAACTTTCATCACACGATGAACATCACAGAATATCTATATGAAAGCATGGTCAAGGATACCACCACTTGAACAAGACAACATTGTTGTTGTTGGTGGTGTTTTAGAATAGACTTTCACTTTGTGTGAGTTCATAAGTGAAGAATGTTTGGCCCTCGCTCTATGAAGGGGCATACTCCAATGGACGCACACAAAATGAATTCCATATTCTGTACCTCGAAGGATGTATACAGAATTTCAATGAGTACGTGTGACTTCATGTTTACAATGAGTGAGTGTGTGAGTGAGTGAGTTTAACGCCGCTTTTAACATTATTCCAGTTATATCACGGCGTGTCAGCTTAATATGGGAGGAAAGCCCGAAGTGATGCATGCCTAAGACGTTTACCACTTTGGTGAAACCCACGAGCACGGGTATGGTGCTGACGAACCTAGAAACATAATTGGCGCGAACCGGGATTCGAACCCACAGTCATAGGTTTCTGGCGTGCCCAAGGGACGCAACTCTGCACAGCGAATCGCGGCGCCTTAGACGACTGGGCCACCCGTGCCCCCATGTTTACACTGACAGCCTTACAACAACCAACTGTATCATTGGGGTAAAATTGTTCCTCGAAACGTGAAATGGCATGGACAGGCTCTTCAGCAAACGCTTGTGTCGTTTTGTAAGAACAACTTCATTCAACTTATTAAATTATCATATGAGTTATATTGTTAAGAAATGCGAGGGGTGGCAGTAAAGTTCAGCGCCCAACATGGTACCGGTCCACACACTTCCGCTAACGATGACGTAGTGCTTGGATCACACCGATGTAGAAAACATCCCCGTGGTGGTGTTAAACGTCACTCAGAGCAGACATGACGTGGTCATTAATTGCATTTAGCTTGCCACGTTTGGGAGCAAAGGTAGACACAATTTATGGATAACAACTTCTTTATTGTGTTTCGAATTGATTTGATATTACGATTTTTCCTTCTAGAATTCAGGTTCTTTATCCTCTTGTTGCTGCCAGAACAGAACAACACTTGATTCCTTCAGGCCGAGTGCACTGAAATATTTACATTGGGAAGTTGTAGTGGAATTCATCTCCAATGTCAAAACCAAGTACGTGTAGTGTTGGATATGTTTTAGTAAATGTTTAATGTTCCTTTGAGCGTGTGCGAATTAGATTTGGTTCCAATCCAGCCTGTAAGCATGAAAAAGTACCTTAACAGGGCGATGGGGTAGCCTAGTGGTTAAAACATTCGCTCGTCACGCCGAAAAACCCGGGTTCGATTCCCTAAATGGATACATTGTGTGAAGTTCATTTCTGGTGTTCCCGACCGTGATGTTTCAGGAATATAAAAACATACTCACTCACTGTACCTTAGCATGTCAGTGACCGCTACAATGTGTTGTTTGCTTATTGTTTAACGTCGCACTCAGCAATATTCCAGCTATATGACGGCGGTCTGTAAATAATCGAGTCTGTACCAGACAATCCAGTGATTGATATCATGAGCATCGATACACCTAACTGGGATACGATGACCTGCATCAACCAAGATCCCGGATCCGGATCCCGTTAGTCGCATCTTACAAGAAATCCCCCTTTCCTGCAAGCATGGGTTGCTGAAGACCTATTCTAACCCGTATCTTCACGGGTTTACAAGGTGTTGTCATGCAGTTACCTGAAGATGATCAAGCCTTCAAATTGGCTGCCGCGATCAACATGGCGATGGTGATTTCCTAAGTTGCCAATGAACCTGTGGTGATGATAAGTGTTTGCCGATCATTCAAAGGTGATAATAAGTATGTGTATAGATATATAGATATAGAAGTAAAATGAAATTGCTTTAGAATGTTGTTGACTGGCAGTCGGTAGGTTGGATGTCGGTTTTTAAGAGCTAACTTATTGAGATGATATTACTTAGACACGTTATACTGACTCATGGCCGTGAAGTCCTTGTTTTACCATTTGATGCCGAAAACCAGGAAGGGTGAGTGAGTTAAAATTTAACGTCGCATGGACATTATTTCAGCCATACAGCGACGAAACCAAGTTGACATAGTCACAGGTGAGTCATGAGTGCAAAGCTATGTCTAAAAACAAATATTATCAAACATATTTTGGCATAAAAATATCATTTATACAGTTTATACACGGGCTATAGGCCACCGGTAACCTAAGCTAGGTCACCTCGCTGGGGATCATGGGGACGTGCGGTGCCTCTATTTCCTGCACGATACCCCAGCATGATTTACGTCATCACTTAAGCTGCTGGTGGTTGTGCTCAATACTAGACAATATTAAAAATACTCAGCAATGGGTTGGCTTTAAACTCGGGCCGATGACAGTTACATCGAATATGACGAATTACGTGTCATACAGGGGGACAGTCATTTTTTATGGTACTTTAACCTCTTGGACAGAGCCTTCAATAATGTCAGTGGTTTAACGTCTGCTGACGTGGCCAGGGGTCGAAACACCTACCGTCCGCTCACGGAGCAGACTCTATACACTCCATCACGGTGGTGGTCCATCAAATAATGTATGTGGACAGCTACACTTTCATGACCTGTAGCTGTACGATTCATTAATATATTAATGGGTGTTCCCTGTTTGACACGTTCGAAATAACTCATCCACATCCCACGTCCATCCATGTCCTTATGTCCTACAGCCATGCAGCTGTCTCAATTGCATCAATTATTTACAGTATTGGCATCTACGATTTATTGACAACATGTTCGCAGTACCCTGGGAAATAGAGAGATGGCATTAATGATATTTTAGCTCATAGGTCTTTTGGATTCATGAGACATGCCGAAAATATCACAGGTTACGAAAGACAAGTAATATGTCCCAGGGGTTCTCCGTGTTATATGCACATGTTACACTGCATGAACAACCTGTTTTTACAGTAGCGTAAGAAAATAGCTGTACGTCGCATCATCAATCGGTGTAACGTACCACATGGATGACATTTTGCCACTCAAAGCTATTTTACTAACGTTGTCTGTGGTCTATATTTAGCCACTCTTGACCTCAGAACCACAATATCATGCAATAACAGGCTAGACTATAGAACTAATGGCAATGCTTTATGTGACACCTCGACTTGGTCCTGTCTACAGCGTACAGGTCCATAATCAGGCGAAATTAAGAAGAGTTGGTCGCGGAGAGCAGGTGGATGGGTGACAGACCGTGTTCCGCAGTTTGGCTCTTCAGAGTTTCTAGGACTTCTTTCTTGTCCCACACTGAAACACATGTCACATGTGGTGTCTCCTTGGAGCTGAGAATGAAATTCGACTTCACCGATTCGTTGACGGGGGCAATAATATGGCGCTTTGAGCATGTTTTAGAAGGATGGATGAAATAAGCAATAATTAAATGCACTGGACAAGGGGGCTGGGATCCTGGTTGACCGCTAGTCAATGGGAGCGTATTTCGCTTTGCAGAGTTGCCTCCCATGCGCACTGGAGAATTCAAATTAGGCAGGATTGTGATCACCAAAATGTTAACTGCGTCAGTAATCTTTTGACCTTTTTATCTCCTTGGCTTGGCGTATTTATACTTTTAAGTTGCACTTGGGTCTACCCCGTCGTGGGACTGAACCCCACATTGGCCAAGAAAAGGATCGTTTGTCTTACAGCTCAATACTCATACTCGTGGATATCACGAACATGGCAAATGTCTATGGCCTACGTCGCACGTCAACCTTACACCTCATTGTAATCCAAGTCCCTCCTATCTAGATCTGGTTCTGTCGCTGCATACCTTGCGTTAATGATATCAACTGAAGACAATCGTCCATAAATATCTAAACATATACCATTTAATATGTGGTGTTTGTTTTCAATTAATCAATCAGCATCAAATGTCGTCTAATTTTGCGCGATATAAAATCCAATCAGCGTCCAGCAGACATCACTGATTAAAAAGGTGATAAGAAGCGATCTGTTGAGGAAAGTTAGTGTCAGTACATAATAACATCTATCGACAAGCACATTTCACTTGAGCAATGTATTAATTGCATATTATACTAACCCTGAGGCCATAACGAATTAAACTCGAGCTTATCATTTCAACAGTAAGCCACTAGACGCCGGAGTGCTCCTGCGTATTCTATTCAAAAACAATACGTCATCGCCAGAGAAGAGTCAGTCTAGATTGTCCGCCAAATGTCATTCTACTGGGCATAAAGGCAAAATAGCAGTGACAATTGAGTGTTTGTTTTGTTGCGTGGCACCACACAGGAGTACTTCTACCATACGACAGCGCCCTGTAAACCATCCTGTTTTATACCAGAAAATCAAATGAATCATTTACTGATTTATTGAAAACGATAATTTAGTATTACATTTTGTAATTACGTCGGCTTCATAAAAGTGCAGAGGCTCTGCTGCTTACAAGATATTGTGAAACCATGTCGTAAATTCACTGAACCTCCTTAACTGTATACGCAACATTGTTTTCATAACGGTAAACCGTACTTCATCGCCTCTGTGGTTGAGTCAAAAACAAGGACCGGTCCGCTCGGCGTCAGTATACTGTGTCTGAGTTTGTTTCTAGTTTAACACCGCACGCAGCATTGTTCCAACTACATGACGACGGTCTGTAAATAATCGAGTCTTGACCAGACCATCCAATGATTGACTACATGAGCATCGAACCACACATTTTGTTGGTTGGTTGGTTGGTTTGTTGTTTAACGCCGCACTCAGCAATATTCCAGCTATATGACGGCGGTCTGTAAATAATCGAGTCTGAACCAGACAATCCAGTGATTAATGTCATGAGCATCGATCCACGCAATTTGGATCGATGACATGCATCAACCAAGTCAGCGAGCCTGAACACCCGATCCCGTTAGTCGCCTTTTACGACAAGCATAGTCACCTTTTACGGCAAGCACGGGTTGCTGAAGACCTATTCTACCCCGGAATCTTCACGGGTCCGCACATTTGGGATACCATGACATGCTTCAGCCAAGTCAGTGAGCCTGACCACCCGATCCCGTTAGTCGCCTCTTACGACAAGCATGGGTTGCTGAAGACCTGTTCTACCCCGGATCTTCAGGGGTCCAAAGGGCATCGTACGAAGCTAAAAGGTTGTTTGACCAGGCCAATGATTACAACAACGAAGGCCTTTGTAGAGTTTTTAAAACGTTTTTTGATAGACATGTGGATAACATTTCGAACGTTAACCAAATTCTTGCAGACGAGTAGAGTCGCCATTTACGGCATGTAAGGGTTGCTGAAGATATTAGCAAATGGGCTTACGTCCGCCGCATAGACCCCTGAAGCAGGATAGTGATATTGCTGGACCATCCTATGTATTTAGATTATTTTCCGAATGTGTGTAAATATCATATGTTAGGAATAAATAAAATGTATTGTGCGAGCCTACAGCGAGAAACGGAAACAGTCTCTTCAACTTGTAATGTAATACTTAAATTATACGAAGTTTGAAACATATTTTCATACTCTAAACTAACTTCAGAAATAGCGTAGGAATACAATGCCATATAGTGAACCGCCAAATGTATCCTATAAGGCCACTTGATCGTGACATGAAGTCATGTTGGTTAACATCAGCACTTATATGTCGGGAAACGTAAATACACTTTTGTGGAATGTTTCAGATCCATGGTATACGTATCCTTTGATTCCTTGTATTCAGGGGGGAATCCATTCTGTGTCTCAGTGTTTAAATTAGTCGAGTATGAAATAGAACACTGGAATTCAAATCAGGTCACAACACTGACAGTCAACATAACTTAACCACAATTACCAAAACAAATAGTTCTCAATTCTACGAGATTACACAGTAAACACTGGAATGTACACGATCAATTTTAGACTTAATTGTTCTTAAGAGACTGCTATCATGCACTCTTCACTTTTTCAAAGTTTCGTCAGTGAGTTGCTTTAAACAAGGTGCATTTCCAAGGACCATACGCTGACATATCTGCTCCCCAAAAGAGGACAGACAGTACCTCAACACTTAGCTTGGGTCTAAAGCATGTTCTGTGTTTCCTCACAACACTGAATTCGTTCCCTATCGGCATTGATGTGTGGTTTTTAATACAAATATGGCTTCCATCACAGAACACATGTTTTTATACTTCAGTTTTCCGTCTTCATCTTTCAGCTCTTTATGATCCATGCAATGTCAATTCCGTCAACTACCGAGAATCCACTTGAACTCGTCTGAAACTCAAGGGCATATAATTTTGTCGACACGTGTATCAGCATGGCCATCTTTCAGCACGAAAGGTAATTTGCTAACCAAAATACAAGAAACTGTCTTCCTGTCTCATGTGTTTGTCTACCATATTAGTACATATAAGGAGATAATCACTGAGAGGAAACCTCTTTACAATATAGGAGCATGCAGCGCTGATGTTTCTCAAGGCACTGACGTTTTCTTCAAGATGCTTCCTCGTATCTGTGCCAATAACAACCTCTTCTCGTCTGCGTCGGTTTTTCGTTTCACAAAAGTCAATATTCACTTAACTTTCAGCCTTTCATAAGTAATCAGCTTTCAGAAATCTCATGCTCACTTCTGATAATAAGGCAATAAACTTTCTCCTCAGGAAATGGTTTACAATGTGCATCATGTTAAAGGAAAATGTTTATTCCCTCAAACACTGGCAGGTTGTCCTCTTCTGTGTTCCTTGACAAGCTCTGCGTTATCTGTGATTGTTTGTTTGAGCCATGTTTCACTATGATTTTCTACATTTGTCACTTAATTATAAATAAAACTCTCATCTTAGTTGAAGAAGTGAGTGAGTAAGTATGGTTTTACGCCGCCTTTATCAATACTCCAGCAATATCACGGCGGGGGACACCAGAAATGGGCTTCACACATTGTACCCATGTCGCATCCGGTTCTTCCGTGTGACGAGCGAACGCTTTAAACCACTGGCCTACCCTACCGCCTCCTTAGTAGAAGGAAGATCAGAAAGAAGTTGAAACTGGTAACTGGTGGCACTGACACCGTTTTGCTCTTTCATAATGAAAGCTATCACACCTTTATGTATTCCTGTCATTTGTCCAAGTAATATTTCTTCAAGATAGCACGAAGAGTATGAAGTTGGAAAATATTTTCCACAGTATTGTTTGCAGGACAGGCTGGGACAGGCTGAAACAGACAATACTGATACCAATGTTCCTGTTGAATTCATAACAATATCTGACAACTGGACATTGCTGTGTCTTTCACCATTGCTACCATCTGTAGAAAGGGACAAAGGACCTTTCTGCATTTCAGTTGCAGTATGATTTGAAGAATCCCCTGCTAAAACGTCAATGACTGCAGCTGCCTTTGTACGATCACAACCATAGTGAGTAACTACATTAGAATACGGAAATATTCTCACGCCCTATCTGTCACCAAAAGTAGTGAATGTTTTCACGTGTAACGCTATTCTGAATTCACAAAGTAAGACGACAAATTATAACAGAAAATCGGATGAACGAATGCGTCAATAGTCATTAACGTCATCTATACGTGATTTCTGAAGTTTTGGGCTCATTTTTTAGTACGCCAAAAGAAGAAATTCTAGTTCAAACAGCTTTACCCATTCAAGCTGACAGGTGAAACTCATCTGCCAAATGTCCGGGGACTGTATCCTATACACATCCGGTAAATATATAACTCATGGTCGACTCTGTTTTAGATAGGTTATGATACTAACTTCCTGGTTGTTTATACGATTAATGTTATTATATGATTTAAAAAAATCACAACACTGACAGTCAACATAACTTAACCACAATTACCAAAACAAATAGTTCTCAATTCTACAAGATTACACAGTAAACACTGGAATGTACACGATCAATTTTAGACTTAATTGTTCTTAAGTTATCAAAGTTTCGTCAGTGAGTTACTTTAAACAAGGTGCATTTCCAAGGACAATACGCTGACATTTCTGCGTCCCCAAAGAGGACAGACAAGTACCTCAACACTCAGCTTGGGTCTAAAGAATGTTCTTTTTTTCCTCAAGACACTGAATTCGTTCCCTATCGGCATTGATGTGTGGCATTTAATACAAATATGGCTTCCATCACGGAACACATGTTTTTGTACTTCAACTTTCCGTCTTCATCTTTCAGCTCTGCATGGTCCATGCGATATCAATTCTCCCAACTGCCGAGCTACCACTTGAACTCGAAGACGACATATTATTACAGAAAATGAACGAGTGTAACAATAGGCATGAACGTCATCTATGCGTGATTTCTGAAGTCACATTGTTTAGTACGCCGTAAGAAGAACTTCTAGTTCTAACAGCTTTACCCATAACTTCAAGCGGACAGGTGAAACTCGTCTGCTACATGTCCGGGACTGTATCTTATACACACTCGGTAAAGATATAATAACTCATGGTCGACTCTGTTCCTGGTCGCACTAATTGTAATAAAGAAGTTGTTCATCCATAGAACTTGTCTTACTTCATCACACCAACTTCTAAATGCAACTTAATGAAGTAACTTCCTGGTTGTTTATACGATCAATGTTATTATATGATTTAAAAAAAATAATAATTTTAAACTGTATTGGCAACATTCATGGTGACTTTTCGTAGCGATTATGCCTGAATCGTACAGATTGGCATAAATGACACTGATCTAAAATCGAAAAATGACATCACAGAAGCTTTTGTTGACATTCTGATTGAATTGTTTAATATGTTAATTGACAAATACCTCCGTGCAGCACTGTGTCAAGTGACCCAGACATCGAAATCATCAGCTGCCCTTCCTTCAATGGTACATGTACGTTTGAAACAAGATCGAACACCTGCAGGTGATTGTTCAAACTTGAAACTAAAATCTGCAGTAAAGCAGGAAGACAAACAACTTTCCTGATCCGGTTCTACGAAAGATGAACTGACTTTTATGCGTATGGAATGAAACTAAAGAAGAAAAAACAAGTAATTACTGCACTGTGTGAAAACATCTCATTAGCAGCGGGTTTCACAGATCCGTATGAAGAAAACAGGCGAAGACAGACGAGGCTGTCACAGATGAACCTCAAGCCAGTGTAAGTCAGTTGAGCTACGACACATACAGTGTACTGCTGGCCTTCATACACCGAACGAAGATCAAGCTTAGAACATAAGAAATTGAAAAGGAAGGGGGAAAGGGAAAGAATGAGGTTTCTGGAAAGTCAGATGAATTCATGAAGCCCAGTATCATGATGAAGAGCCTAAGATTGGAAGCAGCAAGTGTGGTGAATGGTATCATAGGTCATGTGTCAGGGTAGATAATAATGAGAAGAAATATGCAGAATTGTCTGAAGAAAATGTTACGTGGCATTGTCCAAAGTGCTCATGGGATGTTATTGTAATTTATTCGCAGCTATCTTGGTAAGGAAACAGACTAAATTTCCAATTCGAATATACGTCAAGTGCTCTGGACGTGGTGACCGCCACCGTGGTCTGGTGATAGAGTGTCCGCCCGGAGAGCGGAAGGTTCGGGGTTCGATCCCCGACCGCGTCATACCAAAAAGACTTTAAATGATGGTACTTGTTGTTACCCTGTCTGGCGCTCGGCATTTAGGGGCTCGTCAAAGTGCATTTTAACAAAACGTCTGTTTGTGGAAGCTCCATCAATAGCGACAGACTGTCCTCATCAAAGTGATGATACGATAAGTACATTTGTAGAGCTATAGAAAACCGAAACCACGAGATCTAGAAGCAGATTATTATACAACTTTCGCAATGTTGGGAGATTCAGTACTAGATGCAACTGAAATATCTGAACATGAAATCCAACAAGCTTTCGTGACAAACTGTAGATCTTCCTGTGGAGACAATTTATCCAAAATCATATTTCCAAATCAATGTTCATGTAATTCCTCTGGCAGGTTCCTTTTTCATCCATTTTCATTTAGTCCTGTGCGTTGTTTTTTTGTACCTGGATAAAGTAGTCACTGAAGGCGGTATCAGAAACCTTCACTTTATCAGGTTTCATTTGTCTAGAGAACATTTTTTACTCACATTTTCAATAGATGTGGAAGCACACAATTATAACAGGTCTCCTGATATTTTTTCTGGCTTTACATTTGTTACCAAAGGTATCATAACATGGGTTATTCCCACGACGCCACCCTCGATAATCCTTCTATTGTGAAGAGCTTAATTGTACTAAATCAAAAGAAGGCTTGGTAACGGTGGACATGTATATTGTACTTTTTTAACTAATTTCAAACAGTTGGTTGGTTGGTTGTTTAACGCCGCACTCAGCAATATTCAATCTATTTGACGGCGACCTGTAACTAATCGAGTCTGGACTAGACAATCCAGTGATTAATATCATGAGCATCGATCCACACAATTGGGATCGATGACATGCATCAACCAAGTCAGCGAGCCTGACCACCTGATCCCGTTAGTCGCCTCCTACGACAAGCACAGTCGCCTGTTACGGCAAACATGGGTTGCTGAAGACCTATTCTACCCCGGATTTTCACGGGTCCTAATTTCAAACATTATATAATAGTTCGTATAATGATACATACATTTACAAACTATGTAAATGTAAAAAATCATCTATGCAGTTATTTATTTTACATACCATGAATTACATTTTTCATCACATTGTCGCACTTTAAATTCATCAATCTCGCTTCACACCCTACCTACAATAGTACTTCAACACACTTTAGTCTAATTTTAGAAAATGGGTTTGTTTGTTTGTTTGTTGTTTAACGCCGCACTCAGCAATATTCCAGCTATATGACGGCGATCTGTAAAATAATCGAGTCTGGACCAGACAATCCAGTGATTAACGTGGTCTGGAAGTGGCGAAACCAGGTTTAATTTATAGACACAAATCATTGTGAGAACCTCTCTGAATGAGCATCAAACAGTGCTATATTATCACGAGACACGCTTTTTGATCATATGTCAGAAGACGATGTCAAAAGGGCTGCTATTTGCCTTACCAAAGTATGTGTGGTAATGGAATGTACTCGCTCCTGGAAAATGCCTACTGAACTAGCAATATGACGTTCATTCGCCATCGCCATGTCGTAAGATATTTCGATCCTTTTGGGGGGATGCTGACGTGACAGGCCTTCCAGTACAGGGACACGCCCAAACACTGTTGCCCTCGTTCAAGGTGGCATAGCAGGGAGTATCCTTCCCTTGTGTTTCATTCATTTGGATGACTTTTTCACTTTTTCTGCAAGAGGTTGATCACTGCACGTTCCTCAAGTGTGTCCATCTTCCAAAGGTCACCGCTGTTTAGTTCACTGATGTGATTGATTTTTATCCCCATGGGATATAAGAGTCTTCTTAATGAGGACACAATTTCTTAGACCCGTGAAGATTCCGGGGTAGAATAGGTCTTCAGCAACCCATGCTTGCCGTAAAAGGCGACTATGCTTGTCGTAAAAGGCGACTAACGGGATCGGGTGGTCAGGCTCGCTGACTTGGTTGATGCATGTCATCAATCCCAATTGTGTGGATTGATGCTCATGATATTAATAACTGGATTGTCTAGTCCAGACTCGGTTATTTACAGACCGCCGTCATATAGCTGAAATAGTGCGGCGTTAAACAACAAACCAACCAACCAACCAACACAATTTCTTAAGAGTTAAGGCCCTCACGCCATGCTTTTCAACTTAGTGTATACTGCGCGAATAGGGAACAAGTTTTCTCAGAAACTACTGAAGTTTCATGACTGAACGTTTGCATGCTTATCTAAGTGATACTTGACAACATTGAGTTCGAAAATTTATTTATTACACAGTTCCGGCCCGTGATCCATGTTTTCTACTTGGTGCATAGTGTCTGCCATGGGAACATGTTTTCTCAGAAACTACTGACGTTACATGAATTAAACCTTGCACATTAAGTATTTTCATCCAGAGAAGGGCCGTTTGCGTGTATTAATTTCACATTTAATCACGTTGTCGGATGGCATAACGCAACCTTAGTGCCTATTTCTTCATAAAGCATTATAGGACTTATTTTTATAGTTTAAATTAACTATTATTCACTACTTAAGTGCCCCATGACGGGGGATAGTGATAACGCTGTTTTCTATGTTTCTCTATGATATAATGGAATGTTCACCGAGAAAAAATCAATTTTACGCAATTCCTTCCATGTGAGCCCCAGAACGTTTCAATCAACCCTGGTATAGTGAGTGAGTGGGTGAGTATGGTTTTACGCCGCTTTTAGCAATATGCCAGCAATATCACGGCGGGGGACACCAGAAATGGGCTTCACACATTGTACCCATATCGGGAATCGAACCCGGGCCTTCAGCGTCACAAGCGAACGCTTTAACCACTAGGCTACTCGACCGCCCCTAACCCTGGTATAAGTGTCCAGTGTTTCAGCAATAGGAATATCTTGACTTTGAGATCTGTAGTCAGTCCTTGGCTTCGAGTCGATTTCTGTTACACCGAGCCGATACGGCAACAAAACCGTGGAAATGGAACCTTCAGTTCGACGTACGGCTGCACTCATCGACATCGTCCTACGGGACGTATCATGTGATCACGCGCACATCTTCAGTAAAACAAATTACGCATAGAATATACCCTCTGCTATTATATTAATTATAGACCCGTGAGGGGGCACGGGTAGCCCAGTCGTCTAAGGCGCCGCGATTCGCTGTGCAGAGTTGCGTCCCTTGGGCACACCAGAAACCTATGATTGTGGGTTCGAATCCCGGGTTCGCCCTGATAATGTTTCTAGGTTTGTCAGCACCATACACGTGCTCGTGGGTTTCACCGAAGTGGTATTCGTCTGAGACCTGCATCACTTCGGGCTTTCCTCCCACATTAAGCTGACACGCCGCGATATAACTGGAATACTGTTAAAAGCGGCGTTAAACCCAACTAACTCACTCACTATAGACCCGTGAAGATTCCGGGGTTGAATAGGTCTTCAGCAACCCTAACTTGCCGTAAAAAGCGACTATGCTTGTCGCAAAAGGCGACTAACTGGATTGGGTGGTCAGGCTTGCTGACTTGGTTGATACATGTCATCGATCCCATTTGCGTGGATCGATGCTCATGATGTCAATCACTGGATTGTCTAGTCCAGACCCGATTATTTTACTAACCGCCGTCAATATAGCTGGAATATTGCTGAGTGCGGCATTAAACAACAAACAAACAAAACAACAAAGATTTGTTATAATGAATTAATGCCTGTATCAATGTATCTTAATGTAGAGGTCATTTTGCTCCTTATTTTCAAATTAATATTTCTCCCTTCTTATGAAAATTCGCAAAGCTGAAACAAGTCGCGATCACATACGCTATAACGGGGTGATATCTGCTCCTAGACATAACCGTTCACAGGCGATAACCGGTGGCTAGTAAGTATAGATTGATGTCTGTACGCGTCAGTAGTGGCCAAATGGATAGATCTATAGACACGAAGAGGTGATAATTAAAGCAATAGAGTAATGACCAGATACTTTGACACCCAGAGACATTCGAACCACAGTTAGCTGATCGATGGACGGAGGCCATGGTGACATCGTAAAACCAAATGTACAAGCAAGCCACATTTGGACACATTTATTCGTTCCGTTGTCTGAGATCCCTCAAAGGCCTCGTAAAATAAACGCGGCCTCTGACAAGTTTCCGAATTCTAGGTTTATGTTTATTCCCCTAATTCTGATATGTTTGCCAGACACAAGTGTTTCGAGTTTCAAGTGCCAAATGTTGAGTTAGAGTAGAATTGCTTCCATGTGAAGCAGTAGTGTTATATACGTCGATGGCAAACTCAGTAAAATAACCATTCCAAATAAGCCGTTACAAGCCAAGACTACTGACTGACTGTCGTTACTCCATCCCTGAAGCTATACAACAAATTCAAACAGTCCATACTTAATCGTTATATACTTATAGCACAAAGTGGGATTTGTTTTGGTTTGTTGTTAAACGCCGGACGCAGCAATATTCCAGCTATATGACGGTGGTCTCTAAATTATCGAGGCTGGACCAGACAATTCAGTGATTGATATCATGAGCATCGATCCACGCATTTGGGATCGATGACATGCTTCAACCAAGTTGTCAATAGTCGCCTTTCACGGCAAGCATGGGTTGCTGAAGACCTATTCTACTCCGGATCTTCACGGGTCGATGGTGCATATGGTGTATTTGAGAAACAGGGTTTCTTGTGTTACTTGTATATAAACATGGAGATAGGTTGTTTGGAAGGATGAATTTTCATTTTAGTTTTGAATGATCGGTTTGTTTAAGTCCTTTATGTTTCTGTTAGAATCTACAAACGGTGGCTTCTTATGTAATCATCCGCGCTTGGCGCACGCCTTTACTGAAGAGATATGAGCAGTCTTATCGGAAAATTAACAGACGTGTCAATATGTTTTGCATGAATGTACAACGCAGTCCATGAGGCCTTTGTTCATAATGGCTCAAAGAAACACATTGTAGGTAATAATAAAAAGAATATAATTGAAATTTTTCGAACAATTTCATTGATGCATTACGAAGCTGCATGTTGATTTCACTCTGATGGTATTATGTGCCCACATTCACATTTAACTTTTAATATGAAATATTGTAACTTTGTAAGAGGAAATCAATACACAGCATTCAGACAAAAACAGTAAGACCTTACTTGTGATGCGACTATTAATCACACTCGCACACACACCCTACAGCTTTAGTTACATTTTGATTGAATATTTTGTTATTTTTTTTACAAGCTTTTTAATGGGGATTTTGTCAGTGTGAACATCTCTGAATTCTTATCACGATGGTGTGTCGATAGAGTGCAAGTGAGTTTCTGACTGTAGTTTGTGTCAGGCATTCTGAACGGTACTTATTTTCTGGTAAATACATCATTGTTAAATCCCCTAACTCCTCATGTTCTTGCCTATGACTTCTGACATTCCATGATCATGAGCGACAACGTATCACCTTGTACTCATGTTTTCTGTTTAAACACTATTATATATCCGCCGTAGTGTAGCTTTCACATATCGTATGATGTCGCAGTGGAGGATGTTGCAACACCCAGAGATGAAGTTTAATTGTGATCAAGAAAGTCTGTTGATAGCGTTTGGAGGTGAAATAGCATCATTCTAACATCTTGAATGCTCACATGACTCCCCAATTCTTGACAATGGACCATGTAAATTGTAAAGAAATGACTGAGGCACAAACAACATGTGAGTATCATGCGAACAAGCAGTTTATCATATAGTCGGAATCATACTCTGCTTTCAGATGAGATGTTTTATGATTATGAAAACTGTTTTGTAGCTATTATTCAGACCAATTGCCATTTGAAGTTTCAGGGATCGAAAAAGCTCGTGACATGTTATTCGCCATTAATGAAATAGAGGCTTGTGGTTAAAGCTAGTGTCACTTCGAAGGCTGTAGTGATCACATATAACAGGTTCTCGGGTATCTGGAATCAAATTTGTGATACCACTTTGTGATAAATGTAACACAGAATGTTTCCTTCACACACAATCAGATCCTATTCCACAATGCAATTAGTCGTCTACTGTATCCCCTGGTTTTTAACATAGACCTTCACTGGCATATTGATCATTTCTATCGCGATGTACAAAGGTTAACTTCTGACGTTATTTCTTAATAAACTTTCTGAAGTCACTTACTCCACGTCAATAACATCCTTACCAACACAACAACAACGTAGCAATAAGAGTAACATGATAGCTTCAAATTTTCTGGATTACAGGACGTTCCATTTCCTGAGAGTAATTCAATTTCATCCAAGCTTCCACGTATGTAACAAAACGGAACAGAACTTGAACCCACACCTCACTCAATAACCTTCCTCTATTTACTAAATCACATGTTTTCAGAAGTGCTGAGGTTTGTTAAATTTCAATACACATTTCGGACTAAACGTCAATACCGGTATCAAATCCGTTTCCCTGTATAGACCATGTTTAAAGTTGTGTGTCCTTTTAACCTTTACTTATATCAAGGTGTCTTTGCTGTATATCGACTGTCTGCTGGCAAGACAGGCAATAAATCCACACCGACAGGGTACGATAACACCCACATGAAGGCAAACAAGCTGAGGTACCATTATCCCAAATGGAAACCCATTTAAGTATTACTCGTTCTCAACCGTCTTAGTTTCCTGACCTGAGGTTTAGTTGTCTCTTACGAAAACCATGCATGACGTGACTGAAAGGGTGTAAAGGGTTTTACGCAGGTTTAATTGCCGCACATCCGACGGCGGAGAAACTTGAGTCGAGGCTTTAGACATTGGTCCCATGTGGATCCTAAACCAGGGTCTTTGCGTGACAAGCGGCACCAAGAGCTTCACACATGGACCTGCAGTCTGTTGGGACCGGGGCTTCTGTTGGGCTACATGTGTATGTACACTAGACAGTGTAAACTACTGAGGTTTGTGTCACCAGTTGACTATGTACTTTACTCACTTTCAGTGGAGAAAAATGGTCAGGGGACTTGCATTCGTTTTATGATTCTAGAAACTCAGATCGTATTGTGCAGCGATGTACCGGATCTGATGGCCAAGACGTTACAGTTTGACATTATAGATCTTATTTATCTGTGATGTCGTGTTTTAGTTCATAAAGTGAAAGGTTTCAAACATGTTACAGTGGAACCTTGCATGTGCGGTGTGGTGGCAACATCGACATAAGTATGATATATGACGCGCGTTATGGTAAAAGAGAATGGGGAAGCCTCGAATTTACGTAATGGTAATATCTCGTATTCATGTAATGCTAACATTTCGCCTGCACGTTATTATATAATCTCGCACCCGTGTTATGATTTAATGTGTGTGTGTGTGTGTGTGTGTGTGTGTGTGTGTGTGTGTGTGTGTGTGTGTGTGTGTGACCCTTTCCATATTCATAAGAACTCTGCCAAAACAGAGTCGATTGTACGATTCCGACGATATCATGAGTTACTGTCAGATGTTATTATCGTCAAATTCGGAAATGACCTAGACATGTCTACCATAAAACGTTTTGAAAGCTGAACTGCGGCCTTGAATGTTGCAACCTCGAGCAAACACCTTTTGAGCAAGAGTAGTATGACATTCTTTGAATTCTTGGTTGAAAGAGCACGCCGGATTGTACCTCAAAAGCGACATGAAGACAGCAAGAGCTGGAGCTGCTGGAATATTGCTCGGTATATAGGGAAAGTTGACTATTTGAAAGTTGAAGTCATCTTTCGTGTCATTGATTCTTGTGAGGAATGTTTTGTCATTCTTTATGAATAGATCTTAATATGAAACGCTCCCATTGATCTCCTTCATTTCTAATTCAGGTTGGTAAATCAGTGGAAGGGAACTGTTTTTTTGTTGGTTATGTGTAGGATAAAGCACGTCCGAGGGTTTGTATGATTTCTAAAACCCGCATCCGCGGGTTAAAGGTTTTATTTAACTTATAAACCGAAAAAAAGAAACTTAAAACAACAATTTCCAACATGTTTATGTTTCAAAATACTTTCAATGAACCTTGGGAAACGGGCGTAAAATGCCAGTTGCTGTCGTGCGGTATTTGAAAAAGACATGCTTAAAAGCATTTGTCTATTTTCAGCGCTTCTGTAGTCTAATGGTACAGTCATTTGGCTCCAGACTGGAAGGTTGCGAGTTCGATCCTCGGGGATATAAAGAAAACGTTTGTCAATTGATTTTACATTTCATTACATTGTGTTATTCAAATGCAAAATACATTTCTAGCGAGAAACATTCATATGTTGCAATATAAACGGAAGTTTTGTTAATAACATTCCGGGATTTGACACCTACTGCACGGCAATGAGGAAGACCAGCATTTCACATATTGTTTTTGCAGTAAACTTCAGATGGCATTTGCTTTAATCTTTGACATACTGACCTGAACCTCTGGAGATGGATATATCTCTAGATCTATGGTCACGTTTCTCCTTGATAGTATTGAGGATTACGGTCAATCTTTGAGGCAGTGATTTGGTGGTATATTTGCTGGACTCGGCAATATATCTCTATTTGTACGGATAATTATGAATGTTTTAAATCATGTACAGAAGGGGAATGGACATGTCTTCAACTTATAGAGTCAAGTCAAAAGTTGACTGTACTGATGCATGACTTTGACAGATTTCTTTCTCAGTTAACATACTGACCTTATATGTGACATTATTTGATGTGTCACTTATACCAAACACTTGATCAAACAATTGTAGTGATGCTTACATATAATGGTAATGTTATTTGAGGCCTTGTCAGTGGAAACAACTGCAAAAGTTTTATGTAGGGCAGCCAGACTTAGGGTGACAATATTTTTCCCCGTTTCTGTTTCTTCTTTTTCAGTTTGTGCTTGCCACAGCACGCACTGGCTTCTTCTACTCTTTTGATCAATGCATTGGTATATGCTTCAACATCATCCATAATGTTCTTAAAGATGCGATCCCAATTGGAAGGAGGCTGCTCACGATATCTTGGTCCATATTTGAAAACTGACAAAGGTTGCTGTTGTCAAAGATGGAGAAGTCACGTGTGCCTATTTGACCTTCAGGATGGTAGACCCGTGAAGATCCGGGGTAGAATAGGTCTTCAGCCATGCTTGGCGAACCGCCTCCGTGGTCTAGTGGTAGAGCGTCCGGCCGGAGGGCGGAAGGTCCGGGGTTCCATCCCCGGCCGCGTCATACCAAAAGACGTTAAAAGATGGTACTTGTTGTTACCCTGTCTGGCGCTCGGCATTAAGGGGCTAAAACAAGGACTGGTCGGCTCGGAGTCAGTATACTGTGTCTGAGTGGGGTATTCATGTTAAACTGCGGCATGGTATCTCAGTGAGCTAGCACTATAAATCGGCATCAGTCCGGACTAGTACAAGCAGCCACACAAACACAAACATACACGTAAATGCACGTCGCTATATAAGTGCAATAATCTTTGACGCGACGTTAAACCCAATTTCACCTCACCTCCCCATGCTTGCCGTAAAAGGCAACTATGCTTGTCGTAAGAGGCGACTTACGGGATCGAGTGGTCAGGCTCGCTGACTTGGTTGATGCATGTCATCGTGTCCCAATTGTGTGGATCGATGCTCATGATGTCAATCACTGGAATCGATTATTTACATATAGCTGGACTATTGCTGAGTGCGGTGTTAAACAACATACATACATACATACATACATACATACATACATACATACATACATACATACATACATACATGTACATACATACATATATACATACATACATACATACATACATACTGGTTGGTAGCAGTATCATGAATCAACGATAGGTGATAACGAGTCCTGATAATGACGCGAAACAGTTTCCATTGGGCGTCAAAAGCAAATTAACGGTGACAATAATATGAATGGGACATGCGGAGTTAGTACAGGCTCTTTCTGGTTTGGCCGATAGCATCAAATCAACAGTAAAAACATCTCTCGATGCGGTGGGCTCTTTGCGATGCCTTGCATGAGGCAGCGTTGCTGAAGTCGTGTAATTTCTTTCAATGATGTGCTGTCCTCATGGTTTCTGAAGGAGAGGCAACAAATCTTTTGAATTAATGGCATCATTTGGTCTTCGTCCTTCCTAGTGACCATGGCTGCGTTGACGTCCTTGGCTGCGTCGACGTCCTTGGGATGGCGACGAATCATTTGTGCTCAGATTGTACCAAATATTAAATTCGAAATGTGTTGTACAAAGAATAATTGAGTCACACATCCATTCACATAAATATGTCTTGTTTTGAAGAAGTGACTGAAACATTATCCTGGCACTAACAAAATCACCACGCCACCCCTACTCTCAGAATATGAAATGTTGTATCCCTCACGTGACAACTCGAATACCCGTTTCCATGAATAACGCATCATGCTGTGATAGGAATTGTTACAAAACAAGAGGAATCACACATGTGTCTGTTACTTATTTGTTGTGAGTACTGACGCTTTTAATTTCTTCGCAAATCGGATGTTTTTTTATTTAACGCCTAATTTAGCAATATTCCAGCTATATGGCGTCAGTCTGTAAATGATCGATTCAGGACCAGACAATCCAGTGATTGGCATCACGAGCATCGATCTACGGCGGCATGCATCAACCAAGTCAGCGAGTCTGACCAGCCGACCCCGTTAGCCACCTCATACGACAAGCATGGGTTGCTGAACTCCATCCCAAATCGGATGGTATCCCAAATCGGTTGCACAGATGATTTTTTTTTCCTTCGTTAGCAAAAGAAAGCAAGTTTAATTTGGAAGGATCAGTGTCGTGAAAGCATTCCCAAGATACGGTGTTATCCGGCCACATGATTAAGACTTTCGCAGCCTCTCTTGTGCTGGTGGTGAAGCGTAGATGGAGTGGGTTTAAGGTCAACACAAGGTTGACATCCATGTAATTAAGTCTGACAGGTCAAATTGAAAATATGCCTTTCAGATCTGTGAGGCATTTATCTAGTTGAAGATGTATTGATTCACTCTGCACGTGTCAGTGTCTGTGATGGTAGGATACACATGTGTCTACGCTATAAACCAATGTATAACTGTACCTTTTCTGTGAATATTAAAGAAGTTAAAATAACATGTTATTTTTGTTTCAACAGGATAGATGGTGTGTCTATAATCATTAAGGTTCTACAGTAAGTGTGTGTATGGGATACTTGTATGTATATTTGAATGTATGTACACCTTACTTGATTGATGTATGTATAGTGAACCGCAAAGGAAACGTCGCCATGGATAGATACTTTAGAAACCTTATTTGTCCAAACACTGTAAACATACTTTGAGACATATTAAAAAGATGAAACTTGGCAAAACTGATCATCAAGGTTTAAATTAAAGTGTCAAATGTTCGTAAAGTGAAACCCAACACCAGTCTCTGAGAGAATGGCATCACAAGTCAGTATCTCGTGTGTCCGCCATGTGCATTGATGACTGCCGTGCAACGTCGATACATGGAATGGATGAGGCTGTTGATAAAGGCCATGGGCACTTGAGCCCACACTCTGAGGAACGCAGTTGGCCGGACGTCATTCAGCCGTCTTTGAATCTCATCCCACAGGTGCTCAATGGGATTTAAATCGGGACTGAGTGCAGGCCACTGCATGATTCTGATGCCATTCTTCTGGGGAAAGACTCTTGTTGCTCTCGCAGAGTGGGCACGGGCGTTATCATGCTGAAACTCGTGGTTGCGGCGACGTGCCAAATAAGGTATGGCGTGTGGTCTCAAGACTTGATCAATGTACCGAGCTGCTGTGACACCATTGCCTCCCCCAGGACTGATGTTCTGGAAGACCACAGGGCCGACCGACCCTCTGTGCAAGACCAATTCCATCCCACACCATGATGCTCGGACCACCCCACGAGTCTCTCTCAACAACACAAGCATCCGAATAATGTTCCCCACTTCGTCGCCAGGCTCTCTCTCTCTGCCATCTGCTGTTGAGATACAGTAACGGCTCTCGTCTGAGACGAGGACTCTTCTCGTCGACGCACGGTGTCCGCACTAATGTGTCGCTAGTGTGTCCCCATGGTCTGTCGAGCAGTTTCCGCAGCAGTAACAAAGCGATCTTGAAGATGCTGTCGCACAATCTGACGATCCTGACGTCGGGTGGTGACCCTTGATCTTGGACTTGAAATGCACTGGCTACTTGCCGGGCGGTTTGTCCAGCTTGCAATCGTCCAAGGGCTTGGTGTCGCTGATTTCTTGTCAATCTTGGTATGTGGTAGCAATTCAATAACGAATGAATGTTATCCGATCTGGGTGGATTTGTATAGTGCCAGAAATTTGGGGAATGCATGTGCATTTCAAATTGCACGGAACTCACGTGCATCGGATTACCATAGCCGTTGCCCTGATGCGTTTGGGCTATAGGTTTTATTGTCATCTGCTTTGGGGTTTTTATCATCAAATTTCATTTTTCCGGACAAGGTAATGTTAAATTTTAGAAACTTTGACAAAAATTACCCAGATATTTATTTAAATGTCAACGTTACATGCAATCTTTCTTGGAGTGACGTTTCTTTTGCGGTTCTGTTTATATATGTGTGTGTGTGGGGGGGGGGGGGGGGGGGGTCTGACTATGTTTGCGTTTTGGTCTGTGTACTGTTTTATATGCTGTACTATATATGGATTATCTGGTCCAGACTCGATTATTTACAGACCGCCGTCATAAAGCTGGAATATTGCTGAGTGCGGCGTTAAACAAACAAACAAACAAAAACTATGTATGGCATAATGTGTTCTTATATGTAAAAACGTCTGATACTTAATGCTGTGCTGTGAATGGTGTCTCATGGCGTCTTTAAGTGGCATCTAGAAGTTGGTATGATGACCAAGGGACATAGTGTAATGGATATACGACTTCTTTATAACAATGACTGCGACGTTTTAGTGTACATACTAACACCGTTATCAAGCAAGTGATCTACTTGCCACTTCTAAATGCCACAGACGTTATGAGACACCATTGATAGCACAGCATTTTTGTTGTTACATATAAGAACATATTATGCCATAGAACTATCTCCCGTGTGGTTTCTTGCAAGCCAGTAATGGCCGGATCGTTATTTAGGAATATATTATATGTCTCTTTTACTGACATATCAAGTGATACCGAAAAAAACAGTAGTAGTAGTAGTAGTAGTAGTAGTAGTAGTAGTAGTAGTTACGTCGTCATTATCTGCAGGCTTTTGTATAATTTTATATTTTTCATTGTTTTGACGGAAGTTTCTGATGGTTAATATAATATGTGTGTCATCATATTATTGAAACTAATTAGTCTGCAGACTTTGGTTAGTTCTTAATATGAATTCAAATTGAACATGTCTGTGAAGTTCGCTGTGCAGAGTTGCGTCCCATAGTCGCACCTAGAAATATGCTCTTCACAAAAAGAAAGGGATACTCCTCAATAACAATCAAAAATTCTTAATGGTGTGATATATTAGTTTCTTGTATTAGTGGTATGATAATAATGAACGAATTGGGAACACTGGTAGTGAATTATGCCAGTTGATGTTATGACCGACAACGATCTCGAAGGACGATTGGTAGAAGATGGGGAATTTCAAAGTTGCCTTTTTATATCAGTAGTGCGTAAAACCGCCACGATCTGTGCAAAATACATTCATTCACTCGACGAGCATATTGTGTATGAGTCTCCCACAGGTGATTTGAGGAGTCTGCCCCACTCCCCCTGCAGCGCCGTGCCTCGTTCAGCCAACGTGGTCAATGGTGGAAATTGGCTCATTGCTGGCCATTGTATTTAAGAGATGTTGTCCTGCTAGAAGTGAGAATTGGTGATTTGTGCAGGGTGAATACGGGCGTTGTCCTGAGAGACAGAACGTCGACCCACGCGCCTTACACATGGAACATCAAAGGGTGTCAGTATATTGTCCCCAAAGTATTGCCCAGTGACCCTTCCTTGCACAATATGG
The DNA here is from genome assembly GCF_023055435.1 of Haliotis rufescens. Lineage (NCBI taxonomy): Eukaryota > Metazoa > Mollusca > Gastropoda > Lepetellida > Haliotidae > Haliotis > Haliotis rufescens. The sequence continues at coordinate 27,979,226 of NW_025964361.1, forward strand.
AGTGGGGTTTGCTCATTCATACTGATGCCACCACCATATCACAACCGATCCACCGCAAAATCTGTAACAAGGTCTGAGGTCTCAGGTTGACGTTGGTTTGACATTCATTTGGACTCATCTGAAAACATTACACGTGATCAGCGATGTCTACCCCAGTTTCGACGTCGTGTACACCATTGACGTCTGTTGGAAATATAACGATTTGTAGGGAGCCACACAAAACGTGGCCGTCGAGCATGAGGATGAGCTGTATGAGGCGATTTCTAATCGTCTGATCTGTAACTTGTTCACCAGTAGCCTGATTAAAGTTTGCATCAATTTGATTCGCCGTTTGAGCTCGATTCTGTAGAGCATGATTTCGAAACAATCGATCCTGTACTCTTGCCGATGACCTATGACGCCCTGGATAGTGTCGATAGTCAACATTTCGGGTTTGTTGGTACCTGGTCCATAGTTTGCTAATCACAGACTGTGAAACATTGAATGTAGTGGCAATTGTACGCTCACTTCTGCCAGTTTCAAGCATGCAAATAACCCGTAGAAGCTCCGCATTGCAGACGCCGCATCACATATATTGTACACACAGAATGACTAAAATCAAGTAAAAAATAATAAGGTTGTCCAGGCTGCCAATAGCCCGAAGAAGCTCTGCACGTTGTTCGCGCCGCATCGAAAGTTCGTACATAATGAATGAAATCAAGTAAGTCACAACAGTATAATGAGCAGAATCAATGTGATCGACAGAAATTAGGGTCCAAAAGATTAAATGAAAAGTGCCAACATCAGCAATGACACCCTGTGCATGTGTGTGGGGCTACTGTGTGTGAACTGTACGAAGGGTTCTGCTGTTAAAATTTTGAGACATTAACGTTCTTGCATAGGATGTTTGTCGTCAACTCTTGCCTTTGTTCTAAAACTTGGTATTAACATTTATATTGCATGATCCTTTACTTTTATTAGAGTATATAATGATGTTGGGTACGAATCCCAGTTGTCTTGTCGGGAAAACTTCTGAGACCTGTATCACTTCGGAATTTCTTCACACTAAGCTGACACGCCGTGATATAAATGAAATACTGTTCAAAACGGCTTTAAGATCAAATCAACTCACGCACTCTTCATGAAATGAAATGAAACGGCGAAAAGTCGTTTGAACATCGTCGTGCAATCAGGCATGGTCGTTATGATAGCAACTTGCGTGAAAGTCCTGATGGAACATATATTCAAGGTATGATTGAAATGTCACTCAGGAGAGATTAACCTTTGCAGAGAGATTCTCGTACCGACCTCCACGCTTTTTACAGTTTAATACGGATCTCCCTCCCTTTGAACATGACACATCATTAATTTAGTATACTTCAGCTTTTTGTACCAAGCATAGAATCCCAGTCTACCACTGCACAACTTCAGCTGTGTACATGCTATTATTAAAAGGCATATAGAAACACTTTCATTAAATACATGGCTACATTCTGAATATGCAATGAAAATAATCACTCAGCAGCCATATATTGGTCATATTCCATAATATTACGTCCTCTCAAAAGTACTAGATCTTTAATCATAATAGCTATTTGTAAAGCAACACATTCTATCATGCCATCTTTGTAGGCTTGGAGTGAGTGAGTGAGTGAGTGAGTTGGGTTTAACGCCGCTTTTAACATTATTCCAGTCATATCACGGCGTGTCAGCTTAATGTGGGAGGAAAGCCCGAAGTGATGCAGGTCTCAGACGTTTACCACTTCGGTGAAACCCACGAGCACGGGTATGGTGCTGACAAACCTAGAAACATAATTGGGGCGAACCGGGATTCGAACCCATAATCATAGGTTTCTGGCGTGCCCAAGGGACGCAACTCTGCACAGCGAATCGCGGCGCCTTAGACGACTGGGCCACCCGTGCCTTACCTGCCTTTGACTATACTGCGATGACTCTTGCCGCAACAACTGACCAAAACAACAACGCTGTGGTATTAACTGCCGTAGTAGTAGTGTAGTTTCATATGATAATGGCAGTGGTAGTGGTATGTGTTGCCGTTGTTGTAGTACTAGCCGACACTGTGGTAGTAGTAATAGTAGTACACGAAATATCAACATACGTACTAGTTGTATTTGTAGTAGTATTTATTGTTGTCTGTAGTAGTAGACTTAGTAGCAGCTGTAGTAGTAGTAACACTAGTAACACTACCAGTAGTGATATTCGTGGTAACTGTAGACAAGTAGTTGTGAAAGTGATAGAAGTAGTAGCAGCAGCAACGTAGTAGTTTAGTAGTAGTAGTAATTGTTACAGTAGTAGTAATTGTTACAGTAGTGGTAGTAGCATGAGGATCAGCAACAGTAGTTGTAGGAAAACTATTAGTATTAGTAGTGGTGGTGGTGGTAGTGGTAGTAGAAAGAGTAAGCACAGCAATAGCAGTGGTACTCTTTGTACCAGCACTTGGTAGAAGTATTGGGAGTAGTAGTGGTTAGAATAGATTTAGTGTATCTACTGACTATATTCTTAAATTGGTTTTAACAATATTTTTATTATTAAACACATCTTCATTTCATATTATACAATGTTTGTGTTTAAGAGAATTAGATATCGGTGAAGTTGGGGAGTGCTAAAGCGAAATCACGTTTTACTTTGGCTATGTGCCCAAAACGAGCGTCCTAACTGGAAAGTTATGTCACTTGTTGTTTGACGTACACGGTTGTTTGTTTGACAGTCTGACGCATAATCGATGACATTCGGAAGCATTACCATATATCAGTGTCAGATAGGCTTGTAAAGTCCTTAGAACACTCCCCACACAATAACTGGTGAATTTCCAAAAATGAAACTGAAGGAACTTTCAATAGTGAATTACCTCCCTTTGATTTCAAAGCGGCAACGCTGGGTGGAAAAGCACAAAACGACCGTCGCAACTTATTTACCTTCAAAGCAATCCCATTTCTATGATTTCATCTTGACACCCGTATTAGGATTTACCTGTTGGATAATGTGTTCTTTTTCAGAACCAAACTTTCAGAGATTTAAGCATGCTCTTGTGGACCACGGCGTCTTTATACACAATGAATATAAAACTATATCAACATTTAACACGCTAGCTAATTATTTATAACTGCCAATCCAAAATCAACAACAATTAACATAGAGAGTGAGTGAGTGAGTATGGCTTTACGCCGCTTTTAGCAATATTCCAGCAATATCACGGCGGTGGACACCCGAAATGGGCTTCACACATTGTACCCATGTCGGGAATCAAACCGGGTCTTCGGCGTGACGAGCGAACGCTTTAACCATCAGGCTACCCGACCGCCCCACAATTAACATAGAATTACGCAACTAGAATAAAGAATGAATACTAGAATAAAGGTCGATGTTTGGTTATTAAGTATGTGTGTGTGCTACAGCCGTGTGTTCATTTCTAAGGCCTCAGACATTTCTATTTTCTGCGGGCCTTGGAACTGTGTTGGAGATTTGTTTGTCACTGCGTCGAGACATATGCCTATTATTCTTTGAAAGGAGCAGACAAACAGTGTTTAATAGTAACCACAATCCAATTTTGTTCTTACATCCTTAATATCCAGTTCTTGTAAATATCTTTTCCTGCATCTTCTGGAACTATTGCTTTGTTTAAATAACAACCCCCTCGACCCTCCCCAAGAATATCGCTTCGCTGATGACCGTCTCTCCGTCAGCACCTCATGCCTCAGGACGGATTAACCGTCTACCTCCCACGTCATTTTGCGCCTTATCGCGTTAAACGCTGAAAATGTTTGAAGCGTCGACATAACTCACTAATTTCGTTGTAATACAAATTACATTCATAAACTTTATATAAACTACATATATTCAGATCACAATTCTGGTAGACAATAGTACTAGTTCATATGCCATCTTAAACCTTTCAATGCGTATCTCTGCAAACAATCTTGATAGTTTGTGTGTGGGTTTTATTTCAAAATAAAGTCTCATGCTGCTTGACATTTAATATAATCACCTGAATGTTGACTTAATTGTGTATTGTAACGGTATTGAATTCGAGAGGTCCTCATTGTGAAGCCTGTATCGTATTCGCAAGATTTGATATATCTAGAGGTTCTCGTTCTAAGGCATGTCAAGCATCTCTGCTATACAGTATGTATCAGTCTTCTACTAAGTTGGGCTGCGTTGACATGCATCAATCAAGTCGGTGAGCCTGACCACCCGATCCCGTTAGTTGCCGCTTACGACAAGCATGGATTTCTGAAGACCCACGCGAACCCGGATCTTCACGGATTGACAATGTATTGTGCAACAGTGGACACAGAAGAATCAGTGTATGTTGAAACGCATCTTTAGTGACAAGCTGCATACAGAACAAGGATAATAACGCTCCATGCTGGACATTTTGTAGTTAGCGTTAATGTTCAAGATACACTTCTTGGCAATGTAAACTTATCGCCATGGACAGTAAGTTTCGCAAACACAATATAAAGTGCCCATCAGAAAAATTCAGTTATAGAAACACAATGTTTACCTTGACAATACCATTTTATTTGGACAGATTTCATTTTCAAAGGTCAAGAGTGAACACATCCACAACAAATACACACACATGCAATACACACTGTAACAACCCTTCTTTCATCTTTAATTTCACGAATCTAACAAATTGCCTGCAACATTCAGCGCCTGTATCGTCAGGGATACTGCAAACAAACATAATGGAGAAATAATGTTAAAAACTTTAGGGCCGTAACCCGATGATTGATACAACCATCAAGGAGACTTCGCGCCACCATGGCGGTGCGACCTCTTAAATCTAACACTGTTTCCTCCACAGATTCTGGTTTGGTTATCGTAAAAATCAATATGCATGAATTTCGTATGGAAATAATGGTGTGGTTGAAAGTTGTAATTTCAACAAATAAATCATAACATGTTCGTGTCATTTAACTACCTATAAAAAAGGCAATGTTATGCCTCCAGACTGAAAACTAATTGGAAATCGAGAGCACACATTGCCTTCATATGCTAGCTGTAGTTTACGTATGCATGGGGTTGGGTGCAAGGTCGCCAAGTTCGCACAATTTCACACAGACGTGTACAAATAAAAACGTCAAAATACGTGGGTTCGAATCCCATATTCGCCTCTACTGTTATCAACTCTGTTCTCATAAGCTTCACCGAAGTGGTAATAAAAGAATTAAACCGATCCATATTCTTATATAATAATAAATTATTCTCGACCAAATACAGTTCATTCTACGACCATGATATGTTTTTGAATCACAACCAAATAGTGATTTTGATTCAAAAACATATAAAGTTGTCGTAGCAGGGACTGCATTTAGAAGAGATTTCTTTTGAATATTAATCGGTTTAGTTCTTTTATAACCACTTTGGTGAAGCCTATGAGAACAGAGATAATCACTGAAAGATTGTGATATCCGTGAAGATTCGGGTTAGAATTGCTCGTCAGCAAACCACACATGTCGTAAGAGGCGACTAACGGGATCGGACGGTCAGGCTCGCTCACTTGGATGGTGCATGTCATCTCACCCAAATTACGTGGATCGATGCTCATGATGTCTGTTACTGGATTGTCTGGTCCAGACTCAATTACTTTCAGACCGCCGTCATGTAGCTGGAATATTGCTGAGGGTGTCGTTAAACAACCAACCAACCAACCAAATAATGATGCTACCAGGTGTATTGCTGAGAGTGGCGTTAAACAACCAACCAACCAACCAAATAATGATGCTACCAGGTGTATTGCTGAGAGTGGCGTTAAACAACCAACCAACCAACCAAATAATGATGCTACCAGGTGTATTGCTGAGAGTGGCGTTAAACAACCAACCAACCAACCAAATAATGATGCTACCAGGTGTATTGCTGAGAGTGTCGTTAAACAACAAACCAACCAACCAAATAATGATGCTACCAGGTGTATTGCTGAGGGTGGCGTTAAACAACTAACCAACCAACCAAATAATGATGCTACCAGGTGTATTGCTGAGGGTGGCGTTAAACAACAAACCAACCAACCAAATAATGATGCTACCAGGTGTATTGCTGAGGGTGTCGTTAAACAACAAACCAACCAACCAAATAGTGATGCTACCAGGTGTATTGCTGAGGGTGGTGTTAAACAACCAACCAACCAACCAAATAATGATGCTACCAGGTGTATTGGTGAGGGTGTCGTTAAACAACCAACCAACCAACCAAATAATGATGCTACCAGGTGTTCGCGAAAAAGTGAGCGTATCCTACCATATCGGTGGCACCCGTCACAAATACGCGCGAGTTTATAACACATATTGAAGTCTTCTTGGACTGACAAAAAACACATACCAGAACTTATTTAGCAGTTTCTATACTTATTGTAAAACGAATGGGAGAGTGTGTTCAGGTGAAGGATTGATTAATACTTATCAGATAAACATGTCAGTTTAGTTGATGTTTCCTGGCATTCTGCAAATGAAGCGGGTTTCAGCGTTCATGGTTGTATTTGACGTCATCAAATCATTTGTATCATGACGTCATGGTATTCTGGGGGTCTCCCAGCTATAGCAAGAGGGTACAACGGAACATTATCAATAACTTTTGTATCATTCAATTCAATGTTGACAAAGATTATCTTTGTCTTTCCAAGTTTATCATTGGATATTCCATGCCCTGTTCCAAATTATATTTCCGAGCATCTCATATTTAATAAAACTCAAATCTGAAAACATAACGTAAAATCAATAACCATCACACGTTGTAAACAGATTTGATTCACACAAATGTTACCCTGTCATGAAAAATATTTCTTGCATTCGCCTGAGGTGTCATGATTGTATTTTCAATTGTTTCCTATGCATCTGATTGACAACATCGACAAACGGATATCATGAAGTCTTAATGTTTGACAAAATTCATCCTTTTCGCAGAACTGGTTACCATACGGAGTCATGCAAGTCAGAAGGTGGTCAGAACATCTTTCTGGTTCAGAAAAGCCCTTTCAGCTCTGTCTAATCACACTGTCTAGTGTCATGGAGCTCAGAAACTACACAGGACCTTTGGTATTCTAATTGTGTGGAACAGCGAACCCCTTCAAGAGTTAGCAGAGTTAAATGAAGCCATACCTCCAAGCACACTACTAACCCCTTTAGACATTAGCACAATACACTTCATACAACGAGCATGAAATAATCATATCCCCCGCCAAAATGACATGTCCGGTTGCTATGGAAACTCGAAAATATTTCTTTTTAAAAACTGAAACTATCGAAAGGCACCAGTTTACTACTAGATCTATCTGTGTGCCGAGTTTAGTGAAGAAATAGTGCACCGTTTTCAAGATCCGCTCCGGAAAGGAGAACTACTGCCATTTTCAGTCTAAGTCAAAGGCGTTGCCATGGAAACTCGAAAAATATATTTTATTTAAAATCCCAAACTATCAAAAGGCATCAGTTCATCACTAGACCTATCTATGTGCCATGTTTGGTTGATATATCTCTCATGGGTTTTAAGTTCTGCTCCGAAGCACCCATTCCTATAACCCCCTTCCACTTCGTTGCGGGGGTAAATAATGCAAAACCCTGAACCAAGACTTCCCTCTCATCCACATCGCATCGTCCAACCTCGGGACGTGCACATACACGGTAGCTACAAAGAAATACAACCTGTAGAAACGAATGGACATGACACACCCGAGGATTATCTTTAAGAAAAACGATAACACCAGAGAATATTAACGATACGCGATTGTCCGCCGAAACAGATTCCATTGGGCGTAAAAGTAAAATAGCGGTGACAATTATATGAGTGGATCACTGTAAGCGCATAACCCATGCTATTCTCATCATGGTACAGTCTACGTGTACCATTGTTTTACCGTGACACCGTCTTGTTTATTGTTTAACGACGAGTCAGCAGTATTCCAGTCAAATGACGAGGTCTGTAAATAATCGAGTCTGGACCAGACAGTCCAGTTATTGACTTCATGAGCATCGGTCTACGCAATTGGGATACAATGAAATGCATCAACCAGTCTGACCACCCGATGCCGTTGGTGGTCTCTTACGACAAGCATGAGTTGCTGAAGACAAACTTTAACCCGGATCTTCACCGTGATACCGCATCAGTATTGTTTGACTATGGCTGCCGCTGAAAACCATTCTGCCTAACTTTAATTCAAACAAAACTACAAGGTACTGAATATATATGAGACAATGTTTTCCAGTTTAATATATAAATTCATTTCCTCCAAAATAAAATTTCCGACTGATTGTAACGTACATGTAGGAATAATATGGTGTCCATTTTGTGACAGGTTGTGCTTCATGCAATCGAATTAATGACATACGACCGACTGATCCCATGCATCATTCTGTACAATTCAATTGTTTATTAATCATACTAAAAGGAACCACAGACACCTGTCTCTGCAGCAATATATTAACTGTGTTGCAATAAATATAAAACCAGATATTTGAAAAATGGCTGGTGACTAGGGCTTGTGTTACGAGCCCCTTGAGGGATAACTGGAGGGACAGTCAACCAATAATTCTGGTCAAACGAGACACACTTGTCAAAGTAGGATGCTGGTATTAACGTGCTTCGCCTATATCGATCGGTGTGAAATCGTTGACTATTGTTATATTGTGGTTTCCATGTACCTGGGTGCTGATAGGGAAGAATAGTCACCGTGGTTAAAGCGTTCGATTGTCATGCCGAAGGCTGGGTTTGATTCTCGACATGGGTATCTTATGTGAAAGCAACTTCTGGTGTACCCCGCTGTTGTATTTCTTGAATAATTGTAATAGCATCTCACTCACTCACTCACTCACTCACTCACTCACTCACTCACTCACTCACTCACTCACTCACTCACTCACTCACTCACTCACTCACTCACTCACTCACTCACTCACTCACTCACTCACTCACTCACTCACTCACTCACTCACTCACTCACTCACTCACTCACTCACTCACTCACTCACTCACTCACTCACTCACTCACTCACTCACTCACTCACTCACTCACTCACTCACTCACTCACTCACTCACTCACTCACTCACTCACTCACTCACTCACTCACTCACTCACTCACTCACTCACTCACTCACTCACTCACTCACTCACTCACTCACTCACTCACTCACTCACTCACTCACTCACTCACTCACTCACTCACTCACTCACTCACTCACTCACTCACTCACTCACTCACTCACTCACTCACTCACTCACTCACTCACTCACTCACTCACTCACTCACTCACTCACTCACTCACTCACTCACTCACTCACTCACTCACTCACTCACTCGAGGGCTCCCTAGGAACTTGACCTAATCGTTTAACCTGTGTACTCATGTATGGACGTTGATTCCGAACTTGTTTGTCCGAACCATATGTCTACAACTAATAGGTATTCTTTCATGACACTTTCCACACAGAAAGACTACATTGTCAACTGATGGCTTTTGCTATTTGGGGATTATTATCATTCATATATTTTCCGTTTCCATGGCAATAAGTTTGACTCGGACTCTAAAACTGAAAGGTACTCTTTCTTGACACTCTACACACTCAAAGACCAGGTTGTTAACTAGTAATTTTTTTTTATTTTTAGGGATTTTTAGATTATATATTATTTTTCCGTTTCCATGGCAAGAAGTTTGACTTCATATTGGTGTAAACCTGACATAGAAATACAAGGTTCCGAATCTCAAATCCATGGTATTGTTTTGATTGTTCAATAACTTAAGTAAAATGATTTGTTCATTTGAATTTGTGGCAGCCGGTTGATTTATCATATTATGATGACTCTTGAGATAACAAGATATTATTCAGTACTTCACCATCTGGAGGAACATAAAATGTCTTGTGCCAACTGGCCAGAGGGCATCGGTGGCTTCTTGGACTTTTATCAGATCAATTTCATAGCTAGATAAAGATATGGAGTGAGTGAGTGTGTGAGTTGAGTTTTACGCCACTTTGAACATTATTCAAGTTATGTAACGGAATTACAGCATAATGTGTGTAATACAAAGATTTGCTCTGGTAAAACCAACGAACAGGGGTATGTTGCTGACACACCTAGAAACATAATCGGGGCGAACCGGGATTCGAAGCCACGATCATATGTTTCTGGCGTGCCCAAGGGACGCAAATCTGCACAGCGAATTCCGAGGTCGCAGATGGTAATCAGCAAGTACAATATAGCCAAGCATGATAATCAGGGCAAATCTTTTATTAAAACTCAAGACAAGTGTGTCCTGACACTACTATGGGACAGGACTCTGAACACGGCTAATTACGTCACATTCGACATCGATATATTTGATGTCAAATGGTAAAATGTATGTAACACCTCTCTACTATATGTAGTAAACATGTATGCATGTGGCCTTCAATACATACTGATTACAACTGCTTCCTCCCCTGCAATAATAGTATTGGAATAACGTTTTTTTCTCCCACACTACACGACACTTTGACATTGCAGTGTAACCAGGATATTCAGTATCCAGTGAACAATTTTACATTTTATTTTCGGGCATCGACGACTCAATTTAAAACAGTTTATTGTCACTTAAACAACTGTTCAAATATCCATCGTTATATATGGTATGCAGCAGATTCTATTTTCCCTAAATTGAATACCTGACATTGTATTAACGAGAGTAGTTATTTGTGTGACCATTTGTCGTCGTTCGTGCTCTTGATGGAAAGAAAAGCAAAAAAGCGTTTTGTTCTAATCTCTTTTCATTTTTTTTTTATTTTCAGGAATGGGACAAGGGAAAGTAACGTGAAAACCTTTCCATTTCATTCTGTCGTCTTGAATAAACATATTATTCCACATCAAATAGTTTTCTGTAGGTCTTTCAAGAAATTACTTCCTTTGAAGACATCGTATTTTTTTCTAAATATCTCTTTAAAAAGATAAATATTTTGTTCTTCTATACGGTCTTCATTGGTTTTACATAAGACAAGTTGACACTTCATGATTGGACGTTTCTGTACGGCTTAATACGTACATCCTCAAATTATGAAATATTGCAAACGCAAGCCAGGTTGTATGATCTATAGACACATTGGTATTATTAGTTACTTTAGAACAAGACTATATTGCCTCTGGGATTGTCCTTTCATTACGTTTAAAATATCAGTGTGCAGGATAATTTGAATTGACAAATGCCTTGAGGATCAGCTTTTCACTTTCAACAAAACTGGTTTCAAACTTTTAATAACATCATTTACAATTTCTTTGAAACAACTCGTTAAACTCAACCTGATTGCTGTTTAATGTGACCATAGTTCTTGCAACATCTACTTACCGTGACGGGCATATTTTTCATGTGAGGCAGGAACATTATACAAAGCAAACTGCATTCCCCTGCCTATTGAAGTAATTGCATAACGCACAGCCAATACGCGCAGTTGCATGATCATGTTGCAGGGGTTGTGTCTCTGTAGGGGGCACGGGTGGCCCTGTCGTCTAAGGCGCCGCGATTCGCTGTGCAGAGTTGTGCCCTTTACGGACGCGCCAGAAAACTATGATTGTGGGTTCGAATTCCGGTTCGGCCCGATTATGTATCTAGGTTTGTCAGCACCATACCCGTGCTCGTGGGTTTCACCAAAGTGGTAAACGTCTGAGACCTGCATCACTTCGGGCTTTCCTCCCACATTAAGCTGACACGCCGCGATATAACTGGAATACTCAGTATGACGTTGCCGTTAACGTCGACCAAGTTTAATCAACTGATCATAATGGCTTTTTCATGTAATCAGCAGCCAGGGAATATGCTTCAGGTTGCATTGGAAACTTTCTAAACGTGGAATAAAAGAGGTTAGAGGGAGAAAGAACGGTGACATAGGACACTCTATTCTGAAGTTAAGTCAGATTACCTTAACATTAACATTCATAACTAATGATTAGCTTTTTTACTTTGTGTAAGATTATCGCCCTTACAAGACGATTCCGATCTAACATTTACTCTGTGTCAGTCGCAAAACGTTCGTGGCGTTCGCAAAGGCCTTCGAGATTTCAATCCCGAGCTGGCAACAGCCAACGCCATAGAGCTAAAGCCCGTCACTAAGATGGGAAGGACGCCATCTCTCTGATGAATCCACGCTCTGCTACATCACTTCGCTCGTCAATCTAGTGGCTGTTTTGGCCGATTCTAGTCTGCAATATACAATGCTTTTCGCGGCCGTGTGTTACTACGTCAGGGGAGACCAAGAATGGAATTATCACTTTGTACCTATGTGGAAAATCTAACCCGGACTTCGACGGGACAAAACAACGTTTTATTCATAACAGTCCCCGGCTGTCCCAAACGATTACCTGCTTCTTCATAATTTTAGGCTTTCCACTTGAACTTGATCCCCGTAGGCATTCAGGGTTAGAATTAGTCCCCCGATTAGCTATGCTTGTCGTACAGGGCCAATTGATGTTTCGGTGACAGGGTTGATTGCGTGTCATCGTACCGAAACGGTTTGGGACATTGCTTGTTATCCAGACTCCTGCATGTCATCGACGCCGACGCCAGGGATGTTCCTGAGCGCAGCGTTACACAACTAACAAGCACGAAGCTGGCATGCTGTAATGTATTGAACCACAGCTCATAGTGGGCGATAATCGCTCAGTTCGACCGCTGTAGTTACCTCCTTTCTCTCCCTCTTGGTCCAGACTCGGATATTTACAGACCGCCGTTATATAGCGGAATATTGCTGAGTGAGACAACACACAAACACACACACACACACACACACACACACACACACACACACACACACACACACACAAGCTTTCGGTATGCACTGTTTTGATACTGAAGAAATCAGCCTGAATATGAGGAATCTTGAGCAATATCTTCGAAATGCAAAACCCATTTCACACACACACACAAAAAGAATCATCTTCGTGTGGTTAAAGCGCTCGCTCGTCACGCCGAAGACTCGGATCCGATTCCCGACATGGGTACAATGTGTGAAGCCCATCTCTGGTGTTCCCCGCCGTGATATTGCTGGAATATTGCTTAAAGCGGCTGAAAACCCAAATCACTCACTCACCGTATGTTTTTGTGAGAGCGCGTGCAAATAGTGCATCAGCTATCTGTGGCTTGATTTTAAACAATTTACATATCTATTTCATGTAATTAATATACCAAGACATTGTGTTGTACTACAACATAGTATATTGGCGCAGTTAGGGATTCCTCACGCCTATGAATTAGTCTCCAGCAACCCATCCTTGTCTTAAGAGGCGACTATCGAGATCGGAAGTCAGGCTCGCTGATTTGGTATATGTTTGGATGAAGTTAATTATGTTAAACACTGGATTGTCTGGTCCAGAGTCGATTATTTACAGACTGACGCCACATAATATGCCAAAAACATGGGCCAATGAGAAGTGGAAACTGTTGAATGTTCAGAGTTGTTTAAGTCAGTGAGTGATGTTGTCATTGGTAGAATGAACAAACTGAAAAGGAGGAAACTGAATATACCCATTCTGTCTCAGTCATCCAAAATAGGAAATTAAGCAACAACATTCGTGTGGTGTATTTTTATTCGTCGCAGACAGTCTTGATATTTATTGCCTACGCTGAACATCAGGTTTCGAGTTTCCTCTTCTTTGTGTTCTGGAGCATGAGTATCTGTACAAACGGATGGTGATTCAGTTTACACACATATTGATTCTATCTGTTCGTCTGTTTCATAAGAGTTCTCGAACATTCATATACGGCATCATATTTTTCATAATATTCTGAGAAGGGATCATCCTCAAAATTAACATAAGCATGTATTTGAATAATGTGCCCTTTCTCTCGAAACTGACACTCAATACTGACATAAATGAGGATCGGTCCTTCAAATATCAGTAACAGCAACCTTTGGAAAATATGAAACAATAATACCGAATAATATAAATAGATTACTTTACTCGATATTTTGTGTATCATAGGTCACTCACGGGGTATACGGGATTTTGCTAAATTGGCTTACACACCATGAGACTGTTGGTCGCCATTAATAGATACAGAACTGGTCATTTTTCCGATCTTGTCCGTGTATACTAGGTGGCAGAAAGTTTATGCTCTCCAGAAACTTCAAAAACATTGAGGAGAAAACTTGTTTCCTGGTGATTTATTACCGTTTTCGCCCATTTCCTCTATGCGTTTGAAGTGTCAGTAGATCATTACGTTGACAATCTGCTCCGGCTAGAACGGCCGCAATTGTCTTCTCTTGTGAAGTGTTTTTATGTTGTTGGGTTTATGGTTTACGAACATTAAACCGTAATGATTCTAATATTTTCTTACATCACCCACGGAATATGCTCGTTAATGAGATTTAAAACAGTGGAGGCGTGTTAAACAGACAAGCACGCTTAAGTCCAAGTCTCTAATCGGTGCGGGATTTAAGACATAAATCAGAAAGGAAATTTCCTGTAAGGGGCAAAATTACAAAATTGATAAACGTTTATAATTGTATCAAGTTGATTTTTATATGGTTGATTACTTTTAGTCAAGTCAACTCATATGCAGCGCGGTAGAGATTTTTCTGCAACACATAAAAAAGCATGCATCACGGAACCTAGCTGTTTTTCAAGCTTGTCCCCTGACCAAGATCTGGCCATATTGATATCGCTGAGAGCACTGATCTGCATCTGAAACTTTGGTGGGGTAACCTCTATGTACTGCATTAATATCATCTTGTTCTTAACTGATATTCGGTTGTTTGAAGTGTCGTACGCGTGTAATTCCTTCGACCGATACTTACTTCAGCAAGCATTAAAATTTTCAAGGAAACTCTCTTTGTCATCTGGCCAAATAGTGGTCACTAAGGCAATGCAATAAACTTAACATCTGTTGAATAAGTATATACAACAGAAACCCATTTGTGAAGTGTATTTTATTTTTGGTTTAGATTGGATGATTCATACCGAGTTTTCCAAGGTCCGAGAAAAACACACAAGTCGAGCTTAACTTTTGTATTTGTATATATTTCAGATATTTAGTAGCCTTTCTCCGGACATCTTGCACGACTTGTAAAACCTCATCTTTCTGGAAGTCTCACCCAGCAATTATACAGCTATTTGAAGGGGGTATGTATATAATCGACACAGGTGGATGATCCTGCCTCAGCACCTTTATGACTTTAATAACAAAAAATTCTTAAAAGTCCTATATCAGTTCTAATGTTTGAGAAAAATCCGCCAGAGGAAAATTTAATTGTTTTTGCAGGCTACCACATTCTTGTAGAACGATGAGTTGTGGTAGTGGATCAGGGTGGTTGTTGGTGGGGTAGGGTAGGGTGGTGTGTTGTATTGGATAGGGTCGGATTGTGGGTGTTTAGGGTAGAGAAGATAGGGTACAGTAGTGTGTGGGTAGGATAGGGTAGGGTTGGGCGGTGGGTGGGTAGGATAGGGTTTGGTAGTGATAGAATGGGTATTTACAGAAGAGCAGGGTAGGGGGTTGGTGTTTTTGGTAGGTGAAGGTGGGTGTAGGGTTGGATAGGGTAGGGTGGTAGGTGTTTAGGGCAAAGTAGGGTGGTGGATGGGTAGGGTAGGGTAGGGTAGGGTGGGCTGTGGTTTGTTTAGGGGATAGTAGGGAGGTGGGGGTGAGTGGGTGGGGTTTTAGGGTAGGATGAGGGATGTTCAGGGTTGGTGAGGGTGGGGGGGGTCAAGGGTAGGTTGGTGGGTGTTTAGGATTGTGTAGGATGGTTGGTGTTTTGGGGAGGGTAGGTGGGTGGGTGTTTAGGGTAGGGTAGTGTGGTGGGTAGGGTAGGATAAGGCGATGTGTGTTTAGGGTTGGGTGGTGGGTTGGTAGGATAGGGTAGGGAGGTTGGTGCGATAGGGTAGTAGTCCATACTTACAGATACGCGAACTCTTTGGTGTTAGCAAATATATTGAGTGAAGCGGCATAGGGAATTTACGTAATCACAACCGCCTTCAAACAAAATATGGCGCTCCATATGCTCGAGCTGTTTGTTGATGCGGTAGTCATATCGGCTGTTTCAATCAGGGGGCGTTTACTGTGATTTGATATCAAAATTGAGTATTGTAAATTCATGGTAGAATTAGGGTTCATGTTTTGGGGAAACGGTATATGATTACCCGAAGTGTCAGTTTACTCTTCATGGTATACTGGTGTACATTGCAAACACAGGAGAAATCACATACTTTATTAAGGCACTGGATTTGATTTAAAGTCTACTTTTTCGCCTACACGTGCATATCATATGATGTGCCTTGGTGGTCAGTTCGTGTCACCCTCCATTGACATCCACACTTAATAAAGCTGACATTTGACGGCTGAATTCAGGTTCGTGTTTTCGAAATTTCTCTCCATCATGATTATCTTTTAGGTTTTATGAGTTAGGTTTAACGCCGCTTTTAACAGTATTCCATGGCCAGTTATATCGCGGCGTGTCAGCTTAATGTAAGAGAAAAGCCCGAAGTGATGCAGGTCTCAGACGTTTACCACTTCGGTGAAACCCACGAGCACGGGTATGGTGCTGACAAACCTAGAAACATAATCGGGGGGAACCAGGATTCGAACCCACAATCATAGGTTTCTGGCGTCCCCAAGGCACGCAAGTCTGCACAGCAAATCGCGGCGCCTCTGCCGACTGCCCTCTGGATGACATCACATATTATTTCAAGTTAATATTTGACACTGCACTCGCATGATATGGAAAATACCTTCTTGAAAGCAAATACCTCATAACAAAGTTGGACGTTGCAATTGTTTCCTACTTCCCTTCGAACGTAAAACCCCGTTGCTTTGAAGCTGACAGGCACTTTTTCAGACGTACTCGTTCAACGGCCCATAACGTAGTGTAACATTTCACTTCCTGCTGCATTAGATACTTTTACCACAATAATAAAGAATCTTATCTTCCGTAAACATTAACTGGATGATTGAGAATGCAACTAGATTCTCTATATTCATAGTGAACTGATTTTGTCGCGCGGAATGGTGTAATATACGTGTAGCATATGTTATCAAATAAACGCGCATTGCAATTCATAGCTCATGGCGTGGTTTGCCTGACAAATATATGATCATCTGTTTTAATGGCCATCGATTCCTTGCATTGTTTCTGTATAGCAGCTCGATCGCCTCCTTGGTCTAGTGGTAGAGCGTCCACCCGGAGAGCGGAAGGTCCGGTGTTGGATCCCCGGCCGCGTCATACCAAAAGACGTTAAAAGATGGTACTTGTTGTTACCCTGTCTGGCGCTCGGCATTAAGGGGATAAAACAAGGACTGGTCATCTCTGTATACTGTGTCTGAGTGGGGTATTCATGTTAAACTGCGGCACACACACACACACACACACACACACACACACACACACACACACACACACACACACACACACGTGCATACACGTCGCTATATAAGTGCGACGTTAAACCTAATTTCACCTCGCCACACCTGTGTAGCAGCTCAGACATAGAGTGTCTCATTTTGGTTTCTCATTAAAATCACGTCGTGTGATCAGCGTGATGTGGGGCTAAAGCCCAATAGAACGCAACTAATTAATATAAAATGTCTGGCAGTTCAAGATTAAGGGAAGCATCTTGTGAGTGTTGTAGACACGTAGTTTACTTCGAGACGATATATGTTTGTACGTCTCCATGAACTTCGATAAATATATGTACTTGCTGCGCAGTGACGTATTTTACATGTAGCTCCCTGTATATACATGCAGTTGTTTTTATAATTCAATTTTTAAAACGATTGGAAGCACGAACATCTTCAAAACAGTCAGTATATCTCCAGTAATTATAACACGTGGTCAAAACCGAAATATATTTCTGAATATGTCACCTGTAAAGCATCTTGATTGAACATTTCTCGCATGTTACGTGTCAATTCCAAAATTGAAACAATATGTTAACCCCCCAAAAATCAATACGAAAGAGAATTTAGCGTGAAACCAACCGATAACAAACAAATTATATTCAATCAACAACAGTATTACATTATCACAAAGTTTTCAAATCAATTCAAATTACTGCACAGCAATTACAATGACAGTTCACAATATAGTGGTAATACAATATTCAATGGCACTATATAATTATGATAGCAGTCAGTTTCAAATACAAAAAACAGTGATGATAGCAAAAGTCATTGATCGTAATATATTCACCCAGCAGCGACAGTGGACAGGCTTCCGATACAGGCCAAGGCTGGGATTCCGGGGTTATAACTGATCTTCACACAACTGATGGTCTTGATGTAATGTCAGGTGACATGTGAGATGAGACAGTACGTGTATATATAGATCTAAGCAGCTTCCTGCACTTTCTACGTAATGCCAGACCAATCCAGTGTCACTTGAACATAACAGAACATTTCGCATGTTTCTATAACGCTTGGCAGCCATCCATGCTATTCCGCAAATTAACAGATAACTCGAACATCTAAATAAAATAACTTCCTCACCACTGATTACATTAAATAGTACTACATTCCTGACAACTTATCATTGTCAAAATGCAATGCAATAAACTTCAACGGAATCTCAACTGAAAGAATGTAATACAATTATTCTTTAATACATATTCCTTTAAACAATAAAGTACACTGCCGTATAACTTTATTAACATTTCTCCATATGAGGGTTAAGAAACAAGAACCAACTTTCAGGGGTTTTTTAAATCCAAATGATAATGAACTGAAACAATCCCAAAAGAAGAACGTCAATAGCTCACTATATCCAGCAAAATACTTAGAGAATATACGTTTCTTCAAACTAATTAAAAGTGACACAACCTTTTCCATATTCTTAAGATATCCTTCCGTAGTAGGATTCCGACTATATGAGAAGTATATTCTTTCAAAGGACAATGTAATCATTAGAAAATTGAACCTCTGTAAATGTCAGCATTGTATTTTAAAATGGAAAGGTTGATTGATGAAGCGTTTCAGTAATATTAATCTTTAAACAGCTCCAATCGTAATTAGATTTTTAAATATTTTATTATCAATTGACGTTCGAATGAATCCCCTGAAGATAGCATTTACACTGTGTAATACTTAAAAACAACACGTCTGGACACGAAGCAAGGCGCATCGGGTTAACATTCAATTGTACCAGTGACCAAAACATGGAGCAGCGATGATGGTGTCATTTTGGTATTCCCCGTCTATTGTTGAATCATATAAATGTATATTGATGTCATTGTGGTATTTCTCGTGTCTTGTTGAATCATATAAATGTATATTGATGTCATTGTGGTATTTCCCGTCTCTTGTTGAATCATATAAATGTATATTGGTGTCATTGTGGTATTTCTCGTCTCTTGTTGAATCATATAAATGTATAGTGATGTCATTGTGGTATTTCCCGTCTCTTGTTGAATCATATAAATGTATATTGGTGTCATTGTGGTATTTCCCGTCTCTTGTTGAAACATATAAATGTATATTGATGCCATTGTGGTATTTCCCGTCTCTTGTTGATTCATATAAATGTATATTGATGTCATTGTGGTATTCCCCGTGTCTTGTTGAATCATATAAATGTATATTGATGTCATTGTGGTATTCCCCGTCTCTTGTTGATTCATATAAATGTATATTGATGTCATTGTGGTATTCCCCGTCTCTTGTTGATTCATATAAATGTATATTGATGTCATTGTGGTATTCCCCGTCTCTTGTTGAATCATATAAATGTATATTGATGTCATTTTTGGTATTTCCCGTCTCTTGTTGAATCATATAAATGTTTATTGGTGTCATTGTGGTATCCCCCGTCTCTTGTTGAATCATGTAAATGTTGTTGTTTTTTGTCATTATGGTATTCCCCGTCTCTTGTTGAATGAGATGATTGATTATTAATGTTTTTATGGTATTTCCAGTCTCTTGTTGAATGAGATGATTGATTATTAATGTTTTTATGGTATTTCCAGTCTCTTGTTGAATCAGATGATTGTTTATTAATGTTTCTATGGTATTTCCAGTCTCTTGTTGAATCAGATGATTGTTTATTAATGTTTCTATGGTATTTCCAGTCTCTTGTTGAATCAGATGATTGTTTGTTGCGAAGTACATGCCATTAAGTAGCTGCCTTTGCAGAGTTGCAATGACAATACCAGTGACAAATACAAAATCACTGAAGCACTTAAAAACAAAACAAAAACATGGAATCGATTGAGTACTTTCTGACTGATGTGATCCAAGATTTATATCTAATCTAGCTGTCACTTGCATAAAGCTAGTTGAAAGGTAATAAGGTTTCCAAAAGCATAGTTGACATTATAAAATAGAACTGAAAACACTATCTGTTAATGAAGCATATTGTATTTGAACCGAGAGCATTTTTTGTGTATAAGTCTGCAGACTGCTTGTAAGTCAGCCTCATGCAAAACGACGTGCCACAATAATGGTGATGACTGACGATGCGTATGAAAATACATCGTTTCATGTACAACTATAGCTAGCTGACATATAGCTAGTTGACATTCACTGTTGCTGTTGTCCAACGGACATACTAACATTTTTGTTAAAAAATGCATGTAACCGAACAAAGAGTTGAATTGAGTGTGGAATATATAGAGCCGTTGTCATAGCGACTGCTTTACGACTACCATTGTCTGAAGAACATTTGATTCCAAAGGCTAATTACCCTGTAGAAATGACATGTATATGTCTCCATAACTTAATTGTCATTATTTATGAGACACTAATCCCCGTTGTTAATCCTCACCAACATTTCATTGTGTTTTGACTGTCAGTCAGCCTGGACTACCATATCACTTCCCGTTAACTACTGCTTTTTATAGTATGGCATTTATTGCCTAAATTGACCATCCCCTGAACTGTGTCGGTTCATCACGCCCATATGTCCAATGTCCAAAGCAACGTCATTGTCTCTTTGTCTGTCCATTGTTGTTCATTACTATATATGTGTTACCATTACATGGTGTTAAAAGCTTGGTATACGGAGCGTTGGTATAAGGACGACTTCGAGCAGGATGTGCCGCTCGTAGGAAACGTCCTGAGGTTGAGCTGGAGCTCCGCTCACCTCATGTATGCCTGAGCTGGAAGGTCCGCTCATCGCTGTGTTTGTATTGTCAGATCAGAGCAGGTATTCCGCTCGTTGTGCAATTGGTGTTTATTGTTTACATGTTGTGCATAAAGTGTTCCGGGATAGTGATGTCGATTTCGTCCTTTATTCCCCCCAAGAGCTAATTCCCCGTCAACATAAACCTTGACAAGCCGTAGAAAGTAGTGATGATCGATTTTGATACATCTACGTTTGTTCATGACGTTAACAAAACTGACGAGTATAAAACATAATGTTCATTGTGGAAATTCGATTGCTGCCACATGTCAAAATATTTTACATGGACGTAGTGTCAACATCCGACCAACTTACGGAAACGTAAATAAGCAAACTTCTTATTTCAGGAGTTATATAACAGTTATCACTCCGCTCCCTCAGCAAAAGAACAAGTAAAATATTTTATTTCAGATTGGAATGATGAGGAATTGTTTCGCTGAAGACTGGATAACCAATATTGCTTGTGTGAAGAGATATCCTGATTTCCTGATACACCGTTCGTCAACTGACTGATAGGTTTTTCTGGAATCTTTGCTTGATTCCTTTTTGAAAATATATTTTACAAACTAACACACCAGTATTTTCATTTTATTCCAACAAAGCGATGGAATAACTATCAATTACCGGAGGCTTTGGTTCGTGACGTTGTGATTGGGTGCAAGACAGATACGTTCTACATGTTTGACGTCAAAGCAGAAGAGCGTTACACGACGACGTCACCTGTGACATGACATGATAACGTCGTGATATCTACAGATGGGTAATACAGATTATGCAGAGCTGCACAGAAACATAGTATGATTGTGGGTTCGCTCGGATTAAGCAGTGGTACAAAAGAAAGAGTGGGTTAGTAAGGTTTTACGCCGCTTTAGGCAATATTCTAGCAATATCACGGCGTGGGACACCACAAATGGGCTTCACACATTGTACCCATGTGGGGAATCGAATTCGGGTCTTCGGCGTGACGAGCGAACGCCTTAACCACTAGGCTATCCGACCGCCCCACAAAAGCAAGACAAATCCGTGAATTCTGCGTTCTGAATGTATGTTCATGTACATCAAATAGTTACAAGGTATGTGAGATGAAATAAAGAATCATCCTGGTAATCATTAATACTTTGATTTTATAATAAATGTTTTAGATTTAATTTGTATTGTATAATAAATATAATCTCACCATCGAACCCGTTGACATGAAATACAATGTACGCAATAACTATCAACAGTCGCCGATAAGGTAGACAGTGTAACAACATTGAAATGTACTTTGACACTTTATGAGATTCTTTTTGTCATCCGTACACGTCACAGTGGCCTGTGTTTAGACGTTAACTGCAAGGTGACTGATATTGCTGACATGATGCCCCTGTGCGATAACTAATGAGGTTAAAGACCACGTTCTGCCAACTATGGCCACTTGGAATAAGTGTTCTCCTTAGATCCATTTGACTTGTAACAAAAATGATTGTTTGACTTGCCCTTTCCAAGTGAGATTTAAGGGTGCCACAGGTATGACAGAATACTTTTTTCTGATGATTATGGAAATGATATGTCTATGATGTTTCCTTCCGTCCACGGCTAACATGACATTGCATGTATTGTTGACAAGGATGAAGAATCCTAACCAATCTTCTCTGTGGTCTTATGGATAGAGAGTCTGCCCGGAGAGTGGAAGGTCGTTGAATTGGTTTGATCCACGGCCGTGTCATTCCAAACGACGTTAAAATATGTTATTTGTTGTTTCCCTGTGTAATGCTCGGCAAGGCGATGAAATAAGGACTAATCGGCTCGGAGTCTGTATACTGTATCTGAGTGGAGTATTCATGTTAAACTGCGGCATGGTGTCTCAGTAGGCTGGTACTATAAAATGGGCATTAGTCCAGACTCGTACAAGCAGCCACACGCACGTCGATATATGAGTGTAATAGTCCTGAATAATCTTGCACTCCATTAAAACTCACTCAACTGATTGTGTTATTCATATTACAATTACAACTCATGAAGAAGAGACATCGGTTGTTTACGTTACAGATTCTTAGTTATGATTTAACTATCTTAAGTTTTAAATTTCACACTGACTGCCGTACATCATCGTCATGTTTCATTTTGATTTGTGGATAATGCTCAATAAAGAAACTGAGACAAATGTCATTATCATGATCCACGCAAGGGAATAAGATTGCTTCGCTCCAGAATTTATAAATCGATTTAAAAAGTCCCTGTATAGTTTTTTCCAAAAAATTACTTGTAGTTCTCATATTATTTTAAACCAACAGTACACACAACTCTTCAAAATGAAAAAACGCACATGTAGTATGTAGTTAATTGAACCTGACTACAAAAACAATCTGGCATATAAATTGGATATATGTAACTGGAAAATTTTGGTGGCCTACATGTATTATTGGACAAACGGTGCTTCAAAACGCAGCCATTTGCAATATTTTAAACGGCATTGTTTTCACGCTTGTTCAAAAATGTCATTGAGGAAAACAGTAAAGCAAAATGCACGTGCAAGTTATGTCATTCGTAACTCGTGCTAGAGGATATAAAAAGGCAAGCATAAGCCAATAATTTGTCATTCAAATGTCAACATTTTTAAAGTTCGAAAATGCCGAGACTCAGCGCTGCCGATCTAAACATCGCCATAGGACGTATCCAAAGAGTGGAATCGCAGTCTTCTCTCGCACGCAACTTCAACGTCCACCACAGCACCATTTGCCGCCTTTGGGACCGATACGCACAGTTCAATTCCACAGCAGACCGTCCGACAACCGCCCGACCAAGAGTTACCACCCCTGCACATGATCGCTACATTTGACTGTTTCACCTACGTCATCGAAATGCCACAGCTACGGAGACTGCAGGACGCATCCCTGGTTTGAGGAGAATATCGGATCATCTTCGCGACCTAGTAGACCAGTTATCGTCCCTGTTTTGCAACAGATCCATCGCTTGCGTTGGTGCCATACCTTACAGCTTTGGAATTTGACAAACTGGAGACGAGTGTGGTTTAGCGATGAATCACGATTATTTCTTCAACGACGAGATGGAAGACAACGTGTTTATCGTCGTCAAAATGAGCGTGTTTCCCAACATTGTGTACATGAATTCGTTAATTTCGGTGGCGGTAGTGTCATGGTGTGGGGGGGCCATATCCTACACTACGAGATCTGACTTCGTTACGGTTCAGGGAAAGTTGACAGCAAATCGCTACATGAATTTTCAACCTTACTTTCTTCCAATCATTGACCACCAGAGGGAGCTGTTTCAACAGGAAAACACATAACTCGTGTGACGATAGACTACCTTCATAACGCCAACATCAACGTCTTGCCCTGGCCGCCGGGATCTCCAGATCTCAACCCAATCCAACGACTATGTGATGAACTCGGTCGACATGTACGTCAACGTCAGAACATGCCTCAGACACTCCAACAACTGGCCAACGCGTTACAAGCAGAATGCCGCAGAATTCTGCAGGACAGAAATCGTACACTTATCCAGTCAGTGCCGAGGAGATGCAGAGCCGTGATTGCTGCCCGGGGCGGTCACATGAGATACTGAGCGCAACCTTGTGGCCTTATGTGACATGACAATGAACAGTTTGCAATGCCTTTGACAACATGTGACTATCGAGCTCCAAACTTCCATATTTGTATCTATGATATGATATAAAATATATCGACTTTATTAGGTACAATAAATTTACTAAATATTTACCTGTGAGTTTCTTTTTTTTTGAAGAGTGTATATGCTTATGATGAACCATAACAACTTTTTGCCTCAGATAATGTACGCCAAATACACATGCATAATGCATGATCTACACACAACAGCTCGAAAATTTGGTTAACTGTCAGGCAATATCCACCTAATGTTATGTCAAGTCTTTAAGGAAATCAATCTTAGGAATGTTTGAAACAAGGGTTTGATTGAGGGTCTATGAACCTATGATAGCCACGAAAAATGGTAAATTCCCTCAAGATGTCAATGAAATATGTTTACTTAACACGGTAAAATATTTCGTGCGTCATTTACGTTACCGCCGAAATGTAATTGCCTCTCTCCCGTGAACAGCGGCCCTGCTTTCCTAACTCCTTATACCCTATCCCAACACACTGAGTAAGTGAGTGAGTTGGGTTAACGCCGCTTTAAACAGTATTACAGTTATATCGCGGCGTGACAGCTTAATGTAAGAGAAAAGCCCGAAGTGATGCAGGTCTCAGACGTTTACCACTTCGGTGAAACCCACGAGTACGGGTATGGTGCTGACAAACCTAGAAACATAATCGAGGCGAACCGGGATTCGAACCCACAATCATAGTTTTCTGGCGCGTCTGAAGGGTCGCAACTCTGCACAGCGAATCGCGGCGCCTTAGACGACTGGGCCACCCGTGACCCCTACAGAGACACAACCCCTTCAACATGATCATGCAACTGCGCGTATTGGCTGTGCGTTATGCAATTACTTCAATAGGCAGGGGAATGCAGTTTGCTTTGTATATGTTTCTGCCTCACATGAAAAATATGCCCGTCACGATAAGTAGATGTTGCAAGAACTATGGT
This sequence comes from Haliotis rufescens, assembly GCF_023055435.1. Taxonomy (NCBI): domain Eukaryota; kingdom Metazoa; phylum Mollusca; class Gastropoda; order Lepetellida; family Haliotidae; genus Haliotis; species Haliotis rufescens. The sequence goes on from NW_025964361.1 coordinate 28,004,853, forward strand.
CACATTAAACAGCAATCAGGTTGAGTTTAACGAGTTGTTTCAAAGAAATTGTAAATGATGTTATTAAAAGTTTGAAACCAGTTTTGTTGAAAGTGAAAAGCTGATCCCCAAGGCATTTGTCAATTCAAATTATCCTGCACACTGATATTTTAAACGTAATGAAAGGACAATCCCAGAGGCAATATAGTCTTGTTCTAAAGTAACTAATAATACCAATGTGTCTGTAGATCATACAACCTGCCTGCGTTTGCAATATTTCATAATTTCAGGATGTGCGTTTTCAGCCGTACAGAAACGTCCAATCATGAAGTGTCAACTTGTCTTATGTAAAAACAATGAAGACCGTGTAGAAGAACAAAATATTTATCTTTTTAAAGAGATATTTAGAAAAAGACCATCTCTTCATAGGAAGTAATTTCTTGAAAGACCTACAGAAAACTATTTAATAATGAAATTGAAAGGTTTCCACGTTACTTTCCATTGTGCCATTCCTGAAAATGAAAAAAAAAGAAAAGAGATTAGAACAAAACACTTTTTTTTGCTAATCTTACCACCAAGAGTACGAACGACGACAAATGGTCACACAAATAACTACTCTCGTTAATACAATGTCAGGTATTCAATTTAGGGAAAACAGAATCTGCTGCATACCATATATAACGATGGATATTTGTACCGTGCCAACCCCCCCCCCCCCCCCCCCCCCCCAACTGAATTCGTGTAAGCATCATTATGAGTGTAACCATTTTATGTAGTGCTGGGGTATGTGTGGACTCAGTTTGTCTTTCTGATGTCATACGTATACACTGTTTAGCCACATCACCATTTTAACTTTTTGATCTATCCGACAATTCCCTGGAGCAAGTTGCCATGCAGGAAATGATTAGCTCGAAACTTTCAGTTGGGTCCAACAACATGCATTTATTTAACGAGTCCCCTGAGAAGTGTCAAACGCTATAATTCTATAAATTTAGCTAAACAGGGCTTCAATTACTTGTGTATTTGGGCCGACTGTGTGTCCGTCGGGAAGTAACCTGGAAGTTGAAGACTCACGTCGAAGATACGGGATTTAGTCCCAGTTTGAGTTCAACGTGTGAAACACATTTCTGGTCTTACCCTTTAGGGATCCCAGGACGGAAAATACCTGCAATATACCTTACTTTTGGCCAGAAGAGCCTAGAATGGAGACCATATGGTATGGCTCACTGTCCGTGCTGCCAGTCACTTGTTTCTTTTGATCACACTCCATGATATAGTGCGCCTTGCTATAGCTGAAATATTGCTTACTCTGGCGTTAAACAACAAAGAAAAGGGATAAAGAAACCCTGATCATTAACTTCATTTACCTGATTTTGGTGTCGCCCATCGGGATATTGCTGGAAAAATGCTTAGGGTAGAAAAAGAACATTATAATAGCTAAATTTTCTTATAATCTATGTCGTCACATGCTGCGTACAAGCTCACATTTGTCTGTCTTATTAACACCGACAATGTTTCTCCCAGATGGGGATTGTAATGGGGTACACATACTTCAAGATGATGTTCCTGTATAATTTAAATGAACACAAACTTAATTCAGCTATGGGAGTTTACATTGTACCAGTGCGGGAAAGCCGAATTTGTTTTATTAATGACTTGCCAACTCAATAGCACTCAGATACCCCATCGCCCCGAAATAATTTAACACACTACAGTGTGTTGATCTTTTTCATTTATGTTGTGTTCACAATCAATATCAAGAAACTGATACAAGCAATCTTACCAAATATACATGCTTTAAATGTAGATGTTTGCATCCGATGGAATATCCTGGTCATAACATAGTTAAATAAAAACGACAAAACCCTTTCCATTTTCATAGCAAAGCAGAGTCGATTGTACGAAGCAAGGCAATTGGTCACTTGAAAGGAAAAAAGGGAACATATGGTATAAGTCAAAAGAGGAAGATTGCTTCGGAATTTGTTGTCACTGATGCGTCAAATTTGGAAATGCCATCCACGTGTCTACCACAGTAAAACATGGACAATGCATAAAGACATCGGCAAATGATCAGCGGATCTCCTTCGGTGTATATGTAGATTGCAGTCAGAGCATTATCAACTGGTCAAATGGGAAAAGGGTGTGACCCGACACTTTAATCATGATAACCATACTTGATCTGTAAGGATGCTTCTAGGCGGCCAGTTTCAACTTCTTTCTGATTGACATTAATATTTTCCTTCTACTAAGGGGGCGGTCGGGTAGCCCAGTTGTAAAAGCGTTCGCACGTCACGCCGAAGACCTGGGTTCGATTCCCGACATGGGTACAATGTGTGAAGCCCATTTCTGGTTTTCCCCGCCGTTATATTGCTGGTATATTGTTAAAGGCAGCGTAAAACAATACTCAGACACTCACTCACTAAGGATGCTAATTTCCACAACGCAAGTTCGTCTACATACATAAATCCATAAGAAGGGACAAAGAAGGGTTCAAAACTGCCAAGCTATAATTATCAATGTTTTAGTTATTTGAATACCGCTAGGCAATGCCGAACAACAAAAGACGTTGCATCTATAGAACTGCAGCTATGAATTGCGAGTAACTGACTAATGATGGAGTAATATCAGAAGCATTATCTGTTGGTACTTTGTGAACTAACGAAATTAGTCACTTTACGTTGCACATTTGTACCACATGGCCGTTTGTGTTCAGTTTGAAAGTAACAAGAACATTTGTGCGTAAACCAGATCATTAAACATTCTTTCGGATTCTCATACCTTACATCATATTCTTGGAACTGCTTCAGTGATTCTTTTCTACGAAGATTTTAAAGACCATCATATGACTCTTGCTCCAAGGGTGTTTGGTCAGGGTTTCTTTATCTCTATATATGTGTTGTTTAACGTTGCACAACAACCACTATATGACGGCGGTCTGTAAATATTTGTAATGCTCATTAATCGAGTCTGGATCGGACACTCCAGTGATTGATATCATGACCATCGTTCGCAATAGCGTCATTTCAACGCAATTGGGATACGCAGATATACATCAACCTAGTCAGCAAACCTGACCACCCGTTCCCGTTTTTGGTAAACATGTGGATTACAAATCCAAATGTGACGCACCAGAGACAGAAATGATGTCCGATCCGATTCCCTATTTTGATTTGTATCAAATCTGTCCGTGTTTTGTCAGCTGAACAGTTGACTTGCCTTTGCATGTGTTTCCAACTGATGCCACCTTTTCACCTGGTATCATCACAATTTGATAGTGATTCATAAACTCAGTGCCATGCTCATGATATAGTTTTAATCATACAATGGGCACTGTGTTATCACCGTTTCAAAACACTCTACCATCGTTTCAAAGATGTCCTCAGTCAATTAGTGTTCCGTAGGTTCCTACATAGCCTATTTCTTTGTTCAGATGATGGCAATAACGTCTAATCCATCAACACTGCATATTTTGTCACTTGTGATGAAATGACATCGAACCAGTAATAGGTGTGGAGCTAACGAGATGTGTCGACATCCCCAAAGACTCTTCACCAAATGTATATGTAGCTTGAAAATCTATTCTTCGCGGAGCTCAATGTTCTTCATGGTCAGAACCAGGACTTTCTATACTCGTCACAAAAAGTAGAGAAAATCCAGAAATATTAGGTTCTTGTAAATTGTGGGAAATTTCAAAGTTGACGTTTTTGGATAGTGCGTTATGCTGCCACGATTTGTCAAACATTCATTCACTCGATGAGGCATACTGTTTCCTTGAACAATATGGACTGGGGTTCACTCTCAGGTTGACATTCGAGGTTGGACTGTATTTCAGTAAACACCTATGAAAGTAACACTAGCAGAAGGATGCCAAAAGACTTGCACATTGGATTGTATCAGCTTTTGTAATTTGGTCATACATCAAAATTGGATATATATTTTCAACGTATTCGACAACATTATTATGTGACAAATATACAGAAGCAGGCTATATATACAAAAGCAGGCTATAGTGTTCAAAATATGTTTCATTATCATGGTATATGTTCACAGCTGTTTTCATCAAAGTATTAATTATGTATAACCGTGAAAAATAATATATCAAATATATCAATATAAAGTTCTTTTAATAATAGTGTCAAAAGTATGCTAAGGACTAAGGCTGACACGTTGCTTTTTTTCTGGCATTGACGTTTAATATGTTTATTAAATATTACAATATTCCTTATTTCCTTTTATGAAGGTATAATATATGTAGTATAGAAGTGGGTCTGTGCCAAGGTTGCATTATGTTGCATGCTCCTTTCATAATTCCACGTTGTATTTTGCTTGACGCAAACTGCTCTTAACTAACATTGATAGCATATTACATATATTGACAGGCGGAGTTATGCAGTGCAAAAGAGTATTTAGTTTCTATTTGAACACCCACTTCGATTTTCCATACTTGAAAGAGCTATTATCAATGATGCACTTGTCGTACTCGTAAATCAGCAACACTTTCTGCATCAACCGTGTCTTTTTATCATTTCCATGTTGCAGTTTACGAGGAATCGAAGTACACGCGAATTATGTTAGATCTGTTTTCTTCTCAAATATCAGTCAAAAACGGACCAGTACCAAGCGCCCCAGACGTTATGAACGTTATTTGACGAGTCTAAATATTATTCATAAACAGCATCATTATATTGCACGTGTTTAATTTGAAGAATCAATTTGCTGAAGCACTTCCCAGATAAACCATCTCATTTCCAAAGCCTTGTCCTGACATTTCGTTGAACTCAGCACTCAAATACCAGAGTGTTGTTTCAGACACAACTGATTAGATTGATGTATTGCCAAACCTACTGATAACATAAACGTTTTTACTGCTGAAGAGAATCACATTTTATCCCCATCATTAAAAGCAGCCAGCCTGTTCGAGCTATTGTGTTTTTTGCACGCAGTGTAAATAATTCAATAAAATCTTATCACTCTCTTATTGTCGTGTGTCAACATGATTGGCTATCGGTAGACATGTGCTGTCATGACAGATATCTGTTGTACACCACAGCACAGATTATATATTTATATCTCCGAGCAAACAGTTGACATGGTTTGTTTAGTGCACCCATTAGTAAATTCAAAACGTCAAAGGGAAAAATCAGCCAGTTGATTTTCATATTGGATATCATTTGTGGTACCAATTTTATTGCATAAATAAGCATAATATTTTACGAATTTCTTAAACAAGAAACGTTATTTACAAAGTACATGTTTGCCAAGACAGAAGAAAACTATTAATTTGAAAGTCTTTGTTTTAAAGATATCTTTGCAAATTTAAAAGGCAGTAAAGTAGCTGTGTCAGATAAAGTACGGGCTCGAACGGGTATGCTGCGTGTCCGGTAAGTATTGGTGCGTCTGCCATGTGTAGAAAAGTGCTAAAAGCGACGTCTGACCATACTCACAGGCGTACCTTGTTGTGTGTAATATTAGTAATTGTTATGTACAAATATTTATGTGGTAATTTTCAGTGGCAGAACTACTAGTGAAAAAACACCAAGGGCTGGCTTGGCCAGATTTGAACAGCAGTCGGCGGCTTTGAGTAGAGATTCACAGAATGGTTTTGTACGAGAACTTGAGTTGTCCGGCGCTTTGCATGAACATGACAGGCTTGATCGTTCGGGAAGTTTCTGGATGGGGCAGTTACTAGAAGGTTGACTGTGCCAAAAAGAACAAGAGGGCGATTCGAGGCCTATTTCGACCTGACGTGCACCACATCTACTTGCCAAGTTCTTTCGGATATCCATTCAGAAACACAGAAACACAGACAAATGACTAGACAGATCGTTCAATGCCTTCTGTCAAGGAACGTAACACCTTTCCATGATCTATGAAGACATCTGAAGGTCCTGCGTGTCTGAGCTTTACCTATTTAATGAATTATTATTAGTATCAGTATGTACAGATTAAATTATAAAATGCAGCAAAGAGGGCTTAGGTGATCCTGGCACAGTCAGGCTGGTTATACTCATCATCAGCTTAGAAAATCCGTGTTTTAGAGTGGATACTCTTTTACAATGAGTAAGGAGTGTTGGGGATCTGTGCTGAGGTGGTTTAGGATGATAACCTTCCTCCTTCTAAGCAAAATGTTTAAATGATATAGTGACAAACGGAAAAGCAAAGGATAAAAAGGATCGCCCTGAAATATTCCTCTTCTAAAAAAATGGTTTCACAACATGTACATGTACCTGCACCTACGAATACATCTTAAATCCCTTTCTGGCTTCTTTCTGCTCCATGTAAATAATGTCATTGGAAGCGCAGTGTGATGACACAAGATCTGTAAGACACCCTGTAAATATTTTGTACTGTGTATTTAGACAAGTAATAGAGGAAGTGCTTAGGGTCAGTCAAAACATCTTCCTACTGAGAGAAGCTGTGTTCGACCTTAGTACAACGGATTCAGGACATCTCCTGTATCCAGGAGAATTTAAACTTTGAAGTAAAGGTGTTCGGACACATGGGAACAGTTTCCAATACCGGTTTCGAATACCATCATGCCCTGGTGTCGTATTAGATTTGGACTTTCAATAATTTCATCATGCAATCCAAAATGAAACACACAAAAATGTACTTTGTCGTGTACGGTATTATTGTAATTCTCCACCCATGGTTCCTCGAGGTTGCAGTTGCCGGGTATAGACCACAACTGTTTCCATAACCTTTCACTGGAATCCATGGGGTGTCTTTTCTCATCCATGTTATTGGGTGCATTTAACTGCCTGTAAAACTTTTTAACAGTTTTCGACAGCTTATTTTGCATAATGAAATTATTTTTTGTCCCCCTCTCTCTTTCTTTCTGTCCCAATCTTTCACTATTTTCCTTCAAATCAAAAATTTAATTCTCTTTTGTTGTCAGGTTGTGTTTTCAGTTTCAATTTTGACGTTTTGAAATTGATTGTCTCGAGGAATGTAAGTTCAAGCAAAGTTCCATCCAGGATATATGTTTCCTTGTTTCAGAAGTTTAATTTGGAACCGGGTTTTCTTTTGATGATGTTGTATATTCCCCTTTTTTTATTCATTGTCTCTGGCAACTATATATGGAGTTCCCCTAGTGTTCAAGCAGCAGTATACGAAGCAAATGTATGGAAAAGGACAGTCCGCATTGAGAGTGAGAGTGAGAGTGAGAGTGATTCTTTGGAAATGATTGGTGATATTGTTTATATGGCCTCCGTTTCTCAATCGGTAAATCAGAGATTTGATTATAAAATGACATAAACAAAATATATAACGGATGATCCGAAAGATCATAAACAGAGGAGCTCTCAGAATTGGGAGAGAACTCAAAATATTTGAGGCTGACATCAGGGATTTAATTTTGTGAGCCCATGTCTGGGTCATCAGGGAATTACTGGGAGTAATGCGAGCGTTTATTTGCAATTTCGGGTCTGCTACTGTTGGAACTGAGGGTTCATGCAAAGGTGCCTGACGAGTTTTGGCAGTTACATGCAGCTCACCAGATTCACGGCACATGAGCAGCTTGAGTCGCCGGAGCTGGTCACGAATATTGTGCTCTGTCAGGTATGCATACATTGGCATGGCTTTGTCCAAAGGCTGCTTCAATAATTTGCCATTCATTCGTGTACGCATGGATCAAAATAGGAAACAGATAAGGCTGTTTCACTAGTTTCTTTAATTTCTGGTTCAGATTGGTAAATCTGTGGAAGCGAATCGACCATTTGAACGATATCAACACTGGTACTATCAGTATTTTTGATAAATTTCTATCATTTTTTTACCATATTTTCCTATTGTTAAAGAGTATACTCATAAAAAGACATGATTTTCATTTTGTTACTTATTCACCGTATAGCAATATAGCATGTTCATATGATTGGTTGAATCACAAAAGTCAGAGCTGCACATACACCTGTGGGTTTTAGAGCAGTTAAGTCAACGACACAACAATCTACTGATGATACCCAACAATACATAATATAATTCACTACCCATGGGATATCCGGATTAGCCCCTTGAAGAGGCGATTTAATTTGTTGGAGGTTTCTTGGACTGGAGAAACCCGCGAGCACGGGTATGGTGCTGCGAAACCTAGAAACCTAATCAGAGCGAAGCTGGCTTTTTGACCCACGATCATAGGTTATCAAGGCGCCTGAGAGACGGAACTCTGTGTAGCGAATTTTCGAACCTTTAGACTTTGTCTTGTTAAACGTCCGGCTTCACATTTAACTCTCCTCGATCACACCATGATATTAGTGGATTACTGTTCAAACCGGTATGAAACTCAACTCAACTCACTCACTCTCATATATTAAACTTGTGTCATCGTTCATGCCATTTATCTGGAAACGTTCATGCCGCTCATACCCTACAAGTTGACAACGTCGCTGACCTTTGACGAATGTTATCCCAATCCGCGTTGAATTAAAGTTCATTTATAATAATGCACACATCTGCACTCATTCATAATTGGTGCCTATTTGAAGCTTGCCATTAGCGAGGATTAAAGCTCAAGAGAAATCACATTCACTCGGGGATAATTCTAAAAGCTCAATGGGAAGCTTACATGTACATTCACTCTCGGGAGGTACATGTGGTTGACCTTTGAGGAAGGCACGTCATGAATGTAATGTATTTTTTTAAAGTTTCTTTTAACAACTGTTATGGATTGTTATCAATGTAAGAATTCGAGTAATTCTATTATATTTTGAGGGTACCTATCATCAGTGAACTGGTTAGTGCCAAAGTTTCAGGTATCTTACGCATAGTATCACGTTATCTATTTCTAACTCATTAAAGTTTCTCGTCGTATATGTTCGGAAAGTGGAAATTATTTCATGATGGCTCATGAGCATGAAATAAAGTCAGACATATGGCGTTGAGAACTTAGCATCTATGCAAAAGACACACTATTATGAACCTGAAGTCTTTCAATAAATGAAAAAACAATAAATATGTCCGCAAAATGCTCTTGCACGTTCTACGCTGATGTTTTTACATATTCCAACATGAAATAAGTCTTGGACAGAATCTATGAGAACACAAAACAGACAGTTTGTGCACAAATATACTTCAAATTCAAAACCTAAGGCAATCGTTAAGCCGGGGTAGAACAGACTCAGTCTTGAAGATGATACCTTATTATTACAGACGATCTACACGAAAGTCTGTACATTATATTTTAGGGCATATTCCCAAATGCGTATAATGCACGCAAAGACAGAACATTGAAAACATTATTTAGTATGAGGGTTTCCTCAACTTCCCAAGGGTGCAGTTTGTTTATTGAAAGTTACGTATAAATCAAGAAAAGGTTATTACGTATGCGGATATTGTTGTTGCTGCATGTCTTAAAGAGGTACTCCTTTCGTTTACAAAGCTTTACAAATGCAGAAATTAGACACGAGAAAAAAAACCATAGCTCCTCACACTAATACGAGACTAAAAGTTCTTTGATGTTGAAGAATAAACAGTTGCGTGTCCTAATTACATTTGGTGATATCAAACATATTCTTCGAGACATCAAATAAATAAATATTCATGAGAAATATCTGCTAATAGCGGTCACCGTTCTACGCTTTCTAATGTATCATAAGTTTGTGTTTGGGAAACTGTTACTATGAATGTGATTTGTTTGTTTGTTTGGTGTTTTACGCCGCGCTCAGCATTATTCCAGCTATATGACCCTATCGCATGGATCCTTGCTCATACTATACAACACTATTCGTCCGTAGGTTGTACAATATACATCACCATTGGTTTGGTGGTCCGTGGTGGTACTATATATATTGGTTCAGGGGTGAAGCAATGATCGCTTCATTGTGTTGGTGAGGTGAGGTGAAATGGTGTTTAACGTCGCGTCCAAGATTATTGCACTTATATAGCGACGTGCATGCACGTGTGTGTCTGTGTGTGCTTGTACTAGTCCGGACTCATGCCGATTTATAGTGCTAGCTCACTAAGATACCATGCCGCAGTTTAACATGAAAACCCCACTCAGACACAGTATACTGACTCCGAACCGACCAGTCCTTGTTTTAGCCCCTTAATGCCGAGCGCCAGACAGGGTAACAACAAGCTCCATCTTTTAGCGTCTTATGACGCGGTATGACGCGGCCGGGGATCGAACCCCGAACCTTCCGCTCTAACCACTAGACCAGGGGGGCGGTCTACGTCATTGTATTGAGCAACAGATCAACAGAGCAACGGGAGTTACAGACAACGGTTGTACTACTTTTTCCATAAAGCATTCACGTTTCCACAATTGGAAACTTGAAACATATATTCAAGATAGATTACGCATTCAGAGAATTGAAAACAATATATTTCGTCAGCATCCATCCTTCAACCACACTGCAGTGTGAAATATAACCATGTAGCATGTTGTACAATGCCATTCTACTTGTAATATGAAAGCCGACAGTGTATGTTGTAATTGAATAATTTCACGGTGTCGTTTTGTTACCGAAATCAGCATGTGTTTTGCAGACAGGCAATCTGAAAACACAGGCCAATAAAACAACCGTCGACGGAGCTAATCTAATTCGTTCATCTTAATTCGGTAGATATACACGTACATGAAGCATTGATGAGGTTTTGTTTGTTATTCACGTGCATGGTAATATCATATTTTCTAATTCATTCACTTGATTTCCCTTCAGAAAAGGAATATTCAAAATTATACATACAAAACTATGTTACAATGCTAGTCAATTTGATCGTGATTATTTTTCTGATTCTGTTGAGAGATAAATCATCGTGTACACATAAGGACAACATGACAGTTCTTATTATAACGCGCCTTTATGTAAGATGCGTTTGTACCGAAGAGAAATATAGGAAACAACCCATTCGTAGATTTGCAATGTATTTTGTCATTGTCGCAACCCGTCTGCTTGAATCCGCTGCTAATTTGAGAACAGGGCATACACAGAGCATACACGGAGCATACACGGAGCATACATGGAGCATACACAGTTCGTGAAGAGTCCCCGCTTGGACAAGAATAGGTCCTCAACACTCCATGCTTGGCAGGGTAGTTACAATGTGTGACCTGGCTGATTGTTTGTCGTCGGCGACGATGTGTATATATAGTTACTCGGGCTAGGACTTGGATCAGACTCTAAAATTCGCAGGCCACCAAATTAAGTTTGGAATGTTACATTTTGCTTTGAGCAAAACACTAAGTATCAACTTTTTGGAAAAGTTCTACTTTGGCCTGGCGTCATGATCATGCATATCGCGTTGGATTGCTAATGTGACATCACGTAGGTTTCAGCAATCTGGCAGAAGTGCTCGCTCGAATTGAACAGTTAGCCTTAATCCCCCCCCCACACACACACACACACACACACCTTTAAGCTGACATGTCTTTTTAACCGAATTACTGATCAAAGGGACGTATAGCTCAACCCCCTCACTCACGGTTTCTGTTTTTGTGATGTAATCAGGGCTACTGATTTCTCAGAACATGTCACTGATACTCGTCACTTCAATAGACAGGGCATATGTAAACCAATAACATACATTACTGTTTGATTGGCATTCTAGAAATTGGTGAGTAAGTAAGAAAACGTACACTTTCATGGATAAAAACTTCTGGTTTATTCCAACAAAGCGACGGTTTGATGTAGATTCTTGCACCGTTATCAAGTTTACGCTCCAGCCTTATAATGTAACGGTGCAAAAATCGAAATCGGAACGTCGCTATGTGCAATAGAAGATGTACGTTTTCTTACCAATAACACACAACAGCAGCACATGTATGAACGTGTTGATCTCCTCCGTGGCCTGGTGAATAGAACGTCAGTCCAGAGAGGGTAGGGTCGGGAGTTCGATCCCCGGCCGCGTCATACCAAAAGACGTTAAACGATGGTACTTGCTGCTTCCCTCTCTGACAGTCGCCATTTTGGCGATAAAACAAGGACTGGTCTGAAGAGGGTATCCATGTACCATTCGGCATGGTATCACAGTAGGCTAGCATTATAAACTGAGCATTAGTTCAGACACTTGCACGCAGTCACACACACGTGCATGTGTATCGCAATATAAGTGCCATAATCTGGAACGCAACATTAGGCTCAATTTCAACGTCGTGATTGAAATAAAACAAGGGCTGATCGGTTCGGAGCAGTGAACTGAATTGATTCTGATAAAGTCACTGTCAGGCATGGTATCGCACAGCAGATTAGTGCTATAAAACCGGTAATTTCCGGACTAGCACACACACACACACACACACACACACACACACACACACACACACACAGAGAGAGAAAGTACAGAAACTTCGGATTTGTATTTGGTGTTGGTGTTAGATGGGTGGTCTTAGCCGCCGCAAGTCGCGGTGCAGACTTGCGTCACTCTTCCGTGTGTGCATCTTCTGATCGTGGATTCTTATTCGGATCCTTTTGATCACGATCATTGTCCCCTAAGCACATTTAAGCTCGTGGGTTTTACCAAACGAAATGATGTCAATGTGGATCACTGACTTTCCTCCCATTAACCTGAAAGGGAGCGACAAACAGTGTAACACTATTCTACCATTATGCGCTCAGCTTGACACGGCAGCTACTCATGCTCATCCAATGACCAGTCAGTCACTGCTGTTTTGCCCTCCTGATTTCCCCAAGTGAATCACTCCTACAGCGGTTAACATTTCTGATACACTAGGCAGTTGTCGTTCCGAGGGGCTACTGATAAACAAACCGTATTGCCAATAAAGATAGGCATTTTGGTCTCTTCTTTCTGTTGTTAGTGGAAGTTATTATGAAATGTGTATCACAACAGGTATGTGCATGTTTAGCAAACTTAATTTATAGACATGTGTTTTGTGAACTCAACAGCTGTATCCACTGGTTTAAAAGTTGTTCTATAAGACATACGTTTTCCTAAAATAATGAAGTAGAAAAAAGCGATGTACTGGCTTCAGCTCTTCACTGGAGCGACGGCACGTTTGAAAACATCTGGGAATCGGAAGGAATGTGCCAATTACGTCACATGATTTATCGTTTCTTACCTCATGTATTCTTGTGATGAAATGTTTTTTTCAGTAATTGGTCTTATTGGAGTCAACGCTGAGTAATCATGTGCGTAATTGAATCTACGGTTTTTACATACTTAGGGAAAAAAGTGATTCTGTTTATGTGGTAGGCATTCGTTCTTTGAGCTTTGTAGCTTGTTTTGTCTGTGCCGTTATTCGCTGCCGACGTTTAATTGTCTTTTTTGACAAAATTGGTTCACGAAAAGCAGTATTCGCCTTGAAATGATAATTTTTATTACGATAATTGTTCTTTCCAACAAAAGTATTTTACAGCACTCCAGCTTCAAGAATAATATAAGCGCCATGCGAATGATTTGGAAAATTGACTTTACGCAATACAAATATACATTTACTTAACTACAATGTAGCATTATCATTAAGCATATGTCTGATGATGTGCTCTTCATCATATATTGGCACCATCAATGTCCAGATCATTTCGCCCTAGAAGCTGGATGTTCCTCTAGTCCCCAGTGATGGTAATTCCTTGGACTTTATTTGGAACTCTTGAGTAGAACGCTGACTAAACGTAACCTTGTCTCAACCCTGGGCACGGCTTCTGAATGTTCCCTTCTCCGTATATTAATGTTCATACCTTTTATCAGCTAATCCAGCATAATTTTACGATTCAATCAGCAATATCCCAACTATATGACGATGTAATTGAAACTAGACCAGACAAACTAGTGACAGATATTATGATCAACATCCCACGCCGTCGGGGTACGATGACAAGCAATCAACCATGGAAGGTCATCGAGCTTTACCACGAAATCCAGTTCTTACCCAGGCTCCTGCAGATATCTTTATTCGTGGTGATGGTCGACCACACGAAGTTCATATGAATGTGCGAGTGAGTGCTACATTTTGTTATTTTTCAGGATTTGGTCGATTCCAATGACTATCCTTCTTTTGTCATAGACAAGTTCGTGAGCTTCAAACCTAAACATGGTAAACGCCAAAGACATAAGTCACTGTACTCACACATTAAGTTAAATTACCCTGAAATAACTTCAATGATATTGAAGGCGACATTAAGCCCATTTAAAACGTATCTACTTTACATAACGAAAATTTGAAACTTGATCATGAATGCCATAATCCTGCATATGGAAGTGCATGGTACAAAGAGAGGTGTTTCTGTGGCCACTTAAAACATTTGTTGACTTTAGGATAAAATAACTCACACTGGAGTGGTGAAAATAATGAAAGATATACTTTTTGTACATTAGAGATGAAGTAAAATTGGGTTTAACGTCGCGTTCAGGATTATTGCACTTGTATAGCGACGTTCATACACGTGTGTGTGTGCTGCTTGAACTAGTTGCACTTAAGGCGGTTTTATAGTGCAAGCACATTAGGATAGCATGTAGCAGTTTACCTGACGTGTTTTATGCTTTTAATGCCGAGCGCGAGGCAATGAAACAACACGTACGTTCTTTTAACGTTGATGGTATAACGCGGGAACAGCGAACCAAAGGCCTTCCGCTCACTGGGAAGTTGCTCTGTCCACCAGACTACGGAGACGGTCTTAGGTTTAAACGCCATTAGCCAGATGTAGGCTGACGTACCAATCTTTACACTGTCAATAATGAAAGTTAAAGGTCGCAGACAGACTGATCATCGGTGTGTCACACGAACACATGGCACGTGAACAGTAGACGAAACATGCCAGGGCCAACACGCAGCGGAACGATTCAACACTCAACTAAACCCCACTACACTCATACCCCTGACATTTTACAAACATACGTGCTCGCAAACTTCATGAGGCCAAGGCGACATTCCTGGTACAATATATTGTAATGATGATCATTTCTGGGCATATTGCTATATTCAAAAGCGATCAGAGAATGTTTCAGCCTCCGTCAAAGATGTGTACGTTAATGCAAAGATAGTGAGTGAGTGAGTGAATGGGGTTTAACGCCGCTTTTAACAGTATTCCAGTTATATCGCGGCGTGTCAGCTTAATGTGGGAGGAAAGCCCGAAGTGATGCAGGTCTCAAACGTTTACCACTTCGGTGAAATCCACGAGCACGGGTATGGTGCTGACAAACCTAGAAACATAATTGGGGAGAACCGGGGTTCGAATCCACAATCTTAGGTTTCTGGCGTGCCCAAGGGACGCAACTCTGCACAGCGAATCGCGGCGCCTTAGACGACTGGCCAACCCGTGCCCCCTATTGCAAAGTATGGGATATGTTATGTTATGAAATAAGGCCGTACTGACAGGTCACATGCAGGTATTCGGTCATTAGGAGATGCAAATGAAATATATAAATATACAAAGTAAAAGAATCTTAACTTAATATTATAGCTACCTGGTCTTATAAATATATGCTGCTTGATAGACAGAAATTAATGGTCATAAGCGTTGTCATAACCTTTTCATAACCATTGCTTTATCAAAATAATGTAATACTCAATAACAAAATGAGTATACAAACACGATGTAATTTGAATGAAAGATTTCTATCACTTGATTCCTTCATTTTGTCCCTCTGTTGAATGTGAACAGGGCCACTCGGAACAAGAAAATGAGAATGGTGTAAACATATAACTATATTTCACCGGTGTTTTATTACATTGTTTACACAACGTTAGAGTCATCATTTCAAGCAAAGACGATGTGGCTATATATGTAAAATATCGAACATGTTGCCCAGCTCAGTTGAAATTCAGGACTAGTATTGTGGAAATAAATGTACGTCAAATATCAAATATTATCGATACCTACAATTTTCAAAATGCTTCTGTCTACTATACAGTACTATATCACACTCAATTTAATTTAATGCATCCACTGAAGGAATGCTATTAATTATTGCTATTATCCGGATTTTGACAAGATGTAATTGCTTCTGGACAAAGTATCAATACTCTTTCAACAGATACGTTGCTGAGTCCCATCATCACGTAGTGGCATTTGATAAGAGTAAACAATAAGCTGATTTTTATGTTTTTTATTCTCAAGATAGATACAACGGTTTTACAATTACCCCTTACAGACTCGATGGTGAGAGGTACATGTACAGGGCTAAGTCAGGTGCAGTTAAGCAACGTCTGTCGCGGAGAGTCCTTGGATGGGTGACCGTGTTTCGGCAACTTGGCTCCTGAGAGTTCTGTAGGGCAAGTGGCAAGTGACTTTGTTCGAAATGTGCCTCTGCTCACCCAGCAGTGAGTGGGTACCCGGTAGTTTGAGATGGCAATGTGGTTGTTAACCTTCTAGCCCCTAACAGGTAGCTTGGGTTGTGCGAATGTATTTTTGAGTGCACATTGATCCAGTTACCGGGGTAATAATAGCGCTTTGAGGATGCCCCTGAGTGGTGTAAAAATATGTACAATATAAATAGCCTCTTATTATTAACAAGAGATCAATCATCCGACTTTCACACAGGATCAGAGCATGTACTAGTTTCTCAAGCATATAATCACATCTTTACCCTTTTATAACAGCAATATGGAGTACTTATACGCGTTGACAGGGAACACTGCATGCACTGTGGTAACGAAAGTAACCTTGTAGAAGAGTGCACACCAGTTCAAGCATTTCAGTGCTACTATATTCCCATACTTCAAACGATCTTATCAGCTGACAGATAACAAATCATAAATATACACTTTCTGCAACAAGAGCCATGGATCACTTGCCAACATGACATTCATTCAATTGCAGTACCATTTGCAGTCAGATCATCGTAAATATTACTACAATAAATGATTTATTTGAAATGTACTTGATTACTTTGTTTTATATTAGATTATCTATACGTCGAAGACACATCACGAGTGCAGTTGCCTTGTAGGAAGATACTGATCTGCTTCTTTGTGTTGATTATTACGTGTATGAAAGATGATCGGATTCTGTCACAGGTGACTGAACGGATGGTCATGAGTTGGTTTAACGTCGCTTTGAAAAGTAGATCAGGTATACCATGCCAGCATAATGTGCGAGGAATGCAAAACGATATGCCGGTTTTTGACCGGTGAAACGGACAATCACAGGTATATTGCTGACAAGCAAAGCATCATAATCAGGCTTCAAATCATGATCAGCGGATCAAGGAACACCTAAGGGACACAACTTACAACAGTGATACAGTGTGGTATTATGAATAGATTATGAATAGTGAAAAACAGGCACAATGTAGCAGTAGCAATGTTATAAACAACGTAGAAATAATTATAAAAGCATGCTGAAAGTTTGGTGAATAAATACCCGATGCTGCACCTCATCATTAAAGCTATCAAGCATGCCCCATCCGAAACATCCTCAATAAAGTTACATGAACCAATCAGAAGCACGTAAACAACTTGGCGCGTAAACAAACGATTGGCATGACTGTTGACGTGAGAAGGGTGTGACGTTGGGATACGGCCATAGTGGATATCCGAAAATAATTAAACCAGTGAGTAATCAAATTCTATTCTGTACTGCATCAAGTACAATATGAAGCGATAGCAGTCTTGCAGCTAATCGTGGCGAGCACATAAAAATTGTATCCATATGGTATTTTAGTATACTAACTGAAAAAGTAACTGTAATTCACATAGAATTGTGTAAATGTTATGTAATTACATTTGGCCATTCGTCTGTCAATGTTTATCATAACAAATTCGTCGACAAAACCCATACCTCGTAACAGGAAACAGAAAGACACGCCCTAAAAGAGAAGTGTAATAATTCAATTAACAATTTTAGTATTGGCTGTGACCAACATTTGCGTTGAAACAGACGAGGCAGCTGCGGCGCATCGAAAACGCCCGATGACTGAAACAGACCAGGAGATGTTGTTGCAATTGTCACCCAAAATTTGCACCAACTTTGGTAGCGTTACCGGTTATGTTTGGTCACAGACATTGTGGGCATCTACCATCCTATCCCATCGGACTGCCCTACACGAAAAGTTTGTAGTGGTTCCCACTGATAAGGCCTCAAATAACATAACCATTACATATAAGCATCACTACATGAATTGTTTGATCAAAAAACTTGGTATAAGTGACATATCAAATAATGTTAGGACAGCATGCTAACTGACGAAGAATTTGCGTTTGGCTTGACTCTGAAACCTGAAGACATTCCCATTCCTCATTCGTACTCCATAAAAGTCCGTACAAAGAGAGATATGTAATTGCTTGTGTGAAGATAAATGTAGCACCAAAAAACTGTCTCTCCAATTAATCACAATCCCTAATTCTATCAAGCACTTCTCTAAATTCACTGAAAGTATTTGAGAAAAGCGGAAATAATCCAATGCGAATTCATAAAAAAAACTCAAAGGATTTCCCTAACTTCTTTACAATCTCAGAAAAGAACCAGGTTCAATTCTGTGAAAACATTTTATTTTGCAACTTTGTACACCACTATGACAAACTTAAGGGAAAACTTGATCCATGGAGCTCTTGTTAAAAAACGTACCCCAAGTAACATTGCATGAAAAAGTGTCATTTAAATATCTGGGTAATTTTAAGTTTCTAAAATCTAACATTACCTTGTCCGGAAAAAATGAAATTTGATGATGAAAAACAAAGCAGATGACAATAAAACCGATAGCCCAAACGCATCACGGCAACGGCCATGGTAACCCTATGCACGTGAGTTCCGTGCAAATTGAAATGCACATGCGTCCCCCCATTTCTTGCCCTATACAAATCCACCCAGATGGGATAACATTCATTCGTTATTGAATTGCTACCACATGCCAGGATTGACAAGAAATCAGCGACACCAAGCCCTTGGACGATTGCAAGCTGGACAAACAGCCCTGCAAGTAGCCAATACATTTTAAGTCAACGTAAGGACCAACAGGCTCCAGCAACGGCACCAGACCACCAATACTACAGATGACCGACCACGTAGTGGAAGACCAAGGGTCACCACCAGACGTCAGGATCGTCAGATTACGCGATAGCATCTTCAAGATCGCTTTGTTACTGTTGCGGAAACTGCTCGACAGACCATGGGGACACACTAGCGAAACATTAGTGCGGACACCGTGCGTCGACGATTGACAAGCAGACACGTCCACTGTCACAGTCTACATCGATGACCCATTCTGACACCATGTCATCGCCGGGACCGTCTTCAGTGGGAAACACAGCACCAGCATTGGCGCCACCAGCATTGGAGAAAAGTCCTCTTCTCAGACGAGAGCCGTTACTGTATCTCAACAGCAGGTGCCGGAGAGAGAGTCTGGAGACGCCGTGGGGAACGTTATTCGGATGCTTGTGTTGTTGAGAGAGACTCATGGGGTGGTCCGAGCACCATGGTGTCGGGTGGAATTGGTCTTGCACAGAGGGTCGGCCATGTGGTTTTCCAGAATATCGGTCCAGGGAGAGGCAATGGTGTCACAGCAGCTCGGTACATTGATCATGTATTGAGTGAGTGAGTGAATATTGCTTAACGCCGCATCAGCAATTTTGCAGCTATTCGCGGCGAGATCATGTATTGAGACCACACGCCATACCTCATTTGGCACGTCGCCGGAACCACGAGTTTCAGCATGATAACGCCCGTGCCCACACTGCGAGAGCAACAAGAGACTTCCTACAGCAGAATGGCATCAAAACCATGCAGTGGCCTGCCCTCAGTCCCGATTTCAATCCCATTGAGCACCTGTTGGACGAGATTCAAAGACGACCAAGGCCGACAACTGCAGCTGGGGTGCGTCAGGCGTTCCTCAGCGTGTGGGCTCAAGTGCCTATGGCCTTCATCAACTGCCTCATCCATTCCATGTATCGACCTTGCACGGCACTCATCAATGCACATGGCGGACACACGAGACACTCACTTGTGATGCCATTTCCCCAGAGACTGGTGTTGTGTTTCACTTTAAGAACATTTGACACTTTAATTTATACATTTATAATCAGTTTTGCCAAGTTTCATCTTTTAAATATATCTGAAAGTATGTCTACAGTGTTTTGACAAATAAGATATCTCATATATCTAGCCATGGTGACGTTTCTTTTGCGGTTCAGTATAGTTACATATCTATCTGATCCGTGCAGATCCGGGGTAGAATAGGTCTTCAGCAAGCCACTCTTGTCGTAAAAGGCGACTACGCTTGCCGTGAGAGGCGACTAACGGAATCGGGTGGTCAGGCTCGCTGACTTGGTTGATGCATGTCATCATATTCTAATTGCGTGGTTAATTGATAGGACTTAATCTCTTATTACTATATGTTTTTAAAGGAAATTCTGATCTAGTTTGTTTTATTAAAAAACTGTGATATAACTTACTATTTTACTGTCCTTTGTTGGCAGATATTTTAGATTAAATACCTAGTTCACATCGCTATATGGCTGGAATATTGCCGATGCGATGTAAAATTTAACTCACTCACTCACTCACTCACTCTAATTGCGTGGAGCGATGCTTATGATGTCAGTCACTGGATTGTCTGGTTCAGACACGATTATTTACAGACCGCCGTCATATAGCATGATAACATCTGTACAAAATGTGGGGAGAAGACATTTTAGCAAAAGGTAGGCATCCCCATGGGCCACTGTGCTCCCTTTTTGCCCATCTGTTTCTCTATGCATACGAATCGGAATAAAAGGTAGTTTAACCTTAAGTTTCAGGTATATCGAACCTTACGTTTCAGGTATATCGATGATCTGATATGGTTTAATAACCATCAAATTTCCTTTAACTGATTTACCCACCTGAGCTATAAATAAAGAAGACCAGTGAGACAGCCTTATCTGTTTCATATTTAGATCTATGCATAAAGATTCAGAGTGACAAAACACTCTCAATATATAAGACTGTATGACAAGAGAGATGACTTCAACTTTCCAATAGTCAGCTTTCCCTTATGTCGTGCGATATTACAGCAGCTCCAGTCTTTGGTGTCTTCATAACTTTTGAGGTACAATCGAGCAGGATCTTTCCACCAAGATTGCAAAGAGCGCAATACGACTGTTTGATCAAGGTTTCAACATTCAAGGCCTCGGTAAAGCTTTCCAGAAGTTTTATGGTAGACATGTGAAGGACATTTCCAAATCAGTGAAAAGAATTATGTCCGATGCAATTCACTTTTTTTACTTGTACAATATGTTCCGGTGGGGTTTTTTGGTGAACATTTGGCTTGCCTTTGCATGTGTTTGTAACGGGTGCCACCGGCGGGGTAGGATACGCTAACCTTTTCGCGAACACCTGGTGCCGCCACTATTTGATAGTGATTCACATGTACAAGATATAGTCGGAATCGTACAATCGGCTTTGCTTTTTGCCGAGATTTCTCATGAAAATTGAAAGGGTTTGCTTTTACAAAAAAATTGTCCTTTTTATAGCATAACCACGGTGCGTACACGTTGATTTTACGGTTAAACAAAAGTGTTTATGAGCACATGATACCAAGACAATCAATGTGTGCCCTTCACATTTAGAAGCATGCTCTTTACAAACACGAAAACATGGTAATTGTGCGCTGTGCATGTATATGCACGTACACATCATTAACCACGACCTGAAAATTTTCATGGATATGTATTGAAATATCCATTATTTAGTTTCATAATAATTGTATTTTTCATTGAACTTTATATAAAGCACTGAAGTCCAACTTCTAAAATATGATACCCGCAAAGATTGCAATTGGATAACACGCCGAATAATAAACTATAACTAAATAAATTACCTTATAATGGCAACATAAATGTATAAAACGTCAACGCCAGAGTCTTGATTATCCATCGAAACAGATTCCATTGGATGTAAAAGTTCATATTACTGCAAAAATACCTTCATAAATGTTGCTATCGTTTTGATCATACGACTGATCAGACTTAAAATAACTCCACTCAGATAACTAAATATGTGAGTTGAATTTTATATTGCTATCAGATATTAGATAAAAAGGCAGGCCAAGATGAACGAGTATATTTATCTCATCTATCCAACAAACTTTGAAATAAAAGAAACACTTGAGTTCCTGGGTTTCACCAAAGTGAATCTGTTTTCAGTAGAGTTTTCAAATTGGTTCTGTCAGATAGGTACAAGCCTGCCTGTCACCTCAATTTTGTTATTTAGGAAAAGACTTTGGTCATGATACGGCCGACGAAACCATGTTGAATAATACTTTCAATAAATTTTGAAACTGATTTTGTACATAAACTGTTGAGTCGAAAGTGTTCTCCTGCGGATGCCCCTTATACATATACTGAACCAAATTAAAAACTTCACAATCCTAAAATTTTAACATTTTGACCAGTTATCATTGTGGGCCCTTTTTGTGTATTTAAACAGTAATGTCCACGTATTGTCTTCAGATAACACCCGTTTTTTGTGCAGGTGAATCGATCAAAATCATGTGCACAGCACTATAGTGGCAAAAGTGGTTTTTCACGTGCAACTGGTCACGTGACAATAATACCGCACGTGTTTTCAGCCATACTTGTTAGCAGTCATTAACAAAAATTAAAGAAAAACACAAGAAAACAAAAGTCTTTACGGCCATTTGTCATGCCACGCCTTTCAAATCTGCAACGTGAACGTGCCATCGGCATGTTGCAGACGGGAACGTCCGTAGATGAAGTCGCAAGGACGATGGGTTGTAGTCGACGGACTGTTTATAATTTACAGACGCGTCTACAGCAAACGGGTACCACCGCTGATCGCCCTCGGCCAGGTCGACCACGTGTGACGTCACATGCAGAGGATCGTCAGATTGTCTTACGTCACCTCCGTAACCGATTTTGGACGGCTACATCAACCAGAAATGAACTGTTTAGGGGTAGATGAAACTGCACAAAGTGCGCAAACTGTTCAATACGGTCTGACAACTGCTCACCTTCAAGCACGACGGCCATACTGCGGGCCGATTCTGTCTCAATTACACAGACGTCAACGTCAATTGTGGGCACAGCGACACTTACGATGGACTCAGAGGAATTGGAATCAAGTCGTCTTCAGTGATGAATCCCGATTTAATCTTCGATTTGCTGATGGTAGGGCGAGGGTGTGGAGGCGCCGTCATGAACGTTACGCCCAGTGTTGTGTACAGGAAGTTGACAGATTTCGAGGCGGAAGTGTCATGGTGTGGGGTGCTTTATGTGGCAATGCACGTTCCAGGCTTCTTTTCATCCGTGGCAACCTCAACGCTGCTGCTTACCGCGACCAGGTACTGGCACCAGAGCTTCTGCCTTTTATGGCAGCACATGGACCCGGTTTGATCTTCCAACACGACAATGCCAGACCCCACACAGCAATTTTGACAAGGAATTTCCTTCAGAATGTGGGAGTCAACGTCATGGACTGGCCGTCAAGGTTTCCCCACCTCAATCCCATCGAACACGTCTGGGATGCTCTTGGCAGAAGTCTGCGCACTCTCCAGAACCAACCACAGAATTTGCAAGATCTTGGCACCATTTTGCAGCAACAATGGCGTCCTCTTCCCAATCATGTGTTAACAAGCATCACAAGGTCCATGCGGAGGCGTTGTGTGGCAGTTGTCAACGCACATGGTGGCCATAGACGCTACTGAACTTGTGTGCCATCAGATTCTCGTGCTTGGGACTTATGATTTCAACTGTTGATGTTATTACCGAATACCGTAGGTGCTTGGAACAAATTATGGTTACCACGGTTAAAATCCTTCTTTGGACATTAATAATTAAAAGTTACCTTCTCTGATACATTTGTCCGTTGTATATCATATATGGGATTACTTTTAAAAATGTGAAGTTTTTAATTTGACTCAGCATAGATAACATGGTATACACATTCGAAAGATTAAAATTGAAGCATACCGTTTCGCCTCCGATTGCGTGACACAACAACATTGTAACTTATGCATATGTACATCTGAAACGTGAACAGAGTAGATAAGTACACGGAGGATAATAAAAATAATGTGCTTCCATGTTTATGATTGTTATAGGCGATACTCGTGTAATTGCATTGACGGTTTTTTTATGTGAGCACTTAGGTTTAATGTTGAGTGTCACGATGTAAAAACATATTTGCACTCATAAAATTGTGTTAGCTGTTGAATGAATCCCACAGGCGAGTTTTTTCTTCTACCGACGTTTCCTCTTCGTGTTATCATGTGCACGGACTTTCCGAGGTACTCAACTACAAACTGATGTTCAACGAAGTACAAACATTTCAATGGTGTTAATTCTCCTCTCATCATCCTTTACTGCTGACATGCATGCATGCACTTCACATAAAAAAACCTGTAATAGCTGCATCGGTTCGCCAACCAATGTAACAGTTCGGTTAAATCCATAAATATGGCATCCCTTTTCTGATTTATTTCAATTTGTCATGTACCTTATGCATAATTGCGTTACATCAATTTTACATATAATTTGATTTAGGTTTTCATTTGGTAAGCGGGAGACAGTAAAAATGTATTATCAGGCTATCAACAGAAAGAGAATAAACTGTTTTGAATGACGAATTTAAGACCGAGGGATGCAGACTATTGCCTATACCTTATTGAATTAACGGGATACCAGTACACACATTTCTTCCTCAATAAAAGGCAAAAGGTTTGCAACTGAAATGACACATTCAGAGATGTTGTCTTGATCATCTGTTAAAATCTAATTAGCACTTGCTATCATACTCTCATTTGAAGTGTCCACATTACACATACATGATATGCACAGAAACAATATCGTTGATATTTTCACTGAATGGAAGCCGAAGTTTAAATATAAATTTAAATATAAAATAACCATATAACCATATAACCATATATTCCAAGTTCAGTAGACCAGTGAAGATCCGGGGTGGAATTTGTCTTCAGCAACCCATGCTTGCCGTAAAATAAGGCGCCTAACGGGATCGGGTGGTCAGGCTCGCTGACTTGGTTGATGGATGTCATCGAATCCAAACTGCGTGGATCGATGCTCATGATGTCAATCACTGGATTGTCTGGTCCAGACTCGATTATTTACAGACCGCCGTCATATAGCTGGAATATTGCTGAGTGCGGCATAAAACAACAAACCCTCCAACTGTGGACTCAGCTGAGCATCGTACCCCAATGGATGCACATGGTGTAAACCGCAACTATGTTCATATTAATAGCGTCAGGCTCGCTGATCATGACTTTGTTGATGCATGTCATCGATCTCAATTGCGTGGATTGATGCTCATGTTGTCAATCACTGGATTGTCTGGTCCAAACTCGGTTAATTACAGACCGCCGTCATATAGCTGGAATATTGCAAACACCATGAGCACAAACTCATCTGAATACAAGCGGCGACGAATGTCAAAGTCATTGTACGATTTAGCCTGAATCATAAGCATGTGTTTATGAATCACCACTGAATAGTACAATACCACATGAAATCAATTAACAAAGGTAATTGCATCAGACATCATTTTTAATTTTCGTAGAAACAGCATGCTTAAACGTTTTGAAACGTAGACACCAAAGACTGGATCTACTGGATTAATACTCTAATTAAAGAAGAAAAGTTGACTATTGCAAACTTGAAGTGATGCCTCTTGTCATACAGTCTTGTGCATGTTTTTTGCACATGAAAAAGATAACTGGTCTCTTATGTTTCTAGCTCAGGTGTTCTTTTTCTGAAATTGCAATAATTAAAAAAAATTCGTTTTGGTTTTGTGTATCCAGGTCGCAATTTATATTACGAAAACCCGAAGTGTAATGAATCATGAATCACAATAACAAGTTCATGTTTCGTAACATAATGCATGACAGCAAACAAAGAGGTCTGTAAACATTTTTACAATTAAGACTGTTCATCAAATAAAATAGAGGCCACAACCCGATAGCATCAATACGTTACACCATATGATTTTATTGTTTATCAATCAAAGTAAACCGAACCAGAACAGCCTTTAAGAAGTACATTAATGATTAAACATAAATCATGTAATAAAACTATAATCCAAGACACCGCAAACGCACTCGAAAAAGTTTTGTTTTGTGAGCTTCACGAGTGATCGCTGATTGTGAAATGAAATATATGTTGCTGAACGAAACTCACTTGTTTATTTGGCTCGAACATGTCGTTATGTCGTCCAGCGATGTTTATGAATGATACTGTAACGTAATATACGTTTTGCTAATAAAAGGTCCAGATTGCAATTGCACTGTCGTAACGATGTGCATGTTTCCACTGCTATACACTAATCGATTAGCTGGCTATGGTAGGCTTGTGCTGCAATAGTTCATAATGTCGTATTGTTACTCTATAACTCTCCAGCGAGTGTCATGAACACCTGAATTATTTGATTAATATATGTTAATTTGTAAATATTTACATTAAATATCATGAGGGATCACAAGTGAACTCGAATTTCCCTCTCCAATTCATTTGCAAGCTTTTCTTTTTACATCTAATATATTAAATGATAGAAAACAAGAAATAGAGTGGTATACTAGTATTTACATTGAAACATATATCTCCCATACCCTATTTGTTTAATGTACATATGAATTTACACTCATAACTCCTTTTCATTTATATGGTTAGGTACAGCTGCATTATTAGGGGGGGTCGGGTAGCCTACTGATTAAAGCGTTCACTCGTCTCGCCGAAGACCCAGGTTCGATTCCCCACATCGGTGCAATGTATGAAGCCCATTTCTGGTGTCCCCGCCGTGATATTGCTTGACTATTGCTTAAAGCGGCGTAAAAACATACTCACTCACTGCATTATCAAATTACAAATTGAATAGTTACATACATTTCATGTTTTACAATTGTTATATGGCAGTGTATTATTATTGTAGCTGCGTTGCATTGTTTTTGTTGAGATTCGACAGAGGCCCCTTGCATTGTGTTGTGTGTAAACTTCTGGTTCGGTATATTATATATTATATTATAGAAACATGTGGAAAGTTTATTTCAGACTGGTGAGGGCAGGGTATAGAAACTTCCAGTAGCTAGTTAGGCTATGTATATAGTGGGACAAGCGCGTGTTTAGGTATCTCTCACACATTTCGTCTCTCACGCATTTCATCGCTTCGGAACCAGCTTCCATGTGAGGATCGCTCGTCATCCCTTAAGTCCCTACCTAATTCCCTGGCTTTTGCTATCATAACTGTATTTTTTTGTATCTGATACTGAGCAATACGGTGATATCAGATATTGCCATTGAATATTGTACAGCCACTCTATTGTGTACTGCCATTGTAATTGCTGTTCAGTAATTTGAATTGATTTGATCTGTTGATTGTATACCACTTGTTGGTTGTTTGTTGGTTTCACACAAAGTTCTCTTACGTACAGATTTCTAGGTAAACATCAATTCTTTTTTTTAATTTGGGAATCGACTCGTAACCATTATAAGTACTGAGTGTGACAATGAATGTCTGACAATCAATCAACATCGGCATTCTTACAGCGTTCAAACATTCTTCTAAATAAATCATGATTTATGCACTGTCAAATACACTGTCCATCTATCGCCAAAATGAAGTGATGCAGTCATGAATCATACTCTAAACGTCAAAGACACGGCGTGATATAGTATGTCAGTTGGAGGATATATTGAGATTTATTTAGTGCCACGATTTGCAGCATAAGAGTTTTAAGTTATCCCTCTTCCTGGCGCGGCATATGCTTGAGTACGCTATCTTGTCAGTATTGCCTGAAAAGTTACGCAAAATACCCTTCCCATCCGTCCAGTTGTATTCCTGGCATGGTTTTACAGGTTATGCTTACTTGGCTTCTTTTTCTTTGCCTTTAGGGGGCAGTATGTTTTAATTTTGGTTATGAATATGTGCACCCTCGTATGGGGATTCATTTCCTTTCATATTCAGGCATTCATTATTGACATTGAACAGCCATGCATGAGGCTATCTTATTTGATTGTTCGCGTTGTACTTTTCGTGCATTATTTTGAAAAAGTATGATGCGATAAACTTTTGCCAATTATGGAAATTGCGCCGAAACGTTCTTTAAACAATGACGTCAATGCATTGTAACCTCGCTGCGAGACGTCATAGATGTGTAAGACGGATATAAACAGAGGCAAATGCGTAAATACAACATTAAGTTTGTTTCCATCTGCTCAAATAACGTCATAATTATTATCCTGTAGATATTACAATGTTTTCCTTTAGATTAACATGTTATCTGTATGTATTTAAAATAGTTTTAAAAGTTAAGTGCTATCGGTTATACCTTGTTTTCTAACTGACAACATGGTCAGTGACTTCATATCTCTAAATCAAAGTGTGAATTTGACGAGGTGATTTGCACGTACGCATAAACATTTTTTCAATTGGACAGTTTGATTAAATAAAAAAGATTATGAAAAACGCGAATACTTTTTTTTCTTATGAACACATTTGCGATTTCTTTGATCCCCTGTATAACGAACACCGATGAAAGTTGGACCTGCTTTGAATCATTGTTCGCCTTGTGATTCTAAGTAACCATAGTCATAGTAAATCCATTGTACGGTGTTAACTGTACGATTCTGGTGATTTCATAACCATGTGTTTCTGCATCACTATCAAATAGTGATTGTACCAGGTAAAGCGTACCCTTCTGTCACAAACACATACAAAGACAAATCCGTTGTTCACATGAAAATAATATTGGAACATACGATACAAGTAAAAATAGGGAAATTGCATCAGACTTCATTTTGGTCACCGAACAACTTTTGAGCAACAGTCGTATGACGCTCATTGAAATCACTCTTTGTCCAGTTTACGATGCCAACATGTTTTCACAACTACATTTTCCTTCGTTCTGTTTAAATCTATTTTGATGCACGAAGCTTGTCACGAACCTTCATTGACAAAATTGTATTTAAATATAAGTTTGTATTCCTGACTCAGTTGTCTCTTTATCAACTTGTTCTAGTCGCTATATGGCGGAAACAATGTCCATGCGACTTTAAATTTTAATTCACTCACTCACTCATTCACAAGTGCGTGAAAAACACATCTTCAAATACCTCTGTTACCAGCCTTCTCAGAAGTAATGACACGTATCCGGCAAAAACATGTCAGCAGCTTGAATACAACAAACATCAAATGCTATTTCAAATTGTGTTTTATTGTGTAATTAAAGTAAGAGGAAATCTTTTTAATGAAGTACATGTTGACACTGTTCTAGATCTTGAAGCAGAAAGAACAAAACACTTTTCCCCATTAAATATAAACTACCCACGCCAGAGAATAAGCAGTCTCGATTATCCAACGTAGCAGATTCTATTGGAGAGAAAAGTTTATAATATAATGGGTTCTATCGACAATCCAACAAGGAGCTGCAAGAATACAATGGCATCATACGTCATAGACGTGAAAAACGTCACGTGGGGTGTTTGTTGTAAATTACCGTATAATAGCTATGCTCCTTTTCCTCATAAAATATTTAAGTACTTTGAAAAGACGGCAGACACACAAGGACACGGCGAAAATAGTTTCTCTTAAATATTTTCGTCTGTTTATAGGAATAGAATGAAGGTGTCATTGAGTACATGTCACGTTCAGTCGAGTAGTCAATTATTGTGCAAATATAGAAAGTTGATGCATGATCTGGAAGGGCCTATACCCATTATATAGATCCGCGATGCCATTGAAAAACTGAGCAAACGTTGATGAAACGGATATTCTATTCAGACTGCAACATCTCCATCATCTTGCATGGGACATATAGACTTATTTTTAAAATGCGCCAGATATGCCGATGTGTATCTGAATACATAACGGTACACCGATACAAAACGTGGATTACTTGCCTTGCCGCCAGACATCATGAACTGTGAGACAAAACACAATGAATTCCTATTTGTCATTTCAAAAGCAACTGCAGCAATTGATAAGTGTATCAGCTTCGCTGTCTAGACAAACTACTTCTGTACCAGGTAGTGAATAGATAATGGGAACAATCAAATATATCACCGTTGCTTATTTTGTCACTTGTGAGAGCTTGTCACTTGTAATGCCATAAAATCGCATCAGTTATAAATAATGAGAAAATAACATTTGCAAATATTTCACCTCGACGCCAGAGAATATTCAGTCTCGACTATCTGCCGAAACAGATTCCAATGGGCGTAAAAGGCAAAATAGTCGCCAAACTTACATGAGTAGATCAGTGAAACGGAGGCTCGCGATGTATAGGATAATTTGCATGTAATGTATGTGTATGTGGAAGGTTAGAATAGTTCTGAAGTAGACATATAAATATATCATTAATGTCACTGATGTGATAAGTACACACCACAGTTTGATGAATGAGAGAATGAGTTGGGTTTAGCGTAGCTTTGAGCATTTATTTCGGTTACATGATTGGGCGTCACTTGATGTTGGAAGAAAGCTCGAGGTGAAACTCACGAGCGTGTGTTCAGGTTCTGAAACAAATGTTAGACGTCTGGGCAGCCATTGCCCCTTATGAAACATTGGAACAGCTGCAATTACATTACATTGTACAGATACAAGTACACTATCGAATAGCCGTCAGTCTAGCTACATTAGCCGTCATAAAGGTAACATGAAAACTTCAAAAATGAGAGATTTGAAAAAAACTAGCTTTTCTTTCTTGTAACTTAATATTTTCTGATTCTCCTCCCTCGAGGTGCTGCGAAAGTTGACAATTAAATTATGAATTTTCTAGAGCACACCAACATGTCAATCTAACGATAACCGTGACAGTTGTTAGTATTTAATTGCTTTCATGTCTAAAGTGTACTTTCATCAAAGAGAAATATTGACAAGATGATTTAGCTCAATTACAAAACAATGATTCAATACCATGAATATATCCCAGCACGCCAGTGAATGTAATACAATGACGCATGCAAGGCAGTGTTTTTTCTGATACAGAAATCTGAAAGTATAATTTTACTTTCCTACATGATGTCTTACTTTAGCTGGTATATCTGACTATATGTGTCCCTGAAACTAATAATGGGTCGCAATGTGGATTTATCACCTTAAAGTGACACTAAATGAAATAAAAGGCCAGTACTTCTCCCTAACAACAACAGACTTTGGTAGCTGAACACCACAAACATATTCATCCTCAGTGTTAATTTCACCAGGAATAGACTGGGACATTCACAAAAACAGGAAAAGGCTGGTGACTGATGGTTTGCCTTTAGTACGAAAGTCACTGCAAATGACCTAGCTTGTTCTCGAATCCTGCTACATCGGGTATTTCAATTCCTCGAATGTCAAATATCCAAGTCGGTACGAATCAGGATTCATGTTTGTTGTAAGGTGTTGGATGTTGATCTTGTCACCTTCTAAACTGAAGTGGGTGTCACTTCCTGGTCCGAATAACCCGATTGATCTGACATGACTAGTATTTGGAGCATAACCGTACTACACGAAATTATCCTTGAAAGTAACCGAGTATTCATCAGCCAGGGTTACAGCCTTGTGTAAATGATATCATACCTTCTGTCAATCCTAATAAGTCTTGCCCTCAGACCTTACGCGGCTTGAATTCGTCTCAACGTATCAAAATATTGCGCAAAGCCCTTCGACAAAGTCTCCTTTTGCCAAGTAAACTCCACATCCTTGAATGTTTCATCTCCCTTTTCTTTAACTACCTACACTTGCAACAGGGACTATCTCATAAAGCCTTAAAAATGACATTTTTCACTTCATGATAGTTTGAACTAAAATCAATCGGTTGTGCTAAATACGCGTCTTTAGCTTTGACCCTCAAAACACTCTTGCGGCAATTTCAAACTTGCAGCAACTTTCTTAAAGTGTAAGAAAAATTGTCAACTTCCTTATCTGGAAAAGGTCGGACCAAACTGACAGTTCTTGTCACATCAAAGTAATGTTGATCATGTTGTCAATTCCCGTTTCAATTCTCTCTCCTTCCTTTTTGTTCTTGAAATACCAAATCCAGCTTTTTCAATTCAAAATTGTCTGGCTTTTCTTCAAACAGCAACGCCGAACCTGAATCAGCAAAAGTTCCTTCTCAACCGAATACTCCACTTTAAGTTTCTTAATTTCACACTTTCTCGTTGAAGGCATGGCATCAAAGATATAACACTTAGCTCCTGACAGCGAACAATTCTCATTTCTTCAAAACTCCAAGAAACAGTCTTGGAAACAGTGAACAAGTCGATGTTTCCTATAATTATCCTGTGCACACCGGGCAAGAAGATTAGTCGCAAGTCAGATTGTAGAAAGCTCCGAATCGCCCTTGTCTCGCTCCTGTATATGTACAGCCAGTCATCAAGGAACAGTTACCTCACGAAGCTTCTCAGAAGAGCAGGTTTGTCATGGCCGTGAGGTAGGGAGATAACTTAAATTTCTGGTTGTCTCATTTTACAAAAATATTCTTGTCACATTAGCTCTTGACATATTTATGAGGACCTCATATAGCTGCTCCTAACAGTGAGTGAGTATTGTTTTACGTTAAGTAATATTCCGGCAATATCACGGCGGGGGACACCAGAACCGGGCATCACACATTGAACCCTTGTGGGGAATCGAACCTGGGTCTTCGGCGTAACAAACGAACACTTTCACCACCGCCTCTGCTACTACTAACAATCATACGAAATAACCTGGAAATATATATGGCCCGAAAAAAAGTACCAGAAGTAACGATAAAGACATTGAAAACCAATCTAAGTTACTTTCTCCTGTTTACCTGTTAACATATACGTGTATAATTAGTAATATGTAATGAACGTGTTTTCATTGGAGGGCAGACCGAGGTCCATCATCATTCAGGAAAAGGAAAGAAACATGACAACGTGCACGAAAAGTAATCTACCCAACAATAACCGTGTTACTTCCTGGTTCAATTGAAAGAGTGTGTGTATGTTTCTAATGCAGGGAGATGAAAGCTTCGTCGGTAATCATGGCACATCGTTTGTATGTTGTCCTGTATCACTGACCTTTAAATGCCATTGACGTCATTGTTCACCGGTTTTAATGATTATCTATCAAATCTGTCGACATTCTAAACTTGTCAATTCCAATGTCTCGACCCTCCAGCATTATTACCATTTGCATTAGTTAACCCTCTTGGCGTTGAAAGGTTGACACAGCCTCTGTAGAAAACGCTAGTGGTGACAGATGCACAATAAGAGTGGCGGAAATGTTCTGTTAATGTACCACATGTAACATTCTGACATCCTCACACCCACGCGGGGTATAACTGACATCATTAACAGAATGCGTACATGTACAAACATGCTCTTTCTGGATTCCTTTCCATCTTAATGAATTTTAAAGAAGGCCATTCAACTTGTTTTACTTACCCTACCTGGCTCTCGGCATTAAGGGGATGAAACAAGAGTACAATATGTCTGCGTGAAGTATCCGTGTTAAACTGCAATAAACTATGTCGTCACATATCGCGTGTTTAGTTAATAAACTATCGTCGTCTGGCAACTATTATTCACAACTCGTGTAGAAAACCGAATATAAGGAACATACGATATTCATGCTGTCATCTTGATCTGTTTCAAATGTCCAAATTTGTTGAAACTTTGAAATACTTATCCCTTGTGATGGAAAAATGGACATGCTTAATGGTGATTCTTTCATCACAAGGGATGCAGAATAGAGGATCCTCACCTTTTAATATATATTCATGAGTATAACGAGAATGGCCAATACGACATCGTCTTAAAATGACCTCTTCAAATCTGGACTGACAACCCAAGTAGGTAAAACCGATATTTGCTTTTATGGCATGTAATTTATTTATACCCACTTGGGTGTCCCACTTCTTCTTCATTGGATCTCTGATGTAACATCTAATGACAGGTTTATAATCACTGTAGGGTATAAGAAGTGGTATCACAGATTTGTTGAGTGCTGCCTTAGCAGCAGGAGCAGCCAAAGTGTTACCAACGATCCCAACATGGCTGGGTAACCAACAAAAGACGATGTTGTATTGGCCAGTAGCAAGATTATTGTGTAATTCAATTATTTCAAGTAAAAATGGATGCTGACACGACATATTTTTTATTGCTTGAAGCCAGGACGAGTCTTAAAAAACTATAAATCCCTTATGTTTAGACTGGTTATTCATACAGTTTAGAGCACCCTGGACCAGACAATCCAGTGATTGACATCATGAGCATCGATCTACGCAATTGGGATCGATGACATGCATCAACCAAGTCAGCGAACCTGACCACCCAATACCTTTAGTCGTCTCTTACGACAAGCATTGTCGCCTTTTACGGTAAGAATGGGTTGCTGATCTTCACGAGTATTTTATATTTGTATTTTTTTCTTATCATTATCCCTTATCATTATCCCTAGTATTTCTGGGGGGGGGGGGGGAGAAACAAATATGGAGAAATCGGATCCCCTTGTCTTCATCCTCTCCCGTTGCTGAAAAATGATGACAATTGCAAGTTACCGTATTGTATGACACTAGAAGGAGAGTTTAAGATCAGGATATTTACCTATGTTTGCATATAAGTTCCAAAACCAAATTCATCTAGAACCTTCATAATGAATCGTTTAGAAACTGTGTCAAATACTTTGTCAAAATCAATTAATATTAATAGGCCTTTCTTCTTTAATCTTTTTGTTTCGAAGATGAT
This sequence comes from Haliotis rufescens, assembly GCF_023055435.1. Classification (NCBI taxonomy): domain Eukaryota; kingdom Metazoa; phylum Mollusca; class Gastropoda; order Lepetellida; family Haliotidae; genus Haliotis; species Haliotis rufescens. Next base: position 28,039,366 of record NW_025964361.1, read on the forward strand.
GTCATATAAGAGTCTATTTGTTATACAAGTGTTGATAATCAAATATAGAGCTTCTAAAAGAGAAACAGGTCTCCAACTTTTTAATAAACGTCTAGATCTATCTTTTCTTGATTTTGGAATGCCTGTTATAACTCATCTATTCCTTGTTAAACTCATAGTTGTTTTTAAAAGTGCCCTTGATATAGCGATAAATCCAAATATTGATGTTATTTCCAAACATATTTGAAACATTCGATAGGAAAACCATCACGTCCCGGGCTCTAGTTATATTTCATAGCAGCAGCTATCTCGTTAATATTTATTTCTTCATCTAGTTCTTCTGAAAGATTGTTATTTAAAGTTGGAGTGGTTATATCTTTTCAACAATTTAAACCCTTAACCTCAATATCGTCTATCATTTATATTCGTATAGTTCCTGTTTTTTAAGTGGCAATAGTAATTAGTTGGTTTCTCTCCTTCGTTATGCAACTGTATTCCATAACGGATTTTGAATTCCTCTCATTTCTTCTTCTTTAATTGTTTCGAGCTCTGATTTTTGTTCTAAGAGTTTGAATAACAGTGTTTCGCTAACGAAAGTCGTTTCTTATTCATGTTTCTAATTCCGATATATCATTTTCTATTTCTTCATAGTATTTCTCTTTTCTTGTCAAGTGTGTAGAATATGAGATAGATTTTCATCTTACTTTCATCACAAATGTCTCAAAGAATAGGGAATCAGTAATTGTAAGATCTAAAGTTTCGTCAGGGATATTTTTATAACCTTCATTTAGGATCTGCGTATTTACGTTTAGTGTCGTCTAAAATAGCTATTACCATTTCTGCATATTCATCTTTTCGTAGTAATGATGTGTTAAACTCCCTATGTCCTCTCCCCTTTTCTGTATTATGTTGATTGGATAGCGGCAATGTAATGGCGGAGTGAACAGTTTTGTAGCCGGGGAAGATTGAAGAATGAAACGTAACATTAAAAAGATGTTCAGACACCAGAAAAAAAAGTCTGGTCCAGCTTGTTTTTCGTCCAAATAAATGTATTGTTGTTCGGATGTAGTTCTATTTTTAAAGTTGTGTAAGTCTATTGAAGTATCAAAGACAAAGTTCCAATCTCAAATATTTCTAAGGAGTCATTTCCCTTATCATATTTTTTTCAAAATAATGTTTTCTAAAATTAGGGTGATCAGAGTTTGGACCATACTCTGTGGTGAGCGAAACTCTATACTGTCAACCGTAATGTCTAAAATAATATAATTACCATTATCGTCAACACAAGTCTTGTGTATTTTATATTCAAAATTGTTGTTGAAGAGGATTGCTACCCCTTGTGCATTTGACTTGTAGGGTCCAATAACACTATCAAGACCCCATTCATTTTTCATAAGATTTTCATTATTTTTGGAAATATGAACATCTTACAAACAAAGGATAGAGAATTTAGAGTGTTGACTTACATTTGTAATTGACACAGGTGTTCATTGGTTGCAGCCGACTTAATTGGCCGTCTACGCAACTGGTCGGTATCTTGTCTAAGTGTTGTTTTAGCTTCTCATATTATTAATGTAATCCAGTTACTTTACTAAGCCGCTTGTATATTTGCTCTAATTTAATTAAAATATGATCTTTGTCGGCGCAGATTGGGTTTATCTTATCTTTTATTGTACTTGTTTAATGACACCCTGGTCATTATAGCACAGAACCGTGACACTACCATCTGCCAATCACTACAGATAACATGACTCTTTACAGGAATCTCACCCACCACAGCAACGGCCAAACATGCTGTCGATCAGACCGCTGTAGACGTCTACCCCAATGGCGATGAGTCAGGATATTGTTATGTCAGACGTGTCGACGTGTCTGAATCTCTTGGTGTTTTTGCCCTGGGCCTATCAAATCATTCTCAAACAGTAGAGCCTGCTGGATTAGCTCTGCCTCCATACGCCTGATGTCGTTGTCACGTTAGTCTTCTGTTAGTCTTTTCCTGGAAATTAGAGCGTATGTCGGGATGGAGATCTTGTCATTTAAGAGCCCATCATCGTCAGTGGATGCAAACATCTTGTACGTGAATGCGTCATACCTTCTTACGTTACCCTTGGTCGGTCATGTTTTGGCGAAGCCCATTGTCTTCTGTTACATTGTATATATGGGTATAAATGTGTTGTAGTTTTGGTAATGTATAAGAACCTTTTCAATCGTTAAACTCGCTTCTATTTCTATTTAATATTATACAACATGAAGGCATTTTAATGATATAACAATAGAGTATTGCTGAAAGAAGTATGTCTGGTAAACGTTATATAACATTTCAATACAAAATAAATACCCAAACTACTAAATTGCAATAACACTTTGTTCTTGAAAACTAATACTCTTCATTTGCATTGTATAATTTACCTGCAGAGTGATGACGAACGTGCACGAAATTGCGGTTACCAACAACGACAATATTTCCATAAAATGCTGAAGCCCATAACGCGATCGCAGCTTGGGATTGATTGAAGCTGTAACAAAAATACCATACGGCCTGGTTCAAACAAGTCCATTATGTAGTTGTCAATAGTAATAAAACGCCTTGAATAGGCCATAGAAACTACATCGGCTGTATTGCAATAACCATTTGCTGTGAAATCCGCTTAGGTCATATTTCAAGTGGTTTGTATTATGAGCCCCCTGAGAGATATCAGACGTTTTATGAAATTAATGTGACCAAACTTGCACATGTAGGTTTGCAATGTCTCGGCGACCCACGTCCGTTAACCAATCCTAAATTGATGCAATGGAACCAAAGTGGCCCTTTTACTAGCAAATAAATTCGTTTACGTTAATTTCTTAAAAGTATATATCCTTTCATACATGTACGTAATTAAGTGGACACAAAACTCTTGTTTTGACACAACAGATCACATATTAACTACATGACTACCACTTGCGTGTTGTTTCCAGTCATATCACGGCGTGTCAGCTTTATGTGTGAGGAAAGCCAAAAGTGATGCAGATCTCAGACGTTTAACACTTTGGTGATACCCACGAACACGGGTATCGTGCAGACAAACCTGGAAACGTAATCGGGGTAAACCGAGATTCGAACCACGATCATAGGTTTAGGGCGTGCCGTGCCCAAGAGACGCAACCCTACACAGCTAAAAATGGCACGTTAGACCATTCGTGTTCCCTTGTATGATAATGAATGAGAATGAACAAAAATTGCATTTGTTCATATGTATATGTACATGTATGTCACTCTACATGTTGGTTGGTTGGTTTGTTTGTTGTTTATTGCCGCACTCAGCAATATTCCAGCTATATGACGGCGGTCTGTAAAAAAATCGAGTCTGGACCAGACAATCCAGTGATTAATATCATGAGCATCGATCCACGCAATTGGGATCGATGTACTCTACATGTATAAACACAGAAACAAGGAATATCAGGATTTCTTGCAAATATAATGTAGGTTCACAGTGTCACTGGGCCCTACGTTCAAACGATTAACTTGATTTGTTTCAGGATATATAATTGCTTTTGAACGAATAATAATGTATCACGTGTACATTGCCCTTAGTAATGACAACAAAAAAGCCCCAAATGGAGGACACGCAGTATCTAATCATGTTTTTGTGAGTATTTGTATCATTCTTCTTCCCCATCTCGACGGTCCTTCAATGTCCCAGGGATTCTATTTCCCGTAAGATGACAAGATGCTATCCTGGGCTTGTGGAATTTCATCCTTGTGCCTATCTTATGCGCCATTACTGTCTTGAAGTATCCCGGTTGTCCGTAATTAAAAACGAAAAAAGTTTAACTGTTGTCTCATATTGCTGTCGTCTTCGGCATGTCACTGTTTTCATGTAACAATGTGACATACAAATCAGAATGCATTTGAAAAGCAGGAAGTTGAAATGTCGCAGGGTCTTGGAAAGTACATAAAATGATTGAAAGAAGAGGAAATCAAATATACTTGGTATCTCACCAAGCTAAGGATCTGTGTGCGAGGCGGGGCTCATATATCTTAGGAGTCCGCAATGCCCTGTGAAGATATTCGTCACGTTGGCGTCCAACAAGCTAATGATTATGGGTTCGAAGCCCTGATTCACTCTCATTATGTTTCCAGGTTTTTGAGCACCATCCACGTGCTCGAGGATTTTACCAAAGTGGTATAAATACTTTTGTTCCTCCCACATGAAGCCGACACGTCCTTTTCAGCTGTACGAGGGGGCCTGTAAATGATTGAGTCAAGATAAGACAGTGATTGGTATTATGAGCAACGTTTTAGACCGTGACGGTACGAAGTCCCGCAATCAACAAGTAACCGAGTCTGACTACCGGATCCACTAAGTGGTTGCTGGAGACCTATATAAACCTGGAATCTCCAGTGGCCCTTTTTGTGAGGTGAGGTGAGGTGAGGTGAAATTGGGTTTAACGTCGCTTCCAAGATTATTGCACTTATATAGCGACGTGCATGCACATGTGTGTGTGCGTGTGGCTGCTTGTACTAGTCCGGACTGATGCCGATTTATAGTGCTAGCCCACTGAGATACTATGCCGCAGTTTAACATGAATACCCCACTCAGACACAGTATACTGACTCCGAGCCGACCAGTCCTTGTTTTATCCCCCTTATGCCGAACGCCAGACAGGGTAACAACAAGTACCATCTTTAAACGTCTTTTTGTATGACGCGGCCGGGGATCGAACCCCGGTCCTTCCGCTCTCCGAGGGGACGCTCTACCACTAGACCACGGAGGCGGTCTGGTCCCTTTGGAATAAAGGTTATTTTAATTGAAGCGCTAAAACAATGGCTAATAGGAGGATTATAAAGATTAAATAATAGTCCACTGATGCCCTTCTTTTACAGTGGCACCATTTCCTGAGGGAATATCTACTTTCCTTTAAGGTATATGAAAGTATCAGGTTTATAATTGCATATTGTTATGTTTTCCGGTGGCTAAGTTACAAATTATTAATACTTGGAAGATCCCCTTTCTTTTATAGTGTCACCATTTTCTTTTATAGTGTCACCATTTTCTTAGAAAATTTCTATCTCTTGCAGAGTTGATTGAAGGTATCAGTTTCATAATTGCATTTTTATGTTTTCTGGTGGCTAAGTAAGGGAATACAAACGCTTGCATTTGTAAATAATCCAGTCTGGACCAGACAGTCCAGTGATTGATATCATGAGCATCGATCCACGCAATTGAGAGTGATGACATGCATCAACCACGTCAGCGAGCCTGGCCACCCGATCTCGTTAGTCGCCTCTTACGACAAGCATAGTCGCCTTTTACGGCAAGCATGGGTTGCTAAAGACCTATTCTAACTCAGATCTTCACGGGTCCATTCAGTTATGAACAATACAATGAGCCTAAGTCTGGGCCTTATGAACCAGTGGTTGACATTATGCACAACAATCCCAAGCCGATACGATAGCACGAAAGACCGAGCCTGACCACGTGCATCGTACGACAAGCATTGTTTGCTCGGAACCTACTGTAACCTGTAACTCCATCGTGGTTTCAAAGACTAAAAATTTTATGGAGAGAAAATACTTTTAAATATTCCATAAATACGATTCCAGAAAAGTGTTTGTGTTCACTTATAATATCGATGAGGCTGTAAATATCAATATATCAGTTTATTGTATGTGTATTACATGTATGAACACCCTAGAATGATAACTTCTATCAGACAAATACGTGCACTTTGTACAGTGTGTGATTATTGAAATTAATTTTATCATTTAAATGAATTGTGATGACGAACGTCGAAGCCATCAATATTGCTCACAATGTCATGTTTCCCGAAGACATGTTTGTGCATGTATCAAAGACGTAACGTCAGTGTGACAACATGCACAATAACAGCCTCTTCTCCAGTTGATTTAATTGTCGAAAGAACCCACAATAAATGAAACATGGCTTTAAATGTTCTATTCCCAGCCGAAATTGTCAGGGATTACATTTAGTGAGTAGTTGAATATGTTGAGACTCCGCAAATGAGTATCTTTTGTTTGGAATAGGTTTACTAATCACCAACGGTTTCCGTGACAATAACACTGATCAATGATCCGATGATCGACGCTAACAACGTGATAAGGCAACATGTACGTCTAATTGTCCCTTATCTGCAACATGTATCGTCATCTGCAACATGTATCGTCATCTGCAACATTAGATCGATAGTTTCATCTCATGAAATGTACATGGCATGAGCCATCTGCGTCGGTGCCTAATGTAACACGATGTATACCAGGATCTTCAACGTAGTCATAATACCATTATCAAGTATCGGCCCCAAACTTACTGTTGGAACCAAGAAATATTGCTCTAGAAAACAACCTTCCTATCTGCAATCGACATGCATTCCGTTGGTAAAGCAGCACTAAGATTGATTACACAAGATATTTTAACGCCAAAAGAACATAAATCATTATGAATTAACAGGTATCATTCTGATCATTACTTCAATAATGTCTAAATTAAATATATCGTCATTAGGCATTTTGTTTCAATAAAGAAGAATAGTCCATTGTTTCTAGCACCGAGACGCAGCCATCTCCTTCCCAAGGTCAGGTTTCCGAGGAACTATACATTAAGCGCCAAGATGAATGGAAAATATTTGCTGTTCTGTATGATGTGCTGTGAAAATCCTCACACTATTAATCTAACTATTTAACTGAAACATAAAGGAGTCTGTGTGCGTTCTACTATTTCATTACTTCGCCATCCTTTGAATTCTACTTTTGGCAAACTTTTAAACTGCCGCGCCATTTTAATACGTGACTATGCAGACAAAGGACAACTTAAAATATTTATATGAACCTTCTGTGTGTATAATGATATAGTCGGAATCGCAGCAGATTTAGCAGATATTTCTCAGGATGATAGAAACGGTTTTGTCGCTTTTTTATTAGGTATTGCATTTGTTTACCCTTCTGTCTATGGAAAGATGAACACAACCAAAAGAGGTCTATGCCCTTGGCCAATAGAGGGTATCGGGTCACATTTGCTAGACTACGCTTCCACCATATCATATTTTAAAATTGGCCGCTTCCCGATCCCAGGGTAGGCATGGTCTGCCTAAGTGTCATTGCATGTCATCTCAGCTCGCGTGTGGTGCCATTGATCTGGGGACTGGAATCACTATGCAACCAGACATCACTGAGCCAAGTTCGTGCCCTGCATGAAGTCCCTTGTAAATTGTCATCTATTGCGTGTTAAATCAAACTATTATTGACGTATGATGCGATTTGCGAAACACATACCGACACTCTGCTCGCCCGAAACTATGTCGGTAGACATGAAGTACTGCATACCACATATATTCGATGACACGCGATCCTGAGAAAATACAGATTTCTTCAAAACTGTTCATGCTCAATAGTCGTGTAGTTATCCCAGTCAATAATACACAGTGCCTTTATATGAAGGTGTTCAACGTCTTCTACATGACATGCCTATAGTCACCATTTATCAGTGATGATACCATGTGTTCACGAAAAGGTAAGCGTATTCTGACCTACCGGTGGCACGTGTCACGTGGCACGTGTCACTAAAACAAAGTCAATGGTTCACCTTGGGGAACAAATCAAAGCAGGGTACTATCCACAAAGACTGACCATGCTTGTCCTCATAAATCAAGCTGACATGGTTGAATTGGAAATACTTTCACAAGTATGGGCTCTAATAAACCTCTTCTGATGATCGTGTATCTCAACTATTTCCACTGAAATCAGCCTGGTCAGTTTAAGCAGTCTATCTCTATCCTTGCATTAAAATGTCTGGTTGGCATATGTGGTGTTTAGATTAGAATACTTTGTGTTATGTTGTAAGTGTAATTGGACTGCATCCTGAACATGAACCAACTAATCCGGATTCTTTGCTGCATTGATGAAATAACAACGCAATAATCAGTTTAACACATTATTGAAACACTCATACCCCTTCGTGGGTCATCGGAGCATGAGTTTATTCGATGAAAGGACATTATTTCACGTCGACTGAGTTATCGTTGATATATTTTATTATACAACTTCTGATTAGATTAGTTACGCATGCATAGATTTCACTTGGGAAATAATTGGTAGGATGATAGGAAGTTCTGCTTTGTGGGAGAGGCATACTTCCACGCTCAAAGAAAAACTAATAGGGTGTTCCAAGAATTAGGAAGACTGTTTTAGATCTTGCAGTGTACATCAATTTTCCTTTTCTCACTACCATATAACTAACCTTATTGAGCATAAAATCCAGAACATTCTTCCCTCTGAAAATCGCTTGCTTAGCACGAGATCTATTTCAGGCAAAGATAATTTAAGTTTATAGCCTGATTACAACCATATACACGATGTGTAGGCACGGTGTGTAATCTTTGTACCATGGGAGTTGCCTGATTATTCTTCAATCTATATTTCTGCTGGAATAAAGGTTATGTTCACTTCAAGAACTACAAACATTTAGAGGTCATAGATAGTTGTAAGTATTATCGGCTGCTATCCCTCTAAGCCATTTCTGAGGCAGTGATACAAGTAGAAATAAATGACAACTCTCCCCCACAATACACTTAAGATTGATGCTTGAAGTTTCGTTTGATGTTTTCAATTTGCTCAGTTACACAATATCATTAATGACAGGATCTAGGTGAATGTGTTTCCCCCAAATGTCAAACAACAGTTTGTGCAAAGTACGTCGTGTATATATGTTTGATCATTTGTGCTCTAACAGGTTCCTTTTTCAACATTAGTAATAAGGCATTGTAACGTATTGATGTACTACACAAAACAAACTACTCCTTGAACACGTCTTCATATCTTGATCGAAATAAAAATGACTAAACCTTATCCTTATGAGGAATCTATGCTAAAAGCATATGATTCCGACTTTATCATGAACATGTGTTTATGAATATGATTTGTTTGTTTGGTTCTTTGTGTCTTTGTTTTTTAACGCCACACTCAGCAATACTCCAGCTGTAGGACGGCGGTCTGCAAATAATCGAGTCTGGACCAGACAATCCAGTGATTGTCATCATAAACATCGATCACAGGGCCAATCTTGTGATGCTGACCTCCGAATTCTGTACGTCTCCAATTAATTGTCATGGGCCGAACCAGCCTGACCCTTAATTTGGTAGATAGCTTTAGCTTTTCGCGTAAAATTTGCTGGAGTATACCACCCCTTTATCCCCGGTCTTTGCAGCTTGAAGATCCGCTGCAGCATAAGACTGTCCTTGTAGACATGGTAGGTGGGGGAAAGGGGTGCAGAATTATTTTCCTTTCGGCATGGCTTCCCATCACCCTGGTTCAAAAAGACGACATATGGAGACGGTTGAAAATACTACGCCCCCTCGATCCGACTACTGGCCACGTCTCTTGGTTATAGAAGCTTTAGACTAAAGAACCAATCAAATGAATCCATTTGCTTTCTCCAAAGGTATCACTGGTACCCGCGCAGAGGTTACAAATGCCACAAAGCCTGTTCTTGCTCTCTCCTTGTGGAATGTGCACGGAGACAACAATCTGTCAATCTTCTCAAAATCAAAGTTGTTGTCTCAGTGCACAAGACACTGAATTCGAGTGAGGGCATTGTCAGTAACAGAGCTCGCTGCCTGTCTGACATGTCCGAAGACGATATAGCAAGGGAACTTGACCAACAGTCCGTCACTGCTGTCAAACGATTCACTGTAAAGTGGGATGGTGTGGTCTAACCGACCAACACATACCTCTTCACTTTCGCCCGAACGACTATCCCTGAATCTATCAAAGCTTTTTATTGTAACATCGGAGTGGAGGTGTATATACCCAATCCACTCCGGTGCTACACCTGCCAAGCGTTTGGACATGGATCCAAATCCTGCCATGCCTCCGCTGTTTGTTACCGCTGAGGTGACAAACACGAGGTCACTGACTGCAGGAAGGATGTGAAGTGTGCAAACTGGTGGGAACCATATGGCTTCTGCAAAGTCCTGTGCGGAAACGCGAGTCCCAAATCATTAAAGTCAAACCAGAACAGAATGTCTTGTACCATGAAGCTAAGAAGAGGGTTGTGGGTCTTCCCTCAACCACTTCTACTCTCTCTTACTCCGGTGCTGTCTCTCGTCCTCCTTTTACTCCTGTCTCTATCGACTGTCAGACTGATCTGACATGGATCAAGTCTGTCCAGCCACTTCCTACCACTTCACTCCATAAACCAGCTGTGGCACCTCCAAAACAAAAAACTGTTGAGTCTCAAGACTCCTCAACCAACACCTGAACCAGAACAAAGAACCAGAAATTGCTAAACTTACGAACAGGAAAAAGAAATTATTGAAAAAGAGGCAGCAAAAACAACAGTTGCAAAAACAAAAGGCCACCTCTCCTTTAGAGGTCCCTGTAGAGGTCCATAACTCCTCTGGAGGTAACTCCATCCCCACATGACACGGATAGGAGTACCTCTCAGTCTTTCTCTCGTCCGCGTGACATTTGTCCAGTGGAAGCACCACCATGAATCCACAACACATTATACAATGTAATTGCAGAGGTCTTAAGAAGAATTTTAATGAACTACAACTTTTAATCCAAGATTTTAAAACGTCCGCTTTTCGTCTCCAAGAAACATATCTAAAGAACTCGTTTTCCCCTCCCGATTATATAAAACTTTACAAAGGCCAATTGGTCTTTGATCCAAACACTTTGTTCGGAAAATCTAAAACCTGACAGTTTCAGGACTGTTCCTGATCCAATACAACTTTTTTCGATATATTAAATGCTATTGGAGACGAAAGTGAGTGAGTGAGTTAAGAGTTAACGTCACATCGGCAGTATTTCAGCCATATCGTGACGAGAAGTACATTAATAATACATAGATTTAGACTAAATAAAAAGATGTCAACGATGGACAGTGCAATACCTAGAATATCACTGATTCGATTTAAACCTAGTTAAGAATATATAAAAGCCATAAGTATCAGTGAACAACACAATGCTAAAATAGGATAGAGATCGTCAATAACTAAAGGGAGATCACCATACTATGGACCATGGGGACTTACAGTGCCTTTGCTTCCTGCATGGACCCCAGCAGGATTTATATCATTCCTTTAGTCACTGGCGAAAGTTTAAAAATGATTTAAGATTAAAATGACAAAAATGCTACGTTTTAAAAGTCTGGTATGCATAAAATTACTTCGAATGATTTGGGACTTACATACCCTTTTAGGGGGACAATAATTTTACGCTACTTCCAACCCACCTCGAGGGTACAGCCACTCACAATCAAAGTTATTAATTAGCACTACCAATTTATAAAATAAATATTCAGTACATCAAAATTTATGGGCAAGTTCGATTCTTTCAAAAAGCATAATATTAAATGAGAATAACATCATTAAAAAGGTCCTTAACTGTTTTGGCACTGAAATATTTATCTCTTGTGATGGAAAAATCAATGCAGTCAGGCAGGACATGCTTGATCGTGATTCTTTCATCACAAGTGATATAAAAAAGGGAGGATCCTCACCTTTTAATAAATATTCATTTGTGTATCTGCTGTGGCCAATACGACATCGTCGCATAATGACCTTCAAATCTGGACTGACAGCCAAAGTAGGTGTAACCGATATTTGGTTTAATTTGATGAAATTTATTGATACCTACTTGGGTGTCCCACTTCTTTTGCATCAGATCACGTATGTAAGATCTAATAACAGTTTTATAATCAGTGTATGGGATAAGAAGTGGTGTCACAGATTTGTTGAGTGCTGCTTGTGCAGCAGCATCGGCCATTATGTTACCAATGATAACAACATGCCTTTGTAACCAACAAAAGACGATGTCATATTGGCCAGTAGCAAGATCATTAACTAATTCAAGAATTTTGATTAAAAGTGGATGTTTGAATGACATATTTTTAATTGCCTGAAGGCATGAAAGTGAATCTAAAAAAGATTAACTGTTTATGTTTAGATTGGTTGTTGATATATTTCAGTGCGGTAAAAATGGCGTTTGCTTCTGCTGTAAAGATGGAACTGTTATCTAGTAATCGTGAAGATATTGTTCTGGATCCAATGACAGTGGCACTAGCAACAGCACCACCATCCTTGGATCAATCAGTGAATATAGATTTATCAGTGTCATAATTGTTTCGTAATTGATTGTATTCTTGTTGGTAAATTAATTGATTAGTATCTGATTTCTTTATTTTTGTTAATGTGAGGTCTACCTAAGTCCTCTGCAAACCCTCATATACGTAAACCATGGTTCGATAAAAATTGTAAACCAGCTAGGCAAAAATAGGAAGAAAGCCGAGAAATATTTCCGACGACATCCAATTGTCCACAAATTGAATAACGTTAAAATCACGGGCGCTGAAGCAAGACGTACCTTTAAACAGAATAAACGTCAATCCTGGAGGAACTATGTATCCAAAATCAACTCCCGCACACCCATGTCCAAGGTGTGGAACATGATTCAAAGAATAAGGGTAAAGGATCGAACCTTGAGTTCACCATCTCAAAAACGGTAATACACTTTTAATTACTAAATCCGAAATTGCCAACCAACTTGGTGACACTTTGGCAAACCATTCCTCATCATCAAAGTATAATCCTCAATTTCAGAGTTGCGAACTCAATATAATTCTGACAGGTCCATTTTTACAGCCAGGTCCAAGGATGGTGGCAAAGTTGCATGTGCCACCATCATTTGATCTAGAAATGTCTCCTCAAGAATACCAGATTCTAGTTCAATTTTTACTGCTGAGACCAAAGCTATCGTTACAGCTTTGACCTAATCAAACATCAAAACCAATCTAAAAATTTCATCATCTCCTCCGATTCATACCTTCAGGCACTTAAAAGTCTCCTCAAATCATCCTATAATCCTAGTGGTTTAGAACTTTTCAATGATCTTTCCACTGGTCAATGCGACATCGACTTTTGCTGGTTACCAAGTCATGTAGGCATAATAGGTAACTCGAAAGTCGGTGCTGCAGCTAAAGCAGCTCTTGACAAACCGTTATCTCCACTACTTATCCCATAAAGCGATTTCAAACCAACTATTAAAAGTTATACAATCAATCAATAAAACAAACAATCGGTCAAACCTACTTGGGTTGTCAGTCAAGACACGACGAGTTCGTTTTACGAATATGTCGTCTTGGCTACAGTCGGTTTACACACGAATATCTGCTTAAGACAGATGAGGACGAACCGCCTTAGTGTATCCTTTGTGATGAACGACAATCGGTCAAACATACTTGGGTTGTCAGTCAAGACACGACGATGTCGTCTTGGCTACAGTCGGTTTACACACGAATATCTGCTTAAGACAGATGAGGACGAACCGCCTTAGTGTATCCTTTGTGATGAACGACAATCGGTCAAACATACTTGGGTTGTCAGTCAAGACACGAATATGTCGTCTTGGCCACAGTCTTTTTACACACGAATATCTGCTTAAGAAAGATGAGGACGAACCTCCTTAGTGTATCCCTTGTGATGAAAGGTTCACCGTCAAGCATATATTGCTTGACTGTGTGGACTTCGCAATCGCAAGGGATTCACATTTCACATTATCAAAGCGTAAATCTAAAAGATCTCTTTTCCCGTGTCAGCGGGCATCTTGTTATCACCTGTTTGAAAGAAATTGGTCTGTATAATATTTTGAATATGTATGTGAATAAATAAATACTTGTATTTAAATTTGGTGGGATGCTATTATCAACTGACATTATTGAAGGCTCTGTCCAGGGGGTTAAAGTATCGTAAAAGTATTGTCCCCCTGTGTGACACGTAATCCTATCATAATCGATGTAACTATCATCAACCAGCGTTTTTAAGACAACTCATTGATGAGTATTTTTTAATATTGGCTAGCATTGTGCACAACCACCAGTGGCTAAAGTGATGACGTACAATGCACATGTAAGTCCCAATGATCCCCTGCAAAGTGGCCTAGCTTTGGTCACTGGTGGCCTATAGCCCGTGTTTTAAAACTATATATATAATATTATATTCAAATATGTAGTTTCTAAATATTGTATGCTCAAATATGTTTCACAACTTGTTTTTAAATAAAACTTTTAATTAAAAAAATACATTGTAATTATAATAACTTATAATGCCGATGCGACGTTAAATTTTAACTCACTCACTCACTCACTCACCAAGAGAAGAGTTTCTTTCTGTTTTAACAAATTGACATCAATTGAATCTTGTAAAAAGATATAGTTATTCCTTGGGGTCTCCTCAGCATCTGGCAAATACTTCTCACAAACAGTGTTGTGCATAGTCCACGATGGCCTCAAGCCGCTCTATTCTTAATGATACTTTCATGTTGTCCATTCTTTTCCTCGTGTTAATTACCAAAACATTCTCAGGTTTAGTGTTGAGCTTAATTCCTAAGAACTCAAATTCATCTGTAAACCAGTCTGTGTGTATGTCTTCACAAATGTTAATAGTGCTTCCTGACATGGTTCCTAGCTATTACAACCTTTGTTTGATTAGCAGTCATTATGAAACCTGAAAATATAGAAAGTGTCAATTGTGTTAAAAAAGGCTTTCTTCGGTACCATATATATACAAGCTAACTTAATTGAGTATCATCTGCATTGTGTCCTTGCATATACTCTTTGTTATTTAAATTAATGCCTTTGGTATAAAAAAAAAATCTCATTATTTGTTATCATGAAATATCAGCTACCAAAATAACTTAATAAATAAGGTGGAATTAGATCACCGTCAGCCGTCCCTTCCTTTCGCAGTCGTGTGTAATATTCTCAAAATGCTGTGACCAAATCCCAAAATTTCCAGGTAGTGAAATAACATGAATAGGTCTTCAGCAACCCAGGCTTGCTGTAAAAGGTGACTATGCCTGTCGTAAGAGGTGACTAACGGGATCGGGTGGTCAGGCTCGCTTACTTGGTTGATGCATGTCATCGTATCCCATTTGCGTGGATCGATGCTCATGATGTCCATCACTGGATTGTCTGTTCCAGACTGGATTATTTACAGACCGCCGTCATATAGCTGGAATATTGCTGAGTGCGGCGTTAAACAACAAACAAACAAACTTAAATACGTCAAAAAGAAGTTTCAAAGTATTTCAATCTCTGGCTAGAATCAAGGTTATATGGACGTTTATTGTGAATTACTATGTAAGCATCTCATCGTTTCTACTAGCTTGTTTCACAACCCAAAGAACACACAAACACACAATGGCAATAATATCATGTTTGTATCCGTAATGTACAATAAAGGAAATCGTAGTTAATCTTTGAAAGTTTTACACACTTCTTGTCATTATTTAGACTTTTTAACTGAGTCTATAGAAGAAAATTCCAAAAACTTATGTCTGCAATGAGCTGTGCAGGAAACTTTACTGAATCTTAATGCCAATGAAACGGTTTAAACGGAAACAAACTGACTCAATTATCTTTACAGCAGTCATTTATAACATTTGCTACTCTTGAAGTGGCTATAAAATTATTTCTCCGAAAAGAAAAACGAGAAAATAATCGAGAAATTGCCGCGATGCACATATCTCCCCATTACTTTATTCGTAGTTCGAGGCAGCCTTTAAACTTACATTACCTTTGACTGAACGCTCTAGTGTTCGACATGCGAATATCACAGTAAACTATTTCAATGAACGAAGATGCACACCATCCTGATTCGGCTATGCTTGTCGAGAGAGGCGACTAACGGGATCGCGTGGTCAGGCTTGCTGACTTGGTTGATGCATGTCATCGTATCCCAATTGCATGCATCAATGCTCATGATGTCAGTCACTGGATTGTCTGGTCCAGACTGGGTTATTTTCAGACCGCCGTCATATAGCTGGAATATTGCTGAGTGCGGCGTTAAACATCACACAAACAAACAATGCAAAAGAAATCCTTCAAATCAGTCAGTGAGTATGGTTATACGCTGTTTTAAGCATTATTCCAGCAATATCACGGCAGGGAACACCAGAAATGAGTTTCACACATTGTATCCATGTGGGAAATCGAACTCGGGTCTTCGGCGTGTCGAGCGCTTTTTCCACTTGGCTACCCCATGGCCTCCTTGTATGTGAGGTTTACTTGGCCTAATGTATTGTAATTGGGGACAATACTGATGACAATTGACCAACACGTCCCCTGGCACATATACTTTTATTACCGAGTCTTTCAGGGAACAGGACAATATCTTATCTAAGAACATTACAACAGAGCTTTACACGCTACAGCCTAAGTTAACCGACGTGTTGTAACCTAAGCTTTAACTCGTGCGGAAATTTCTACAAGAGGTGTAAATGCGTGAAATGAATATTTTTTGTGTACTGGCTTTCATGCTTCAAAGATTCAGCCGTCGGTTGTAAATAAAAGCCACAAAAAGCCAATATAATCCAAAAGCAAGAGATCAGGTGAAATGGGTTTTACCGTCGCCTTCAAGATTATTGCCAGTGTACATTGTGTCTGACTGCTTGAACTAGCGCCGCTAAATGACTAATTGGTTCTAACCCATGCCATGCCACAGTTTCAGAGAGGTACTCAACTGAGATACCGACCCAAAAGCTAAAACTGTTATGAGAGATTATGGAAAAATATAATATGTTGGTATACGGCGTGCAGAATTAGAGAAACACAAAGGCATTGTCAATTTGACGAAAGCTGTTGGATCAAAGTCGGATAACTCTGCATTCTTAAGGAATATTTGGAACCTGTGGCACCGTAACACTGCAAACACGAAAACGTCGTTTTTTTCCGTATATGGTCATTGGACGGAAAAACGACGTTATTTGGACGTTTTCAAACCATCGTTTTTCCGTCCAAATAACGTCGTTATTTGACATCGGAATTTACTGGGAGAGAACGATACCGTTAAGCTCCTCCCTTTCTTGATTGACATTGTCAATCAAGCAACAGCGTCTACCGGTATTTCTACTTCTCAGATTTCATTGGTCAGTCCTCGCGTGTTAGATTACAGGCCCGCGTTTGACGCTGCACTCGAAG
Organism: Haliotis rufescens; assembly: GCF_023055435.1. Classification (NCBI taxonomy): domain Eukaryota; kingdom Metazoa; phylum Mollusca; class Gastropoda; order Lepetellida; family Haliotidae; genus Haliotis; species Haliotis rufescens. Next base: position 28,056,324 of record NW_025964361.1, read on the forward strand.
CGCTAAGCGGAAGTACTGAAATCAATCGTTCTGCGCATGCTGATTACTTAATGCCTTGACTAAATTTCCGTTCTGTGCATGCGCGATTTCGCGTATTGTTTCCTAGATTTAATGTCACCACTATTTGACAATGATTCATAAACACAGTCACGTGAAGGTTCGGAATCGTAACAAGTTAACTCCATTTAAATTGAAGAGGATCCCCAGTGATATGGGAGATTCCAAGATGAAACTATTCTATGGCTATCTAGGCTGCCACCCAAACCGAACGGGACCCGATAGCTTATTGTATGCTGTATAGTCATATAGAAGTGGACAAGAACTATCCAATGTATTCCGGCCGATTGTTCTTGCATTTACTTATAAGTCAGGAAAATGGACTTAAAAGGGGAGTTGTTGAATGTAATTATTTTAATTATTAAATGTTGCCTATACACTAATCTGGACGAACTTCTCATTGTTCTGTTTATGTCATCCTATATACTATTAGTATGTTACCGTTCTAAAGTCAACCTCTCACATAACATTATATTGTTTATAGTATCAAAGTTTAATCAACAATATCAAGAGCAGCAATTTAAACCACTGAAACACCCAAACACAAGGCTGTTATCAAGCGCTAGTGCAGACGTGATGCATCGTAAAAACTGTATCGTGATGTCTTCAGAAATTCAATTTATTATACTACGAGATAGTACGGCTAACGATTGAATCACGGGGGAACGAAGACAATATCGCTAATACAGATATAACGTATTTGAATGTTAGTACTAAAGACAAACAATCATTATTTTTGCAGTGACGATATAACACTTATACACGTTTATTGGTAACTTTCATCAGTTTTGCTCTTCATTTTAATAACTGTGTTTTCACATATGAATGTAGCAATACCCGAAAAGCATGTCATACATAATTATGGGGCAGTTTTCAATCTTGTACTGACTTAATCTGGTGTTAATGAGCGAAGTTTATTGGCTTGTGTGTAAAACCCCGTTTTTCTGGTAATCCTATTATTACTTAGTTTATTTCTATCTAATGACACCCTGTTTTCTGGATCATGGCTCCGTGACTATCCATAACAATTAAGATGAACATTCAGTTCAAGTAAATGATTGAGTTTGTTTTGACGCTACAGTCAGTCAAAAAAACAATGCTGTGAGGTTTGATAACACACTTCTACCAGGTCGAACATCGTGGATCCTCATTTTCTGCCTAATGAGAACCATAGTTCATATGCTAATCCATCTGCGAATACCCTCCCACTCAAGATGACCTTACTTGTTGCTAAATCTATCATCTATCCCCCCCATCTCACCCCCACGCCCCCACCCCACACACGCACGCACGCACGCACGCACGCAAACACGTACACACACACACGCACACGCACACACACACACAAACAACGGACCTAAATAACCTGGACAGTAAATACTGCTGATAGCCTCTAGTCAACTCAGCCGCGCCACCGCAGAATGTTCGTCCAACTCTGCAGGGGGCATTCTCAGTGGCTTCAAACGCGCTGAAATGTTTTCGCCTTGCATCCAAGATGGTGGACAAGTGAAATCGTATGAAATTTGGCTATTTTAGGTCCTTTCTCTTTTTTGATTACCCAATAAAGTCAATTCATAGTTACACGGTTGTGAAGAAGCTTACAACTTTATAAGACTTATTCATCTCATTCCAAAAAAGCTACTCGCACTCACATAAAGTTGTAGTTATTATGTCACTGTTTTATTTCTTTAAAAATATATTACATGTTCAACAATAACAATTAAGATGAACATTCAATTTCCGATATAAGTAAATGAATAAGTGTGTTTTACGCCACAATCAGTCAAAGACCAACGTTGTCCGGTCTGATGACACACAATCTACCAGGCAGCATATTGTGTACACCCTATCCCCATTGAAGTCTCCACTGTGGGTATTCCTGGGGACGAAAAGGCCCCATGTACCTAGGAATCAATACATTCATGCGCGGCATTCTCTGCCTAAAGAAGATCATATAGTTAACATGCTTATCCAACTCGAACTACCATCACGCTCAAGACGAATGTTTTATGTAACATCCAACAGGCCCACATTTACGCACGCACGCACGCACGCGCACACACATATTTGGATTTACCAATCCCTGAATTGAGAAGACGTGCGCTACGAAGCTCCTCCAAGTCATCATCAATATCCGTATATGTCTGTGATATCATTACCTATCCAAAGCCGAATATACATTTATTGTGCTTTCTTGACAACAAATGTTATAAATGGGATAACACTTTCGGAGTAAAGTACAGAATCTCGTACTTTCTTGGGTTGAGTCCCGTCCGGGATTTGAACCCACACTGTGAGTGGGGCACCCAATCGCCAGAACACAAAGTTGGCGATCTAACCCAGCCACCGAACCAAAAATGTTAGTCCAGATGACGTATACTTTGTGTTCTCCTCTGACAAGAGAAAAATGGCACGGCTTCTATGGCCGAAAGCTTTGAACCAACAATGCCTTTAAGAAAGTTGTCAACAGTAACACACATTATATTTGGATACCACTTTCTCAGTACACTACATATTTTTAGGGTGGAGATAATAGACGTTGATGGTTGATTATCAATGGACAAATTAAAGCCAAAACTTAACTTATGAATGATTGGTAATGGGAAATGGACAATGGGCAAACGGGAGGCGGGTAAATCAGCGCCAGTTATCTGTAGACTTCCCTTGTTGCGTTCCCTTCTTTGCTATCTTTTTACTTTTGTTGTTCTTACAGGTACAAATATATGTTCTCTGCCTCTTAGCATTTAATAATATTCACCTGATGAAGGAGAAAGTATATATTCCGAAACGCAGTGTTCCTCCGTTGACATCCATAAATATTTTTCCTTGTGTGTATCAGTTCTTAATGCCCTTCAAAGACTCAATCTAGCTTTCTTTTTAAATGTGGTGATATTTGCGTAGAATATAATATGGTCATGCCTATATACATTTGGGTCCTTGTCTACATAAGCATTTAGACATACAATTTAGAGCTAAGGACATTGCTAATTCTGCAGGAATGAAGTACACGTCATAGCAAGCTGTGATCTTTATTCATACTTCGATATTCGTAATGGAGATCTGTAACTGAAGTTTACCGTAATCTTCCGCAACTCTCACCTCCTGACCAGTTGAACGTCTTAGTGCATTCAGATGCCATTGTAAAATTCCAGGCTGCCCCTCTTTCTGTGATGTTTTGACGGATGAAATCTATTGCGTTATAATACTCTATGTTTGCTGATATATAATATGTACATGATGTAAAATATTTACGATATTTTAAACGTGTAATTCGATGCATATGCAATGCAACGTGAACATAAGTGCGGATGCACGAAGGCGGTTATAGTCATAGTTATACTGCGATGGATGTAGGGGAATGGTAGGGGGGTGTATGTATGTATGAAAGCACGAATACCGATACATGAGGGCGGATATAGTTATAGTTCGATGGATGTTGGGGAATGGTGGGAGGATGGATTATGTATGAAAGCATGCGCATGGATCCATGCTGGCTGACGTGGACATAATGGTGGGGAAAGAAGAATGTGAATCTTTTGTTTCACTCACTTATAGTGTTTTCTTTCACTCAAATACTGTTTTACGCATTTTAATGACTGAAACTGTAGTGACTCAAAGGTCATACTGGCCGGGCTTTTAACATATCTACCCCAACTACATACGTAGCCATTTTTATGGTGTACAATTCACACACACACACACACACACACACACACACACACACACACACACACACACACACACACACACACACACACACACGCATTAATTGTTTTATTAAATGTATCTTCGAGAGTCAGTAAGAAACTAGAAATAACTGCCTTTGTTCTGTAAACCTCACGAACTTTCAGCTTTCGCCTCTTCCTTTGTGGACTGAGGTTTCACATTTGTAAAATGATCTCTCTTATCTGTCTGTACCATCAACTTAACTGCCCTCACCCCCTGCAGATTTCCCGTCCCATATTGCCAAGCAGGTGACCCACAAGGAGGAATACCGCCCTCCCTCAGTCCAGTGATACTGTACCTAGTACAATATGTTGGGGATACGTAGCCTTGCTGTGGGCAAACATTTTGTAACAATTTGGCAAACTTTGATATGTAAACAGCAAATATAATTCAGTTTTATTTCAACAAAAACGGACAAAATCGGATCCTACTTATTTTGTGGATACCATAACAATAAATCAAGCCAATAGATCGTTTGAGCTGGCATGAATATAAAAAAAAATAATTAGCAAGTCGATAGTCATAATTCCCTCTGTTGGTCCCACGTGAAATGTTCTTCATGAATAGAATAGATGGCTGATAGACGTTCGACCGAATAATATCATTTGCTAACTTCAACTGTTCATCTAATTTCCATGAATGTATGTTACATAGTTCATATGTTCATGGGCTTCTTCACTGAATGTATAGTGTGGAGGACTACTTCACTACTTGTTTGTTGTTTAATGCTGCACTCAGCAACGTAAGGATATTAAAACATTAGATTTAGGTTCAGTTGTATTTTTATATTTGTATCATTTTGCAAATGTTACAGAGACCTGATAAGGGATATAATAATGTATAGTCGCTATTCTTAAAGTAAGGATATGTTAGATTTATCAACCAGAAATATTGCCAACAAGAGGATAATCATATTTCATGACACTATTCAACGTCGAAGTCAACGATATTTGTGTATGTTATTGCTACATGACACGGATACGTCATGATAAAGCAATTAGAAGTAGGCATTTGATGATATAAGATAGCTACGCGATGTTGCTGGAGAATCCGAAAGTGAGAGTGATATGACAATTGGTATTGGGAGAAAAGGTACAGATGATTGACGAGAAAATTGTGAGAATATGCGGGACCAAACTCAAATCCTAAAATGGATTTATCTAGCATGGCCGCTGTCGGATTCTATTCAAGGAATCATCATTATTTAAGTACGGGTAAATATTGTAAAGCGTGTATTTTTTCCTAATTTAACACCCTCAAAGAGGCTGTACGTAATGTTGATATCTCATATAGAAATAAACATGTCTCTGGCGTTGTTTATCGTACAATAAACAACTCCCACTCGTCGTTTGTTTCTTAATTACATGACCATATACACTAACATTATATCTTTTCATGTGTATCGGTCAACAAAAGCAACATAAGCATTTCCATTATCATGAGAAACCCTTGCCAAAAGTAGCGCCAACTGCACCATTGCGACAACATCAGGAGCATGTTTCATGATTCATCATAATAAATGATGACATTGGATGCTCGCAAAAACGCGAGCTCATTCCGATCCACTAGTGGCACCCGCCACAAACACATCCAAAGGCAAGCCAATTTATCACCCGAAAAGGCAGAGAATTGCATCTGACATCATTTTTATCATTGATACGTCAAACCTTGAAATGCCGTCTACACGTCCAACACAAAGCCCAAGCCAGGACCCGAATCCTTCAAACCCGGCCAAAGTTCTGTTAATTACATACATTTCCCCCTAACCTTAAATAATCTATACAAGTTCCGAAGTAAATCGTATTTACCCGTATGAATCGTATTATGTTATTTATTGCCGATAAACAGAATATGCGCACTTTCTGAAAGTACTGTGTGATAAGTCACGCACCAAACCTGTACTCTCGATATACATTCTGCTCTTACTTAAAAAAGAATATCGGGTTAACAAGATACGTATATTAAAGTACCATGCTTTCCTGATGTGCTCTCATTCTAATTTGAAATAATGGCATAAATAGTTACCACTCATCTTTCAATATTTTTCAAGGTTTGGTTAATCACGAACATATTTGAATATGTACAACATCTATACTTACTTATCTTTATACTTAAAGGCATCAGGTTTGTCTGCCATAAGACCCCGAAACAAATATGTCCAACATTTGGCTCTTGGCTCCTTGTTCTTATATTTTATAACTATTGTTTAAACAACTGTTTTTTTCTGTAAAATATGTTCATTTCAGAAATTAGATGTTATTCTAGCATTAGGTCTGTGGTACGTTTACTGCATCAGCATTACATTAAAACGATATTACATTATATAAATCTATACAGAGGAAATACTTAACATTTATCTTTTAAGGAAGAGTGCAGGACGACTTGCTTTATACATATAAATGTGGACATATATGTATGGACATTTGGATGATACAGATATACCTCCTTAAAGATAGTGTTCGTAGATGACTGTAGAAAGTGGAATAATTATGTGAGTAATCGGGTTAATACCACGTTCAGCAATATTTAGCCATATTGCGATATTGGTTTCCAACATACAAGACGGACCATGAAATTATGACTTGAATTTGGACCTGGCTTTCTGGTGTGATGTAACACCCCAGAATCTCCGGTAGAAAAAGGGCTCAAAGCACGAATTAAGATCACGAGATGATACTGATGTATGCATCTGGACATATATTTGCGTAGTATTACTACCTTAATTCATCAGTATATATGTATTTTGCATAAAAGGATATTATAGGATCGACGCTGACATGCGCATATAACCTATTCACCAGTGCTGTAATATTTCATTTCTTCTGACACATATCGACACGAGAAACTATAATTTAAATTTAAAAGGAGCCCAAGTGGGATGGAAATTTCAGTCTGAACCTGTTGAACAAGGCTTGTTTCATTTTGGGCTATAGCACTGCCGCAAGGCCTGGGCGGAAGGGAACACCCGTTTGCACCCATCAGATACCAATCACAACTTCTCTCTCCAAACGAAAACAAAATACGAAAAATGTCGGAAGTGTATCCTTCTAATTTTCTATTTAGATACATGTTTTAACTTTATAGTAATTATATGTATCTCATGTATTATTGGTATCTGTGATGCTGGTACCGTTTTGTTGCCATTGTGTAGCTTTTGTGGAGTTATTATGAATATCAAATACATGTCTTGAAATATGGACTTGTGAAAGAACTCATCATTGAATCATTTGCATTTAAATTAATGCATATACCATTTACTTGGCGTGTATGGACATATTATCCATCTACTTATACACACTTATTATGGACATATACAGAATTTCATTGTACCTTATTATTTAAAAAAATACCCGTGAAGATCCGGGTTAGAATAGGCATTCAACAACCCATGCTTGTACGAAGGCGACTTGGCTCGCTGACTTGGTTGATGCATGTCATCGTATCCCAAATGCGTAGATCGGTGCTCTTGATGATAATAACTAAATTGTTTGGTCCAGACTGGATTATTTACGAACCACCGTCATATAGCTGGTATATTGCTGAGTGCGGCGTTAAACAACAAACAATCAAACAAAATCTATATAATTATTAAACACCTTCCAACAAAGAGAAATTAAACTTATATTTTCTAAATATTCTGTTATATTTATAACATAATTTGATTCATAATTTAATTATTGCGTACGTTGCTTTCTTCCCTGTCATTCAGTGTGCATGTTCAAACCCCTAAACTTTTAATATTTCATTTTTCATAAATGGCTACGTTAGTGAGTTGCCTAGATCTCTCGTTACCTACTCACAAGAATATATTAAAATAATTTGTTTTACTATCATATTTCTGTTTATCTAATTCATAATACGAAATTGATAATTCATTTATCATAGTATAGATCATATTCGTGTTTTTCACTATCTGATGCTAAGGTTTTATTTCAGAAAATATAATTAATTCAAAATGTAGAAAGATACACAATTTGCCATTATTTGACTTTTAAACTGTACAAAGTATGATATAATGATCAGAATGCCTGTAACGGGTAGTATTTAAGAAAGAAATATTTGTCGAGAAGTCCCATTTTTCAGATATGCCCTTCAGTAGTATTATTGTATATCTCCAGAGAGAGGTTTACATTGTAGTTCTTATTATTTGTGGATAATTCAAAAAGCAACATAGAAAATATATATGCTACCATGACGAAAGAATACAGAGTATACATAACTCGCAATTCTATATATTCAGCAAACAGCCCAAAACCGAAACTCCACAACATATCCGATTACACTGATTAAGGCTGCCCCAGTTCTCCATGCGATACTGACGCCCGTTCGTCTCCCAGACCATACAGAATAAATCTAAAAGGAATCCAGCTCAAGTCTAGAACGATTTGGCAAGCCTAGATTGCCTTAATTCTATCCATGAAAGTAAGCATTAATAAAAAAATATTGTTCTTGTCTGCTTCAGATTATATTTTGTAGATACTTATTTTAACTAGGAAAATTGTACTGACACCGGCGCTGTCCCTATTGAAGCTATTTTTAAGAATTTCGAATTGCCGTCCATTGTTCGATGTCAATACATCGATGACAAGTGAGGATATCATAAAGTAATCGTTGATGCCGCGCTACACTTTGATAAAAATTATAATCAAGTTGACTGGTGTGTACATTACTACAGTGAACATGTACATGATCATGCCCTAATAATCAAATGCCGTAATGTCAAATACTAATTTATTATTGTGTGATGAATTTAACTGGATCAGTTGTAACATGTGATATTAATATTCCATCAATTTCTTTCCTGGTTGGTCCATCCATGTCTACAAAATGAAAACAATACAATTAAAATGGAGCATAGAACAATTCTTAATTTCAGGCTAGAGCTGTGGAAATCTAGACTTTCCCAATCATTATAGACTTGAGTTGGTCTCATGTTTTACTTTATTCTCTTGGGTCAACGTCACAGCTCATACCATACACTAACAAGACCAGCTTGACCCCCGCCGGAGCTCCCGGATTTTGGTTATATCATCTAACATGGCCAACTCTGCTCTTAAGTAAACAAGAACCTAATCAGCGAGGGGTCCTTTATCATCCCTATGTGGCTGCTTATAAAAATCTGATATCTTTTCCCAAAGACCTGGTTAATAATATATTTTCTGCTGAATATTCGAAACAAATAGAGTGAGTTGGTACTACATGTACATATGTATACGGTTCTATTTTAAATGACTGCAGCGCTCCATTGTGAAAACAATTTGTTTTAACCCCGCTCTCAGCAGTATTCCAGTGATATATGACGGCGGTCTGTTGTATATGAAATATATGCAAATTGAATCTTGAATCTTGAAATTTCCGCAAATAAGTATCACATGCAGTATACAGTATACCAACTGCAATATACTGTATACAACATTCAGTATGTCGTGTGTCGCGAGCTCTGCGCTGGGCTGGAGCACACACTTCCTACACCTCTCCCTTCGGCAAACACATCACGAGGGTTGCAACGAGGTCACAGGTCAGGCGTGCACTCGTCAGTTGTCTAATACGGTCAAGAGTAAGATCTTCCGGAAGACCACTGCACTGGATGTATGTGGATTATTGAGGAGGTACTACGTGTTTGGAACTGGGAGTTGAACACTAAACACTTTTAGAGAAGAGCTCACAATAAAACGTTATGGACTCGCGGACGGACTTGTGTTTTCATTTCAAGACGTTCATTTATCAGGTTGAACTTCCTAACTGTAACAATAACTGAACTTTACGCCTTTTATACACATTTGGGATGGGGCGACAATGCGACAACGAGACATATTTTGACCTTGAAAATGTCGCGTTACGGCATCGTCGACCTTTTGTAAAATAAAGAAAAGGATTATCAAAGAGCAACAATGCGAACACGCGACAATGCGACAAATGGCCAATTGTCGCGCTTTTGTTAATTTTGACACGTTTTGCTTGTTTTTGTAAAGGCGTCAATGCGACAATGCGACAACGAGACAATGTCCCTTCCATAGTAATCCGTGCAAATAAAACTGAGTTATGAAATAGAAGTCTGACATGCCAGTTAAAAGATAGAGTGTTGCATAGATCTTCAAGAAGGGTTATCAATAATGGGGCGGGTCATGAGTTCAACTGCATACGCTGTGATTAACAATAAAGCTCCGAGTCAATACACATTTTGTCAAATGTATGACATGTATTACGTGAATGAAGATATTGTTTATACTCGTCCATGTTTTTGACGGACAAAATAATTTACATGCTCGGTAAAAGTGAGGACGGGCATCACTGTGTGTTTCCGTGTTTTGTTCAGGTGAACATTTGACTTGTCCTTGCATGTGTTTGTGACGGGTGCCACTTGTGTGGCAGGATACGCTCACCTTTTCCCGAACACCCATTGGATGACCTGAACCACTTCGGATTTTTATCCCACATCAGTCTGATACACCATGATATAACTGAAATACTGAAATACTGTACAGTTAAAAAAGATGTTTAATGCGATTACCGTAGTGTGTTACTGCAACTGTTCATATTTTGTGCAGTGATGTTATGTAATATGTAAAAGAAAGCATATTCAATTATCCAATTGATTTGAATAGAATATACTTGCGTCAGTGTATTTTATTAACGCCCCAAATCGTAATTTAAACACATTAAATAACAGATCACGCATGGTGCCTTGACTTACTACTAGATTTAATGGGCCACCCCGGAATAAAATAGTTCCCCCAAAGCGAGGAACATATGTTTTAGTATGTTTACAAGAAATATATTCCAAACAATATCCTCATTAGATGAGAAGATCTTTTACAGAATTACCTCAGTAAGTCAATCACAATGACAGAGCGTTGTAATACATTTACATCAAGTACAATACGTCAAAATGGCCGACACGATAAACGTGACGGGAGATATTTCCGAAGTTGTTAATTAACCTGTGGCTATTACAAGCCTTTGGCATCACTGATCAATTGGCCGATCATTGAAAGGTGATTGTGAAGATGTGTCAAATAGATACTAAGGTAAATTCATAGATTTCTGTAAATTGTCACTGCGACAGTTTGGATTTTTTTTTCGTGTTTTTTCTCTCTGGGATGGGTTGTAGCGAGGGTATCCTTAAATTGGGTTGCAACCACGCTTCTGTATGAATTCGTACCAGGAAATTCCAAGGGTTTTCCCCAGGAATGTGGAAGTAGTCAGTGTTTGCGCCTTTTCAAGAATACAGTCACGTGAAGAACGTCATATGACCGACCTCGCGTCCAAGTCGTATATCTTGTAAACTTCACATTAAAAAATTAGTTATTGTTATAACCAAATGAAACACAACCCATTATCCGATAGGGTAACTGTACATAGCCGTTACCACAATAAACTTAGTAACATTGTTTGGTTTGACTTCTTGGCGCGTGTCTGAATTCCATTAACATGTTACATATCCTAAAACTAGCTTATCAGCAAATCTCGCTGCACTGCGCGCGACAGATACTAGAGCAAGGCATGCCAGAAATACGAAACCTAAAGCTTCCGAAAGGAAGCCTTGGATATCACGTGCGTCGGGGGACCAGCGCCATCTGATTGGCCGTTAACAGTTGTACAAGGCGGAGCAAAAACCATCGTTTTTCCGTCCATTTTACGCTTGAAAAACTCGACCCTTTTCTGGACACTTTCTAGACGCTGACCAATTAATCAATTTTAATGAATTTTTAGTCGTTTTTCCGTCCAATGACCATATACGGAAAAAAACGACGTTTTCGTGTTTGCAGTGTAAGTACCCATGATGCCCAGCGAGGTAGCCAAGCTTTCAATTGGTTGCTAGTGGCTTATAACTCGTGTTTTAACTGACCAAACATTTCTCTAAGCCCATTTCAAATAGCTGCGATGAAAATTCTAAAATAAACATTTCTAAAACTCCTTAATATCAAATGGCACCAGTTCAGTATGTGCTTTATATATAGACATCCAATGTTTGGCAAGGAAATATTTCAGGAAATAATGCCCAGTAATACAAATTTCTAAAATTCATAAAAAGCAAAAGGCAACAATTCAGCATGTCCGGAATCGAACCCTACCCTTATTGTTTTCTAAGTCCAACTTGTTGCCATGGAAACATGAAAAGTTCCTAAAATTCCTTAATAGCAAAAGGCACAAGTTCAGTATGTGCCTGGTAGACATGCAAAGTTTTGTAAGAAAGTTTTGAACGGTTTTTGAGTTACGCTACGGAAACGAACACCACACTTATAGAACCCAAGTCCATCTTGTTGCCATGGAAACGTAAAAAATAAAACTTTCTAAAATTCTTCAATAGCAAAAGGCGCCAGTTCAGCATGAGTCTGATGGACATGCAAAGTTTCGTAGAGAAATATTTAACGGTTTCTGAGTAATGCTCCGGAAACGATTTCGAGACGCACACACACACACGCACGGACGGACGGACGGACGGACGGAACCCATTTCTATATCCCCTATCCCCTTCTATTAAAAACGGGGAATACATTTATTTATTTGGAAACGAAGAAGTAGAAAACAAGACAAGATTTCCATTCATATGTTGAAGATATACATTACGTTAATTATCAAAAGCTCAACTAGAATTAGATTGGTTGGTTGGTTTGTTGTTTAACGCCGCACTCAGCAATATTCCAGCTATATGACGGCGGTCTGTAAAAATCGAGTCTGGACCAGCAAGTCCAGTGATCGACATCATGAGCATCGATCCACGCAACTGGGATACGATGACATGCATCAACCATGTAAGCGAGCATGACCACCCGATCCCGTTAGTCGCCCCTTACGACAGGCATAGTCGCCTTTTACGGCAAGCATTGGTTGCTGAAGACCTATTATGTTATTTCCCTTATCACTTACATGTACTTTGTTGAGTTTTAGACTTTATGCACCACTATCCAACAATAAAAAAATATTTATTTTGTGATCCATGAGGCATTTGCCACTAAACGAAGTGACCATATATATATAGTTATATAGTTATTTACTACACACAAAAATTATAGGATCACCCCTAAATTTCATAGCCATGTATAAAACTTAACGTGGCTTGGTCATTTATGAACTTCAGTAAATGAAACTTTTTGTGTGCACTGAGGGCACTTTAAATGACGTGTTGAGTCATGCATTGTTGCAAGTGCTTCATTATTTGAAGGATTTGGTCAAATTGATAAAATGCTAAAACAGAAAAAAACTTGGGTGCAGAAAGACTCCCTCGCCATGTCAGATTCAAACGCCAAAACACAACAACCTAGTGCACGTGAAAGTCAGAATTCCTATGCAGTTGGTGGGAACTTTTCTTTATAAAGAAGCTTCAGACACTGTGAAGTTACACATTTCCTTAAACATGCCCCAGCGAAGACCGTTAAGCATTCACGACAGGAGTAGGGTCATAGCATGGCTACAAGATGGTGCATCCATAAGGAATATTGCCCGTCGTCTTCAAGTGTCACCGTCTGTCATTCACAGACTGAGGGAACGGTTCCAGACAACAGGGAGAGTTCAGGACAGACCGCGTTCTGGTAGACCCAGAGTAACATCTAGGGCAGATGACTGATACGTTGTGCTGCTAGCCCTTCGGAACCGGTTCACAACAGCCACTGCTTTGAGACTGCAACTCCGACAAGCAACACACACCAACGTAAGCGTTTCGACCATCAGGAACCGCCTCAGAGCTGCTCATTTAAGGTCACGTCGTCCAGCTGTACGTCCTCATCTTCGTCCTCATCACCGAGCTGCAAGACTTGCCTGGGCCAGGGCACATTTGAGATGGGATAATCAACAATGGTCCAGAGTTCTCTTCACTGACGAGTCCCGTTTCTGTCTTGAGCATAATGATGGAAGGGTAAGGGTTATGAGACGTCCTGGAGAACGTTATGATGATGCCACTGTACGAGAAAGAAACAGGTTTGGCGGTGGCTCTGTGATGGTATGGGGAGGCTTCAGTTTGCATCACCGAACACCTCTCTATCTTGTTCAAGGCAATTTGAATGGAGTGAGGTATCGTGACGAGATTTTGCGCCCTCTTGTCCTACCACAGTTGAACAACATTGGTCCAGGAGCAATCCTGCAAGATGACAATGCCAGACCACATCGGGCTAGAGTCGTTAGAGACTTCCTGCGACAGAACAATGTGACTGTGATGCAGTGGTCAGCATATTGACCGAATGTGGCTCCAATTGAGCATCTTTGGGATGTTCTGGGACGACGTGTCAGGGACAATCATGGAGTTGCACCAGCTCTTCAGGTTCTGGTTCAGCGGCTCCAAATGGAATGGCAGGCGATTCCACAGGCTACCCTTCGCACCCTTGCAAGATCCATGAGGCGAAGATGCACCGAATGCATCAATCAACGTGGAGGACACACTCGCTATTGACATTGTGATTTACATTTTTGACCCGCAATTTCTTATTGGACTTGTTCGTGTGTGCATTTCAATGACAGCGACCTGTAAATGTTTTTGTTTTGAAGCTTGATAATTTGCTAATGCACAATTGTAATGATACGATCACATGTAATTAAATGTTCCTTTTTATAACAGAATATTTTGGTGTTCCCATAATTTTTTTGTGTAGTATTCTAATATTCTTCAAAGATTCAGAAACAAATGTAAAAATGAAAGTTGTGCTCCTTGCCGAGTCAGAATGTTTTCTCGGATTGGCAAAAGTGAAACAAGGGGATTTGGCGAATGAGCTTAACTTACATGTTAGTTCAGGTATAACGATGACCTGATATCATTCAGTAATGGTCCAATAGCCAATCCCTTTTACTGATTTACCTACCTGAGCTAAAAACAAAAGAGTCAAGTGATGCCGCCTCATCAGGAAGAGAGATACACAAACGAAATACGATCCGTGGTATCGCTGTGGCAGATTTACGACGTTAAAATGGAATTGATGCAACCATACTCGGTTTTCTTTCCAATATAGGATTACAATATCACTGATCCTCAAACCGAATATAATTAATGTCAACCAAGTTAATGTGACTATCATGATCAAATAGCACCCATGTCGGGAATCGAACCCGGGTCTTCGGCGTGACGAGCGAATACTTTAACCAATAGGCTACCCGACCCCCCTTCAGATCATGATTCTTATGGCTGTTTAGTTTAGAGGTTAAAAAATTGCCCGTGAAGATCCGGGATAGAATAGGTCTTCAGCAACCCATGCCTGCCGTAAAAGGCGACTGTGCTTGTCGTAAGAGGCGACTAACGGGATCGGGTGGTCAGGATCGCTGACTTGGATTGATGCATGTCATCGATCCTAGTTACATGGATTGATGCTCATGATTTCAATCACTGGAATGTCTGGTCCAGACTCGATTATTTACAGACCGCCGTCATATAGCTGGGATATTGCTGAGTGCGGCGTTAAACAACAAACAAACAGTTTAGAGGTTAAACTGTTTAAATTGTAACACTAAATCACACTTCCTTTTAATTTTTGGCCACTACAGCAGTCGACATTTTTACCAGAGCTACACTCATTTCCTACCACAAGCAATTACCACATATGTATCTTAACAATCTCTACTGCCATAGGACAACTGTTATAAGCCATCAAATATTTTTGGGGAATAATATTCTACAATGTTCAATGTGAATAGTAACCTATCTCAGATACAAGCATGTATAAATAAAATGTTCATGTCATGAACAATGTTCAATCTTACTCCACTTATTTAATTATTACTATATTGTGCCTTAGAGTTAGAACTTTACTGTGCTCTCTCTCATATGTATATATATGTAGACATATATATATATATACATATGAGAGAGAGCGGAAGGTTCGGGGTTCGATCCTCAGCCGCGTCATACCAAAAGATTTTAAAAGATGTTACCCTCGGCATTAAGGGGCTAAAACAAGGACTGGTCGGCTCGGAGTCAGTATACTGTGTCTGAGTGGGGTATTTATGTTAAACTGCGGCATGGTATCTCAGTGTGCTAGCACTATAAATCGGCATCAGTCCGGACTAGTACAAGCAGCCACACACCCAGACACACACGTGCATGCACGTCGCTATATAAGTGCAATAATCTTGGACGCGACGTTAAACCCTATTTCACCTCACACACTATATATATATATATATATATATATATATATATATATATATATATATATATATATGTGAAATTCTAACTTTCAGGCACAATATAGTAATAATAAAATAAGTGGAGTAAGATTGAACATTGTTGCTTTTTTTGAAACAATGTAGGTTCATGAATAATCAGATCAAAATTTAGCTTATATAGCGGAAAAACTAAAAGGTTTCCGCTTCCACTTCTCTCACTTACTACATAAACAGCTGAAACGGTCATGTTTTGCCTCGTGGCAATAACACAGGTCTGTTTGATAAAAACATTTCAGCTGCCTCTCCTAACATTCATACCATTGCTTACATACATTCTTGTACTTCTTGCATAATATACTGTGATAGGAAGTTGTGGAAAGTTTACTGTGTTTTATTATTCTGACCTTGCGTTGCATCAACAAGATCTGCTGTGCATTAGAAATAAGAACTGTTCATATAAAATAACAAATATTGTTTGTTGTTTATTGACGCACTATTGCCGCAATATTCCAGCTATATGACGGCGGTCTGTAAATAAACCTAGTCTGGACCAGACAATCCAGTGATTGACATCATGATCATCGATCCACGCGATTGGGATCGATGACATGCATCAACCAAGTCAGCGATCCTGACCACCCGGTCCCGTTAGCAGCCTTTTACGACAAGCATAGTCGCCTTTTACGGCAAGCATGGGTTGCTGAAGACCTATTCTACCCCGGATCTTCACGGGTCTACACGCAATTTGGCTCGATGACATGCATCATTCAAGTCAACGAGCCTGACCACCCGATTCCGTTAGTCGCCTTTTACGGCAAGCAAACAAACAAAAAACAAACAAAAGAATACTGGTAAAAGAATTATAAATTTCGCTTTTTTCTGTTTCTGTATTTTTTGTCGAATGGTGAATGCTTATGATTTATACAACCGTCTTCCACTGTGACAATAAATAACCCGATTTCCCACATGAAACTGACATACTGTCTCTTGACAATTTGTGTATCTAGTCATTCTGGAGTTGAAGACCAGAAAATATAACCTGAATTATCTGACGAGTGAGAGAATTGGTTAAATGGAACGATGCTCAAATAATTATGTTGACCGAGCGTAGTCCACTTTTACTTGACCGATCATATAGTGCTTAATCATTTTTCGTTTTTTTAAAGGCCAACCAAGTCAGCAAGCCTGACCACCCGATCCCGTTAGTCGCCTTTTACGACAAGCATAGTCACCGTTTACGGCAAGCATGGGTTGCTGAAGACCTATTCTACCCCGGAATCTTCACACGGGTTGATGCATGTCATCGTATACTAATTGAGTAGATCGATGTTCATATCAATCACTGGACTGTCGGGTCCAGACTCGCTTATTTACAGATCGCCGTTATATAGCTGGAATATTGCTGAGTGAGGCGTTAAACGACAAACAAACAAACATTGCATACAATAAAGCTTGATGAATACTGTAAACATGGCTGTCATCCATCATTGTTATAGAGACCACAAGCCATCATGTATGTTTATATAATCCTAACAGCGTGATGTTTCTGAGTACTAGTGATAACGTTAAGTTGTTTGTTTGCAAGACCATGGAACGCATGATAAATAATCGACTAGTTCGGTACTTAGTTGTGGTTTCCTTAATAACAGAAGTTCGTCGATCATCAGGATCAGGGTGTCCCACAAGGCAGTATTTTGTCTGTCACTTTGTTTAGTATTAAAAGAAATAACCTCTCCAACGTTTTAAATTATTCATGCTAAAGCAGCACTCAACAAATCTGTGACACCACTTCTCATCCCGTACAGTGATTATAGGCCTGTCATTAGATGTTAAATCAGAGATCTTATGCAAAAAAAGTGGGACACCCAAGTGGGTATATTGATTTTGCCATCACAAGGGATAAATATGTCAAATCATCATCTATCAAGGATCCTTTTAATAGTATTAGTTCTCATTTTATTACTTTTTAAGGGAAATTGAATTGTTCGAAAATGTTGTGTATAAAATCTAAATGTCATTTTTAAATTGGTAGATTAAATTTGCAACTGAGATTGTTAGGGGCTGTATTCTTGAAGGGGCTAAAGTACTGTTTGTTATACCCCCGCTTTTTAGGTCGGGGGTATATAGTTATACCAAGAGTTCTCTTAAACTATTCAGTTGATTCATCTCAAACTTAGTACATATAATCTGTGCTATATGGAGGGATGCAGTCAAAAGAAAATAATTTTTATTAATTTTCCATTTTTTTATGAATTTTTCAAACCCTAACCCTATCCAGTATTTAATTTGAAACTACTGACACACTAGGCGGGTCGGGGGTATAAGTGAGCCACGCTCACTTTTGCACTTGTTTGACGATGGTATCATAGTACGTGTCGGTCGATTCACACGAATCCGATGACTTCAATTGAAGATATAAAATGTTGGTTTTTTTATTTAGCACGTGCCTGCACTCCAGTATGACTCCAATATGTTTGATGTAGCTTGGAGTGACTTCATATGAATGAGCAATAAATGTCTTTGATGCCGGTATAGGCACTCTTTTAAATATAACATTCATAGTCCAGGAAGTGATGTCCTATGAATGACAACATAATCATGGATTCAGTAGCATCAGTTTCAGAGTAAATTACTCAGTGAATGAACCTTGACACGGCGAACACTTAACAAATCGTTTGCATTTAAATGTAATAGTACTGGGCTTCATCATTTTGTCTTGAAATACGGCATTCGTAGGTTCTTCGGCATTTTACCTCATTGGTCATATAAGCATAGCAATGCGGAAATTGCTCTAGTTTGAGCACAGCTACTTCTATTTGTTGTTATGTTAAAGTGTGAGTGAATGAGTATGGGTTTACGCCGCTTTTAGCAATATTCCAGCAATATCACGACGGGGGACACCAGAAATGTTATGGACAAGTAGTTTAAGCGTCGGCAAAAAGTGTTGTAAACATGTTTGCAGTAATTGTCAGAGGCAGAAAAATATAGAAATGCAGGTAAAATAGATCAAGTGCCGTGGCTGGATTTGAACCGTAGTCAACAGCGGCAGGTGAAGCTTACCAGAACGGATTTGTTCTATAATTAGATTAATTTGGAGTTATTGCCCAAGTTTACAGTTTGGTAGGCTTGATTGTTCGCGGGATCGGGTGGTCAGGCTCGCTGACTTGGTTGATACATGGCATCGATCCCAATTGCGTGGATCGATGCTCATGGTGTCAATCAATGGATTGTCTGGTCCAGACTCGATTATTTTACAGACCGCCGTCCAATAGCTATAATATTGCTGAGTGCGGCGTTAAACAACAAACAAACAAACAACAAACAAACTTTATTGTTCGAGAAATTAAGGGATGAGACAGTTTCTAAAAGGCAATCTGTACCTATATAACCGCTCGTAACCGTTTCGACATGACAAGTGCCGACTGACAACCTTGTTTCAACCTAAACACAGAATACCAACCAGCTTTTAACACTATTCTGGATTCAAGAACAGTCACGGACCTGTATCCGTGAAGATTCCGGGGTAGAATAGGTCTTCAGCAGCCCGTTCTTGCCGTAAAAGGTGACTATGCTTGTCGTAAAAGGCGACTAACGGGATCGGGTGGTCAGGCTCGCTGACTTGGTTGATGCATGTCATCGATCCCAATTGCGTGGATCGATGCTCATGACATTAATCACTGGATTGTCTGGTCCAGACTCGATTATTTACAGACTGCCGTCATATAGCTGGAATATTGCTGAGTGCGGCGTTAAACAACAAACCAACCAACCAACTGACCTGTATCAAGACCTTTGACAGTGACTTACATCAATCCTAGGGCCCGTTACGTATGATTTCTGCTCCTGATTTTATTTGACCCGTTGTATTGCCGTTATGATGGTAAATCTAAAACTGTGTGTATGAATGTAATTTATAATATTGTTCATTGATCTCGTATGGTAATTTTCTGATTTCACAATTTGGTTCAGGACGCACTGATGTCTAGCGTAACCGTTGCGAATCTGGAATTACCTCGTCATAATGTACCTAACCAATGTATACAGCAGTAACCAATCATCCTAATCATCGTACGTATTAGGAATTCTTTATAGTATGCATATATTGACGTATTTGCTGGTAACCGAATAAGATACGGAGGGAAATCAATTAATATTTGATATAATGATTTATCACGTATCGACCCTTTTATCTCCAGCCTTTTGAAGAGTCAATAAATTTGATTACCGGTTTGGTCTCGTCCCAAGTTCGACCTGGGTATGCCTTCAGGATATAAAAGTGAGGACTTATTTTGCAGCCTTCAACGTTTCAGTAGTGTTATGTGTATTATAGGCCACATATTTGACTGTACACTCGATGCTATTGTCTCGTCACACAGTTTTAACGTTCTTTGGAGGCTTTCTTTAAACATGACCTTTCTCCAACGTGTTACGTTAAAAGGGGAATGGCGAAAAGCAATTATCTGGTGCTGTTCGTTTTAGTTCCCCTTTCATAAAAAAATATAATAAATCTGAAAATGTATTGATTTAGTTTATAACGTCACGTCTGTAATGGCCAGAGCTTACTGCAATGTCACCCATCATCCCAGCACTTAATGAAACTAGCAGCAGGCGTTATATGTGTCGGTATACGTCACGTGACCTCAATGAAAAACGTCGAACGACTCTATGATGAATGTTCCCATAGGGACCTAGCTAGAAATTATATTTTCGAATTTTCTCTCATCTGTTTGAGAAGGTACTTGAAACAAGGACACAATATAAAAGCATATTTTCAACCTTGCCACAAGTGAAAGTCGATGCAAACTATAACTCATGCCTAACGTTTCTATTCATAATACGCATGCAGGTCTTTTTCTTTTGTCTTTGTTTGTTGTTTAACGCCGCACTCAGCGATATTCCGACCATATATGTGTTCGGCGGTCTGTAAATAATGGAATCTGGAACAGACAATCCAGTGATTGACATCATGAGCATCGATCTTAGCAATTGGGATACGATCACATGCATCAACCAAGTCAGCGAGCCTGACCATCCGATCCCGTAAGCCGCCTTCTATTGGTTGCTGAAGACGTACATGTATTCTACCCCGGATCTTCACGGGTCGATATACATGGTACTGTTCTACATAATGGAAATAGAAAATACGGAGATGATCGATGGTTGCTATAAATGAAACGTGTGTGTATGGGAAGGGTCGTAGTTATCACATCTTAAACGTTCTGCAAATGTTCACATAACATGTTGTACACTTTACATGATTATGCAATCAATCATTTTGCGGACGTTTCCTTGGAAATTACTTGTAGCGGAGTGAGTGAGTGAGTATGCCGCTTTTAGCAATATTCAAGCAATATCACGGCGGGGGACACCACAAATGGGCTTCACACATTGTACCCATGTCGGTAATCGAATCCGGGTCTTCGGCGTGACGAGCGAACGCTTTAACCACTACGCTACTACGGGTATCCTACATATACTGCTTGCCTAAATGTTATATTCCCAAGTTTGATAAAGATAGTTTCGATCAGGAAATCCATCACGTGCCTCACATATTTGTATACATGAACATTTATTTTCGAACCCCTTTCTTAAAAACAAAACCCCTAGTGATTATTAGAATGTAATTTCTCTTTCCTTTTATCACTATGGATATTTGTGTAACCGGTAGTAAAAAATAGATTATTATTAAATTTGCTCTGGTCTGAAACTGAAAAAAATCAAGTAAATATTATTTTAACCCTTCAATACTCATATATGTGTGTATCGCTCTTTGTGTGGATTCTTGTGAATCTTGGGAATGAAATATGAAGCTCGAATGAAAATATTCTCTGATGCTGTACGGACGTAGTGATGCACGTATAAATAGTTCAGATTGTAACATGTTCCCTTTTCATCAAAGTGAACGATGAAAGCAAAATGGAAGAAACAAGAGCTTACAAGATCTCAAATTGACAAACATAATGCACCATTTGCTTAATCAGAGGAAATGGATGCGTTCAAACAACGACCGTGAGGAATTATGTAAAAGTATCATCAATGCTATCAAATTCTACATGTTGATATGTTCCCGTTCACTACTGTCTTCTGTACATATATTGTGCTAAAACAGTATACTAATGTGGTGGTACAAACCTATGTTTGTCTCATGACGATGGCCTATTTTCGTCAAATCTCGACTAAAACTAGTGAGTGAGTATGGTTTTGCGCCGCTTTTAGCAATATTCCAGCAATATCACGGCGGGGGACACCAGAAATGGGCTTCACACATTGTACCCCTGTCGGGAATCGAACCAGGGTCCTCAGCGTGACGAGCGAACGCTTTAACCACTAGGCTACCCGACCGCCCCGACTAAAACTAGAATAAGATAGTTGCAGTCTCGGAAATAACAGTGCTCTTTGTTTTTATCATGTCATTATTGTTTGTTTATTTGTTGTTTAATGCCGCACTCAGCAACATTCCAGCTATAGCGACGTTCTGTAAATAATCGGGTCTAGACCAGACAATCCAGTGATTGACCTAATAAGCATCGATCCAGGCAATTGGTTGGTTGGTTGGTTCGTTGTTTAACGCCGCACTCAGCAATATTCCAGCTATATGACGGCGGTCTGTAAATAATCGAGTCTGGACCAGAAAATCCAGTGATTAATATCATGATCATCGATCCAATCAATTGGGATCGATGACATGCATCAACCAAGTCAGCGAGCCTGACCACCCGATCCCGTTATTCGCCTTTTACGATAAGCATAGTCACCTTTTACGGCAAGTATGGGTTGCTGAAGACCTATTCTACCCCGGAACCTTCACGGGTCTCCAGGCAATTGGTATACGATGGCATCAACCAAGTCAACGAGCCTGGCCATCCTATCCCGCTAGTCGCCTCCTACGACAAGCCTTTATTGAATTGCTGTCGATCATTTAACAGCATACGACTAAGTGTATAGTCGAAACAATTACGGTCACACACAAATGAAATGTTTTCGAACATCAAGACTATTTTATGTCAGTTGATTGCATTTGTTTAAACACTCATGATCAATAAATACTGAAACCTAAACGGCAATCCGGCGTATGATGCAATGTAGTGGGAACAAATATCTTATCAGAGGGCATGGCTCCAACATGTCGTTAATACAATTATATATCAGCAGTATTGAAAATCCCTAAAGGTCAGCTGCTTCATAGACATTACCTCTATGGGATATGTTAGACACGGAAATGAAATGAAGGTATCATGATCAATACTTGGTGCAATTGCACATGTGTTCACAATGCAGGGCGCCCTGCGTCAATATGACTTCAATGCAGCTCACTTGGAGTGAAAATACGTATCGAATGTGAGTGAGTGAGTTGAGTTTAACGCCGCTTTTTAACATTATTCCAGTTATTTCACGGCGTGTCAGCTTCATGTGGGAGGTAAGCCCGAAGTAATGCAGGTCTCAGACGTTTACTACTTCGGTGACACCCGCGAGCGCGGATATGATGCTGACAAACCCAGAAATATAATTGGGTAGAACCAGGATTCGACCCACACTCATACGTTTCTGGCGTGCCCAAGGGACGCAACTCTGCACTGTGAATTGCGGCGCTTTCGACGACTGGGCCACCCGTGCCCCCTCGTATGTCAATGTGATGAAAGTCGCCGTAGGTGAGGTTACCGTATTTGGAACACGGGAAGATGTGGGTTAGAATGGTCTTCATCAATCCAAGAGGCGACAAACGGGATCGGGTGAACAGGATCGCAGACTTGGCGAATGCTGGTCACCGTATCTCAGTTGCGTAGATCGATGCTCATGATGTCAACCACTCTATTATTTACAGTTTCAGACAAACAAACAAACATGATATCAAAGGAAAAACATATTACATTTTTTACTTGGTTGGGTGGTTGTTTAACACTCAGCAATATTCCAGCTAAATGACGTCAGTCGGTAAATAATCGAGTCCAGTGCGGAGTTAAT
Source organism: Haliotis rufescens (assembly GCF_023055435.1). Lineage (NCBI taxonomy): Eukaryota > Metazoa > Mollusca > Gastropoda > Lepetellida > Haliotidae > Haliotis > Haliotis rufescens. The sequence continues at coordinate 28,080,159 of NW_025964361.1, forward strand.
CAACAATATATAAAAAAAACAACTAAAAAACATAAAATGTCATTTACGTCATTATTCAAGTATTATGTTTCAATGGTTATCTGACTTATACGTCGACATCCTTCAATAATCAGTTCCAATGTCGTTACATAGTGGGGGCACTGGTCGCCCAGTCTCCTCAGGCGCCGCAATCCGCTGTGAGTGATGCGTCCCTCGGGGACGTCAGAAACTTATGATTGTAGGTTTGAATCCCCGTTCGCCCCTAGAATGTTTCTAGGTTGTCAGCGCTGACCCATGCTCGTGGTTGGTTCGTTGGTTGGTTGGTTGGTTTGTTGTTTAACGCCGCACTCAGCGATATTCAAAAGTGGTAAGTGTCTGAGACCTACACCACTTCGGGCTTTCCTCCCATATTAAGCTGACACGCTGTGATTTAACTGGGATACTATTCAAAACTCACTTACTCGCTCAACATTGTGACAACATTTGAAGGTTGGGCTTGGTAGGAAACGTGTATCATGTACACATTTACTCCAGGACTAGTAAGCAATTAGATATTAATTTAAATCATTTGGCAACAATTCCTGTTTCTAAATTAATGCAGGAAAGAAAAGATCGTGGGTCCGATCCCAGATAATGCAGGAAAGAAATGATCGTGGGTTCGATCCCAGATAATGCAGAAAAGAAATGATTAAATCAACATAAATTTATAATAAATGTCAAAGACCTCAAGCTAACAAACAATTCTGCAACTTTTCAAAGCATCATTAAGCCAAATAATATATTACTAATACGAATGTGTTGAATGTCTTCTTCAAGACAAGAAACGCTTGAATTAATACCTCTTTTGATGATCTAAGGCGCAAAACGAATTGTGTTATTCACATGATCACGTACAACAACTTGGCTGTCATGCAACACAGCGCATGTTTATGTTCTCTAACAAAAATGGAAGCTACAGTGAACAGAGTCATACATAACAGGTGATATCAAGCCTTTAATAGGGGACGACTTTACTTTTTGTCATCCTTAACTCTATTTTTTGTCATGTGAGTCTTCCTGTCATCAATCTGCATTTCTATCTCCACGTTTCTTTAAAGTTTCAAGGCCTCGGAGGTGACACGATTTCATCCTAAAGTTCTTGTTTGTCCGTCTCGTGCCCATCGTATGAGCTATTACTGTCTTGAGGGAAACCTACACATCAGGATTGTCCGTCATTTAAGGCTTCAAGAAGGATGGCTGTTCTCAGTCTTCTTATGTTTTTTATCGTTTCAACGAGTCACTGTGACATGCATGTATTCATCCTAAAAGCAGAAAGTTGAAATCTACATTTGTTCTTGCTGTTTGTTTCGCCAATACGCTACAGGTTCACCGTGTTGGTGTAATCTGTATATCGACATGTCTATATAATTCGTGTACGTAGTGACGATCGTAACTGGAAAGCAGTAAATGTCATAAACAATATTTAGTAGTGAGTGAGTGAGTGAGTGAGTAAGTTGACATTTAACGTCGCATCGGCATTATTTCAGCCATACAGCGACGAGACCAAATTAATATAGTTATTTAACAATTTAGTTATTTATGCAATGTCATATTTTAAAACAATTTATGAAACATATTTGAGCATACTATATTTGAAAGCAATTCTTGAAACATATTTGCGCATAACAATATCATGTAAACAGTTTTAGAACAAGGGCTATATGCCACCGGTAACTAAAGCTAGGCCACCTCGCTTGGGATCATGGGGACTTACATTACCTCTGCTTCCTGCATGGCACCCCAGCAGAATTCACGTCATCACTTTAGCCACTGATGGTTGTGCACAATGCTAGCCAAGATTAAAAAAACTCAGCAATGAGTTGGCTTAAAAATACTTGTTGATGATAGTTACATTGATTATGATAGGATTACGTGTCACACATTGGGACAATAATTCTACGATACTTTAACCCTCTGGACAGAGCCTTCAATAAAGTCAGTTAATAGTAACATCACATCAATTATAAAACAAGCATTTAATTATTCACATACATATTTAAAATCTAATATACAGACCAATTTCTTTCAAATAGCTGATGATAAAATGCCCGCTGACACGTGTACAGAGATCTGTCAGATTTACGCTTTGATAATCCCTTGCGAAAGCAATATATGCTTGATGGTGAACCTTTTATTATAAGGGATACACCTAGGAGGTTCGTCCTCATCTGTCTTAAGCAGATATTCGTTTGTAAACCGACTGTGGCCATGCTCGATTGTACCTAATTTTTATAGAGAATCATACAGTTCTTGCTCAGAAGCGGTTTGATCAAGGTAACAACATCTAAGGCCTCGGTAAAGTTTTCATTTTTTTACACACATCAGTAACAAATATTATGTTTGATGCAATTCCCTATTTTGATTTGTACATGTACCATATGTTCCAGTGTGTTTCAGGTGTTGACTTGCCTCTGCATGTGTTTGAGACGGGTGCCACCAGTGTGGCAGCAAATGGTCATCTTTTCGCGAACACCTTGTATCATCACTATTCGATAGTCATTCATAAATTGTGTCTTCTTTCGATCATAAAATATCACTTCACAGTATATTACAGATACAAACATGATATTATTGCCGTCTGTCGTAAGGTTCTTAAGTTTATGTTGTAAACTAAAATAAAGGATGAAATGGTAACATTTCAAAATCAAACAACAAACAAACAAAAACTCAGGTAAACTTGGATTGGAGAAGCAAATCGGTTACTTGCTCAACATCCAAATCCAGATTCATTTCAAAGCTTCGGTTTTGAAACGTCCCTGTTTTGGCTTTAAAGAGCTCCATAATCCGATGGCGGACAAACTATGCTTGTCAAGTAAAACACAAAGAAAAACTTCAAGCATTTATAGTGCAACACTTGGTGGAAACTGATTGTTACATTAATGTTTTTGCAGTCACTTTTTGTGCTTAGTTTTTCTGATATTGATGTCTGTTCGCTGCATCACTTCTGTGGCATTCAAAGATAATGTATGTAACATTTAGAAGTAATTTAATATTACAACGATTAGCTACTTCATCTGCAGCGCATTATACGCATGAGTTTCTCACAGCTCGTAAGAAACATCTGTTAAAAGGAGCTATTTGAGAAGATATTTCAAACTTTCTGACATAACAGAAGACACATTACTAATGGCCTCGTCATACTAATGTTTCAAACCCGTGAAGATCCGCAGTAGAATAGGTCTTCAGCAACCCATGCCTGCCGTAAAAGGCGACTATGCTTGTCCTAAGATGCAACTAACTTGATTGGGTGGTCAGGCTCGTTGACTTGGTTGATTAATGTCATTGATCACAATTGCTTGGAGACCCGTGAAGATTCCGAGGTAGAATAGGTCTTCAGCAACCCTTACTTACCGTAAAAGGCGACTATGCTTGTCGCAAAAGGCGACTAACGGGATCGGGTGGTCAGGCTAGCTGACTTGGTTGATACATGTCATCGATCCCAATTGCGTGGATCGATGCTCATGATGTCAATCACTGGATTGTCTGGTCCAGACTCGATTATTTACAGACTGCCGTCATATAGCTGGAATATTGCTGAGTGCGGCGTTAAACAACAAACAAACAATTGCTTGGATCGATGTTCATGATATTAATCACTGGATTGTCTGGTCCAGACTCGATTATTTACAGACAGCCATCATATAGCTGGATCATTGCTGAGTGTGGTCCAGACTCGATTATTTACAGACAGCCATCATATAGCTGGAATATTGCTAAGTGTGGCGTTAAACAAGAAAAAAACAGAAAAAAACCTAATGTTTCAAAACCGGCACCACGTCAGTTAACCTGTCTGATCACAAATAAGTTGTTCGTTGATATCTATCTGATAAAGGAATGTTGCCACAGATAAGTGTTCGTCTTTTTCGTACTCAGCTGCTTATACTGTCTACTAAAACACTGTTTTGACCCACTGCAGTTTCATGAAACCAGGCGATTTCCTTGGATTTGGCAATAGGGGTAAAGTAGAAATTATGACAGTTCTTCTATAAAGATTAAATACTGAAATGGTGAAATCTTTGTTATTCCGAAAGACCAGATATCTCATCCAGTATGAACAGACAACATATGCGGCTAAGCTAAAAAACCTAACCAACCAACGGTTTGGACCGGTTGTTGGTTGGTTGGTTGTTTTGTTGTTAAACGCCGCACTCAGCAATATTCCAGCTATATGACGGCGGTCTGTAAATAATCGAGTCTGGACAAGACAATCAAGTGATTAATATCATGAGCATAGATCCACGCAATTGGGATCGATGACATGCATCAACCAAGTCAGCGAGCCTGACCACCCGATCCCGTTAGTCGCCTTTATCGACAAGCATAGTCACCTTTTACTGCAAGCATGGGTTGCTGAAGACCTATTCTACCCCGGAATCTTCACGGGTCTGTTTGGAGGAGGTTTGGACCGGTAAGAAAGTCCGGTTTACGGCGAGGTCCGGATTACACACAGAGTCCATTTGAGTCACAAGTGACTGCAATAGCAGCTTGCGATACGTGCCGTGACCTGTGGACTCAATTGCAACTGAGCTCCAGAATTGCAACTGGCTACAGAACATTCGTTGCAGCAGCTCCAAGTCCATGGAATATAATCTGCCGCTACATAAATCAATGATTATTTATTTATTAATATTCTTACCGGTATCAGTTATTAAAGGTGCAACACATGTCGGGGAGGGGGGGGGGGGGGGGGGGGGAATCAACAAAAAGAGCTGTACATAAATTGGTTACCTCAGGATATAACATTCTGATGAATTATTTCTATTTGTATATGCTCTGGCTTTCTTCACTGTCCACCGTCTGGTTCTCCACTTCGTACTCGAATGCCAGGTGCCTATTGTCACGTGACCCTGAACGTGTTAATTTGTCGACTGAAAGGTCCGTATCGTCTCTGTCCCGTCGACCTAGGTATGACAGTAATGCATTTGATTGAATCAAAAAAACATTAAAGCCCAGTGACGGATAAGACACTCCTCGGGTTTGGTTGGGATTGTATATTTAGATTCGGCTTAATGTCTTTATATGGGACATATCGAGCAGTTGCTGTTGTTGTTGTTGTATATGGGACATATCGAGTTGTTGTTGCTGTTGTTTAGTGCCGCACTCAGCAATATTCCAGCTACATGACGGCGGTCTAAAAAAAGCGAGTCTTGACCAGACAATCCAGTGACTGACATCGTGAGCATCGATCCACGCAATTGGGTGAGTGAGTGAGTTGTGTTGAAAGCCGGTTTTTACAGCATTCCAGTTATATCACGGCATGTCAGATTAATGTGGAAAGAAAGCCCGAAGTGATGCAGGTAGGTCTTAGACGTTTACCACTTCGGTGAAACCCACGAGCACGGGTATGGTGCTGACATCCACGCAATTGAGATACGATGAAATGCATCAACCAAGTCAGCGAGCCTGACTACCCGATCCGTTAGTCGCCTTTTACGACAAGCATAGTCGCCTTTTACGGCAAGCATGGGTTGCTAAAGATCTCTTCTAGCCCGGATCTTCACGGTTCGTTTGAAGAGAGGAAATTAGCTTGTACACAATAGTCTCTGAGTACCTTCGACTGTTTAACTTTTTATCATGTTCGCATTGGATATCCTGGAAGTCAATCTTCAATGGGTCTGCGTTTATGCACTACTCCGATTATGCCATTTCTGGCCTGTTATGCTTGCATTGTCAAAATCAAGCATATTGGAGCTAAATGCATGTCTGAAGGCTTTGAAGATCCGCGGTAGTATAGGTCTTCAGCAACCCATGCTTGCCGTAAAAGGCGACTATGCTTGTCGTAAGAGGCGGCTAACGGGATCGGGTGGTCAGGCTCGCTGACTTGGTTGATGCATGTCATCGTATCCCAATTGCCTGGATCTATGCTCATGATGTCAATCACTGGATTGTTTGGTCCAGACTGTTATTTCTAGACCGTCGTCATATAGCTGGAATATTGCTGAGTGCGGCGTTTAACAACAAACAAGACTACCCCATCGCCCAGGGCTCAGTAGGAACATTTAATGAATTGTTATGAAATGATAGAAATTGTCAGAGCACGTATGTGTCAACTGTCTTTTGTTGACACATAATTCTGAAAGAAAATCCGCAACTTCATTGGTATCGGTTAAACCAAAAGCTTTTGATGATTTGGTTGGTTTGTTGTTCAACGCCGCACTCAGCAATATTCCAGCAAAATGACGGCGGTCTGTAAAGCTTTTGATGAAGAAACCCACATCGCCCTCAGGAAAACGGAATATTTTCCAATATCTTCAATGCAACCTTATTGAGAATCAGGTCATGACAAATCGACCCGAATCAATTTGTCCCTTGCTCGAAATGATTTTCCAAGATTGCTTTAGCCTACATGTAAATGTCGGTTCAACATGTACAAAACATAAAACATCTCTCAGACATGCCAAGGGCGCAAGTCAACGCAAGTCATAAGTCATAACTTACGCTCATACTGGCCATCAACGTGCAATCCACTGGTAATGATACTTGTGGAATTGCATACCAAAACGCTTGATGAATAATGTAAAAAGGGCCAGTGGCTGTGATCAATGATTTGTATAGATAAGATGGCGAAGACAAGCCATCATGGAGGCTAATACAATCCTAACAGCGTGAGGTATGATAATGGTAGGGAGCACCTCATAAACATTCTACAGATGTAGAATAAATATCATATCTCCGAATTTATGGTTACGACGTTCATAACCGGCAAATAATCGCAAAAGTGCAAAAGGTCATACGAACATATCAGATACCTTAATTTAAATTTATAACAACCTTTAAACTTTGTCTTGAACTTTCGAATTTTCGACTTCCAGTGGGCCTAAACGGACATGCACTTTTGGCTTATCGTCCGTTTTTTGACGATAATGTCATGTTACATTCATAGGAATGAGATGACTTTCATTTCATGTTAAGAATTCTATTTGTTTTAACCTATCGTCTTATGTATTTCCCTATATCTGTAGACCCGTAAAGATCCGCGGTAGAATAGGTCTTCAGCAACCCATGCTTGCCGTAAAAGGCGACTATGCTTGTCGTAAAATGCGACTCACGGGATCGGGTGGTCAGGCTCGCTGATTTGGTTGATGCATTTATTCGTATCCCAATTGCGTGGATGTCAGCACAATACCCGTGCTCGTGGGTTTCACCGAAGTGGTAAATGTCTAAGACCTACCGGCATCACTTCGGGCTTTCTTCCCACATTACGCTGTCATCGTATGCCAATCGCGTGGATCGATGCTAATGATATCAATCACTGGATTGTCTGGTCCAGACTCGATAAATTACAGACCGCCGTCATATAGCTGGAATATTGCTGAGGGCGGCGTTAAACAAAAAAACAAACGAACCATATATAAATGTCACATTGTTTGGTGTAGCAGGAGAAGGTAGCCTTGTCAGAGAACAACATAGTCTTAGCTTTAGGTATTTATCTGACATGAATGAACAATATTGTCTTACCTTAAAATAATGTCATCGGAAATGTGAATGATAAACATTTTTCAGTATCATCGAGTTCAGAGCATATTCGTCGGTGAATAAACGTTGAGCGGAAAACGAAAATCATATATGGTGTACATTCAGCTACTTTGGTCCTTGGTTTCGTAATCGTTTCATAAAATATGATATTCATATGTTCTAATAATGTGTGAAATGTTATTTGGATAATTAGACTAGTATATTGCCTCATTGATCTAACATACGCCAGTACAACCGTGTCCAAAGTGCTCTCGTCTGAGAAAAGCTCCTTGTACATGTGCCTAACGAGATCCTTGTCTCATAGCAAAAAGGGCAATTTCTTGGTCTAGACGTGTTATGTGCTATAAGGAGGCACTGAAAGCTTATCAGTAATAAACGCATTTCCCCTGATTAGTTTGTCAATATTTAGTGTGAAGTCTGGAAAGGATATTTTCCTCCTACATGTAACAGCCAATGCGTCGATGTTGTGGTAACAGCATTAAACAGAATGGGAAACATAAATGCATCATCTCATTCCTGGAGTATTGCTGAGTGCGGCGTTAAACAACAAACAAACCAACAAACCATTACAACAATGACATCTGGTGTTTATCACACCTTACAGCATTCACAATGGTAAATACAAGTAACAAAACTCTTTCCATGATCATAGAAAATGACTTCTAAAAACAAAGTCCATTGTACGATTCCGACTACATCATGAGCAGGTGTTTATGGATCACAAGGAAACAGTGATACCAGGTGTCCGTGATAAAGCGAGCATATACAACCCAACTGGTGTCACCCGTCAATGGAAATAGTGACACCAGGTGTCCGTGATAAAGCGAGCATATACAACCAAACTGGTGTCACCCATCAATGGAAATGGGAAAATGTCACTGAAGTCATTGATAATATGCCTCATACGGAAATACCCAAGGGGTTTGAGAAACCGTGTCTTTGAACCATGAACTTTATGTCATAACAAAAATAAATGTGCATACAAGGTTATACACTTATAGATGATGAGTTCATCATAATTATGGATAGCTTCATCATCTCACATGCAATCGTCAGATATGAACATAAATCGGTGCCACACGCATTTTACGTTTACGGTATGAGATATGGAATGAATTTATCCCAAAAGAAGAAACATGATCTTATCCTTTGAGAGGGCCAATCCTATTACCTTTGACAACTGAGAAAGCCTTCAGGTTCGAAGATCTATATCACCATTGTCATTGCCCCCACGATCTGTCAGACAGAAATCTACGTGACAGAATACCCTCCCGGATATGCTTGTTGAACATGAGATACGTTTAACGGGAGATAATGTGGATTTATAGCCTTTTTTCTCTCTAATGTACGTGACCTTCAGACCATGTGATTTTCTCTATCGCTTCCCCGTATTTCGTTCCGATGGAATAAACACTTATACACTTCAAGAGATACAAACAGGCCCTTGCTGAAAAAATGGTGTAATGATTTATGACTTATCGACCCTTTTATTTCCATCCTTTTGAAGTGTCAATAAATCTGATAGCTTGTTTGGTCCCTTTCGAATAGAAGATCGAGCTGGATATTTCGTCACCACATAGGCTAACGTTGAAGACTCATGTTGCTACTTTCAACGATTCTGTAATCTTATCACCATTAATGCCACGCATTTTAATGCACACTCTAACCTTTTGCCTCATCGCACAGTTTTGAAGTTCTTTGGAGGCTTTCTTTGAACATGACATTTCTCCACGTACATCGTGAAAAGGGAAATGACGAAAAGCAAATATATCGTACTGTTAATATTAGTGTTCCATTCATAACAAATATAATAAATCTGAAAAATATATAGATATAGTTCTAACATCACGTATGTGATGGTCTGAGCGTAAAGCAATGAAACCCATCGTCCCAGCACTTAGAAGGAAACTAGTGGTAGATGTTATGTCAGCATTTGTCACGTGACATCAATGAGCAATGTCCAACACCGTATGATGAACGTTCCCATAGGGCCCTAGCTCGAAATGAATTTCTCCAATCTTCATTCAACTATTTGAGATGGAAATTGTAGCATGTACACGATATCTAGCATAGTTTTCTTCCTTGACACGAGTGCAATTCGATGCACATCCTAAGGCATACATGGCGTTTCCATTTGAAATAGGTATAGAAACCATGCATAATACTACCAATGGCCCTGCATTTGAAAACGTGGAGTGATATAAACGGTCCCCAGGGCTGTAAATCGATGACTGCTATATATGTGATGGTGAAGAGAAACTGGCATAGAGGATTAACCAATACCAACGACGCGAGGGACTATCTCCTAAACATTCTAAAAATATAGTCTAAACATGATATGTTCATGTCAGCCTTTATTAAAGTAGGATTGCATGGGAAAACAACGTTTTCATTATTAAACCTACATTCTGCCTTGAAATGAAACGGGCACAATTTAAATTTTCGTGTCTTGTTGCAGGATCGATGAATAGAGCATTAAGTAAGCATTGCAGTCTCTTCGCTAGCATGTACTACAATGTGTGTAAAGAGCAACTTTTATGTCTATTAATTCAAAATTTGTCGTTTGGTTGTTGTTTAACGCCGCTATATTCCAGCTATATGAAGACGGTCTGTTAATAATGGAGTCATAGACAGACGAACGAATATCATGTTCAGTTCTTAAATATTCTTGGGTAATAATCTTTGAACAATCATAACACAATGAAGGTCATAAACTATTTCACGTCTTTCTAACCAGGCTTCCCACGAGGCTCACGATTTGAAACATGCTTAGTCTATGATATGAGTGAGAATAAACTTCGAGTGCACTCTAATCCACAGACCGGGGTAGCGTTATGTAGCACTTTGAGCATGATCAAGGTGTGGATTTGCTGTTTCATAAAAATACACATTGTAGTCTTTTTTTAATATTTGTTTTCAGGCTTTCTGGACCACTTAATTAGACAGATGATTATTAACACTAAATGTACTTGGGTGTTCTTTTGCATTATCTTAATAAAATATTCAGTTTTTAATATTCACAATTTAAATAAAATTATTGCAGTGTTGCAGTTTTAGGATCAATCTGTCAATTTACTGATAAACCCACATTTGGGAACTTGTTTCGTTGGCATTGCATTAATGGAAGTTTCATGTTCAAAGTCATTGTTTATATATTTTTATATTTTGTCCTGTCACGACAATGTACCGTATTTCATTGCATGGAGAGATATTGATTTGTATTGCTGGAAGTGGTACGTTGAGCCAAGCGATCTTGACCATGGTAAATGATGGCTGTGCCCACTATAACTCTCTTCAGCTGGCAACACGAATCGCAAATATCTAAATTCACAAGTATTATTATTAAATCTGTAAGATCTTTCGGCTAACGCATGTCAGTCAATACAAGCTCATTGCATTTTATGCCTCCTAATCCCAAGTTCTCCGGCTGAGAGAATTTAGTTCTGTCCTTTTCTGTCCTGAAAGGATTATCCCCCTTAGACCATGTCCATCAGAGACACTTGTGTTTAAACTTATGAGTAATAATTGTTTCCTTTGTTTGATTGTTTGTTTGTTGTTTAATGCCGCATTCAGCATTCAGCAACATTCAAGCTATATGACGGGGGTCTGTAAATAATCGGGTCTGGACCAGACAATCATGTGATCGACACCATGAGCATCGATCCACGAAATTGGCATCGATGAAATGCATCAAGTTAGCGAGCCTGACCACCCAATCCTGTTAGTCGCTTTTTACGACAAGCATTCGTAGTAACCTTTTACGGCAAGCATGGGTTGCTGACGACCTATTCTACCCTGGATCTTCACATGTACAGGCCCAATAATTGTAAGGTTAAACAATTGCTGATAAACTTTACACAGTGGGGTCCCATTCGATATTTCATTTAGAAAAATTTAAAAACAATACTAGAATATTTTTAAATTTTGCAGGTTGTAGCGATATTAACTGTCGAGCGGACGAACGAAAGTTTTCATTTGATTATTGAATTGACCAAACAATCACAAAAATTAAGAAAATGTTAAAAGGTTGGGACAGTCGCCGAAACTGCACACGTGAGATCAAAAACACAACTTTGAAACCCACATCAAACCCACCATCGAATAACCATTTCTTGTTTGCCACATGTTTAGCCACAAAGAAAGATGAGTGTATACCTTCTTATGATTAAACTTAAGTTTATGTATGGATATTTCCTTCAGTGTGAAATGTGTGTGGTGAGTCTGAACATGTATCTGACATTTAACTCTTAAAAGTGTTGAAGTTTGTTTTGTTTGCTTGTTGTTTAACAATGCACTGCAATATTTCAGGTATATATTTTATGACGGCGGTCTGTAAATAATCGAGTCTGGACCAGAAAATCCAGTGATAGACATCATGAGCATCGATCCACGCAATTGGGATAGGATGACATGCATCAACAAAGTCAGTGAGCCTGACCACCCGATCCCGTTAGTCGCATCTTACCACAAGCATTTTACGCCTTTTACGGCAAGCATTGGTTGCTAAAGATCTATTTGATGGAATGATTATGGGGTTTTAACAGACTATACCTTCATGAAGATTAGAATTGGTTTCGTGGACCACATTCCTCCTCGTGAGAGGCCACAAAATTGGATCACACGGTCGTAACTCCCATTCTTTAACATAGGCTTACAATAGTCTTAGCGCTAAGATCGCTTTGTGCAAGTGGGCCTGGTTCATTGACATCGTATACCGACGGCGTGAAAAGGTGCTCAGGTCAAACATCGGGATGTCTGGCCCAGAATCGATATAGGTAAGGTGATGTGACATGGGGAATAACGTCTCGTTCACGACTATTGCACTTTATGCTGCGTGTCATGGCGGGACCAATGCCGATTTTATAGTGCTAGCACACTGAGAAACCAACCATGCCGCAGTTTAACATGAATATCCCACTCGGGCATAGTATACTGATTCCGTGCCGACCAGTCTAACGTATTTGGTATGAAGTGGCCGGGTATCGAACCCCTGACCTTTCGCTCTCCGGGCAGGCGCTCTACCACTAGACCACGGAAGCGGTCCGAATCGATATAGGATGGCTGCCATTTTATACCTAAAGTGAATAAGGGAGAAAGCTGAATTCTTGACCTTCGAAAACTTTAGGAGGCTACTAGACGCTGATATCGAGCATCCATAAGAAGCTACACGTGTTTTTATTTCTATAGCCTTAACGGTTACATTGCTTTGTGTTGACAAGAACAAAAATACGTCCTTTCGTAAAAAGTCAACTTTTTAAATGCACATCCGCCGGTAAATTCCCAAACTAATAATGTCAGTCAAAGTTAATGAAACAAAGATGCTAAATGCGAAATTAATCACAGCAATTATAAGTTTGAAATGATGTGTCACTTCACCTGCTATAGAGCGTTACTGTTATCAACAACTGTGAAATACATCATGTCATCTTGAACTGTGATCAATTACAGTATCGACAACCTTTCAGCAGTCTGTCAACTGGGGATCTGCATTGCTTTAAATCCCTTAATATCCTCTCCACCATTAGCACCATACGTTAATAATTCAATTTCGCGAACTGACGATCATTCTTAGACGAATTTATTATCCCCACACCACTCTTGACTTTCCGTTTCATTCCCAGTTTTCTATCATGCCAACTTTCTGTACATTCATTAAAAGTGTTTATGCTCGTTTTGGGTTTTCAATAAAAAGAAATATTCCTCATTGGTCACTGAATGTACTTGAAATATGCATTTTCCAAAGTGCAGAAAAATGTCATTGATGTTGATATTTCAATTTCTATGTAAAAGAACGTGTGTTTTAGGAATATTTTGTGTTGTAGATACATTTACCAATTGAAGAACACTTAAGGGAATACAAAATCCATAGACGAGACAACACGTTATGCTGAGTAAAAGATAATTGTGTTGATGGATGTTGACGAGGTCGTTTTACGACGATGTCGTATTTACACACGAATATCTGCTTAAGAAAGATGAGGACAAATCTCCTGAGTGTATCCCTTGTGATGAAAGGTTCACCGTCAAGCATATATTGGTAGACTGTGTGGACTATGCAATCGGAAGGGATTTACATTATCAAAGCATAAATCTGACTGATCTCTTTTCCCGTGTCAATGGGCATCTCATTATCAGCTATTTGAAAGAAATTGGTCTGTATAATAAATTTTAGATATGTATGTGAATGATTGAATTCTTGTTTTGAAATTTGGTGTGATGTTATTATGAACAGACATTATTGAAGGCGCTGTCCAGGAGGTTAACGTAGCGTAAAAATATTGCCCCCCCTGTGTGACACGTAATCCTATCATAATCGATGTAACTATCATCAACCAGTGTTTTTAAGCCAACTTATTGATGAGTATATTTTAATATTGGCTAGCATTGTGCACAACCACCAGTGGCTAAAGTGATGACGTAAATCCTGCCGGGGTATCATGCAGGAAGCCGAGGTACTGTACGTCTCCATGATTCCAAGCGAGGTGGCCGAGCTTCGGTAACTGGTGGCCTATAGCCCTTGTTTTAAAACTGTATACATGATATTGTTATGCTCAACTATGTTTCATAAATTGTTCTTAAATACAGTATGCTCAAACATGTTTCATTAATTGTTTTTAAATACAACTTTTGCATAAATAACTCAATTGTGAATAAATTAACTTGGTCTCGTCGCTATATGGCTGCAGGAATACCGAGGCGACGTTACATTTTAACTCACACACTCACTCTGCTTATCTGAATGTTCACATACATGGTAAACACATCCCTGGTATACTACTGAACAGTTCAGTTTCAGTTTCATGTTGTTTTACGCCGCAGTCAGAGATGTCCAGCTTGGCCAGTGTTAATGTTCGTGTGGGTTAAAACTGAGGGCAAATTATGTTTCAGCGTTTTGAAATATTTCCAAAAGCTCAGTTCCCATACCCTATACCCACAAAATACCGCCTACCCCTCACCGCCCCCTACTCAAGAACATCAGATGACACATGAGGGCCTTCGTTCGATATGTGAGAACACGGGAATGTCCCTGATAGTATTCCATAAATATCAGACATATTCTGCATTCCATATCAACGATGTCTGGGAGAAAATGATTCGATCGTTCAAATTCAATATTTCTGTGATCCTCTTTTTTGCATTGAGAAATCACAAGTCCGTTACAAACATAGCGAATTTTCCTATAACAGCCCTGCTTACGCGCTGTGGATTCCGCTGGGGACATTATCTCCATATATTCTTCAAAGACTCAATGAGACTGGCCTGGTGATTAGGTCACTATGGCCACGACATGAATGTATGATGATGTAGGTTTTCAATATTAAAAAACAGTCAATACCACGAAGGCGCTTCATCCAATGTAATTCCACTTGTATGTATATGTGTTGATTACATTCTCCACTTCTGTCTTCATGCGCAATCAGGTGGACAGCTTCAGTAATTCAGATGTGTTAACTGTCCCTTTAAACAAATCCAATCGCAGCTAAAAACCAGGGTTCATTTATTATTGACACCGTTGCTCCAAAGTCTAGGAGACCTTATAAAAATGCTGCCATCGATTTTCCTTACAAGCTGCGTCCTTGCCAAATTTTGTTTAGAATTCAATTACTCTGCCCTTCTGTACTGACAAAGCGAAATGTAGTGAGCACATTTCTCAAGTGACGGTTCACGATACAAAGAACTTCCAAATTTTATGTATATCAAATGACATCGTCTAGCGCGTTGCAAGGGGGAGTGACTTGGTGATCCATTGGAAAATAAAGAGAGCTGAAGTCAATTTTACAAACTCAACAGCAAAAACACTCCGGTGACCTCAAGTATTTTAAGTGAAATTCATCCATTTACATAAAGTGAATATTCTATCTGGAATTGATTTTATGCACTAGTGCGGGTGTAAGCTAACTTTGCTTGTATTTTGACGTATTTAATTCTTATAAGATGTATTGATAAACCTCCCCATGTATATACGTGCAACTGAAGTAGTGCGTCACTTTCAGTATATGAAGATCCGGGGATGAATAGGTCTTCAGCAACCTTTGCTTGCCGTAAAAGGCCACTGTGCTTGCCGTAAGAGGCGACTAACGGGATCGGGTGGTCAGGCTCGCTGACTTGGTTGATGCATGTTTTCGTAACTATCCTAATTGGGATTATTTACAGACCGCCGTTATATAGCTGGAATATTGCTGAGTGCGGCGTTAAACAACAAACCAACTAACCAACTTTCAGTATTGGCGATTAAAAGCCTGCTTGTTTTTCTTGAATGTGTATTGTGATAGGTAAGAATCCTCCATATAGAGAACAATTGTAAGGCGTTAATGAAAAAAACATGAACATATTACCTTTTAAAAAATCATGTACAATGTGATTCGTACATATTTACTTTATATTCAAATAATTAATATTCACTTTGCAAGAATATTGGAAGAGGCAAGGCAGGATGTTGCTTGAAAAGAGGCTCAGAACCATTCACTGTCCCTCGTGTATCCCAAAATTTTCAAATTCGCGTTATTCCGATTTCCCTCCGCAATAACCGTTTTAACGCGTTACTGAACACTAATACTTAACACTTGTGAATGATTCTAAAATTGACTGTTGTAGATTTTGGGTACCATAAAGGCACCTCCATTATTACAAACGACATCTTATGCAATCCGCCTGGCTAATTACGATGAGAAAATGAGTATCTTGATCAACGTGTGCCCATGGAAAACAACCTTGTGCTTATGCTTAAATGCTTACAAACTGACCTTCAGATACTTTACGAACTATGGCGGCTAGGAATAAAATCAATAATATGAAATCCGGAATTTCTTGCTCTTGTCAAGACTAATCGGCTACAACCACCGTGGGTTTTCACAGACAGTAGCTTTTTACGGCTAAAGTCGACTTCATGTGTGTATATTTATACCAATGTGGACTGTTTTAACACAGAGTTGCACAATGTCATGTGTGAAACATTTATATTTCTGGAAGAGTTCTTTACTTTGCAGACGAGTCCCAATGATGACGTGACATCGATGTTCCTCGGTCAGAACGTGACCGATTCCTTCACTCTCTTCTCCTCTTTTGTCTTTTTAAAAAAATACGAAAATCGTTGGGCGAAATAAAAGTATTAAATTTCAGAACATGTTTTAATACAATCTTTTAAAAGTAGTCCTGTTTAGTAAAATACCAAACATGAAAAAAGTAATGTTGGCCTGTTTAAACGTCCACGGAATAATTCCCTCCCTCACCGACCTATATGTAAGTTTATAGTGTTGCCGAGAAGAAATATACATCGTTCAAAAAAATATTTTCATTTAAACCATGTAATTAAAAAATAAATGTATTGTTTATCTGATCGTTTGTTTTTTAAGGCCGTGCTCAGCAACATTCAAGCTACGTGACGGCGGTTTATACATATTCGAGGGACCCGTGAATATCAAGGGTAGAATAGGTCTTCAGCAACCAATGCTTGCTGTAAATGAGTGAGTGAGTGAGTATAGTTTTACGCCGCTTTTAGCAATATTCCAGCAATATCACGGCGAGGGAGACCAGAAATGGGCTTCACACATTGTACCCATGTCGGGAATCGAACCCGGGTCTTCAGCGTGATGAGCGAACGCTTTAACCACTAGGCTACCCGACCGCCCCGCTTGCTGTAAAAGGCGGGATTGGGTGTTCAGGCTCGCTGACTTGGTTGATGCATATCATCGTATCCCAATTGCGTGGATCGATGCTCATGATGTCAATCACTGGATTGTCTGGTCCAGATTTGATTATTTAGAGGCCGCCGTCACAAAGCTGAACCGAGGTCGGAGGTCTCTGATGAAAATCAAATTATGATCACAGCAACATGAAATTCCACATAAACTAAGAAGAAGAAAAGAAAGCACGGATATTAATATTTTGATGTTTTGTATTTATTTTGTCGTCATCACAGATTATATATTGTCCAAAATATTTCAAGTTGGTGGAGTGAGTGAGTTTGATTTTACGCCGCTTTTAGCAATATTCCTGCAATATCACGGCGGGGGACACCAGAAATGGGCTTCACACATTGTACCCATGTCGGGAATCGAACGCGGGTCTACGGCGAGACGAGTGAACGCTTTAACCACTAGGCTACCCGCCCGCCCCTCAAGTTGGAGGAGGCTCGATGAAGAGACCTTTGTGACTTTTCAGCTACAAATATGATTATTTTGTTATTTCTCTAGAACCTTACAAACAACTCCATCATGTTTAGAAGAGAAATCAAAGAAATATGTTATATTGAGTATAGATAATGTCGTATTTACACACGGGACCTGGTCCTCGGTTAGACTTCAGGAACAATACCGGCTTTAATATCACCGTTTGGAAATCTACGATTGATGAGCGAAAATTATTGAAGTGAGTGCAAGTGAGTTAGTGAATGAGTGAGTAAGTGAGTGATTGAATATGGTTTTAGGCCGCTTGTAGCAATATTCTAGCAATATCACGGCGGGGGACACCAGAAATGTGCTTTACACAAATGTCATTGTACCCATATCGGGAATCGAACCCGGGTCTTCGGCGTGACTAGCGAACGCTTTACCCATTTGGCTACCCCCGCTACCCCGCCGCCCCGGTGAAGTGTATAACGTTATATGGCGTCACAATTTGATTGTGCATGGTGGAATAACGTAAGTCAAGACATACTATTGAGCAATAGATTAGTGAGTAAATGAACAACGTTTACGTTCTTACCCGACCGCGCCAGTTTAACGTGAATGGACATTCACAGTGGTGCAGGTCGTTAATGTTTGGTTTGAAACCCAGGAGGATGGGTTTGTGCTGACAACCCTTGGATTATATTGGGGTTCGAACCCACCACAAACGAATCCTTGCAGCTATGATTCTGGGCCCTTCACACCTTACACAGACAGAGTATCAGTGTCACAGGACGAACACTCTGCTTATGTTCTATGATCCCCATATGTTTCCAGTTAACGCTCAGAGAAAGGAGATCTTAGCCGAATTCCATCAACACGATAATTTGTTTAAGATGTTATATCTTGTAGCTTTATGGTACCTGTGGAATCCTTATCAAACATATGGTCTAATATCAGCTAACTGTTTTTATCGAACTACGGTTAAATCGATATATGTTCGATATCCCGAGAACTTCTGGTGAACGAGGTTTCGCTGTACTTCAAAACATCCACAGCATTAATACATTACAGTATTGTTTTATGTGTAAGGTGAACTCTTCACCCCGATTGGTTAATTCTAATATATATTTAGAATGTTTGTCGAGTAATTATCGATTGAATAGGGAGAAACGTGTTTGTATAAAACTGGTTTTAATACTATTTAAGGCAAATCAAATTAACCTAATATAAATATCATTATCCACAAAGAACACATCAACGTTGTGCAATACACTTTGTAAACAAGTAATACACAGATATCTGCAGAGATGGTATTTACAATGGAAGTCAAACACAACAACTAAACTACAACATATACACATATGATTTTCTTTGCAACTTATCATCTTTGGATGATTCCGGTATAAAATATATCAACAGAGTATCTGAACACATTATTTACAAATACAGACTCTTAATACAAAACAACATGTGGTTAAACTTAATATGTGGTCTTTTTTGCAAATTGTGTACATCAGATGACTTTAGAAGTCGCATATTTATTACAAAGATTGAACAAAACCTTATATTCATTGGCAAATCATTGGTTTTATATGAATAAGTTAAAGAGGTTTTCCGAGAATGTTCTTGATTGAATAGTTGCCGTACAAGCCATTGTTATATGATTGTGTTCAACACAAGCACTTAATGCTACCTAAAACATCCCAGCATATATCTATGAACGTGCGATAGATGTTGCAACAGTATTTCGACACTGGGGTATTCATTTCAATGAACCAATTCAACTACTAGTGGTTTTGTGCACTTGTGTGAATGTTACCATGACAACACCTGCAGAGACGTGTAGAGATTTCAATAAACCATCGAATGTGTATTTTAACAAAACGTGTGAAGTTATCATGGTGTTACATAACAAAACGGTTAAGCACTTGAAGAAGGATTAACATGAGTACCATTATCAAAATGAACTATATACAAATGGGGATATGGATTATCAGTGATGGAATGTGTGGTTGAATAGCACTCATCTGAAGTCTCTATTTCATAATTACTTTCTGTCATTTACAACCATTGAAACAAAAAATATGCCTCGTTTTTTTCATATTATCTATTTACTTGATCTGGGGGACAGTACCTGCATCCAGTCTGTGCTAATACCAGTAGTATCCATACATTTTTCAAATGGTCATAATTTTCGATACAAAAGGCATATGTCACATTTGTACCTTGTCACTGATATCTTGAAAATGTTTCTCTGCCGTTGACGTTTTGTGTCACACCAACGTCATATCGACCAATGTTAAGTCTACATTTTGAAATACCACAGTCAATCATCATATTAAAATATCACATGGACACAAAAATATTATTGGAAGATACATATAATATCCTTATTATCAAGTTATCAGTGAAAGGGCATGTGTCCCTTTGATATCACTGAATTCCTCAGAAGATAGTTACTGGAAGAATCTGAGATTTTCCACACATCAAAGAACAGAGACTCCATTGGAATATTTTGGCAGTTTGTCACATATTCAAATTAGATTTCCGTCTGGTTTCCTTTCGGAGGAGTCTCAAAGGTGATGAGCTGCCCAGCTGGTGCAAAGTGGTACTGAAACAGGAAAGTCAACATCCTTCACACTGTGAACAAAATTGATTACATACATGAAATTTGTTTATGGAAGGACCATGTACGTAAGAACGATGAAGGTCTTAATATTGATATTTAATAATGAACGTTTAGTATATTTTGAGGCAAAAATCAATGTTTAAAATTTCAGAGAAAATTGCTAACTTATTTTGAACATTGAATTTATTACTAAAGACATTAATAACTCATTTGTTTCTTTAAAATGTGTGCACTTGTTTTATTGCTAACATTTCATTTCATTTATTTTACTTACGTCGTATGAATGAATAGTGTTTTCGTGAAAAGAATTAAATCAAGCTTAAACGTATTTTAAGGATAGAGAGCAGATGGAATTTATATAAAGACGAGAGTACGACATGCTTTGGAGAAATAAATGCATTTACCAAGAAGAAACGCTTTTAAAGAAATATCAAGAATATATTATAAAACGATATACAATAGCAAAGATATAAACCCACAAAAGGAAAGGATTGAAATGATTTGTTTGATAGAAACAAAACAACGAGCATCAAGTCAATAGATTTGCATGAATATTAAGACGTCTCTTCCCCAAAGTGTATTTGTGATGATATTACTAGTCATTCTGATTGAATAGATAGGTAGTCGTTATTAATCGCTCATTTTATTAGCCGTCTATGCCGAATGCAAATCAGTTGACGTTGACGCACCTTGTGTTTGCCTGTTATCAAGCAAATCATTGTCGAAACAGTACCCCTCCGTTCTCCTGCTCAGGAGAAAAAGCAGCGCCAGTATTAAAGGATTCAAAGTTTTCCCTTCTCACTGGGTTTTGGTTTGCATTTGTACGTGCTTGTGTTTTGGCATTTTCCTGAAAAAGATTCCATTGGGAAAGTAGGAACAGTGTGGTCATGACATACAAACAAGGTGTATGAGTTGGAGAGTGAGAGTAGTTTTACGCCGCTTTTAGCAATATTTCAGCAATATCACGTCGGGGTACACGGGAAATGGGCTTCACACATTTGTACCATATGGGGAATAGAACACGGGCCTTATATTATATTTATGTGCCCGATCGGCTTGTATTCGCTTTCACATTGTACCAGTTTCGTAAGTTGTTGTATAAGAGTTATAGGATTCAACAACGCTTGGGGTAGTATTTCAGCAATGTGATGACGACATCTTGGTTTGATATATTGGGAATCGAACTCCGGTCTTCTGTGAAACAGATGTAACCACAAGACTACCGAAATGACCTCCAATTAAAAGCCACGTACCCAGTGATTCATAGTGGACACAAGCACGTAATGTTTTTAATTCATCATTATTGATATATTTCAAAATGGTCAATGTTCTCAATCGTACATAGATACAACGTATTGCATCACAATCTCTTGTAGAAATATGATCAGAAAATATATCATATGAACATATACTGTTCTTATAAATTATTCACACAACAATAATACTTTATAACACGGATTATTGAAAGAAATTGATAGCAGGTTTCGGCATACTCATTCTGAAGAGGGTTTATAACAGATCAAATCAGACCAGAGCGTGTCGAGATGGTGTGACTTGCAGGGCATGCACATACGAAGCGTTGAACATATGTCACACTGCGTCTGAATTTTCGAGATGACGAAATGTTTACGTTACTAAGGTATGATAAGAGTTACCTTGGCACGATTTGCTTTTAATTTTTTCTGTGCTAAATATTCCAAAGCCGACGTAATCATTGCCAGCACAAGTCCCCCAATGAGGATGTGGAAGATTCCAGATACATTGCTCAACGTAAGGGCGCTCTGGGTAGCGTCCTGAAAAGTAAGTTGGGTTAACGTCACAGCTGTTTCAGCTCAATACAATCAATACAACGTTTTCCCCTTTATTGAAACCCATAAGCAAGGACATGGTGGTGACAACCCAAGGGTCAATATCAGATTGAATCTGGACAAACTTACGGATCCTGGCGAGAAAAAGGGGGACAACTAGGAGCAGAAAATTGCCTATCCTTAGACAAATATGTCAGTTAAGGGACGCAGTTCGGCCTAGCTAGGTGGATTGTTTTACACCAGGGAGTACCCCGTGATGAGCAAACGAATTAATTCTTGTGATCAGACATCAAAACGTTAATACATAATGATTGAAGTACTGTGAACCCAGTTAGTATGAAGGAAACGTTTTTACTGATATATGTACAGGAGCCCAACCGACAATTTGAAGTGTCTGTTATTTGGACAAAGTGCTCCTTCTCTTTTGAAAACATACAAATCTCCGTTCATTCATATTAATTCAGAGTGTATGACAAAGGGAGAAAACTCGGTGTATGACTCGATGATAACTCCTGATGAGGTATGAGATTACGCTGATTTCATTGATAAGAATTTTTAAATTCAATAATAAATTTCTGCCAAAAGCAGAATCGATTGTACCGTTCCGGCTGTATATATAAAATGTTTGGTACCTTTTGAGATATCCGTCTTTGTGATATACAAAGTCTTGCATATGACTCAATAGTCCTGCATAAAATACTATGCATTCCCATTTTTTGTTTTTCAAAATAGTGATATATTTCTAAAGGAGATAAAAGCCAGAGATACAAGTATAAATACCTTTAGAAGTTTGATATCAGGAAAGACTTGCATACATCTAACGATGTGCTTCTGTTACGTTTTCTTGTAAAATGGTCATGCTCTTCGTGATAATTTAGTTTAAATGAAGTGTAAAAAATATTTAGAAATTTAATACAATTTAGATATTTACCTTTGATCCATCAACGTCTCCACATTTACCCTTGTCGTACCACCATTTCCTTCTTAGTTTGTGGAGTTCTCCTATCTCCCGGAGCTCAAGCACAGCAATGTTGATTTCGTCTCTGTAAAACAAACCATACGTAACATGGTCCATAAGCAAACGGTACATTCAGGATAATTCCCATCTGCTACAGCGTTCAATGAAGATAATTCTATATTCGTGCTACAGTTTATCGGGATATGTTTACATGTTTACAGAAATAGGCTTCATTCAGCATTATCATATACAGAAACAAGGTTCAATCAAGACAACTATATTTCAGCAACACGGTTCATTGAGAACAACTAGGGTTCATTCACCATTATCATACACAGAAACAAGGCTCAATGAAGACAACTATATTTCAGCAACACGGTTCATTGAGAACAACTAGGGTTCATTCACCATTATCTTATACAGAAACAAGGTTCAATCAAGACAACTATATTTCAGCAACACGGTTCATTGAGAACAACTAGGGTTCATTCAGCATTATCATACACAGAAACAAGGCTCAATCAAGACAACTATATTTCAGCTACACGGTTCATTGAGAACAAGTAGGGTTCATTCACCATTATCTTATACAGAAACAAGGTTCAATCAAGACAACTATATTTCAGCAACACGGTTCATTGAGAACAACTAGGGTTCATTCACCATTATCTTATACAGAAACAAGATTCAATCAAGACAACTATATTTCAGCTACACGGTTCATTGAGAACAACTAGGGTTCATTCAGCGTTATCATATACAGAAACAAGGTTCAATCAAGACAATTATATTTCAGCTACCCGGTTCATTGAGAACAACTAGGGTTCATTCAGCGTTATCATATACAGAAACAAGGGTTCAATCAAGACAACTATATTTCAGCTACACGGTTCATTGAGAACAACTAGGGTTCATTCAGCATTATCATATACAGAAACAAGGTTCAATCAAGACAACTATATTTCAGCTACACGGTTCATTAAGAACAACTAGGGTTCATTCACCATTATCATATACAGAAACAAGGTTTTAATCAAGACAACTATATTTCAGCTACACGGTTCATTAAGAACAACTAGGGTTCATTCAGCATTATCATATACAGAAACAAGGTTCAATCAAGACAACTATATTTCAGCTACACGGTTCATTAAGAACAACTAGGGTTCATTGACCATTATCATATACAGAAACAAGGTTTTAATCAAGACAACTATATTTCAGCTACACGGTTCATTGAGAACAAGTAGGGTTCATTCAGCATTATCTTATACAGAAACAAGGTTCAATCAAGACAACTATATTTCAGCAACACGGTTCATTGAGAACAACTATGGTTCATTCAGCGTTATCATATACAGAAACAAGGTTCAATCAAGACAACTATATTTCAGCTACACGGTTCATTGAGAACAACTAGGGTTCATTCAGCATTATCATATACAGAAACAAGGTTCAATCAAGACAACTATATTTCAGCTACACGGTTCATTGAGAACAACTATGGTTCATTCAGCGTTATCATATACAGAAACAAGGTTCAATCAAGACAACTATATTTCAGCTACACGGTTCATTGAGAACAACTAGGGTTCATTCAGCATTATCATATACAGAAACAAGGTTCAATCAAGACAACTATATTTCAGCTACACGGTTCATTAAGAACAACTAGGGTTCATTCACCATTATCATATACAGAAACAAGGTTTTAATCAAGACAACTATATTTCAGCAACACGGTTCATTGAGAACAAGTAGGGTTCATTCAGCATTATCTTATACAGAAACAAGGTTCATTCAAGACAACTATATTTCAGCTACACGGTTCATTGAGAACAACTAGGGTTCATTCAGCGTTATCATATACAGAAACAAGGTTCAATCAAGACAACTATATTTCAGCTACACGGTTCATTGAGAACAACTAGGGTTCATTCAGCATTATCATATACAGAAACAAGGTTCAATCAAGACAACTATATTTCAGCTACACGGTTCATTGAGAACAACTATGGTTCATTCAGCGTTATCATATACAGAAACAAGATTCAATCAAGACAACTATATTTCAGCTACACGGTTCATTGAGAACAACTAGGGTTCATTCAGCGTTATCATATACAGAAACAAGGTTCAATCAAGACAATTATATTTCAGCTACCCGGTTCATTGAGAACAACTAGGGTTCATTCAGCGTTATCATATACAGAAACAAGGGTTCAATCAAGACAACTATATTTCAGCTACACGGTTCATTGAGAACAACTAGGGTTCATTCAGCATTATCATATACAGAAACAAGGTTCAATCAAGACAACTATATTTCAGCTACACGGTTCATTAAGAACAACTAGGGTTCATTCACCATTATCATATACAGAAACAAGGTTTTAATCAAGACAACTATAT
The DNA here is from genome assembly GCF_023055435.1 of Haliotis rufescens. Classification (NCBI taxonomy): domain Eukaryota; kingdom Metazoa; phylum Mollusca; class Gastropoda; order Lepetellida; family Haliotidae; genus Haliotis; species Haliotis rufescens. Next base: position 28,105,569 of record NW_025964361.1, read on the forward strand.
TTCAGCTACACGGTTCATTGAGAACAACTAGGGTTCATTCAGCATTATCATATACAGAAACAAGGTTCAATCAAGACAACTATATTTCAGCTACACGGTTCATTAAGAACAACTAGGGTTCATTGACCATTATCATATACAGAAACAAGGTTTTAATCAAGACAACTATATTTCAGCAACACGGTTCATTGAGAACAAGTAGGGTTCATTCACCATTATCTTATACAGAAACAAGGTTCAATCAAGACAACTATATTTCAGCAACACGGTTCATTGAGAACAACTAGGGTTCATTCACCATTATCTTATACAGAAACAAGATTCAATCAAGACAACTATATTTCAGCTACACGGTTCATTGAGAACAACTAGGGTTCATTCAGCGTTATCATATACAGAAACAAGGTTCAATCAAGACAATTATATTTCAGCTACCCGGTTCATTGAGAACAACTAGGGTTCATTCAGCGTTATCATATACAGAAACAAGGGTTCAATCAAGACAACTATATTTCAGCTACACGGTTCATTGAGAACAACTAGGGTTCATTCAGCATTATCATATACAGAAACAAGGTTCAATCAAGACAACTATATTTCAGCTACACGGTTCATTAAGAACAACTAGGGTTCATTCACCATTATCATATACAGAAACAAGGTTTTAATCAAGACAACTATATTTCAGCTACACGGTTCATTGAGAACAACTAGGGTTCATTCAGCATTATCATATACAGAAACAAGGTTCAATCAAGACAACTATATTTCAGCTACACGGTTCATTAAGAACAACTAGGGTTCATTGACCATTATCATATACAGAAACAAGGTTTTAATCAAGACAACTATATTTCAGCAACACGGTTCATTGAGAACAAGTAGGGTTCATTCAGCATTATCTTATACAGAAACAAGGTTCAATCAAGACAACTATATTTCAGCTACACGGTTCATTGACAACAACTATGGTTCATTCAGCGTTATCATATACAGAAACAAGGTTCAATCAAGACAACTATATTTCAGCTACACGGTTCATTGAGAACAACTAGGGTTCATTCAGCATTATCATATACAGAAACAAGGTTCAATCAAGACAACTATATTTCAGCTACACGGTTCATTGAGAACAACTATGGTTCATTCAGCGTTATCATATACAGAAACAAGGTTCAATCAAGACAACTATATTTCAGCTACACGGTTCATTGAGAACAACTAGGGTTCATTCAGCATTATCATATACAGAAACAAGGTTCAATCAAGACAACTATATTTCAGCTACACGGTTCATTAAGAACAACTAGGGTTCATTCACCATTATCATATACAGAAACAAGGTTTTAATCAAGACAACTATATTTCAGCAACACGGTTCATTGAGAACAAGTAGGGTTCATTCAGCATTATCTTATACAGAAACAAGGTTCATTCAAGACAACTATATTTCAGCTACACGGTTCATTGAGAACAACTATGGTTCATTCAGCGTTATCATATACAGAAACAAGGTTCAATCAAGACAACTATATTTCAGCTACACGGTTCATTGAGAACAACTAGGGTTCATTCAGCATTATCATATACAGAAACAAGGTTCAATCAAGACAACTATATTTCAGCTACACGGTTCATTGAGAACAACTATGGTTCATTCAGCGTTATCATATACAGAAACAAGGTTCAATCAAGACAACTATATTTCAGCTACACGGTTCATTGAGAACAACTAGGGTTCATTCAGCATTATCATATACAGAAACAAGGTTCAATCAAGACAACTATATTTCAGCTACACGGTTCATTAAGAACAACTAGGGTTCATTCACCATTATCATATACAGAGACAAGGTTTTAATCAAGACAACTATATTTCAGCTACACGGTTCATTGAGAACAACTAGGGTTCATTCAGCATTATCATATACAGAAACAAGGTTTTAATCAAGACAACTATATTTCAGCTACACGGTTCATTGAGAACAACTAGGGTTCATTCAGCATTATCATATACAGAAACAAGGTTTTAATCAAGACAACTATATTTCAGCTACACGGTTCATTGAGAACAACTAGGGTTCATTCAGCATTATCATATACAGAAACAAGGTTTTAATCAAGACAACTATATTTCAGCTACACGGTTCATTGAGAACAACTAGGGTTCATTCAGCATTATCATATACAGAAACAAGGTTTTAATCAAGACAACTATATTTCAGCTACACGGTTCATTGAGAACAACTAATTGTCAGCAACACGGTACATTCAGGATAACTTTATGTCATCAACATGTTTCATTCAGAGAAACTATATATCAAGACTACGGTTCACTCCGGATAACTATTGATCAGCCACACGGTTAATTCAGGATAAATATATGTCAGTAGAATTCGTGTTAGTTTGGCGTGGAAGGAATTCACTTTGGTGAAACCCACGAGCACGGGTTCATGTATGGTGTTGAAAAACCAAGGAACTTTATCACCAACACCGCTCATTCAGGATAATTATATATCAGGAACACGGTTCGTTCAGGACAACTACATCTCAGCAACAAGGTTCATTCAGGACAACTATATATCAGCAACACGGTTCATTCAGGACAACTATATATCAGCAACACGGTTCATTCAGGACAGCTATATATCAGCAACACGGTCCATTCAGGACAACTTTATATCAACAACACGGTCCATTCAGGACAACTATGTATCAGCAACACGGTTCATTCAGGAAAACTATATATCCGCAACACGGTCCATTCAGGACAACTTTATATCAACAACAGGGTTCATTCAGGACAACTATATATCAGCAACAGGGTTCATTCAGGACAACTATATATCAACAACACGGTCCATTCAGGACAACTATATATCAGCCACAGGGTTCATTCAGGACAACTATATATCAGCAACAGGGTTCATTCAGGACAGCTATATATCAGCAACACAGTTCATTCAGGACAACTATATATCAGCAACACGGTTCATTCAGGACAGCTATATATCAGCAACACGGTTCATTCAGGACAACTATATATCAGTAACACATTAATATAAAGGGTCCTTTATAGAATATTCGGTAACTTCTTCCAACTATTAAGATTCGGATAACCACGATAATATTACTTTTCATACGTTTAACATGTTTGTACTCAAATGTACGAAGCCTTGACTAAAACATCTATTCTTTTAGCGGACCTCACCTTAAAGGATATCCTATACGAGTTGCTATCCCGTAGCCTTTGTTGTCCAAGTTGTCGCCCACCTTCATCGTGTCACAGGGTTCTTGCTGACTGTGGTAATCGTTCATCGAAGACTCCAACATAAACGCGTACTTCCCTTTCGACTTCCTTACTTTTGCCACCCCAAGCTCTACGTCAGACAGCATAACTTCGTTTTTATTAGCCTCCATAGTCTCATACATTTGCCTGAAAACCTGGACTTCTGAATCCTGCAACAACAAAACGCGGGCATTCTGTTAAACTGTTATAGGTAGGGACGGGTGTCATGTGACATGATTGAATATGATTTGACGGTCTTAAATAGAATCAAAGTAAAGCATTCTTCTTACTATTCACTGGGTAATAATACGTTTAAAAATATGATGTCCCAAAACGTTGAATGGCGACAATCAATCAAAACAAATATACAAATAACAAATTATATTACAAAAGACATGATTTTAAACAGTGTTTACTAAATACTGAAATGGTGATGTTTTTTGTTCTGTGTCGTTTGTGGCAATTGGCTTTTTAAACGTATGCATATTTACATTATTGATACATGTCTTTAGTAGATATTGAAGCCTAATAGCATCAAAGTAGCACAAACAGAAAACAACGATATTCATCTTTTATAACTTGTTCACATAAAGGGCAGTTTATCATGCACATATCGATTTCTGCCACCTACCTTCATAATTTCATAACCGTAATAATCCCCCTCCGAACTAAAATATTTCGAAGCTTTAATTCTCTATTTGTACAAAGGTACGTTTCTGGTACTAACAAACTTTTATGTTCTCTGTAAAGGTTATATTTTAAACTGTTTGTGACAGCCAAACAAAACCAAAACCCTGAAAAATTACTAGATTTATCATATTTAAAGCCAAACTTTTATACCCTCCATTATCTAAATAAGATGTCCGTTTTTGCGGGGAGGTGGTCGTTGATAATATTTTACACCTGTATCCAACACTACAAACAAGTAAATTGATATTCATTGGATATCGGCCACATAAACCATAAACTATAGCATTATGTATTTGAGGTAAGAAGGTTTGAGGTTTGTAAGAAGTTTCAAAAGCCAATAGGTGGATTTTCTCTATACCCTCAAATCTATTTGTCCCCCCAACTTCTGATGCGTACAAAATTAACTAAACGTATATATATATGATGTCCCAAAATGTTGCAGTCGACATGGCGACAAGAATAAATCAGCAATTACAATTTGCGTTTGATTAATATTATTTGAAAGTGTTTTCCTTGTAATCTGCCAAGGCTGATTCAGTTGTCGAGTCTAGTGAATCATAACATCATATTATTCAAGACTAACATCTTGCAGTCACACGCCTGTTTGAGCATGCGTAGAAAGATACAGCTGAAAACTACTAAATGTATTTACGATTTCAATCAACATGAAGTGCTTTGAGGTTTGTGGGTATTAATGAGTATTCGATGCTTTCGTCGTCGGTCCAAAAAACTTTTACTGGAATGGAAAAATCCAATTACACCGCAAAAATCAAAACATATAGTGTTTATCTCCTAGGCGATACAGTGAAACTCCTTCAATCCGGACGTTACCGTTCGAAGTTAAATAGTCCGTATTAACTATTTTCTGCTTGCTCGAATGTTCCCCTTTAGATACTGAGGTAACGGTAATTTAACCTATCCCCAAGTAGATTTAACCACCCCTTTTTCAATCTGTATGATATTCAATAACATGCTGTATTATTTGATATTTTGATGTTTTCCACACAATGAGTGACAATGTTACACGGTCAGCAGATAATTGGGTACATTAAAACACAAAATACAAAATAAACTATATTTCCACTCCTGTAAACCTTCCTGTCTTGCGGGTGAAGTTATCGTCCACGGTTTATGCAGATCATCGGGTTCAATTGGCATGTTATAATCTTTCTATTTGTTAATCAGAATGAAGCTGGACCACTATACGACTTTCTAAGATGCTTAATTAATAGATCAAAGGCGACGACTGTACTTTATCCAGTCTCTGGGCAAAGGAATAGACAATCCTTGAAAGGTTTCCTGACTACAAGTACACCTGTTGCTCAGTGTACGGCATTTTGTATGGTGGCCGAGAGGGACATCACTTTCTCGCCTTCATTTACGGCCGCGAGAAAGCGATAACACGAGACGTGAACGCGAGACGAGAAGCGATAACACGAGACATGAATGCGAGACGAGAAGCGATAACAAGAGGATACGAGATATTGATAAAGCGAGAAAGCGAGAAAGTTTATGAAAAAATCCACCTCAGACCCACAAAGTGAAGAGAACATCACCATCGCTTTCTAGTCTCGTGTTACCGCTTTCTCGTCTCGTGTTATCGCTTTCTCGTCTCGTGTTATCGCTTCCTCGCGGCCGTAATTGAAGGCGAGAAATCGACGTCTCCTCTCGGCCACTATAATTTAGGAACATACTGCAGTCAAACAAAACGGTCGATATTACTCTTCCATGTTCGTCAAACCGCGACGCCACATCATGTCCCATGCCGATCATTCATTAATCTGGAAATTAGTTAATGTTCATGTTTTAACTATAAATGGTGTCGTTCGGATTATCGAGCCTTCCCTGTATAAACTCACACTATGTATAAGCAGCCAAAGCTGAAAAGCAAACGTTGTGCCAAAGGCTTCTGATAATAAGATCAGGAATACACAATCTGTACAGTGCAGTTACTATATCATGCAAGTATTCTTACCTTAAAGAAATCCCACGAGGTTCCAGTTCTTAATGTTCCATATTTGATCTCTTTCTGATTTACTAAATCATCTGCAGAATCAATAGGTGTTAACATCTTCTCAATAGTCAAGAAGGCTGCTAAATTGGCTGTGTAGGAAGATATAATGATAAGAGTGAAGAACCACCAGGCACTGCCGATCACCCGTCCAGACAAAGACCTAGAATACATTGCATCGTTAGCAATACATCAGCCATTGACAAGAGTGATGTGGATGATGGGCAGATATCGCCATGCAATTTGGGTGAAGCAAGTTAAAGGGGAAATTCTACAATCTACAAAGCAACTTCTCTTTAGTAACTATCGTCTTGAACAATATTCAAACCATCTAACTTCTAGGTCCCGTGGGGGAATCGAACCAAGGTAGTCAACGTGACAAGCGAACGCTTTGACCACAGGGAAACCACACAATCCGCTAAATAAAACCATTTTGATAGTTTAATGAATGCTTCATTAGCATTGTCTTTTGTTGTTCAACGCACACTCAGAATTATTCTGTTCTGTGATGGTGGCCTGTAAATATCATGGCGTTTGGACCGAACAAACCGGCGGTTGATATTACACGCAACGATCCACATCGTCGGATACTTTGACACGCTATCAACCAAGTAAAGAGCCTGCCCCCCCCCCCCCCCCCCCCCCCCCCCCCCCCTTTCCCACGACCACCACCACCACCGATCCATTAAGTCGCCCCGTACAAGTGAGTGAGTGAGGTTTCACGCCGCTTTAAGCAATATTCCAGCAATATCACGGCGGGGGACAAAAGAAATGGGTCCACAAATTGTACCCACGTCGGGTATCGAAGCAGGATCTTCGGCTTGACGAGCGAACGCTTTTACCACTAGGCTACCCGACCGCCCCGTCGCCTCGTACAAAGATAGGTTGCGATGGACCAACTCAAACCAGGAATCCCCATGAAAATATTCTTGTTGCATGCTCTATGCATAATTCAAGCATTTTCATAACAACGACTTTATGCGGGTGGCATGCACTGAAACGAGTGGTGTAAAATGGTCTGAGGGTTATTGAAAATAAAATCAACAGAAGTTAAATGCGAATGACAACAAAATGGGACAGGTCATGCATCCAAGCACTGATATATCTCCAAGATTGATTCTTGGATGAATGTAATATATAGCAAGGGCGCGTAAGCCCAACATCAAGCGGCCTCAACATGATCGGGCACTTAATAGATACAGTTACAATAGTCAATGGTCGTTTTTCTTCGTTGTCGTTGTATTATACCTGTACACGTTTATCTGGCATGTATCAACCGCTCAGGCTATATGTTATTATACTACTAAATATTATGCTGTGATGTAAGAGTAATAAAATATGGGTATCGAGGTAAATGAGATGGATGAAACGAGATTAGTGTTGGTAAAAGTCGGTTTTCTGTATTGTTGTGCTTGTGATTGTGTACGTATTTACTTCATCATAGTGTGAGAATATAATAACTGGAGGAAGGTTTGAGAGAAGCAATATCACTGAGAATCAAATGTCTATTGCTATTTATCACGGTGACAAAATGCAAGGTCTTAGTAAAGCTGATAAGTATCAAAACGTTTTGGGTAGCTAGGTTCAGGGTATTTCCAAATTTGAGGCATCAGTGACAAAAATAATGTCCGATGCAGTTCCCGTATTTTCTTAAGGTGAATGGTTGACTTGACTTTGCATGTGTTTGTGACGGGTGCGGCCGGTAGGGCAGGATACGCTCACCTTTTCGCGAACACCTGGTATCATCACTTTTTTATAGTGATTCATAAACACCTGCTACGGGTGCGGCCGGTAGGGCAGGATACGCTCACCTTTTCGCGAACACCTGGTATCATCACTTTTTGATAGTGATTCATAAACACCTGCTACGGGTGCGACCGGTAGGGCAGGATACGCTCACCTTTTCGCGAACACCTGGTATCATCACTTTTTGATAGTGATTCATAAACACCTGCTATGGGTGCGACCGGTAGGGCAGGATACGCTCACCTTTTCGCGAACACCTGGTATCATCGCTTTTTGATAGTGATTCATAAACACATGCTACGGGTGCGGCCGGTTGGGCAGGATACGCTCACCTTTTCGCGAACACCTGGTATCATCACTTTTTGATAGTGATTCATAAACATATGCTAGTGATACAGTCGAAATCGTACAATGGACTCCGGGGTTTGTCGCTTGCATTTTCATAACTTTACATGTGTTGTTGTATGTACAATTACAGAGTTGTCGAAACATTCAATGAGCAGTTAACAGTCTTGAAATATGAAAATATTATTTTGGAATTGACAGTTTAACAATACTATCACATAAAATCTTACGTAATATATAAGAGCGTAATACTGAGATCGGAACACTATTTATATATCTAGTATACGTAATGTCAGATTATTTACAGGAAATCAAGAATTTGATATTCATCAATGTATTTCTGTTCCTCTCAATGTTTAACCAGGATTCAGAAGAAAAATGACCATTTTCAACAATAAGCCCGGGGCCACCAACCTTGGAGATATATCAGACCCTTGCTGCATCAAAGCTCCCAGAGAGAACCACATTGTGTTGGAAATAGTGAAGGTGTTGTTGGCTTCTTTCTTCCCATTGCCATCCACAGTCCATTCGAAAGGACTGAAGCGGCCCACAAAGAAGAGTACAAAGCTGACACTCAGGAAGCCAACAGCTATACAGAGCCAAACATATCGGTCCAACGGTTCCATGAAGGAGAAAACGCCCGGTTTTACTTTGTCGGGTTTCTTGATCATGATACTGATTCCTGTGTTCATGAAAGGCTTGGAGAAGTCCACAACGCGCTCCCTGTCTTCGGTGATGGTCAATGGCGCTACAGCAATCTGTCGTGTCTGCAGTTACATAATTGAACAATAAAATGGTTTTATTCAATGACAATTAAGTGACACATCGTTAACACAAACTCGGATAACTGGATACATCATTTAATACGACTTGACATTAATCGTAATTATATTCTCTGATTGTTTTCATTTTTGCGGGCAGGTTCTCCGGGCGGGGTCTGGCGAAGTTTATTCCAGGTGATATTTTAAATATGTTATTCTTTTGATTCGTAATACATAATCCTTTTCCTGCTAAAATAGGGTTAAGTAAACGACACAAACGTCCCAATCATATCACCTAAGAGGATTTCATCTTCAACCTATTTGTTTAACATCGATTCAATATTGTCGTATTACAGCCAGTGTTCCATTGAAATGAAACGTGCGCTGCATCTCATGTGACCACAACACATTATGAATCAATTAAGTTTTTTACTAAATAAAAGATTTGAGATGAAAACATAGAGTTGTTTCAACGAAAACAAATACTTCAGGTAATACGACGTCGAGAAAAGTCACACACACCTATAACATGTACTGGTTGTGATTGTTGTAGTGAGTTGGATTTAACGTCGTGTTGAACAGTACCGCAGTTATATCACCAGGTTGCAGCAACCAACTGACAGAATAAAAGTTTTGTTTACATTTACGCTCATTTATATTGTCAACACCGGAAAGAACAAGACCATAAGATGTGTTTGTCCGAACCAAAATAATATATCCACTTGACGTTAACTTCAGCAGTGCAGGGGACCCGTGAAGATCCGGGGACGAATAGGCCTTCAGCAACCCATGCTTATCGTAAAAAGTGACTATGCTTGTCGTAAGAGGCGACTAACGGGATCGGGTGGTCAGGCTTGCTGACTTAGTTGATGCATGTCATCGATCCAAATTGCGTGGATCCATGTACATAATGTCAGTCAATGGATTGTCTGGTCCAGACTTGATTATTTACAGACAACCGTCATATAGCTGGAATACTGCTGGGTGCGGCGTTAAACAGCAAACAAACAGCAGTGCAATGGTCCCTTCAGGTATGATCGTCGGTTTGAATCCCAGATTCGACCCAATGAAGTTTTATTTTTCATCGGCAAAAGTGGTAGACTCCTCGGCACTGCATCACTACATCACGTGGGCTTTTCTCTCCAACCAAGACAACAACCTTAATAAAGGCGAAATACTGTTCAAGGCAGCGTTAACCCAATATCACTCACACAATCACTATTCTGTGAGTAACTTACACCATTGATCAGTTCTCCAACCATGCCTGACCACTGACCAGTAGACTCATTCTTTCTTCCATAATCGCTGGCGATTTCAATACGAAATTCAAAATTGGCTTGTTTGGCTACCAGGCCAACGAGGTCAATACAGTAACCTTCATACTCGTTACCGGCGACTGGAGGCTCACCATTTGTAAGTTTTTTCTTCATTACAAATGGCGATACCTGAAAGAAAATTAAATTAATCAATGGTGGTTCTGCTCTGAGTCTGATGAGCAGGATCCGATTCCAAACCTAAGGCGATCTGTTAAGCTTTAGCGCGAAGCTATGGATAAGACATCAGTGCCAGCATCGATTCTTGTAGTCGGAGTACGATTATACGCTCAGATCGGCCAATCAGCAGATAAGAGTTGGGTTTTCCAAAATGTATAACCATCTAAATACTCCATGCTCCAGCATATGTGGTTTATTACCGATAGACCAACAACTATACTGTTATATAAAACCTGCTGTAGGAAGAATAAATTCTTTGGCCATCATGCACTTACACATATTGACGTGGCGACAGTTTTGCCAAGCAAAAACTCAATATTGACAATGTTAATATGCTTTTATGAATATATAACGTCAACGCCAGAGAGTAACCTGGTAACACTGCACAGTTACTCGCTCGTTTACATTAAACAAGACTTTTTAAGTTAAAACCAAAATTTGTTTCGGTAACTACGGTAACTTGTGGAATATAACCGTACATCATATCAAAGAAAAATTCCAACTCCTGGAGCGGTCATTATATCGGGGTATTAATTTTTCTCTAGAAGAAAATGAATACAATTATATTTGTATGAGGATACATTCTTCTTACCATGATAGTGGTAACCACTTGAGTCTTGTTTTTAGATGATGTATTTAAGGTTCTATTAATGTTGTCCTTTGTATCCAGCTCCCTTCTGTTCCATGACTGTCTCTGTTAAAACACGCATCACGTAAATATATGTGAGTTTAGTGTGAACTGAGTCGATCTTGTAATGTACTCAAAAGCACAGTTAGCTGAGCCAATACTGACAGTTGCATGTTAAGATAAATTATGATGACACAGATGATACAACAAACCACCTATCAATGCTAACCATGGACGGGAAGAGCGATGCCGTTTCAGCGCAGCCAAAAAAGGCCAATGTTTTTCCCTTAACCTTTACAACTCTAAATAGAAATAGAACAAGGCAGCATAGGCCCCTGGTAAGAGACGGGACACTGAATAGCGAACTACCCGCCTTGGGTGGCATGAACAGGCAAATCTGGATTCGAACCGAAGATCAAAAGTTTCTGGGATGCTAACGACTGGGCCCCTGCATTCATGTACATGTATCTAAGTAGCACCTGATAGAATCATTCCATAACTTCTATGGGAGTGTGCTACTTAAAATTCAACAATATTGTATGAATTTGGTATATGACGGTGAAATTTACAGTAGTGGTTTATTTCAGTAAATCAGGCCACATGCTCATTTTACAATATATATATTCAAGCATTCAAACATGTTGCGCCACAAGTGCATGTAGTAATATCAATACTAATCAGTACAAGGGTATCTGAGACCATATACATATGGTGGTAGAATTAGTAGTTTATATAATGGACAACTGCTTGCTCCTCATTTTAAGAGCAAAGAATGTATACTTGGAAAGATTATTGATTGTGAAAGCATTACTGGTGGTAAATAAAACTTTACATTTATGCTCTCATGGAGATGCATAATAATAACTTGGCATAATAACTAAGATCGTCATAAAACGGACAAACTAAACAAACATAGTATTCTGTTTGTACACTTGGAATGATACAAAATGGACAAAGTCTTTCACATTTTGGAATACCTAACTTTCTACCCTGTGATACCATAGGATCACTGCTCACGGTGTACTTATAAGAACACCAACTGAGTACAATGATTACCCATTATCCTCTCAAGTTCATATGTGAGATCCTGTCGAATCTGTATTTAGTTTGTACCTTTGCTACATTGGGTATTCTGCACCCTTCTTCAATCACAACGTTTACAAACATGAAGTTTTTTTGGTAATCTATTGCATGTATTAATAAATCTGAAATGTATCGATTTATGGTTGTATTTGTTTTAATACTGCGTCAGGACGTATATTTACATGTTCAAAGTCTTTCTTGTGCGTCAATTCGTAAACATCAATTTTAAAGTCATTTCTCATTCCCTGGTTATCGAATCCAACACCTCCAGTTAATCCAGTAAATGAATACTGTAAAAGACAAAAGAGAAAGAATTAGAGTATATCCATGAACGAAATTAGTATAAGTCAAACATACGATAATCGTGATGACAATAGCAACATTGAGGAGTGATTTGGCAGTTACTCGTGCTATCGAGGGAGAGTTTCACAACAGTTTTCGTTAAATACCTTGCTCAAAACATCTGAAGCGTTCTCATGGCGTTTTGATTACCAGCTTATTACACTTGAGTGCATGCTGACACATGTACCTGTATTAGCTGTTGAAGAACACGTGGCCCATTCTCCGACTTGGACCTGCCAGGGTTCCTGCAATACACTCTGTCCATGCCACCTTGCTTGGTCCGGAGGGCACCGATTTGTAACGATTTATGTACAGCTTCTACAGTGTCGAGCAGCAAGGCTGATTCTGTCTGAATAATAGAGCATATCACATGTGTGGGTACGCCATTCTTTACCAGCATATGTATACACGTATTTTCGTGGCTACTTTCTGTACTGTATATTTCGGCTATGAGGAAGTTGGATGTATCGATATTATCATAACAATTCAAATAAATTACAAATAACAAATAAATATTTTGTTGTTGTTGTTGTTTTATTTAACTGTCTTCATGATCACGAAATATAGTGACAAAATCCTTTGCATATTCATTAGGAGGTAAAGGTACCAACAAACATCTAAAAACGACCTTCACAATCAGCGGATCCTGCTATTGGGCGCAATGGTGAATCATGGTGGAAGACGTGAACAAGCACTGGCGCAACAGAAACAAAAGTTAACTTTTCCTGAACTTACCGATAAAGGGAAGAGGTCTGGGTAGTTCGATTGTTTGGATTTCCACAATTGCTCAGCTTTTTTGTATGCGTCACTTTTATCTTGTATGATTTTAAAGGCTGTTATGTTTACACCTCCGTATTTAAATACATCAAAGAAACGTCGATTATTCAAGTCATAGGCGGTCTGAAAAATACAAATAAACACATTTTAGAATTAATGTTAATACATTTATTTCAATGTGTACAATGGTTTAGAATTGTTATATCTAATACGTGTGATCAATATTAAGTGAATTCATCAAATGCGTATGTTTCTTCAGCAAGGGGACCGGCACATTTACATCACAACCTGAACTTACATAGTGTGGACAAGGAGCGTAATAAATCGAGTTAAATGAGAAGATATTTGGAGTGTTTCTTCCCGATCCTTTAGCGAGGGACTTACAGCATTCATTCATGAGTTTCGCGTAAGATATTTTATATATTACTCATGACATTTTAAATGTGAAACTTCATTAAAAGTAGCCTATTGTTCAGATGTAATCAGTTTGTCACGTTATGATCAATTGATGACGTCATACTCTATTTGTACTAACAATGAATGACCAATCAGCATTGAGAATCGCTTAAACACAAATATGAAAATATCCGAAAGTTATTACACACGACCATTCTACCCTTATGGGTAATAAATCCAGTAATACATGTAGGTAATTAGAAACAATCGGTGTATCGGTAAAAGATCATATATGTGAGAGAGTTTGGTGTAACGCCGCTACGAACACCATTTTAGTGACATCACAGCGTATCAGCTTCTAAGAGAGTCAAAACGTATGCAGTTCTGAAACGCTAGTCACTTTGGTGCTGATAAATTAATCACATCGAAACTACGATGATAGCATCCTAACAAGGGACGTAATTCTTGACAGCTAATTGCCGCGCCCAATGTTTATATATAACAAACATTTAATTCTTCTTTAATTGACGTATCAAGCCCTGTAAAAATTCTTGGAGTCATCCTTGACAGCGAGTTAACGCCCGAAAGCCAAGTTGAGACTTAGCAAAGTTTGTTTCTTCAACATCAGAAACATCAGTACCATCAGGAAATATCGGTCGACAGGATCAAGAAAGCGTCACATATCCTTTCCAGATTGGACTACTGTAACAGCCTCCTCGCCGGAATGCCCTAATCCCAGATTTCAAAGCTCCAATGTTTTCAGAACATACTAGCCAGGATCGTGTCTCTCACGCCAAGATCTGACCATATTACACCAGTCCTCAAGAACTTGCACTATTTAAGAATCTGTGCCAGACGTACCAATGCAATGCCAGGATCGCACCGCAATATCTGTCAAACATGATTGGTGCTTACAATGCTGCCAGATCACTCAGATCACAAGAGGAAAACCTGATTATACCGAAGACAACTGTCCGATATGGTAAGCGTTCTTTCAACTGTAGATTGGAACAATCTGTGGCACGACATAAAGCGGTACTTCTCACTGCAATCCTTCAGATAGTAGCTGAACACGATGTGGATAGCTCATCTATGCCTGCATGTGCGCTTAGAACAAGCTTATGCATGGATAACGGCCCGTTATAAGTGGGCTATTATACGATACACTACTTTTACGAAGCTTCGCTGTATATTCGGGTCATGTTTATTTAAGACTGAGGTTCATCGCAGCGTTTAACTGTATGATCTACGATGTATAATTCCTTGAAACACATGAGCTCGGACAACATCATCAACTATTACTGTAAATCTGAAAATTAATGCGTCTCCAAAATAATACGACTGCTGACCCCTAGACAAAAATGCGACTCAATATGAATGCGACTCCAAACATGAACTGGAGTGGTCAATGATGCCCAGTTTGACACGAGTGGGTAGAACCCTTGACCCCAGCAGTGATAACTCACCGGATGCCTATGGTGTAATTTCTATTCTTTGAATGACAATGATATGTACTTGTTACAAACTGCTGCTCAATAAACCTTGTTTCTGTTTATATTCAAGTTGGTATTTCCGCTATCCAAAGTGTACATTGAGGCCATCTCATTGTTGATAATTATTTTGGAGACATAAATGCGAAGTTTCATTTATGCGAACAAACACCACTCGCATTTTTCGCCTTTAATTCACGCTCGCGTTAATTTCAAGCTTTACAGATAACTGACATATACAATACTTGATGATATTGTATTGGGGATATCTGCCTTGCAGTAAGTCTAAGAATTGTTGAATATCTAATAATTAAAGTCTCATAACTTTAGTTAGATGGGAACTGATGAAGATGACACTTACCAGACTGGCTAGTATATAGTGATAGTTTTCTCTGTTCATTCCAACATCTATGATCTGGAATAAACAATCAAAACACATTGTCAGGTGACAGCAGACAGTCCCAATACATTATGTTTTCATTATAAACAAAAAGAATGTATGTCTCTTAAAGTTATTTGGAATCATTTGAATATAACCAAAAACTAATCCCGCCCCTATCCACTCTCACTTTCTCTCTTGGACATACATGTACCCACACTACAGCCAAGTCAACATTTCCTCACCCACAGACCCGGGTCCACACCCTCACAAGGTTACCCACATCCCAAACAGCGACACTGCATCACCCACACCACATTGATAAAACCATCACTATGTCACCTACACCACATCAACCTCACCTCATCGCAAATACCACATCACCAACACCACATTATCCAACAATTATTACCCTCACCACATCACCCTCACCACATCCGACACACCATATCACCCAAAACAAATTAGACTATCACACTCACTACATCGCACACATATCACCCACATCATCCAAATCACCTCGCCATATCAACCAGATCACCCAGTTCACATCACCATCGCCATTTCTCCGTCTTCATCCAAATCACATCACCATCGACACATTCCCGCCATTGGGAAATAATATGGTTCTTTACCCAATATTATTACAAATATTCGAACTAAAAATATCTAGGTATGTGAATCATGGACTAGCATGACCTGGGTAAGTATCTTCTGGTAGGCACTAGTTGAGGAAAGGTCAAGAACGATCCTACGTAGCGAGTCCTCTTCGTCCTTGTAGTCAAGGTGACGGAGCAGGTCGTAGGAACTGTCAACATCCCGGATCCGGAATGCGTCTAAAACCCGGGAGAACGCCTGTCCTTGGATGTGGTTATACAACTTTTGTAGACGCCACAAACCTAGAAAAAACGACATATGGTTGACCTGTACATAGGCCCATGTGAACGACACATGGTGGGATAAAACATAGGCCTGTACGACACATGGAGGGAAAGTTTCGATTAAATACACTGAATGGTTTTCGAATTCTGCCCCGGAAATGAACCCCATCCCCAACTGAGTCTATGTCCAACTTCATTCCCTAAAAATTTTAAAAAATAAAAATGAGAAAAATCCCAAAATATCAAAAGGTACCACTTCAGTATGTGCCTGATAGCTTTGCCAATTTTCGATCAAATACACTGAATGGTTTTCGATATCTGCCCCGAAAACGAACCCCATCCCCAATTGAGTCTATGTCCAACTTCATTCCATAAAAATTTAAAAAAATAAAAATTAGAAAAATCCCAAAATATCAAAAGGAAAAGCAAATGATTACGGACGGACGGACAGACGGCCGGACGGACAGACAGACTGGCTGATCGCTATATCCCCCCGCATTAATATATGCGTTAATATAGTGAAGGAAATAAATAAGCAA
Source organism: Haliotis rufescens (assembly GCF_023055435.1). Classification (NCBI taxonomy): domain Eukaryota; kingdom Metazoa; phylum Mollusca; class Gastropoda; order Lepetellida; family Haliotidae; genus Haliotis; species Haliotis rufescens. The sequence continues at coordinate 28,122,419 of NW_025964361.1, forward strand.
AGCTTATGTTTATATGGATTTTTTTGTTATGTATCTGTCAAAATGAGGAGTGAAGTTGTATTTGTTGACCTTAATCACTTGATGAAGACATTTCCTCACGTGAGCAAATTTAGCATGAAGCGCTTCGTGCATTATGGAATTTGCTCACGTAAGGGACTGTCTTCATCAGCTGATGAACGTCAACAAATACAACTTCAACCCTTAATGTGAATGTCGATGCACTATCTTTACACTTACATGAAGGGATTACACACAGAATGAGAGCGTTAACGCGTGAATGAATTGTACAAAGGCCAAGAGTTTTTTGTTTGTGTTTGTTTGCATATGGTTTAACGCGGCACTCAGCAATATTCCAGCTTTGTGACGGCGGTCTGTAAAGAAATCGAGTCTGAACTAGATAATCCAGTGACTGACATCATGAGCATCGATATACGCAATTGCGACACGATTATATGCATCAACCAAATCAGCGAGTCTGACCACCATATCCCATTAGGAATGACACATGATAGGATTAAACATACGCGTTTTCTTTCAAGGTATTTATAATTGCCTTCTAGCCTTTCGTCAGCAGTCCGTTACACATCAGGAATTCATTCCTATTTTGATCTGCCAATGTCCTTTTTGTTACGTGGACGAGTAAACCTTTCTAAAGCATTACCTCATTATTTAAAAGGAAAGTATTTTCACATTAGTAATACTTCAAAAACCTTTGCATACAAATTATATTGAGATACCTATGCATGCATGTAGTCATAATTATCGAATGCTTACTGAACATGACTTCCAGGAGTACAATTCTTGCCAGTGCCATCTTTGATATGATTCTATATATTTATACACATGACGGGCGTGACATGTACGACTCTTCCCTGCATGTGATGCGTCGACTCAACCTCGTCAATCACAGAAAAGAGTCATGATTAAGAGGGTTCCTCGCAACTTATCAAACAGAATGTTTAATCAATGTCCTTGGGGTCAACGTGATCGAAGTCTTCTTGACGCTTAAATTGGGCTAATTCTGCCTGTTTATATAGGCAGGTATGTCTGGAGAGGTTTCTACAGATTCATCCATGTTTACTCGTCTCTTACGTCGTTCCAATTCTGACTAACGAAATGGATTGTGAAATCCTGATGGGAAACGCAAACAGAAATCTGTCAAGAAATGTTTGTTGATAAGGCATACGTCGTTATTAATCTTACTCGTGATCTACTCTTGCTTCCAAGACTGTGTATGTACGATTGGGAAAATTATCAAGATATATTGCGACTGTAATGTGAATATTGAGTATATTTGTCTCAGCATTTAGTTCGTTTTTCATATACATTGTACGAACGTGTTAGAAGAATCGTGTTTGACACCGATTGCTATTCCTGTTTTAGTTATAGCCTTATTCCAGTCGTCTAAGGCGCCGCGATTCGCTGTGCAGAGTTGCGTCCCTTGGGCACGCCAGAAACCTATGATTGTGGGTTCGAATTATGTTTCTAGGTTTGTCAGCACCATACCCGTGCTCGTGGGTTTCACCGAAGTGGTAAAGGTCTGGGACCTGCATCACTTCCGGCTTTCCTCACACATTAGGCTGACACGCCGTGATATAACTGGAATACTGTAAAAAGCGGCGTAAAACCCAACCAACTCACTGACTATAGCCTGATTATATATTCAAGTTGTTGTCAGTAAATACCACCGGGTTATTGAACGATAACATGACTTGTGTATCGTACTCTAAATCTTAATAAGAGTTCCTCTGCATTCATTCAAATGTGCATCCCTATTTTTTTTTAAATGTGGTGCACGGATGACACTTTGGGTCCAGTGGCCTGGATTCGTGCAAAGACTCTGATCGCGGGTTCGAATCCATGACTCGCCCTTCTTAAGATCCTTGGTCGGTCAGCACCATATCCTCTTGTGTGAACTAAATTTGTAAACGTCAACGTCCTGCTCAGGTCTTTCCTCTCACATTTCACTAACAGGCTGTGATGACCCGTGAAGATCCGGGGTAGAATTGGTCTTCAGCAACTCATGCTTGCCGTAACAGGTGACTATGCTTGTCGTAGGAGGCGACTAATGGGATCGGGTGGTCAGGCTCGATGACTTGGTTGATGCATGTCATCGTATCCCAATTGCATGGATCGATGATCATGATGTCAATCACTGGATTGTCTGGTTCAGACTCGGTTATTTACAGACCGCTGTTATATACCTGGAACATTGCTGAGTGCGGCGTTAAACAACAAACCAACCAACCAACTGTGATGTACTTGAAATACTCACCATCGTCGGAATCGTACACATAATATATTTTCTGCCAGTAAAGAATGTCAATAACTTTGATCACTGCATCAATCAAAGGAGGTGCCATGGAAACTTCATAACCATAATAGTCATATGGCTCAGATCTCGTGGCGGTTGGGACGATGTAAGGCACTTTGAGGGCGTGGCTGAATGACTGTATGGTGTTGAACGACTCTGCGCTGTTGGCACCGATAATTGCCGCAACGCCTTTGTTCATCAGATTACACACTGAAACAATACCAATGTATAACATTATCATTTCAAAAACAAACAAATATTAATTTAAATTCACACTTACATCATTCCAAATAATCATTTATCAATTATTAAAAAACACCCTCGATTATCCAGTTATATTCTCAATTCTATTTTGATAAATACCCTGGACCCCAAACTATGTTTCGGTAGTGACGTCACAATCTCCATCGCCCCTGTTTTAAACAAAGCATTATATTTCTCTGACTCATGGATGGTTATTTTAGAATAAGTGAGTGAGTATGGTTATACGCCGCTTTTGCCATGTCGGGAATTGAACCCGGGTCTTAGGCGTGACGAGCGAACGCTTTAACCACTACGGTACCCGACCGCCCCTCTATTTTAGAATAAATAAAGCTATACATGTATTATCATTATAGAAGGAAGAATTAATAATAGAGGTTTGAACAAATACTGTGGTAACTAAATCACACTATGTACGCAGTAGGAATTACTTAACATGTGTGTCATATTTGTCATTGTGAAAATACAGATCACTGCACGGAAAGATTAATTGAAAGTTAACCAAGTGAGAATTCACAGAGCGTTGCCGTCGAAAAATACTTTTATTCCTGCCATGTCAGATAAACTGTAGCAATATGAAAGACTCGGATGTTCTTTAACTTCATTTGAGTAGCATATTTTCCTTGAACATGATTTATATTCAAGACTGGTTATTCTCTGGTACGTTTTATATTTATATTTATATGATCTAAGGCTCCGACATTCGCTGTCCAGAGTTGGGTGATTTATGAGTGTCAGAAAGCTATTATTGTGATTTCAAATACCAGAGGTGTACTGATTATGGTTCGCGGTTTGTCATCACCACAGTCTGGTCAACGTCTACGACCAGCATCAATTCGGGCTTTCCTCCCACATCATGCTGACGAGCCGTGATATAACTGGAACACTTCTCACAGCAGTGTTTAACTCACTCGTTCACGCACGCACGCACGCACGCACGCACGCACGCACGCACGCACGCACGCACTCACTCACTCTGTGCAGGCCGTGATATAACGGAAACGGTGGAACACTGCCCAAAGCGGCGTTTATCCAAACTCACCCATTCACTCACAATGTACAATAACTTTTAAATAGTTGAACCATTATATACGCATTCCAAATGAGGAATAGCCAATAGGGAAAAAAAGCGCCATTCAAACCGTCAAGTATAATAATGTGTACGCGTCTATACACACGACGCGTGATCAAAACATCGCATTATTACCCTGGTCAATGGATTAATATACATGCAAACTGGTTTCTCAGCTTGGGAGTATACCACCCAAGCCGCAAGTTTTGAATTCACAACCTACCGGGTACCCATATACTTACATGTTTCGCTCAACTTGTAGTTATCATTCATATCCGTTCTATTTTCACTTAAAACAGGATGCCATCGATATGGGTTGCCATTATTTTTAATGGAGTTTATCCTCGCTGTGGCAAAGTCGTAGGCTCTCTTCATGTCAGGGTCGTTGATGACTATTCCTGCAATAAAGATTCTCAAGTATAAACATGCTTATGGATGTGAAATGTTCGTAATTACACTATTTTGTTAAGTCCTTGATTTTTTATTAAGACGTTTCCTCACAGTGACGGTTTCAAGATTAGTCTCTGAATACCATTGCTGACTGAGGTCATTGGTCTAGATGGTACACGATATGGGTTAGGAAATGATCATGACGTCATTCGACGCACCAACTGACGTCAAAGATTTCTGACTCCAATATCACGTGCTGAATGTTTAATGCACTGTTGTCTATAAACAAGAAAAGGAAGAGTTATATACGGTTTCCATATTCCCTGGTTTGACTTGAGCTGCGGAAGATGTATCTGAATTATCCTCATGATTGTTTAACATCTTTGTAGTTTTGTATAGTAGTTGATTCAAAAGTAATGATCAGATTACAAAAGTAAATCTCGACCTAGGTATGCTGATCGATTATAAACGCGTATGTATATTGGAGTATACTGATGATATTGAACTACGTGCTGAACCGAAAATGGGCATTAACTGTTTGAACACCTTGACTGTGGCTGTTTGACTGAACCAGCTGCCTCATCTGCTAGCAGACCACTTACATGTCTCCTTATCTCAAAATATAAGATGCTCGATCGAATGAACTGTTACACATCTACTGAATAGGTCTTCGGCAACCCATGCTTGCTGTAAAAGGCGACTATGCTTGTCGTAAGCGGTGACAACCGGGATCTGGTGGTCAGACTCGCAGACTTGGTTGATGCATGTCATCGATCCAAATTGCGTGGAGAAGCGACATACAACTTAAATATGGTTAGTCTCTTAAAAAAATTCAGAGATCGCCATTCATCTGTTATCAACTTTTCCTGAGTGAGTTTGTTTTACTGCGCTTTGGACAATACTCCGGTTACATCACAGGGTGCCGACTTGTTGGAGGAAAGCTGGAATCGGTGCAGGTCGCAGACGTTTACAGATTAACAGTCCCAACAGTACTGAAGGTCTGGATTTGGCTGATTGCTTGAGATGTTTTCATACCAATTGCATTTGATATTGCCATGAACCTGAAGATTATTGTCTTAACTTCTTGTGTAAACATGCAGCAAATCTCAGGGTTTTACATCAGTGATACAAAGTGAAAACATATTGGAAGACTATAAATAACTCATTTGCTTATATGTTTTTATCAAAATGACGTCTACACACAAAAATTCCAAATCAATAAGCCTACTTTTCCAAAGTAAGGATAAGAATGTATGTATAAACAACTTCTTTATTACAATCAAGAGCGACGTTTCGGTGTAGGTTCTAACACCGTTATCAAGCTATATACAGAGTGTGGTTGACAAGTATATATACAAGTAGGAGGCAATGTTATACACTATGTATATCACTTGTTTGATAACGGTGTTAGAACCTCCTAATTGAAATAAAGAAGTTGTTCATCCATAAATTCTTAACCTTACTTAGTTCTCCAACTTCTAAATGCCTCTCAAAGAAGTTACTTTTCCAAAGAGCTGTATCCGGGCTTGTTTGGCAAATGCGTTTAGCGCCGGTCCAACAGACGTAATTGACAGTCTGAACTTTGTCCCGATAAACACATCACATGAGACATGCACGTGCATTCCGCTGTCATCGTGATCCGTACTTATTTTAGGTGCGCATTTGCATGAAATACGAGTGATATTGTTGTCTATCTTCTAACGCGAAATAACGTGCGCGCCTGAATGCCCCGATTGTGAAAGAAAATCAATGTTTATATTGGCACTGTAGTTATAGCAGCTTCACGGAAATAAATATAATAACAGTTTTTAGAGAATAATCGAATAAATGTCTTTGGCAAACAGACACTGCAGCGCTTTTAATTCATATCTGTCCACATAAATGTTAAATCAGCGACGATTCAATATCATTTCTGTTGTGTTCTGCGTCAGTTTTCGATCTGCACATTTTTCTGAACATTAACTAATTTCATAATATATGTGAAACTTTAAACTGTTTGCCCCGATTAAGGTATTTGTTTTGCAATCGCCACTTTATCAAAAAAGTGGTAATACCTTTGCAATAATGCTGACATGCCGTGATATACGAAAAAAACATTTACCCGGATAAAGAGCACTAAGTATTTTGTCTGCAGGTTGGCATCAGTCTTATCAATTTCTCATAAATATATTCTTGGTGGTGATGCGGTTCCTTGAATGTGATGTTCGGGTACAATTTATGTCTTTTATTGACTCGAGATCCGAGGCAGTAAACTGTTCATAGGTCAAGACGACCAAAAGTAGTTTTCTTCTGGGCGTCCATATTTTCATTCGGCCTACATTATATACAGAAAAGATTATAGAACATAATTTCACATCTCTGGATCTTTCCTATTTCCACGATAGCGTTGCTACGTAACGACAGTAGATTCACACAGTGAATTAAGACATGCCTGGGAGTCGAATAGCAACGAATATCATGAGAGGCGGACGTAAAATCCCCATGAAGCAATACCAGAGCATGCCTTTGGTAATGGTTGGTTGGTTGGTTGGTTGGTTGGTTGTTTAACGCCGCACTCAGCAATATTCCAGCTATATGACGGGGATCTGTAAATAATCGAGTCTGGACCAGACAATCCAGTGATTGATATCATGAGCATCCATCCACGCAATTGGGATCGATGACATGTATCAACCAAGTCAGCGAGCATGACCACCCGATCCCGTTAGTCGCCTTTTACGACAAGCATAGTCACCTTTTACGGCAAGCATGGGTTGCTGAAGACCTATTCTACCCCGGAATCTTCACGGGTCACTTTGGTAATGGGCCGGACAAGATGGAAGTCAGTCCCTTGGTACAGCAATGACAATATATTTCAAAAATATGAAATACACCCGTTATGAAACATATGTGTACCTTGATGTTGTGTTTATTGTTCTGGGATCGGGTGGTCAGGTTCGCTGACTTGGCTGATGCATGTCATCGTATCCCAATTGCTTGGATCGATGGAGCGTCTGGTGTAAATCACTGGAGTGTCTGGTCCAGATTCGATTATTTACAGACCGCCGTAATATAGCTGGAATATTGCTGAGTGCGGCGTGAAACAACAAACAAACAACAATAATCCTGCAATATGACGGCGGCCAACTTGACGGTACCTTCACGTACAATTAAGTTCAGAGAATAAAACGACATACCAGATATCTAGCGATATTGCAGCTGTAGTATCAGTTAATAGGGAGTTGTCTTATGGACTGCAACATCCATATTCTTTCAAGCATGTGATGAAGGTACTAGAACATGTCTCTGTACAAAAAAACGAAGCATCGCAAGAAAAACGATGTTGAATTCCCCGTCTTCATTAATACACAAGAGTCTGCTGATAGGTTTTTTTCCCCACTGTAATCCATGCAAAGTCTGTGTAATGATACGCATTGTTTTCTCCTCAGTCTTCGTAGCTAATGAGTTTTAAATTTAGATTTAAATTAATTTTAAAAAATATAATAATTACTCAGGTTTTTACCTAAACAAGTAAATGTGAGCTCGACAACTGTCCAAGATCTCAATATGTGATGTGAAAAACGTTTGCTCCTCATTTCATAAAAACAATTGTATGTCCTGAAATGTGATCGGAAACGATCCAAACACAAGACCTGGTGATACCGCAGATTGCCCGATCACGTGACACAAAAGTAGTCCATCGTGCAGGCAGCTGTCTCCCTACTCAGCAAATGGCTGCGCATGATTACAACAATTGGTGTGTTTTGACTCATATTTCTATTTTTTTGTTAACAAAAATTGTCTTTTCAACCTTCAGCTTTGACTTTGGCGCCGTGTTGGTGTCTCGCATCAAAGTGTTCGCAGCTTCAAACTTCCCCAAACTACCCTTGAATATATTGGTTTCATTGTTTTGCTGGGATTTGATTGTATAGTTGTCTGTCTCATCATGATTAAACAAGGGGAAAGGATTGAATGTCTCTTTTGAAATAATGCCTTTGGACATGTTGAAATGTTTCGAAATGTGCAGTTATGGTTTGGTTTTCCAAGTCTATCATAAGTAAATCAATGTAAGATTAACTGCATGAGACGAGACAAGATGTACGAATATATATAATAATTTCAAGTACATGTGATACCTAAACTGTACTTGAAGGAAACTGCGAAGTATCTAAACAGTGTCTATTTGAAATTAGCTTGTGTGGCATTAAAAATAGGCATTATGAAGAGGTAGAACTATCGTCAGTGAATGATTTATATTGTACGCCGTATTTGCAGTATTCAAGTCATACCTCATCGGAGAATCTAACCCTGTCCTCCGGGCGATTTCGGGTGACTTCGGGTGACTCCGCGCTTTAACAACTACGCGTTATCTCCGCTCCTGAACTATATCTAGTATACTAACATATTCTTTATATCGTAATAGAGGTGGGGAGAAATGGGGTTTAACGTCACGTTCAAGATAATTTAACTTATGCAATGACGTACATATGACTGCTTGTACGTGTCCGGGCTGTTTAACATAGATATTCTACTCAGACAGTATACGGACTCCGAGTGACTGGTCTTTGTTGTATCCCCATATGCCAGGAAGGGTAACAACAAGAACAAGTTATTTTGCACGACGCTCAATCCACTACACCACACGTCATAACAAAACTTTAATGAGGGCATTCAACAATTCGTATGTCGAATCATAAAGGACAAAAACATCCAGGGCTACTATAGAAAAACGAACACGTGTTGAGAAGGCACGGTACAAGTGATTCATATAAATTCGCTCTAATGTGAGCAAAAAAATCACAATAAACACTTTTATGCTCATAGGTTACGCAGTATGAATACCTTTCGCTCATTTTGTTCTAATATGAAAGTGAGTGGGTGTCTTCTCTTCAAACAATGAAAATATTACCACGGTTAGTTTAATTGCTGATCCTTGACAAAAAGCCCGATTTTCTGAAAATTGAATAGTTCATCAAATCTACTACAAACTCGTAAATGTTTATTCGGTTTTATATCCCCATCTTTTATAATTCATGCGTTTCCTTATATTGTCAGTTTAGTGCTAGACAGGAATAAAGATATTGATCCAGCGCATTGACTGCTGAAGAAGAAATGGTCATAAAAACTGTGATATTTCTTCACATTCTTTGGGCAGACACCGGAATGAAATAAAATCCAAATTACCGGTATCATTCTTTGTGTGAGAGTGATTCTACGATCCTCTAGTCGTTATAACGCAGGGCAATTTACAATTCACTGAACACTGAAATTAAATTCCGCGAAGTCCCGTTATCTTTGCCAAAGATTAACCCAAACTAAATTCCCTCCGCAAAGAATAATTAGTTTCTAGGCTCAGTTATCGCCTAGTCTCGCCTCTCAAGGGACTTATCGATTAGTTCCTCCATCACGATTTTGCATGATATATTGGGCTTGGTGAAGCCAGTTGAAGCGCTTGTCGGAACCGAAAAGCTAGATTTCTTTAGAAAATAAATACAGACGGTGTTTACAAACGCATAGGTGTTGACACATGATATAGAATATAAACATGGTTTTAAGACATTGAATAAGGTTGGACACATATCAAACTTCCAAATTTCGATTTACAGTGGATGTTGAATCCGTTTTCACATTTCAATTGCCCTCGATTCGTATTTGCATTGCCATTTTTCATCTACAGTACATGCAGGTTCTTGGAACCGGTGATATGACGTCTGCCACGTGATGTCCATTTCTGATTTAATATTATCGTCCAAATGTCAGGACCGCCTCCGTGGTCTAGTGGTAGAGCGTTCGAGCCCCGGCCGCGTCATACCAAAAGACGTTAAAAGATGGTACTTGTTGTTACCCTGTCTGGCGCTCGGTATTAAGGGGCTAAAACAAGGACTGGTCGGCTCGGAGTCAGTATACTGTGTCTGAGTGGGGTATTCATGTTAACTTGAGGCATGGTATCTCAGTGGGCTAGCTCTATAAATCGGCATCAATTCGGACTAGTACAAGCAGCCACACATACACACACGTGAACGCACGTCGCTGTATAAGTGCAATAATCTTGGACGCGACGTTAAACCCCATTTCACGTAACATCACCTCCAAATGCCAGAGTATCGTTCCTACCTGGAAGATGTTCAGTTGGTCATTTGGATTTAACAGATGCAATTTGTCTGATGGCAGCTGTAGGGGATAGTCAGACCTATACAGTGGCATTAGGAGATTGATTCTAAACTACCAATCACCAAAACATCTCCAGGCCAAAGTCTTATATCGCGGTGTCCGCTTGTTTCATTACTGAAAGCTAACATGTAGTCTATTGTTGATCGAGCAAGGATATAGAATGTCAGATGTTAGACGAAACATCCTGTGAGATTAATACAGGCACTATATAATGATTAAAACTGATTGCATATACTAGGTTATTCATTCTGAAGCTGTGGAATATTATCAAGTAAAAAACATCGTCTCATGGTCCTTGTGAGACTCAAGTACACACAAGGAACAAGGATCTTGAAAGCAACATTTTAAATAAAATAATTATTGAAATTTATAAAGTCTTTGAAAGGCATTTAGAAGGGATACACATATGAAAGAGAATTTATGGATGTCAACTTCTATATTATGATGAACACAACGTTTCGGAGTATCACCCTATGAAGCAGACTCCGAAACGTTGTGTTCCTCAAAATAAAGCAGTTGACATCTTTAAATTCTCTCCCTGAAATTCATAAAGTCTGGTTTCAATTGGTGTTACTGATTTCAATTTATAACTTTACTCTGAGACTGTTGGACGGTTATCAAGAATAAGACTTTATTGCTTCATATTCTTCGTAAAACTTAATGTATATAACATGAGGAATCAACTACTCCAATTTATATAATTTATTTAAATATATTACATACATGTATGCTTTAAAAACACAAATTATGCTTTGTTTCTTTCCACTGAAATATTGTAACAATTATTCATCTCAAATACCATCGACAATAAATGATTTCCTCGTGATTTGTTGTAAAGCAATGAAAGTACAAGTGCTTGAATGATATTTAACGCCGCATTACCCATACGAACATCCAGAATAAGAACACACATGGCGTAACGTTCCACATGTAGCCGATCACCTGGAAATATACTTAAACCAGAAACAGAAAGAGTAAAAGATATTGATTAAAAAAAGGAAAAGAATTGGAACAACCCCTTTGAAACATAAAATCAATACAATAATCAACACACTCTTTGCCCAGCTTGACGGGAGATGCAAACAAAGCAAGAAATCAAATTAGCTGCATCAATATATTCCTGCTAAAATCAAACACGCTGTGTGATAAAGTTATGCCAGAGAACTTAATTCCCAGGAAGCAAAGCTCTGATCATGACAAATGGACGACAAGCTCGAGTGCTGTGACCGGTCATGGCGAGGATATGCAGATGATTCATGATGTATAGACCCAAAGCTCCCCTCGGCTTCAGAAGAGGAACACATGGCTCCCCCAAACATGTTATTAGTTTTAGAGACTCAGAAGTAATGCAAAGATATGTAATTGAGTTACTCATTAGTATTCCATTACACTGACATCTGGGTTGATGGTTCCCAGGCTGCCTGTGTGCTGCCATAATGTTCAAGGTTTCAACATTATGGTCGAATTTTGACCTGGAATGTGTTTGTATCGCTGGAGAGTATTACTGCATTATTGCTTCATTTTCAGAACGATTTAACACACATGGCTAATCACACATGTCGAGATGTTCCTGTCAACTGAAACAGCTTTAATTAATTTACTAATATAATCATTTGACAAACAAGGGTCTTATTGCATTCCCTTAACTGAGACCAGGTTACAAACTTCCAAGACGTTCTGAGGGAAAACATCCTTCAAAGCATAACTTATCCTTAGTCCCAAAAGATCTCATCTAGTTTTTCTAATTAAGTTTCGAGGAGACTTTCACAGCATTCCAACATCAAATTAAAATGCCGGCTGCACATCTGAGTAAGAAGTCGACGAAATGAATCTCGGATACGGAATAAAAATCTAATTAGTTTCTACTAAAAGACCATAAAATTCCAAAGGTCCTATTCCACCCACTCTCCGAGGAAGAAGAACGTCTAGTGCAGGCAATAAACTCCCGTAGGACTCAGCATCCCCCAACAGCCATCCCTGCACACAAATAGCCAACCGTCTTCCCTCCCCTCATATTATCGATCTCCCAGGCTCTCATAATTGGTGTAAATAGTCAGATCAATACCTCCTATAGGTGATCATTACGACTTCTAAATCCCAACACAGGCACAGATACGCGATCGCCAGTAAGGAGATGTTAGCCATTGTTAAATACAAACATGCAAATTTTGACTGAGCGCTAACAAGCAGCGTGCCCATGAGGGCCTGTCCTTGTGTGGCGGTGGTAATCCACTCGATATTCTTGACGGTAGTGAAGAAGCGAGCTTGGGGTCAGTGTGTCTTTATCTAACAAGAATGCCTTCGCAGGGGAATGGTGGTTGATGTGGCACCCGCGCACTAAAGGGAGACATTGACGCATAAAGGAGAAAAATATCCAGCAATAATACTGCTGGATTATTAGATTTCTTGATTGTCATGAATATAGAATAGAACCGCCATTTGAGGTCAGATCCCACCAAATGAATTCGGTTCCACAAAGCGCTTTAATGTTTCTCTGTGTAAATCATAGTGCCATTTTTATCAATTATTTTTTGCCTTTGTATATTTTTATACTACAATAACAATAACACAAATGTTATATTTGGAGGCCATACTATGTATTAGAAATATTTTAGACTTATTTTAGACTTAGCTATTATCTTCTTTTCAAGTATTGATGGCTAATCTAGATGAAAACTAGTATTCACGGCATTGTATTGGGCGATGTTCTTAAGACAAGATGCATTTGAAAAGAAAAACACACCCAACCAGTGACTAGGCTATACAATTTAATGTCGTCACACCAGAATAATTACAATGACATCAATGAATCTTCTTTTTATTAATTTCAAGCGTTACCTCACATTAAACATAGTTTGCAGGCGGGACTTCGGATAGTCCAGGTACATGTATTTGTGATTCAGGTTCCATGGTCATCTAAGGTTACGTCACTTCCATAATAGGATGCATACATACGAAATATGTACATTGCTTATTATACTCTTTTTTTCCCAGTATCATACGGATATCTATTTTAAAAATACATCTTCCTTGGGATTTCTTATGTAATCTGTTCTAAACTTATGACGGCATTACACTTACTTACTATGCACTTATTTTAAGTTGTGTGTGGATTAAAAGCATGCTATGAAATTTAAATACAAAATACCTATAAAGTAAGAAATCGTAAACAGAATATCGTCACCGTGACATATTCCTGGGTAAGTTGGTTTGGCATATTCGTACATATATGATAACAATTTCTTTGAGTGACGTTAAATAAGAATTATTGATAATCTATGTTGTTATGTTTGTTTTATACATACTAAAGTAACCCATGCGAATTCTGCACTCCCATATCATACATACATCTCGCCATGTTTCTTATTGCATTAAAGCGAGACAATGTCACTGCGACAGTCACACATGCTAATATTATATCATATTATGACCTTTTTACTTCGGGTTATCGAAAATATAATTGTCAATGTTGGCACTGGCGTCAAAAACCAAATACGGTTCATATATAGCAACGTTCATTCTAAGGTCATGTTTGTGAAGCAGAGTTTCTGTGCGTGTATTAAAATACACGCAAAGAAACACTTCAAGAGAAAAATACGTGTTATGTTACGTACTGTTACGCAATTTCTTTGAAGTTTATATTCGAGTTCCAATAAGCGTACGTTCTAAAACAAATATTAACTAAACGAGTAGGTGCTTCAGTAAAAGGACACTGGCGTCTTCAGGCTGATCTTTAATGTGATCCGCGGATTCACAGTCAGGGTCATGTGTGATTGCAGAAAGTACAGCAATTTCACAGTCAAATTAGATACAAATCCTATCAGATTGTAGAAGATTGAAGTCAACTCATTTCGCCATCCTAAGAAAAGGTTCAACATTTAACCTTCCAACTTCAAGAGCAGCTCTTTTTACATCAAAGTGAAGCATGTCTTTGAATTAGGTTTTACAAGTTTGATTCTACACTGTAGATTACAAGTTTGATGTAACATTTGAAGTAGTTTGTGTCAATTCCACTTGTATCCTTGAACATGGGCACTGACGTTGCTGAACTGGAATTGCTTTCTGTTTTTATGCAAATATTTTGATACATTGATTTAGGTTTCACTGTTTTCTTTTCTCTGTTTGGTGGCTCGTAAGGTGTTGACTAGTTCTGGGGCTGCCAAAACTTGAACACAAAACTATCCAGGTATTTGACATGCATATATGTACATTGCAGAGGCGCATTCCAAAAGGAATAAAAACTGATGTTATTTAATTAGAAGCATATAAAACATATTATTGCGCAAAGGAACTGCTACGGGCATATTTATCCATCAACACCCATATACATGAAGATGCTACACACAGTAATTTTTCTTTTTGCGACAAACTCAATTACAGCGTGAACATATATCACATTGTTACTTTCTGTGGAGGCGTTTAAGTATTTTGTAATGTGTTCTGACGGCACTTGAGCTGAATTCTATCTGTATGCAGTCGCCTGTAGAAACCCTGCATTTTATTGTCACAAAGTTTTGATGAGATATACCTTAGTCACTGACGTTTTCACTTTGTCATTCCTCACCCATTGCGGCAGATTACAGTGTTAACGGTAGACTATTAACAATGTGGTGCCTTCCTTGAGCAAGGGCTTGGTCGTAAGGCCTCTCTTACATTAAACAGGACTATGTCTGACATACGCATCTACTGTGCTATCAACATCTACTCGGATGCCTTCGGAAGTGAACGTTTTCACCACTGTTCATCATGGTCCAACATATTCAATGACGTTTTTTAAGACCATTTGTACAAAGCAAGAGCTTACCGCAGTTCTAATGTGGTTTCAATGTTTCATGTTTTTAATTTAAAATTGTATATTGAATATGTAAGTGTTCATAAAATATTATCCAAGATTCATTTCAAATTTGACAGTAGAAGATCTGATTGAAACTGCGTTTCAGAGCGCATAAAACAATATTTTCAAAACATACGTTAGCATTTGCAGATGTTCCCTCAAGTTACAGTGTAAATTATAGGTACATTAGACAAGCTACAACTAACGATACCCTGTTGGAGACACGGCAACTCCAACTGATCTCACTCACAGTACATGTAAGAGTAAGGCCACCCTACCTGAGAACGAAAATGAAACGAGGCTTAGGTCTTGGGTTGCAATCAGTATTAAGTGTTGTCGTGTATGTTGTATGTATGCCTATATGTATAACAGTCACATATTATAACGAAGTATAGTCTACAACAAAGGCACTAGTTTATTCTGCTCTCCAAACAGTGACGTTTGAGTTCTTGGTATCCAGTGTCAGTGTCAGTGTCAGTAACAGATCAGTTACCGAAGAATAGCGTGAAGAAGGCAGGTGTTTGGTAAATGGATGGACATGCATATGTCAGTAGCACCTGCTATTAGTCGTGTAGGTGCACCTGTAACTGTTTCTCCACATGTCCTGATAATTCAAATTGCAAAAACCATTCAATAACATGGACATGTATATCTCATATACAATTCTTACATCTGTAATTTGTAAAGACAGTTTCCATGTCGCGTTTTTATTCATGGAATACACATATTGAACATCCTTATTTAGTATTCACTGTACATGTTTATGCTTGATACCAAAGTGTACATTGTTTTTTTAAGTAACCCTCTAAAAACATGACGGTTGAAGTTTTTGAACGTTAATATTGCGCTAATAATTAGTTAAAGTGCAACATGGATACAATTACTATATATTTATATATGAAATAAAAAACGAACGGAGGATTCAAGGCACATGTAAAAGCTTTTATCTGTGAGAAATCGATAATCTGTTAAGCATCTGATATCCTCAGAAGTCATGAAGTCATACTGGAGTTATCTCCCTTCTTCCATTAAATGTTTTGACTTCCACACAAACACTATTTAAATTTTGTCTTAAGAAATATTATTGCATTCAGAAATATAAAATTAATATTCGACCGTTTTGGGGTATCATATGTCTGTTATTGTCCGTTGGAATTATCTAATTGAGAGAATTATGCATTTTAAATAAATCATTATAAACTTACATGTACACCCGCGTAGGTTGATAATATAACATATTTCTTCGTTGATGCTAAAATGCAAAAGTATATATCCCTTGTTTGGAAGCGTCGACGAGGACCATTACTTTTTGTGTAATAGCATGCAAACATTGAACTATATACATGTACCTTATACTAACGTTAAACATTTATCACACCCTTATTTACAAATATTATCTAAAATAGGATACTCAATTATTTAACAGTTATGATGTAACGTTATGGTTTCAACGAAATGACCATCATCTTTGCTTTGTGACAGTGAAAGAGGTGTTCTTTCACAAACAAGCACAGAAAGAGTTCCCCAAAACAAGATTTGAAACTAAAAAAGAAGACATTACAGACTGCAGTAACTCGAAATCACAGCATTAATTCCATCACAACGATTAAATGATTCCTAGGATTTACACGAATATGGGGACAAACTTTTAATGGTGCTATTAAATAACAATTTCCCCATCGGAAAATAGAACCATCATTAAATTAGAACCAAGAAAACACATGAATTAGATTACTTATTGACTCACCCACAGGCAGCTGATATTTCGCCCAAGCTCCCGCAAGAAAAATCCACAGAATTGAAAATGAAAACATTTTGTCAAAGTCTGAACTGGAGGCCTATGGAAGCGCTGCCAATATGGCGGCGTAGCCAACAGTGAGACGAGAAGAGAGTTTGCGAGAGTCTATCGGTACGCTCTGATCAAATCCTCAGGATTTCAAGGCTTTAGATCGCGCGATCACCCGAGGACCTCCGATGCTGTCATCTTTCTTTGTTTTTGGTCGTCCATGGACAGAAGAAGGGCGCGATTTTATTCAGAATCCAACTTTTGAAGAGACATTTTGCCTCAGCATAAGCACAAAGGCTTTTCAGATACAGACCTAGCCATCAGTTGGCAAATTATCCGCGGAGAGTATGCGATGCACAAATAATCAATTTAGTCCAAGAGTGCTCCATCCAGCCACCAACATTCTCCATTATGGCAAAGAGGAACGCATGACACGTTGGAAAGCAAATTGGATCTCCCTCGCCAGTCTCTCAGGCCCGACTCCCGTACGAACCGTTAACTATAAAATATTAATGTGGTTTTTAGACAATTCTTGTGATCGGGAGTCCGCGAGGTGTGGAAATGATGAAATGGAAACCATGGATTCCTGAACCAAATGCCATAAAGTTCTGCCTGTTTGACAACTTTCTTTCCTCTAAGGCATTCATACCCCGTGAAGCGTAAAAACTAAACATCTGACAGGTTGAGTGACGACAAACGTTTTCTAAAACGCAATTGTCATTTGGGGATGACTTGGACAAACAACTTACTTTCATTAAAATGCATCACAGCCCTCTTGGGTTCTTGTAGGTTCGTTCTTCCTCATTTCCCTACGATAATAAAGCGTTCATATGTTAACAAATAGCATAATACATTCAGCATAAATGTGTAGGACAATGACTTTAACACGACATTACGCTGAGGTATAATTGCACTGAATTCCTTTCCTACCGCAGTCTAAATAATGCTGACGTCGTAGGGTCAGTGATTCCATGTATCCAGGAATCTACTTTTTCTCTCTGTGGTGTTATTTGAAAAAATGTATTACGGATTATATCTTAGTTCATATTTTGTATATGTGTTTGCTACATACCTTCTGGATAGTAAATACAAAGGTTAATTTCGTTATACGGTAGCTCACTAAACGTGTTCATGACATGACATTACTTAAAGCATTTGATATATTCAGGTGAATGAAGAATATGTGTTTATATTTTTTATGTATCTTTTAAATATACTACATGATAAATTAACACATACAAAATGAATTTATTTCTAAATTGGTACTTTTGGTATACCAATATCACAGAATTTGTTAAACGTTTTATCAAACACAGGGGGAATAATAAATAGAATTGGGTGGGTGTTTGGGGTTTAATGCCACTTTGATCAGTATTGCATTTACATCGTGGGATACTAGGTTAATCTGACAGGGAAGCCGAGGTGATGATTGACTTAGATGTTTACAGCTCAACACACTCAGGAACAGATTTATTAACAGCGATGGTTCATAATATAGTCTGTAAAATGTGATAAACGTTGGGACGCATTTCTATAACCTGAATAAAAAGAAAGCAATATTCATACGAGCATGTGTTATCATATGGATGTGATGTGAAGCTAGTGCAAAGCTCAAACATAATAATGATATTTATAAATGTAATGAAACATTTACCACTTTGATGATGGGCGGTCGGGTAGCCTAGTGGTTAAAGCAATCGCTCGTCACGCAGAAGACACCGCCTCGATTTCCGAAATAGGTAGAATGTGTGATGCCCATTTCTGGTGTTCCCCGCCGTGAAATTGCTGGAATATTGCTAAAAGCGGAGTCAAACCAAACTCACTCACCCCCTTTGATGAAATCAAGAGCGAATCTGCATTCACACACAAATAGTACTGAATCACAGATGCATTATGATTGTCATCACAAACAATTAGTACTGGATCACAGATGCATTGTGTTTGCCATCACGCACAATTAGTACTGGATCACAGATGCATTGTGTTTGCCATCACGCACAGTTAGGACTGGATGTCATCTGCATTATGGTTGCCATGACACACATTGAGCACTGCATGGCAGAAAGTTGATGCGTATTGGATGACATCGCGCACTATAAATAACAGATGTAAGAGGCACATTGTCGGTCATAATCACGTGTTCAAGAATAGATGCAATTATTATACGTTTGCCATCAAGGCCATCACTATGACTTCTCCCAGGAAGCGCTGCCTAGTCAAACCCATCCTTCTGCATTACCCAGGTTGTCAGAAGGGCTGTATTCCTGGCGGTAATCCCGGGTACTCTCCCAATGTCAGTCAACAGATTTGTAGGTAACAAACCTAAGGCACCGGGAACAAAGGGGAGTCCGGCAACTTAGTACTTGGGATGCAAGCGTATTTGCCATGTTTTCCCGGATGATTGTCAATCACATCAGTGGATCGGTCTTAGGCCGTGTACGGGCCTATTCCAAAGAAATTTGTATCCATCATTTTCAATGACGCCCTCTACATATTCCGGGATGGACCGCTGTGTCAAAACCATAAGCAAGGCGAAGACGGTGATAAGATCCTGCCTTTGTGCCAAAGCTGGGCATCCACTTACAATGTGTTGGACAGTCTCATTAAATTCATTACATAATCTACATTTCATATTCACATTTTGATGCAAAATCACACATTGACGGTTTCGACTTGGAAGTGACTGGTCCTGATGAGCAGCAAACATAAAGCCTTCTGTGTCACTTTTCAGGCCAGACGACTTCATCCAAGCGAAGGACTCTGCAGGATTGCTGATCTTCTCCACACACTGCACATAAACTCGATGCAGTGGTCGTTCAGAAAGCCTATCCTTTAAAAACTGAGTCTGGGCCGATTTCATATGGCACTTCGCTTGGTTGACACTCATTTCTGTACCGTCCAGCGGTACAGAACAATCAACAAAATCAACACCGACATAATTATTATTATAATTATTATTATTATCATAATTGTTATTGATTATTATTATTATTATTATTATTATTATTATTATTATTATTAATTCAACTCTGCCTTCTGCAGATATAAGCGTGCCAGAGAAGACCTAACTTTGGGGTAAATAAAAATTATGTAGCTCAGCTTCTGACTGTTCAGTTTTAATTTCATACCAGTTTAACTACGGTTAAGGATGTCTGAGTTAATATAGCCCCTATCTGCTCCTGAAATTCGTCAGCTTCCTCACAGCCGGAAATGACGATAAATAGTGTTTCAATGTCACCATAATTTGTGATCGTGCAGGGCGAATGATGCCTTTTTTAATTTGCAATGATGGATTGTGGTTCACATTTAATCGTAGTGATTTCAGTGTCACGTGGTGCAGGGCATGTGCTCCTGAACGAAATTTTCAGACGCTCACATGTTATTTAAACTAGACAAATTCTTCATCCTTTTCTCAACCGTAATGCACCAAAGTCTAAATTGCCACAATTCCATTTCTCCTGTACATGTGAAATCGATGTGCTGAAGATGAGTCTCAGAGTCATTTCTTCTGCACATTTTCCAACCATTCCCAGGGCATACCGGTAATGGTGATGGAACATTTTAACAGAACGCTTTGCGTCATTCCTTACTGGAACTTTGCTACCCATGCAACTTGCAAATGAATGCTGCTGTTCACCAAGTGCCAAGCATTTTAACATTAATCAGACAGGAGTACACAGAAGCGTGATAATGAAATGCCCTAGCCATGTGGGAAGTCCGACCAAGTATACAGATCCTGGTGACAAAAGCTGATTGCTGTCGCCCCCAGTGGTAAGAAAATTGAAAGTCGTCCTTTGGGTATTCTTTTTGGCATCTCTCTTATGTCGTAGGAACCATGTCAACATAGAGAGGAGTAAAGAGGGAACAAAACACCTTTATAGAACGATTATACAGGACTATAGTTTCACTGATCACCAAAACAATTCACAATTTACCCACATATTAAGAAAATGGGGGTAAATATTATGTTTGACGCCACACTATCCATCTATTGCGTGTAAGATATGAGTACACCTACGGCGTTGACATTTTCAATCAACCTCCAGATATTGCCCTTCATATAAAGAAATGACAACGTGTCAACGCGGACTCCAAGGCACTCTTGTACTGGAGACAGTGTCTTACTACAACGTTGTGCAATTATTTCGCTTCAGATTTTTCAATGATCTGTACTTACGTTACACGGTCTCGTCTATCTAACCCTATTACGAAGTGACAGTTTTTTTCTTTACGTTTGACAGGTAGAGAGAGCCAATCAATACACATGACCTGAAGCTACTTTCTCTATGGAAGTCAGTAAATTTGTAATAACCCAGTAACGCATCCATTATGTTCATTTTTCCTCCAGCAAATGCCGAGTGTGCTTGCATGCTGTCACCAATAGACTGTACATTTTGCTTTCTACAAAGGTGAAGGAATTTATATCTTTGAAAGAAACATGAGTGAGGGTTGAAGCTTTGTTTTACAATTGCATGATTGTGTTATCAATACGATAAACTAATAAGATAAACTTGGTATAACGATTCAATACATATACCATTGAAGTTACCTTAATAACCTTAATAAACTTAATCGATGCTATGACCTTTTGCTCAATAAACTATTGCCTAGCGCCTCCAATAAGTGTTGATAATGGCCACTATATGTGTGTATGTGTGTACGTGCGTTTGTGTGTGTGTGTGTGTGTGTGTGTGTGTGTGTGTGTGTGTGTGTGTGTGTGTGTGTGTGTGTGTGTGTGTGTGTGTGTGTGTGTGTGTGTGTGTTTCTGTCAACAAATATGGCTACAAATCATTTGTTCACATCATAAATTGGGCATTGCCCTGCCATTGTCTTAATACGCGGTCCTTTACCATATTTTAGGGAGTGATACTTCGCTTTACGTAGCTGTTGTTTTAAAGATGATATTACATGATCAAGTTACTACTACCCTCGTGTGTTTTCGCACAGCTAATATCTATTATTAGGAATAAAATATGTACGTGTGTACTATGTAGTCCTCAGCGACCTGTAAATCGTCAAACCGGGTGTAGATAGCTGCAGTGAAAAAGCAAATGGCTGCATGTGATGAGATCAATACCGCCCGGGTACGATTACACACGACCTGTAAAGATCCGGGGTGGAATAGGTCTTCAGCAACCCATGCTTGCCGTAAAAGGCGACTATGCTTGTCGTAAGAGGCGACTAACGGGATCGGGTGGTCAGGCTCGCTGACTTGGTTGATACATGTCATCGTATCCCAATTGCGTGGATCGATGCTCATGATGTCAATTACTGGATTGTCTGGTCCAGATTCGATTATTTTACAGACCATGTCATATAACTGGAATATTGTCGTGTAAACAACAAACAAACAATCGATTACACACCTTTCTCTGATCGATCATCACACATTAGTATGAAACTGTTTAAGATGGTACTTTTGTTTGCAATGAGAATACGTTAATTGTTTTTGCAATGAGAACACGTTTATTTGCATCCATCTGTATTATGAATAAATGTATATCATAAAGTTTATTCCTAATACAGCATATTAACCATCCACAAACACACAAGAGTGGTAACCTCTGTATCGTATTCGTCACGATATGGCTGAAATATTGCCGATGTGACGTAAAGCATTAACTCACTCACTCACTCTTTATCGTATAATGTCATTCTTAATTTCTAACGTCGATAAACTTATTTTTATCTCTCACAAACGGCACCTAAAATTGCAAGTTTTCCTGGTAGGTGCGGATATGTATTAAGTCAGAAGAGAAGGGATTAGTCAGTCGGACAATGATAATCGTCAATTGTCAACTGAAACCTGTTATTTTTAAAAAACATACGTACAGGCAAAACACCAATTTTTCAAGGATACATAGGTAGCTACAGTTTATCCCGCGTGTGTATTTTAGGATGGTAAATAGCCTCTGTTGATATAAACTTTGTATTACGCGAGCCTGGGCTAGCTAAATACAAAATGTTTATTCGTAATACAACATATTTAATATCCCCAAACACACAAGTGTCACACAAGTGTGATAACCTGTATTTTTTATCTTTGATATATGCATCACGCAGATTTTCAGATACATTGTCTCGATGAGACAGGCTAATTGTTGACGTTGTATTCGAACCTACAATATGTATCCAGCACTTGACTTCATATAAATAATGTTGGGAGAATTTAACAGAATAATTATAACCTATTGAATATGTTTAGTCGTTACACATACCTCCACGGCTAAAGTTATAAGCATAATGTTACCATATGAACATGCCGGTTATAAAAATCAAGGTCTACAGTTACATTTATCGGTGCCCCCGACGGATAATCAAAGGCTAGAAATTCCACACGAATTGAGAAAGGATCCCAGAACAAAAAAGTGATCCTAAAAAATCTATAACACAAAAAATAGCATTACGTTAAACTACAAAAAATATGTTTTTCTAAAACAGCAATACAATTACATTAAATCTAATTTTCTAGCAGTTCCCGCAAACGTGAAAATCGTGTAGCTTTCACATTGTCAGATACGCCAATGACTTCGGCCCTGTTTATTGAATTAAACAATGTGGCAATCTGCATGCACTGGCATTACGGCGGCTTGGCTCGACGTACACGACCTCTTTGATCTTCTTTTGGAACCTTCGATCATGGTGTTTAGTGCATGTAATATCGCAGGCGCCATAAGGATGGCCGTTCTCTTCAATGCATTGATTTACACTTCTGTCGGTATTATCTGAATTGTGACTGTATGATTCGGTTGACGTGGAGATATCTAATTGAATTACGTTACAATTACATGATAAATATTATCATTGTGGTTGAGCTTTGCACCAACTTCTACCTGCTTAATGAGTATGTAGGCAAAAGTTCAAAAGTACGCTTGGAACAGTTCCTGAATTCAATTGCATGTCTATTTGAATTATTGATAATTCAAGGGAACTCTACCCTAAATGGAAACACATGTTCGTGTGAATATGGCTTCCATTTTTACACATGTTTCATGTTATCATTTTAATGAAATTAGTCTATTTTGTTATAAAATATTACTGATTATTATCTATCATTTTTAATGAATCTATTCTTAAATGAATTACACTGTTAGCGTCACTTCCGGCTTCCCTCCCACATCAACCGAATATGCAACGACTCATAATATAGACTCAAATACACTCACTCGCCACGTGTAGCGGTGACTTCAAACCCCTTGATTTTGTCATTAGGAATCTTGACGAAACCGTCTTCATGAAACCACCGTTCTTCACTATTTTATGGGAAATAATCTCCTACACATATAATGTGCTCCATTATCAATGCCAATGCTATGTAATGCAGAACACTTTGCAGACGCACAACGTATGGACTCGCGTTAGCAATATCCCCGATAAGTACAGTTGAAGTACCGGTAATAACCATGCCCGATTGTGACCTTCATCACTACATGAATTTCCCAAAACCATCCGCACCAATTGATTCCCCATAGCAGTTCTCCACAACACAAGGACAGTAATGACTATGAATGGGAACTATAATCAATTTATATACAACATTCTATATATTGTTGACATTCTTGCCAGCTCAGACAGTATTATGATTTATTAGATCAAAATGGATATCATCTCATTATCTCCATTTATTTTCCTCCAGCGGGTGAATAGACATTAAATCACCACGATTCATGTGGGGATATTTTGACTAGCGTTAATGTTCTAATTACTATTTCTGCCCCTGAGCTACGTTTGGATGAGAATACTTGTAACATTAGTCAACGTCAGTGTAGAGACAACCGTCCACTTTCTGTCACTTTACAAATCATTGTTAGCTATGTTGAGGTCATACGTTGATCTCAAAAGGCACTTGTACTTGTGGCATTTTTTCGTTGTCTCCATGTATTAAGTGACGACGACAAAGTGATTGAGTGACGTTATTCCTCCATTCTGCTGTACAGCACGCTTAAACACGACGGCACACGTCAGGATTCTCACTAAAACGGGACTTGCCTCCAGTGGGACAGTGCACCTTGCCTCCAGTGGGACAGTGCACCTTGCCCCCAGTGGGACACTGCACCTTGCCTCCAGTGGGACAGTGCACAGGTATATTTGAAACTACGCACATTGAACATGCATGTCAACCTGGTTAATGAAAAGTTAACCACTAACCAATTCAATACCACAACAACCAACACCAATGAATGTGTAATGAATTTTCACTATAGATCATCTACCGCTGCGATAACGACCTAACTGACTGTTATATATGAATATATACAACATTACATAAACTTGTGGTCATGTTGTGCTCCTTAACACAACTAACCACAACCACTGCGATACATACGGGGGCACTTTTATAACTTCAAGTACATGCATCTGACATAATACTTGTAGACATCGGAGGTATAGATGATTCATCGCCGTAGACGCTGCAATTCGCAGAACATTATTCATGAGTTTGAATTCCACGATTCGTCTTGATTATGATCCCTGGCAGCATCATACCTCGTGATAAACGTCTAAGACCTTCACATAAGGCTTTCCTCGCACACAAAGCTTTTACGCCGTGATATAACTGAAATACTGTTCAATGCGGCGATACATCCTACTCCCTCACTCACTCTGCTGTAGCAGAACAATTTGCAAGATAAATATGAAGGCAAGGTAATGAAGGGAATATTCAACTTACCACACAATAGGCAAATATACATGGTTCTTTGTAAACTAATGTTTAAAGTGGCGTTCAGCATAAATCACTACCTCATGGTGATATATACATGTCCTTCTTATTTCCCCCAAACCACTACGATATAAACGACCTATTTTGTTCCACTTCAATCAATAATTCATCCTTACATTGGACTTAAAATGCATACATATCACGGAACGAGTGATCTGTTATCTTATTATAGACGTCACTGTTGCTGCATCTACTCCCAAGGCATTTAAACGATAGCCAATGTGCATGTAATGGCAAGCCAGTTGATCGGTATCTTCTCCCCTACAATATTCCATTCTACCAAACAAGTAGAAGATAGGCAACTAGAACTTGAAAAAATCGAATTACTTGTATGCAGAAAATCAATATAAGAATTCAAAAGAAAACTTTTACTGGAACCTGTCTGACCTCAAAATCTGGCAAGTTGGAAATGGATTGTTGGTTTTCTGTTGGACGGACGTGGCGTGCCGTACCAATCTTAGCAGCGCTACCGGTCTATTACAAATGACAACAGTATATTTTTGGTCAGAATTCGTCTTTAACTAAGGCATAAGCAGTTGTCATGTCCGATAACACGGAGGTTTTGACAAAGGGGCAATTTCCTGTCTAACTGGCACACTTCGACACGCCTATGTGTCTCTGTGATGCATGTTCCATTATACAAATGAAAATTTGATATGAAATGCATAACTGGATGTGTTTCAAGCTATTATTTATAATCGAAATCCGTTCAGATAATAATATAGCATTCATCTGAAACGCCAAATGGCACAACGTAGATTTATGGTTATTGTTTAGTTTGAAATAGTCTTTTTCATTTGGTATATATGAGTAAAATGAAGGTTGGGAATTGGATTTTACAGTTGGTGAGATAGATAACATGATCATGACACGTTCCTTTGTTATCTATTTTTCATTTATTTAAATGTTGTTGTTTTTAATATTGATTTTGTGTGTTGCCTGTATTTGCTCAATTGTTAATTGTTGTTTTGTTGTTTGTTTTTTGTTTCTTTTGATTTGTTTTTTGTTATTTCATTGTATTTTCCGTTGAGGGTGGGGGATAGGAGTTTAATATACAGCGGTTTTTTTATCACTTTTTATAAGCAAAACTTCACATTTTTCGAGTTAATACTGGAGCTTGTTCTTTTCTCTTCCCAGTTCACCAAAATGTCTTACGACGCCTTACAACATTAAACCAATATGTCCTCAAGGCTTTCCAGATACATAATTGAAAACACGTACTTCACAAAATTAGCTCTACGGCAAATTTCACTGTTCCCGATAATAGGAGCGAGGAAATAGTTTTTCTAAAAGCAAAATCTAGTACAAGCAAACCAGCAGTTGCCAGTTTTAGCAACGCTGATACAGCGGTGCACTGACACACATTTGGACACATTGCCATCACTAGGTCCCAAGACAAGTTTTTTCTGACAACGACATGATTTAATGTGGATCAACATAGATGCTGCCAAGCATTTCAACAGAGTTCGATATGAGGAACAAATTCCAGTTTCAATAAACAGAAGGTAGGACACCATTTCAAGAAGCAGCGTCCAGGCAGTGTGACCAGGTCACTCATGTGCCAGTTTTAAATATAAGTAATCTTAAATGAGAGACCCAATCAATGTTTGGACGTGTTTTGGAAGCCATTGGGTCGCTCAGAACCACAAGAGCCAGGTAGATTATCAGACTCTGATCAAGAATGAACACTAAATCACTGATATTTTGGAACATGTTTGATGACGTACTAAAATAGTCCACGAAACTTGTACCCTTGATACATATGTAAAACATCTATCTTTAGTATGTTGGGTCCTGCAATTAATTATATGTATACGTATGTTGCGCCCATTGGGCACGCCAGAATCCTATGTTCGTGGGTTGGAGTCCCGGTTCCCCTATCAAGTTCTAGGATTGTGAGTACCTTATCCGTGTTCATGGGTTTCACCAGAGAGGTAAACATCTAAGACACGCATCACATCGGGCGTTCCTCCAACATCAACCCGACGAGCCGTGAAATATTTTTAATACTGTTATAAGCGCCTTAACACCAACTTACTTACCAACACACAAGTTGTTTTAAATCTATATAACTTTGTGTCCTTATTCAACAATATGTATACACCAACGTTAACACAGGTAAAGTAGTAATAACACGTGCGTGCTTACAATTCTGTCCTGCATAGAAATGTCTTGAAGATAATCGTCACGAACAGATGTGTTTTACTCAGTTTCA
The DNA here is from genome assembly GCF_023055435.1 of Haliotis rufescens. Classification (NCBI taxonomy): domain Eukaryota; kingdom Metazoa; phylum Mollusca; class Gastropoda; order Lepetellida; family Haliotidae; genus Haliotis; species Haliotis rufescens. The sequence continues at coordinate 28,150,163 of NW_025964361.1, forward strand.
CCCAGGGAATCACAATTGATTTCTCTTCAATGCAATCCTCATTATTACCGGCTCTTGCACTGAAGTCACCACAACCTAATGTACCAACAAGATGGATACCTTTAAGTACATACCATCTGATACCATCATTATCAGTGTCCGCAAGCGGGAATTTCTCTCCTAGTATATACAACCAGCCTAATGAGTAATATAAACCTGTAGCAATTCGTGTCATACACAGGAATACAGAGTTGACCAGTCTGATTGAATTTGTGTTATACAGTTGTGCAGCATGTAATTTACATATGCAGCCACTCCTCCTGAAAACCTACCACGACATTTAAGTCTCCCAGCAGGTGATGCTTGGAAGATATGTCTTCGTCTGTCAGTGACAAATTGGATGGTCTCCATCAGACCAACGATGCCGTATTTTTCGCAGAAATTGAAATTTGTCTTCAGTATGTGAATGCACAGACATTACGGATTTTATAATGATTGTTCTGCTGGCTGGTAGTTGACTGGACTCAAAATCAGGAATCAATGGACCATGGCCGTCTGAAGGGGTAGCAGGAAAACCCCGACGCGTCTGCCATCACCACTATTTATAGGGGCCTGGGCTGTCTACCAAGTGGTCCGCCACGACTCTAAGAATTCATATCTTGTTTGTACCCAATCGTTATCTTGCGGACAAATGTCATCATCTATTCAGGTATGGCTTGTGTTCAAGATAGGCCTAAAGAATGAGGTTCTGGCTCTGGCCTGTCGTGACTTTGCCGTGTAATCGTCTCCCACTCGTCGAGGCTCATTTTTCTTCAACTTCTCTCTTGCGCTTGTGATCATGAGCCTTCTAGTCTGACTTTATAAGAGGGGAATTTACATAAAAATATGAAAGGTTTGAATACATGTCTACTCCTAAACCGTTGTGTGCGTTCAATAGGAAAACGACGAGCATCCCCAGTGTCTAAATTGACAAAACTAAAGCTTCTTACAAGTTCTCTTCTGTCTGATCCGGCGGCACGGGTGGCCCAGTCGTCTATGGCGCCGCGATTCGCTGTGCAGAGTTGCGTCCCTCGGGCACGCCAGAAACCTATGATTGTGGGTTCGAATCCCGGTTCGCCCCGTTTATGTTTCTAGGATTGTAAGCACCATACCCGTGCTCGTGGGTTTCACCAAAGTGGTAAACGTCTGAGACCTGCATCACTCCAGGCTTTCTTCACACATTAAGCTGGCAAGCCGTGATATAACTGGAATAATGTTAAAAGCGACGTTAAACCCAACTCACTCACTCACTCTGTCTGATCCAAAGTTTCACCAGGTACCATTTTCATGAAATAGACAGTTACCTTTTTTTGCGTACACTTGGTGTTATCATTGATTAGCAGTGGTCATTTTATATAATTTTCACCGCTATTTTTCCCTTTACGCCAAATGGAATATGTTTCGGCGGATAATCTAGACTGGTTATTCTCTTGCATTGACAATTTATATTTACGTCTACTCCGAGCTTCAGACTAACAACGCAGAGACACGATTACTCATTTCAATGTTTTCAAATTTCATTTTTTTAAAGTTTCAGTGCTTGTTCAAACACATGATCTGCATTGCTTTACCCTTTTATGAGTAACAACTTTCATGACGTCACAACTGACATTTTGTTGAATAACAAAGGTGTAATTGCACCGCTTTGCTGGATGAGTAATACGCGCGTCCAGAACATACCCTCTGGTGGTATGTGCTCCAATTACCTAACACCTCTCACGAGCCTTACACCAAACCCGATCAATATTTACTCTGGCGAGAATCCCCGAGCGATTTAGAAACTTAGAATCGAAGAGTAGGCGTTGTGTTAATTTCAAAAGTGAACACCATATACTGTCATATGAATACGTCATGGTAAAGCGTAGGGGGGCGTATGTACCTCATACATTGTACGTATTCTTACGCTCTGCATGTGTAGGTGTTCGTGTAGGCTGGATACATGTATCACGATATACATTGTTTTTTTTGTATAACACTTTTCCTCATCTTCATCCTGGTTTGAGGCTTATCCTGGCGTGTTACATAAAACAACACGGCAAGATTGAATACATGCTTATATATATTGCACTCGTCTCAAGATAATATCAAGTTTATGTCCCTAGGGAAGTAATTTTTAGTTTGTCTGTGGTTTACCGAGGGCATCCTGAAAATTATTTCCCGAGGGATATAAAATTGATATCAAATTTAAGCCAGCGTAATATTCTATTTATTACCACATGCAAGTATGTAATTGGAAGACGAATCAACAAAACATAGTTTCATTACCTATAGTCTATATAGCAACTGAGAGAGAGAGACCAAGGTTACAGCTTTTGTTAACCAAACAACAGTGGAAGTCAGTGATGTCATGGCGGTGTAACAAAATAGATTTCCGTTCATTTGTTCTGGAGTATACTGGGTAAACAACATAATTATATATTGAATTGTATGTTTGTTTATTTGTTTGTTGTTTAACGCCGCACTCAGCAGTATTCCAGCTATATTACGTCGGTCTGTAAATAATCATGTCTGGGCCAGACTATCCAGTGATTAACATCATGAGCATCGATCTACGCAATTTGGATACGATGACGTGCATCAACCAAGTCAGCGAGCCTGACCACCCGATCCCGTTAGTCGCCTCTTTTGTTACTGAATACCTATTCTAACCCGGATCTTCACAGGCATGTGTTGTCAAACTGAAAGGCTGTATCAGTTTTTGTATCATAACTGAGAAAACAATAATTTAATAGGTTAAATCGATCGTAATGTTTCGTTAATTTCGCCCTGTGAACTGATACACTGTCTAAGCACAATGGCGTAGTTGACTAGACAATACCGCACACGCTGCGATGTCCAGTTTGGTTTCGAACATTACCATTGAGAGGTAACCGATTGTACCTCCTAAAGAAGCCAACACGTTGCTGAAAAACAAGTTTTCCTAGAATACTTAGTATCTGAAAGGTAACTTGTGCACTCTGTATATATGTGCACCGATATGCTTTGCCCCTGAGGTAATAAAAGTGTATATATATTACACATACAGACTTAGCCTGAGACTCGGTGTAGAAAACAATAGTAACAATCTGTGGCATGTCATTACTTAGCATTTTACAGTTTCGTCCTCTTCGGTACACGGTTGTATGTACATGATATGTACTTTATTGTGACTACAGTAAACTACGGTTATAACGAACACGGTTATAACGAACTGACGGATATAACGAACTTACTTTTTTGGTCCCGACTATTTGCTGTAGTTATGCTATATATATGCTTATAACGAACTACGGTTATAACGAACTAAAATTAGTAGTCCCTTTGAGTTCGTTATAACCGTACTTTACTGTATTTGAAAACTGTGTTTCAGCATACAAAATATCTGTTGCAAACAGTAAGGGCATTCAGGCATTAAACCGACTGCAGCTCAAGGTCGAGTGTCCTATGATATTTGAGTGTCATGATTTTTGTCAGATTAATAATTGTTCATATCATGTTGTTTTATGTGTCTGAAAACTATAATACCTTTTGTACATAAAATAAGTAAATCAATATATAAAAATAAAATCGTTTTATTATTTTTCATACAAGCTATGTCTGGTGTCTGCTATGGTCAGGAGATGAAACAGACTATACAATAATAACCTATTGTTCAGCCGCTTAACACCTGTGATACAACTGACTGCATTTGAGCTCAAATGGGGGATTTTGATCACACTGACAACTAAACGATCCTCCAGTGACGGTTGTGGTTGTTTATATTGCAGTTAGGTGTTTCAGCGATTGCTGTTGCGGTCGAGTATGAGAGTGCAAGGAAATTATTTTTTTCCAAGTCTGAATGACAATCAGAATGTCATTTTCAATCACTCGCTGGCTTGCAGAACTACTTCTCTCCCAAGCATACACCTGAAAGTTCAACAATTACTTCGTACTGTAAGTCGAAAATGTTTCATCCTGAAATGACCTAAGAGAGTACTGTTCCAATATATAGCCCTTCCTGGAGCCATCACTCTAAACCTGTCGGTTGACGTTTGTGTTTGTACTTGTTTCTTTGGGACCGAAATATGACCATCAACAACTAGACAACATATACGCTGTTAGTTTAGCTAATTTAAATGACATATGATATGTTCATTTCATTCTAAGCATACGCAATCTCTATCCTGAAAGGATGCAACTTTGAAAGTTATCTGAAAAAATCTATGAAACGTTGTCTTTTTTACATTTAATCAAGTTTAAACGACATTAAGCTCCAGTACTAATGTCACACGAAAAGTTTCTCGAGATAAAAATGTACATAATGGAACACTTTCATGTCACGATATCTTGTGTATATGTTTTATGTGCCGTGAGGAATTTATTGCACTTTAATGTAAATCCTATAATCTGGTTTATATATCATTAATACGTTTCGGTTTGTGCGTAAATAAAAGCTACAAAAACATTTCCATAATCCAGATACATACTGAAAGCAGAGTCCATTCCGACTATAGTGATGAACCAGGTGTTCTGGAAAAGATGAACGTAACACCAGTGGCACTTCACAAACACATGCTAGCGCAAGTCAACTGTTAATCACAACAAACACGGAACCACATCCTACAAGTCAAAAAAAGAAAACAGCCTTGTTACTATCCCCCGCCATTAGAATTTTGTTTATTCAATTTGCAGTCCCAGACAAATGCTGCAATATCACGATCGCGGAAAGATTTGCAGAAAATGTAACTCACCGCAGAATTGCAGACTATTTGCGGAATTTGCCTTTTTTATGTATCAGTACAGGAAGTTTCTTTATTTTCAAGCTTTTCAATCGAAATTTGCCCAAATGGTGCCCAATGATTTAACATTTCTATGAAACATACAAATATTAATCCCTTAATAAAACGAACTTTAAAAAATTAAATTCTCACTTTTTAAAGTTTTTGTGGTACTATGACTTCATAAACCATGTTTACATCTTTCCAAAAATAAATATCGGTAACACAATGCATAATTGTTTGCATAATTGTTTGTCCTATTCCAAGATAACTGTTTATAATGACATTTTGGGGGATTATTTCGTGATGAGTTCGTATACATTTTTTTGTTTTTGTAGCCGCAGAAAATGTTTTGTGAGTGAAGAATGTTGATAACTGTACCGCCGACTTCGTCTAGGACTGGTATATTGGAGTGAATATTATCATAGAAGTTGATATTAACTAAACTCACACGCAAAAGAAACGCAAGTGGTTTTAAGCATATAGGTAACAAACACGGAACCATAAATTGATACGAGTTTAAGCATGTAGTGAAGCCTGATGGTGTTATCAATATTTTTGGTTGCATTTTGGAAGCCCCGAGTAAAAACTCAACATAAAAATCGAATCGCCAAAACGCACCATTTCAATGAATATGTGGGTATAATGCACCCATTTCTCGCGAAATCGAAAATGCACGAACTGTCACGAACTGTAGTGGGTATGAAACTGTGGCCGATTCTTGAACCTACCACTCCTTGGTCAACAATGCCACGCCTAACTTAAATTCAGAGAAACCAGGCTATCGGACGTTTGGAAGCTGGAGAGTCTGTCGAAGATGTTGCCCGTCATTTCAACGTTAACATAACCACAATTTACCGTCTCCTGCATCGACACAATGCTACACAGACCACAGATTACCTTCCTCGAAGCGGTCGTCCTAGGTTCACCACACCTCGACAAGATCGGCAGATTACCCGTCAACACCAGCGACATCCGTTCCTAACTTGAAACTAACTAAGTGAAAGTGTTCGACAGACCATAGGAACACATAATCGACACATTAGCCGGGACACTGTGATCCGACGTCTCCGTTCCAACAACCTCGTCCTGTTCTCCAACCACGGCATCGACAAGCACTGCTTCAGTGGGCACAGGGTCATCGCAATTGGCGTCATCATGAGTGGAGGCGTGTCATCTTCTCTGATGAAAGTCGCTTTTGTGTCTCCCATGCAGACGGAAGAGTCAGAATTTGGTGGCGTCGAGGTGATCGTTTCGCTGACAGAACGTTGTGGAAAGGGATCCATAGGGTGGACCTAGCGTCATGATATGGGCAGGGATTTGACTTAATGCGAGACTTGGACCCATGTGGTTTCTGAATGTTGGTCGAGGTCGGGGACACGGCGTCACTGCTCAGCGGTATATCGACCAAATGATCAGACCCCACGTTGTTCCATTTTTTGCACAACATCAACAACAAATTTTCCAGCAGGACAACGCTCGTCCCCATGTTGCCAGAGCTACCATGGCCTTTATACAACATCACAACATCCGACTTCTACCTTGGCCAGCCCTCATCGCGGGATGAGGTTCAAAGGCGTCTGCACAATGTGCGCCCAGTCCCTACAACTGCCGATGAACTACACACAGCTGCTGTGTGCAGGAGGATCCCCAGGGCCTTCACAAATCGTTTGATCAACTCAATGTTCAGGAGATGTGTGGCAGCGATCAATGCTAATGGTGGTTACACCAGGTATTGACTGACATTTTGGGTATTGACCCGAAACTGTGTAAATCCTTAACATTTGAAAAAAAACAATTATGTCATCTGCCTTTTAATCTGCCATTATTAAACTGTCTTCAGTCAATTTTTTGTCAATCTTGCCCTATTAGTATTTCTTGTCTTTACTGTTGAAAATAAATAGCATGTATACTGCATACTCGACTTGCGGTTCTTTTGCTTGTGAGTATATAAAAAGTATTTCTTACATATTATTAAGCTTGCATTCTTGTAACTTTAGTAACTTTGGTAAACCTTTATTGCACACATTATGCACTAAATAAGACAAGGAAACACGAATACCTCAATAGTCGTGAAATGTAGACACCTCTTGTCATTAGTCTTATGGGGAAGTTATTGTCACTGTTGAATCGTTAAATAAACCATGAAATGTATACACGAAGATATTGATAAGCCACCGAAGGGAATCAATCACTTCTGAACCATTCAATGGGCAAACGTCAACACTTAGTCAGCCTATTCGTCTGGAACGCATGACTGGAAAAAGGTAAAAGGAAACCAAATCAAACAAACTCTAATAACTAGACATGATGGTTCATCATCGGGGAAATTAAGGAAACGCTATAGCGAACACTTGGGTGGTTTCTGCCATTATCTTCCGAATGCTATCTCAGTAGGACGCTGCATCGGTTTATATAGATACTTATATATAGATTGTTATGGAGGGTAACCGACTATACTGTTGCATATCTATAAACGGAATGGACTGACGAGGAAAAATTCTGAACACGCCACATTACAGGATTGTATATATGACTACAGTGTTGATAAAATAATTTGAGTAACCTGGTGTTTAAAGCATTCGTACGACACGCGCAAATCCTGGATTGATTCCCCATATCGGTACATTCTATGAAAAGAACACTGTCAGTATTTATATTTCGTGAAATGTTGAACGAAAACTGAGTAATTCTGATTTTAAAGTATAGTCTGGAATGGAAGTCGCTAATTTAAAACTTGTGCCGCAATGCTTAAGAAAGCTGCTTTCTTAGTGGCTGATGTCGACTTTCTGTTAGTAATTTCATTGGTCGGTCAAAGTTCGCGAAAGGTCGTTCTGACGTGACCTGTAATGGGATGTCCGGTAGCGAGAACTTGTATCCGATTTTAATGAGATTGAGGTAATCTAGGCATGTGATTAATCCTGTTTTGTTTATTTAAAGCAGTAATTGTTTATTGTTCAGCAAGTTTATCTCTGCAGCTCTTGAAATATGCAGCTACTCACAGACTCGTCTTGCATCAAAACACGGGGCTTAAATTTGTGCTTGCTTTCTCATACCAAAAGCATTTTTAGTTATTTCAAACACTTTGCAATGGGCGATCTTTTTCAATTTATCTTCCCTTCGCTAACCCACTAGGTGCGCTGACCCCGACGGTCAAACCTTGAACTGACAGTGCATGTGACATGCGCGATACGAGCGTTTCATGTTACTATCACACCTGTAGACAGTTAACCAGTATGGCCTTCACCTCTATCGGCAACGGTCATACTGGTGTATGAACAGTATATTTTTTCACCTAAACAATTATGTATCTATTGTCATGTCCGGTAAAAGATGTTCCGTGATTCAGTGATACAACAGGGATGACCATGACTGCTTATATTGTACAGTTAACCACTTAGTAGTCGTTCGAAGCGAGGCGATGAGATCTGCTGATCGTTCATTCCTGGTCGCTTTCTTGACGTTTTGCAATCGGTACTGAAAGTGTTACCCTAAGCAATGCGGTAGGCGAAATGTGAAGGTCTTACACAAATTGAGTAAGTGAGTGAGTTGGGTTTAACGCCGCTTTTAACATTATTCCTGTTACAGCTTAATGTGGGAGGAAAGCCCCAAGTGATGCAGGGCTCAGACGTTTACCACTTCGGTGTAACCCAGGAGCACGGGTACGGGGGTGATGAACCTAGAAACATAATCGGGGTAAACCGGGATTCGAACCCACAATCATAGGTTTCTGGCGTGCCCAAGGAACGCAACTCTGCACAGCGAATCGCGGCGCCTTAGACGACTGGGCCACCCGTGCCCCACGCAAATTAAAGTTCGCCAGTAAATGTTGGCGATTTTGACAGCAACACATGTAATTGTTTATTAGGTGTATAACTGAGAGAAGTGAAAAATGTTTTCACGAAATTGTAAAAGAAATAGGCACTGAAACATTATTTCACCAATTAGATATCATAATACAATGCTTAAAATAAAGAAATGGAAATCACTTAAATGTATTGTAATATTTGAGGGTTAATCGGTGTATGGTGTATAAAAAGATTTTATGGATGAATGGTGGCTGTTTGTTGCCAAATACTTCCATGTTTATATTTCAATATGATAAATAAAGAATAAATATTATACATTATTATGGCCTTTTATAAATTTTAAAAATTAGAAAATGACAAAGACCCCATATATATTCAAGTATACTTATACCAACTACAATTTGTCATCTCAAAAATTAAAAACAATATATTCATACTAATTTTCAATCTCTATAATGATGATTGTATTAACATTGCAGAGTCTACATCCAGTTTGCTTCGACAACCATCAGATGATTGTGATACAGATGAAGCTCATTCTTTATTTCATTCGGGCTTGCCTTGTATGTTTCCCTTTTTCTCTTTATACCATCATATATATGCTTTGGTTGGTTGGTTGGTTTGTTGTTTAACGCCGCACTCAGCAATATTCCAGCTATATGACGGCGGTCTGTAAATAATCCAGTCTGGACCAGACAATCCTGTGATTGATATCACGAGCATCGATCCACGCAATAGGGATCGATGACCGTGCATCAACCAAGTCAGCGAGCCTGACCACCCGATCCCGTTAGTTGCCATTTACGACAAGCATAGTCGCCTTTTACGGCAACCATGGGTTGCTGAAGACCTATTCTGCATTGCACAATGGTATTATTTTATGTGATATCTTTGTATACGTGTGCATGTGTACAAGTATTAGATTACACATGCCTTTTAAGCAGTCATTATCTGTTACTGAACTGCATGTTATGTCACTAAAGATAAGTAACATATATATAACAAATAAACGTAAGTATAATCTGTTATATGTAAAAACAAATAACATATATAAATGTATTCAGACATAGCTTCAAGATATTATTGTGGGGTTTAATCTACATGTCACTAGTTATCGCAGCGCGCATTGCTTCGGGAAGCAGGCCGGAAGAGACAAGTTGAACCATCGCTTATATCATTTCAAAAGAAGCGTTATTAAACAGTGAGTGAGTGAGTTTGGTTTTACGCTGCTTTTAGCAATATTCTAGCAAAATCACGGCGGGGGACACCAGAAATGGGGTTCACACATTGTACCAATGTCGGGATTCGAACCCGGGTCATCGGCGTGACGAGCAAACGCTTTAACCGCAAGGCTACCCGACAGACCCGTCAGTATACAGACCAACACACTGAACATTTCCGGACGCCTGCTTCCTTGTCGTGACAATATTGACACGGTGTGCATATGATTATGCATATGATGGCAAGGAAACATAAATTGTTAATGCAAGAGAATAACCAGTCTAGATTTTCTGCCGAAACGGATTAAACTTGGCGGAAAGGGAAAATAGCTGAAGTGGTGAAATTATAGGAATGGACCACTGAAAATCAGTGATCACACCAGTTGTTCGCGAAAAGGGTAAGCATGTCCTGCCCCAGCCGGTAGCACCCGCTTTCATACAATGTGCATAAAAAGTAAGTATTTGTTGCCTGACGCAGCACAGCGACGTCAGCCTGTTTACAATACATTGGCACGAGAGTACCATTACTGATTCTGTTGGAACTAATAAAAACGGTAAGTCTGTGTAACAAGTGCAGCGATTTTGCTGCCTTTGAGTAAAGAAAAACGTTAAGAAATATATTCGTTATGCAACACACTGGGGCGCAGTTTTAAAGTCTCCGCCCAGACATTTCTTTTGTGGTTGACTCAGGATTGATAAATGCTACTGAGCTTATGATGAAACTCGGGGACTTCAGTCAACCAGCATTGGCGAACGTTTAAAAGCGGTTTTATGTCGACATAGCATGACCCTGCATTGTAAAGTCTGCAAGGTGTAAATACTAGCATTTATCTATACCCCACATATCATGCACGTACATACTAATCATTTCGGCGAATTTCGAATTCCGAAAATAATATTTCACAGATGTTTGCTTCATATTAAATTTTGCCAGTACTGTGGCAGTATCTGGGGAACAAACATAAATGGATATTGAAAACTGAACTGAAAACACACATGTCTCACTTCCACCTCGCCGACTCGTCCTTATATGCAAAACATGTTTATTTGCATATTTATTGCATATGTTCTCACATTGGCACCAGTAGAACTGTCCGAGAATTATGGTCCTGTCATGTCATCAGGGGCGGTTTTCCCTGGCAAGGTTCCAGAGGAGTAGTTTTCTAGGGCAGATGTATGTTCATTTATTCCCTTCTTTGTCAGAGTTATTATAATCTATTTTGCTACAATTCGTCAAAACAACAAAAAATGCAAATTGCAGACATGGTGTTCTTCATACTCAATCGGAAACGTCGGCATATAGTTATGTGTCTGTTTCCATAGGTAACAGAAATAAATTGGTGGAATTTGGCTACTCAACATGAATACATTCATGTGTATCCTTACACATCCGCCAAAACACAGCAAAAACATATCGACATGCGCATGCTGCCAGGGTATAAAACGATTGCAACGGCAAGTCAGACATCCACAGTGATAAAAAAACACAAAAGAAATGCCACGACTCACAGTCGAACAACGTGAACGAGCCTTGGGTATTGTACAGATGGGAGCCACCCATGCCCATATATATTGCACGAACCTTCGGTTGCTCCCGTGTTGCCGTTACCAACTTGATGCAACGTTACAGACAGACAGGGCGGACTGCTGACAGGCCAAGAACAGGCAGACCCAGGGTGTCCACGCCCCATAATGACCGGTACTTGCGTACCTTGCACCTCCGAAATCGCTTCCTGACAGTGACGTCATCGGCGACAAATGCCTTAGGTCACAGGATTAGTCGATAGACAGTGGCCAGGAGACTCAGGGCTTATGGAATCAGGGCTTTTAGACCATACAGAGTACTGCTATTGACAGCGCAACATCGTCGTCTGCGATTGAGATGGGCCCGGACTGTACGACGTTGGCAACGACGTGACTGGCAGAGGGTTGTCTTCACTGACGAAAGTCGATTCTGCCTATTGTCCATGATTCTGAAAGCTCGAGTTTTGTACCACACCCAACTTTGGGGGGCTCTGACGTCATTCTCGGTCGCGGTATGTTTGTCATTTTCAGTGTTGATTATGTTGATATATTGCTCTTCTCAATACACTTTACTTCATGCATGTATGTTTTGTTGTTTTTGAGCAAGAGTGATTTCAAACTCTGGTAAAGTTTCTTTTCGACGTCAGTTTATTTTATTAACGTCAGTTTCTTAGTGTTAAAATATCCATCTAGTGTACAATATTGTCTGTTCCAGTGTTCTGTTTGCAATAACCACTATCGATGATATTCTTGTTTTTGTTTGTTTGTTGTTTAACGCCGCACTCAGCAATATTCCAGCTTTATGACGGCGGTCTGTAAATAATCGAATCTGGACCAGACAATCCAGTGATTGGCATCATGAGCATCGATCCACGCAATTGGGATACGATTGGTGTTATTATACATTAAAGGTTATATGCAATACATAAAGATGAGTTGGTCATTTGTAGCTTTGAACAGTTAGATCGTCAGTAAAGTAGTAGCATCAATACACGATGACATCATTTCTGAAATGGTTTAGAAACATATGCATATAAGGTGAACAAGTGTCTTCTTATCGTTACTCCTATAAAGTATTCTTCAGCATTCTACCGTGCTGAACACTTGGAAGAGGATAATGGATTAGTTACTAAGTAATCAACATGTTTGTGGTTTGAGTGCATACCGCGAAGGGTTAAGATGTGCCAACGGATACAATGCATATTCGCAGAGGATGCTACTGTTTGCAATTTATTCTTGATCTTATTAATAGGTAAAGCTACATATACCAGATGACATCAATGACAATGAAATAGTGTATGTATTGTCCTGATAGGTGTTATCTCAGAATGATACTAACGTCCCCATGCCACATCTATAGCATTAATGAAAAGGAAAAAGCAGATATCGTGAGTCATCGGAAATTCATTGAATTAATCTCACAAACGAAATAACTAGACCAGCAAAGCATCGGCTCTGCTTAGGTTCAAAACATCAATGTCACTGAATAATCAGGCCGGATTATCAGCCTAACAGACTCCAGATTTCGTACTACGTAAAAGATGATATGTACATAGTGATGAAGATAATACGAAAATATATAAAGCAGTCAGTGCATTTATATTCTACTTTGTTAGCTATCATAGTATTAGCGCCGATCTAGTCTATGCCTTTTCTCACTAAACATCAATAGATTTTAAGCCAATCAGCTGTTTTCAAGGAACACAAAAGGATTTAATATTCAATACAGAAGAGGTTTGTATTCAACAGGATTAACTACGTTCAATATTCAGCGCGGCTACACCCTAACATATCATTGCTTAGAAAGTGTTCTGTACTGGACAGTACATACAGATTGCCCCAAAGCAACGTGCCATGTTTAGCCAGGGGAACTCCCGACAACAATCGGCACTATTTGATGCCTTGGTTTCAAAGGAGAAAGGGACAATTTAGTGATTAGAATGCTATTGAAAAATGTTCGCTCAACAGACCGTTTAGAATCCTCAGACACGACAGCGTCAATAAAGGACCAGTACGTTAATTTCTAATGCTGATCATTCATTCACATCTTCCCAGTGTCGATTGTAAGAGGAACGCAGGGTAAATTAGAACAAAGAGATAGTTAGGGACACGGCTTGTAGTTTTCGAAATCCCTCCGAGATTTCCCATCGTTCTTCTAAGTGTGGATTTAGAGCTGTAGTGTGTTTGGACTACTCTTCGTATATCAGTGTTATATTGTGTTGTTAATTTGATTAAGTAAACCCAGTGTCTGTCATTCTAACGTTGTGAAAAGCAATTACATACATCTGAAGCACAAATGTGTTACCTTGGGCTCTTTCCAAATTCGTTTTTTAGATGTTGCACAGTCATTGACTTCCCACGTTTACAGTGAAACTGCTCTTTTCATATAAAAACAGTAAATGTTTCAGGAAATACGAAAAAAGACTTTGGAAAAGTTAAAAGTAATGTTCGCATTCTTCGAGCCAATCGGACATCTTTTAGTGTATTGTTTTGGTATTTGTGAACCGAAAAGGCATTGCTTCGTTTGCGCGATTTATAAAACGCCAACATTTATTGACCAACAATGATTGATATCTAATCGTTGTGTTTGTAAACAACATACCATAGTCACTTCATATGTCATCTTGAGCGGTTGGGGTTAAGGAGCGAGTATGGTTTTACGCCGCTTTTAGCAATATTCCAGCAATATCACAGCGGGGACACCAGAAATGGGCTTCACACATTGTACCCATGTCGGGAATCGAACCCGGGTCTTCGGTGTGACGGGCGAACGCTTTAACCACTAGGCTACCCGACCTCCCCTAGTGGTTAAGGTATCCGCCACGGGTACAATTTTTGAAGTCCATTTATTGTGTTCCCCATTTTGATATTGCTGGGATATTGCTAAAAGTGACGTAAAAACCATAGTTGAACTACCCACTTTCTTCTCATTCATAGTTATATGAAACTGCATACAAAGCAAACAGCAAATTTGTGCACGATCGACGTTATGTGTACCGGTTCATATGTATTTGCCGCTTGAATTGTCCGACTTTACATTGCACAACACTTTTACTTCCGTGCTCAATCTTATCAATATGCAGGTGGATATCCCGAATACGTGTGACAAAAATTAAGGTCTCCGAAAAACATGTCACTCTGGTATTATCATTAAGAACTCACGATGCAAATTATACGGTGGAATACGCACAAGAAGGTAATAATAATTCCCCCAAGCACAATTGGTCATCAGTCACTTCCAAAAAAATCGGTCGACAAACGTCAATAGTTACTCAGCCAATTTGTCTCCTTGCATGACGCCTTGAAAAAGGGAAAAAGCAACATAAGACAAACAAACTCTAATAGGCGTCTTCAGACAAAACGCAATGATGGTATATCATCGAGGGAAATTAAGGAAAGATATAGTGTGTCACTGAGAAAGATACGCACTTGCTTGGCTTCTATCATTGCCTTATTGTGTGTGCATGACAAAAAGAGAAAGATAAATATGAAAATGAGGTCAATAAGAAACTTGTAAAACAAAACGGCTGAACATGAAATATACCATGAATAAGCAATACACGCCAAACTTTTATGACTATTGTCTGTTTGTCCTGATTTTAGGAGTGTTGGGGTAGCTTTTAATTACGGTAAACTACGTTTATAACGAACACGCTTATAACGAAATAACGGATATAACGAACTATTTCTTGGTCCCGTCCATTTGCTGTATGTATGCTGTACATATGCTCATAACGAACAACGTATATAACGAATTACAATTTGTGGTCCCTTTGAGCTCGATATAACCGTAGTTTACTGTACTACTAAATCTCACTTCTCAAGGAGAGGTTCTTTGTTTGATTGGCTGTGCGGGTATAATAGATGAAGTGAGTTATTGCTTTGAAAAGGCGTTATCCAACAACTGAGTACATGGCTTTAAACAACCTAAACTGTGGGCAAGTCTCGCATCGCAGTCTCTTTCATATTGTTGAAGTGGCACAGACAAAAACTGTAAGGAATGCCAGCTTAGGATACATAGCTCACTCAAGCTAACACATGTTAATGAGATAAACTGTCAATATTAATCTCTTCCACGTTAAAAACGGAAACGAATACATTATCTTTCTATTGATTTACTGTATTGTCAACCAACCAGGAAACACAAGTCCGTTGGTTGTAGAGGCCTATTTCTGCAAGTTAATGGAAACATAAACACAAAGTTATTTGCTTCGTTAGCCAATCGAATGCCCCAGAACTACGTGCAATATATTTATATAAAAAGCACCGAAATGACATTCAGAACACAGGTTCAATTATATCAATATAAAAGGTATTGCTTCACGCTCAGTCCTCTTGGCAAAGTAAATACCACTCTACCATCTGTAAAACCTACTCACTCGAACACATTTCAAGTTTACTACTCGTTACAAACCATACACCATATATCAGAACAGTGAGTGAGTGGGTATGGTTTTACGCCGCTTTTAGCAATATTCCAGCAATATCACGGGGGGGACACCAGAAATGGGCTTCACGCATAGTACCAATGTCGGGAATCGAACCCGGGTATTTGGCGTGACAATGCAAGCGAACGCCTTAACCACTAGGCTACCCGACCACCCCCTATATATCAGTACATACACACTACATACATGTATATCACAATCTTGCTCAATAATATGGACTGCTTCTTTTATTAATCGGATAGCATGATGAGATGTTTAGATATTGCTTAGTATCTGTATGTTTATTGTATATAGCTGTCTCTAGAAAATGTCAAAAATGGAATTTCAGAGTAACTGGAATCCATGGCAATTTCCAAAAATTACAGTTTTGGCCTCACTCTATGAGTGATTTGGTTTTTTAACGCCGCTTTTAACAGTATTCCAGTTATATCGCGGCGTGTCAGCTTAATGTTGGAGGAAAGCCCGAAGTAATATAGGTCTCAGACGTTAACCACTTCGATGAAACCCACGAGCACGGGTACGGTGCTAACAAACCTAGAAACATAATCGGGGCGAACCGGAAGCTGGAACCCACAATCATAGGTTTCTGGCGTGCCCAAGGGAAACAACTCTGCACAGCGAATCGCGGCGCCTTAGACGACTGGGCCACCCGTGCCCCCTGGGCACTGGGCCACCGTGCCACTTGGTAATGCCCGTGGTAATCCATAAAAAATGCTTTCTTTGCACAAGAAATCTTTAAGGTATTCATGTGAAAATGTAGTGAGAAATTTAAAAAAATGCTCTTTTCGTGAACATTGGCAATATTGGTAACCTCGTAACGGTTCTTATCATTAAATATGCAGAAAGACATTTTCCTGTAATTGTCAGCATCCATTATGACAATAGCTCACATTTTGGCAAATACCCGTTATCCTCACTATTGGATAGTGATTCATTCATTCTTATGAATACAGAAATGGTTTTGTCACTTTTATATACCTTTATCGGCCTCTTTGACTAGTATGATATTATTAACATTAAGAATATCCTTAAGCGCATTCAGTTCATACGGTAATACACGAACATTAGAATGCAGTCAATATACTGATCAAGATGCGAATTCCTACCTTTCTTAATTACCTTCAGAATCCAACAACGTTTGCTCCTCAAGAGTGATACATCCTCGTCTGTGTTTGAATCATCGAAATACTCAACAAAAAAAACATTAATATCAGATACTCATTCTCTTTGTTGTTGGTGTAAAGTAAGTCCCTGATTCAAAATACTGTTTCAGTTTTGTTTATTTTCCGTGAAGACAAGTTATCTATTTCTATATCTTCTTGTGCTAGCAATGACGTGGAAGGGATATTGCTGTCCCTGTCTGTGTTGAGCTGCAGCCTGATTAAAAAACGGTCGTTGTTAGACTTCTTCCCATTTCAAGAATTTGACATACAACTTTCCATGATTGCACTCCTGTGTCTTGATCTTGATTCTCGTCTTTTAACTTTGAACTTGATCTTTATCCTTTATGATAGTGATTCTTCTACTTGGTTTGGTTTGATGTTGTCTCTGGTCTTCTTTTCCTTCCTTTGTCCAAGCTTGGCTTCAACCATTATCATCCTTGTGAAGAATTATGCTGCCGTTAGCTCTCTTTCTCCCTGTGAATGTTACATTTGTGTTCAAATGTGATGGCGGTGCTGTTGGCTGTTTGTTTGTTTGTTTGTTTGTTTCGCTTATCCCCAGCATTAAAACTTAATTGTGTAGCTAAAGATTTCACGAATCGCGAAATTTCCTCTTCTTTACAACGTTTCAAGATGATATTCTCGTTCTTCTTTTATTGGTGCATCGATACTTATCCTCTTGGGAATGAGAGCCATTTTCAGTGAGTGTGTGAGTGAGTAAGTATGATTTTACGCCGCTTTTAGCAATATTCCAGCAATATCACGGCGGGGGACACCAGAAGTGGGCTTAACACATTGTACCCATGTGGGGAATCGAACCCGGGCCTTCGGCGTGACGAACGAACGCTTTAACCACTTGGCTACTTTCTGCTTTTCTTTATGACCACTACCTTTTTTTAAGGTCAGAAGTGACTTGGGTTTAACTCTGCTTTGACCAGTATTCCAGTCATGTCACGGCGTGTCGGCGTATGTTAGAGGAAAGACCGAAGTGATGAAACACGCAAGTATGGTGCCGGCAAACCTAGAAACATATTCGGAGCAAAACGGGACTCGAACCCATTATCATAGATTTCTAGCTCGCCCAAGGGATGCATCTCCGAATTGCTGCGCTTAGAAGACTGGGCCAGCCGTGCTACTTTAAGCGAGAAACCCCTCGACAAGCTCTAATGGAATCACATATTTGTTCTAAGAAATAGTGTTGGAAAATATAGCGTTAGTATTGTTGATGTATGTCGCATCGGCTTCGGTAACGTTCAGAGGAATATCTTCGCGGGAAATGTTACTGTTTGCAATGTGTCTCCAGTGAATTCTTAATCACATTATAAAGAAAGCTAAAGATACCAAATGACATCAAAGGCTATGGCTAAGTGTGTGTGTGTATTAAGTCTGGGATGAAATGGGTGTGTTTACCTTTGGATGATATAAAACATCCCCAAGACACATGTATCACACTAATAAACTTGAAATAAAAGACAATGAAATGGCTAATGGAAAACAAATCGAATTAATCCAATAAATTCAATTGGAAAGGTATTACATTCAATCTATCGAGTTACTACACTCAGTATTGCTGTGTCTGTTAATCAGATAATATTTACCCTCAATAAACTCTTCCTGTCTCCACTTTAAGGTCTAAGTAGGCAACCAAGTGTTACAGACAAGGAGAATTTGACCAAGAACCGGATTTAGCGGGATAGTAACTATACTAAGGAAAGTCCCTATTCGCAATGTATCGCCAGTGTATTCTTGTTTTTAAATTAGGACCGCTAAAGATACAAATGAAATCAAGCGTGATAGGTGTGAATATTGTGTCTCTTATATTTTGTGGAATATATGAAGAACATTCCAAATTCACGATCATGAATCGGAAAGAGTAATCAATGATCTAGGTCATCGGAAAATATTACTCGAAAAAAACCGAATTAATCTCACGAAGGAATAAAATAGATTGATATTGCATTAGTCGTATATGTATTGCATCAGTTCACGCAGACAGTCATTATATTTATACTTTGTTGATGCAGCATGCACTTTACGTTGATCTATTAATGGTTGCGTTCACTCAACATCTATTTCCTGTCATGCTTTTTTAATTATAACCATATGGCAATCATGTTTTAAAAACATATACACACACAATATCCCATACATGAGAGGTTTACTCAAGAACCTGACTTAGATCGTTCAGTATTAATCTTCATCACACACTGACAATGCATTGCTCAGAAAAAAAAGCTTTGGTTGGACTATATATTCGGATTGGAAAGAGCATTGTGCCATGTGTGGCTGGTGGAAGTCCGTTAGAATAACAATATTTGAAGCCTTTCCATGAAAGGACAGAGAACCATTTAGTGATTATTGTGCTCCTGAGAAATGATGAAATTGAAAGTTTTATTGAGCTATTGGTAATTTTCTATGTGGATAATACTTTCTAAATGTCCGAGATGTAATCATTGAAAACTCAATAACTAAAACTGTTTGCTTTTGCTTAACGATGTTTTAAGATTGCCTGTACATTCAGACTATTCTACTTAGTGAAAAACAATATATTTTTCTGTGTATTTATAAGTAATGGTCGGTTTTGTAAAGTCATTAATTATATAAACGGTTACCTGACCAATCTTCAAGAGCAATGTTTGCTATCTTTAGAAAATAAATACGATTTTTAGAAGTACCAATTGACTGTCAACTGAAACCTTTTGACCAACTTGTTATCCCGCCGGTATGTAATACGGGGGAGTATTGTAATCAACGTGTCTGTCTGTCCGTCCCTCCGCCAGTCCGTCTCTCATCAATTTTTTGTCCGGATCATATCTCAAAAACTAATAGGTATTCTTTCAAGAAAATTTGCATACACACAGGCAAGGTTGTCAAGTGGTACCTGCTGTTATTTGGGGATCCTTAGAGTTGTTTTTTTCCCGTTGTCACGGCAACAAGTTGACTTTGACTCTGTTCATAGTGAATGTTTGTCCGGACCATATCTCTGACACTAATAGCCTAAGGTATTCTTTCATAAAACTTCGCAAACTCAAGACCAGGTGGTCAATTGGGACCTTTTTTCTATTTAGGGATTGGTAGAATATTCTATTTTGTTTTCGTTTCCATGGCATCAACTATTATAATTTGTACATATATACCCTCTTAAAAAAGATTATTTGCTGTATTTACCTCTTAACACTGCAAACACGAAAACGTCGTTTTTTCCGTATATGGTCATTGGACGGAAAAACGACTAAAAATTCATTAAAATTGATTAATTGGTCAGCGTCTAGAAAGTGTCCAGAAAAGGGTCGAGTTTTTCAAGCGTAAAATGGACGGAAAAACGATGCTTTTTGCTCCGCCTTGTACAACTGTTAACGGCCAATCAGATGGCGCTGGTCCCCCGACGCACGTGATGTCCAAGGCTTCCTTTCGGAAGCTTTAGGTTTCGTATTTCTGGCATGCCTTGCTCTAGTATCTGTCGCGCGCAGTGCAGCGAGATTTGCTGATAAGCTAGTTTTAGGATATGTTACATGTTAATGGAATTCAGACACGCGCCAAGAAGTCAAACCAAACAATGTTACTAAGTTTATTGTGGTAACGGCTATGTACAGTTACCCCTAACGGATAATGGGTTGTGTTTCATTTGGTTATAACAATAACTAATTTTTAAATGTGAAGTTTACAAGATATACGACTTTGACGCGAGGTCGGTCACATGACGTTCTTCACGTGATGGTATTCTTGAAAAGGCGTAAACACTGACTACTTCCACATTCCTGGGGAAAACCGTTGGAATTCCCTGGTACGAATTCATACAGAAGCGTGGTTGCAAGCCCATTTAAGGATACCCTCGCTGCAACCCATCCCAGAGAGAAAAAACACGAAAAAAAATCCAAACTGTCGCAGTGACAATTGACAGAAATCTATGAATTTACCTTAGTATCTATTTGACACATCTTCACAATCACCTTTCAATGATCGGCCAATTGATCAGTGATGCCAAAGGCTTGAAATAGCCACAGGTTAATTAACAACTTCGAAAATATCTCCCGTCACGTTTATCGTGTCGGCCATTTTGACGTATTGTACTTGATGTAAATGTATTACGACGCTATGTCATTGTCATTGACTTACTGAGGTAATTCTGTAAAAGATCTTCTCATCTAATGAGGATATTGTTTGGAATATATTTCTTGTAAACATACTAAAATTTATGTTCCTCGCTTTGGGGGAACTATTTTATTCCGGGGTGGCCCATTAAATCTAGTAGTAAGTCAAGGCACCATGCGTGATCTGTTATTTTATGTGTTTAAATTACGATTTGGGGCGTTAATAAAATACACTGACGCAAGTATATTCTATTCAAATCAATTGGATAATTGAATATGCTTTCTTTTACATATTACATAACATCACTGCACAAAATATGAACAGTTGCAGTAACACACTACGGTAATCGCATTAAACATCATTTTCAACTGTACAGTATTTCAGTATTTCAGTTATGTCATGGTGTATCAGACTGATGTGGGATAAAAATCCGAAGTGGTTCAAGTCCTCCCATGGGTGTTCGGGAAAAGGTGAGCGTATCCTGCCACACAAGTGGCACCCGTCACAAAACATGCATGGACAAGTCAATTGCTCACCTGAACAAAGAACGGAAACAAACAATGATGCCTGTCCTCAGTTTTACCGAGCATGTAAATTATTTTGTCCGTCAAAAACATGGACGAGTATAAACAATATGTTCATTCACGTAATACATGTCATACATTTGACAAAATGTATTGACTCGGAGCATTATTGTTAATCACAGCGTATGCAGTTGAACTCATCACCCATCCCATTATTGATAACCCTTCTTGAAGATCTATGAAATCAGAAGCTGCAACACTCTATCTTTTAACTGGCATGTCAGACTTCTATTTCATTACTCAGTTTTATTTGCACGGATTACTATGGAAGGGACATTGTCTCGTTGTCGTATTGTCGCATTGACGCCTTTACAAAAACAAGCAAAACGTGTCAAAATTAACAAAAGCGCGACAATTTGTCGCATTGTCGCGTGTTCGCATTGTCGCTCTTTGATAATCCTTTTCTTTATTTTACAAAAGGGCGACGATGCCGTAACGCGACATTTTCAAGGTCAAAATATGTCTCGTTGTCGCATTGTCGCCCCATCACAAATGTGTATAAAAGGCGTAAAGTTCAGTTATTGTTACAGTTAGGAAGTTCAACCTGATAAATGTACGTCTTGAAATGAAAACACAAGTCCGTCCGCGAGTCCATAACGTTTTATTGTGAGCTCTTCTCTAAAAGTGCTTAGTGTTCAACTCCCAGTTCCAAACACGTAGTACCTCTTCAATAATCCACATACCTCCAGTGCAGTGGTCTTCCGGAAGATCTTACTCTTGACCGTATTAGACAACTGACGAGTGCACGCCTGACCTGTGACCTCGTTGCAACCCTCGTGATGTGTTTGCCGAAGGGAGAGGTGTAGGAAATGTGTGCTCCAGCCCAGCGCAGAGCTCGCGACACACTGTATGCTGATGTATACAGTATATTGCAGTTGATATACTGTATACTGCATGTGATACTTATTTGCAGACATGTTACAAATTTCAAGATTCAAGATTCAATTTGCATATATTTCATATACAACAGACCGCCGTCATATATCACTGGAATACTGCTGAGAGCGGCGTTAAAACAAATTGTTTTTATAATGGAGCGCTGCAGTCATTTAAAATAGAACCGTATACATATGTACATGTAGTACCAACTCACTCTATTTGTTTCGAATATTCAGCAGAAAATATATTATTAACCAGGTCTTTGGGAAAAGATATCAGATTTTTATAAGCAGCCACATAGGGATGATAAAGGACCCCTCGCTGATTAGGTTCTTGTTTACTTAAGAGCAGAGTTGGCCATGTTAGATGATATAACCAAAATCCAGGCGCTCCGGCGGGGGGCAAGCTGGTCTTGTTAGTGTATGGTATGAGCTGTGACGTTGACCCAAGAGAATAATATAAAACATGAGACCAACTCAAGTCTATAATGATTGGGAAAGTCTAGATTTCCACAGCTCTAGCCTGAAATTAAGAATTGTTCTATGCTCCATTTTAATTGTATCATTTTCATTTTGTAGACATGGATGGACCAACCAGGAAAGAAATTGATGGAATATTAATATTACATGTTACCACTGATCCAGTTAAATTCATCACACAATAATAAATTAGTATTTGACATTACGGCATTTGGTTATTAGGGCATGATCATGTACATGTTCACTGTAGTAATGTACACACCAGTCAACTTGATTATAATTTTTATCAAAGTGTAGCGCGGCATCAACGATTACTTTATGATATCCTCACTTGTCATCGATGTATTGACATCGAACAATGGACGGCAATTCGAAATTCTTATGGATAGCTTCAATAGGGACAGCGCCGTTGTCAGTACAATTTTCCTAGTTAAAATAAGTATCTACAAAATATAATCTGAAGCAGACAAGAACAATATTGTTTTATTAATGCTTACTTTCATGGATAGAATTAAGGCAATCTAGGCTTGCCAAATCGTTCTAGACTTGAGCTGGATTCCTTTTAAATTTATTCTGTATGGTCTGGGAGACGAACGGGCGTCAGTATCGCATGGAGAACTGGGACAGCCTTAATCAGTGTAATCGGATATGTTGTGGAGTTTCGGTTTTGGGCTGTTTGCTGAATATATAGAATTGCGAGTTATGTATACTCTGTATTCTTTCGTCATGGTAGCATATATATTTTCTATGTTGCTTTTTGAATTATCCACAAATAATGAGAACTACAATGTAAACCTCTCTCTGGAGATATGCAATAATACTACTGAAGGGCATATCTAAAAAAATGGGACTTCTCGACAAATATTTCTTTCTTAAATACTACCCGTTACAGGTATTCTGATCATTATATCATACTTTGTACAGTTTAAAAGTCAAATAATGGCAAATTGTGTATCTTTCTACATTTTGAATTAATTATATTTTCTGAAATAAAACCTTAGCATCAGATAGTGAAATACACGAATATGATCTATACTATTATAAATGAATTATCAATTTTGTATTATGAATTAGATAAACAGAAATATGATAGTAAAACAAATTATTTTAATCTATTCTTATGAGTAGGTAACGAGAGATCTAGGCAACGCACTAACGTAGCCATTTATGAAAAATGAAATATTAAAAGTTTAGGGGTTTGAACATGCACATTGAATGACAGGGAAGAAAGCAACGCAATAATTAAATTATGAATCAAATGATGTTATAAATATAACAGAATATTTAGAAAATATAAGTTTAATTTCTCATTGTTGGAAGGTGTTTAATAATTATATAGATTTTGTTTGATTGTTTGTTGTTTAACGCCGCACTCAGCAATATACCAGCTATATGACGGTGGTTCGTAAATAATCCAGTCTGGACCAAACATTTAGTCATTATCATCAAGAGCACCGATCTACGCATTTGGGATACGATGACATGCATCAACCAAGTCAGCGAGCCAAGTCGCCTTCGTAGAAGCATGGGTTGTTGAATGCCTATTCTAACCCGGATCTTCACGGGTATTTTTTTAAATAGTAAGGTACAATGAAATTCTGTATATATCCATAATAAGTGTGTATAAGTAGATGGATAATATGTCCATACACGCCAAGTAAATGGTATATGCATTAATTTAAATGCAAATGATTCAATGATGAGTTCTTTCACAAGTCCATATTTCAAGGCTTGTATTTGATATTCATAATAACTCCACAAAAGCTACACAATGGCAACAAAACGGTACCAGCATCACAGATACCAATAATACATGAGATACCTATAATTACTTTAAAGTTAAAACATGTATCTAAATAGAAAATTAGAAGGATACACTTCCGACATTTTTCGTATTTTGTTTTTGTTTGGAGAGAGAAGTTGTGATTGGTATCTGATGGGTGCAAACAGGTGTTCCCTTCCGCCCAGGCCTTGCGGCAATGCTATAGCCCAAAATGAAACAAGCCTTGTTCAACAGGTTCAGACTCAAATTTCTATCCCACTTGGGCTCCTTTTAAATTTAAATATAATTTCTCATGTCGATATGTGTCAGAAGAAATGAAATATTACAGCACTGGTGAATAGGTTATATGCGCATGTCAGCGTCGAGCCTATAATATCTTTTTTTGCAAAATACCTATATACTGATGAATTAAGGTAGTAATACTACGCAAATATATGTCCAGATGCATACATCAGTATCATCTCGTGATCTTAATTCGTGCTTTGAGCCCTTTTTATACCGGAGATTCTGGGGTGTTACATCACACCTGAAAGCCAGGTCCAAATTCAAGTCATAATTTCATGGTCCGTCTTGTATGTTGGAAACCAATATCGCAATATGGCTAAATATTGTTGAACGTGGTATTAACCCGATTACTCACATAATTATTCCATTTTCTACAGTCATCTACGAACACTATCTTTAAGGAGGTATATCTGTATCATCCAAATGTCCATACATATATGTCCACATTTATATGTATAAAGCAAGTCGTCCTGCACTCTTCCTTAAAAGATAAATGTTAAGCATTTCCTCTGTATGGATTTATATAATGTAATATCGTTTTAATGTAATGCTGATGCAGTAAACGTACCACAGACCTAATGCTAGAATAACATCTAATTTCTGAAATGAACATATTTTACAGAAAAAAACAGTTGTTTAAACAATACTTATAAAATATAAGAACAAGGAGCCAAGAGCCAAATATTGGGCTGTGTTGGACATATTTGTTTCGGGGTCTTATGACAGACGAACCTGATGCCTTTAAGTATAAAGATAAGTAAGTATAGATGTTGTACATATTCAAATATGTTCGTGATTTACCCAAACTTGAAAAATATTGAAAGATGATTGGTAACTATTTATGCCATTATTTCAAATTAGAATGAGAGCACATCAGGAAAGCATGGTACTTTAATATACGTATCTTGTTAACCCAATATTCTTTTTTAAGTAAGAGCAGCATGTATATCGAGAGTATAGGTTTGGTGCGTGACTTATCACACAGTACTTTTAGAAAGTGTGCATATTCTGTTTATCGGCAATAAATAGCATAAGACGATTCATACGGGTAAATACGATTTACTTCAGAACTAGTATAGATTATTTAAGGTTAGGGGGAAATGTATGTAATTAACAGAACTTTGGCCGGGTTTGAAGGATTTGGGTCCTGGCTTGGGCTTTGTGTTGGACGTGTAGACGGCATTTCCAGGTTTGACGTATCAATGACAAAAATTATGTCAGATGCAATTCTCTGCCTTTTCGGATGAACAATTGGCTTGCCTTTGGATGTGTTTGTGGCGGGTGCAACTAGTGGATCGGAATGAGCTCGCGTTTTTGCGAGCATCCAATGTCATCATTTATTATGATGAATCATGAAACATGCTCCTGATGTGGCAATGGTGCAGTTGGCGCTACTTTTGGCAAGGGTTTCTCATGATAATGGAAATGCTTATGTCGCTTTTGTTGACCGATAAACATGAAAAGATATAATGTTAGTGTATATGGTCATGTTATTAAGAAACAAACGACGAGTCGGAGTTGTTTATTGTACGATAAACAACGACCGAGACTCGTTTATTTCTATATGAGATATCAACATTACGTACAGCCTCTTTTAGGGTGTTAAATTAGGAAAAAATACACGCTTTACAATATTTACCCGTACTTAAATAATGATGATTCCTTGAATAGAATCCGACAGCGGCCATGCTAGATAAATCCATTTTAGGATTTGAGTTTGGTCCCGCATATTCTCACAGTTTTCTCGTCAATCATCTGTACCTTTTCTCCCAATACCGATTGTCATATCACTCTCATTTTCGGATTCTCCAGCAACATTTATTGGGAACAACTCACTGGACACATACCTCTCAAAAATAAGGTCAAATTTACAAATTTTACTTTTCAAGTTGCGAGTGTATGTTCGAATCTCAATAAATGACGTCATGATAGAACAATGTTTTATCGTGAAATAAATATCGCTTCCTTCTTTGTTCTTTGTGATTTATCGCGTAGCTATCTTATATCATCAAATGCCAATTTCTAATTGCTTTATCATGACGTATCCGTGTCATGTAGCAATAACATACACAAATATCGTTGACTTCGACGTTGAATAGTGTCATGAAATATGATTATCCTCTTGTGTGCAATATTTCTGGTTGATAAATCTAACATATTCCTACTTTAAGAATAGCTACTATACATGCTTATATATCCCTTATCAGGTCTCTGTAACATTTGCAAAATGATACAAATATAAAAATACAACTGAACCTAAATGTAATGTTTAAATATCCTTACGTTGCTGAGTGCAGCATTTAACAACAAACAAACAAAACATAATATCATATAGAATTATGTTAACAATTCCGATGCTAAAAATAATCTCACAATCTCCATACCTCTTTCTCTCTATGAAAACATAATAACTTTTTTTTTAATATTCTGAAGGAATAATAATGGCAATACTATCATAATTATCATCATTATTTATGTTACTTATCCTCAAGTGAAGTAGTCCTCCACACTATACATTCAGTGAAGAAGCCCATGAACATATGAACTATGTAACATACATTCATGGAAATTAGATGAACAGTTGAAGTTAGCAAATGATATTATTCGGTCGAACGTCTATCAGCCATCTATTCTATTCATGAACAACATTTCACGTGGGACCAACAGAGGGAATTATGACTATCGACTTGCTAATTATTTTTTATATTCATGCCAGCTCAAACGATCTATTGGCTTGATTTATTGTTATGGTATCCACAAAATAAGTAGGATCCGATTTTTTCCGTTTTTGTTGAAATAAAACTGAATAATATTTGCTGTTTACATATCAAAGTTTGCCAAATTGTTACAAAATGTTTGCCCACAGCAAGGCTACGTATCCCCAACATATTGTGCTAGGCACAGTATCACTGGACTGAGGGAGGGCGGTATTCCTCCTTGTGGGTCACCTGCTTGGCAATATAGGACGGGAAAACTGCAGGGGGTGAGGGCAGTTAAGTTGATGGTACAGACAGATAAGAGAGATCATTTTACAAATGTGAAACCTCAGTCCACAAAGGAAGAGGCGAAAGCTGAAACTTGGTGAGGTTTACAGAACAAACGCAGTTATTTCTAGTTTCTTACTGACTCTCGAAGATACATTTAATAAAACAATTAATGTGTGTGTGTGTGTGTGTGTGTGTGTGTGTGTGTGTGTGTGTGTGTGTGTGTGTGTGTGTGTGTGTGTGAGAGAGAGAGAGGTAGAAGAAGAATTGTACACCATAAAAATGGCTACGTATGTAGTTGGGGTAGATATGTTGAATGCCCGGCCAGTATGACCTTTGAGTCACTACAGTTGCAGTCATTAAGATGCGTAAAACAGTATTTGAGTGAAAGAAAACACTATAAGTGAGTGAAACAAAGACCTCAGTACAGGCACAACCAGTCCCCCAACCCCAAGTCTGCATGTATCAATACTCATACCTACCACATCCTCAACCACTTAACTTACTCACACAATCATCTGACAACATGTTCGCCAACCCTCGTATCACAACGCATGCACGCATGCACGCACGCACACAAACACACACACACATCACATTCTTCTTTCCCCAGCATTATGTCTACGTCAGCCATCATGGATCCATGCACATGCTTTCATACATAATCCAGCCTCCCACCATTCCCCAACATCCATCGAACTATAACTATATCCGCCCTCATGTATCGGTATTCGTGCTTTCATACATACATACACCCTCCCTACCATTCCCCTACATCCATCGCAGTATAACTATGACTATAACCGCCTTCGTGCATCCGCACTTATGTTCACATTGCATTGCATATGCATCGAATTACACGTTTAAAATATCGTAAATATTTTACAACATGTACATATTATATATCAGCAAACAGAGATTATTATAACGCAATAGATTTCATCCGTCAAAACATCACAGAAAGAGGGGCAGCCTGGAATTTTACAATGGCATCTGAATGCACTAAGACGTTCAACTGGTCAGGAGGTGAGACTTGCGGAAGATTACGGTAAACTTCAGTTACAGATCTCCATTACGAATATCTAAAGTATGAATAAAGATCACAGCTTGCTATGACGTGTACTTCATGCCTGCAGAATTAGCAATGTCCTTAGCTCTAAATTGTATATCTAAATGCTTATGTAGACAAAGACCCAAATGTATATAGGTATGACCATATTATATTCTACGCAAATATCACCACATTTAAAAACAAAGCTAGATTGAGTCTTTGAAGGGCATTAAGAACTGATACACACAAGGAAAAATATTTATGGATGTCAACGGAGGAACACTGCGTTTCGGAATATATACTTTCTCCTTCATCAGGTGCATATTATTAAATGCTATGAGGCAGAGAACATATATTTGTACCTGTAAGAACAACAAAAGTAAAAAGATAGCAAAGAAGGGAAAGCAACAAGGGAAGCCAACAGATAACTGGCATGGCGCTGATTACCCCGCCTCCCCGTTTGCCTATTGTCCATTTCCCATTACCAATCATTCATAAGTTAAGTTTTGGCTTTAATTTGTCCATTGATAATCAACCATCAACGTCTATTATCTCCACCCTAAAAATATGTAGTTTACTGAGAAAGTGGTATCCAAATATAATGTGTGTTACTCTTGACCACTTTCTTAAAGGCATTGTTGGTTCAAAGCTTTCGGTCATAGAAGCCGTGCCATTTTTCTCTTGTCAGAGGAGTACACAAAGTATACGTCATCTGGACTAACATTTTTGGTTCGGTGGCTGGGTTAGATCGCCAACTTTGTGTTCTGGCGATTGGGTGCCTCACTCACAGTGTGGGTTCAAATCCCGGACGGGGCTCAACCCAAGAAAGTACGAGAATCTGTACTTTACTCAGAAAGTGTTATCCCAATTATAACATTTGTTGTCAAGAAAACACAATAAATGTATATTCGTCTTTCGATGGGTAATGATATCACAGACATATACGGATATTGATGATGACTTGGAAGAGCTTCGTAACGCACGTCTTCTCAATTCAGGGATTGGTAAATCCAAATATGTGTGTGCGCGTGCGTGCGTGCGTGCGTAAATGTGGGCCTGTTGGATGTTACATAAAACATTCATCTTGAGCGGGATGGTAGTTCGAGTTGGATTAGCATGTTAACTATATGATCTTCTTTAGGCAGAGAATGCCGCGCATGAATGTATTGATGAAATTCCTAGGTACATGGGGCCTTTTTGTCCCCAGGAATACCCACAGTGGAGACTTCAATGGGGATAGGGTGTACACAATGTGCTACCTGGTAGATTGTGTGTCATCAGACCGGACAACGTTGGTTTTTGACTGATTGTGGCGTAAAACACACTTATTCATTTACTTATATCGGAAATTGAATGTTCATCTTAATTGTTATTGTTGAACATGTAATATATTTTTAAAGAAATAAAACAGTGACATAATAACTACAACTTTATGTGAGCGCGAGTAGCTTTTTTGGAATGAGATGAATAAGTCTGATAAAGTTGTAAGCTTCTTCACAACCGTGTAACTATGAATTGACTTTATTGGGTAATCAAAAAAGAGATAGGACCTAAAATAGCCAAATGTTATACGATTTCACTTGTCCACCATCTTGGATGCAAGGCGAAAACATTTCAGCGCGGTTGAAGCCACTGAGAATGCCCCCTGCAGAGTTGGACGAACATTCTGCGGTGGCGCGGCTGAGTTGACCAGAGGCTATCAGCAGTATTTCCTGTCCAGGTTATTTAGGTCAGTTGTTTGTGTGTTTGTGTGTGTGTGTTTGTGTGTGTGTGTTTGTGTGTTTGTGTGTGTGTGTGTGTGTGTGTGTGTGTGTGTGTGTGTGTGTGTGTGTGTGTGTGTGTGTGTGTCTGTGTGTGTCTGTGTGTGTGTGTGTCTGTGTGTGTGTGTGTGTGCGTGTGCGTGCGTGCGTGTGTGTGCGTGCGTGCGTGCGTGCGTGCGTGCGTGCGTGTGGGGGGTGGGGACGGGTGAGATTAGGGGGATAGATGATAGATTTAGCAACAAGTAAGGTCATCTTGAGTGGGAGGGTATTCGCAGATGGATTAGCATATGAACTATGATTCTCTTTAGGCAGAAAATGAGGATCCACGATGTTCGACCTGGTAGA
Source organism: Haliotis rufescens (assembly GCF_023055435.1). Taxonomy (NCBI): domain Eukaryota; kingdom Metazoa; phylum Mollusca; class Gastropoda; order Lepetellida; family Haliotidae; genus Haliotis; species Haliotis rufescens. Next base: position 28,181,320 of record NW_025964361.1, read on the forward strand.
AGTGTGTTATCAAACCTCACATCATTGGTTTTTTGACTGACTGTAGCGTCAAAACAAACTCATTCATTTACTTGAACTGAATGTTCATCTTAATTGTTATGGATAGTCACGGAGCCATGATCCAGAGAACAGGGTGTCATTAGATAGAATTAAACTAAGTAATAATAGGATTACAAGAAAAACGGGGTTTTACAAACAAGCCAATAAACTTCGCTCATTAACACCAGAGTAAGTCAGTACAAGATTGAAAACTGCCCCATAATTATGTATGACATGCTTGTCGGGTATTGCTACATATATATGTGAAAACAAAGTTATTAAAATGAAGAGCAAAACTGATGAAAGTTAACAATAAACGTGTATACGTGTTATATCGTCACTGCAAAAATAATGATTGTTTGTCTTTAGTATTAACATTCAAATACGTTATATCTGTATTAGCGATATTGTCTTTGTTCCACCGGTGAGTCAGCGTTAGCCGTACTATCTCGTAGTATTATTGAATTTCTGAAGACATCACGATACAGTTTTTACGATGCATCACGTCTGCACTAGCGCTTGATAACAGCCTTGTGTTTGGGTGTTTCAGTGGTTTAAATCGCTGCTCTTGATATTGTTGATTAAACTTGATACTATGAACAATATAATGTTATGTGAGAGGTTGACTTTAGAACGGTAACATACTAATAGTATATAGGATGACATAAACAGAACAATGAGAAGTTCGTCCAGATTAGTGTATAGGCAACATTTAATAATTAAAATAATTACATTCAACAACTCCCCTTTTAAGTCCATTTTCCTGACTTATAAGTAAATGCAAGAACAATCGGCCGGAATACAATGTATAGTTCTTGTCCACTTCCATATGACTATATAGCATACAATAAGCTATCGGGTCCCGTTTAGATCGGTTTGGGTGGCAGCCTAGATGGCCATAGAATAGTTTCATCTTGGAATCTCCCATATCACTGGGAATCCTCTTCAATTTAAATGGAGTTACTCGTTACGATTCCGAACCTTCACGTGACTGTGTTTATGAACCATTGTCAAATAGTGGTGACATTAAATCTAGGAAACAATACGCGAAATCGCGCATGCACAGAACGGAAAATTTGGTCAAGGCATTAAGTAATCCGCATGCGCAGAACGATTGATTTCAGTACTTCCGCTAAGCGCTTCGAGTGCAGCGTCAAACGCGGGCCTGTAATCTAACACGCGGGGACTGACCAATGAAATCTGAGAAGTAGAAATACCGGTAGATGCTGTTGCTTGATTGACAATGTCAATCAAGAAAGGGAGGAGCTTAACGCTATCGTTCTCTCCCAGTAAATTCCGATGTCAAATAACGACGTTATTTGGACGGAAAAACGATGGTTTGAAAACGTCCAAATAACGTCGTTTTTCCGTCGAATGACCATATACGGAAAAAAACGACGTTTTCGTGTTTGCAGTGTAATATATACATTTAACTTATTAGAAATAGAATCCCCAACCACCGACTCCCAATTTAAACTGGTAGATGGTGTATCAACAAGGAGGATACATGTAGGCTATGCTCACTTTGTAAAATACATGTTAGTGATCAATTTCATTTTCCATTAGAATGCCGTGAATTGGATCGCTTAAGAAATATATCTTCCTTCCATTGGTGTAAATATCCAAATATATTTCACTTATGACATGTTCTTATGAACCTCTTCCCTTACGATTAACTCAGAATGGTAAATGTGGACTGTGTATTCTCCACTAAATATTTTCTCATTACTGTGTATATACGTTTTGTCACCAACGTGATTCATTGGAAATAAACTTCTTCTGCGTCTTCACCAGTCAGTCAGTGGAACTAGAGTTCACGGTGTTCACTGTAATATACTTCCTTCCTGTTATATTCCCTTATTTCCAAGCATCTCTGTACGAAATTTAAGTGTTGTATGACGACCAAACAATTGTAAATAACTAGAGAGAGAGAGAGAGAGAGAGAGAGAAAGAGAGAGAGTGGGAGGAAGAGAGAGAGAGCACAGTAAAGTTTTAACTCTCAGGCACAATATTGTGAAAATAAAATTAAGATTGAACACAGTTTTAATTGGCTAGCGCTTACAACTCGCAATATACGTATGAGGCCATAACTGAATAACGGACATGAAGCTGTAACATATACTTACGTATATATACATATGAAATGAAAGGTTTACAAGTACATCTGCGAACCTAGTACAACAAATCATCAACATGTCATCAACGTCGATATTCTGCACGTCAATTTTAAAGACACACACGGCGGTTGTGTGATTTGGCGTATAGGTGTCAATGTTGTTGGAATAAACGTGGAATGCTGTCCGTGGTCGCGATCCACAGATACACAACACGGAGCATGCTTGGAATGAGCTTGTACAGTAGTAGAAAAAATGTTTATTAAAGTGTCACACGCACAACATGTACAATATAAAATCGATGCACATAAGATAAAAGGTGTATGGAGTGCGTCCAGCCAGACATTGGCTTATGAGACACAATAAACAAAATATATACATAATATATATAACATGAGAGGTGGGAAATTTAGCGTCGAAATCAGAAGACTCACAGGAAACAATAACACACTCCTCGATTCAACAACGAAAGTAAAAGAAAGGATTGGTAGAGAGAGAGAGAGAGAGATAATTTAATAATCATGGCGACGACTATCGTCTCTTAAACGTTTTGAAAAGCGTGGCGGCAAGCAATTCCTGTAAAACGTTTGAATTCATTAAGTAAATGAATTTCTCTTCTTTGCACATCACATTATAATTTCTGTTGTTTTCTTCAGCTGCACAATATAAATCATGTTGTTAATCATCATTAAAAACTGCATTGTAGTAACAAATGACATTCATCTTCCACCAAATCACAATTGCAATATTTACATAACCTCTCCGATAGTGGTATAGGAGGCTTGGAATATCTGCCTGTCTCAACAAACAAAGGTAAAATTCCACATCTAAACTTGGCTAAAATACGGCATGGGTTACAGGGCAATCCAGTGACCTTAAGGAACTGCTCAAACACTGATCACAGATTGGCAATTGATACCACGGGCCTTTTTTTATCCTTGTACGAAATATGAAGATCCGTTTTGATTCCTCGTTTGTTACCATTAGAGGGACACGATGGTGTTCCATTAATTCAGTCTATTATGTCAATAAAGTAAAATTGACAAAAACCTTTCCATAATCATAAGTAATATCTCCATTGCACGATTCCAACGATATCATATTATGTCAGGTAGGTCATTCAAGTCCCTTCTTATAGCACTGAAAGAGCTGGACTTTATCATAGTATATGTTTTATGGGGATTGCAATAGAATATTATATCATATGCAACTGTGATAATTAGCAGTAATTGAAGAATTTAGAACTTTGACCAAAAAGTCCTGGCATGTCCAAGAGACACGATTGTTCACAACCAGTCGCCTGCCCCCAAACTGTTAAAGTATACATCTGGGATGCACTTTAAGGTCCGGAATACCATTATCTTCTCAAAGTGCGTATTTAAAAAGGTACTTTCCATTCCCCTTGACCACATTTTATGGAAAAATGAAAACGGTTAATAGCAATCAGTGTCATACTTTTTTGTCTGGCAGTGACTGACATGTAACGAATCACGTTAATTGACATGTAAAGCTCATGTAAGTTCATGGGCTTTTGTCCTATTGATGTATCGCTTACTGCAGACGTAGCTGGCAGATGCAATCTCAATGTGTTTGCACTGATTGGTGGTAAGAGCTCACCACACGGAGGTTTGATTTCATTATTGTTGCAGACAGTGGTTAAGAGTCCATGTATATGTATCAGGTCCAGAGGTACAAAGCTTGTGTTTGTGAAAGGATGACAGATTCCCAGCACACTATTCTCAAGACAATAGATGAGCCTAATGAACCAGAAACGGTAGTCAATAGTCTAAGTCACTGGAAAAAGCAAATAAAAAATATTCGATCTAATCCCTTAAGGAATAAACTGGAATTAAATTTTTGAAACTCAATTAAATAATGCTGCACAGTCGGTCAATACTTTCCTTTAATGTTGATGCTGGTTGACAGATAGCCCGATGCAATATACATAGACCGACTTCTTTTGTCCTGTCAACACTCTCTATTCTGACCAAGCACGCAATCTTGTTTTAAAAACAAGGAGAGCTTTGCCGAAGAACCGGATTGATAACTGTGCAAGGAATGTTTCTATTTGTAAAGAATCGCCAGTATATTCTTGATATCTGCTAATAGGAACGCTATGGATGCAAGATGCAGTGACTTGGAGCCATGACTAGGTGTTTATATTTTGTCTGTTAGGTGTGATCTAAGAATATCCACATTCCAAATTCACAGTCATGAATTTATTAATCCAAAATAGTACCCATTGGTGTAAGTAATAATATATGTAACCCGAATTGATCTCACAAACGAATTATGTAGAATAGAATTATATAAGCTGCACTTGTATCAAATCAGTTCACTCAGACAGTAAATATATTTATACTCTCTTGATGTTGTAGCATGCATTAACATCAATTTATTAATGTTTGGGATTTCATTAAACTTCTATTTCCTGTCAATTTTTAAAACATCAAAACCAAACTGGCAATCAGATTTAAAAACAGATGCACACAAAAATCTCCCATACAACAGAGGTTTATCCGAGAACCTTATCTTACTTCCATCAGTATTAATCTTCACCAAAAGCTAACACATCATTGATTGGAAAAGGATTTCGTGGGACTATACATTCGGATTTGAAAACGCATAGTGCCATGTGCCAACAGGAATAGGCAATATTTGAAGCTTTTATATGAACGGACAATGGACCATCTAGTGATTACAGTGTTATTGAAAAATGTTCGCTCAACAGACCGTTTAGAATCCATAGACACGACAGCGTCAAATTTGGACCAGAACGTTACTTTCTAATGGTGTTCATTCATTCACAACTTCCCAATGTCGATTTCAAGAGGAATGCAGGGTAAAATACAACAAAGAGATAGTTAGGGACACGGCTTGTAGTTTTAGTAAATCCCTAATAGATTGCCCATCATTTTCCCAAGTATGAATTTAGAGCTGCAGTGTGTTTGGACTACTCTTCATACATCAGTGTTATATTGTGTTGTTAATTTGACACAACGTTGTGAAAATCAATTACATACATCTGCAGTGTTATGTTGGTCTCTTTGCATTTTTTTAAGAAGTGATGATGTTTTCCACCTTGTAAGTGTTACAATCATGTTAATACATTTATGGTTTAGCGAAAAGGAAGGCTTTGGTTAAGTAAAAAGTCATGATTTCTCTCAAGCCTCTATCCATACGTATATTATATTATTGCTGTCTTTGTGTAGGTTATTTTCGGAATAGATATAAGATGTCACGGTTGCATCATTGTGTTGAATCATCAGGGTTTCTCTACTTTTGCAAACATTTACTTTCAAATACATTCATTAATTTACTAAGTAACATAGTTTATTACTTAACAAAACTTAAGCGAGTATTTTCAAATCGACTGAAGCTATGTTATATGTGTGTTGCAGACAGAAGACTTCACAATTACTCTAGAAAAGCATTTTTACGTAACAGAAAGGATATTACTATCACTGTGGGAATAATGTGTCTTCTAATACCCGCTGGCATCTTAAGTAATAGTTAGGTCTGTCATTTTAGGTACAGGATGATATATGATGAAGGGCCCTTTTTCGACACACTGGAAAAGTCAAAGTTTACGGAAAAACTTTTAAATAGTGGAATGAAATGAAGCCTTTTTTGAGAATTGTTTTTTATTCAAATACTGACATGATACAAATTGTAAGAATGGCTAATTGCAAGATAAAAGACAGCTTACAGCAATTTTGTGACCGAAGATGATATGTACCATACATTTGTACTGCCGTTGTACCTACTTCTCCTGAGAAAAGAAAATCAGCTTGGGTCAAAGACTTGGATCAGATATCAAAAGAACGTTTCCCAAAAATCTCTACAATCGGTCTTTTGGACGCATGATTACATAATTATACAGTTTGCAGATGCTGAAAAGAAGTATCACTCTCTTTTATACGGATACTTGCTTCAGAAAGGTGGAAACGAGAATTCCAGTGAGGACAATTCTCCTTGCCAAAACCTTCTTTGGATAATTCCCATCCGAACAATTCTCACCATGACGAGTTCCATCGTTCTAACCACAACCCTCACAACTCACACCATCACACTCATGGACAAAATAGTCATTGTCAGTTTGTCTTTAAACTTCAACCTCATAAACAACAAGAAAATGTTCCATCATATATCCTTAAATGTGTTTCTCACGTTTAGCATTCATGTTAACATTCACAACAGTCTAAGTATATGTTGTCAAAAATTAGCGTGTGATTTGATGAACATTACAGTGCATAACAGACTATCATTACACACTCAATCACAACATCAATTGTAATGTCACAGGTCACCTGACCTATTGTTTTTGCACATTTGTTCGTTTCGTCAGATCACTTCAACAGTTATTCGTCCTTTTAGCTGTCATTGCCCTCAGATATATTAACAGCCTATGTCCCTATATTTGTTCGCACACAAACACCGAGGTTGTTACCGATCTCATTATTCTTAAGCTGTTATTATAGGACATAATACTTTAGTGTACATCACCCTGTGTGAAATCCATTATCACTGCATGAAATACATACAGCGAAGATAATGACATCCATCCTACCTGATATGTAATCTATTACTTTCCAAACACCCAATACCAACATTCTCTCAGTCTATTTGTCTCCATGCATGCAGAACAAAGCACTGATTCGTATTTGCAAATGGAAATGTGCTTCATCATTGCTAACTTAAGGAAAATTATGCAATGGGCGACCAGCAAAGTTAAACTTGTCTGTTACCCGTTATGTTCCCATTATACTGATTTATATCCAAGTCTGTCGACATATCAAATTATAATCCAGGATAATCGAAAATTAATCGAGTTATCCGTAGTTGGTGATACGTTGGTGTGATATATAGAGGTTTCATTACGAGCGGGGATTTTAATATTAGTTAATTGGTATTTGCGGAGTATTCACATGAACAGTGAATTCTATTTATCATTTCCACCTTAAAGTTAACCCCATTCGGCATTCAGAAAACAAATACACCGAAATTGTTAAAAAAAAGTAAAGAAAATTATTCGTGCAGATACATATATTCTTTGGCTATGTGAAGCAATAAATAACCCCATAACTGCTTTTGGAAAATCCAATAGTCCCTGGAAGTATTCGATAACAAAATGATTGGACAATTCGTTGTCGGATATCGGAACCTGTATGACGGTAATAATGATTCATTCTATTGTATTTGATCGTATATGTGGTTTCATTGCACAACCTCGGTCATTCAAACAAACCGCTTTCAAACTTGTAGAATGTCACGTGGGCATAACAGTACTTTTGAGTCGGTGTGACTGTAACTTCGACGAAAAGCAAGTGTCCTTTGACAGGAACCGGGCTTGGAGGTACAACAAGATTAATCGTTATGTTTTCAATAGTTGAATAACCAGCAAAAAGTACTGTCGCTGCCAGAAAAAAATAATAATTTGATATAATTGCTGACTGTTGTCTAAACGCGATTTGAAAATCACTTATGGGTTGCTATTATGCGATACTGGATCACATGAACAAGTCAAACTGTGACGTCACTGTGTCCACTGTGTAGGGTAGAATGCTTCTGTAAATTAGATATGATATTTGTTTATTTTCTGATTAGGATTTCTGCGTGTCTTTTGTGGTGGTCCAATGTCGTTGTTCAACCTTTCGACAAGATGTGTCCGCTCAGAGTGATTTGTTGGTCGTTTTGACGTCTAGAACCCGACTGCTTGCACATGTTTCATGAAAGTGGATGGTTTGACTTTCTCAGTACGATTTCTGATAAACCATTGTTCGTAAGATTTAGGCATGCCGTTAGTGTGTACAGATTTAAAACAGACTCGTCATCATTGCCAAGAAACTGATGATGGTCATGTTATTTAAAGACACCACTGTATCCGTGACAGTCAACTTAAACAACGATACTATCAATCTGTAACCATCTTGTAAGCTTTAATAGGAATTGTCACAACGTTGTGTCACTAGCCTTTTACGTGAGGAAAAATAATGTAAAACAGTTCTAAAGTGTATCAGATCAAATTGTGATACGTGTACCTGCATTGATGTTTAACAAAGTAGTTTGTTTTACATTCAAAGGCGGAAAAAATAATTTTGGACATGACAATATGAATTGTGTTTGCAAAGACTGGGTTTAAGTAATGTAATGCAACAGATGCAAAAGAGAGTATATTTGACAGAAGACGGGTGATACCCCAAGAGAAAAAGTGAGTCCACCGACAACAGATGCGGGATCCCTACTTGCTGATGTATCCCAATCAACACATTAATTAATAGATATTGTGTGAAAATGATGCGCTGAGGGAGAGAAAGTACAGCTATTTTATTAACAGTTTCACACCTAAGTTAAATGACCTCAAAGAATTGAATAACTTTATACAGGCATTGCACTTTTCCTGCTGCTGTAATACTATGTATTTATGTAAGTGTGTGCGCCTTTGATTGCTAAACATGTTCGATTGCACTGTGACGTCAAAATTGCATTCAGGCATACGCGTACTCGTGGAATTCACAAAGGTGAAACCGATGGAGTAAACGATAGAAATCATCTTTGGATTTTTGTCTTTTATCGTCAAGACGTCATCTCTTTCCAATCCTTCCAGTACGCATCACTTCCAGGCGGTTTGTATGATATGTTGTTGGCGTCAGTGTTGTTGGAATATACATAACTGGTATGTAAAGCGCTGTCCTTGGACGAGAGCCATCCAGACAAAACATGGAGAATGCTTGGACAAATTCAAACAATTCATTAATTTTAATCTATTCAGAACACAGTACATTCAAATAACGCAGGAGAAACCACTGAAGCTGATAGTGAATATAATTATGAATTATAGTGTTGATTTAGAGAATAGTGAAAGCTGAAAATACACCAATGATCTGTCATATTTATTGGGAATTATGGAAAAGCCATTATTTTGAAGGATGTGCTTTTCGAGACTTTACTTCTCTTATTTCCTGAACGAAGTCGTGTGAAAAAATTACATTATTCGATATTACAAAAGTTCCGAACAATTTAAAAGTACCAAGCATTCCATGAGGTTGCCACGAAAGCTCCTTTCCATAATCATACGAAATATCTGCAAAAAGCAGAGTTCATCGTACGAATCCAACATTTTCATACGCATGTATTAAAGGACCGCTTTAAAAACGTGATGATACCAGGTGTTCGCGAAAAGGTGAGCGTTTCCTGTCCGGCACCCGGCACAAATACATGCAAAGGCAAGTCAATTGTTCATCGGAAAACGCACGACAGGGGTAATCTAAGAACATATGAAGTATATGTGTGTAAACTAGACCATTAAGGGCAACACATCTGAGGTCACCTCTACTGTATCAACTCACATGTAACCCGTTAAGTTCCGGGTTCGAAGTCTTCAGCAACTCATGCTTGTTGTAATATGCGACAAACTAGATCGGGTGGCCAGGCTCGCTGACTTGGTTGATGCATGTCATCTTATCCCATGTGCGTAGATCGATGCTCATGATGCCAATCACTGAATTGTCTGGTTACCACTCAAACAACAAACCTCTAGTGTATTTTACACAATGTAGTCTTTTTTTATATGTTTTCCATGGACTTCGCGGGTCGCAAACACCTGGAATGATCAGTATTTGATATTGATTCATATATTGTACCATCGACTCTGCTTTATTTCTTACGAATATGGTAAGGGATTTGACGCCTTTATTTTCTTTTTTTGCGTGGTGACATCACTGATTTACAGTGATCCATTCGCATACCTGTCATAACAACTTTTCCTTTCATACCTTATGGAATATGAATATTCGAGATTGATTCTTCTAAGACGACGTTTTGACTGATGATGATCAAGTGCTTATCTTTGTCTTATCATTATTTTTTGCATATCAGTCCATGGACACTTGTAGACGATGCATCACAATACATCACAAGTTCATTGGTCACACCTACCAATTTATCCCCATGACTTGCCACACTTAACATTAGTTCTCCTTTCAAGACTTCTAAGTTCTACAGGTTGCCAATAACATTTCCGTCTTCTTGTTGATTTTAGAACATGTTTGTTGCACGACGCACACCTGCCCGTTTCGTTGCGATATTTGCTTCGTTCCTCAAAATATTGTCATCCTCAAATTACAACAGCAAAATATTTCTTCAACTTGGACAACTCAAAGTGATCTTGACCCTATATCATGTATGCTGTCGTCAAGATAGAATATGTTCATCACTTCCATTTTACAATTATTCCGTCGTGAATATTCTGGAATTCATCCTTTCCGTTTTGCTCATTGCGTGAGTGTGATTGCTGTATCTGGGTAATACGGATTCTGATCAGATGCGATTTGGGTAATGCATATTATATTTGGTAGTTTGTGTGGAGTTGTGTTTTAGGGTGACTCTGAGAGAGATGCAAGTGAGCTGAGTCACATACTATTTGATTCTCACTAACTTGTCAATACTACCAAGTCACTACAGGGACGAGCATCTATGATATCGAGTGATCAGAAAACAGCGTAGTTATTCAAACCACGCCTTACATCAGTGTTCCCTTGCACAAAATGATCTCAGCTGTACGACTATTTTAACTCCCATTGTTTGACATTGAACTACGATGGTCGTAGTGCTACAATCGCTTTGTGCAAGTGGGCCCTGGTAATGTTACTGTGAGGGCGTCTAGATATTGCTTCTGCTTGTCTGAGAATTGTCAAAATGAAAGTCATTCCTTTTTTCTTCAGTGACCTTTGCTTACAGTTGAAGGTAAATTCGTGCCACTCTATAATTGGTCTATAATAGGTCGTTATGCTTTCAACGCAACAACAATCTTTCAAAGCATTGACACTATGAGGTGCATTAAGACCATATCTGATTATGACATTCCACAAGGTCTAAGACATTGGAGCATGCTATCAACTTTGCTGATGCAATAATAATAATATCTATGTGTTCGTCATTACAATGTCACTGCAATGATAAGAAAACAACTTATCTTATTGTGGGCATCTTGTAAGTACTACGGATAAAGTTCTTAAGAGCATATATGTACTTATTACTTGCCCGTGAAGAGATCACCCGTTTAATAAACATACAGCTGTATTACACATTGTGTAATACTAAAACGCGTGTTTATGTACACTCGGAACACGTTTCACGAACAAATATTGAAAGCTCTCAACATCCCTTGGCTTAATCAACGACATTGCGGGTGGAGTTGATCATAGATCACTGAGAGGAGCTTATGAACACTCGATGACCCCAGCAACCTTGTTGCTAGGCTGACGTCACATGGCATTGTTTCGCCGATGGATCTTGCAACAAAATTCAACAAATTACGTCATCGGGTATTGTGACGTTATTGTAAACTTTTAGGTGCAAGGCCCGTTCCACAAGGCGATCATATTGTAGCGCAACGACAGTCGTTAGGTCTAAGTTAAAGTATGTGAGTTGCGATAGTCTTAGCCCTACGATAACTTTGTGAATTCTAAGGGTGGACCGTTGTATGGTATTGAATTCATACGTTTCAACGTTTAACGTGTTTGAAGTATTATTTTGTTAAACTCAATTTGACTATGCCGTGGATCGTGTATGTGTCAGCCTATTCATACTCAACAGTATAATTCTAAAAACGTTATAAATGGCAAGAAAGAAATAAAATACTAAACTTTCTCCCGAGTAAAACCAATTTTATGAAACTCATGAATAGTTGTGGTATCTGACTCGCTTTCGCTCGTCAGATACCACAACTATTCACTCGTTTCATAAAATTGGTATTACACGGGAGCTCGTTTAGTATTCTATATTTATCTAATGCCAAATCAATTAATTTCAACAAATGTGGCAAATTACATGTATTCCCTGATAAAAGGTGACGGTAAATACCATCGTTAGGAAAACCAGAAAACTTCATCTTTGGAACAACGGAGAAAAAACATTGTAATTGTCCAGTTGTGTCAAACTTGACATTAATAAATAGAGTTTTCACCCTCTCTTCTTCATGGACACGTTCATCTAATTTCGTTAATGTGATATGGTGTCAAGAAGCATAAATAAATCAACATTTACTTTCTCCGTTGATGATAAAAATGCGTTGGACGGCAAAACAATAATTACTCTCCATATAAAAAAATTGCGACAATAAAGAACATTAAGAAGTAGGTTGCAACTACAAGAAAGATAGATGGAGAAAGATATACGAATACGTTATGTTCTCCCTCTAACAGACATTAATAAACTTCTTCATGCATAAATAATATATATATCCACCTGAAGAACAATTAACATCTTATAATGAGTTCAGAAACCGCTATACTATATGTTCAACATGATTAGCTTGTGTTAAGGACACTCGCCCTCTACATTTGGTTGAGATCATATGTGCAATAAACGTGGTGCATGTCAGCTGGGATATATTTTGTTCTCTCCTGTGATTCAGTGTAAGTGAGTGCAGATTGATAAAAAGAACATTATGTCAACAGGTCAGCAGCTGTCGTGAAGAACGGGCGTTCAGCAATGGGAACAAGAATTGTATTAGAGACAGGGGTGTGAGTATAGTTTCACACACACACACACACACACACACACACACACGCACGCACGCACGCACGCACACGCACACACACACACACACACAGACATACGACATAAATGTAAATGTCTGACAATATATTCATTGCATTGAAATAATGGTACGCTGGGATTATTCATACACATATCGAGATTTACATGTACGATTAGAGGCCTATTATAAAATTGGGTTCTCTTTGCAAATACAGAAACAAAGATTTGGAAGGGAGTGAGTAAATATGGAGTTTCGTGGACTTTAGCAGTAATCCTGTCCAGGGGGTACCAGGGATGAATTGAACGCACTGGTCCATGTTTTGTTTGTTTGTTTGCTGGTTGTTTTACGCCGCACTCAGCAATATTCCAGCTATATGACGGCGGTCTGTGAATAATCGAATCTGGACCAGACAATCCAGTGATTGATATCATGATCATCGATCCACGCAATTGGAATCGATGACATGCATCAACCAAGTCAGCGAGCCTGACCACCCGATCCCTTTAGTCGCCTCTTCCGACAAGCATAGTCGCCTTTTACGGCAAGGGGGCACGGGTGGCACGCAAGAAACCTATGATTTTGGGTTCGAATCCCGGTTCGCCCCGATTATGTTTCTAGGTTTGTCAGCACCATACCCGTGCTCGTGGGTTTCACCGAAGTGATAAACGTCTGAGACCTGCATCAGTTCGCGCTTTCCTCCCACATTAAGCTGAAACGCCGTGATATAACTTGAATACTGTTAAAAGTGGCGTTAAACACAACTCACTTACTCACTCACTTTTACGGCAAACATGGGTTGCTGAAGACCTATTCTACCCCGGATCTTCACGGATCACTGTTCCATGTGGGGAAGTACATATATCTACGATGTATAAGTAGATATTAGTATGAATAAAACATGCATCAATTGAACAATCAACTCCAATTCCACAACTATACTATAAAATCGAACATCGCAAACTCCAACGAATCCAAACGCAACAACATTGAATCCAAATCTTGTTTTGACTGACAACAGAACGAAACCCAGATCTTATCAGTCCATTGTTTATGTAAAATATCGCTTTATTTGGATGTCAGGGAAATATCTGAAAGTGAGAAATGACGTTGCATAAATGTAAAGAATTGATATTCTTCACATACCGATATTCATGCAACATGTATTGAGCCCTCATGAAACACGATCAGATTATTTTTCTATGTAGAAAAAACAAAAACAAAAACTTCAATACAACTTTGTTGTGAGTGTCTTTTAAACTTTTCAAAAACATTATATGGTTTCAATATATATGCATGTCTTTATGAAATCTCGTAACAACAAATTTGTTTTCGTTGTTTGAATATTAACAAATTGTTTACATTTAAAGAGTTTAAATGGTTTGTCATTCAAAGAAATGTAATCACGTTGTGACGAACCACTTATTAATTATTAAACTAAAGATGATGAGTTAATTCATACACCGGCATAATATATTCAACTGTACCTTTCAATAGTCATACAAAATCTCTTCTAAAAGCAGAGTCTATTGAAAATATGCGACTACATCATAAGAATATGCTAATCTGGACGAACAGTTCCCATTGATGTTCTTGTAATAAAGAAATATCCTTTATGGTTCTGTATAGAGAGGATTCCATAGTGACGGGGTCAGGAATAATATGTAATCACTACACCTTGTACACAGTATTTCCTACCTATGTACATTCATTGATAAGAAGGGTTGATAGCAAATTAATAGAACACAAAGACAATAAGTGTAAACGTTTTTGGTTCAGTATTTACAACTCGTTTTTAGTAAGAGAAACATGCTTCAAGAACAACTCGTTTTTAGTGAGAGAAACATGCTTCAAGAACAACTCGTTTTAGGTGAGAGAAACAGGCTTCAAGAACAACTCGTTTTTAATGAGAGAAACAGGTTTCAAGAACAACCCCTTTTTTGTGGGAGAAACAGGCTTCACCATGCACTGTAAGAAACATATACACATGAATGTTGTCAATGACTAATAATTAACTCATAAGAGCTTTGTCCTTGAAGAGGATACTGCTTTGTTTTATGCAATAATATGAATTAGCCCTGTGTCATAACGAATGTGGGCGGTGGGGTAGTCTGGTGGTCAAAGCTTTCGCTTGACACGGCGAAGACCCGGGTTCGATTCCCCACATTCCTATAATGCGTGAAGCCCATTTCTGGTGTTCCCCACAGTGATATTGCTGGAAATTTGTTAAAAGCGGCGTAAATGCGTATTCACTCACCCATCACAAAAGAGATCCATGATCTTAACAGGTACATCAATCTTCTTAAAACAGTTGTGTTAACAAGGTTTCAATGCAGATCCCAAAACCTATTTTACCATGTGGCTGAAAGTAGCGGTTCATTATGGTATACAGATGATATAATATGAATACTACAAAAATTCCCGACCACACACCAAAATCAGTCGCCAAAACACATACACCAGGACAGTGTTTAACAAGCAACTGGTGATTGATTGTCAATGCACTTAAAGAAATTAACAGGCGTTAACTTCCTAAAAGCATTCACAACAAATGAGTTGACGAAATTGAGAATAAGAAAGTGAAGCCAAACTGATGCTTTAAGCTAAAATGCCGAGTCTAAGTCTTCAGACACGAGTACCTGGGAGTGCATTTGGAAGACTACGACCAATTTCAGAGGTATTGTGTGTCTACATTCGATGATGACCAAACAGCCAAACAGCTCGCCAGCACAGCCACCTCAGCCACCAAAAACAGCGCCAAAGTTTTTTTTCAGAGATCAACAACATCAACGAATCATTAACAGTTCATCAACGTTTGCATTCTGAATGTCACCGCACATGTCATCTGTTTTCATTTTAGTCAGTTCTTATCACTGTAAGACATGGTATACATTGTGTGTAGGCGTTACATCTTGGACGAGATCCATGAAGACAAAACATAGAGCATGCTTGGAAGGAGCTTAGACATTGGTTGCAGGGGAAAATCCAATTTCCCGTAACTTTAAGGAACTGTTAGAACGTTGAACAGAGACGGGTAATCGATACCACAAGCCTTTTAGTGTCTTGTTATAAGGTTCGTTATACTTTGTATGTGGTTGTGAAGGATACATGTTGAATTCAGTACATTGTTCTTTGCTAGGAAAATATTCATAGTAAGTACTATCCGCGAAACTATTTGCTCCTTTTATGGGACCGATTAGTTTTATGACCATGGGCCTCGGCACAAGCGTGGTGTTGGAAGACAAGTTATACATGTACATCCGATATGGTGACTGTTTTTCGCTATTTGTATTCTAAATACATTCATAACACCACAACCTTTTAGTACTCCTTGAAACTTTACAATCACTTCAATATGTACAATAGATTGAACGAGAACAAATGATATTTGCAGATTATTAAATCATTGTCTCTATTATCAGCCGCTACGTTTGTATCGTTTGCATTGTACAAAGAAATATTGTGTCTGTCCTTTTGCAGATTTAGCCTTAGAATGTGCTCATTCGAATTAGGAACGACAATAATTGCATGAGTATATGTGATACAGTTTAAAGTTTAATGTTTCTCGTTCTTAACATTATAACGTTATAACATTTCAGGTCATTACCATCATCTAATACACAAGAGATGATACCAAGACATATTTTATTCGGTTTTATGGTCTATGCGGTCTTACAATTGATTTTATTAGTCTTTAAATCTTATGTATACGATATACATTAGTCTCTTAACGACGTTTCTACAATTCATATTTTGAATAAGCCGTTAATATGCCAGTTGTGACAGGGATGATGGTATGGTAGCTGTAGCAGACATATTGACAGTCGTTGTTACGTGCGTCACTAGTAATTAGTAATTAGTACGGCATTGACCTTGTTGATTGTTACTATACTTTGAGGATTTCTGTGGCCAGTGGCGGACGTAATTCAAACTCCTTCAACACTGACACCGCATCAAATATGTTTGTGTACCGATTACATAACTCTTATGGGCAGGGTGGGGTGGTAGTTCACCGGACGACACTGTGTATATTGGGCGGCTCCTTTGATATCTTCTCCAAACATACTTTTATTGAATGACCCCATTAAACGATGATACACATATCGATGAATATATCAAGGCACTAATTCATCTTTCATAAACATTTTTTTTGTCTTTGTGCTTAATATATCCACATATCAACGAAAATTTGTAAAACATGTATCCACAAAAACTATATACATTTTCAGGCGAGGTATTTGCCCACAGTAACACCTGCATAACTGTTTATTCACGCGTGGTGTTTTAGATCGTAATTGACGGAGAGCAGGTATTGTAGAATCACCTGTAAATAAGGCCGACACTGTAATTAGATGAGAATGAGAATATGAGAATTATCGTAAGAAGGCTGTTTTTTTTTCTGAACTGTTACCATTTTCATACCCAATGTAACAATGCATTTAAAAGTTGCTTTAATGTTATAATATTCACTCAAGTTTTCCTCAATCGCCTTTAAACATAATTCCCATTGGTCAGTTCGACACCGCATATAATTAAATAATTATTTCGAGATTTCGTTAGAATGTGAGATATTCAGCCAGACGTTATGCAATGAAAGACGAAACGTTTATTGTTTCCATTAAAATACGCGCACGTGTACCTGTATAGTGCATACTTAGTTCCACTTACTTTCCCAGTGTGATGTATCAACGAGACATAAAATGGGACATAAAAAAGAAACTAACTAAACTTTAATGTGTTGGAAAATGTCGCCAATGAATTAGCGTATCGTTGCAATATGTAAAAAAGGTGAAATTTGTAAAAACGTCTGTAAAGGAAACATCCAACCAAAGGCCCTTTTTAAATAGTAATGTAATGATATAATATAAAGTATATTTCACATGATACAATATACTCTGTACACAATTAGTTAATTATTTAAAGGGACTGACGAAAACATGGGCGAAATATTTTAACAGTTGAATTAAGGTAAAATGAGTTGAATCATGTGTCATGCTTATAAAACCTTTATGTATTTGCAAAACTGAAACTGTTGAGCAAAGGAACATATTCTCGCCCATGGGCCAAACCTTTTTCTCGCTCATGGGCGAAATATTTCAATATCGCTATAAAATCGTTGAATTAAGTTAAAATGAGTTAAATTTTGTGTCATTATACTTGAAAGAAATACATTTATGTATTTGCGAAACAAAAACATGAGTTTTGAGTAAAGAAAAATATTCTCGCCCATGGGCAAAACCTTTTTCTCGCCCATGGGCGAAATATTTCAATATCGCTATAAAATCGTTGAATTAAGTTAAAATGAGTTACATTTTGTGTCATGATACTTGAATAATTACATTTAATGTATTTGCGAAACAAAAACATGAGTTTTAAGTAAAGGAACATATTCTCGACCATGGGCCTGCCCATGGGCCAAACCTTTTTCTCGCCCATGGGCGAAATATTTCAATATCGCTATAAAATCGTTGAATTAAGTTAAAATGAGTTACATTTTGTGTCATGATACTTGAATGAATACATTTAATGTATTTGCGAAACAAAAACATGAGTTTTAAGTAAAGGAACATATTCTCGCCCATGCATGGGCGAGAATATGTTCCTATACTTAAAACTCATATAGCGACATAGTGTAAATATTGAGTTTTTAAACAATATGTTTTTCATTTTTTCTTCCTTGGTATGTTCCCAGGAAAACAGCATGTTTAATTTTTGAAATACCTTTGACCGAGACTGGGCAAAGACCGTAGAGTTTCTGGACGTGTTAATGTCATTGCCCTGTGTCCTCCACTGAATATTTTTCCATTCACAGGAGCTAAAAATATAATAGTCCTGACATTCAGTTAATTGTAACATTTTTTATTGTTTTCACATAATCACAATACATAAACTTACCAACGTTTTGCATGTCTATACTTTACTTTGTGAGCCAACAGCTCTTGATTTTATGACGTTTGAGGCTGCTGAAATCAATTTTAGAAGTTTTCAAATTCAGTCGCGTTATCTTTAGTTTATGGACGGGTGAGCAGAAGACATCAAGAGCTCTACAAAGTTAATTTCAGAATGCATCCTGTTTCATGATATCTTCGTTGTTTGCCCAACGTTCAATGTACAAGTAATTATGAAATTCAATATTTTAATCGTCCAGCGGCTCTGCTTCAGCAATGTACTTAACGTTGAAAATGACCGAGGAAGCAACATACTTGTCCATCTACCAGAGTTACTACCCAAAAGTTGAAACCCTCATTGAGGATCTCCTGGGTCCATTGTACATTCTACCCATATATATTATTATGCATATATTATTGAAGAAAAAAACAAATTAAAAAATGAATATATGAAATCAGAGGGTATAAAGTGTATTAGGCTATTAAGACAAATGAGGAAGACAATATTTACCAATGTGGTGAATCCCACGGTCATGAGTATTGGTGTCACAGACCTTGGTTACGGCGAACCTGCAGTTCAAACCAGTAAGTCTTGGCGTCCCTTTGAAACATCAAGACGTAACGTTCACGAATACACTCTTTTGTCATCACAATGATGTGAGTACTCAAACAGATTCAGTGGTATTCACATACTACGGGACATTAGTTAGTAGCGATCCGTTGTTAACATATTTTAGAAGCAATGTAGCGTTCGTTTTTGATGTTTTTCACACACATTATTTCAAATAAGTACACAAATGTCCTTCATTTTCAGGCGAATGGGTTTTTGTTCGATCACTGCAAATAGGACTAAAAAAGCAGATGCTATTACGTCGCTTGTCCTATTTTATGTATTGTAGTGAGTTGTTTGCATTGACTGTTGAGCTTCACCGACTGAGACGGTTTTTATTTTATTATTTCATACATAATGCTTAAAGTAAATATACATGTTTCAGGTTCAGACCTAAAAGCTAAATGCTTAGGAAAGGGTAAAAGGGCCCTACACGCACACACCTACCAGACAATGAAAGGCCAAATGAACCAGTAATAGCAGACAATAGTCTGTTTCACCGGAAAAGACACATTCGAATAGGTTCCACCTCATCCAACAAGCTTTTAGACTAAAAAATACTTTTCGGATAATGTAGGTCAGTTAGTTAATAACGGCAAAAACTTTATACTCTGTTGATGTTGTCCAATGCACATTACCCTATACAGTTAATATTTAAATGTTTTCAATAATATTCACGTACATGCATGTCGCTATAAAAGTGCAATAATCTTGGACGCGACGTTAAACCCCATTTCACCTCACCTTTCAATAATATTCATCCATAGACACCGAATAAATATTAACTGTAGGACATGTTTGCCAAAGAGTCCGATTCAACATAGTTCGTTGTTGTGCTTTAGCAAATTCAAATACTTCATTAATTAAGACGTGTTCATAAAACGGTATACGTACATTTAAACAGAGCCAAGAGACACCCCTGATATTGACAGCCATAAATTGTGTCTACTTTAACTAACAGGCAGTTTTGAAGTCTTGTTGTAGAATGAAAGTGGGACAATTTGATGATTAGCGTTCTATTGACTTGGTATTCAAATGCCAATTCATTTCGCGATTTAGAGTACACAGGCAGCGAGAAAAAGTTAGAACTAACTGTAATTTCGAATATAATCTGTCAGCCAAGTCATTTATATTCTTTAAATGGTTTTGCCTCTTGGTTGTTTAACGCCACATTCAGCAATAGTCAAACTATTTGAAGACGGTCTGGAAAAAAGTCGAATCAGGACTAGACGTTCCAGTGATTGACGTCATAAGCATCGATCAACACAAATGGGATACGTGCAAACAACTATTGAGGCTGACAACCCGATCCATTTAAACTCCTCTTACGACAAGCATATGTTGCTGCGGACCTATGTTCTCAACCAGAATACCCATGATTTTCTTTTCTATTCAAATTTAAGATACGATACTTCCTTCAGTGAGTGAGTGAGTGAGTGTGATTTTCGCATCACAGGACACGAGAAATGGTCTTCACAAAATGTGATGTGGGAAATCGAATCTAGGCTTTGGGCTTTAGAACGAACGCTGTAACCGCTAGGCTACCCCACCGCTCCTGGTACCTTCAAATAATGATGTTTCATCCTTCAAATGGCTATTGGGTTGTTATTGAACGATATCATATCATCGATAGACTCGATGCTTAAGTTAATCTTCTTAGCCAAATGACCTTACTTTGATCTGCCAAGCAGGGCAGACATTTTCATTCATAAGCATGAAGAAAGTCGGGGAGCGCAAGAGCTGCCCACAGGGCTGCCTACATCTTGCCTAAATAGCTTAGCTCAAAATTTTACATAAATGTTATCAATGAGGAAGTATAGCTTTTCACATATATTCTTTCCTCATGATCAATGAACTTCAGATGACATTTGCGTTCAGTTTTGACAAATTGACATGAACCTCTGAAGATAGATATGTAACTGCATCTGTGGTCACCACGTTTTGTAACAAATGCCCCATGGATCAAGGAATGCAATTTTTCTGTCATGTGGTATAGTGGTTACAAAGTAGAATGTTTGAACCTAGTTCTTTTGACAGATTGTAAAATATCAAGCAAAGTTTTTTGTTTTTTGAGAAACCACATGGTATTTCTCTCGTTGTACTGATTTTATGGAGCTTTGGAATCCAGTACAAAAGCGGAATTGACATGTCTTCAGATCAGGTTTGAGAGTCAAGTCAAAACTTCGTAACTAGTACTGATGCTAGGTTTGGGCAGATTTCTTCCTTAGTTATCATATTGGCCTTATATGTGGTATCATTTGATAGATCTTTGATCAAACAATTAATGTAGTGACGCCTGCATATAATGGTTATGTGAAGCCTTGTCAGTGGGAACAACTGCAAACTTTTCATGTAGGGCAGACAGGCTTTGGATGAGAGCTGGCTGGGACAGAATGGGTTTGTCGCAAAAAACAGGTTTTCTTCTTTCTTAAGCCCATTTAGTGGAATATGCTTCGACAGCATCTATAATGATTTTAAGGAAAATGACATTTTTGGCGGTCCCTGTAATTTGAAAAATCGTGACACATTTTGGGAACCTTATTTTTGTCTGAGAATGTTACTTAAATTTAAGGCGTTGATTCCCTTGTTTACTAATTTCAATATCAAGAACATGCTGTCTTTGTGTGATTTAGTGGAGTCTACGTGTCAAAACAATATCAAGAACTATACTCTCTAGTCAATATTGTGGGCTCTTACTGATTGTAGACCAATCCACCGATAAAGTTGCTGGAGTCGTTTAATGAAAATCTGTTTGAGAAAACAGGGATTTCCACAATGTATTCAGTGCTTTCGAAATGAAGTTTGATTGGCTTGAACTATATACAAATTTGCTCTCATTCATATTGTTTCCAAAAGGAGAATAGGTCAACGATCATTTTACTTGTTTCTAGGCATTATTCGAAGATATGCAGCAACAATATGTAAACTTCACTTTTGAAAGAACGTATGGTGGTTCCCCCCTAATACCTAAGAGACAGATCTTAATAGGGGCAGATATTAACTCGGCTCAGAGGTGATAAGGTGAGGTGAAATTGGGTTTAACCCTCTCGTTCAAGATTATTGCATTTATCGAACCAATGATCTTCCTCTCGCAGGGCAGACGTTCTGTCCACGAGACCACCGAGGCGGTCAACCTAGCTTAGAAGTGTGATACAATGTACAACGATAAATAAAATTGGTCTCTTTGCATTTCATGAACAGATGCGACGTCTTGGTTTTACTCCATAGAATATATCCCTCTATAAAATGTGACAACATATTATCAGTATAATGTTCAGGGGAAACCATATATTCAGGATTGTGTACAAGCGAGTCAACAAAATTCAATGAAAATGAGAGGGTCACTAGTAAGTTACCAATGTGTATGACAGTGCCATTAGAAGACAATGGATTTAGTTTTGGCAAATGATTTGGTGTAATATGCATATAGTCTATGAGCCAGAGCTGACATGAAATGGCTGGCAAATCCGACTTCCAGACTAACTCGGTAATATGCAATCTGTGTACAAAGCATATCCTCGTTGCATTCCCTGCAGTACCCATCACTACCACACTTGTGTACAATGGTGTAGGCGTCACATAATAGACGAGATCCGTCTAGACATGACATAGAACATGCTTGGAATGGGCTTAGACATGGGTTACAGGGCAAATACAGTTTCTCGTACATGTAACCTCAATTAACTGCTAAAAGCGCTGACCAGAGAGTGGTTATTGAAACCACAAGCTGTTTATGATCTGGAGTCTGTATTATTAACACTGTAGTGGATACACGCTATAGTAACATATATCCTTTGCAACTAGTGTTCCAATGGAAGGCTCTGTAAAGCCAAGGTGGAGCAGGACGAATGACGATTACCACTCTACGTGCATGGGCATGGAGCTGACAGGCAAAGAATCATTATCTGGTATTCGAATCAACGTGCTATCAGATCCTGCCACGAATAAAGGACACACTTCTCGTCACCGAAAATGTTCAGTCGTTACCAAGTTTAATGGACATTTGAGGATCACTACATTGATAAATACAATACAAGTGGCAGCTGCAGTTAACATCCATCATGCAATAATACGAATAAGCTTCCTGTCATAATCAAATTGGGCAGTGGGATAGTGGTTAAAGCGTTTGCTGGTCGATTCCCCAACATGGGTACAATATATGAGGCATATTTATTGTGTCCCCCGCCGTAACTATATATGATGAAATCCACATTCGTCTAACATGTTTTCAACTTTTGATGAATTTATTTTCCACTGGCTGTCGTAGAGAAGCATTGTATTATAATATTTTCTATGGTATTTTGTTGGGGGATCATCCAATAGCTTGACTCAGTATTTAATATCCCCTCAATAACAATGGATATACATGGCAAACCGTCAACATTCACCATACAACTTTGCGTTTTGTGTATTATATTTTCACCCAAGAACATCCAAATGTTATAGGCCCCA
This sequence comes from Haliotis rufescens, assembly GCF_023055435.1. Lineage (NCBI taxonomy): Eukaryota > Metazoa > Mollusca > Gastropoda > Lepetellida > Haliotidae > Haliotis > Haliotis rufescens. The sequence continues at coordinate 28,204,963 of NW_025964361.1, forward strand.
AATGTATGACCCAAACAGTAGAACTGGGTTTATTTTTGTATCAAATATTTTTCTAAAGTAAAAAACAAATGTATCATTGTCCAAACCTCTAAGATTTTTTCATATTGCTTGCAATGAAATGTTAAATGCATTCTTTGACCAAGTCCATCTACCATTATGTAAATCATGGTATCATAACTTGTTCATAGTGATTCATAAACACATGCTCCTTGTTATAAAGTCGGAATCGTACAATGGAATTTGCTTTTAACTAATATGTCTTTTGATTATGGAAAGGGGTTTCGATTACGGATAGGATAACAAAGTCCCCCACGCACAAAAAAACAGATAATCATATGTTAAATGATTCAGAAAGAGTAGACAATGGTCTAAATCACCGGAAAATGAAAAAAAAAAAAGGCTCGATCTAATCGCACAGTCAATAAACTAGAATGTTATGTTGTTAACTCGATTGAACTACGGTACCAAGTTAGTCAATATCGTTTTACTCTGTTCAGTTTCTGTGACAGATATCCTCATGTAACATACATCGACCCAGGACTGTTGAGTGCTCCTAAACTTCCATTTCCATTTAACATTTTCAATTGCATTCAGACATACAAGACGAATAAATATTAACTGTTGGAAATGTTTGCCAACGAACCCGATTTAACTTCGTTCAAAGTTAAGCTTCGGTAAATCCAAACACTTCATTAATTGGGATGTGTTCAGAGAACAGTACATTTAAACAGCGCCAAGAGTAACCCGCGAAACTAATGGGCAATACATGAAGTCTTGCTGTAAGAGGAAACAGGTACACATGATGAATAGAACGTACATGACATGTCCCCTCACATAGGATGATCAGTTCACTTAACACAGAGACAAAATTGGACCTGTTTCCAAGTGTATATATACTCTAATAGCCAACTCAAGATATGACACGCTACTGTCAATCCTTGTGTTGTTATGATCACTTGCATTTGTTTTTTTGGTTTTTGTTCGGAATTTAAATATTTTATTGTACATAATCATATACCACATACATACAGTCCAACATCAGTCATGCATTCACAATTACGTTTGTTGTTTAACGCCTCTCTCGGCAATATTCCATCTATATGACGGTGGTCTGTAAATAATCGAGTCTGGACCAGACAATCCAGAGATTGATATCATGAGCATCGATCTAGACAATTTGGATACAATGACATTCATCAACTAAGTCAGCGTCCCAGACCACTCGATACCGTTAGTCACCTCTTACGACAAGCATTTGAAGACAACTAATGATTCTAACCCGGATCTTCCCGAGTATTACAGTTGCAAGGGTACGTAATGCATTGTGAAAAGCAGTATCCTTGATGGAATAAAAGTTCCCGAAAGGTAGGGCCATTCTATTTTTTATGTGAAGGGTGACAGTGAATTCCATACCTCACAATACGTGGATTGCTTAGAATTACACTGGATGGCATGAAACTGACGATTCAGTTGGACTGTCGTGGGTAGTTTAGTCAGGTACATGTATTGTCGCTCTCTGTGTATTATTTTATAACAAATATTTGGTTAGATGGTCAATTTATTCCCGTTTTGGGTTGAAATTTTGTCCAGCGCTACTAAAACTGACCAAGGATAGCCTGCCTAACAACAAATCATTCCCATGGTAACAGAAATATACATTACAAAAACTGATTGTAGAAAGAGAAATGTCTAAATCCGGAGAAATATTCGAAATGGAGCTTGATTGACAATATAAATGTTACTTTTCATTCGGTTAATTATCCTCAATGATTTCGATATGATCGTATGTCCATGGACTTGATTCTGTAGTCTTGTAGTTTGTTAACGTCATGCAGTTTGGCCTGCAAACCATAGTGTCAAAGTAATCGCTATCAGCATCTTTGCTGGAGATTCTGCTGCCATTATGGCCTAGTTTTGTATTCTGTGTCATTGAAGTACGTATATGTATGTCGGGCGGATCTCCATTTGAGTTAATCTCAATTGACTAACTTCATATACGTTGTGCAATGACGGGCGCAAGGTCAACATTTGACTTGATTTTATGTTTTGCAGACAATTAGCTGTGAATAATCAGAGGTGAGGTAAAATGGTGTTTAACGCGTCCAAGATTACTGCACTTATATCGTGACGTACATGCACATGTATGTGTGTGTTAGTATGTGTTAGTGAGTTAGTGTTAGTGTGTGTGTTAGTGTTAGTGTGTTAGTGTGTGTGCGTGTGTGTGTGTTAGTGTTAGTGTGTGTTAGTGTTAGTGTGTGTGTTAGTGTTAGTGTGTGTGTGTGTGTGTGTGTGTGTGTGTGTGTGTGTGTGTGTGTGTGTGTGTGTGTGTGTGTGTGTGTGTGTGTGTGTGTGTGTGTGTGTGTGTGTGTGTGTGTGTGTGTGCCGGGTTTATAGTGCCAGTCCACTGAGATACAATGCAGCAGTTTTAACATAAATACCCCCTCAGACACAGTACACTGACTCCGAGCCGACCAGTCTTTGTTTAAGCCCCTTTAGCCAGGCAGGGGTGAATAATCAGAACTATAACTTCAGCCTATTTGCAGAATCTTATATATTTGCTAATGCTGCCTGGTGTCATTCCTGTCATTTCATTGACAGGTCCTGAGTTTTGGGTTTTTTCTGGATTATCAATTTATCCAATTAAATACACAGAGATACAATCCAATACAATGTAACGTTGTTCAACGTGTGAGGTATTACGCTGCAAGTAGTATTAATACAGCATCACCGTGGCAACATGAACATGTAACTTATCAATATTTGATCAGACAAACATGTGATTATTAACATGGGCTACAAGAAGCAACATACAATATCACCGAGATCACAACAGTTTGGCATATACCCCAACTTTCACGTCAAGATTAATTCTCATCTGTCGTCTAGCATGGACCACTGGGTACCGATTCTAAACTAGAATTGCCACGGAGGTTATATCTTACACCAGCAGAATGAGGCATATTATTTTACCCTATACGACTTGTTGATAGTGGGGTGTGGGGTGGTAAGAGTTTATGTATGTGGATGTTAATGTGAGTGTGGGTGTGGATGTGGGTAGGTGTTTGTGTGAGTGTTATGATAGGATGCAATCGAGCTCTTGTTGTATTGTGTGGTATGAGAGTTTCTTCCCTGTTTTTCTCCAATTTTATTTTTTTCATTATACAAATTCATCATTTCATACTATTTGCTGTGTATAGTTGACCCTATTGCCACCAGTGTTACTGTACTATTCGTTAAATTATGTAGTGAATAGATACATGATCTGACAAGGGACCGTGCTACCACCGGAGCCTGCTGTCAACGTTTCCAATGAATATTAAAGTCGTTTTCCAATCTTCATGTCTGTGTAAATATCAATTTGATACTTTATATGCAACATTACGCATCGTCATATTTGAAATCACGTGAATGAAATGGCAACAATAACGATTATGTCTTAACATTTACGTGTGTCTGCCTAGCTTATATCAATATTTGGTAACATGGGACTAAGCACAAAAAATGTATGTTTTCACCACTACAGTACTTACTAAAAACTACCGAACCTTACGTGTGTTCATGTTGGTATCTCTGTCACAGGAACAGAGAGAGAGCACAGATTAGACCAGCTTATGATACAAGGGAACATCACAAAGATTCAAAATGTCAAACATCGGTGACACGCGAACGGGAGGTCGAGGGTAACGGAGGAGGCCAGTCGGGCAAATATATAACGTCAACGCCAGAGAATGACCAATTTCAATTATCCAACAAAACATTCAATTGCGCGTAAAAGGCAACATATCTGTGAAAATTCAATGAATGGATTACCGGAAATCAGTGATAAAGGGATCAGAGGGGTTAGGGAAAAGTGTAATGCCCTGCTATACCGGTAGCACACGCTACTCGTGCCTCATTTTGCTGTCCAGGGGTGCATCCCAGAAACCTATGATCGTCGATTCGCATCCTGGTTAACCTTATTCATGTGTCTGTAGGCTTATCAGCATCACACCCTTGCTTGTGCTAAACGTCCTGCTTTCCTCCAACATAGAACTGACACGCAATGGTTTAACCAAAATACTGCCTTGAACCAAACCACTCATTCACTATCTGCACATGCATGTATCATTGAAAGCCGAACAAAAGTCACACACATGAACAAATGAACAGGTAGGTAGGTAGGTAGGTAGGTAGGCAGGCAGGCAGGCAGGCAGGCAGGCAGACAGGCAGACAGGCGGGCGGGCGGGCGGGTGGGTAGGTAGGTAGGTAGGTAGGTAGGTAGGGAGGGAGGGTGGGAGGGAGGGAGGGCATACGCATCACTAAATTGTTCCTGCTATTGTATGTGCAAAGATGGCAAATGGTAATTCAACTACATAGTTGTTAGTTACCTCGCAGAGCAACTGCAAGAACACTTAAAATGTCTCGGACCTACAGTCGGTCACTAACACCACCGGTATCCCAGCTGTGCAATCAACATGGTTCGGTTTCCTTGATCCATCAGCTGAAATTACATCCTGTCCGTACCATTTTAGAAAGAGAAATCAGGAAATCAGTGTGCTCGCCAAAGACGTTCGTGTTAACAGTTAAAGTAAAATCAACAAAATTGAGTCTGCGGGGATATCGTGTCTGTTACAGCTTCAAATGAAGGACAAGGTCACCATCAGAATGAGAAAAGACAACCGCGATCTACACACAGCGATTTATGCGAAAGATCAATACGTATTGTGTTTTTTTCACATCTCGGGTACTTTGGGTCACAAAATCAGACACACTTCAACGTAGTTTTCGTATGATGTGTATCGAGGCAGTTCAGTGTGAGTGATGGGATCGTGAAATTGTGTACGTTCACTCATAAACAAACACGTTCGGAAACAGTGTCACAAAATATGCTCCGAAGGTGACATTGATGGAAGCCTAAATATCTGTCCAAATAGTTTCAACTCACTTTATTTAACAACGCTGAACATAATACATTATTTTTTTTTTAAGTCGAAAGAAGGCATTGACCAAGTTTAATGAACCCAATAATGTTGCCACCCAATTCCACTGCAGTATTCATAGTTGCGTCACTCAGGTGTACCCAGACTCCTGTGTCAGGGGTTCGAGTCCCAGATTATGATTCTCGGTTTGTTCCAGGCCTGTGCTCTCGAGGTTTAAACTCACCATACAGTTTCAAAGTTGAAACAATTGTGAAAACTTTATATGGCTGTAAATAGACTGTTCACCCTATTGTTTGAAATTACACAGTTGTAACATGTAATACAGTAAGCATAAAAAACTTCTAAGCACTAAAGCATTAAAATGTTCTCATTTTAACATGTGGAACAAAAAAAACATACTGCTATCCTAATTGAATATAAATATTGCATACTGCCCTCTTGCTTAAATATATGTATTGCATAGCTATTCAACTTAAAAAGAGAGTATTATATAATAGGCAAGAAAGTACAATCATGTGTACATCCTTCTGTGTACAATACAAGGGAATGAAATGGCATATGTACTTAGGAAATGGTTAGTTATTCTGCTTAAATGACACACTACCATTGTTACACACTTTGTGAGTTATACATCTCTGCATCGTCATGTACACAGTGCCCTTTGAACATAACTTTGTTTCCTCGTTTGTTTCCTTGTTTCCTTTGTTTGTCACTCATCAATGCAGAAATATTTAATAACCTCACAAATGTGTTCACTCATAGATACGAACTACATTATTCTATTATTATACACCAACTAGAGAAATAAATTAAAAGGATATAATGAATCACTCACAAGAACCCGTACATTGTATGATGAACATTGTGATCTCGTATTAAGCATGACAGCTTCCTCAGCTATTTTAATTCATGTTTCAAGTATTGACATTTGATAGAACTTGAACTCTCCGATCTCATATATTTGGATGAGTGTGAACACCAGAACACAAGCTTAATGTCAGCTGTGTAGTGTATTGTTCACTCAATATACCCAATGTAAATGAAGTCAGTGTGCCTGCCACGGATTCCAGTCGACTATTGCAGCAAAGAAATGTTAGCAACGGTTAAGTGTCTGAAAAACAGAAGAAAGTCACATCCGCAAATAAATTCATCAAACCAGTTATGGATACAATAATCGTCGTTATGATATCATTTTTTCTGTTGCTATGTTCTTCTCTACGGAAATACATTCTCATGCTTCCCTATAACGACATGTACCTTATCTTATCACGTGGCTATATATTCATTACTACGATGACTGTACACATTGCACTTGTACATTCAGAATTATTCTTACATTTATAGAACATGTAATGCAGGACGCTACATGCATGTTAACTTCGCAAAATCGTGACTGAGTGGGCATGCTTGTGTTATTTTAGTTCACTTTTGTCATTATTTCATGCCACTGAGGTTGACACCAAGAAAAGGTTTCACACACTGTACCCATGTGGTAATTGAACACATCCACGTTTGCATGCTTTTACATGACCCACAAGGTTACCACACAGCCCCTCAAAGGAGTAGTTATTACATATATGATATTTTATTAATTCATACATGTAGGCGCCAAGGTACCACAGTTAGTCCAGATTAGCGACCGTGCAGTGAGGTGAAATGGGGTTTAACGTCCCGTCCAAGATTATTGCACGTTATAGCGACGTGCATGTACGTGTATGTGTGTGTGGCTGCCTGTACTAGTCCGGACTGATGCCGATTTATAATGCTAGCACACTGAGATACCATGTCGCAGTTTAACATGAAGACCCCACTCAGACACAGGATATTGACTCCGAACCGACCAGTCCTTGTTTTAGCCCTTAATGTCAAGCGCCAGACAGGGTAACAACAAGTACCATATTTTAACGTCTTTTGGTATGACGCGGCCAGGGATCGAACGCCGGACCTTCCGCTCTCCGGGCGGACGCTCTACCAATTGACCACGGAGGCGGTCGCGACCGTGCAGTGAATGCGTGGATGAAATTTTAATGCGATTGAAAACCTTCTGCCAAACACGATTCTCTCGGAAAGAAAAAGAAGCATACACAAACTATTTTAGTATATCGAGTTTGTTTTCAGTTGAGTTATCTCATAAACATATTCCTAATCGCACACAAATCACATATCAATTAATTACACAAATGCATCAGGATCATCAAGCAACACATATGAACATCCAGTCATCTAACTTTTAGCGACAAAACACTTTCCTTAATCTTAAAAAAAATCATTGTAAGATTCCTAAGCTTTACTGAGGCCTGAATATTGTAACCCTGATCAAACAACTTCTGAGGAAGAGTCGTATTTAAGAGTCTTTAAAATCTTCGACGAAAAAGCATTGAAGCTCGACAGTTGTGAAATGCAGACACCAAAGGCTGGAGCTGCTGGGAATATTGCTCAACATTAAGGTAAAGTTCACTGCAAGAATATCTTGTAGTTTGTTCTGTTTGCACTAAATGTTGGTAATGCTTCCCACATTGATGTCTTATGTGAAAAACCAATGTGAAAAACAACGTATCCGGCCCAGAGATAAAAGCCCTGTTTTTGTGAAACGATAACAAAGACGCACACACACAGACCACTAGACAATGATACGTTAATGAACTTGAAAGAGTAGACAATGGTCGAAGACGCCGGAATAAATACAAAACGGCTTTATATAATCTCATAAGCAAATACACTGGAATGTTTTTGTTAACTTTACTGAATGATGCTACTCGTTTGTATAAAAGTTTATATTCCATCGAGCCAGCTCCTTCACAGCCCTTTAACATTTTCAAATTATATTCATACAGGCAGAGCGAATAAATATTAACTGTGGGACGTGTTTCCAAACGAACACGATTTTACTTTGTCCAATGTTAAGCTTCGGTAATTCCAAACGCTGAATTCAAACAGCGTTAGGGAGAAAGCCGCGAAAGCTAATGGGGCAAACATGAACTGAAAGAGGGACACATTGATAATTTGAGTGTAAATGAGACGTCCCCGTCAATATGGTGATTAGAGCACAAGGTCAAAGAAACAATCAGACCTGTTTCAAAGGTATATCAGTATATAAGCCACAAGGCTAAGTTCAGTATAGATACATGTATTATATACAAAGTGGTGGTACAATAACAGGAGGTAAAAAGTGCATTTTAAGTACATTTAGAATTATAGTAACGAAGAACGTTAAGATAGGGCATCTTTAATGTATTTAGCACATATGACAAAATTTCAATGTTAGAGGTTTGTAGTAAAGTTAAGAGAGAATATTGTGAAATATCTTCTTTAATCTCTTTGGTGTACATGGAGTAAATATTGTTCAATTGCGAACGTTGACTTTGAACATAAGTACAATGCATGAAAATCTAAATTCAAATACTCATTCAACTTTGAAAAAAGTTATTGAATACGACAGTCTTCAACACGTTGCTGAAATTCTAAAAGAAATAAATCAATATTTCCAACATTTTTATTTTTCCACACAATATTAAAACCATAAATATAGTAATTTCTGGGTATCTGGTATCCGGCATACATGCAAGTTTACTTCAATATTCAATGCATCCGGTAAATGAGTCACAATATATATTACACCGACCACACTCACTTAAAGCAGCTACAGTAGTGGCAGATTTGCCAACACCTAGAACATAAACTGAAGTACTATAGAAACTTTACCAAATGAAAATATAAATTTCAGACAAAATAAAAAAATGTTTTCGATGAAGTCTATCTAAAACACATAACCTAAATACAACAATAGTGTATGCAGAAAATGTTAATCGTCTGTTACATGTTTGCGAGATAACACGCGAAAAAGTGAAAAACACGTGCACCACGAAAAACTGCAAATGCACGTACGGGTAAGGGTATAAAACGATTGCAACGGCAAGTCAGACATCCACAGTGATAAAAAAAAATATTTAAAAAATGCCACAACGTGAACGAGCCTTGGGTATGGTACAGATGGGAGCCACCCACGACCATCTTGCACGTTTGCTCCCGTGTTGCCGTTACCAACTTGATGCAACGCTACAGACAGACAGGGCGATCCGCTTACAGGCCAAGAACAGGCAGACCAAGGGTGACCAAGCCCAATGATGACCGGTACTTGCGTACCTTGCACCTCCGAAATCGCTTCCTGACAGTGACGTCATCGGCGACATATGCCTTAGGTCACAGGGTTAGTCGACAGACAGTGGCCAGGAGACTCAGGGCTCATGGAATTTTAGACCATACAGAGGACTGCTATTGACAGCGCAACATCGTCGTCTGCGATTGAGATGGGCCCGGACTGTACGACGTTGGCAACGACGTGACTGGCAGAGGGTTGTCTTCACTGACGAAAGTCGATTCTGTATGTTTAGGGCTGATGGAAGACAACGTGTTTACCGCCGAAGGGGTGAACGAACGGCGACGTGTTGCGTGCAGGAGATCGTATCATATGGTGGAGGGAGTGTCATGGTGTGGGGAAGGATCTGTGGGCAGGAGAGGACACCGCTGGTCATCATTGACGGAAACTTGACAGCTCAGCGTTACATGGATAACATTCTTCGTCCAGTTGTCCAACCATTTCTCCAACAGCAGCAATGTGGTGTCATTTATCAGCATGACAACGCTAGAGCCCATACAGCCAGAATTGTCACTAACTTCCTCGCAGCCAACAACGTCAACGCCCTGCCGTGGCCTGCACGCTCACCCGACATGTGCCCCATAGAACACCTCTGGGACTTGATGGATCGTCGTGTTCGACAACGACCACACTTTCCAGCCAACCGGCAAAAACTGATCTTGGCCCTCCAAGAAGAATGGCGTCAAATCCCACGAGACCTCATCAGACGACGGACTTTTTCTGTGCGTCGAAGAGTTTTTGCGTGTATTGAGGCATTTGGTAGTCACACACGCTACTAATGACTTGTTATTGAACGTGAGCAATTGTTTATGTACTCTGCCTATTGTCCATGATTCTGAAAGCTCGAGTTTTGTACCACACCCAACTTTGGGGGGGGGGGGCTCTGATGTCATTCTCGGTCGCGGTATGATTGTCATTTTCAGTGTTGATTATGTTCTCAATACACGTTACTTCATGCATGTATGTTTGTTGTTTTTGAGCAAGAGTGATTTCAAACTCTGGTAAAGTTTTTTTGGACGTCAGTTTATTACTATATGTTACATGGGACTGTTCTAATGCTTCCCATTTTTATGCCAACCCCATGTCTTGGATGAACACAAAAGAAAAGGTTTTATTTGACAATCTAGCACTCTAAAGGGAACGGCAAGATTCCTTTATTCCGACCGCAACTGTTTTATAGGCAAAAGTGCTTTACCAGCTTTGTGAATAAATGTTTGCACTGATTTAGACGATGAAAGTCAATTTAAAAATATGATACCAAGATAGCTATCGTAGGTTGAGGTTTTCAGTGCGATATAATTAAACCTTCATTTTTCAGTATAAAGTTTACTACCGTTACGGAGCACCTGGAGTTTTGACAATTCCCACTTTGAACAAAATTTCCATAATATGCGTATTTTCTTTTGCAAACGAATATCGCTATCATAAAACAGACACAAATCACCTACAGATACTATTAAAAGCAAGTCTACCTCTCTCACCATGCTTCTGTAATTAATCTCCAAGTTGGTTTATAAACATACTGAATAGAAGGGGTCTTAGAATACAACCTTGACGAACACGACTTGAACAATCAAAATATTCGTAAATGCTATCATTTGATATTTAAACAGTTGATGCATAGAATAGCTTAGAATAGATATCAAGAATTATATTCAGCATTTTACCTTTAATATCATGTTGAGCTAACTCTTACCATAAAAGATCTCTATTCACAGAAACAAAATCTTTATGACAACCTACGAATAAACAAATAATCTACCCCTGGATTTGGATAAATATTTTTAAATTAGAGATTGTAGTGTAAAAATATTATCAGATGTAGAATAGCCAATACGAAATCCAGCTTGACACTCACGGTTTTGTCAAACAACTCTATGATTTTTTAGTCTTTTATTTAACACGTATGTAAATATTTTACTGCAAATATCCATTTAAGAGATTCTTCTATAGTTATTCACATCATTTGTTTCCGCATTTCAGGAGGTATCCATCAGGTCCAGCGCCTTTACCAAATTTTCAAGCAGACAGAGCTTTAACTATTTCTTTATCTGATATTCCCCTATTTAGAGTATTATTAGTTTCATCATCAATATGAACAAAAACATGTATATCTTGATAAAGATATTATGGAATAAAGGAAACAAAGTCATCATCAAATATAATATCATGAATATTCAAAATATTTTTGAAATAGTAAATCCACTGAGAACACGAAGCTGGGGAATGTGATTTACCTACTAATGATTTCACACAAGACGAAATATGGTTCGAGTTTCTGTCATTTCATGTATCAAGAGCTTTATAGCTAGAGACTTATGGTAATATTCACATTTCTAGTTCGCTCTATTTATTTGCGGGCAAAGCAAAATTGCCTCAAGTAGCTGTTTTCTTCTGTTGTTCTAAACTGGTCTAATAATGTCTATTTATTTCTTTTCAGTGAAATAAATTCTGCATTATACCAAGCCTCAGTCGATTTTTTGCCTCTAGCACAGGCTGTAAATATTGTGATAACATTTTGATAATTCTACAGCAGCCTCTGAAGTGTCATTAATAACTAAGGATATTAACTCATCCTTGGAACAGTTAGCCACACATGTGTATGTCTATTTTGGCGTTCTTTGTTTTCTTAATGTTTATGTAGAGAATACTGACAATTTTAACGTTCACCAATGACTCATCATTAACAATAGTTAAGCGATATTTGGATAGATTGCGCGTTTGGGAGTTTCTTTCATTTCCTGTGCGATGTTGAGAAACGCTATTACATTATTCGACATCACAAACGTGTGAATTTGTAGATTTCCTGATTTTTAAGTGTTACTTTTGTCAATAAGATCAGCAATAACGTAAAAGTCTGGAACAGATGTTGCATACAAAAGCTGAAAATTTAATCAGTACTACAAAACTCTGTTACTCATATATGTACATGTATGGACCAATGTCACTCTTATATTTACAGTTAAAAGTAAACCTAGAAAGAGAAGGATACATACTGCATTCTGAATAGCACCATAAGTATTTGAGGAAAAGGTTAATGTAAAGAACGCCCAAGAACACAGTTAACCATCTTCTTAGCGTATTGGATAACTAGATTAGTACTAGATGTATAGTTGTGATAGATGTAAACTATGTTTGATGGTGCTCTTGTAAAACAGTTTTTACATGTGTCTTTTACTCATGTGTTATGTATGACCATGTACAGTATTTATAGTATGTGGACTGCATTGGATTACATGCAGTTGATATGACGTTGGAATGTTTTGGGTGGTGTTGTGCAGAAGTAGTTTGTATGTCAGTGTTAATAACATTTCGAAAGATGGCCTTTGGATTCTCGCTTTTGCATGAAAGCTGTGTGTCCCACTGTTCACTTGAGATGTATGATTTCACTGTTTATAATCCTTATCACATATCTACAACTAACAGCAGCCCAGCAAAAAAGCTGCAGAAATGTATCATTAAAACTCATTCAGAAAACAGTAATTTCCACAGGGAAATTTATGTCGAAACCAGGCTATATTTTCAATATGGAGTTTGAAAAACATCGTCCATATAAAAGTTAGATTTCATTAATATTTATGCTCAATTATTTCCCACAGGACCAAACGTCAATTATCTTGATTCTGAACTTGCAAGGTCATTTAGTATTGCTTGCAAAGCACCGTCCTTAAATAATCGACATCGTTTGCTTGAAGTCCTTCTGGTGTGAGGCATAGTTTTGTATCCATCGAAGCTAGTATTTTGATGCGTACACCTCTAATGTGTGTCAGGTAGATCTCCATTTTGGTTGTAACCTAATATGATGATACATTGTAGATATTGTTTTATGCATTGAAGATTTGATTTGATATCAGTTTTATTTATAAATTGCGACAAGGTTTTATCTGCGAGGTTTTGCAAATGATCAGATGTCAATAATCAGAGTTATTAATTCAACCTGTTTTCCAGAACATACTGAAGCTTATAATTTGCTAATGCTGCCCGGCATCTCTCCTGTCAGGTTCGTGTCGGGTTTGTTTGCGTTTCTTTGTTTATCCAACTTGTCCGCAAGGTAATACTAGCTAACTGTGCTATGTGCATGTATTGTGCAAATAGCTTTTCCGATAATGCTTAATGCATTTTTTAAGGACACCCCTTCCGATGTAACCTCAGCACTACCCACACCAATGTCATCATTATCCCATGACTCCTCGGGGCTTTACAGTGCACCAGTAGTTCGAACATTTGCGTATTCAACTAACCATTGAAACTGAAGGATTTATGCAACATTCTTCATAATGAAGTTACTTAAATGAAAACTATTTCTTTGACTCGGCAAAAATTAATTTGACTTTGGCGGTTTGTACCGTTAGGTATTCTTTCTACTTTTACTGTGTGATTGTGATACCAATATTAATATTAATGCATATGTTGCCTTGTCATAAATGTGATGAATATATAATATGTTGGACAGGAATGAGATATTTTCTTCATGTAGCATCATAGCAGCATGTAAGGTATCAAAGTCATACGTTGTTGATAGAATGAGCAACATATCACGACATGCAATCATATAAATGAAATAGTTATGTCATGTATCCCAATATCATTCTAACGACAAGCATCAACCACTAGGTACCAGTTCTGCACGAGAAGCGTCACGGCGGTTCCGCGAGTAGCATGTGAGTGTCATTGACACGTCAGGTTACCCGATAATTCCTGTTGATAGTAGGGTGTTCTTTTCAGTTGTTTCGCGCCAAATTCAGCAATATTCCAGCTATAGCTGAATATAATCAAGTCTGTACCAGACAATCAAGTGAATGACACCATGAGCATCGATATACGCAATTGGGGTACGATAACATGCATCTAAAAAGTCAGTGGGTCAGAGTGTTTGTGTTAATTGTGATGAGATGCAGTGTTCTTGATATTTGTTTGTTAGTTTGCTGTGTGAGTACGAGAGATGTTGGTTTCATGTTTTTCGTCAGTTATTTTTTTTTCATTTCATTAAAACCATCATGTAATACTATGTTATGTATATACATAGATGCAGTACACAAACAATTAATACCCTTTGCAATTTGTAGGACATTGACACATTATCTGATTATGAAACTCTACTGGGCATCCAGAGGCCCCCAAACAGTAGAGTGTGCTACCAACCTTTCTAAAGCATAACAATTCGTCCTTTCCCAATGTACATTTCAGTGCCCATAGTAGATTAATAATATTTTCATGTCTATTATTACGCAGTCATATGTGCAATCTGGTGAGTAGAAAGGCATTGTGTGACAGCTTTCATCTGTCAAACAGCAAATATAAGCTCTTCGTAAAATGCGTACCTCGTACAAATTAATAGTTTAGTAGCATGGGAGCTCGGTGGAAAATGTATATTCTCTATCAACATGAAACGAAAGAGAGACCAAAGACAACACTAGCTGCTGATAACAGCAATTGTTATGAACACTGAAATATCATCGTTTTGAATGTCACAAGTTTCAAAGCAGAACTCAGAAACAATCATGAGTCATCAGAAGATGACAAATCCCACGACCCCCACAAATTCGAAAGAACATAATCATCTGGCTTTTACTTTAAGTCAAACTTGATGAGAGAATTTCTATCTAATCTGTCTATCCTTACACAAGAGTAGTTATTGAGCTATCAAAACAATTTGGATTCGGAACTTTACTTTTCTATGTCAGGTACACACCAATATGAACAGAGTCAAAGTCAATCTTGTTGCCATAGAAATGGAAAAAATATAAATTCTTAAAATCTCTAAAAAGTACAAGTTGACAACCTGGTCACACATAAAGTTTCGTGAAAGTATTCCTATTACTTAGAGAGATATGGTCCTGACAAATACACCACTATGAACTGAGTCAAGATCAAACTTGTTGCCATGGTAACAGAAAATTTAAAAAAAACTAAATAGCAATCGACAACAATTGATAACCTGGTCTTTATGTGTACACAGATTCAAGAAGGAGTACCTATTAGTTTTAAAGATATGGTCCGGTAACACCCGACAATGAACGTCAAACTTGGTGCAATTAGACTTAGATCTAGACTACCAGTTTTCATTTTGTGGAAGCCTCTGTGGCCGAGTGGGACAGACCACTGACTTAGTGTGCTGGCGATTGTGTGCTCACTCTTGTAGTGTGGGTTCGAATCCCGGACGGGACTCAACCCATAAAAGTACCAAAATATGTACTTAACGAAGAAAATGTTATCCCAAATATAAAATTTGACCACTTTCTAAATGGCATTGTGTGTTCTGCTCCGGAAACGAAATCCAGCACCCCTTTTGAGACCAAATTGTTTCCATGGAAATCGAGAAACGTAAAAAGGCACCACTTCAGTATCTGTTTGATATATCTGCCAAGTTTTGTTGAAAAATCCGGAAACGAAATCAACTACCTTATGAGACTAAGTACAACATGTTTCCATGGAAATCGAGAAAAAGCATAACTGCTACAAATCCTTGAATAGCAAAAGGCACCACTTCAGGATCTGTTTGACATAGTTGCCAATTTTTTATGAAAAATATTGAACGGTTTTTGAGTTGTGCTCCGGAAACGAAATGTTTACGGACGGACGGACGGACGGACGGACGGGCGGACAGACGAGGCGACGAATGTATCCCCCCGCATTATATGTCGCAGGATAAAATGTTACTTCTTTCTGTCCAATCACATGTTTATAAAGTATTTCAAGTTTTCGTGTTTACTTTTTGTAAGGAGTGCGGCGTTAAACAACAAACAAACAAACAAAACAAATTGTAATCATTTCTGCGGAGGGTAGAACTACACAATGGTAGTTTAGAATGTGGTAACAATCATGTTCTAAGACAATTGTGGTTGTGGAGGGTCGAATAAGGCGCTGCAATTTGCCATGGTACTAGGTTCGAATCCCTCTAGCTTTGTCATCACTATACCCGTGCTAATGGTTATCACCTGCATTGCTTCAGACTTCAAGTTATCACGACAATATATAATAATGTCGGCGATGAACTCACCTCACTCACTCACTCACATATTACACAAAGAATATTATGCCATCAGTTCAACACAACGTTTCGTATATGCATACTCCTTCATCAGGTGAATAAGTAATACGTCGTTCTGTGTAAACCTCAAAGGCAATCCATCATGTATGGCAGGGACGATAGTCAGGTTGAAATGTAATCTAGCACTCTCTGTTCACGTTTATATTCAGTTTGGTTTATTTAAACTTTTATCTGCACATGAAGGGCTATCTAACTGGATCTGCACATAAGGGGCTGTCTTTCTTACTGTTTCTGCACATGAGGCCCGTCTATCTGTATCTGCACATGAGCGGCTGTCTAATTGTATCTGTACATGAGGGGCTGTCTATCTAACTGTATCTGTACATGAGGGGCCGTCTATCTAACTGTATCTGCACATGAGGGGCTGTCTATCTAACTGTATCTGCACATGAGGGGCCGTCTATCTAACTGTATCTGCACATGAGGGGCCGTCTATCTAACTGTATCTGCACATGAGGGGCTATCTATCTAACTGTATCTGCACATGAGGGTCTGTCTATCTAACTGTATCTGCACATGAGGGGCTATCTATCTAACTGTATCTGCACATGAGGGGCTGTCTATCTAACTGTATCTGCACATGTGAGGCTGTCTATCTAACTGTATCTGCACATGAGGGGCTATCTATCTAACTGTATCTGCACATGAGGGGCTGTCTATCTAACTGAACCTGCACATGAGGGGCCGTCTATCTAACTGTATCTGCACATGAGGGGCCGTCTATCTAACTGTATCTGCACATGAGGGGCTGTCTACCTAACTGTATCTGCACATGAGGGGCTGTCTATCTAACTGTATCTGCACATGAGGGGCCGTCTATCTCACTGAACCTGCACATGAGGGGCCGTCTATCTAACTGTATCTGCATATGAGGGGCTGTCTATCTAACTGAACCTGCACATGAGGGGCCGTCTATCTAACTGAACCTGCACATGTAAGGCTGTCTATAGCTATCTAACTGTATCTGCACATGAGGGGCCGTCTATCTAACTGTATCTGCACATAAGGGGCTGTCTATCTAACTGTATCTGCACATGAGGGGCTGTCTATCTAACTGTATCTGCACATGAGGGGCTGTCTATCTAACTGTATCTGCACGTGAATGCCTGTCTATCCAACTGTTTCTGCACACGAGGGGCCTCCTAACTGTATCTGCTCATGAGGGGCCGTCTGTTTCTGCACATGAGGAACCCTCTAACTGTTTCTGCACATGTGAGGCTGTCTGTCTAACTGTGTCTTCACATGAGGGGCTGTCATTCTAACTGTTTCTGCACACGAGGAACCCTCTAACTGTATCTGCTCATGTGAGGCTGTCTATCTAACTGTATCTGCACATGAGGGGCCGTCTATCTAACTGTATATGCACATGTGAGGCTGTCTGTCTAACTTTGTCTGCACATGAGGGGTTGTCTATCTAACTGTATCTGCACATGAGGGGCCGTCTATCTCACTGAACCTGCACATGAGGGGCTGTCTATCTAACTGTATATGCACATGTGAGGCTGACTGTCTAACTGTGTCTGCACATGAGGGGCTGTCTATCTAACTGTTTCTGCACATGAGGGGTCGTTTATCTAACTGAACCTGCACATGAGGGGCTGTCCATCTAATCTTATCAGTACATGAGGGTCTGTCTATCTAACTGTATCTGCTCGTGAGGGGCTGTCTATCTAACTGTATCTGCACACGACGGGTTGTCTATCTAACTGTATCTGCACATGGGAGGCCCTCTAACTGTACCTGCACATTGAAAGGCTGTCTAACTGTAGCTGCACATTGAGAGGTTGTCTGACTGTATCTGCTCATGAAGGGATGTTTATCTGTTTCTGCACATGAGGGGCCCTCTAACTGTATCTGCACATGAAGAGCTGTCTAACTGTTTCTGCACATGCGGGGCACTCTAATTGTATCTGCACATAAAGAGCTGTCTAACTGTTTCTGCACATGAAGGGTCCTGTAACTGTATCTGCACATGAAGAGCTGTCTAACTGTTTCTGCACATGAGGGGCCCTCTAATTATATAACTGTATCTGCACATGAAGAGCTGTCTGTTTCTGCACATGAAGGGCCCTCTAACTGTATCTGCACATGAAGAGCTGTCTAACTGTTTCTGCACATGAAGGGTCCTGTAACTGTATCTGCACGTGAAGAGCTGTCTAACTGCTTCTGCACATGAGGGGCCCTCTAACTGTATCTGCACATAAAGAGCTGTCTAACTGTTTCTGCACATGAGGGGCCCTCTAACTGTATCTGCACATAAAGAGCTGTCTAACTGTTTCTGCACATGCGGGGCCCTCTAATTGTATCTGCACATAAAGAGCTGTCTAACTGTTTCTGCACATGAAGGGTACTGTAACTGTATCTGCACATGAAGAGCTGTCTAACTGCTTCTGCACATGAGGGGCCCTCTAACTGTATCTGCACATGAGGGGCCCTCTAACTGTATCTGCACATGAAGAGCTGTCTAACTGTATCTGCACATGAAGAGCTGTCTGTTTCTGCACACGAAGAGCTTTCTAACTTTCTTTGCACATGAAGGGTCCTCTAACTGTATCTGCACATGAGGAGCCCTCTAACTGTATCTGCACATGAAGAGCTGTCTAACTGTTTCTGCACATGAAGGGTCCTTTAACTGTATCTGCAAATGAAGAGCTGTCTAACTGTTTCTGCACATGAGGGGCCCTCTAACTGTATCTGCACACGAAGAGCTGTCTAACTGTTTCTACATACCTCGTATGAGGGGCTGTCTAACTGTATATGGACATGAAGAGCTGTCTAACTGTTTTTGCACATGAAGGGCCCTCCAACTGTATATGGACATGAGGGACCGTCTGTCCGTATCTGATCATAAGGTTCTGTCTTTCTAACTGTATCTGCACATGAAGAGTCCTCTAACTGTATCTGCCAATGAGGGGCCCTCTAACTGTATCTGCACATGAAGAGCTGTCTAACTGTTTCTACATACCTCGTATGAGGGGCTGTCTAACTGTATATGGACATGAGGGGCTCTCTAACTGTATCTGCACATAAGGAGCTGTCTAACTGTTTCTGCACATGAGGGGCCCTCTAACTGTATCTGCACATGAAGAGCTTTCTAACTGTTTCTACATACCTCATATGAGGGGCTGTCTAACTGTATATGGACATGAGGGGCCCTCTAACTGTATCTGCACATGAAGAGCTGTCTAACTGTTTCTGCACTTGACAGGTCCTCTAACTGTATCTGCACATGAAGAGCTGTCTAACTGTTTTTGCACATGAAGGGCCCTCCGACTGTATATGGACATGAGGGACCGTCTGTCCGTATCTGATCATAAGGTTCTGTCTTTCTAACTGTATCTGCACATGAAGGTCTATCTATCTAACTGTTTCTGCACATGAAGAGTCCTCTAACTGTATCTGCCAATGAGGGGCCCTCTAACTGTATCTGCACATGAAGAGCTGTCTAACTGTTCTACATACCTCGTATGAGGGGCTGTCTAACTGTATATGGACATGAGGGGCTCTCTAACTGTATCTGCACATAAGGAGCTGTCTAATTGTTTCTGCACATGAGGGGCCCTCTAACTGTATCTGCACATGAAGAGCTTTCTAACTGTTTCTACATACCTCATATGAGGGGCTGTCTAACTGTATATGGACATGAGGGGCCCTCTAACTGTATCTGCACATGAAGAGCTGTCTAACTGTTTCTGCACTTGACAGGTCCTCTAACTGTATCTGCACATGAAGAGCTGTCTAACTGTTTCTTCACATGAAGGGTCCTCTAACTGTATCTGCACATGAAGAGCTGTCTAACTGTTTCTTCACATGAAGGGTCCTCTAACTGTATCTGCACATGAAGAGCTGTCTAACTGTATCTGCACATGAGGGGCCCTCTAACTGTATCTGCAAAGGAGGGGCCCTCTAACTGTATCTGCACATGAAGAGCTGTCTAACTGTTTCTGCACATGAAGGGTCCTCTAACTGTATCTGCACATGAGGAGCCCTCTAACTGTTTCTGCACATGAAGGGTCCTCTAACTGTATCTGCAAATGAGGAGCCCTCTAACTGTATCTGCACATGAAGAGCTGTCTAACTGTTTCTGCACATGAAGGGTCCTTTAACTGTATCTGCAAATGAAGAGCTGTCTAACTGTTTCTGCACATGATGGGCCCTCTAACTGTATCTGCACACGAAGAGCTGTCTAACTGTTTCTACATTCCTCGTATGAGGGGCTGTCTAACTGTATATGGACATGAAGAGCTGTCTAACTGTTTTTGCACATGAAGGGCCCTCCAACTGTATATGGACATGAGGGACCGTATCTGATCATAAGGTTCTGTCTTTCTAACTGTATCTGCACATGAAGGTCTATCTATCTAACTGTTTCTGCACATGAAGAGTCCTCTGACTGTATCTGCACATGAAGGGTCCTCTAACTGTATTTGCACATGAAGAGCTGTCTAACTGTTTCTGCACATAAGGGGGCCCTCTAACTGTTTCTGCACATGAAGGGTCCTCTAACTGTATCTGCACATGAAGAGCTGTCTAACTGTTTCTGCACATGAAGGGTCCTCTAACTGTATCTGCACATGAAGAGCTGTCTAACTGTTTCTGCACATAAAGGGTCCTCTAACTGTATCTGCACATGAAGAGCTGTCTAACTGTTTCTGCACATAAAGGGTCCTCTAACTGTATCTGCACATGAAGGGTCCTCTAACTGTTTCTGCACATGAAGAGCTGTCTAACTGTTTCTGCACATGAAGGGTCCTCTAACTGTATCTGCACATGAAGGGTCCTCTAACTGTTTCTGCACATGAAGAGCTGTCTAACTGTTTCTGCACATGAGGGGCCCTCTAACTGTATCTGCACATGAAGAGCTGTCTAACTGTTTCTGCACATAAAGGGTCCTCTAACTGTATCTGCACATGAAGAGCTGTCTAACTGTTTCTGCACATAAAGGGTCCTCTAACTGTATCTGCACATGAAGAGCTGTCTAACTGTTTCTGCACATAAAGGGTCCTCTAACTGTATCTGCACATGAAGGGTCCTCTAACTGTTTCTGCACATGAAGAGCTGTCTAACTGTTTCTGCACATGAAGGGTCCTCTAACTGTATCTGCACATGAAGGGTCCTCTAACTGTTTCTGCACATGAAGAGCTGTCTAACTGTTTCTGCACATGAGGGGCCCTCTAACTGTATCTGCACATGAAGAGCTGTCTAACTGTTTCTGCACATAAAGGGTCCTCTAACTGTATCTGCACATGAAGAGCTGTCTAACTGTTTCTGCACATGAGGGGCCCTCTAACTGTTTCTGCACATGAAGAGCTGTCTAACTGTTTCTGCACATGAAGGGTCCTCTAACTGTATCTGCACATGAAGAGCTGTCTAACTGTTTCTGCACATGAAGGGTCCTCTAACTGTATCTGCACATGAAGAGCTGTCTAACTGTTTCTGCACATAAAGGGTCCTCTAACTGTATCTGCACATGAAGAGCTGTCTAACTGTTTCTGCACATAAAGGGTCCTCTAACTGTATCTGCACATGAAGGGTCCTCTAACTGTTTCTGCACATGAAGAGCTGTCTAACTGTTTCTGCACATGAAGGGTCCTCAAACTGTATCTGCACATGAAGGGTCCTCTAACTGTTTCTGCACATGAAGAGCTGTCTAACTGTTTCTGCACATGAGGGGCCCTCTAACTGTATCTGCACATAAAGAGCTGTCTAACTGTTTCTGCACATGAGGGGTCCTGTAACTGTATCTGCACATGAAGAGCTGTCTAACATTTTTTGCACATGAAGGGCCCTTTAACTGTTTATGGACATAGGGGACCGTCTGTCCGTATCTGATCATGAGGTACTGTCTTTCTAACTGTATCTGCACATGAAGGTATGTCTATCTAACTGTTTCTGCACATGAAGAGTCTTCTAACTGTATCTGCACATGAGGGGCCCTCTTACTGTATCTGCAATTGAGGGGCCCTCTAACTGTATCTGCACATGAAGAGCTGTCTAACTGTTTCTGCACATGAAGGGTTCTCTAACTGTATCTGCACATGAAGAGCTGTCTAACTGTATCTGCACATGAAGGGTCCTCTAACTGTTTCTGCACATGAAGGGTCCTCTAACTGTATCTGCACATGAAGGGCTGTCTATCTAACTGTTTCTGCACATGAGAGGCCCTCTAACTGTATCTGCACATGATGGGCTGTCTATCTAACTGTTTCTGCACATGAGAGGCCCTCTAACTGTATCTGCACATGAGGGGCTGTCTATCTAACTGTTTCTGCACATGAGGGGTCCTCTAACTGTATCTGCACATGAGGGGCTGTCTATCCAACTGTTTCTGCACATGAGAGGCCCTCTTACTGTATCTGCACATGAGGGGCTGTCTATCTAACTGTTTCTGCACATGAGAGGCCCTCTAACTGTATCTGCACATGAGGGGCTGTCTATCTAACTGTTTCTGCACATGAGGGGTCCTCTAACTATCTGCACATGAAGGGCTGTCTAACCGTTTCTGCACATGTGAGGCTGTCTATCGAACTGTATCTGCACACGAAGCGCTGTCTATCTAACTATATGTCCTCATGAGGGGCTCTCTAACTGTATCTGCACATGAAGAGCTGTCTAACTGTATCTGCACATGAGGGGCAGTCTAACTGTATTTGCACATTAGGGCCCTCTAACTGTATCTGTACATGAGGGGCCGGCTAACTGTATCTGTACATGAAGAGCTGTCTAACTGTATCTGCACATGATGGGCAGTCTAACTGTTTCTGCACATGAGGGGCCCTCTAACTGTATTTGCACATGAGGGGCCCTCTAACTGTATCTGCACATGAAGAGCTGTCTAACTGTTTCTGCACATAAGGGGGCCCTCTAACTGTTTCTGCACATGAAGGGTCCTCTAACTGTATCTGCACATGAAGAGCTGTCTAACTGTTTCTGCACATGAAGGGTCCTCTAACTGTATCTGCACATGAAGGGTCCTCTAACTGTTTCTGCACATGAAGAGCTGTCTAACTGTTTCTGCACATGAAGGGTCCTCTAACTGTATCTGCACATGAAGGGTCCTCTAACTGTTTCTGCACATGAAGAGCTGTCTAACTGTTTCTGCACATGAGGGGCCCTCTAACTGTATCTGCACATAAAGAGCTGTCTAACTGTTTCTGCACATGAGGGGTCCTGTAACTGTATCTGCACATGAAGAGCTGTCTAACTTTTTTTGCACATGAAGGGCCCTCTAACTGTTTATGGACATAGGGGACCGTCTGTCCGTATCTGATCATGAGGTACTGTCTTTCTAACTGTATCTGCACATGAAGGTATGTCTATCTAACTGTTTCTGCACATGAAGAGTCTTCTAACTGTATCTGCACATGAGGGGCCCTCTAACTGTATCTGTACATGAGGGGCCGGCTAACTGTATCTGCACATGAAGAGCTGTCTAACTGTATCTGCACATGAAGGGTCCTCTAACTGTTTCTGCACATGAAGGGTCCTCTAACTGTATCTGCACATGAAGGGCTGTCTATCTAACTGTTTCTGCACATGAGAGGCCCTCTAACTGTATCTGCACATGATGGGCTGTCTATCTAACTGTTTCTGCACATGAGAGGCCCTCTAACTGTATCTGCACATGAGGGGCTGTCTATCTAACTGTTTCTGCACATGAGGGGTCCTCTAACTGTATCTGCACATGAGGGGCTGTCTATCCAACTGTTTCTGCACATGAGAGGCCCTCTAATTGTATCTGCACATGAGGGGCTGTCTATCTAACTGTTTCTGCACATGAGAGGCCCTCTAACTGTATCTGCACATGAGGGGCTGTCTATCTAACTGTTTCTGCACATGAGGGGTCCTCTAACTATCGTCACATGAAGGGCTGTCTAACCGTTTCTGCACATGTGAGGCTGTCTATCGAACTGTATCTGCACACGAAGCGCTGTCTATCTAACTATATGTCCTCATGAGGGGCTCTCTAACTGTATCTGCACATGAAGAGCTGTCTAACTGTATCTGCACATGAGGGGCAGTCTAACTGTATTTGCACATTAGGGGCCCTCTAACTGTATCTGTACATGAGGGGCCGGCTAACTGTATCTGTACATGAAGAGCTGTCTAACTGTTTCTGCACATGAGGGGTCCTCTAACTGTATCTGCACATGAGGGGCTGTCTATCCAACTGTTTCTGCACATGAGAGGCCCTCTAACTGTTTCTGCACATGAGAGGCCCTCTTACTGTATCTGCACATGATGGGCTGTCTATCTAACTGTTTCTGCACATGAGAGGCCCTCTAACTGTATCTGCACATGATGGGCTGTCTATCTAACTGTTTCTGCACATGAGGGGTCCTCTAACTATCTGCACATGAAGGGCTGTCTAACCGTTTCTGCACATGTGAGGCTGTCTATCGAACTGTATCTGCACACGAAGCGCTGTCTATCTAACTATATGTCCTCATGAGGGGCTCTCTAACTGTATCTGCACATGAAGAGCTGTCTAACTGTATCTGCACATGAGGGGCAGTCTAACTGTATTTGCACATTAGGGGCCCTCTAACTGTATCTGTACATGAGGGGCCGGCTAACTGTATCTGTACATGAAGAGCTGTCTAACTGTATCTGCACATGATGGGCAGTCTAACTGTTTCTGCACATGAGGGGCCCTCTAACTGTATTTGCACATGAGGGGCCCTCTAACTGTATCTGCACATGAAGAGCTGTCTAACCGTTTCTGCACATGAGGGGTTTTCTTACTGTATCTGTACATGAGGGGCCCTCTTACTGGATCTGCACATGAGAGGCTGTCTAACTGTATCTGCACATGACGGGCTGTCTATCTATATGTATCTGCACATGAAGGGCTCTCTATCTAACTGTATCTGCACATGAAGGGCTGTCTTACTTACTGTTTCTGCACATGAGGGGCCCTCTAACTGTATCTGCACATGAGAGGCCGTCTAACTGTATCTGCACATGACGGGCTGTCTATCTATATGTATCTGCACATGAAGGGCTGTCTATCTAACTGTATCTGCACATGAAGGGCTGTCTATCTAACTGTATCTGCACGTGAGGGGCTGCCTAACTGTATCTGTACATGAGGGAGCCAGTGATCTAAGGCGCCGCACTTCGCAGTGCAGAGTTACCTCCTTCAACCGTGCAAAAAACCTACATGTATGACCATGGATTTATATCCCGTTTCGCCATGATTCTGGTTCTAGTTTTGTCAGGACGATACCCGTGCTTGTTGGTTTCAGTATTGAGGCAAACGTCTAAGACTTGCATCCCTTTGGGCTTTCTCCCAACATGAAGATGACAGGCAAAACATATTTAGGATCATGGTTGAAATTTTAAAATATCTACTATTTCAACTTTGGCCATTTGGATGGTCCCCAACAAACACACACACACTGTTGTTATCTGTCATAAAATAAAAATGTGTTTACTAACTATAAACGAAGGACTGTTACCGAATTAACACAAACGATCAAAAACCCGTTCATCCGTAAATAACTCTTTTGTTAAGGCATCAACAAATAATATTAAATGAAACCTTACAAAGAGTCATCGACAAAAACTATCATGGTATGATATGTCCATATCGATGCCCAAAGGCACTATTTTGATTACTCGCGTGCAAATATGCAGCTTCCTATGATAAATTGTATTCTAAGACACAAAAGTGAACTCTCTGCGCTCATATATTTTGTCGAGGCAACATGGACAAAAACACGGGGTGCGTGTCAGCTGGGAAATATATTGTTCACTCCGGTTACTCAATGTAAATGAACCCAATAAAGCTGCCACCGACTCCACTCGCTGATTGATACAAAGAACAAGCCGTCAACAGTTAAGCGGCTGGAGAACCGACATACTGCCGGAATGCAATTGAGTAGAATGGTTGTATTACCGACGGATTTAAATTACTTCTTTATTTTCTTTAACATATTACAACCTGCTTTTTTTGTAAAATGTCTATAAGAAAATAATTAACTTTATATGTCCTTTAACGCATATATACAATTTACATAAGTGCTTACATAGACTTTAACCATGTACACTCATATACTTATAATACATTGTTTCACTTTATTCAATTGGTAACTGTTACCTTCACATTATAGAGTGAGTGAGTTGGGTTGTACGCCGCTTTTAAAAGTATTCCAGTTATATCGCGGCGTGTCAGCTTAATGTGGGAGGAAAGCCCGAAGTGATGCAGGTCTCAGACGTTTACCACTTCGGTGAAACCCACGAGCACGGGTATGGTTGCTGACAAACCAAGAAACATAATCGGGGCGAACCGGGATTCGAACCCACAATCATAGGTTTCTGGCGTGCCCAAGGGACGCAACTCTGCACAGCGAATCGCGGCGCCTTAGACGACTGGGCCACTCACATCATAGATGGTATGAGTGAGTAATAGGTGTGCGCTTTTATAACTATTCCAGCCTTATGTTCTGATGGCGACACCACGAAATGGCTGTACGCATTCAAACAACGTTGGTAGTTGAACCTGGATCTTCGGCGTTACGAGCGATATCTTCACCACTGGGGTACCACACCATCGCGTAAAGAGGTACATGGAGTGACAGAAGGTCTCAGTAAAATAGATAAGGTTTAACATTTATAAATTCGTGAGGAGACGAATACTAACAGTTAACCAGGAAGGATATACATGTACACTGCATGTCATCAGTAACTTCCCCCAGATTTCCCTTTTAAGACTTTTAACTTAATCTTCAGGTATATCGATGATCTGATATCGTTCGCGAACATCGGGTATCATCACGAGTTAATAGTGATGCATAGATATGTTCATGATAAAGTCGGAATCGTACAGTCGAAACTGCTTTCTGCAGAGATATGTCATGAATATGAAAAGGGTTTTGTCGCTTTTATTTCGCAAATGACGCACAATTCGTGTTTTATTGCGCCATTTTCGAGATAATTTCACAAAGTTACATCTAGCCATCTTTAGAGTATGTGTGCGCTACATTCATCATTTTATCGCGTCCCTTACACAATAAACTCGCGACTGTATCGATAGCCTTTCCCCGCACAGACGAAGGAATTGATGATATGCACATGTAGTGTACTGCAAGACACACAGAGCAAAGTGTTACTTCCTTCGGATCATGGTATACTGCATTGAATCTTGGATTTATAGATGCCCTATAGTACCCACCAGTATACATGATATTGGTTTGTTTAAGACAGGATATATGTAAGGTCACTGCTCAAATGTCACTGTGAAATGAAGAGCTGAACAATTTCCTTTTTACAACACAATTGGTCTTCAAGACATCAAGCATGATCAACGATCAATTTATTGTGGGAAATAAAATCTGTAGAAAAGGTGTTCCACCAACACCGAATGGTCCGTCCAAAAAATTAACAGGAGAAGTCAGACGTTATTGAACCGGTACATTATGATATAATCCCAGTCAACCCATGAGTTTGGATAAGTGGTAAAAACCGAGCATACTTAATGCAAATGCATCTGAAGCACCTTCATTTAAAGATTCCAAAGGCAACACAATGGTCTCGAAGTTTTGATTTTGTTGTTGATGCAAAATAGTGTTTTACGTGATTGTCGGTGTGAAAAGGGAATATAAAACACTTTCTGTCAACGACGTGACATTTATATAATGAAATTAAAGTGTTTTGCCACCATGCGTGTACCAATGAAACACAGACTGAGTCCTCTTGAAATAAGACTAGAAATATATTCGGCTTACTAGAGTTACAATGAACGTGTTAGAAACGTGTAAGGTAATCTGTTTGAGTGGGATTGTCTCTGTCGATGTTCGGCAATCAGGCACAGGCAACCGAGATAGTGACATAAACTAACCAAAGCCAACCTTTCCAAAATAATTGTGTCTGAA
Organism: Haliotis rufescens; assembly: GCF_023055435.1. Lineage (NCBI taxonomy): Eukaryota > Metazoa > Mollusca > Gastropoda > Lepetellida > Haliotidae > Haliotis > Haliotis rufescens. The sequence goes on from NW_025964361.1 coordinate 28,232,965, forward strand.
CCATTTGTATTATCGACATCTGAAACAAATCTCGCTTTAAATCGCATTAAGCTTTCGTTTTGTGGTCTGTTCTTTTTTCGATATTGGCATCATTGTCATATTAACATGGAGAGATATATTCATATATTGTACATTGTGATTTGGTGGTCAAATGGTCTAAGACGTCCTAAATCGATGTACAAAGTAACTCCCCTTTTCCGTACCAAGATCCGCACTTGGATGCATATCTAACATTCACTTTCATTAGAATTTTTGGATTATCAGCATCATAATTGTGCTCGTTGATTTTACAAAATGGTAACTGTGACGACCTGCGCGCGCCGTTTCTGGCATTCCTCATTGTGCTGACACATTTGAGTGAGTGAGTTGGGTTTAACGCAGATTTAAACAGTATTCTAGTTATATCACGGCGTGTCAGCTTAATGTGAGAGGAAAGCCCGATGTTTACCACTTCGGTGAAATCCACGAGCACGGTAGGGTGCTGACAAACCTAGAACCATATAATCGGGGCGAACCGGGATTCGAACCCACAATCAAAGGTTTCTGGAGACGCAACTCTGCACAGCGAATCGCGGCGCCTTGGACGACTGGGCCACCCGTGTCCCCAAAAGGCAAACGTAACTGGGGTCATGTCGTTGTTAGTTGAGTTTGACGCCACTTTGAACTGTTTCTGTATTCCAGTTGTATTCCAGCGTGTCAGATTGATGTGGGAGGAAAAGCCGAAGTAATACAACTCTCAGACGTTTACTACTTTCGTGAAACCCACGATAAACGAGTATGGTGATGACAAACCTAGAAACATAATCAGGGCAAACTGGGGACATAGGTTTCTGGCACAACAAAGGGACTGAACTCTTCACAGCGTTTGAGTCGACTCGGCCGCCCATGCCCTCTATCATACAACTCAACTACCCTCATTTTTTTTAGATTTAATAATATATTATGTAATGTTCACTTCAAATGAGACGGAGATAGACCAGTAAGTTTACATATGATTTGATTGTTAAAATCCAAAAGAACTTGTTCAAATTCTCCCTTGCAATTGTTGTGTTCTTTGAAGGATGATGTTGATATGTCTTGTTGTTTGCATTCCTAACACGAGATGTACACCAGTTAGACAGACACAGAAAACCATATCAAGTGCGCATTAAAACGGCACCAATCTGCATTGGTCTGTCTTGACAACTTGTGTATTGTGTACACACACAAAAGAGTTATGAGTGAGTGAGTGAGTGAGTGAGTGAGTGAGTGAGTGAGTGAGTGAGTGAGTGAGTGAGTGAGTGAGTGAGTGAGTGAGTGAGTGAGTGAGTGAGTGCCGCTTTGAACAGTGGCCCAGTTATATCTCGGCGTGTCAGCTTGATGTGTTAAACAACATGCAAACAAACAAACAAATGTTTATCACCAAAGTTTAGTATTGTTTTGCGTATGCATGTTGACAGAAAGTATATGTTTTCGATCCTCATACAATACAATTAATGTCAACTGATTTGGACGGTTATTTCCGCCATCTTGTAATATGGACATAGCAGAAATCTAACTATATCAACGTCTGCTTTGCTCGTGGTCCCAGTGGATGTTTTTACTCCACATTAATGATGTGTTTATGTAAATGCTTTTTATAGTGTGTTCTTTCCCCCGCATGTACCAATGCTAGCAGTCCCATGGTGGATTTGCAAATGATGTCTACGAAAACGGAATTTTAAATACATTAATTTATTTTCATCATCTTAAAATAAAAACTCGTTCTAAACTGCGTCAAATGAAACAACGATTTCCCCTTTCTTCTCATGTGTGAGCAAATGCAATATTCATACAGGCTGATATTGACGAACTCAGAGGTGTGGTATTGACTGAGCTCACAGGCGTGATATTTGACTGCGTATTATAGCGAAAGGTGAAGTAAACCTCGTGTTGTCTCGCGACATGTTCATAGCTTTCATTTTTCGTTCATCAAATGTGACAACTTTGCAGCGGCAGAACCACGGCTCATAATAGATCTGTTGGGCGTTGGGAGCAGACAGCATGGCTAAAGGAGCTGAATACAAAATACTGACACATTTTGCAAAAGCTCGGCCACATCTCGAAACCCTGGCATTGTATGTTCCCCGTGAATAGTGTGAACAATTATGATAGTTTGTCACGGCCAGCAGATGCTTCCTGGGCACTCAGATATAACATCTTGTGTCAGGAGCATCTGTAATATGTCAGAAACACGTGAATTATTTAAGCGTTTATTGCCTAGTCCTGAACACGTGGCAGCAATGATCGAAATGCACTGAGCCAGTTCCAGAGTGTCAAGGTTCATGTCCATTGGTAATGTAGAAGACAGAAATGTAAAAGATCAGAATCGGTGCCATTAGTCGATCGGTGTTCCTCAAAGCCAAAGGGTCATGGAATGCCCAGTCTTTTAATGCTTCGAAATTCGCTCATGCATCTAAGACACATATGATCGTGGGTCTCATCCCTGTTCGCCCTGATTAGGTTTCTAGGTTTGTCGTACCCGTGCTTCTGGGTTTTATCAAAGGGTTTAAATTTAAGACCTGTATTATATAAGACTTTCCTCCAATACCAGGCTGAGACATAACAAAAAAAAAAAGAAAACAAAGAACAATTTCAATATGAAGATAAATCAGTCCTTGCGTTCAGCAATTCAGATATATTTTAATTGATACGTTCAACGTTCAATGTGTGGAATTTTGCACTATCGTAAATACAGAAATTCCATTCAGCCCTGAAGATGTTTTGTTAGACTCTTTCAAAACATACATGTAGTATTGATGTGTGAAGACGCGAGACTGCTTGGAAGAAGTCGTTGGAAAGTAGTATAATCAGCCATGAGGAAAGAAGGACTATTACTGCTAAACACAACCATCAGCAGAACAAACAAAAACAATATACTGATTATGGGAATATGTTATTGATAAGTGTAGCAGGGCGTGGAGTCATCCCACAGATGACATCCTTACCTTGTCAGCTTGCTGACGGGGTTAACCTCTTTGGTCATGTGGACAAGGCGTCCGACCTCGTATCAGAAGGTCCGTGGTTCGAATCCCATCACGGGACTCAGACATTTTATGGCCGCTACATTGGCGCCCAACGTGGGGATGAGCACGTTCATATTAAATTTGAGCAAAATAAGCCTTAGTACCCTACTATGCGGCCCGGGACGTGCCTTCTGTTGACGGGGGAGTATGTAGCAGGTCCGTGGTTCGAATCCCATCACGGGACTCGGAACTTTTATGGCTGCTACATAAGCGTAGCGCTGTAATGTATGACATATCAATGACCGTGATGCGAAAATCACATGTAGTGCAGGATTGATGCGTTGTGACAGAATCACACGTAGTGCAAGATTCGCGGCTTGTGTGGCATTGACACGTTGTGGGCGGTCTCTAGATCTCCAACTATTTACCCCGAGAAGATATATTGGCTTGAGGGCATTTTGTGAATGAACTAAACGGCAGCATGTATTTTCTTATTACGTGTGGAATAAGTGTTATACTGAAGCAACATAACGCTCAACTTTAAGGTAAATTGCAATAAAAGAGATTCGGTCTCAAACATATAAATTATACATGTGTGACAACATCAAAAGCGTATGTTAGTTCATTGATATTATTTTTAGACAATATATTTAGAAATCAACTTCAATTGGATTTTTTTTTCAAGTTTCTCAGCTTCTGTATCAATTTCAGATACCAAACAGTCAACGAATCTGCCATAAGCATCTTCGCATTATACAACCACATGGACTCCTCAAATGTTTGAAGGTCTGAGAAACACATGTAAATGAGAATCGGCGTCAAGTATTTAAGAATTAGATTTACAGCGCTATTTAATTTAGGCTGTTGGGTATCTTTCCACACATCTTACTGTCGTAAAAATGTTTCAATTATACCTTTTAACTTTCACTGTGACGCACAAAGGTCCAACCACTCAATAACCCCAAAGAGCACCAACAGCTAGCAGTGTCATTAATGCTTTTTTCAAATCAATATTTCAGCAATCCATGTTTAAAATGGTGATAAAATCATCTGAGTTGCAGTACGTTATTGCTATCATGAAATAGTGTTGCCCTTTAGACGAAGAGAGGTGAACACTGTTTTGCATTAATTCCATCCGGTAGCCCAAGTCCAATAAGCATTGAAACGTTGCTGAAATCTGCAGTAAATGTACATCATTTGTATTGACACATGGCAATCAACGACTACCCGAGGAGAGTGTTAATTTCACTGAGCGCGGTCAGTCTATATCACATAACTCCATCAAAGACCCTAGCTGTCTGGCACCTCCACTGAGACCAGATCCCCAACCGGAAACTCACAGACAGATACTCCATTTCCGGGTTGAGTGTCTATTTCCGGAAACTTTCCACCATCCCCACGCACGCTTCTCCCAAATCGGCGACATATACCAGATATCCTGCTATGTTTAGTGAGCTCTGACATTTCTCAATAGCAGAACATTTGTCCTACGGTGACAAGTCAGATAGATACAATGGAAGTACACATCAACAGATAAGCGAAGTCGTTTGTTTGTAAGAGCAGTGTCTGGCCTCATGACGGAACAATAAACGCAATTTAAGGAAAATGTTTGATTGAGGTTGCGATAATAGCATCTATGAAGTTGTATTTCTATGACTTTATGAAACAGAGTTTTGGGTTTGTATTACACTAGATCATGTGAAGAAGATAAAGTGGGTGAATATTACATAACGCTGCATAAGTAATTGCCTACTAGTATTTGCAACTATTATTATTCATATTAATTATGTTAGCACCACATTGTGGGATAATTTCACAAATTCGCTTGTGGGATTATTGTACAACGCTTTTCGAAGGTGTACCAGGATCCTATGATTCTTGGTTCACAAGCACCATGAGATCACGCAAGTGGCAATGGTCAAAGGCCTCCATCACCTGGGACAATCTCCCCACAAGCTCACACATCGTGATATAGCTGATCTCGAATTACTGTTGAACGCGACCTTTAATTCTCTCACCCATTATATCAAACGCAAACAGAATACGCACAGTGGAGTGTGTCTGTGTTGTTTTATTGTATAGAATCTTGCATATGGACAAAACGTCTGCTTCCGTCTCTTTAAATTATGGCGTTTTAGGGATGAAGATGAAGTGGTGTGATGGAGTCTTGTTTCGTTTAACTATTTACGATGAATTGACGGATGTTTGCTTCGAAAGAATGTCATAAATTGACACATGCTCATGGATTTGGTGATAGGAATGTTTTTGAATTTGGTAGTCTTTCAAAAGTTGACACTTAATACATGTACACTGTACCAATAACATGACATTTTTTCTGATTTTATTACGTTGAGCTGACCGGGTGATAGGTGACTGCTGATGTGGATCCGGTGTAAAGAAACTAAATGAACTTGGTCCCTTTGAAGGACCTTTAAATTTACCAATCCCACGCTGTCGTTTACATCAAACAATGAGATCATATGTCCGGTGAGTCATACTACAAACGCAACATACAATGAAATTAAAATTTATACTGAATCACCCAGGTTTTCAGGGAATCAATGAAGCCTCATGTTGTCAGGTCATCTGCAAGAATATCTCGGCCATGTAAATTTCGGGCTTTTAATTACCTCGAGTTCATCAGTTTACTCTGATACCATTTGTGGAAGCACGAGCGACTGCATTGTGTTAATTCTTCCGAATCTGACTTCAATCAAGGGAATTTGTTTTGATAATTGATATTGATTTCTTTGTCATTTGAGAATGGCTGAATTCTGAAAGCATTTTTGCAATTGCTTAATGGAAACAGATTGTACCACTAAAACCATAAAGAGCATGTCCCATATTTTTCATAATTCGCCAAACACTTATGACGTTTGAAAAGGTTTTGGAAAGCTATTGATCTAGTAGTCAAAATATTGTTTATCTGATTACATGTGTAATAAGTGCACAATTGAACAATAAACAATTGGTGCTCTATGTAACATGGCACCATAAAACAAAGATCCCAAAGTCAATACGTGTAGCTTTAATCTTACATAATATGCAAACGGAACAGTATAGATAAATTGAATTCAACCACACATAAATCACTGTCAAGACTCATAGCTCTTGCTGCTAACGAAATGTTTAAAAATAATTGATTCGCCGATGTGATTTACGTGTGTCTGACGTCATTTAATCTTAAATAAAAGACACCTACTTTCAATTTGTGGCAGCTCATTTGGTTTGTGAATTATTAATAAAGCAAAGCGAAAGACCATGCATGTACATGTACGTGCTTCCCAAAGTAAGTACACACGGACAAGTCGCACGATGTGAAACTCAATTCTAATTGTGTTGTGATTTTGTTTACCTAAGTATAATATTTACACTATCCGTGTGAATATATTTAAAGCATTTTTATTTGGACATTTTGACATTTCAAAATGGATATTGTGTGGTTGATTATGGGAATCTATATTATGCACTTCTCTTTCGCAGCTACACAATTCCTTATTTCATGTGATCATGATGCGTTATGGAACTGATGTGTCACCTTCTCTACCCCCTTCCACGACAATAGGTACAAGCTGCAGTAGATCTCAAGTAGTAGTAGTAGTAGTAGTAGTAGTAGAAGTAGAAGTAGTAGTAGTAGTAGTAGTAGTAGTAGTAGTAGTAGTAGGACCGCCTCCGTGGTCTAGTGGTAGAGCGTCCGCCCGGAGAGCGGAAGGTCCGGGGTTCGATGACCGCGTCATACCAAAAGACGTTAAAAGATGGTATTTGTTGTTACCCTGTCTGACGCTCGGCATTAAGGGGCTAAAACAAGGACTGGTCGGTTCGGAGTCAAAACCCGACGTTCGACGTTGAACACCATTTCACCTCACCGTTATTGTTATATTATTTTTGATGTTGTTATTGTCATTATTAAAACCTTGATTCTGATACTTAACCCACGTCAGGTTCTGATGCTTTTTAAAAGGAAACACAACAGTTTACATCATTTGTTCATTAATGTTACATCTTAACATAATACAATGGGTGTGAAAACCTTTTAACGCAGGTTATTTAGGGCGAATAACATATTCGGTACATGACAGGGAAATGGCTTTTTGATGCAATTAGCTTTGGATTTCTTCTCACAGTGCCGTTCCTAATGACGAAAACGACAGTCAAATGTCACCACCCGCGAATACACGTGCTGAAAAATGGCGGACACACTCTGCATCCCTTAGTTTAGCAGCACTGGTTATCTATGCCATGTTATTGGAACATAGTCAGCTTTTCCGTTTACTTCGAAATCTATTACAAATGGTTGTCGTTATTCAACGGCGCTGAAAACATGATAGGTTGTCAATACTAAAAGCAAATTTCTTAAAGGCGTTAAAAGCCAAGCTAAACTAATAGTTTTTTCACACAATGGGCCTAAAATTGGCAATCAGTCATTCAGTTCCACAATACGCTCATATACAAATTCTGCACAATCCACTGTAATGCCATGCGCCTGTTTATACATTGATTCTATAGTTTCCTATTAACATTGCGTGATCGATGTATTTGGTAATGTTAGACTTAAGTGCAGTTTTCATGATGAGCATTAGGTTGGGTAGTTTTTAATTTAAGAGCTTCACAATGCAAGGGGGTGTTTATTAAATATTTACAGAGGAATATTCGTCTTTGTTGACCATAAACCTTTTCATACAACATGTTAAAGTTAATCGGTCATACAAACCAATGACAAAACAACTTCTTATAAACGTACCTTTTAATAAATATTGCAGTTTACTTTGTTCAAAGTAAAGAGTAAAGAAAGGTCTCGAGAATTTTACATTACAATACATGATGATGTTCCTGTGCACAGGAGTAATAAATGAAGGTTACTTGAGTGGTATATCCGAAGTTGACTGCATCAAATCACTGTATGATAACCTAGTGTCATTATGTACCATGGGTCCTTTGAAACACACATGTTCTCAAAGGAATGTACAGACAGACGTAAATATAAAATTTCTCTGCTTTTTGAAAAAATAATCAACAGATCAAAATACACTTCTCTGCTTTTATAAGAATATTACATCTCATAGCTATATGACAGCGGTCTGTAAATAATCGAATCTTGACAAGACAATCCAGTGATTGACATCATTAGCATTATTCTGCGCAACTGGGATACGATGGCATGCATCAGCTAAATCAACGGGTCTGGCCACCCGATTCCGTAAGTCATCTCATACGACCAGCACGGATTGCTGAAGACCAATTCTAACTCGGATCTTCACGGAGGTTGTAAAAATAATCTTTGTCAAACGACCATCTTTCTCAGATGACCCTGGTAAGGCCCATGTCACAGGAAAGCATTTATCAGATCCCAAACCCTCATTTTATAACTGTCTTGATTATCAAAGCCTTGCCCAATTCTCACAGCGCCCAACTCAATGTGCTTTCTCCCCGGTCTGACGGAAACTATGACGTCTTTTAAATGAAATCTGATCAAGCCTTAACTTTTGACAGTAATGCCCTTTCTTATGTGTCAGCAGATTTATTTTGGGAATGTTATGGGACAAATAGAGTTCTGTCTATCCCTGGGAGACAACCAGTAAAATGAGACTGTGATCGATCGGGAAAAGGCGAAACACGGTAGAGAAACTTTTGAAATGACTGTCAAAAAGTCAAAAATTGGAATTTGTTCCCTTGCTAATCCTGCTCCCTGGATAGAGACAGTGACGGATAGCTGCTGGAACCGCAAATAGATTATTAAGAAAGACAATGACAATGTGTTTAATACCTTCATATATTCTGACACGGAAGCCTGTCTAACAAGACGCGCGAGGCTTTGCGGTAGCTAATCATCTGAAACATTGTTGAACCTAATCATCTGAGACAGTGCCATACCTAATCAACCAAGACATGATTGTGAGCACGGTTTCTAGCGACATGTTCTGGCTTCGATGGTCCTTTCGCAGCATAATAAATTACAGTAAAGTACGTTTATAACGAACACGCCTAAAGCCAACTGACGGATATAACGAACTGATTTTTTTGTCCCGACTATTTGCTATAGTTATGCTGTTTTTATGCTTATATCGAACTACGGTTATAACAAACTAAAGTTAGTGGTCCCTTTGAGTTCGTTATAACCGTAGTTTACTAGAAGTTTACTGTAATGGAATTTTACTTGAAAAACTTGGACAAGACTGATATTGCTGAGAGTTGGTTTAAACGACGGCTTTAACTGAAAGCAATATCACGAAGTCGCAAGTTGAATGCGAGAGGATTCGTCGACATGCCGTGGACGTTTACATGGTTCTGACAATCCAAAAATACCCAGGCAGGGTTGATCTGGATTATACCTGATGCATAGCGTCACAGTCCCCTGAGCCGTGATGCCCTTATTCATGTTGTCACAATTCTCTTATCTATGACGTCACAGTACCTGTATCCATGTTGTCACAGTACCCGAATTTATGTAGTCGCAATACTCTTATCTATGACGCCATAGTACCCTGTTGCATGTTGTCACAGTCCCCTAATTTATGTTGTCACAATTCTCTTATCTATAACGTCACAGTACCTGTATTCTTATTGTCACAGTACCCTTATTTATGTTGTCACAATTCTCTTATCTATGACGTCATAGTACCCTATGGCATGTTGTCACAGTCCCCTAATTTATGTTGTCACAATTCTCTTATCTATGACGTCATAGTACCCTATTGCATGTTGTCACAGTCCCCTAATTTATGTTGTCACAATACTCTTATCTGTAACGTCACAGTACCTGTATCCATGTTGTCACAGTCCCCAAATTTATGTTGTCACAATACACCTATCTATGAGGTCACAGTACCCTATTGCATGTTGTCACAATTCTCTTATCTATGAGGTCACAGTACCCTATTGCATGTTGTCACAATTCTCTTATCTATGAGGTCACAGTCCCCAAATTTATGTTGTCACAATTCTCTTATCTATGAGGTCACAGTACCCTATTGCATGTTGTCACAATGCTCTAATCTACGACGTCACAGTACCTGTATCCACGTTGTTACCACACAGTACCCTCACCCAAAACATCCTAATACCTTCAATGAAGAAGTCACATTCCCCTCACCCAATAAGGCATGTTACCCTCACCCAAGATGTCACAATACCCTCACCCAAAAAGTCAGATTTCCCCCACCAGAGAGTTCACAATACCCTCACCCAAGAAGTCACAATACCCTAATACATGTTGTCACAGTTCCTTATTTCATGCCACAGTAAACCTGCAGTCAATGTTTCCTCACCAGAGAGTTCACAGTACCCTCACCCCAGAAGTCACATTACCCTCACCCCAGAGTCACATCACCCTCACCCAAGAAGTCACAGTACCCTCACCAGAGGATTCACATTACCCTCACCCAAGAAGTCACATTACCCTCACCCCAGAAGTCACACTACCCTCACCCCAGAAGTCACATTACCCTCACCCCAGAAGTCACAGTACCCTCACCCAAGAAGTCACATTACCCTCACCCCAGAAGTCACAGTACTCTCACCAGAGAGTTCACATTATCCTCACCCAAGAAGTCACAATACCCTAACCCAAGAAGTCACATTACCCTCACCCCAGAAGTCACATTACCCTCACCCAAGAAGTCACATTATCCTCACCAGAGAATTCACATTAAGCTCACCCAAGAAATCACATTACCCGCACCAGGGAATTCACATTACCCTCATCCAAGAAGCAACAGTACCCAAAACCCGAGAGTTCACAGTATCGTCACAAGGGAGCTCACAATACCCTCACCAGAGGGTTCACAGTACCCTCACCCAAGAAAGCACAGTACCCTCTTCACCTCGAAGTACACGCTAATCTATACAGTGTATTAATCTTCCCAAATAGATGCGTATGTGATACAAATGATGTGTCTGTCGCACAAGACAATATGTCTACTTTGTTTACAAAACTAATATCAACGTTTCCCACTCATCAAGACAAAGGGAAATCTAATCTCCGGATCAAACCCCCGCACGCATGAAATTAATTCCCTGTATTTTACTCACCTCTACAAGATGCGAAACACGGAAAATGCAGAGGTAATATCTCAGATAAGGTCATTAAAATAGCAGGGTTAAAACGTGCATTATAACTCCGAGCAAAACTGACGTCCAATGTGACCATTAATTTCCACTCGAACGGGTACTCCCACGATTGCCTAAGCAACGGAGCGTTCGGTAAATAACTCCATTCGATTAAAGGCATACATCTTCTTCTGCACGGAGATAAATGGAGGAATTATTGTTTAGTTAGGGTTATGATGAAGAGACTTTTTCCTTGTTCTGACAAGTCATCCATCAAGATGTAAACAGGATCATACACACAGATCTCAAGGTCAGGCACCGATATGGGTTTTGGATCTTGTAGAATGCAGAAAAGCGTGTAATTTGGCTACGAGGTGATACACATATTTAGAATACACCTTCAAAAGGTGTCGAAATGTTTGATTTCAGATTATTGATATCAATTATCAGTTTAGTGATTAACTATTAATGTGAGCAAAACCAATTCTAACGAGCAACAAGTGGTACGTTTTTTTATGCCGATTGTGCCGATTTAGCAATATTGTAGTCATATCACGACGGATGACACCAGGCATTGGCTTCGTTGAGTCGAAACCGGGTGGAGTATCGATTGATGTAACTGTTTGTCCATTTTCTTCCTAGTGGCGTGTGTATTTTGGAAGAGGCGAAATGCCGATTGGTATAAAAAACATACATACAACAGTCGCAAAGATGGCTGATGCTTATCATTTGGACGAAGCTCTGAACATGGTTGTGGAAGCGTACTGTCATGGAGAGAAAAGTAAACGCACTTGCATGTGTACAGTGACCACGAACTTGCAGTATTGATACAGAAAATGTATATTTCTTCTCCATGTTAAGATTTTGACGTATTCAATCTACTTCTTGCTGACTTTATCGCTGGGCATTAGTCATTGTACCTGAGCTTTCGGCCAAGGGCATTCAATCAAATATTGATTAGTGGTGCTGGCAGTTAAATAATGCCATGCATTTCTACCACGACGCGGCTTGGTACGGCATGAAATAAGTGACACGTGGAGAGCGACTTGGTCAACGATGCAAGCCTGGAACATATCCTATATCCACCACCTGTTGTCCTCCAGTCATGATTCATGATCCACAGTTCACTTCCCACCCTCCACTCGTCAGTATCTGCTACCCACTACTCACCACCCACTACCAACTATTCACTACCCTCTATCCATAACCCAATACTGTAGTATCCACCATCCACTATCACCTACCCAGTCTAACTATCAACTATCTACCATATACCTTCAGCCATCCAAAACCCATAATCCACCATCTACCATCCACAATCTGCTACACACTATCCACCTTCAACTATCCAGTCAACCATCCTCTCACCACTATCCACCTTCAACTATCCAGTCAACCATCCTCTAACCTCTATCCACCTTCAACTATCCAGTCAACCATCCTCTAACCACTATCAACCTTCAACTATCCAGTCAACCATCCTCTAACCACTATCCACCTTCAACTATCCAGTCAACCATCCTCTAACCACTATCCACCTTCAACTATCCAGTCAACAATTCTCTAACCACTATCCACCTTCAACTATCCAGTCAACCGTTCTCTAACCACTATCCACCTTCAACTATCAAGTCAATCATTCTCTAACCACTATCAACCTTCAACTATCCAGTTAACCATCCTCTAACCACTATCCACCTTCAATTATCCAGTCAATCATCCCCTAATCTCTATCCACCTTCAACTATCCAGTCAACCATCCCCTAACCACTATCTATCATCAACTATCCACCATCCAGAACCAACAATGTAGTATCCACCATCCACTATCACCTACTCAGTCCAACTATCCACCATCTACCTTCCATAATCTGCTGCAAAATATCCACCATCAACTATCCAGTCAACCATTCTCTAACCACTATCCACCATCCACTATCCAGTTCACCATCCACTATCTACCTTCCATTATCTGCTATCCACTACCACACTACCACGATCTACAATCAACGTTCGACAATATTTGGAGAGTTCTTCCACCTAAATTAGCATCTTTCAGAAGAACACGAACGCGGTGGGATCGATTCTCCTCCGGACTCCCTACAGGGAGGATGGTCCAGGGTGTACGTTACATGCATGTTCCACTGCCTGTTGTCTTAAATACACATGGTTATTAAGTAAGTACTACGGAGACCTCAGGAGGTGTTTATAACATTATGATCACAGCAAAACCAGCATATTCAGTAATGGCCGTAACTTGTGTCCGATTAGCAACACCTAATAACAGCTATGGCGCAACGAGTGAATACTGTGATAACAAAATACTGAATTGTAAGTGTCGATATGAGTCCCGGGGTGGTTAAAGCGTTAACACATTACACTGTAGACCATGTTCGATTGCCTGCGCGGGTACATTGTGTTCAAAAGCTGTTCGGGTGTATGGATGAAATATCCATATTCACGTTATGAACCATAATACATAATAGGGATAAGCAGTTATTAGCTCAGGACATATATACTACATACTATATACAGTACTAGAATGAAATATCTACATTATACATCCAGTAGAAGTGTTATCGATGAAAACTAGAGCCATAAGACATATATGCTCAGTGGTGAAATAAACAACGATTTGTAACCTGCGCCGTGATATCTTCGTTCGAAATGGGGTCATTTGCAACCCACATTTAGTGGCTCTAGTAGGCGGCAGCAATAAAGTCCAAAATGTTAATCACAAATCGATTTCCCAACTCATATTACTTTGCAAATGTGGAAACACCTTTGCTCATTTCCATTTCTCTTGTAAGCCTTAACAGAAAGCTGCCTCACATACGAGGTATTTATATCCATACACATGACCGTCATGTAGATTTTGTGAAATATACAATGATGTATTGATTTTTATCCTTGCCCCAAATCAGGACTCGGATTCAACATTACAAGCTGTTTGATTGAAATGGGAGGCCAACACGCGCTGCAAAAAGGACAATTTACACCAGTAAAAGTCATCTGTTTCAATATCCCGATGTGTTGATGGGGCCGCATGGCGTCACTTACACGTGTCACTACTGTAAAGAGTTGCTGTTTGTGCCTTCGTGGTTGGCGATGATCAAAATTTTCATAAATCAAATCTCCTTCGTCGACTCTTCAGCAGTGGAATTAAAAGGCTGCCATTTGTGTGGTGCACAGGACCTGGCATGTCACGAAAGAAAACGGAAGAAATAGAGAGTCATCATTGCAGAAATGTCAACCAATCTTGAAATTCTAAGCCGCCAATTTGTTAACTGTGTCGGTGCAGCTGTCCTTTTTTTCGAAAAAACTAAAACCAACTTTATATGCCACCACTGAATTGATTTTCCATTTTTCACGAAGGAAACACTGAAAATGAAATAGCTGGAATTAGTCCCATTCAAACAGCACCTACGAACAACGTATTGGTATTGACTGGAGCTGATCATCTTCTAAATTCAACGGTTGTGTTCTGAAGGGATCACAGTCGTTTTTAGACCACTACTGGCAGTGATATTTGGATTCCAAAGCCAACGGTGTGAGAGAATCTATTGGTGCACAATCATCAAATAAGAGATAAAGCGAGAAAACGGCTCCAAAAGCATCAACAACTTGGCGTGAAATGGACATGACATAGGATCTCAAATACCTTCATACAATATTTATGTCTAAAAGCAAGGATCCGCCAAGCTGTGAAATTCCCTGGCATTCACACGTTCACTCCTCCCAGCTTGACGCGAAATTATCTTGCATGGAACCAAACATCAGATTAATTGTGTTATTTTCCTCTTAATCGTGCGGGCCGCATAAAAAGAGCATCTGCGAATCGAGATACAATACCAGCGCTTTACATAAGTTGGCTGAGAGTCTTCGACCACTCATCGTGTTCTCGACCGCGTCCTGAGTGACTGAATATCGCTGCTCAAAACCTGCCCAGACTCACTACACCACTCGCCGATCATGACGCTAGAGGATAGAGGATATTACTGGGAGCCCGAGAGGAAACGAGAGCAAACACTGTTATCGTAGACTCTCTTAATTCCATTACTTGCCTCTACCCGTGGATTTCGACCAGGAATCGCATGACATAACAGGCAGGGAACACGCATGCGCGTGGAGGACTTCCAGATTTCACACGAGCACGTTGGTTTGTTTTCTGTGACACGAATTTGACCACTGAATCGCCATTATATCGTCACGATGCCTTGGACGATGGAGCTCTGGAAATTTGGATTTACCTGGTGTGTGATATTTCTTCTTCGAACATGTGCTGCGAGAAACACGGAAATACATATTGGTAAGTACATAACTTTACTTTTTCCGATTTGTTTGAGTTAACCCTTTTTGTCCTAAAAGGAAAGGAATGGTGTATCTGTAGTGTTATATTGTTATGCTGATGTCGAAACATCTTTGTTATTTTGTGTCATTCAATTAGTTGATTAAACTAAGGTATCCCCTTCCAATATGCTATAATATGTCCTGAATGAGAACAGACGTTTCGTATACTGTATTACAGATCAAGAATCCATATCACATCACTACAATAGTACTGTGATACTCAGGTAATGATTACACAAACACATAAAGTGATTATTATTCGACAAATCTGCAATATCATTTACGAATGTGTTCCAATGGGCTTGTTGTGCTCCACAATCAACAATGCTTGATAAATCACTTGTGGAATATTAGAGTATAATCAATACTCATACGCCTACACGTGATACAGCTATAATTATCCATCTGTTTGGTGTATGCCACGGAAGCCTAAGCATGTGGAAAACACAGATTCAGAAAGGGGTGTGAACATCATGTTCGACCATGGGTTGATTCCCTGGCGCTCGCTGTTCCTGCACCACCAGCACTCCCTACAGGAACTGATGACCTTTGACATGGGGCTTCCTGTCCCATCATTTCTAATTAATCATACTGTGTGCACTACCCGTGTTTTCACACTGACGTTCTTTCTTTCCAGGTCTCATGTTTGACGAGAACTCCATCGATTTAGAGACTATAGTTGAGAAAGCAATACAGAGATATAACAATAAAACTGAGTCAATTCTACGACTAGAAAGTCATACCCGGCCAGTGAACGTTAAAGACAGTTTCAACTTTACCAATGCCGGTAAGTGGTTTTGTTCTCTCTTGGGAGACATACATCCCTGACGTTACAACATGACGTCATTAAATCCACAACACTAAAGGTATCTTCTCATATCTACAGATACCACAGAAATCTATTTCGATACAAACGCTTTGTAATTAAGTTACTATCGACAGTGGTTCAGCCTTCACGAATACTGTTTTATCACCGTTGAGATTAATATAAATTTTTGATGATATCGGAACCTCCCTCAGGGCATTAAAGATGTTGGGAAAATGACTAACCTCGGAATTACCGCTGCGGCCCTTATACTGGGAGATCAGAATTTCAATCCCCTTACGCCAATGGCGCTAATGAAAAGCATTAAAATCATCTGGGTTCCACATTTCAGAAGGGACCTAGATCCATTGTCCAGTACTGAGGAGGGCAACTATCATTCCAGGCAAGGCATCACAGAGTTGTTACTCTGATTATAACCATAACAATGCCATGGAATCGCGTTACGTTTATGCCCTCAAATTAAAAGAAGTACCGGTAAGGCGAAACAAAATGTACGTTTCGTCCAAAGCCCATAATTGGACAAAACTCGTATTCAAGCCTTTTGGTCTTTCTAATGGTTTTGGTTTACGCTTCTTTTATGCGTGCATTCGTTCAGTTTCGATTTTCTCAGTAGTCTGACACGGCCTGAAGTGCCTTGTTCACAATTGATCTACTAACAGTTTCGGGTTTTTGTGTTGATGCCAACTGCCTTTTAATTTTACTCGACGTGGGCAACATTGGTTTCCCCACCCTGGTCGTTTAAGTAAGAAGGCACCTGACCCGGCCGTGTTAGAAACAGATCAATTACTATCATTATAACATCCCAGCCACAATCTCTGAAATTAATCATCGGGATGATATACGTCCCTCTTTGACCTGACAAGGTATTTTGATTTCTACTGAACAATATTTCGCGATCGCAATATTTAATGCCATAAGCAGGTTTTCGTTGTTTCTGTGTTAGAATTTAATAAAGTGTGCGTTCTACTGACGTTCATTGCAATGCAGTAGAACAAATCGTATATTATTACTTGACGTTACTAGTTTATTTCATAAAGATTATTCATATTAAAGCATGATTTAATTCTATCTAATCAGAGTTTGCTTCGTTTTCATTCCACAAAGTGATTAAATTCATCGTCTAAATTGTGTCCAATCCGTACATCATCCTTGAACATTTTTTTATAATTATCAAGGCGTTCTTGAATCACATCTTTTTACACAAATTCAACCATAGTACAATCATTTCACGAAAATTAATGGCACTTCAACTCGAATGTAACCCTAATTCATTTGAAATCATCGATTTTATTTAAGTGTTTGATAAACCAAACTGATTCATTCAAAGCTGTTTTGCAATGATCAAGGACTTGGAAACTTTATCGCATTTTTCCATTCACAACGCTTACATTGATTAATCAATTCTACATTCATAAAATACAGCCTTGTTGCCCAAGCCTCAACTAAACACTATTTGAGTCTGACCAATCACTGGATTCCTTTACGTCATTTAACATCGGCAACTCACTTTATATAAATCACATAACAATTATCATACCACGATCAATTAACTGCCAATAGGTAGTCAAGTACGCATTTATCAATTAAGGGCTGAGACTAGAGCTGAAATGCCTCATATTTGGAGAGTTTCTGGTACAGTGATGTCCACATTGCTCTCGTTAAACATTAAATATTGGGAAATATACATCAAACACGAAACCTTCACAGTCAATTTGTCACATATTCTTTGGTCTCTAAAAAAATGGTATTAAAGTCAAAAAAGAATTTCTTGGTTGCTGTTCATTTGGCATTGCCTTTTGCGAATTTCCTTGTGCGTTTCCTTGTCTTCCGTTTCTTTCATGATAACAACTTTCTTTGTCTTGGATTATTATATTTACCGTGGCAACTACTTGTTTGTCTATTTGATAGAAGAGTCTAAATAATGATTAAGATGATTTAGACGACTTGGCAATGAGTGCCCCCCTCAATTAAGATGAAGCAAAGTTCATGCAATTCATATTGTTTATGGATATATGACGTGGACGCAGACGTTTGAGGACAAGAAGAATTCACAAGATTTTGTAACATAAATTTGTATTATATATATGATGCAAAGTATACTGGGCATAGTGAAGATAAATGTCCTTTGGTCTCCATTACCAGATGCATAAAAAACTCAAAAACTTAACCACTAATACCTAAATATTATTATGACAGTTAAGTACAATAATTCTGTTGTGGTTTTCTGTTGAAAATAATGCGTTTAATGCTTCAAATTGACTCTACATTTCAGTCCAAACAGCCATAAGTCACTCCAAAGGTTCAGATAAATATATATATCTGTCTAAGTACACATGAAGAACAGAAAGCGCTAAGCTTATTACAGAAGTTACGATCTCCTTGCTTGTAATAAACTGTGAGAGAAGTCCATATATAACATTGATGTCACAAGTGCATTGCATTGATGTGAACTTTTCTTCTTGTTCTCTCACATGTACATGTAGGATGGTTCTCAAACAAATCAACATCGCTTCTTTTTTATTTGAACTGGCATTATCACGTAACGACTGTTGGCGAAACATTACACCGAAACTGACCCTAATATATCGCATCATAGCATTGGGTCTCGCTTTGAGGTATTGACGTCAGCGCTATTGAACGTTACAACTTAAATGATACCACGTTAATCTGGACGGTGTCAGACTGGATTAGAGAGTTTCTTGATTAATGACCCATTGAGTATCGATGCAAAAGTTTTTTGTTTAAATCGGTAAATCTTTCGAGTGCAAAAGATTCCCTTTTAAAAGCATCAGATAATGTGCGAAGCATCTCTTTTAGTTAAATAATGACACTCTGTAATCTGTCTGTACAGAGCACTTCTTTCAAACTAGTAGACAGTTTATTTTAACCATATGCATCCTTGATTAATGAAGGACAATATTATGTTAATGTTAAAATTATTGTTTCGTGTGTTTTTGATGCATGGTGTGGTATATTTGTGAACAACTCGACAATTCGCTGTGAACAGTTGTGTCCCTGAGGCGTTTCAGGATCCAATGATTGTGGGTGGGAATCTCAGACTGGCCCTGCTTAATTATGAGCGTTGGTTTATTAGTTAACGGTGGTTAACGTACAGGACATAGAAAAGTCACTTACAGTTTCCTCGAAGGTCAAACTGAAACGCTGTGAAGTAACGGAAATCTAGTCCCTCAACGTTAAAAACGGAGTTAAACCCAACTCACTCACCCACTCACTACAACAGCAATGAACCCAGTCCTACCAAACTCACTTAAGATAAGGATACATTTAGATACCGCAAGGCAATTACTGATCTCATTTTGACATCACTATCGTTCGTGGAAATAACCTAAAATGCCAGCGTGTTTATGGGAACCTCGACCAATGTGAAATGGGTCGAATTCAGTGAATAGACATTAGAACTGAAGTCAAGTCGAGTAATAAAAATATAATTACTGTCTTTGGAAAAAAAAAGGTTATGGAAAAAATAACAAGTCACTGTTAACCTAGAATGTAATGAATCTCTGAATGTTCAAAGAGGTGCACAGTTTCTTAGGGTCGTGTATGACTTCTGTGCTTCACTACGTAAAGGAGATATGAAAGGCATAGAGAACGAGATTGCTAAATAAAAACTTAAAAGAGTGCATTTCACCTGTGTATATTTATTTGAAACTGTGTACATGTGAGCTCATTCCATTCTTTTGTCATATAAGGCAAAGAGTATTATTATAATTATCAGCAGGTCAGTAGATGCATTTTGCTCAGCTTTCAGTTGTCGAGGAATGGAATATGTTCTTTGACCAAACACACATCTTCTGACTTAAGACTCAGATATCAATGCTATGTACATTTGTTGTTCCCAGTAGTTCCGAAACTTTAAACCATGATCTGTTTTTCATCTTGGTGTGGATGCGCGTGTACGGGACAGCAAATAACATCTGGGTTTATCCGTTGCAAGATCCCAATGGTTTGGTGTTACTTTGCTTCGATTCCACAAAACGAACTCTCTTCAATAACATTAACGTTGTGGCTAAAAGCGTACATAATGAACTTTGAAGATTTCACAGATGATCGTAAAATGCAGTACGCTTGCTTTGTATCAATACGATTAAATGGTTACATGCATTGTTTGAATGTGTTTGATGTGAAGTTGTAAAAGGATACCTCCATATCTGATTTGGAACTTCTGGATCGAGTTTTATAAACTTTTATGGATTAGACAGATGCCCATATAATCGTTCTGTTTCAATGAGTTATGTCACGTGAGGTCGGGCCTCTCACTGTCAACCAAGCCCTTGCTAGATACACTGCTGTGTTCACATTCACATCTCTAGTGCATGGGTCGGGCCTCTCACAGTCAACCATGCCCCGACTAGATACACTGGTGTGTTTACATCCTGATGCATGTAAGTGGATCAATTCTCCCACTGTCAACCATGCCCCGACTAGATACACTGGTCTGTTTACATCCTGATGCATGTTAGTGGATCAATTCTCCCACTGTCAACCATGCCCCGACTAGATACACTGGTGTGTTTACACCCTGATGCATGTAAGTGGATCAATTCTCTCACTGTCAACCATGCACCGACTAGATACACTGGTGTGTTTACATCCTGATGCATGTAAGTGGATCAATTCTCCCACTGTCAACCATGCCCCGACTAGATACACTGGTCTGTTTACATCCTGATGCATGTTAGTGGATCAATTCTCCCACTGTCAACCATGCCCCGACTAGATACACTGGTGTGTTTACACCCTGATGCATGTAAGTGGATCAATTCTCTCACTGTCAACCATGCCCCGACTAGATACACTGGTGTGTTTACACCCTGATGCATGTAAGTGGATCAATTCTCTCACTGTCAACCATGCACCGACTAGATACACTGGTGTGTTTACATCCTGATGCATGTAAGTGGATCAATTCTCCCACTGTCAACCATGCCCCGACTAGATACACTGGTCTGTTTACATCCTGATGCATGTTAGTGGATCAATTCTCCCACTGTCAACCATGCCCCGACTAGATACACTGGTGTGTTTACACCCTGATGCATGTAAGTGGATCAATTCTCTCACTGTCAACCATGCACCGACTAGATACACTGGTGTGTTTACATCCTGATGCATGTAAGTGGATCAATTCTCTCACTGTCAACCATGCACCGACTAGATACACTGGTGTGTTTACACCCTGATGCATGTAAGTGGATCAATTCTCTCACTGTCAACCATGCACCGACTAGATACACTGGTGTGTTTACATCCTGATGCATGTAAGTGGATCAATTCTCTCACTGTCAACCATGCCCCGACTAGATACACTGGTGTGTTCACATTCCTGATGCATGGGCCGGTCCACTCACTGATACCCATGCCCAAGGTTAGATCTACTTGTGTGCTCCCATTCTTGATTATCACGGTACAACCCATTAAATTAACCCCTGATTATGTTCAGTTCTAGTCATTCTACTTTTATTCATACTACTGAAACCATGTGACACCCCTCTCACTATCTCGACAATTCGGTATCAATCGGGACATTCTGTTCTTTGTTCCGTTTGAGGAGACTCTGGAGTCCCTTTCGAGGACGAGTCTAATCAAGTGTTAAAGATTTGTGTCTAGGCTAGAACGGGAGCGTTCCCGAGGAATTATTAACAGCTATCAGTTACCCCCATCTACTAAGTCTATATATATATACCTAGAGCTGTTTCATAAATTTGTCAAAGACAACCTTAGAAATAATGTCAAATGAACAAAAACAAATGATCATATCAACCACACGTGGATTATAGAAGGACAAGGTGGTCTCAGCTACACATAGCGTGTCTATATGAATAAGCAATAGTGTACATGTGCTTCAGTTAAACGGTAGATAGCCGCTAGTTAAGCACAAAAAAACATGAGTAGAGCGTCTTGCCACAGTGACAGGTTGTCGTCTTTGATCGTGAACGGCTGAGTCGATTTATGTTCTGTTTTGAAGCTTTGGCTTTCCCCGCCCCCGTCCTTGGCGCTGACAAACGTTAGAGTTCAGCAAACTTAAAAAAGACAACGAGCTGACAAAAAGCAGGCAAGGATTGCACAATTGGATTTTGATTGGAAGTATCAATACTTCGTTGAGAGCTCCATCACCATGTTCTTCAGGCTTAGCCTCTGGACTGTACTTTGGCCTTTCTTTATACTGTTTCACTTGCTTTTCTTTCCGAATACTAGTAATTGTTTCCCATTTTTTTATTGGATTTTTGTTTTGTTTTGGCAACATCAATACATCTCTTGTTTTACCTTCGCCTTTAAAATAATAAGAAGGAATCGTTGACACATACGCAGACACAAATTGAATGGCTTTACCTTATATGGTAGCTAACGCACGTCATATAGATTCGCTGCTTTGCGTTGGTTATTGCGTTTCCACAATAATGCGTTACGTGCATGCGCGTAGATCTGTTGCTACATTATCGGGTTGCGTGAATGCGTGTACGTCCGTCTCTACAATATCGAGTTGCGTGCATCCGCGAATGGGTGTATCTACGAACGATGATCAGTGTCATGTTGAAGTAGATCAATGCAGAGCAAATATTGCCAGTGAAAATGTATCTGTGAAATTGAGCACATACATGTGGAACAAATTTTCACTGATTCGAAGAAATCAAGTTGACCAAATGATTACATTTACATATCAGGGTGTGTTATCGTTAATGTTAGAGGCAGACCATCTTCAAGTTCTTGAAAAACATAATTATGTTTCATATTGTTGGAAAATATAGAATTTGTTTTCCACACAAAATACATTGTTGTAATGAGTTGGGTTTTTTCGAAAAACTATTTTGGCTCATAGATTTAATCCAAAAAAAATATCTAGTTGTACAACTGTACACGAAACTCAAAACAAACTCCCAGGTCCCCCAGAATCTCAAATGATTGGGAACATTTTTACCAGGAAATGTATACCGGATCTGAAACACTTAGAGAAATGGGGGGAACAAAGTCCCCGGTCGTGGAACCATCATCTTCGTGAAACGGGTCCATGGTAATAATTTCCCCAGAGAAAATAGTACAAAGGAAAATTTTCACTACAAGAACAGATCCTATATGGCATAGGCGTGTTTCTACAATATCGGGTTGGATGCATACGGAGATACCTGTCTCTACAATATCGGGTTGTATGCATACGTGGGTACCTGTCTCTACAATATCGTTTATGCGTGTACACCTGTCTCTTATAGACTTAATAACTCGACAACAACCGGTATTGATATATACAGTCACATATCGATAAGTAGAAGCCGAAAAACCAGAAACAATAGCGGGAAAGTAGATTCATTTGTTTGTCCCGACTGCATCCTTATTCATTTATTATTATTTGAAGCAGGATAACGAGAATCGTAGTGCACTGCGAAGCAGAACACTTCCTCGATCCAAGGAAATAAAGCCAAAGTTCAACTAACAATGATTTCTTATGCCAAAAACTCCCGTTGTTGATGCTGATGGCCTCAAAATCACGAAACGGTACGTCTACTTCAGTGACCCTGGTATTTGCAGGTCTTACTCGTCATTACTTACAGTAAAACAACGCATTACTAAGAACATATCCGCGTAAATGGTGTTAACCAGAAGTAAGTGATCAAAAAAGTTGGAAACTCCCTTGTCGGATAAGTGACAAACAGGATAAGTGGAGATGTTTGGCTGAGTGCCTTGATTGACCACTAAACTTGTGTCGTGGGATCGGGATCACAGACAAGTAAATGCGAACTGTTGCGAAATAGCAGACTCGACATTAAATAATGTACAGTAATTCAATCCACATCCCTAACACTTGAAGGAAACTGTCAATACTTAGTTACTTAAATATACAACATAATGTTTGCCCGTGATATTGCTGGAATATTGCTAAATTCCGACGTCAAACAATACTTACTCGAAACAATTCACATGTACCTAATGTTACGTAATGATTTGTTGTTTGATCCACATTATGTTTTATAAATACAAATATTATTTTGTTATTAACAAGTAAATATTTCTTTTATCACGCAAAGATAAATGTTTGCACTATGTGAAAGTCAGTCGTACGTTTAACGAATGACTTAAATGCTTCAAGTGACATCAAGATCTTTTACCATGCAATAATTCCGTCTGAGTGGGTAAAATCTCATCCTTCAGTTTCTGATCTTGAATTCAAATCCGTGATTAATCCCGATTATAACCCTTGGTCTATCATGACTATAGACTAACTCGAGAGCTTCATAACTATGAATTAGAACAGGAGACATGTATTGCTTCCAGATGACGTGAAAGCAATTCCAGAACGATATTTCACGCCAGAAATCTATAATCTCCGGTGCGAATCCCGGTTTGCCACGATTACATTTCTAGGTTTGTCAGCACCATACCCGAACTCATGGCTTTCACCAAAGTGGTAACCATATGAGACCTGCATCACTTCGGGCTTTCCCCCCACATTAAGCTGACACGCCGTGACATAACTGGAACACTGCTCCTCAAATCCATGACTAGCCCCGATTATGGTTCTTGGTCTGTCAGGACAAACCACTGCACGAGCATTTCGTACACCTGCAACAGTCTTCACCCTGTATAACTGAACGCTTTCCTTCCACGTTAAACCGACTTGTTAGAACATCACTTAAATACTGACAGTGTTTAAGGAACGTCAATGCCTTAGCCTCCCACTCACGGGTAGAGATACAGACTCAGGGTCAACAACCGTGCGACACACCGCTCACAAGGTCCAAGTTTGAGTCCACCGAGGCAGTGCTGCCGATTAAAATGTTGACATCAGTCAGCACCAATCCACGTCTTGTCGACAACATCGGTCCTTGCATGTATGGCGCCATGTGCTTGAAGTAAAAAGAACGTCGTTGCTTACATAACTCTGTGATTACAGTGTAAATAATTGCCGTTGCTTATATCACTTGATTTTCTGATTTGTTTACAGGCGGCCGTCGCATGGCAAGAAATACTGCGACGCCAGGCAACAAACATTTACTTATAATGCAACTTGTGTGCGTGTTGGATGCTACCGGTATAGCTGGGTTTGCTTTCCCATTTTGCGAACACCTGGTGTCATCACTGATTTTAAGTGATCCATTAATTTCATTTTCACCGCAGTTTTACCTTTTACGCCCTATGGAATCTGTTTCGAAGGAAAGTCGTGTTGGCAGTATAAAATTACTTTACTATAGAGAATAGTCACAAAAACCTCTCGGACACCAATAAATATTCTATCCATCGGTTGCGCAGTCACGGACGAAAATATTTTACTTTCCTGCTTCACGAAATGATCCTAACATGATATTGAGCAAGTATTGATATTCTTGTCATCTATTTCAAACATCCTATTTTATCAGTTGTTGTAGTCTAATGTTTGTATTAACTGTTTTATGCACTGTTTTATCGGATCTATTTATTTTCCATCATGACGACGACATTGTATCCTATTCTGGCGTCAAGGCATCCATAGATTGACTTAATCAGGATAGAAAGAGGCGGACCAGTGTATTAAATTGCCATTCTTCAAACAAAATATCATAATTCTTGTGTTTCCTACAGTACGCACTCTTGGCTATTTATAAGATATAAGATTACTCGAGGCACTTAAGAACAACAGAAATACATTGCAATATTATACTCATCCAAAAATTACAAAACTCAATGCTATGTTCACCAAATGACGATGAAGCCAGTTTGCTAATTATCAGCCTCCATCTGCAGCTGTATCTGAACTATAGTATTAAATGTCACTTCAGTGATTCGTCATCTCCGTGAACGACACCGCAGACTTGCGGACGGTCACACAGTAATTTGAAACCGAAGATTACCGTCGAGCACTCGTCGTTAGCTGGGTATCATGATGGCAGAATACTATTTCTTTTCTTGGCATCAAGTTCCTAATGCTCGGTTTCATATATGGTACTTTAGCGTATTAGTTTTGCCTTAAGACACATGTGAATGTCAAAGTATGCCTGTTTGCTTTCGATCATGTGTTTGTATCGAAAACAAGATTTGCAAATGTGCTTGTTTAAAATACGATGATCTCTGATGATCAGCTGATTTCCTTTCTTCTTCTTCAAGGGCATTACAGTAAACTACGGTTATAACGAACTCAAAGGGACTACTAATTTTAGTTCGTTATAACCGTAGTTCGTTATAAGCATATATACAGCATAACTACAGCAAATAGTCGGGACCAAAACGTAGGTTCGTTATATCAGTCAGTTCGTTTAACCGTAGTCTACTGTACATGTATATGTAGGTGTCATAACAGTTCCTGAGATTACACCTGTTGTGCCGGATCTACCAGTGCAAAGTGATTTCTGCTCAACGGCAATCGCAGGCTTATGACCAAATCAATGGCCAGATGGCATGGATAATCAATCTTTAACTACGCGTGATAACGGGTTTACTATCTTCACCGAAACGTCGCTACACGTTTAAAAAGGTTGATCATCCATACCGTTTGGTCATTAGTCTACGATAGCCAATGAGCAAAGATCATTTTCGCTATTACTATAACCAACTTCTAATTGTCACTCACGGATATTTAGATGATAACCTACAAGCCGTAATGAGTTACAGATTATCTGACTGAAGGTATCATATGCTATATAAGTGTATATTACACTTTCTTTGCCTTTGGCGTATAGATTTTATACCTTGTGAGATACAATTGAGCATGCTCTTTCTACAACGATTTTATAGAACGTCATACGGCTGTTCCGCAGAATATGTTTGATCAAGGTTACAACATTCAAGACCTCACTAAAGCTTTCAAAACGTTTTATTATAGACATATGGAGGACATTTCCAACTCATCAGTGATAAAAATTATGTCTGATGAAGTTCTCTATTTTGACTTGAACCTTATGTTCCCATGTTTTTTCAGGCGAATACTTGACTTGTCTTTGCATGTGTTCGTGACTGGTGGCACCGTTGGTGCAGGATGCGCTCACTGTTTCGGGAACCTCTGGTATCATCATCACTTTATAGTGATCCATAAACACATGTTCCTGATTAAGTCGGAATTGTACAAGCGGTTCTGCTTATAACAGATATTTCTTATGACTATGGAAATTTTAGGGGTTTGTCGCTTTTATTTACTTTCTTGGTGGAGGTACGTGAGGACTGGGGTTTTGTATCGAGTTACATATCTTTACAGCTACATCTACAAAACCAGATATTTTTCTATTTAAAACTATGAGCCTGAATTTTCTTTAAGAAGACACCCTGCAACAATGTAACTTTTTAGGCGAATTTGTTTCCTTTTTCATCGGTCTGAAGCATGATTAATTTTTTCAAGAATATTCCCCCAGAATATGAGTGAGTGACTGAGTTGGGTTTAACGCCGCTTTTAACACTATTCCAGTTATATCACGGCGTGTCAGCTTAATGTGGGAGGAAAGCCCGAAGTGATGCTGGTCTCAGACGTTTACCACTTCGGTAAAACCCACGAGCACGGGTATGGTGCTGACAAACCTAGAAACATAATCGGGGCGAACCGGGATTCGAACCCAGTCATAGGTTTCTGGCGTGCCCACCAGAATATGAAATGGTCATTCCCTTTGTTATAGATCCAACTTCTAAAGGCCACTCAAGCATTTTCAAAGCTAATGCAAAACGTCAACCTCACCTACTATACAGCCTCAAGTGTCTACCGAAACAGTTTCAAGTAGGCATAAAATGACAAGAGTGATGGAATCTTTTTTGAATGGATCAGTAATGACACTAGGTGTAACCTCGCCCTGCTCTACCGTAGCACCCACCACTAATCCAATTTTCATTCAGAAAGCACGAAACTCCACCTAAAGATCATGATTTAGAAGAGAACTGCACACCAGGTTGACAAGCTACGAGTCATATTTGTAACCCCTGGAAGTCTATCACACATTTTCTGGTGTGACTTAACCTGGCTTTAGATGGAGAAACATTTATTGAAAAGCTTGGTTGCAAACATAATGAGTCTTTCGATGACATTTGAATATAATGGTATGCCTAAAAGCAATTGGAAATGTTGACACCATTAGCTGGAGTTGGTGGTATAGTGTTCGACATGAAGGAGAAATTCACGATTGGAAATTTAGATCAAACTGGTCCATCTTGTCGTTACAGAGGCTGCCGTGATTTGAATTTCTATATACAGATCCAGATAAGATACTGACTATAGTCACTAAGACGTATCGGAATGATGGCACTACATTCTCTCCCTTGTTGTTGGTTGTTTCTCGCCCTTGATGCCTGTTGACGCAGTTTAGTGTTCTCCAAATGTCGTGTATCGGTTTGATCTAACGATGTATACAGAGTCATTGTAGGAATAAATGTGCTACGGCCTCGGCCTGTAGACTTAAGATCATATCGCTGAACATAGGGGAAATAAGTTAAATAGATTGCCTTTTTATTACATGTCGAATATCGCCCACGATAAAAGGGCTATATTCCAGGCATTGCTGCACGCAAGTCTGTACTTCTGGCCGTCTCTTTCTCATAGTCGTATTTCTTACATTACATTTGTTATTTTACTTTTCAGGTAATAAGCTTTAAAAAGTTACTTCATGCACATGTTTATGCATCATGTCACACTATATCAATACACAATCCTCCTATGTTTCAAGTTGGAAACGTCTCTGTGGGTTATGACGAAAGCGTCTGTGCACTTCCCAAATATACTCGCGTTTGTTTCGCAGATGTGTTGAAATTGGCGTTCAATATTAGTTCACTCATAAATGGTGTGTGTGTGTAAGCGCGCGCGTGCGTGCGTGCGTGCGTGCGTGCGTGCGTGCGTGTGTGTGTGTGTGTGTGTGTGTGTGTGTGTGTGTGTGTGTGTGTGTGTGTGTGTGTGTGTGTCTGTGTATGTGTGTGTCTGTGTGTGTGTGTGTGTGTGTAAGCTTGAACCCATCCGGACTTATACCAGTTTTATGGTGCCAGCCCACCATGCCAGAGTTTAACATGGATAACCTAAACAGACACATTAGTCTCGGTGCCGACCTGTCCTTGTTTTGTATCCTTAATACCGGGTGTGTCAGGCAGGGTAACACCAAGTACCATCTTTTAACACTTGATATGATGGGACCAGATGATCGAAATAAAAGCTACAAAATACTTCTCAATAATGATAATAAAACAATTCAGACCGTATCATGAACATGTTTTCAGGAATGACTATCATGACTTCATGAATGTTCGCCATTGTTGTATTGCACACATCAGGCGAAGTAAAGCAATGATGATCGCAGAGTGTGGGCGGATAATACTACAATAAGTAGAGACTCCTACCAGATGTCAAACGGTTTTTCAGCAAAATAGAACAAAGGCAATGTGTTTATCCAAGTGCAATTTTTAAGTGATTGATATTTGCGATTCTGACATTGCTGAGTAAAAAGCGCATTTTATTGATGTATCCACACAGCATGATTAAATAGAACATTAACAAGAGTTTATGTGGCTAAAATATATTCTCTTGGTAATATGAAGCTGTCACTGTATCCCCTTTGAAACACATCTTCAATAAGAACGTTTCAATAAATGTCTGTATCGACATACAGCCTCATTTAAAATTAATAAAATTCCAGTGACTTCCTTGCTTCAATGTCCTTTTTCATGTGAGTGAGTGAGTGAGTATGGTTTTACGCCGCTTTTAGCAATATTCCAGCAATATCACGGCGGGGGACACCAGAAATGGACTTCACACATTGTACCCATGTCGGGAATCGAACCCGGGTCTTCGGCGTGACGAGCGAACGCTTTAACCACTAGGCTACCCGACCGCCCCCTTTTTCATGTGAACCGGGGCGTGTGGAGACATACGCACAAATATTTAACATGACGCTATTTACAGCATTAGCCAGACAATGGGTTTGCAAATGGTTCGGCATCGTTTGGCTCGCCCAGTCAGTGTCAGTTTAAGCTGTATGATGTCTATGGCAGTAATCTTTTTTCGGTAACCGTAGTCGTGTAACAGTGAAGGTTTATGATGTACGAGTGATGAGATAAACCTTAACGTGCTAGATGGAAGGTGTTATAATAGAAATATTAACATGTCACAGGGCAGGTGTTATGACACATGGGTGCCATGTGACAAGAGAGGTTATAAGACACACATATATATACCTGTCAGCTGAAATGAGTAGTGGTTAAACATGTGCAATGTTCTTGACATGTAATGAAATTATATAAACATAACACAAAATGGATACGACATATGGTAGATTTCCTGGATGATATCACAATACATGGTATTTCTATCCAATATTCACTTCTGATATTTCGTTTTCGTTTGATACTGTTACTTCTTTCACCAAAATATAAAACGTCAACGCCAGAGAATAACCAGTCTCGATTATCCACCGAAACAGATTCCACTGGTCGCAGAAGGCAAGGTAGCTTTAACAAATGTATGAATGGATATCAATAAAAGGTCATGTATTAAAACTACATGTATTTTTTGCAAGTAAAGGTCGTACAAAAATCATGGTATTTGAAAATAACACATGATAGCATCATAAGACTTATTCATAAACAAGTGCTTATGATACGGCCGGAATCGAAAAATGCACTCTGCCTTTGTCATATACTACAGACAAAATAATATATTATTCAATATGCATGTATTCTATCACTCTTCTTAAGAACGGGTAAACGCGCCAAGTAGATTTTGCGGCGCAAATAGCAATACACACACTGTGGTATCCATGTGGGGTAGCGAACCTTGGTCATCGTTCTGCGTTTTCGACGCATGTACTACAACGCTACGTCACTGTCCTGTTTCCTTGGAACACATTGTGTACATGTGACAACATTTGATGGGTTTTGTCAATGGGAACATGAAAATAACGAAATTTACTCATGCATATATCAATTTAATCGATTACGAACTTATCGTAAACCTATTCAGTGTGGTATTTAAGGATTTGATTGTGTATGTGATATGGGTTTTAAGAATGCTTCGAAGCAAATACCATTATGTTTAACTATACACTGAAACTCAAACTGAAATAATTCCCCCAAAAAAGTCTATGGTATTCCTATACATCTTCTGATGTTAACAATTATCACAATTATAATTATAAGACAATTATAAGTCTTATCTTTCATACAACAATATCAATAATTCCGCATTGATTTCGCCACGGTGTGAAAAACGAACACTTAATACTCAAAATATTTAATGTCTATTAATAGTTATTTAATTTGTCTCGAATTTGATTGATTCCTACAGCTAGCGCCATCACTGATTGGTACTGGTCTCGCACTCTCGTTCCGTGCTTGCGTTTGGACACATCACGTTCAGATGCTATGAGTATACAATGCCTGTTGACTGATCAACGTAAAGTAGAACATGATGCGATATTTCGCACACAGAACAAATGTTGTCTAAATGTATGGTATTTATAACAAAATATATACCCCTTGAAATCAATTAAACAACTATTTTACAATTAACGAGGTTTGTTAATATTATATAGAACTTTCTAAAATCCTCCTCTAATTTGTAACGAAACACATATGTTTTTATTTACGAAGTGCATGTGTCTATAGAAATACAGAAATTGAAATCGATTATATAATGACAAGTATTGTAACTATTCCATGACAACGTAAGAATATAGATCCCCAGCTACCTATGCTTCTTATGAAAGGCGACTAAATGGATCGAGTGTTCAGACATTTAAGATACTTGCTCGCCGGATAAAAGTACGTGTACTTCAAGGCTAAGGTCTTGTTTGTTGGTTGGTTGACACCGCACTCAGCAATACTCCAGCAACATGATCATGACGGTGGCCTGATATCAAGTATGAACCATACAGAAGAACGTACAGTGTTCTTACAACTTTCATCATGTGTCGGCACTATTAGAGACATTTAACAACATAAGGATATTGTCATCCGTAAGAATTATGGAATATATTACATGTGGTGTTGAAGTTTTTTTTAGATGTAAATATACATATATTTACAGACAAGGATGCAGAATAGTTGATACATTGATTTAATTGTTTTAGAATGTAAACATGTCAAAGATGCACGACTAATATTTGACTAAATGTAAATCCGATAAATCATTTAACGGTTTCGTTAAAACATACTAATTACATGTATTAAATCTCTTGTTTTTGTCCGTTTTGTTTAGATGTGACGACACACAGTTCTGTTCAAATCGTCTGTTAGCTTTTTAGTCTCCTTTGATCTCCCTTGACAAATGGCAGATGATAATTTCAACGGATGAGGAATATTGCTCAAAGCTCACCCACCCCCTCACACATTTCCGAAACTTTTGTCAAATACAACAGCTACATCATATCTCCAAAGAAACAAGTAGCCAGCATATCCTGTTCCCGAAAACTTCCAATAAGTTAGATGGCAATTTGATTACGACCTTCGTGTAATCTAACTTATTTATGAATATCCAGCGCAACATTTATCAAATTAAATTTCGGGCTTGAAGCACATCTTAGTCCTCTGAACTTTCCTTGGATCAATTCGGAGTTATTACTCCATCTTGGGTGTGAAGTTTCGCCAATAATTCAACAGGAATATCTGACCCAGAATCCAAACATGTCTCCAACCGCCGGCTTTGACATGTAGCCGTCATAGACAAACTGGCCACTGACTGATTATTCTGAATATGCGAACCTTCATCTTGCTGACCTCATCTTGTCTAAATCACATCCCAGGCTGTTGAGTACACAACGATTTGGTAGTAGGTCATGCTTCGGATCATTATTCTGCTCAAAACACTATTAAAGAAATATCATGGTTAGCATACCAGCGTCAATTACCTTATTTTATGTGATAAGAGCCATCGTCGTGGCGTGTAATAAGGACATAAGTTTCTCTCTTGACGTTTCTATGTGAACTGTGCGGCAAATTGGATTTGCAGTGTTCACTCTGATATTGTTGTTCTACAATTTTTATCTGATATTTGACCTATGGAATTTTGGAACAACCTGTTCTTAATACACGAATAACAATTTAGTTAGTGTTTTTGTCTTTGCATTGTAGAATAAATGATGATATGAACGTGCCCATACAAACAACACTCACTTATTCTCAGCAAAACCGAATTATATTTGATTAATATATATGTGTAACTTATGAGTATATTTGATTTTTGTCAAAGCTGAAACCGTAAATATTCCTTTGCAATTCTAGGTTTTTGCTACATTAAATTCTGCAATTTTGTTATATCTTACAGATTTTTTCATGAAACAAGAGTTGATTTAACAATTTATTTATGTCTATTTCCATGACCTTATATTATTATTATTATTATTATTATTATTATGATTATTATTATTATTATATTATTGCATACAAAGATCAAGTACCATGTCCAAGAATAATATGTTGACGCAGATTTCCTTATATATCCTTTCAAAATTGCTATTCCCCAGATTCTATTCTCACTAACAACACTATTATGACGGTAATACGTAATAGATGTATCGTAATAGATATATCGGGGAATAATTATGTCAAAGATAATACAGTAATATCATGTTCAAGACAGAGCATCCGTGTGGGTTCCGGGAAATGTCGATCACTCACATCCTTCTCAGGCTCATGGTTGGTGGTACGTTGACGCTCATGATGTCAATCACTGTCTGTTACAGTCTGGGTAAGTAACGGACTGCCTGGACAAAGCAGGAATGTGGTGGAGTATAGCGTTAAACAACAAACAAACACAGCCGACTCGATCGTACACCAATAACCCCAGGCAGTGGATATTATCTTACATTCGGCGTTTTATTATTCACTGTACATTTCGTGTATGTCAATATCGACGAATAAGCGAAATCTTTCCACGAGCCTATCCGGCAAAAGTTCAGCACAAACGATACACTGGGGACCAATATTATGTGGGCGGGAATGAGGTTATATTGGCTGGTGGCCATCATGGAAACACCTATGTGATGGCTCTCAAACGAAAGGCTCTGGGCATAGACGTTAATGAATGTTGTACACTTCATTGGTTATTTCAGGTTGTTAAAGTTCATAGTGATTCGTAATGATTCAAATGATTCATATGATTCTAACATCAATGTCCCCCCTCACTTAAGTCAGTTCTTCAGATTTTAAGGTTATTGGTTTTCACCTTCACGGCATGCTTCAAGATTTAAATTAAAACTAAACCCAAAAGGGAGCAAACAATTCAGTTCCAATGTTGTTGTTCAAATGTGAACAGAAATACTGCAATATCACTACAATGACCAACATGTTTTGTCCTTCAGGAATCTTCGACCTTTGGTAAAGGTTACAGATGACAGTAGGCTGGTAATATTAATCATATCTCGGTTGGATTTGTCTTTAAAAAAATATAATAGTTTCACTTTAATGCATTACAGGACATAAGATGCACTTTTAGCACCATCGTATCGAAAAACTATAAATAATTTTCCTCAAGTATGACGTGTATCAATTTTATCTGCTCGGCTATTTTTAACGTGAATTCTACATCCAGATATCATAAAACAGACATATAGTTTCAACAAGCGATTACATGTAACTGTAGGCCGGAATCTACAAAACACTCTTCTGTAATGCAATGCTGGATTTAGAAGTGCACGAATCAAAAACGAGTTTGTACTTAAAATACTACTCTTCATATTGACAATCGAAATAGAACACACGCAGCTAACTCAGTTAGCTGTTATTCCAAGACTCAGCGCTGTCAAACCAGCTCAGCCATGGCAAAGCCAGATCCGAAACCTAAACAGCTAATGATAGAGAGCTCATCCGCCATGGCCAAGTTGACTTTGATCCAGTTTTCATTAAGGTCACCCAATGACGTAGAATATGTCTGTTGGCAAAGAGGTTCTGCATTTGAACAATTTATGGCTATTACCGATTTCGTTTGACAAATTGATTACTTACTGTCTGAATTCAAGACACGTATTTTCAAAACAAGCTTTCAAAGAACCTGGTTGTGTATTTTGCACCAGACGTTTACTTTTGGAAAACGATAATCATTGCAATATCATTTGGCGTTCCATCAGCATAAAGCTTCTTCTGGGTTAACTTCTTGAGCGTTACGCAATACTCGAAGGAAATGGTGAAACAGGGCTGTCGGTTTAAATTAGAGTCGTATAGGGTATGATAAGTCACGATTCTGAGCTGAAAAAGGACAGTCTCAAATTAAAGGCGACAGTCAAACTACATCCGTTCCATAGCCATTCATTGAGACTGAGAAGTTGCAATCTATTCCCACGACACTTAATTAGACTTTTAAATGAGCTTCATTCTAAGGGGTCACCTTTCTTTTCCCAAGTGAAAGGAGGCCATTTTGTGAATATCAGGAGGGATGTATTTCACAGACATACTAAGATACATATAGATTATTGATACATACCGATTTGAAAAAGAAATACTAAATTTGTATGGCGGTTTCTGAAAGATTTCTTGAGAAATGTTTTTCAGCTTCTGAGTGAAAACCAGAATTTGAAATATTCTCAGTTGTTTGTTGTCTTTTACAAAGAGCTGTAGTCCTGCTTTATCACATCAGCCTGTACAAAAACGAATCTAGGCCTGACAATCCAGTGATTGAGATAATTAATTAAATGCAACGATCCAGTCGGGGTACGGTGACACGGAATCAACCAAGGCACCGAGCCTGACCACATGATCTATGTCGTCATTCAAGGTGGTTGATTAGTTTTGATGAATAGCAGATGTTAAAGAGTGAGTGAGTGAGTGAGTTGGGTTAAACGCCCGCTTTTAACACTATTCCAGTTATATCGCGGCGTATCAGCTTAATGTTGGAGGAGGGGCGGTCGGGTAGCCTAGTGGTTTAAGCATTCGCTCGTCACGCCGAAGACCCGGGTTCGATTCCCGACATGGGTACAATGTGTGAAGCCCATTTCTGGTGTCCCCCGCCGTGATATTGCTGGAATATTGCTAAAAGCGGCGTAAAACCATACTCAGTCAGTAATGTTGGAGGAAAGATCGAAGTGATGCAGGCCTCAGACATTTACTACTTCGGTGAAACCCACGAGCACGGGTATGGTGCTGACAAACCTAGAAACATAATCGGGGCGAACCAGGATTCGAACCCACAATCATAGGTTTCTGGCGTGTCCAAAGGACGCAACTCTGCACAGCAAATAGCAGCGCATTAGACGATTGGGCCACCCGTGCCCCCTGATTAGTTTTGAGGAATAGCAGATGTTAAAGAAATATGTACATAGGGACATAGGGACATAATGAGTTAGGTATCCATGTTAAACTAACTGCTGCATGATATCTCAGTGGACTGGCACTATAAAACAGGACTAATACAAGCTGTCACACACACACACACACGCACGCACGCACGCACGCACGCACGCACGCACGCACACACACACACACACACACATTTCCCCATGCCTAGACGTAAGCATAATGTAATGAAAACAACGATTGGTCGTCAGCAACATTTGTGAGATATACATGGTTCATATAATGTCCCATAACAGAATATCGAAGCCTCTAAAGTCAGCAACAAGGCGGTAATCATCATTATTTAACATTCAGAAACTCTGCTTGATTGTCTATTCTATCGTCAGAGCGTACTTAATTAACCAAACCTCGGACAACCAGACACGAAACAGCCACTCCTGTAAACTTCTGATCACACAGGGTTAACGGAAAAAATAAACAGGTTACAAGAAATAAACATTAGCACGCCTTTGTACTACTATACAAGAAATAGTTGATTTTTACATTCTTAATCATAGATGTTACATTAGAACTTGTCAAAATATATCAACATTTTTCCTATAACGACGTTTTTCTAACAAAGCAAGTATTTCTTATATACTATCAATTATCACAGTAGAGACTTGCTCGATTTAGTTTTCAATTTGTGA
This sequence comes from Haliotis rufescens, assembly GCF_023055435.1. Lineage (NCBI taxonomy): Eukaryota > Metazoa > Mollusca > Gastropoda > Lepetellida > Haliotidae > Haliotis > Haliotis rufescens. Next base: position 28,270,029 of record NW_025964361.1, read on the forward strand.
ATCTAGTGAATGAAAATTACGCCGCTTTTAGCAATATTACAGCAATATCATGGCAGGGAGACACCAAAAATGGCCTTCACAAATTGTGCCCATGTGAAAATCGAGCGGGTCGGCGTACGCTCTAACAACGAGGGAACCGAATAGCCCTCGCTATGAATCTAAACCTCGCTGTTGAATATCATACACACATCCTGATCAAAATACATTTACGAAATTGATTTTAAAGTGATTTAACTATATTGACTGATGTTCTGTGTCGAAATACAAAACACTACTCTTACACATGTAGATGTTTGAAAATTTGAACACACTTCACAGGCCAACTGCTATCCATATGTCTGCCAACATATTGCAGAAACATTCATCTTGTAGGGAGATTTGCTGTTATACAGGACGACATTGCATACGTCATGGTAGCACGTTATGTATGCGACTCAATATCTCTCAGACATGGCGGCTAAGCATAACCGACGGTCACTAAGACAGAAAACGTATTTCTGCATTATATAAAAGCCTACTTGTCTAGCTAATCAATTAATAAATCAGTCTGTGTTTTGACACTTGCTTGTCCAGTTGAATCCTAAAAAGACAATCAGAACGATAGAGAGAGGGTGAGTGAGTGACGTTGGTTTCGCCATCAACCTTTATCTGACACGCAGTCATATAAAGTAATTGAACCAACAACAGTTCACTGTTGCAGAGAAGTTGTCAACAAAAATGAAGGCAGATGACAAGACAAAGGCTGTAGATCTGAGGAGTGTGATGAAGCCAATCGGTGCGCGTTGGGTCGTGTCGACCTTTTACGAAGTGTTGCGTGGGTAGCGTCTTGTCTGGACTGCTGGAGTGGTCAATGATGCCTAGTTTGACACGAGTGGGTAGAACTCTTGATAACTTGATAAGGTATCACTGTATTTCATACAGCAAAACATTTCAACATTATTCTGGTATTTCTATCTTTCTTGTTTCAGCGTGCGGTCTACTTAACAGCGGGGCTGTGGCACTGTTGGGAGTTTCCAGTCGAGCAGTTCATCACACAATACAAGATTATACTGCCAATCTCCGCGCACCGTTCATTGTGCTCAATAACCCAGCAGATATCAAATCAAAGTATCACTCCAAATATCAAATATATATACAACCAACTGGCATACGTGCCATGGTCGATGTCATCAAAACCTACAATTGGGAAGAAGTGATCTATATATATGACACAAATGAAGGTAAGAGTGAGCATCTTTTATCTATATAGCGACGAGAAAGTTCTGTATGTTTATTAATAAACCTGTTTGCAAAAGACGGAAAGTGCTTCTAGAAATATCACAGACAATGTTAAGAATATCTGTTCATATCAATTATACCAGTGGCTGTTTAACACACGGGGTATAAGACTATATAAAAGAATATTAACTGTTTCACGTGACATTTTTTTCTCAAAGGTGAGGAGGGTTGGGAAATTTTTTCATTTTTTTATTGAAAATAAAAGTGATGCGAGAGGAACACTTTTTTCACGAAGAATACCAACATACACAACTGGACACACACTGATGAACTCGTATATTTTCAGTTCATGAAAAATAGATTCTGTTTTATTTTACGCGGACAATCTGAAACAATATTGTCTTGTTGGCAATAAAATGACAGGCGCGCAGGATTTAGAGTGACGCGTCGATGCTTGGAAACCTTTGCTTTGCCAACCTCCATCACTAAGTCTAGCATCCAGAGCTACATGTCAACTATATAACCGGGGGCCACGGGGACAGCACCTCTACTTCCTACATGATGCACCAGTAGAGTTTTCGTCATCATTCCCGTTAGTGGTGCTTGTTTACCAATAAGCACGCTAGCCATTCATCAAGAAATCTTTTTCGAGTTAAAATTATGTATGATGAAATACCTTCAGTTAAGTGTGGACAAACATGACAATGACGTTGCGAAATACTCAAATACTGTTTGTACAGAAACGCACTGGATTGACGAATGTTTACAGTATCACCAAACAGAGACGGTCAGTTTGAGATGAGGGTAGGTTTTTTTAATCACGCGATTCATCTCCGTGAGATCTGGTTGTCTTTGAAGAGTGAACCTGCGAGGGCCTCTATGCTCGCTGAGACGATGCTTGGCTAACCTTTTGTGAGTGAAATGGTTCTTCCTACTTCATCAGCTGTGAATCAGATGAAACCTGGACTCATCTGTGAACAGTATACTGTCCCAATCTTGTCTTCTGCGCCTCAGATGCTGTCTACACCAAGCAAGGCGTGTCTGACGGTGACGTTGAAGCAAACTTGGGCGTTTGGATGGGCGTCGGGGCCGGAAATGTTCTACTCAACCGGCTGAGTACGTTTCTGCCACTACTTAGTCCCAGGAATTGTCCGAGATGTTAATGTGGTAGTTGGCATCGATTCACTAGATGCACCAACCGAATATGGTTGACTTGTTGACGTGACGTCACACGAAAACGACCGGGCAGTCATGAGTGTTGCCTGCTCTAGATGACGTCTCAAAAGACGAACGCGCGTTTCGATGAACATTAAAATGTCTGGCAACTTTGTTGTGCACACCATTCCTCTTTGCAGCATACCCACGGCATGTAGACGTTGATTTTCAGTAAGCCTTGACACTGCGTAAGCGTTATTTACGGTTTTAGCGTTTTGTGGGCACCTGATGGCAAAATAATCACTGTGTGCTCTTCACACACGTGTGAGAATCATGCTTCCAACAAGCACGCAAACATCCAATTGTGTGCCGGGTATTCACACGCATGTGCAACTTGTGAATCACGACCTTAAAGTAGAAGAGATGTCTCCATGAGTAAGTGAGTGAGTTGGGTTTAACGCCGCTTTTAACAATATTCCAGTTATATCGCGGCGTGTCAGCTTAATGTGGGAGGAAAGCCCGAAGTGATGCAGGTCTCAGACGTTTACCACTTCGGTGAAACCCACGAGCACGGGTATGGTGCTGACAGACCTAGAAACATAATCGGGGCGAACCGGGATTCGAACCCACAATCATAGGTTTCTGGCGTGCCCAGGGGACGCAACTCTGCACAGCGAATCGCGGCGCCTTAGACGACTGGGCCACCCGTGCCCCCAGATGTCTCCATGAATGTCTTTTGAAACATTCATTATTTCATTTCAGAATACATCTATTTTTATTTAACTTTATATGAAACACAGAATAATCTATACTTTTTTCCACCAGTATGTGATGGCCACGCAAAACTATTTCAGTAAGACACTGAAACTTTGAAATCGGGATTTTAAGATCACTGCATCATTAAGAGAATGAACCTGTCAACGAGAATGTATGACCTTAGATGATGCGGCGTTAAGCAATTTTCATTCACCCACTCGCTCAAGATCTCGATTAGTTTTACAAATAAATTCAGCTGGTAAAACTTCCGTACATTAAACTTGTGTCGTGCTTCGAGCCAAATCTTTTGTCCAGCTGTTGAATAAGGTAGACACAACACAACACCCGACGTCATCGTGATCGGCTAACGCATGCGCAGTGAATACACAATGGGAGAACGCCAGTCTCGACTAGACCACCCACAAGTATTACGCGGCGGCCTAGCAACGTGTCACTCATTCTGCTCAGCTTCACAAAATAGCATTGCATATATCAAATAGCTTCGAAAACAAAGTGCACATATTGTAAACAGTGAGTTAGTGAATATGGTTTTATGCCGCTATTACCAATATTCCAGCAATATCACGGCAGGGGACACCAGAAATAGGCTTCACACATTGTACCCATGTCGGGAATCGAACCCGGGTCTTCGGCGTACATATTGTAAATAAGTATGGTAATACATTGTACATGTTGACAGCAATCCCGTTCATGACGTTTAGTCATTCATATTCAGTACTGAAATATACATATCTTGATGGTTACAGAAGGATACAGAAATACTTCATTCGCTCCCTGTCTCTATGTCATATTTTAGCATGCGTGGGTTTCAATATTTAATCACAAAACAGATTCTGCTAGGCCGGTGATTGCGTGCAAATATTATGTTCTATACCGAATGCCGTCACATTGACTGTGGTACATCTATATGGAATACATGTCATTGATTTATCTCCTAGAGTTTATTCTCTTCATGTTCTCGGGAGTCCTACATAAATAACGCAGATCCCCCATGGGAAACAAGCATCCAGCCCACCACTACATGGCTCAAAGAGTATTTGGCGTGTTAAGTGCAATTTATTTTGTGATAGCGACTTTTCTCAAGTGATTTCCAGTCATTTCCATCGAGATGACGAAATTACGGTCGACTTACCATTGAGCATGAACCGTAATGAATTCTGGTTCGGATATAATCTCTTGGTCCAAAAAGCGTAAGTGGAAATTTGGAATGATAAACCCAAAAATGAATGACGATCGATAGAACATAATAACTCATATTGTCGTATTATGAAAAATGCAGTTATCCTTAATTGGCTAAGCGGGAATCTTTGATTTAAACGGCTAGACAAATAACTGCTTCTTGACAGGGAACGGTGTTTGGTATTTACTTGCCTCATATTCAGGAACGGGAAAATCATTCCTTACTCTTAACAAGGACCTGAACTAAAGGCATATATGTTTGGTCTTAACGGGCCACTCTTCATTCTCGAAGCGTGACATCAGGTTTTGTTACACATTATTTCATTAGATCTGGCGCTACTGGTGATGGTAATATTCTACTTTATCGTGTGTGGGGGGGAAGAGGAGGGGGGTCTTATCGGCGCGAAACGGGACATAAAAGCGTAATAAAATATGGCATGACATCCTAACCACATTTGTTTTGCTGGATGCCTCTCTTGGGGGTTGTGACAAAACTTGAATCTTCTGAAGTTGCTGCTTGAGGAATAAAGTAATGAAAAAAATAAACGCACTAGTCCACTGGGTTTAACTATGAATTAAATATATGTCCCCGTGGATAGACTTTGCATACGAATGAGTAACTCAAAATATAAATTGTATACATGGCGGCCGAGTTTCCGGTTTCCTTTCATCAGAGGAAAAGCTTTATTTTACAGCTGGGTTATTGGTTCTTTTTTTATCAGTTTTCTATCTTGTTTGTTTGTTGTTCAATGCCGCACTCAGGAATATTCCAGCTATATGACGGCGGTCTGTAAATAATCGAGTCTTGACCAGACAATCTAGTGATTGACATCATGAACATCGATCCACACAATTGGGATACGATGACATGCATCATCCAAGTCAGCGAGCCTGACCACCCGATCCCGTTAGTCGCCTCTTACGACAAGCATAGTCGCCATTCACGGCAAGCATGGGTTGCTGAAGACCTATTCTACCCCGGATCTTCACGGATCTTTCGCCCGTGTGTTTTACAACTTGGGTAATGGGTCACCATTGTGTATACACTCTGGTATTTCGTAACTGGGTTAGTTGTTTCCTTTAATTAGACTACAATCTGGTATTTTGTAACTGGGTTAATTGTTGAATTCCATCAAGGTACAGTCGTTTACTGCGTTTTTAATCAGTGTAGCTTGTGCATTGGGATAGGTGCTCCAGCTATTTTATTGTAAACGTTGGGCAACTATGTTTTAGGCTGGGAGAAAAAGCCATGATGATGACCCTAGGTCTGGACACCCCTCAACTTCCATCAATGAAGATTCACAAGGAGATAGAAAAACTTATACTGTCAGATAGACGAATGACAATTGTTGAACTTGAGGAAGACACATGTCTAAGCCATGGATCAATTGAAACTATTATTCATGAACATTTACAGATAAATAAGATATCTGCTCTTTGGGTGCCAAAGTTTTCTTGATTCTGGAGGAAAAAAGAACTGACATTGCCAGTGAAAATTAAGATCTAATTCAGGAGGATATCGTCACATTCAAAAAGAGATTAGTAACGGGTTGTGAACGAGGGTCTACCAATATGATCCCGAGTCAAAACGTCAATCCATGGAATGGCACTATTCCACTTCTCCGGCACCAAAGAAATTAAAGTCTTTGAGATCAGTGAAGGAAGTTATGGCCACTGTATCCTGGGATGCAAAGGGTGTGATCCTTGTTGATTACTTAGAAAGTCAAAAGAGGATTACCGGTGCCTACTATACTGATTTGCTTCATCGCCTAAGAGATTCTTTCAAAGAAAAGCGGCATGGAATGCTGACGCTGGAGTTCTACTCCTTATTGACAATGCCTCTTCTCATTTTTTCCTCTCGACTTGCAAAGGCTGTTGTGCGACAATGTGGGTTTGAAGAGCTTCTTCACCCTCCGTACTCACCAGACCTGGCACCATTTCAATCTGTTTCCTAAACTGAAAGAACACCTTCGTGGAAAGCGCTATGACGATAACGATGACCTCAAAGCTGCCGTGAATTGTTTTTTCAGGGTGGCTTCAGAAAACTTCTTCCTGACAGGAATTGAAAAGCTTCACTATCAATATGAGAAGTGTATTGAAAAGCAGGGAGATTATGTTGAAAAATAAAATTAAAAACACTTTCACAATTGTTCGTTTTGTTTGTTAGGCTCAGAACGTTGTGACCAGCCCTCGTATATCTGTTTCCTGTTGTTTTGCTACAAAAGTCGAAAAACATTGTTACAAAACAACTATTTAAGTAGTACTACTGTTATGAATTTATCTTTTCAGTGTAATCACATAGTAATACATTGAAATTACTTTTGATTCCAGCTTTAGCCCACATAGAGCAAATGCACGAATTTGGGCACATGGCAAAACACGTCATCAATATTGACGTCCGTCATGTGAAAGACGAGGATGACTGCTTTAAACTGCTCGCCGCTATGCACAAAAAAGACATCGGCCGGGCCATCAGAGTTGTCTTGGACCTTTTACCTTTCAAAGCATCTAAAATCATAAATAGGATTGTGAGTGTTTCTTTCAGTTATATCATATTTATATTTGTTCAGTCTTTTGTCTCTTTTTTGAAGCAGGAAGTCGGTACTTTCTAAATGTAACTTGACTGTATACGTCCAGGACAATGTCAGGACCATTCTTTGTGCGACATGTCTTCCCATGAAGGAAGTTCTGGTCAGACAAGATGTCTAGAGCCGACAAAGCGTGGAACTCAATGCAAGGTTCTACGATTAAGTAGCATCATGTACCGATGCCATGGATCCTTCCCCATGCGTATCTAGTAAATCTGGTGCTGACAATATGTTAGTTTGTGATATAGCGAAAATGGTGCTGATTTTGGCTTTCCACAACGTTCTCTCATTCTCTTTTTTTTTTTTTTGCAGATGCGTCAACAGGACATTTTGAAAATGATGTTTCATTTTGTAATTCCTCATTTAGTAAGTATTCATTTATCACAAATAATCCTGCATTATGTTTAAGTCAGTGCAGCATCTAATTCATATGAACTAGTATCACATTCCATTATTTGCGCTCCTGGTCTTGTAATTGCACCTACCTAATTATACATCTCCTTAACAATAACCTATAAACATACTACATGGTCTCTCTTAAATATTTCTACATGTACAATACATCCATTTCCTTTGGCCACAAGGTCTAAGATGCAACCTTTCACCATGCAGACTGGCATATCTAACCCATGCCATGATCCGGTGGTCCTAAGTTCGAATACTCGTCAAAATTGGAAACGCTGCTCAACCCTCCCTCCTAAATATATCGTCATCTAAGCATAAGGCGATACGTTGTGTACGGTTACGTCCCTTAGCCATGTCAGGAAAATATTGTGTTGGTACGAAGCGTCACGATTGTTTTCACTGGTTTGTCATAACCCACGCACAGGTTTCACCTATGTAAGCAGTAACCATCAGCGACCTTTGACGGTTTCGTCTGCGTTCTACTCACTCACTCACTCACTCACTCACTCACTCATACATTGTCCAATATGAATTATACACCTTCTCTAGTTTTCCTAAAATGTCTTACATACGTTATGTTCTCTTCTAAACATGTTCCCTTACAACACTGAATTACATACCAAGCCCCTGCACTGGCATGCATTCTTCAAACTTCTGAATAACGAACTGTATTTAAACATATTTATCTAAAGCCAATACAGAGGGATAAACATTCCCACGCGCACATCTCTGGTACATTATAAATCAAATGCAAAATTCTCATCTCATCTACTTGAGGGACGCTTCTATATTTTCCAATACGCAATTTAACCAAAGAGATTTCTAATCGACAGTAGAGGTATTCATACAAGTGCTACATGAAATGTTTTTTCCTCCACACAACATGGTCTAATGGCGTTCGATAGTTGAAATCCTGCGTTCCCTCTTGCGAGCTTGAAGCAAGTTTCACAGAATAAATGACGCTGAGATGGAGCACTTCCATGTCGTGCATTAATGTTAACAGCTATCACCCTCTCCAAATGATCTTGGTGTCAACCACACATTGATCCTTGCGTACCTCCAACACGTCCTCCACGTCAGCTGCACTCGCAAGGCTTTACTCATCCAGAAGCTTGAAAAGTTAAGGGGACGTGACTTAGTAACCTGAATCAGATCTAAACATTGTAAATGTCAGCTTCAGACGAGCTTGGTGCACTGCAAAATTTGTTGGAAAATTTACGCTCCCTTTCAACAAAATGCTGGTGAGTAGGTGGTATTTCGCTCGTTTGTATGTACCAGAACTAGAATGTACATATTATGTATTCTCACTACATTAAACACGGAACCTATACTTTACAGTCTAAAACACCGCAAATGTTATGTCACTTAGATGTGCCGAATTCAAAATTCGGCATAGTTTTTATGCTTGATCTGCCAATATAATACCCGTGCTCGTGCGTTTCGTAACAGAGATGAATAATTTATCTACAATCTTCCATATGCTTACATATATAGTGTATTAATATTTAAACTGTAGATCTGTTGTTGGACAAGTATTTATTGTGTAATACCTTTAGTTATTAACATTGAATGTGTTTGATGGCATGCCTATTTAGCTTAAATGATAGTCAGTAAGTAGAGACAAGTATAAACGTTTTATGTATTTATTTTAGGAATTAAAGGAATTAAATCTGACCATGTTCAAGATTGGAGGAGTGAACATCACCGGCTTTGAGCTCAACAGGGATATTGTAATAAGACACACACCGGTAGGTACATACAGAGATTTCAAGGATGATTGCTGAGATATTTCTATATCGTTATTTAATTTATATGATAACATGCTTTTCGATAAAGTAATTACTACTTTTAGCTAATAATGAGCAGTTAACTTTTTCGTATACACTAATGACACTGATGGGTGAATGAGTGTGTGAGTATGATTTTCGCCGCTTTTAGCAATATTCCGGGAATATCGCGGCGACACCAGAAATGGGCTTCACACATTGTGCCCATGTTGGGATCGAACCCGGGTCTTCAGCGCCCCTCCAATGACAATGCCCCGTGAGGTATGCTGGTTATCTGGACAGCTTGATATGAGGAGTTACCGCCGGATTGACGGTGTTTCAGTTTATGTATTTTCCAACACACAGGCCCGAGAAGCATATGCTGTAGACGCAGTGACGCTGCTGACGTTGTCGTTGGAAGAACTGCAGCATAAACATGGCAGCATTGCAATAAAGAACAGCTTCGAAAATTTGAATTCAAGAATGGGGAACAACAGGCTCATCGACTGTGTGAAAATACACCCATGGTCGTATGGGGACATGCTCACTCAGCTGCTGTATGAGGTACGTCGCCACGCGAGTAGGTTGAGGTACATGTACATGTATGTGCATGTCAAACACTTTAAAACATCGACCGTATATATTTCAGTAAGTATCGAAAGGTGATAGTAGTTTAATAGATGTGAATATGACGGTAGTTTCAAAAATACACACAATACCTGATAGAGTGATAGTCATATTATTTCTGGCTGCTACTGTATTACTTATAATAATTCTAAGTGTGTGTGACATATGCATATCCTCGTTGCGCATTTTTTCCTGTTTTAATATGGAATTATAGTTGTTTTCGTGATACTTAAACTCAGAAGTATAAGGCTGATACGTGTTCGATTTTTTAAGAATATCCATTCAACAATTTGGCGGTTAATGTACATTAAATTATGTTCTTAACATAAAGGAAACAACGATGAAATGTTTTATACTTTTTAGTTATTATTCTAAATACATGTGTGACGTTTTGTCTGTGGATACTTTACCATTATTGCATCTATGTCAGCCAATAAGTGGAGTCATATAGTATTTATGATGTTGACTTATCAACATGCAAGTGACAAGGAAGAGTTCATTGTAGGATTCCGACTATCAAAAGCATGTGTTTTGGAGACACTATCACACAGTGATGATAGCAGGTGTTTGCCAAACGGTGGCACCTGTCACAAACACATGCAATGGAGAGTCAATTGTTCACCTTAAAAAACACGGGGACATGTAGTATAAGTGAAACACATCTAAATTAAGATAGACAAAGCTTTTCAGCCTCGATCACTCCATTGTCACTCTGCATCAAGACCTTGTAAATACAACCTGTGAGGAATTGACACACTACCATCGGGGTTATCACCAACTGCCAGATCCATATGCATAAAATATGAGTTAGCAGGCAAACAAAGAAGGCTTTGAATTATCTAAATCAAGCTTACCGGGATTGCGATTTGCCGCAGGCCTATAGTAGGTCCAGTTGAGCCCGTTGTCACTTGGGAAATAAAAATTGAACATATTTTCTCAGCATTCGAATCAAAAATGGATTGTCAGGCGAAAATGAAATGGACCAGTCCCCCAATGTTTATCCAAAGATTGCAATACCATTACTTTTGTATTTCAGAAACGCTTTAGTGGCAATAGCGGCTATGTTGCGTTTGGATCGAATGGCCAAAGAAAAGAATATCAGGTCCAGGTCCTAGAGGTGTCCATGTACAGAGGAACAGCTAACGTATGTGGAACGAGACAACACAGGAAGCAGTCCGTGTTTCCTATAGGAATTCGGAAAATAACATAAATATCCGACATATATTTCCACTTCTTGGTGTGTTCCCGAAGCATAACGCCCAGGAAATATTATATAATTTTGGGGGATTGTATTTTTGTTTAATCATAAGGTAATTCAAGACAGTATATACATTTTATTACAATAATAGAGACTGGTCGGGTCCAACCAACTACTGGCTTGCATGGGACGGCTGCTACATGTAGCTTAAATTCAAAATGTAATAATTTATAAACAGTTGTGTTAACACGATGGCTTCAACCCGTCCCTCTGCAGCCAAGATACCTCTGGAAAACAGCTTCTCGCACGCCTTGTACTCTCCCTCGGCGGTGACTTGTAAATGTATAAATGCGAGTTGTGTTCTAGAAGGTCTTTGTGCACGATAAAACCACAGTTGTATTTTTTCTGAACACAATTTAAAATTTTACAAATCCTTTGTTTTTAAAGCAATGCAGAAATAGTAACAACAACAAGTTGGCTTCATAATATTTGTCTGCTTCAGTCAGGAACATGGAACGAGAGTGGGTTCCACGCTCAGACGCCCACGCTTGTGATCGACAAGGCGAACAAGTCGATAGATAATATCACACAAACTGTTGTCACGATCAAAGTAAGTCGCCAAGGGTACTGCTGTGTACCTCTGTTGTAGTTGGTTTGTTGGTTGGTTGGATGGCTGGCTGGCTGGCTGGTTGGTCTGTTGGTTGGTTGCTCAATATTCCCCCTATACAATAATCGAGTCTTGGCCAGACAAACCAGTATTTGATATTTTAAAAGCAACGTTCCACGCCGTTTGGGGTACGATGACACATAAACTCCCATGTCACCGAGCCTGACCACCCGATCCAGTTTGTTGCCTCTTACAAGAAGCATAACGGCCTTTGGTCTTCAAATTAGAGTCTTTCATTTCTTCATAATTAATTCCATTCTCTGATGTGACCAAATATCGGATACACATTATCCCCTGGAAAACAGTCCTGGAATAACGATTCAGTGAAATAATTAAAGTTTCGCTTCGAAAAGAATTGGGCTGCAATTACAGTGCGGAGACAAGTGTTAACGTTACCAGATCGGGTGTTTGTCCATGCTACAAAACATTAGACAAAGGCATATGACAGATCTCTATGACGTGATAACTTGCATTTATAGACGAAGATATACGTTATTCGTAGACAATGAACTATCGATAACCTTTGCCAACCTTTGCCATCGATGATATAGACCTACCCGTACTTCGAAAAAAGAGGACTTGATGGGGATTATACCGAACCAGAAACTGACATCGACTGAATGCATATGAAGTTCGAATTAAGAAGGTTTTACTGTACATGAGCTAGAGATCAATGTGTACATATATCGTACATCATCAACGTTCGAACAGTTACACATAAAACGACAAATATCGGAAAAATAGTAAATCGTGTCCTAATGGTTGTCATGAAAGATGTATTGTTGGCACAAGAATATATACACAGTAAAGACTATCAGATATATGACACGGGGCACATGCGCCCCAGTCGTCTCAGTTCTCTGGGTTCTATGTGTAGAGTTGCGTCCCTTAGACGTACCAGAAACCTATGCTCGTGGGGTCGTTGATTATGTTTCCAGGTTTGGTGTAAACGTCATTAACCATAAACGTCACAGCCAGATTATACACCGCTCGCTTATATTTGATAAAGGACACAACTACGGAAATTACTAAATGAATAAAAATCTCAATTTCCAAAGAAAACTCAATCGGTAGTGCTAAAAACAACCAAGGAAATCGACCAAATTATCAAATGCTTTACGGAATTATCTTGCAGATATAAATGTCGACGTGTATTCCCTTGGTCGAAATTTGAGTCTGGTTATCGAAACAAGACGCTGATTCGAAGATCTTTGAATCGGATATTTTTAGTGCAAGTATTTCTGTTTTAAATCAATACTAAACTCCTTATTTGTTATAAAAATCTGTTTGGCTACTCTCAACTGCAATAAAGTACGGTGAATCTAAAGTATCGAATCCGGCCACGGGCTATTAACGTTTTTGATGGGAAACCATTATCCTGGTTCATCACCTGTTTTTAAAAGTGGAAAATGAAAATTGGAGTTCGTTTTAAAAAAAGCAGTTGCATTTTTATTTAACTCTCTGACACACGATATCTTAGTTTTTCTTTTATATATAAATCGACTTCAAATGAGTCACTGATTACATTCGGATAAAAACACCCTAAGCGGAATTTAATTGGAAATTGATGACAGACTATTATTACAATTTTCTAGTAACGTATTGACCACTTGATGACAGTGATGATCGAACTTCATCACTATACCGAGGAACCATTGGACAGTCACACAAGAAGTACTTGAGAGATCATTTTAATATACTCCTAGAAAATTAATGAGCCCTGTGTCATCTTACACAATCAAATCAACATTCGCAAAGCCATTGCTTCTGAAACGAAAATAGAGCTCTCTCAACGCATTTTCCCACTTGCTGGGGTATGAAGATTATACTAATGTACACTGAATATCGACACGGAATGTATAGCAGTGCATTTGTGCTCGATGAATTAAATAGCCTTTAAGTGAGGTTGCAAATTATGTCGTATGATAAATTTTCATAACTGAATTTCTTATTTAGATGTTTCTGTTCTTTTGGGAGCACATGTGCTTTTCAGAGTTGTGTCCCTAAAATATACCAGAAACATGCTATTGTTGGTTCGAATCCTGGTTCGCCTAGGTTTGCCAGCACTAGACCCGTGCTTCTGGGTTTCAACTTGTGCGGAGACAAGTGTTAACGTTACCAGATCGGGTGTTTGTCCATGCTACAAAACATTAGACAAAGGCATATGACAGATCTCTATGACGTGATAACTTGCATTTATAGACGAAGATATACGTTATTCGTAGACAATGAACTATCGATAACCTTTGCCAACCTTTGCCATCGATGATATAGACCTACCCGTACTTCGAAAAAAGAGGACTTGATGGGGATTATACCGAACCAGAAACTGACATCGACTGAATGCATATGAAGTTCGAATTAAGAAGGTTTTACTGTACATGAGCTAGAGATCAATGTGTACATATATCGTACATCATCAACGTTCGAACAGTTACACATAAAACGACAAATATCGGAAAAATAGTAAATCGTGTCCTAATGGTTGTCATGAAAGATGTATTGTTGGCACAAGAATATATACACAGTAAAGACTATCAGATATATGACACGGGGCACATGCGCCCCAGTCGTCTCAGTTCTCTGGGTTCTATGTGTAGAGTTGCGTCCCTTAGACGTACCAGAAACCTATGCTCGTGGGGTCGTTGATTATGTTTCCAGGTTTGGTGTAAACGTCATTAACCATAAACGTCACAGCCAGATTATACACCGCTCGCTTATATTTGATAAAGGACACAACTACGGAAATTACTAAATGAATAAAAATCTCAATTTCCAAAGAAAACTCAATCGGTAGTGCTAAAAACAACCAAGGAAATCGACCAAATTATCAAATGCTTTACGGAATTATCTTGCAGATATAAATGTCGACGTGTATTCCCTTGGTCGAAATTTGAGTCTGGTTATCGAAACAAGACGCTGATTCGAAGATCTTTGAATCGGATATTTTTAGTGCAAGTATTTCTGTTTTAAATCAATACTAAACTCCTTATTTGTTATAAAAATCTGTTTGGCTACTCTCAACTGCAATAAAGTACGGTGAATCTAAAGTATCGAATCCGGCCACGGGCTATTAACGTTTTTGATGGGAAACCATTATCCTGGTTCATCACCTGTTTTTAAAAGTGGAAAATGAAAATTGGAGTTCGTTTTAAAAAAAGCAGTTGCATTTTTATTTAACTCTCTGACACACGATATCTTAGTTTTTCTTTTATATATAAATCGACTTCAAATGAGTCACTGATTACATTCGGATAAAAACACCCTAAGCGGAATTTAATTGGAAATTGATGACAGACTATTATTACAATTTTCTAGTAACGTATTGACCACTTGATGACAGTGATGATCGAACTTCATCACTATACCGAGGAACCATTGGACAGTCACACAAGAAGTACTTGAGAGATCATTTTAATATACTCCTAGAAAATTAATGAGCCCTGTGTCATCTTACACAATCAAATCAACATTCGCAAAGCCATTGCTTCTGAAACGAAAATAGAGCTCTCTCAACGCATTTTCCCACTTGCTGGGGTATGAAGATTATACTAATGTACACTGAATATCGACACGGAATGTATAGCAGTGCATTTGTGCTCGATGAATTAAATAGCCTTTAAGTGAGGTTGCAAATTATGTCGTATGATAAATTTTCATAACTGAATTTCTTATTTAGATGTTTCTGTTCTTTTGGGAGCACATGTGCTTTTCAGAGTTGTGTCCCTAAAATATACCAGAAACATGCTATTGTTGGTTCGAATCCTGGTTCGCCTAGGTTTGCCAGCACTAGACCCGTGCTTCTGGGTTTCAACAGAGTGGTAAAAGTGGTTTACCTTTTACCCGGTAACATAACGTTAGACAAAGGGCCAGCGTGGAGAATGGCTCATGTCAAAACGTCAGCATCATATCTGTCCTTGTGGGTTTTATTAATTAAAATAAGTTTGATGTTGCTGTCACACCAGTACCGCCTCCGTGGTTTAGCTGGGAGCGTCCGCCCGGAGAGCGTAAGGTCGAGGAATCGATCCCCGGTCGCGTCACACCAAAATACTTTAAAAGATGGTACTTGTTGTTACCCTGCCTGGCGCTCGGTATTAAGGGGATAAACAAGGACTGGTGGTCCCGGAGCCAGTATTCTGTGGGGTATTCGTGTTAATCTGTGGCATGGTATCTGTCACGGAGCTGTGCTCAAGAAACCAAGGCATCATTAAACAAGGATAAAGTAGTAATGAAAACGCTGTAACACGTTCACGGGTTTATCATTATCAGCAATATGTTGGTATAGATAAAAATAAAAAGATTAGAATAACAATTGAAACTGACAACGATTAATTAAACCAGGACAAATAATATACAGTCTGATTAGGTAAGCAACTGTATAACAGTAATACAAAGCTTTAAGAGAATAGCTAAATCAACAATTTGTCAAGAAATTGACATGAAGCCTAGACAGCCAATTAAGTCTGATGCGACCAATTAACACTGGTGAGTTAATGAAAACCTCGGCTAGCTTAAATAGGGAGAAAT
Source organism: Haliotis rufescens (assembly GCF_023055435.1). Taxonomy (NCBI): domain Eukaryota; kingdom Metazoa; phylum Mollusca; class Gastropoda; order Lepetellida; family Haliotidae; genus Haliotis; species Haliotis rufescens. The sequence goes on from NW_025964361.1 coordinate 28,286,136, forward strand.
AAACATAAGTCTCTTGGACAATAATTATAAAATAGACACAAAAAAAGCCTGAATAGCAAACTAGTCTCATAGACTAAAGTCTCAGTCACTGTGACTAGGCAAGGAAATTCTAAACTTCCCAAAACCAAAAGGTACTTGAGCTAAGGAGCACCTAGGCTCCCAATCGTAAATAGGCATTTGACCTAAGCTAGACTATTGCAGGATTACTAGAAAACGGAGTACGAAATACACAAGCCTAGCCAATAAGTTTTAGCTCAATACCACAAAAGAAAGTCAGTACCAGGGAGAAAACAGCCCCATTACCACTTTCGAACGAAGCCTAAGTTTCGACCTGACCAAACCAGTAGCAAGACGACCCGTAAATGGTCCAGCGATACCTGAGGGCGAAGACACATGAGTTTGCCAAGGGTTATATACGTGTGCGCGGACCTCGGAGAGGTCAACCTGAATGCAATAGCCGGGTGAGTTAACCACAACCAAGTGGGAAATGTAAGTACCAAACTAGAGAGCTGAACATAAACCTTTCGACGGTACCACTAATGAATTACAACCAGACCGTGACAAAATCGTGACCGTGTTTTTACGACCCGCTCACAGAATCCCAATAGGCCACGCTAGCACTATAAAATCGACATTAGTCCGGACGATAACAAGCAGCCACACACACATGAACACACGTGCATGCACGTCGCTATATAAGTGCAATAATCTTGAACGCGACGTAAACACCTCACATCACCTGTTAACCATATTCGAATTCCCCCTTTAAAAAACGTTGATTTACGCCACAATCATTACTAGTCCGGCTGTATCAGCGGGCTGTAAGTAGGTGAATCTTGCCCACGCAAAACATAGGTATATATCATGATAAATGGTCCACGCCATTCGGGGAATGATGACATATAATCACCCAGGCCGTGTGTGAAAGCGTGATTAATCATACACGTATTACTATTACAATAGCATCACGTGTGAAGGAGTAAGCCGAGAATGGTTTAGACGATACTACTTTGTGGAAACATACAAGCACGGGTAAGGTGCTGGCAGGATAATACAAATGTGGATGAATCTTGGATTCGAACCCAGAATCATACGATCTATTTGGCTCTTATAAAGGATGCAACTGACCTTAGACGACCTTGCCACCATCGCCATCATATGTATGGGAGAACTATCGTTTGTTTCAGAGTGAGAAGGTTGTTCAATGACAAAGATATGGAGTCATCAATGATGTTTAGTGATCGTATAATTTTGCATTTTTAGCCCAGTGAAATCTGTTTCGTTGGATAACCGAGACTGGTCATTCATACGGCCCGGGTTTGATTCCCCACATGGATACAACGTGTGAAGCATTTCCGGTTCCCCCGCCGTGATATTGCTGGAATATTGCTCATACCATACCCACTCAGTTAGTCTTAATACCATTTCTACATATCAATTATCAAGCCTTCACGTGAAAATATAAATGCTAATTCTTCTTACAGGATCCACCTTATTTGATGTTCAAGAAGAGTCCGGAGCAAGGCATCCCCATGATCACCATTGAAAGGTTTGAAGGCTTCTGTGTGGACCTGGCGGAGATGGTAGCACGTAACCTTGGATACGACTACTTTTTCAGACTTGTTAAAGATGGGAATTACGGCTCCAAGAACGAGTCCGGTATATGGAATGGCATCATCGGAGAGTTGATAAGACACGTATGTAGGACTCACTGGTAGACAGAGATCAGTGCTGCGTTGGTTAGTCGGGCAGTCTCCAATGGTGTTGATGCCATCAGTGGAACATCTGAATTATTCTGTTACTGTTAAAACGGAGCGGTGACTCCGTCTCGGAGTCAAGTCTTACATATTATTGGTATACACGTTTGGAAGATTGCTTGTCTCGTTCTGCTCCCAGTTGGATATTTGAATAGTTGCTCAATGAAGCAAGTTAGGCTTTTCATTGCATCCTCTAGTCCCATCTGTTCTGGAACACTTTGAAACATTACGTTTCTGTTTTATAGTGAGTGAGTGAGTAAGTATGGTTTTACGCCGCTTTTACCAATAAGCAATATCACGGCGGGGGACACAAGAAATGGGCTACACACATTGTACCCATGTCGGTAATCGAACCCGGGTCTGGAAGCGAACGCTTTAACAACTAGGCTACCCGACCGCCCCTTCTGTTTTATATCTACAAGCAGTAGACTTGGAGTAATAATTGCTTCAGATTGATCAAAGGAAAATGTTTTAATGTCGACACACAAACGCAAATAATTGTGAATGAGTGTGTGTGTGCGTGCGTGCGTGCGTGCGTGCGTGCGTGCGTGCGTGCGTGTGTGTGAACATTAAAACATTCTCTTTTGACTAAAATATAAAGTTAATCCTTATTCGCATCCTCTAGTTTTTTTATATATATATTTGTTGTATTTACACTATAGATTTCGTTTGTACATTATCTCTATTGCTCCATATGCTTGTCGTAATCGGTGACTAACAGGATCAGATGGTCAGGCTCGCTGACTTGGTTGATGCATGTCTTCGTATCCCAAATGCGTGGAAGTTCGCGATGTCAGTCACTGGATTGTCTGATCCAGACTCAATAATTCACAGACCGCCGTCATATAGCTGGAATATTGCTGAGTGCGGTGTTAAAAACATACAAATAAACAAATCTATTGCTCCGACACCGACAATGTTATGTGAACAAAACTAGTTGATTTGATTATTGCATAAATTGGTCAAATCATGATAACTGTCGTCCATACAAAAGTAATGTAAGAATAAAAGCATGACTATTACATTAAACACGAATCAGACCATTACCTGCAGTTATCATTTTAATCTGTATCTAGTTTAAGCATAAACGAAAATACGAAATTTGGGAAAAAAGAAAGACATTACTCCAGACCCCTTGCAAACAAATGTATGTTGCGCTCTACGAGCAGTGCGGATCTAATCTTATTTCCCCCATGACAGAACCTTTTTAAAACTGGTTGTAAGAAATATGATGAATTAAGGGCGACGTTGATGTATACAAAATGTCTCTGTTTTTAGGACGCATAAATATTTATATGACGATTTGCAGTATACATGTACGCTATTTTTAACAGCATTTACATGATACAGGCATGTTTTCATGGCGCTAGTCGGTAAATACAATTTATCACCAAGGGAGCGGTTGAATTCATTACGCGGCTGCAACTGTTCAGAATAAATTCTTACGAAATGACCCCATGTCTATAAATAAACAAGTAGCTCTAAACGTACGCACGGGACACAAATGATATAAAATTAAAGTTGTGTTTTACATTTACAAATTGGAGTATAAGCCTTCATTGAACGTCGGAGCTTATACAGATAGGTAGATAGATTTTTACAGATTGGTGGGGTGTACTTTTTAATAAAAGCGTTGGTTCGTCACGCCGAAGGCCCAGGTTCGATTCCATATGTGGGTAAAATGTGTAACGCCCAACTTACTATCATTTGATACTAGCTAGCATTCTCTGCCCAGCGATTACAACATGGCCATCCGTCTCCCCAGTTATCTTCAAGCAATGTATACTTCATGAGGCATCTTATCTCAAATTACTAATCAATTGCAGTTCACAGTCCATAATCAGAAGCTATCTCTGCAATGGCTCCGACTATATTGTAAGCATGACCGGTTGTGTTTATGAATCACTATCAAATAGTGATGAAATCATGTGTTCGTGAATGGGATACCGTATTCTGCTTCACCGGTGGCACCTATCGCAAACACAAACAAAGGAATTTTTTAACCTGAAAGGGAGGAGCGGTGGGTGACGTGTCATCCGTGTGGACCCGGTCTTGATGAAGATCATTATTGGTGTTCCCTGTTTTTTACTAAATTACTAAAGGCGATGTAGACCCTACTCACTCACTCACTCACTTACTCACGACCCGTGAATATTCCGGGGTAGAATAGGTCTTCAGCAACCCATGCTTGTCGTAAAAGGCGACTAACGGGATCGGGTGGACAGGCTCGCTGACTTGGTTGATGCATGTCATCAATCCCAGTTGCGTGGATTGATGCTCATGATATTAATCACTGGATTGTCTGGTCCAGACTCGATTATTTACAGACCGCCGTCATATAGGTGGAATATTGCTGAGTGCGGCGTTAAACAACAAACCAACCAACCACTCACTCACTCTTAATCATGTCGGTGGTAGCAGAATGTGATGTATACATGTACAACGTATGTCATTTATAAATCCTACATAAGGTATAGATATCTGTGGTGCTGACAAACCAATGATCAGCCACGGATACCCCCAACCAGCGGATCACGGCATGACTGAGGGTTGCAACTCTGCAAACGTCTCGCAATACTCCCGGACAACCCATATGACGGTGTATTGACATTGAAATAATAACCGTCTTTCTGAACTGAAGTTAAATATTTTAAATGTGTTTATAATCCACGTGTTGAGTAGTTCATCTCTCAGTGTTTAAAATGCATCCGTTTCAGCTTACTATGAATATCATTGTTCCAGGAAGCGGACATAGCTATAGCGCCGTTAACAATAACGTCAGAGAGGGAGAAGGTATTGGACTTCACCAAGCCGTACATGAGTTTAGGGATCAGCATCATGATCAAGAAACCTGAGAACGAGCCTCCCCATGTCTTCTCCTTCATGGAACCTCTCTCCCAGGAGATCTGGCTGTGCACCGCTTTTGCTTTCATCGGCGTCAGTGTCGTCCTCTTCCTCGTCAGCAGGTTCAGCACCGTTGAGTGGCAAGTCGACGGTGACGAGCAGAAGCTCACGAATGACTTCACCATTGGTAACAGTCTTTGGTTCTCCCTCGGGGCCTTCATGCAACAAGGATGTGACGTGTTGCCCAAGTGAGTATTACTGATGATGTCATTTTCCATTTGGGCGGAGGTTTATTGTGGCTTAGTTCATACGAGTATTGTTTCTGAAATGGAGATAGAAGTGTCATGCGGGCTTTTTAATAGTCTCAAGAGATAATACCCTTTTTTCCGTTTTGAGATGGTATTAAAAACGCCTAAGCTTATATCGCGTGACTATCGGTTGTCTCATGTTTGACCTTCATGGATCAAACTGCGATTGCATTTCAGATTATCGTTTTTGAAAAGGAGACAGCAGTATCACTTCCTCTGCTTGATAGACTGATAGGGTGACAATTTGCCGTCAGTTTTGAGATTATTTTAAAGACGCCTCAGCATATATGTTTGACCGTTGGATGTTTCATGTTTGACCTTCAGTTTATAATCTTCGATTTCATATCAGATTATCGTTTCTGAGATTGAGATAGCAATGCCAATTTGTGTCATTGAAATAATGATGGGGTCGTGAAGTGTCGTGCGGAAACTGTTTGATGAAAATTAATGTAACACGTGTGACGGTATTTCTCATGGGAAATAATCGTAAAACAAAACAAGCACGTACTTGGCATTTTACAACGTTTGGATGATATATGTCAGTTGGTATTGAGAAAGACACGTCATTAACTGATGTCGTGATACGAAGAAGCGCGACATCGTGATTCATATCAAGTGCAGCTTATTTGTCGTTGGTCTCATTTGCAGCTGTAACGGTCCTGAGGACGGGATTTCCGGATTAACGGGTTTCGGACAAACGTGGTTTCACTGTGACTGTAGTTGACAAAAGCAGGGGAATACATACTGCTATGCAAATTTGTCAAACACCGCTCTCTATAGAAAAGTTTATCATAAATTTTCCTAATATTCAAAGAAGTTTCGGACTTCTGTGGTAGAAGTTACCCCCTTATAAGTAGATGTCAAACATCGCTCACTATAGAAAAGCTATTAATAATATTTAATTAATATGCAATGATTTTCCGGATTTTTTGTGGTAAAGATTTCGTATGAGGCACCCCCCACTTGATGCTACCTTACCTGCCGGGAAAAAGAAAGTACACACATGATTACATACGTTATAGAAACGTTACTGGGCAAAAGGTCCCCCAAAACAGTGCAAAACGTTCAGGCCCAAAACAACCCTCATCAAATACATCACCATCGAATAACCATTTGCTGAACGTGTATACCTCTGGGATTTCCTCCTCAAAATCAGTCCAAAACAATTCACATCGAAGTTCTTTGCGCTTGCAGTGAAAAATTGATCACAGTAGCAAGAATTGAATTTTGCTCCCAAATCTAACATCAGAGAAGCATTATACGTTAGACAGAACATTCATTTACCTAATGGTGACCAGTTGATCTAATAAGACTGTGTCGGACTACTTGGGACGAGTCTTCGGTCAATGTACAGCAGAGCTAAAACAGCGGGAGAGTAATTGATTCTAAGCTTGTTGTTCCTGACCACTTGACCCCAGGGCACTCTCATCTCATCAACATGAAACATGGTGTAAAATCTCAAACACACACTTATTGAATAAGCGAATTGTAATCATTCGAAACAACAAATTGATCTGATGTTTTACAATTGTGTTTTGATGGTATATTAATGAAAGTTCTTAAATGTAGAAATACGGATTGCGGACAGTAGATGTAGAAAAAACATTTTGATTGTTTTTGTCACATATAAAATAGTAATATACCTCCTTAAAGATCCCTTCCGCATAAAGGAATGACCAGATAACATACACATGCATTGGAATAATGATAAATGTAAAGTTTTAACCGATTTACGAAAGTGGGGTTTTCTTTTCATTTTCTTTTATTTATCTGTTCTTTGTTCGCATATGTTAAGACACGGAACAGGCGTCCTATGACACGTTCACCATACATTTAGCAGGAGTTCTTAACTAACACAGATCCCACACTTTCCTCACCGCAACTCACGCATGATCATTCATTCTTTTCCCGTTGCATCACGCGAGTACCTCATACGAAATTTTATTAGCGCGCTCAGGTATAATATATTATTGACTTGTTAACGTCGGATCATATTCGTATCTACACATTTTAAATTAAAGAGAATATCAAGGCGCTGTAGTCAAAGATGACCCGTCAAATTATGATATGTAAAACAACCAATAATATTGTGCACGCGTTACGAAAATAATCATCTTATTTTCATAGACCCCTGACTGCTGATAAAGACATTATCGGTCGTAATCGTTATTTCGATCAGTTATTATCAATTGGTGTTTGCAAAAAATAATATGTGAATGGAAAATATTTGAATGTAAACATGACGCACTGAATAGCGTCTGAGAAAATTGTTTATGCTATTTCTTAAAAAAGCTTTATGTATACAGACCCTTGAAATTTGGGTTAGAATAGGTCTTCAGCTGCAACCCATGCTTGTCGCAAGAGTCGAATAACGGCAACGGGTGGTCAGGCTCGCTGACTTTGTTGATGCATGTCATCGTATCCCAATGGCGTAGATCGATGCTCATGATGTCAAAACCGGGATTGTCTAGTTCATACTCGATTATTTAAGACTGCCGTCATATAACTGGAATATTGCTGAGTGCGGCTTTAAACTGCAAACAAACAAACAAACTTGTATGTATGGTATACTACTGGATATACTAAGCCATCATGATCATGTTTTGTTTTAGTAGAAAACTGGGAAAAGGTGTAAATGGTATTTGTATTTAAAATTAGCTTGATGGAATGTTATGATGTGATATTAGTAGCCACAATAGTGTTATAATTTTAGTTATTACTTGCCCGTGAAGAGATCACCCGTTTAATAAACATACAGCTGTATTACACATTGTGTAATACCAAAACGCGTGCTTATGTACTCTCGGAACACGTTTCACAAATTTTGAAAGCTCTCAACATCCCTTGGCTTATTCAACGACATTGCGTGTGGAGATGATAGATCACTGAGAGGAGCTTATGCACACTCGATGACCCCAGCAACCTTGTTGCTAGGTTGGCGTCACATGGCATTGTTTCGCCTAAAGGATCTTGCAACAAAATTCCACAAATTACGTCATCGGGTATTGTGACGTGATTGTAAACTTTGAGGTGCAAGGCCCCGTTCCACAAGGCGATCGTACGGTAGCGCGACGACAGTCGTTGGTCTAAGTTAAAGTATATGAGTTGCGATAACCTTAACGCTACGATAATTTTGTGGAACGGACGCCTGAATTCTAAAGGTGGACTGTTGTCTGGTATTAAATTCATACGTTTCAACTTTTGACGTGTTTGAAGTATTACTGTGTTAAACTCAATTGGATTATGCCGTGGATCGTGTAGGTGTCAGCCTATTCACACTCAACAGTCTAATTCTAAAAACCTTATAAATGGCCAGTAATAAATAAAATACTAAACTCGCTCCCGTGTAAAAACAATTTTATGAAACTCGTTAATAGTTATGGTATCTGACTCGCTTTCGCTCGTCAGATACCACAACTATTCACTCGTTTCATAAAATTGGTATTACACGGGAGCTCGTTTAGTATTCTATATATACAAATCATTATTCTGACGGGTGTTAAGGAACTGTTCATATGAGATATGTATCAAATACCAATATTGATATCCAGATAGCTATGATATTAGATAGCGTTTACATATTAAGATATAAACATATACATGTACGAATACATCTTAATCTAAATCAATATTGATATACCAGAGATAGATCAAATGTTGTGTTCATCTGAATAATGGCGACAAAAGCCATTTATAATCATGGCTAATATCTGCTAAAAGCAGTATGTATTTATGAGTCACTATCAAATAGTGATGACACTAGGTGCTCGCGATAAGGTATGTATCCTGTTCTTCCGATGGCACCAGTTGCACCAAGAGGCAAGTCAAGTGTTCGCGTGAACAAGCAAGGGAACACAGTTATCGCATTGCATCTGACATGTTTGTGTCAATGAAACAATGAAATAGATATCTCACCCGAATACGACACTATGGCGTTCAGATCACCAAGATCAGTTATAGGTCAGGTGAAATTGGGTTTAACGTCGCGTCCAGGATTATTGCACTTAATTGGCGACGTGCATGCACGTGTGTGTGTGTGGCTGCTTGTACTAGTCCGGACTGATGCCGATTTATATAGTGCTTTCCCACTGAGATACCATGCCGATGTTTAACATGAATACCCCACTCAGACACAATATACTGACTCCGAACCGACCAGTTCTTGTTTTAGCCCCTTAATACCGAGCGCCAGACAGGGTAACAACAGGTACCATCTTTTAACGTCTTTTGGTATGACGCGGCCGGGGATCGAACCCCGGAAATTCCGCTCTCCGGGTGGATGCTCTAGCTCTAGACCACGGAGGCGGTAGATCAGTTAGAAAATGCAACACCGCGACTCGTGAAACTATCAACTATGTCAGGTCACTCGATGGAAAACACATGCTGGTCGACAAGAACATAAATTATCCCCTATTATAAGATATAACATTGATTAATTATTCAGATTAAAAAGGAAAAAAATAAACCAGTAGTTTTAAGAAATGAATATGAATACACGTTAATAAGAATATTTATAAATGCAATTTAAACACAAAATGTTTCTTAAATTTTGATATTTCAAAATTATTTCTGCAAAAATGTGAACAGGCACCACCTGAAACTGCTAATTTGTATGTCGAATTCAAGACAACCGCAAATTTAAACAAAAACTAATGCAGTACGTTCACACAAAATCTGTACCGGTCTACGCATCTCTCATCATCAACTGCTTCGTGTAAAACCATCTGCTCGCCTGTCTGTTCAATTCTATAGAACCCAAACATGGAACAACAGATAGTGATAGATCTTGAACCTCATCACTGAAACCCGATCGCGATAGCTTCGTTTCCTCGCCACAGAGTTGACATACAGTCATACTTGTTGTTGGTATTATCCAAGGACATTTCATCAGTACCATGTTTGAAAGGGATGAAGATTGAAAATGTCACTCACTACATTCTGTTTCCTTCAACCACACAGAATGGTGAATTAACAACACAGGAAGCAATGTAATGGGGCATCTTGTTTAAAGGTTACACGTGCAATTTGTTTATTACATACGCACGATTGCGTTTATTCATTTGGAGTGCTTTCGTCAAGGGTAATGAGGTGGTTTGTTATCCGTCCGAAAGCTTTTAGCAGATGCATTATAACAATCGGATACCTGACAAAGGTTAACCTGTACATGATCAGTTTGAAGTTTGAATTTAAATAGATCGATCAATTTTATAGGACAGCAATGCGTCATCGCATTGTTTTCAGTGTCGAAAGAGGCGGTGGTGTCGGCAAAATGTCATCAACGGCCGACGACACCCGATCCCCACTTAAGTGAACTTTTACAAGCATGGGGTATTCTTAACCTTCATGTGTTGAGATCCGGAATCCATACAGGGTTTAATACGCTGGCAAATGAAGATATGACAAATGATGAAGAGACATTAAATAAAAATGACAAAACCCATTCTATAACTGTAAGGAATATTGTACCTCTAAAAATTGTACTGCTGAAAATTGATCGACAACAAGGGATAGTTGACTATTTGAAAATTGAATAAAAGCGATAAAAACAGTTCCATGATGACACGAAATCTGCTAAAGCAGGGTCCATTGTACGATTCTGAATATATCATGGGCATGCGTTTATGAATCACTATCTCATAGTGATTATACCAGGAGTTCGCGAAACGTTGAGCGTAACCTGCGCCATCCGTCGCACCCGTCACAAACACATGCATAGGCAAGTCAAATGTTCACCTACAAACAATATGGAAACATATGGTTTGAGCTGTTGTTATATTGCTCGACACAAATGGAACATTGACCATTGGAAAGTTGAAGTCTTTCCTCCTGTCATACAGTCATGTGGAGAGTTGTTGCGCCGGTCCCTTTATTTCTGGAGCAGGTGGGTAAAGTAGTGGAAGAGAATTGGCGTTTTTGCCATTATTGGTATATATCAGAATATCAATATACCTGAAGTTTATTCTAGTAAGTTAAACCTCTTGGCCAAATTCCCTCCTTTTGATGCTGCTAAACGGAACAGAAATTCCTATTCCAATACATGAAGATATAGATCAGCAAGGGGTTGCCTACGCTGTGTGCTTCTTGCCGAAATGTTTTATCCCTAACATTTTGCTTTCATTCATGACACTTTGTCCCGAGCTTTTGAAGACAGAGATGTAACTGTATATATGGTCACCACGTCTTGGGCGGTCGGGTAGCCTAGTGGTTAAAGCATTCACTCGTCACGCCGAAGACCCGGGTTCGATTCCCAACATTGGTACAATGTGTGTAGCCCATTTCTGGTGTCCCCCGCCGTGATATTGCTGGAATATTGGTAAAAGCGGCGTAAAACCATACTCACTCAACACGTATTGTGACAAATGCCCAATGGTTCAAGGAAAAACGTTTTCCTTGAGTTTTGCGTGTAGTAAGGTGGTGTACAAAGTTGACAAAACAAATGTTTTCATATGACTGAACTTTCTGAGATTGCAAAAGTTCCAGGAAACCCTTTGGTGTTTTTTTAGAATCCACATGTTATAAATTCCACTTGTTCATCATCTGTGAATATAATGAAAATCCTTCCCTGATTCCATTCTGGTTTATGGGTAATCTTTGATGCTGGTATTTGGTGTGCACATTTGCTGGAAACAGTAAAATATGTATCTCGTGGTACGAACTTTTATGGAACTTTGCGATCCACTACAAATGACGAATGTCTTCATGTTTTAGAGCCAAGTCACAAGGTTTCGGCAGAGCTCTTCCTCAGTTAACAAACTGGCTTTATATGTGGCATTACTTGATATGTCACTTTTACCAAGTGCTTTGATCAAGCAATGATTGTAGTGATGCTAACATATAATGACAATGTTATTTGATATCTTGTCTGTGGGAACAACTAAACACTTTTCGTGTAGGGCAGCCGGACTTTTGATGACAGCTGGCTGGGACAGAGTTGGTTTATTTCAACTTTGTTTCCTCTTTTCAATTTGTGCATTCTACCAATTACAACATCACGCACTGACTTAACCAACTCTGAGAAACATTCAACAGGTCCATCTTCTCCATCGGCTATTTGGCATATGTTTCGACAGCATCCATAATGATCTTAGAGTTGTGATCCCAGCTGGAAGCAGGCTGCTCACGATATGTTGGTCCATGTTTGATTAACTGACGACAGTTGTTATCATCAACACAAGAGGATTCACATGTGATTAAATGGCCATTATATGGCATTATGATGAGTCTTGTCAGCCACAAGTAGTTGAATTACATTATGTGTTGCCAAGACCATGTTCTGCAAAACGTTGCTGTAACGGAACAACTTGGATGACATAGTGTTCGAATAGGGATCTGTAACTGAAGGCATTATTCGTAACATTAAGCTTTATGCACATGCACATGTCGATACAAAGGAAGATCAACTTAAGGAAAAGAACGAATTAAGGCATGTGTATTGTTTACCATATATGGCTATGATATTGACATTGTGAAAAACATCGATTCGGCGAGAGGAAAAGCCAGTTGTAACCATTCTGGATTTCATTGACGCACGTACGACTTCTTATTTCAAGGATCCTAGACGTGGGGATGATTAAACCAAGTTCCCAAAATATCGCCATTCCCACGTTCTAATATTGCCGTAGCATTAAATGGGATTAGCGCCACGGTTATACATCACCACAAATGCTAGTAATAATCTTCAGCGTAAACCGCAAGGCGCTGTGTTTGTCAATAAAAAGTTTCACAACATGAACAAAATGTTCGTCTGAACTACTTGGATTAAAGGTGAGGGAGTGAGTGATCCATCGAGAACCTGATGTCTTAAGGCGATATGAACAGAGACACGTGTACTAAAAGCATTATATGTGTTTTCATTTTGATTATTATTTAGGCACAAATGCTTTATGAAGAAGATATATAATCAATATTGGCAAACTGTCTCAGAGTTCAGAGTTGGCAATTCATTAACAAGCATTCAGTTCGATGACAATGGACATAAATTACCTTTCCAGGTAATTGTTAAATGGATGGGATTGACCCGTACAGTTTGTAGAGAAATGGTTTGAAGTTTCACACTGTCTATTTCGTACGCCATTGGCCTGATTTGCATTTATCAATTTTTGCAATTTTTGTTGGTTTGTTATTATTAAATTTTATGTTGCCAATTTAGATGGGTTTTTTGGATCGTGATTTACCTTCAGTTTGGCTTGTTATTTTTCATTTCACCTCCCAAACCATTAGCTGCTATGATGTAACTGAAGTACTGTTCAAAGCGAGTGTCACCCCATCTCCTCTACGTAATGAATCTCTTCTACGTGTGAACTACAAGTTAGATTTACGTGAGTGAGGGATGAGTTTGTGTCACCATTACCACATAGAACCCAAGCAAAAGCTGAGAACCACTCGCTCTTCATTTTCAATGTAACTTTTGGACAATTTACGCATGGCAGATTGATCTCACTTTAACAAGTCCCGTCTAAGGCGCCGCGATTCGCTGTACATAGTTGCGAAAACTGAGATTGTGAGTTCGAATCTAGGTTCGCCTGTGTTTCTACGTTTGAAAGGAACATACCCCTGCTCGTTGGTTTCATCAAAGTTGTCAATTTCTGAGACCCGCTTCACTTCGGGCTTTCATCCAACATTAAATCGACACGCCGTGATATAACTGGCGTTAAACCCAAGTGGGTGACCACTGACTTTAGATGTACACATATACTGGTTAACACCATATGATAGGCAGAGGAAACATCTGACATGTGTACCTATTACCATGGGACACGGGAATATTCACACAGGACACGACCTTCAAACAATTACTTTTTATTATGGAATTAATAGTTTTTCGTAATTTTTTTCTGGTGTTTATTTCGAACACAGTTTGATATTTGCATTTGGAGTTCATGGAATTGGTTAGTATATGCCACCGATTTACACTGATCAAAGTTCACTTATATATTGTTAGTTTCAAACATATGTATAAGGCATTACTGCAGTATCAGCGTTGTGGAGGTGTCGGTTGTCAACATGTAAAGGTACCCTACGTTTTTGTTGCCACTGCGTACGATAATGATCACTGGTTTCTCTGGTCCAGATTCGATTGTTTACAGGAGTATTGCAGTCTGGGGCGTTAGGCAGAAACACGTACATGTTTATGAAAATTGTGGCGTACCGATAGAGGAGGGCATGCATGCGTATCTTTTTTGCGAACACCTGGTGTCATCACTCTTATTCAGTCATCCATTCATATCATTTTCATCACTATTTTGCCTTTTACTCCCTATTAAATCTGTGTCGGCAGATACTCGAGACGTTAGCGTTTTCAAGTTATTTTATTTCTCAAGCTACATTTTATTGCCAGGCAACATGCATTCTTTTTCTGTTCTTCTGCACCATATGTTATGTACTGATATTCCAAAGGGCGTAAAATAGATATTCAAATTGATACCCACGGCATAATAAGCTAATCTATGGTATCGCCAGCCGAGAACACAAATTACATTAATATTGATACTCTCTGCAGATGGAAGCTTTCAAAAGTTTTTGAGCCACCCACAACAGTAATAAAATACAGGGACGAGTTGTGTAAATCCATTTTGTGTTTGTTTGAGAAACATTACCTCGCTATCCTCTTGCATTAACACAGTTGAATGTATGGCTGAGTTGTCTACTTGGGCACTAAGCAACATGCGTGCACACATGCCCAGATAAATATGATGAATAATAGCGACATTGCCAACACAATCTGCTGTGAAGCCAGCCTCGTTCGTATATAGACATTACTTCCTATGGGATCCACAACGTGAACAATACTGACATCCTCTCTGAAAGGATATCCGACAAAGCCGTTGTTCTGTCTCTTTCCCCAGTTGAACGTACTTATCAATGACCTTCTGTGCAGACCATCCCCTATCTCCTTGCCAGACTTCTGAATAACTGACTTCGCGCACACGCAGGCAAAAAATCGAATTGTGTTTGCCCAAGGGTTCTAAATAACCATCTTCTCCACGCAGTTGAGGTTCAGTTGAGAAAGGTAGGGTACTGCTATTTGGCTCTCAGTCTATATTTGAACATACATCATGATCAGCCTCCTTTTGGGCGTTAACTGCTCGGGCGGGTTGAAGTCGAACAGGGGCGGGCCTGACTCATTGGATGAGACTCCCCTGGTGAAAGGGCTGAACAATTTCAAATAATCCTGGGTTGAGGAAATTACTGCGTGTAATCTTCTTAATTACATTTGTATTCATGACTGGTTTCGTTGTCTACAGTTGACGCGAGATCGCCTCCGTTTAGACGAATCAGTCTAGATTGATCAGGACCTTTCATTCTACGTTTCATCAGCTTCATTGAAAGATTAAAAGAGAAACGGTGACAACGTAACCTCAGAGAACATGAGCAATTTGGAATTACGTTGATCTGTATTGAATGAATATTCAGTTGTACAAATATCAAAGTTGAAATAGGAATATAGTAATCCACTAATTGTACGAATTAAGGGATGGTTGTGGTATTTTCCCCTCTTACTTCAACATATATAACAATTACCTTACCGACAACAACGAGATTGTAAGCCCGATGAAGCCGATTAGTGTATCCTTATTACACATCTCGATTATTTTCTCAATTTATTTTAAGTTAACGCAACACTGGTAGAGATAAAGTATGATATATATTTGTTTAGTCACGCTTTTAAACTGAGTAATACTAAAAGTGAAACTCCGTTTTTTGCTATCTCTGATATCTGTTCCATTTGGAAGCCTAGTTTACATTCACTTCTTTGTCCCAGGGTGTATTTTACCCCAGCGGGGTACGACATTTCGAAAAAGGGTATTTAACCCCCTTGCGTCAATATCAAAAACATGTTTATATAATGAAAGTTACCACTAGGGTACGTATTGCCCCCAGGGAGATATGTGTGCCTGTAAGGCGCTGTAATTTGCTCTGCAAGAAACCCATGATCATGGGTTCAAAGCCTGGTTCTCCCCGATAATATTCCTAGGTTTGTCAGCACCATACCCGTGCTCGTGGGATTCACCAAAGTGGTAAACGAGACATGCATCGCTTCGGGCTTTCCTCGCACATTAAGCTGACAGGCTGTGACATAAGTAGACTACTGCGGCGTTAAGCCCAACTCACTGACTCCATTTGGAAGCATGGCGATGGGGAAATCGTTGCCGCATCTTCAGCCCGTCCATTTATACGTATTATACATACAACGTTGCCTATGTGCGTGTGAAAGAAAAGTATTTTTTCTCATTAAGCTTCATGGCCTTTCCTACCTTTAACGCTGTTGTTCTCAAATGTTTGGTTTCATGGAATGGACAACGTCGATTAAAACAGACATCGTCCGGCTCAATCTCAATAACAATGTCGACAAAAAATGGTTTAGATGGTTCCTGATATCGTTCTTATAGACATGTGTACGTTCATGGTGATTCCGTACTTAAGAAATGTTTCAGTTTAAATTATAAATCCGGAAATAACCACAAATACTGATGTAAAGATTTGAAATAGTATACGAGGCTAGAGACTAGAAGTGCATTTTATTGTGAATATAATTGAGTAAACCAATAAACACAATATTATTATTAGTATAATTATTATTATCATTATTATTATTATTATTATTTACAGATTAAAATACAAAATGTAGCAAAGAGGGTTTGGGTGATCCTGGCACAGTCAGACTGGTTAGGCTCATCATCATAGGCCCTTGCCCCCTCTACACGCAGCCCAGACATCGAGTAGGACTTCTCCCAGGAAGCACTGCCTAGTCAAACCCACCAAGAACTTTTCGGAGAATGTGAAGACTCCCCAACACTGCAGCCTTCTGCATTACCCAGATTGTCAGAAGGGCTGTATTCTTGGTAGCAAACTCGGGTACTCTCCCAATGTCAGTCAACACATTGGGAGGTACCAAACCTAAGGCACCGAGGACAATGGGGAGTCAGATAACTTGGTACTTAGGATGCAAGCGTGACATTTCGAAAGCGAGGTCCGCATACTTGCCATGTTTTCCCTCGATCTTATCATTCACATTTGTGTCAAAAAGGACAGAAAATTCAATGATATAAATGATTTCATTGGATTTATCAAAAAGGACAACATCAGGTTTGTTGACCTATATACGTCTGAGGCTGTATACGGGCCTATTCCAAAGGATTTTGTATTTATCATTTTCCATGACGCCCTCCACATATTCTTGGTCGTACCATGGATGGACCTCTGTGACAAAACCACAAGCGTGGCGAAGACGGTAATAAAATGATCGAGCAAACCCATCATGTCGTTTAAGATACTGTGTTTGTGCCAAAGCTGGGCATCCACTGACAATGTGTTGGACTGTCTCATTAAATTCATTACATAATCTACATTTCATATTCACATTTTGATGCAAACTCACACATTGGCGGTTTCGAGTTGGAAGTGACTGGTCCTGAGCAGCAAACAGAAAGCCTTCTGATTCACTTTTCAGGCCAGCCGACCTCATGCAAGCGAAGGACAGATCTCCTCAACATACTGCACATAGACTCGATGCAGTGGTCGTTCAGATAGCCTCTCCTCTCTGGGCCGATTTGATATGCCACTTCGCTTGGTTGACACTCATTTCTGTACCGCCCAGCAGTACAGAACCATCAACAAAATCAACACTGACATTGAGATTATGAACTTTACGGAGAATGTGAAGACTCCCCAACACTGCAGCTTTTTGCATTACCAGATTGTCAGAATGACGATGTTCCTGGAAGCAAGCCTAACTCTCCCAATGTCAGTCAACAGATTAGTAGCACCAAAGCTTAGGCACCGAGAACAGTGGGGAGTCGGATAACTTGGTTCTTTGGATGCAAGCGTGACATTTCGTAAGCTTTATGACGGCGGTCTGTACATGATCGAGAATGGACCAGACACCCAGTGATTGACAATATGAGCATCGATCTACGCAATTAGGATACGATGGCATGCATCAACCAAGTCAGCGAGCCTGACCACCCGATCCCGGTAGTCGCCTCTTACGACAAGCATAGTCGCCTTTTACGGCAGGCATTGGTTGCTGAAGACCTATTCCACCCCGGATCTTAGCGGGTCAATTTCGTAAGCGAAATTTTGTTTGCAATGTTTTTTCTGAATCGTGTCAATCACATTAGTGTCAAAAGGGACAGAGAATTCAATTATATAAATGATTTCATTCGATTTATCAGAACGGACAAGATCGGGTTTGTTGGCCAAGATAGATCTTAGGCTGTATACGGGCCTATACCAAAGAATTTTACATTTATCATTTTCCACGACCCCCTCTACATATTCTGGGTTGTTATTAAAATCACGTTTCTATTCCCAGATATAACATTGTAACTGTTTCTGAAGTTACGTATACCCTATCGACCCTAAATGTATAAGATACAAATACATTTATATTAAAATACAAGTGGCTTCTTTAACATGTAGTTCAGTTCATGTGGTTCTGTTTCGTGGTATTCATCGTGTTACTAAAACGTACTTGACGCAAGGTAGCAACGTGGCATAGTTTTAGTTTAGATTAATGATACATTCAGGACAATACCACATGTCTGGCGTGTCTGCTTTTTGTCAGCCTCGGTGTGCAGGATGACACGTCGTTTTGATCATGACCTAAGATGTGGTTATCTTAATGAATACTTCAATTGTGTGACGTCTTAGAGTCGGGTCATTATCTATGTTTACGGTGATCCATTTGACACTTTCTCGCATATATGTATGGGCTTATTCGAAATTGCGATTTGTCCACATTAATATTATGTCACTCTCATAATGTAGAGAGTTGTTAGTATATGTTTATATTTTACCACCTGTATGTAAATCTTCAGGCGCATGGTGACCCATCCTCTCAATTATATAACACGTTACCCATTTCTACATCACAGTTTCCCAATGCCCTGAACTAAAGTATGCAATAGCTCAATGGTTTTTCTTCAGGTCAGTCTCGGGTCGCATTGTGATTCTCCATCTGAACTAAAGTATGCAATATCTCAGTGGTTTTATATATTTTTCAGGCCAGTCTCTGGACACATGGTGACTTATCTCCATCTGAACTAAAGTATGCAATATATCAATGGTTTTATCTTTTTCTTCAGGTCAGTCTCGGGACGCATTGTGATTCTCAATCTGAACTAAAGTATGCAATATCTCAGTGGTTTTATATATTTTTTCAGGCCAGTCTCTGCAGGATCCATGGTGATACTACAATCTCCATCTGAACTAAAGTATGCAATATATTAATGGTTTCTTTTTTTTCTTCAGGTCAGTCTCGGGATTCATGGTGACTAATATAATCTCCATCTGAAATAAACTATGCAATATCTCCATGGCTTAATCGTTTTATTCAGGTCTGTCCCTCGACCCATGGTGATACTACAATCTCCATCTGAACTAAAGTATGCAATATATTAATGGTTTCATCTTTTTATTTAGGTCTGTCTCGGGACGCATGGTGACCAGTGTGTGGTGGTTCTTTACACTCATCGTCATCTCTTCTTACACTGCCAACCTGGCCGCCTATCTCACAGCAATGAGGATGAGTACGCCCATCTCATCCGCCGAGGACCTCGCTAAACAGACCGAGATCAAATACGGCACGCAAAAATCCGGGAGCACGTGGTCTTTCTTCAATGTAAGCAACATCATCCGGTGCACGTGCTGAAACATACTGAATGACACGCGCATCTTGTAGAAATCGATGATAAACCTTATCTGCACCAATGTTAAGCTTGCATTAACCGAGCTGGTTTTGAGAGGTGACTTAAATTGAGTTTCCAGTTGTGGGATTTAATTGTCAGTTGTGATTCTTCATGTAAATTTAATTTGGCTGCACGTGCGTTGTAACATGTTCTTTGAATACATTAAGACTGACAACAGTGACCTACATGTATCGAGTATCATTCTATCTCTGATGAGAAGCGAGGAATTACATCGAGTGATTTGCGAATTTAGTAAATGTAGTATTTCTTTTAACATGTTCTTGTATCAAATCAATTTTAATGATTCTCATGTTTTCTCGTCTCTGGATTGCCAGAGATAATGACCAATGGACAAAGCTGAAATTAAGGAATGCCCAGTCGTATCCGTCAAAGAAATTAAACATGCCCTGTTGCTTTGTTATTTGTATGAAATGTCCCTTTTGTAGATACATTTCAGTTATAATTATTTATACCAATGGTGCTTTCATATTGCAATTCCGCGTCCACTCTTAATCTGCTATATCTACAAAATGGGATTCAGATGTGAGGTTAGGTTAGGTTAAATGGGGTTTAACGTCGCGTCTATGATTATTGCACTTATATAGCGATGTGAATGCACGTGTGTGTGTGTGTGTAAGTGTGTGTGGTTGTACTAGCCCGGACTGATGCCAAATTATAGTGCTAGCACACTGAGATACCATGCCGCAGTTTAACATGAATACCTCACTCAGACAGAGTATACTGACTCCGAGCCGACCAGTCATTGTTTTAGCCCCTTAATGCTGAGCGCCAGACAGGGTAACAACAAGTACCATCTTTTCACTTCTTTTGTATGACTCGGCCGGGGATCCATGATTATTGCACTTATATAGCGACTGATTCAGATGTGAACTTGTCATCATTATCAGCACAATTGATCTATGCAACAATAAATAAATACTGTTACATGATCATAAAAGAGTCACCCAGACGTTTGGTGCTGTACACTTTGAGAACAATTACCAGATAAATCCAGATAAAAATATATTCACGAGTCACCCCTTTTATTGCTTCTTGGGCATTAATGATCTTTTTTATGTACATAATTCTCTTTCGTAACAGAAATCTTAAAAGAATTTACAACAATTACACTGATTAATTATAATAGATACAAGCGCACGTTAAACAGTGTTTTGTACTTTCTCTTATGTCTTGTGGGATCGAGCTGTCATCTCCGTTGACATTTTTGTAGTAGTGTTTTTCCCGATGAAAGGCTACACCTGCCAATACAGTTCAGAGACTTGCCACACTCGTAAATGTCACATTGTCTAAGTGCTTCAGAGAGCGCTGTTCGTGGACGCGGTCGGTCGCCTAAATGTTTCCTTGGTCATCTCAGTTGTAATATTGACCTTCAAGTACGAGTGCTTCTGGTGAGACTGGACATACTCATTCGTTTTGCGAACACCTTTTTTCGCAATGTCTGCCTTATTTTTGTTTGAATTACTTGTTTCTTTGAGATTCAGCATATATACCTCAAATCCAGTGACGTTTTGTTGTACTGAAGGGAATGTCATTTCTAGCTTGGGGCACGAGTGGTCCAGTCGCGTCAACTGCCGCAATTCGCCGCAAAGTTGCATCTCTTAGCGGGTGCCAGAAACCTATGATCGTGGGTTCGAATTCCGTTTCACCTGATTATGTTTCTAGGTTTGTCAGCACCAAACCCGTGTCCGTAGGTTTCACTAAAAGTGATGAACGTCTGAGATCTGCATCTCTTTCGGCTTTTCTACCACATCAAGCTAATACGCCGCAGCAGAACAGAAATACGGTTAAAACTCATTCACTCATTTCAGGGTTCCACAGTCTCCTTATACCAGCGTATGATGTCCTTCATGACCTCCCAGCCGGATGTGTTTGTTAGTAAGAATAGCGAGGGAATAGCAAAAGTGCGGAAAGAGAACGGCAAATACGCTTTCCTCATTGAATCCACAACTAACGACTACCATAACCAACGGCGACCATGTGACACCATGCAAGTCGGCACCAACCTCGACTCCAAGGGATACGGTATTGCTACACCAATGGGTTCAGATATTAGGTGAGTCAGAGGGTGAGTGGGTTGGATTAACACCCCTTAAAGGTAACCATCGACCGTTCACTCCAAACGCTGCTCAATCCCGAAATTAGGGTTACATTATCTTATTAATTCATAGCGACACTGGTGTTTTCTTCCTTAGGTCCATAGTGTTAACTATAAAGCCAATGTATTGTGCAGAGAGGGGATTCCATGGTGACGTATTTATGTCAAATAATACCTTAGATCTGAGAACTTTTGGAGTTCCCTCAACGCGTTCACGGTTTCCGTATTTTAGTTATATCACGGCATGTCAAATAATACTCGAAGTAGGACCACTTTGATGATCGCGCAGTGCTGACAAAGTAGGGATGATAATCGGGCTAAATCTGGAATGGGAACCCGCGTTCAGCTGATCATGACACGACCAAGGGGCGCAACTCTGTATACCTATTGGCGGCGCCATGGACAAAACGTCCATCCATGTATATTTGAAAAAACAACAGTTGATTGATATGAATGGAAGGAGAAATTCTATACGTCTATATATATTTCGCATATTTATGGAGTATTTGCAGAAGCTCGACTTGTAATGACATACATGTAAAACCAATGAATCGATTCGCAAAAATAGTTTTCTGATTTGGGATAAACCACAAGGGAAAATTGATCTGTTCTTTAAATATATTTAGAATGGTGTGTACCTTTTAAACAATACCAATTACTCACAATCAATGCATGCATATCAAGGATATATAGTTTGTAACAATTACTTATGATAATACATTATGTGTACATGAAGGTCTGTTATATCCTTTGCAAACTACTCCACTGCGATAATTGAAAGATGGCTTGCATGCATTTACAATTAATACATAATTGTTATAGATATTAAAGGTTTATATAATGTCAGCAGGTATGATTAATTTCAACGATCTAACCTTAGAGCGAGTGAATTGGTTAAACGCCGCTTGAACAATATTGCAGTTACATCACGGTGTGTCAGCTTGATATGGGAGGGACGCCCGAAGTGATGCAGATTTTAGTGATTAACTTTACCACTTTGATTAAACCTAGGAGCAGGGTTTGGTGCTGACAAACCTAGAAACATAGTCAGTGCGGATCTTGGATTCGAACACACGATCATAGGTTTCTGGCACGCCTAGGGACGCAAAATTGCACAGCGAATTGCGACACCTGAGACGGCTGGCCACACTTGACCGCCAATAAAAACACCTTGCAGTCATTATCGTCTGGCAATAGTGCAAGTGACGGTATACGATAATAAAAGACGCCATCACGAATGTTCTGATGGCCATCACATTAAATGGGATTAAATGTCACTCAAGGTTAGACTGACCTATGGATGGTTTATCTTACAATAGTGGCTTTGTTGGATGGGATGTTGAATTTGTAAAGGTGAAGTATATGTAGATCGGTATGTACATCACTGGACACCAGTGAGGGAATTTGGTTTAAAAACTCTTTTAACAGTATTCCAGTCATATTGTGGCGTGTCAGCTTAATGTGGGAGGAAAGCCCGAAGTGATGCAGGTCTCAGGCGTTTACCACTTCGGTGAAACCCACGAGCATGGGTATGGTGCTGACAAACCTAGAAACATAATCGGGGCAAACCGGGATTCGAACCCACAATCATAGGTTTCTGGCGCGCCCAAGGGACGCAACTCTGCACAGCGAATCGCGGTGCCTGAGACAACTGGGCCACCAGTTCCCCCTCATTGGACACCAACAATGTCAGGCATCATGGCCTGCTGCATACTGTTCACTTATTGGCGATGTGGTGCTCTGTGCTGACAAAGCACCTGTCTCCAACATTTATGAAATTGTTAAGTGTACTCACTTACTAGGATGAATACGGATCATGCTATTCATGAAGCAAATATATATCATGTCTGTTATCATCCGTTGTTTTCGTGTCACCCTTTTGTCCTGCGTGTACTTCTCATAGACAATATCACCAAAGAACTGTAAAATAGTTTAGATTTGATCCTTAGTTATAAATGTAATATTCTCCGGGAATGTTACTATATGCGCGCTTACATACATTATATAATAATGTTCTGATCTGCAAATATGAGGGGCATATCCCATCCTTTGCCACATGTGTAATATGTGTTTTAATGAGTAACATACTTCATTCACACGTTTATAACGCACCCTATCATCTGGCACATGTAACGCAATCTTGTGTATCTGTCACATATACCACTATCCCCTCTTAACTGTCACGTCACCCTATTTTCAGTCACATGTCACACTATTCTCCTCACTGTCATATTTAACACCACCCTGTCATCTGTCGTATATGACTCAATCCTATTTTCTGTTACATATACACGTATCCTATCATCTCTCACATATAAGTCTATCCTATTTTCTGTCACGTTTAACACTCTCCTATTCGCTGTCACGTATAACACTATCCTATTCTCTGTCACATGTAACACTATCCTGTCATCTGTCACATATAACACTATCCTTTTTTTCTGTTACATATAACGCTATCCTTTTTCTGTTACATAAACCACTGTCCTGTCATCTGTCACATAAAACACTGTCCTATTCTTTGTGACATATAAAACTGTCCTATTCTCTTTTACATATAACACTATTCTAATTGCTGTCATAAACAAATACCACTATCCTATTCACTGTCATACATAACACTTTCCTATCATCAGTCACATATAACACTATCCTATACTCTGTCAAATATAACACCATATTATTATCTGTGAGAAATTAACACTTTACCTTGCGGATGGTCAAGTCAACAAAGGCGCCGGTGTACAGAGTTGCGTCCCTTGGGCATCCAAAAAAGAATGATCGTGGGTTCGAATCCCGGTTCACCACTATTATGTTTCTAGGTTTGTCAGTCGGCACCATACCCGTGCTTTTAGGTTTCATCAATGTTGTAACCGCCTAAGACCTGCATCCCTTCGGGTTTCCTCCCACATTATGTTGGCTTAAATAACGCTATTCTAGTCACTGTCACATGTAACACATAGCCTATTATCTGTCCCAGGGATGTCCTAACACTGGCAATATTGGAACTGCGCGAACAGAGTAAATTGGACGAAATCAAGAAACATTGGTGGTATGCCAGAAGTGAGTGCCCATCCGAGAAGGCGTCGCCTGTGAGTAAGGTGATCATTTTTTCTTGCCTCTCACTGTCTTCATCACCAGTTACAGACTCACCTCTCATACCTCGCAGAATACTGTTCAAAGCGACGTCAATCCCAGCTTACTCACTCACTCAAACCTCGCCGTGTCGCCAAGGACAGTCCAACAGACCCAAGTGACCACAGCAACCTCATATGTCTATAATAGAATGACCATATTCTTTATGACCAAGAATATATCTAGAAGACAAAATGAGTACATCTTCCTTTTAAATTTTAAAGGTCATTTCACTTAGGACCTTGATCAATAAAAAGTATATGTAATTCAGGATTCAACTTCCTTATATGTAATTATGATCATTTATTCAAAGGACACACATTAGGATAATGATTTGAAAACATATCATGCATTTGGATACTAAGCAGATGCTTGTGCGGAAAACGATAGCCTACAGTAGTGGTCCCCTGAGATGGTACAGTCAAATAGATATACGTTGAGAGGTATGTCTGTGATAGATCTGCTTTATAAGTTGTTGGCTGCAATGCATGGAGACTGAAGGGTGTGTCCTTCAATGAACATGGGCTTTCTATAAGGTTTGTACTCTCATATTGGTAAGACTTTATTCCAGTAATTTTATCAGCACATCCTCCTATGTCTACTGTGAACACTAATTATGCTTGCTTTCGCCAACTTGAATCTTTTCTGTATTTAAAAACATTATACGAAAATGCACCGTGCCAGCGGAGCTTTACCTCTATACGTCTCAGTAACCAGCTACATATTGGTAATGTCAGTATGCCTATACGAAAGTATCTTGAAGGTTTGGCTTGCCTCGAACTCTTCCATTTTTTCCATTTTTGCATAAAGAAAGCTTTTTGCAACGAATATCGATATCGTGCACTTTAATATATGTCTCTTCTTCATAAATATTTCTTCTTGTACATTTTACGTGCACTTTGTAACCTTTATATGAAAATGTATTGCATTCACAATACAACAGGAAACGATTCACTGACGTACTCCATCAAAATTAACTGTGATAAAGCTAAACAAAACTGATTTATTCAGCTCAGGTTTAAAGATCAATGCTCCTTCAAACACACAATTTAAATGTATAGGGGAATAATGCTGTTTATTTATTAACGTCTAACGAATGGGTTTCAAATATAATAAAGCAGGTGATAAAATATTTACCTTGGGAGGAATCATGCCACATCAAAGGGAGATAATTCATCAATGGCATCGCCTCTTCAAAGCGCCAATGTCAATTTGATCACAATAGGATGAATGTTACCATCGAAAGAGAGTCCTTCCTTCTGAAGTTACAATCAATCTTTTCACAGCTGAAAGGTATCTTGTTATCTTCGATCGAGCTCCCCAAACATGTACAAAGCGTCTGCCCATGACATAGTTCAGGCAATGTGATATATTTGAAGAAGTGTATTTCACATACCATCTCTCCATGGACATGAACTCAACGAAATAAATGAAATAGTTATTTTGCAAATTCTGAATGACACATCATTTAATGTTATTTTTAAATGATATTCAAGAGAAATTACACACTTTATGTGAACGAAACAAAGATATGATTCAATTTGCTAATGGGACAAGGGATATTTATCATTACTGTATGACGATATAATACCCCGGATCAGCAAGAAAGTTTTAATATTGTTCTCTTTTTCTGTTGTGACAAAAAGGACAGTAAAGACAACGCCTTGACACTGACCAAAGTTGCTGGGATCTTCTACATACTCATTGTCGGCTTGGGTCTGTCTGTACTATCGGCCATATTTGAGTTCTTATACAAGACAAAAGTGGATTCAAAAAAGCAAAACGTAAGTATTTCTCAATTTAGTATTTCAAACATTTGTATTCTCTGTGCCAGGACCAAAGGTCCCCGTCTGATGATCATGGCATCCGTATGATCGTCAGTATCGGTGTCTTTGGCAAGAGAGTTGTGAACATCTTCTTACAAAAACGTGACCGATGAAAATGGAATGCATCCCCCTACCAGCTTAAGTGGTCCCAGTGCTTTAAAATATTTACCTGTTTAACCATTTTGGCATGTAAATTCTTATAAAAATGTTATAATGTTTTTAAATCAGAAAAAAATAATTTTGTTCAATATATTTCGCTCTATACGTTATTGTATCATTCATGAAAAGAAAATAATACCCTTCTCATCCCAAAGGTGTAAAACAATTACAATTGTTGCATAATGCTAAAATCAGTCATCATTTTATATCATATATCATCAATATAAGGATATGTAGAATATATTTGGCGCACTTCAGATGTAGAGTGCACACACCAATGGAGTTAACAGACACATAAATATACATATCGGTTTAAGTTCATGTACTCATTGTTCTTTAAACGAGGTTGAAGATTAAATTCCTTGCTGTTATTATAAGTATAATGAATTAAGGACAATATAAGGAACGGAATTAGTGTTTACATCCCCAAAAAGATAAATTTACTTCATTAATGTCACATACAAGCAACAATATAACTTGTACCCTTTTATTGTTTCATCATGCATGTGTGATTAAGAAAGTCATCAGTGTAAACTCTACACCCGCTTCTGTATTCTCTACAGCAAGTATAGGCCTGTGGCCTGTTCACCTTTTCGCGAACACCTGCTGTAATCACTATGTGATTCATAAACACATACTCAGGATATAGTCGGAATTGTGCAATCGACTCTGCTTTAAGCAGAGATTTCGTATGAATATAGTAAGGGTTTTGTCGCTTTAATTTAAAGTATCACTGAAATTATCTATTTCTATTCACTACTGGACACAATTGACCAGCAGTAGGATAAAGAACTCTGTACATGTTTATAGTGATATGTTCCAGCTGCAGTATACTATTGTCGCCATGCAGCTGCAAATCATAACCAAATAGTAATACATGAAATAATATATACGGGTTCTCATAAAGCTGGATGACCAACTATCAGATCATCAGATCATCAAATATGAAGTACTGACTTTATTTTAGGCAAGGGGTGTAAACCAAGAAATGAAATATTCTCTCTTTATAAACTTTAAATGAACATATAAAGCTTACAGCTTCGCCCCTATACTATCATGATAATCGGAGTGTGAGAATAATATCTGCTAATGACATGGTTACAGTGACAAACCTTTCGTATTCGTTGAATTGGTAAGGATTAATAATAATGATGATCACAAACTACAAATACCAGCATCCATTTAGTATGAAACACTGAACGCTGATTCAAGTTGAAATCATTACTCATTCATTACTGTTTCGAGACTTCATTGTGGATAATATTACCTCCAACGAGGTTTGGAAGGTGGATTTTACACGTGGCTTGTGTGAGCAGGTGGCATTTTGTCTTATAACCTATTCTAAGTTTGAGCAAGCATATCAATAGTTGATCGTCAACGTTGTCGGGGCACATGATACACACACACACAAAGTCACATCTTACAAGCATCCAGTCCCCATTTGAGACATCGCGAAAGACAAGCTTTGTTTGATGTTTAACTCCATACTCAGCAAAATACCAGCTATTTGACCTTTAATCGAATCTGGACCTGATAAACCAGTGATTGATATTATAAGCAACGTCCCTAGACGTTGGGGTACGATCCACAATGGGCAACCCTGACCAGCCGATCCATTCAGTTGCCCTGACGACTGAGAAAGAGTTCTGGGGACCTATAATATTCTAACCCATAATGCCGACGGTCGATCATTAAAAGACTTATACTTATACTAGAAGACTTTCATCATCATAAAACTTTTATCACCATAAGACATATTACCACAAGACCTGTATCACTACAAGACGTAAATCACTACAAGACTTTCATGGTTATAGGATGTATATCACTACAAGACGTATAGCCCTACACTACTTATATCACAAGACTTATGAAACTTACATTTATATACATACATATGATTATTTCATAATGAAAATGCCTATGTTAGTTCTCTGTTGAAGAGCTGTATAATTGAAGTCCAAAATGCGATAGCCTTGACTCTAACATTGTCACAGTTAATTCACAGTCATTACATAGTCTTTCCTTTGTTACCAGGTCTCATTCGGATCGGAGGCTCGTTCCAAGTTTCGGTTGTCAATCAGCGGCCATTCGGATGACGAATCAGTTGGCGTTAGGACCCCGCTGAGATCGACGGGCGGGACGGTGAGTCGCCAACCCAATAGAAGCACACACGTGCAGTCTACAATACTTCCCCTGTATACATTTAACGGCAATACCATAGACAGGCCAACATTCTAATCTATTTCTGGGTTCTCAGTGGGTTCTGCAACGCTTTACTCCCTCATCAAGCTGACACGCCGTGACGTGAATGAAATAATGTTCAAAGCGGCGTAAAACTAACGACCGTCTTAGCATGAAACATTTTGGGTTTTTTGTTGTTTAATGCCGAACTCAGCAATATTCAAGCTGTATGACGGCTGTATGACGTAAATAATTAAGTCTGGACCAGGTAACACAGTGGTCATGAGCACTGATCTACGCAATTGGGATACGATGACATGCATCAACCATGTCTGCGAGCCTGACCACCCGATCCTGTTAGTCGTCTCTCACGACAAACATGGAACTCAAATTCTAACCTGGATTTTCACGGATACCTTATACATTACACGACGATACCATTAGACAGGTTAAACAAATACCCAGCTTTGGAAAGCGTAGTGGTGTTGAGGTAACATCGAGGTTGAAGCGCCTAAAGGTACAACGTGTGAAGATTATTTCCGGGGTCCCGCCGTAATATTGCTAGAATGTTGAAAGCGGCTTAAAATCCCCCTCACTCACTCACTACAAAGTGCGACTATGCAGCCTACTCCGGAGATGCTGAACTCAATCATAATATCGTTGATTGTGATTCCTGCATCAAACAAGATTCGTGATATCCGACTGTTCTTTATCTTCGACTTTGTTTCACCTCGAGTTACACCCGATTAACAGAAATGACTTTGACGAAACCACGTTATCTACCAGTCGGGGTGTGCTGCGCGACAAGTCGACATGAGAGCCGAGTTAAAGAGTGTTCATTTGATCTGTGTCTTTACTCCTTGGGTCCCGTGAAGATCCGAGTCAGAAAAGGTCTTCAACAACCCATGCTTGTCGTAAGAGGCGACTAACGGGATCGGGTGGTCAGGCTCGCTGACTTGGTTTATGCTTGTCATCGTGTCTCAATTGCGTGAATCGAAGCTCATGATGTCAATCACTGGATTGTCTGGTCCAGACTCAATTATTTACAGACCGCCGTCATATATCTGGAATATTGTTGAGTGCAACGTTATACACACAAATAAACATACAAACTTTGCTCCTTGCATGTTATCGTAACGCGATGGCGTTGATTGTAAATAAAAGCGACAAAACCCTTTCCATATTCATAAGAAATATCTGTCAAAAATAGAGCGATTGTACTTCAAAACTGTACGTTTCACATGTTCAGTTAATGTTTATATAGAAAGGATATTTCATTTCTTGGTTTATTTCCCTAACCCACAATCAAGTCTATACTTCATATTTTTTCATCAAGCTTTATGAGAACCCGTAAATTATTTTATGTATTACTATTTGGTTATAATTTGTAGCTGTATGACGACAATAGTATACTGCAGCAGGAACAAGTCACGATAAACATGTACAGAGTATAACTACGTTATCAAGCAAGTGATATACGGAGTATGGTTGACAAGTATACTTGTCAATCACACTCTGTATATCACTTGCTTGATAACGGTGTTAGAACCTACACGGAAACGTCGATCTTAATTGTAATAAAGAAGTTGTTCATCCATAAGTTCTGATCCTTACTTAGTACTCCAACTTCTAAATGCCTATCAAAGAAGTTAGGTACAGAGTCTTTTATCCCACTGTTAGTCATTTGTGTCCAGGAGTGGATAAAGATAGATTGTTTCAGTGACACTGTAAACACAAGCGACAAAACCCTTTCCATATTCATAAGAAATCTCTGCTAGAAGCAAAGTCGATTTACGATTCCGACTATATCCTGATCATGTGTTCACGAATCACCATCACATAGTGATGATATCAGGTGTTCACGGAAAGGTGAGCGTATCCTGCCCCACCGGTGGTACCCCAAACTCATGCTTTAAATCACAAATGTCCCTGGTCAAAACTCGAGTATTCACAGACGGACTTAATAAAGCTTCAGTATTGCATAACATAATAATTGCATAAAACAAATCTCACTCACTTGGCGGAAACGTGATTTAATGCAGATGACACACTCCTAATCTGAGTGAAGGCACTTTGGCAGTTAGTATGACGTAAATGCTAACATGCTCGACATATCGTGATCCTCAAAACTGTTTCGGTTTAAGGCCATAATGGACTGATTCGTTTACCAGCGACAATGGTAACCATGGTTCTTGCACTTTGCGATGCAAATTTGAATTGAAGTAGACATTTTCGATTGAGTATGTAGCAACAATTTGGTAAATGGAACCGAAGAAAATCTGTTCTGTAATTCCACTTTAAACCCAACATTAACTCGACCACAACTCTGTATTTATGCCAAAAATTCCCAATTCAGAGATTTCCTATTATCTATATTTTCTGTATGTCAAGTGGTATTACCCTCGTATTCAATTCCATATGATTCCATTTGTGCTTTGGGATCCGGGCAATAAACATGATTACTTTCGGCGATTTTTGATGAGAATCCCACAAGTAAATTAGCCAACATGAAAGAAACCGCGTGCGATAAGCATCTCAATGCGATTAACGTGCTTTTAACACATTAACCTTACCCAAACGACCAGGTAGTTGAATATCGCTTTCAAAGGTATAAGAACATGTAATTGGTTGAGCTTTTAGAGCGATCATAGAGGACCTACTCTTATCAAG
Source organism: Haliotis rufescens (assembly GCF_023055435.1). Taxonomy (NCBI): domain Eukaryota; kingdom Metazoa; phylum Mollusca; class Gastropoda; order Lepetellida; family Haliotidae; genus Haliotis; species Haliotis rufescens. The sequence goes on from NW_025964361.1 coordinate 28,317,825, forward strand.
TTGACCATTATGATGGAAAGTGAGAGCATGAACGACAAGGGATAGTTCAGCAAATGACATGTCATCCAGTTTATTGTGGCGGGCAGAAAAGCAAATAATCTCATAAAAAAGGACCATTTCCAGTGATTGCTGCTTTGTAGGTTTGATATTCTTCCTCAAAGCTAAGTTCCTTCAAAGCATGCACAGGTCATACTGGGAAAGTGCCATTTAAAACCAATCATTAACAACGCGACTAAGAATAAATTTATTGAAAGATTAGTATCGATTTCACGGCGCGTGTGCAAGCATTTGGTATTCCCTTGACTCCTGCCGCCTCGATCCCGCCTTTACAATTACTGCTCTGAGCTTGAAAACAGCTCCCAGAGGGCCCACAGAACATGGCTTGGCCCCATAACTCTGGATTTTAATAGAAATTATCCATTATCAAGAAAGATCATGCTGTAACATTCACTCGGCTGGAATATTCTACCAAAAGAGCGCTCTGTCTCTAGGGGTCGTTACAAAATTATGTCCAGACATAAAACGAAACTGGGTTCCTCTTTTTCAAGCAATATAAGTACTGACTACGAATTGCGTATAATATATGCGTTAAAGGTACAAAATGTGTACAGTAGGTCCTGTAATAGTACATATATGTATGCATATACTAGACAAGCAAATGATGTATAACACGAGCAAATGACGTGTGGCCTGTGTTGGCGGTTGTGCACCCATCTTTAATAGCTTGTTCCAATTTCATCTGATTGCAACGCCACGCTGACATCCATTTCGCCACGTTATTACTCATTTCATAGTTGTCTATTTGCAAATTATCTGTGGTAGTGGATCTACGGCCATCATAAAGTATATGAATGGGTGATGAAAGGCTGGTGCTGAATCTATGTATTTCCAAGCTATTGTGTCAACAGCGCCATCTATATTATTTCATGTACGTAGGACCAGAGGATGCTAAGGGTGACAGGAGTTTTCCCCCTTGCTTCTACTGGAATAAATCTGCAATGTTTTCACTTATTTTCATCTTTTGCTTTGTATTTATGAATCATATCGAAGATCTCCGAATCACCTAAAAGTAAATTAACTGATTTTGCTATAATTTAGGGGGAACGTCATGTATATTGCTTAATCTGTTGAATTCTGCTCCTTTGATACTTTTGAGTATTACTGAACGAAGTATTTTAATTAAAAATTTGTAAGACAAATTATGATTTAGAATAATTCCTCGTGTTCAAAAAATGTATAATATATGTTCATAAAGTGTTGGGAAATCGGAGATAAATGTATTGTATGTATATTGTAACGCATACATTATATTGTATATACATGATAAAGAATAGAGCAATTTGGGGCAAAAACGTAGACTATTGCAGCCGAATTCGTTAATTAGGTTTAATTATAAATATTTTTCGTGTTTCAGTTTACATATACAGGACCGGATAACGTTAGAAAGACACAAACTATTGTGTAGGAAAGCTCATTGTGTGGAAAACAAACAGCTGCAGCTGGAACCTTCAAAAATGGATTGTTTGAAATTACCATGACAACGGCCGAATCTCTCACACTGCAACTACTGGGCAGGCGAGCTAATGACCACAGTGCACATTGTGATATCAGTAATTAAATGCTTCATTTTAAAATAGATTTCTTTATTCTATTCAGGAAAGCACGTGAGTAAATGTTTTATTGTTTGAATCTTTGAATTTGATTGTTGTAAAATAATATTTCAATATGTTTAAAAAAAAGTGATAGTATCATTTAGATATATACAAATAACTGTGTCAGTATGCCATGTTTTAAGAACATAATATTATGTGCATTATTAAGGAATATGTTGTCCACTTTAAATCATTTGATGTACACTTGTTGTAGTTTTAATGTTATACATTGTATCCATATGCAAACTCTTGCTCTTATTAGAGACATTCTGGTAGCTATATGTTGACAGCTTCCCCCTCCCTTTGGACATAGTAACACTGTTATTGACATCCTTTTACACTAATTCATTACATACTTTCCAATTTGTTAAGTGCACCCTTATTAGTAGCTCTTGTTGAAATTATATAATTAGACGTTCATCGGTTTGGATATTTTCAACAAACTGTTACAATTTTTTATTTGTCTCAAAAAGCACTTTTGGAAATGTCCTTTTTCTAATTGTTAGAAACTCATGATGTCATAAATAAGCTTTCGTTAAAATTCTTACTGTAGTTGTATGACCATTGTACAATGAAGTGTCTGCAAGCTTATTGACCGATACTTTTGGAGCCTGCAGTTGTATTCCTTTATCAATCCATATACAATACTGTGTTGTTGGCAACTGCGAGTGAAGACTGTCGAATCTCTGAGCCAGAATAACTGACAAGCAATGTTATATACGAGTGTCTTGTTGAATGACAATATATGTACTTTTATGACATGTTAAATGCTCTAGTTTAAGCTTAGTTATGTATATATGTGTATATAGTAAGACTTCTGAATGCACAAGCATGATATTCCTATTTTTATACTTTCTCGTGTAATATTTGAACGCATGACTTCATAATAAGCCTCACGATTCCCGCAAGGGTTCATGTGTACAGTTGTCCCACACCCACATTTTCTAATAAAAACACTCTTTTGTAATATTGTTTTCGTTATTTCTATGACTTTTGACCTCACAGTCCAAGTGTCGTATGCACACAGATGCTATGAAACTACATACAATGAAACCTCGTGACTCCGGACGCCTGGACAATTCGCTCTCTGGAAAAATACAGTAAGAACCGTTTACGTTAATACAAATCATACAACAGCGTCGTAATGATTCGTTAAACCGTATATAAGTTAATGTGTAAGATTTCACTGAGAACGGTGCATGCCGGATAAACGGGGTTTCATGTTTACCCATTTTAAGAATACCCTGTCATCACTGATTTTCAGTGGCCCATTCATATAATTTTCACCACAATATTTCCCTTAACGCCAAGTGGAATCTGTTATGGTTATCCTCTTTCATTGACAATTAATACTTAGTTTCACTAAATGACATCTTCCCGAGGCAAGGGAATTAATCTAATAGATAGCCTGATAATCTTTACTTACGTGCATGCATCACCGACTACGACGCGTGAACATGCAACAATACAATACAGTAAACTATGGTTATAAGGAATTCAAAGGGACCACTAAATTAGTTCGTTATAACCGTAGTTCGTTATAAGCATATCTGCAGCATATGGACAGGACAAAAAAGTTCGTCATATCTGTCTGTTCGTTGTAAGCGTGTTCGTTTTTAAAGTAGTTTACCGTAATTCAGCGTCAATTGGTAAAACGCAATACCAAAGGGATAACCCAGGGTTTGTTTCTGACTTCACCATGACAACATTAACATCATAACACGTTTTCGAAGACGTGGCGCTCCTTATTTAGTGGCGGGCTCGCCCTGACCATGTTTCTGGGTTTGTCAGCCCCATAACAATACCCCAGCTCGTGGGTTTCACAAAGTGGTAAACGTCTGAGACCTGCATCACTACGGGCTTTCCTCCCACACCAAGCTGACACGCCGTGATATAACTGGAACACTGTTCAAAGTGGTGTTAAACCAAGCTAACACACTGGCTCAAATACAGTAAACTACGGTTATAACGAACTCAACGGGACCACTAGTTTAGTTCGCTATAACCGTAGTTCGTTAGAAGGATATATACAGTAAATGGACCGGACCAAAAAAAACAGTTTATTTTATCCGTCAGTTCGTTATAAGCGTGTTCGTCATAAACATAGTTTACAGTATATGACAATATTCTGTGAGACTGTGCTAAAAGAAGAATTTTATTAATATCTATCTTTCGAAATAATGTGCTAGCATTGGCGGCGACAGCGGTTTTTACAAATCTTATCAAACACATTCTACAACTAAAGAATATACATATTTACTTGTGATCAAAAATGTAAAAATACACCTAAACATCGCATGTTAAAATGAAAATATTACTAGCATCTGAAAGTGCACTCGGAAAGTAAATCTCTCTTTACCTTGTTATGAAGCAATATTATTAAAACGTGATTTCATGATATAACACAAATATATATTCATGTCAGTTCTAAACATGTATACTTATAACCAATGCCAAAATATACATTACTCACAATTTACTATTGATCTATATTAATATATTGATCGTTCAACTATAACGAAATTGTCAGGACTCTCTTCCAACTCGCTGTTTACTAATTATATTAGCATAACTATGCACTGTGTCTCAAAGGAATATTTAAGAACGAACCATTTTCAAAACTAATTATCAGTCTTCATCAATATAAGGGCATCAATCAGCTCAGCATCAAGTCTCACACTCACTGCTGGAACACTATTCTCCGTGGGGGGCACTTGTCAATATCTGCCAATCACAAATGTCATCCCAAGCGGTAGCGCGTGGACACACGGGTAGCCTCAAGCGATTCAACAACACAGCCTAAGTGGTAACTAACCAGTGATTGACAGCAAAGATTTTAAATACATTACGCGCGAAGCTTTGTTTCAACAATCTTAAGGGGACAATGTATTTGATGGTACGTATGTCTATAACACTAGTAGTAAAACCTCACACGTTTGCTACCTTTCAGAGTGAACTGCCCGGACTAACAAGAGTCTCGTAGTAATATCCCCCCAAACTGTAAACTCCCGGAAATCGGGGTTTGTGGATTAACGGGACCCAAACTAACTGTTTTTAATGCGCGTTCCTTTCCTGATTCAATTTTGCATGGTTAATTTACAGGTAACCTAGCTCTACATTGCAAACACATGCATCTCCATTATACTCTGACGAAATACAACGTGTTAGCAAATATATTGAGTGAAGCGGCATGGGTTGAGTCCAGTGTTTTTAGTGGGTTGTCAATTTGAATTATGGAATCAACGACAACGGCTTTTAACAAAATATGGCGCTGTTTTCGCGCAAGAAGTTGTTTCACGCCTCACTCGAACAATGACAGACACTGAAAGCATGTAGCACAACAACTCCGTAAGCTGACGTGACGTGCACCGCTAAACAAAACAAAGCAAGCAAGGTTTTGTTCTACACGATTAATATAACGTAAACCATATGACGTCACAGTCGTATATGGGAAATAAACGGCAAATTTGTACACATACTCATTTTTAAATGCCTAACGACAATGACTGAAACAGAAGTACTATTCTATCATATTAGCTTCCGCGGTGATGCAGCCGTCAGATAGGATGTTTCAATTAAAGAGAGTTTATTGTGATTTCATAACCTCTGATTGACCGATCAGAATCAAGTGATTTCGAAATTCATGGTAGAATTGGCGATATAACATGTTTCTGAATGGTATTTAATCAACCGTGTATATTAAAGCTATCTATTTCGTATTAGATTAAAATTGCATTTGGATAATATTTTTCATCACCATTATACTCAATAGATTTGATACATATTTTATGACCTGGATACCATACATATATAAATAAACAACAGCGACAAAACGTCTTCCACAAAACATCTCATTAAAAGATCCATTGTACAATTCCGACTCTATTATTAACGTGCGTTTATGAATTACTTTCAAATAGTGATGATACCAGGTGTTCGCGAAAAGGTGAGCATATCCTGCCCTACCGTTGACACTCGTCACAAACACATGCAAAGGCAAGTCAACTGGTCGCCAGAAAAAACACGGGAACACATGGTACAAGTCAAAATAGGAAATTGCATCGGACGTCATATATTACAAACTTATTCTTTTACTTACAGGGATGTATGACTTCAGAGTTTCAATATTATTTGAAAAGAAATCGCTCATAAAGTCAGAAAAAACAGTACATTTGCTCAATGAGCTGAGGTGAGGTGAGATGAAATGGGTTTTACTGTTGCGATCAAGATTACTCATTCATACAGCGACGTGCATGCGCGTGTCTGCGGCTACTGTTACTAGTCCGGCCTTATGTCGATTTCATGGTGCAAGCCCGCAAAAATTACATGCTGCAGTTTAACATGGATACCCCACTACGACACATTATACTATCGCCGAATCGGCCAGTCCTTGTTTTATCCCCTTAATGCCGAGCGTTGGACATATACTACAAGTACTATTTTTTAACATATGTTGGTATAACGCGACCAGCGAATCGGACTACCTACATTCCGTTTTCTCAAAGACAGGTCGCGAAAACAGATGTCAGAGTGTCAGAGACTGAAGTGGGTTTCACGCCACTGAAACAGTATTTAGTTATATCACGGTGTGCCAGCTCAGCTCTGGAGTACCTACCAACTGGATTCATATCATGGGCGTTAACTACATTGGAAACCTCATCAAGCATAAGCCATGTTCATAAGCCAACGATCATAATCGAGACAATCCGAGATTCAAACCTGTCTCACTTCAACAAAGGGACACCACTCTGTATAGCGAGTTATATCAATGGCGTAGTGCAGACAAACTAAATAAACTGATCGGGTTAGATTTGGTTATAGAACCCACGACCTAGTAGCTAAAGGACATAATTATGTTCAGTTCATTTTTGCGCCAAAGGCCTCTGTGTTTCCATAGAAACATATTATCTCATAAAGCTGTTGATGGCTTCTTTATACGGGTGATTCCAGATAATCTTGTTCCGATAAGGTCCAGCTGATTTGGTTCCTAAAAAGTAAAAGCTAGTTTGTGCATATCTCTATATTGTGGACACTCCAATACCTGTACCGTTGGAACATAAAATCAATTCTGATGTTTGATGCTGCAAAGATGTAAAATAACAGTTGTTTTTTTCTATATAGGTACATAACTATAAGCATATAATCTTACGTACAAAAAAGTGGGAGTGCCACTTGCATTATATTCTAATATTACCCAGTTTATTATAGCTTTGCAAAACAATGTGGTAAACAGCATGTTTGCGATTTATCATAATGATTTCGATTATCCAATGTTTAACACCGTGGTTGTACATCATTAAGATATCCATTACATTAAGGACAGTTTGTTTGGTCCAGATTCGATAATTGAAATGACGCAGTTTTATAGCTGTACTATTTCTTACTGCGGCGTAAAACAACACTGCATGATTGTGAAAAACAACTGACATCAAGGAAAAGTGTGTGTCAGACATTGTATGTAACTGTATCAGACTAGTGTTTGCTGAAGTCTTCAACGATACTTAAATACTTAACATAAAACTTAAATACTTAACTTAATACTTTAATGCTTAACTTAATATTGACATTTTTAAGTTAATACTTATTGCTTAACCTACTACTTTAATACTTAACTTAATACTTTAATGCTTAACTTAATACTGAAATTCTTAAGTTAATACTTAAATGCTCAACTTAATACTGAAATACTTCACTTAATACTTAATGCTTAACCTACTACTTAAATACTTAACTTAATACTGAAATACTTAATTTAATACTTTAATGCTTAACTTAATACTGAAATACTTAATTTAGTACTTAAATGCTTAACTTAATAATGAAATACTTCACTTAATACTTAAATGCTTAACCTACAACTTAAATACTTAACTTAATACTGAAATACCTAACTCAATACTTAAATGCTTAACTTAAAACTGAAATACTTTACTCAATACTTAAGTGCTTAACTTAATACTTAATTATTTCACTTAATACTGAGATACTTAATTTAATAATTAAATGCTTAACTTAATGCTAAAAACCTTAACTTGATACTTAAATACTTAAGTTAATTCTTCAAATGTCCAAACATATTTTCAAACATACGTATCGTTATCTGCAGTCAACTCATTTCTATAACAAACACTGTCGCTTGGAAACAAGACCCGTGTCTGTGACAGAGTAAGACAGTAGTTAAGCATCCGTTTCGCGAACACCTTGTGCAAACACTAACACGTTTACAGGTGTCAGTGTAGTTTTTCCAAATTGTCGCTCCCATTTCTGTATTTTTGCCACTCTCTTTTTGTGACGCAATGACATGGTTTGTGATATTACAGTCACTGTTTTAATCAAGCATACCGTTTTATTGAATTTTATTTATTTATTTTTTCATATTTTATCTATTTCATGCTATATTTCCAAAAAACTACGATGTATATCTGTTTATTAAAATTTTATTATGCATACAATTTTAACAGTTAATGATAACCATTATTAAGCAAAGGCAATGTCTCAGTTTTCCCACAAGGCATTGATTGTAACGGAATTTATAATCTACAAGTATTATTTGTTTCGCGAGTGGTCAGTAAATGATTGACTACATAATTAATTTGAAATTCCAGGAATACTAAAAACTAGGAGTTACCACAGTTCTTATGGTGGGAACAGATTGTTCGAACTGTGGATTATCATTAATAAATTGTTCAAACGATAGACCGCACGAAAGAAATAACTGAATGAAATCGTGCCGCACATATATACAGTTGATAAATAAAATAAACATGTATTAGAAATCCACATAAGCATGCATATGTTTTATTTGATGGGCACGGGTGGCCCAGTCGTCGATATTTGCTATACAGCATGACAGAAACTTGATCGCAGGTTCGAATCCCAGATTCCTCCAGATGATGTTGTTAGGTTTGTTAGCACCATACCTAAGTTCGTTCGTTACACCAAAGAGGTATATGTCCCCTGTCCCCTTCCACCAAGCTGTTATATAACATAAATACTTTTGAAAGCAGCGTTGAACCATACTCACTCTCTCCAGATTTGATGAAGTGTTTAACAGTGGCTGTTTTGTATACATAATAATATTACGATTCTTATTTCTGGTTGCAGTGAGCAACTATGTCAATAAAGATGGTGATAATGACTTTAAAATATTCCATCTTTCAAGAATTTAAATTTATACTTAAATCGTTTAGCAAAGTAATATTGACACCTTTTAGAACAGCAATTTAGTTGTTGAGTTAAGTGATTATTGTATGATGACTCCATGGCGCCTCTCAGCGTGTTGGGTCGCCTTCAGAATGCGTTGCTGCAAATGGCAAAGCAGTCCACGGGTTGTTAGTCTTCATTTTGACGTTTAAGACTGAAATAAACTTTAGAAATGTGCTGCTTACAATCTAATATAGACTAACATTTTATGACCACGCAAGATAAAATTGCTTCGCGGCTGGTTACATTTTCAACAAAACTCTATGAATTTTCTTTACGTATGACCCAGGCTTTAGGAAAACTGTAAACTAATCTTTCAAATTGCTCTAAAACAGGGCACGTTCAATTCACTAATGAATGGATGTCTTTTCTGCATCATAATATTTATGCCGGATGGAATAGGAGTATAAATGTAGATTAACATATGTTTTGCCTTCCCACCCATGCACGTGGATGTTTTCTCTCGGGATGTGGACAATTGTACGTGTTGTCAGTAAACGGTTTACAGCATCCAAGCTCTTGGTAACGCTTTCAAACCGTTTTAGGGTGGACATGTTGAGGACGTTTCCAAACGTGACGCAAACGTGACCAAAATGACTTGTTTTGACATCTACAATATGTTCTCGAATTTGTTCAGATGAATACTTGGCTTGCCTTTGCATGTGTTTGTGACGATGCCTCCGATGGAGCAGGATACGCTAAGCTTTTCGCGAACACCTGGTATTATCATGGTGATTCATAAACACATGTTTGTGATGTAGTCGGAATGGTATAATCAGCTCTGTTTTAGCAGATTTCGTATGATTATGGAAAGGGCTTTATCAACTAATCGATGACAAAATAGAGTTAGGATTATCAACGTTTTGTAACTGAAGCGACATTTCTCCGTAGATGCCAATGCCGTTATCAAGCAATTGATTGCTTGTCTGGTATAGACACCTGATAGTTACGATAGGGTTGGCATCATGGTTCCAGAGCTCGTTTCGTAAACATCCAGATGGGCGACCAGCTTAAATATGGGCTACCCTCTAATAGCTGTTGACACGCCGTGATATAAGGATATACTGTACAAAACGGTAAGAAATCCACCTCCACCAGTCTCTTTATAAGTCAGCATTTATATAACTGTAATTTTCCTGAATTCTCTGAAACAAAACATGAACACACTCACACATAAATTGAAGGTGCACGAATTGAAACAAACAATTGTAGCAGATTCAAACACAGTGAATTCCTGACCGGCATGATAGCCACAGTAAAATGACACTCGTCGATAACAGATGCCATATAACATGTTGTCTGTTCAAGCATAACATGGTGCTGAGCTAATATGCAATATAATCGTGGGAAAGACGATACTTCTAAAAGTCCTGTTATTCACTTAGGTAAATTAAATTTTCCATTTTGGAAATAACATTCCTTCGAGAGAAAAAATGTTCTCAGCGGACATGTTTCAACGTATCGGGCATATTTTATTTATGATATGACGTGCCCTTGAGAAATATCAGTCAATATTGCACATCATGTTTGGATATCAGTGGAATTGAAATGCAACGCTATTCGATTTTGCGGAGGGTGCAATCATCTACTTTAAATGAAAAGAACGCAAAGTGGCGGCCCTTTATTATGCGATGTTGAAATTATCAGTTATTGACTTCCTCCCTGACACATGTTCCCAGTTGTATTATCAATAAGAACACGATTTCACTGAAAACGCCCTGTAATCATCGTAACTTAATAAAGTTTCATCAGTTTCAATGTTTTCAGTATTTATTCATTCTGAGAGGTAATCGATATTTTTCTATGTAGGTTAATATGTCTACATCCAAAGCGTATGTGTAAGTAAGGATATCTGTTTCTTCTGGTCACACAAGTTTTCGTCCGTTGTAATCATTATCTTCCTACCGGAACAAGAAGGTGGAAAAATATACCACATCTTTATCAAATTATATTCTTCTTCTTGAAAACGACAGGGAATGAATTCCACTATCTCTCCATGGGGGCCAGTATTTGAAGGAGGAAGTCGCAAACATTCCTCACCCTACTTTTACACAAATGATTATAATGTGTACCAAAAAATAGTCGGAACGTTGAGGAAGTTCTGAAAAGTGTGCGCTCTGATAATGAATAATATTAAATCCCGCCCAACTCCTTAGTACATGATGTGTTCTACGACCTGCGCCTGCGTCCTACTGTAGACATATGTGAGTGAGTGAGTGAGTTTGGTTTAACGCCGCTTTTAACAGTATTCCAGTTATATCGCGGCGTGTCAGCTTAATGTGGGAGGAAAGCCCGAAGTGATGCAGGTCTCAGACGTTTACCACTTCGGTGAAACCCACGAGCACGGGTATGGTGCTGACAAACCTAGAAACATAATCGGGGCGAACCGGGATTCAAACCCACAATCATAGGTTTCTGGCGTGCCCAAGGGACGCAACTCTGCACAGCGAATCCCGGCGCCTTAGACGACTGGGCCACCCGTGCCCCCGTAGACATATGTTCATGTTGTACATACACATTTCATTTGTGAAAACTCTCTACATACTTATAACACCAATGTACCTCTTTTAACTCTCTTAATGTTCTGTAATGAAGCTCTTTTCTTCTCTGTTCAATTTGCTCTGACGTTAAGGACTCTTGCTTAAAAGAATTTGATCGGTGTTACAACATTCAATAAGTAACGCTTCCCAAACGAAAACTTGTGGAGGACATTTCCAAATTTGACGCGTCAGTGACAACAATGATGTTCGATGCAATTCCCCATCTTGACTTGCACTATTTGTTTCTGGGATTCTTTGGGTGAGGTTAGGTGAAATGGGGTTTAACGTCGCGTCAAAGATTGTTGCACTTATATAGCGACGTGCATGCACGTGTATGTGTGTGTGGGTGCTTGTACTAGTCCGGACTGATGCCGATATATAGTGCTTTCCCACTGAGATACCATGCCGCAGTTTAACATGAATACCCCACTCAGACACAGTATACAGACTCCGAGCCGACCAGTCCTTGTTTTAGCCCCTTAATGCCGAGCGCCAGACAGGGTAACACAAGTACCATCTTTTAACGTCTTTCGCTATGACGCGGCTGGGGATCGAACCACAGACCTTCCGCTCTCCGGCCGGACGCTCTACCATTAGACCACGGAAGCGGTCGGGATTCTTTAGGGGAACACTTACTTGCTTTTGCATGTGTTTGTGACGTGTGCTACCGGTGGGGCAGGATACGCTCACCTTTTCGCGAACACCTGGTATTATCACAAACTGATCGTGATTCATAAACACACGCTCATGATATATTGGGAATTGTACAATGGACTCTGCTTTTAGCAGAGATTTCTTATAAATATGGAAACGGTTTTGTCGCTTTGATGTACAGCACTGTTTGCCGATATCTTTCCTTTGTCGATGGAATGTGGTATACGACCCCGGTTCCGTTATCAAATGATGAACTACAAAATGTACTTTAATGACTCATGAATTCACGTTGCTTTATTTATTGATGGTAATCGGACCAACAGTAACTCAAGCTATCCAGGTTTTAGAGTAAAGGGGATAAAATGCGTTGATAAAAATATTTATAGTTCTAAACTTGTTTGCTTGAATTAGATCCAAAACCATGTTCCCCTAAAGGTTCTTACTTTTTTTCCATAATATTCCCATCTGCGCCTACATTTTCTACGTTTCCCTGATCAAATAATAACAATTACATGAGGTTCCCAGATAAACCAGTATAACCAACGAAACTCATCACCAGGAATGAAGGAATGGTGTGGCATTGTAGGGATTCCGTGTTGGAGTAGGTTCACTGTGTCCCTGCCCTGAAAACAGACATTCGTTGTTTCTTACATGGGATCTACACCGTGGGGGTTGAGATATATAGCCAGTCGGGTCAGGCGTTGTTACTAGTGACGCCATCCTCGCCTCTCGCACAGACCCCGACCATATACTCAGCATGGAATAAAACAACAACCACCAGTCTGTTCTTATCCGCTCTCACAGCATCTACTCGTCCTTTTCCCAGCTCCAGGAAATTTAGTTATTTAATACTCGAGGGCTTCTTTAGATTTCAACGACTAGTCGTTTGTCTATTCTTGGACAAGCATGGGTTATGGCTACCTATTCTAACACTGAACTTACGCTATACTACTTGTAAGGGTTTTGCGCCGCCTTCAGCACTATACAAGCAATTTCCCTGCGGAGCAAGCTGAAATTGGCTTCAGGCAGCTACAGTGTACCCTTGTTGGGAATCGATCCCAGCCTTACAGCGTGACGAGCGAACAGTTCAACTACCCTACCGTTTACAGACTTATATACAGAAGATGCACTGCCCCTTTATTGAAGACACTGGAGGTAAATCCAGATCAAAAGTCAATTCCATTCTTAAGAGGCAAAATCTCTAAACTGTCACGTCATTGAAGAAGACAAATTACCTTACTCTACGTCTAACTATGCACACCTTTACATGAATTTCTGTCTAAAGTTACAAGTAAATAAAAACGAAAAAACCATTTCCGTCATCAAAAGACTATTCTGCTGCAAGTCCATTACATAATTCAGGTTATATCATAAGCATGTGTTTATGGATTACTATCAAATAGTGGTAACACCAAGTGATCGCGAAAGGTGAGCGTGTTTATACCCTGCCCTGTCGGTGGTACCCGTCGCAAACACATGCAGAGGCAAGTCAAGTATTTATCTGAACAAACACGGAAATACACGGTACCAGTCAATACAGAGATTAAATCAGTCACCCTTTTTGTCACTGATGTGTCAAATGTAGCCGTCCTCCACGTGTCTACCACAAGACGTTTTTACTAAGGCCTTAGTCTAAATTCACCAATTTTGTTAAGATCATGTTTTCTTCAATTGGTTATGGCGTGCAGACTTGAATGGTGTGAGATAATTGTTAAATAATCCGCGGTGATATTGCTGTGATATTGCAGTATAAATAAACTTTCAATTACTCACTTCATTTAAAATTTAATGGAATAACATCCGACAGATAAAGTCCAATCGAAATGACATCATTAACTCATGCATGTTCTTATTTTGTTTGCTGTTCATTGCACAAAAACATCAGAAATTAATTGAAACAAGTCATAGGAAAAGCGTATAAAAGAACACTGTGGGTGATTTTTAAAGGATAACATTGCCCAATGGATTTGCAAGTAGCTTATTGTCTTGCATGAATAATAAAGTAATAACGTCAACTTTGGCTTCTTGTGGGACCAAAAAAGATAAATATAGTTACCTTTTTTTAAACCAACATTGATTCATTGATGTTTACCCCATTCATTAGTAAAGCAGTTAGGATAACACACAATTCCCAAGACCAATTAAACGAAAACTTAATTCATGCGCAGAGTGTGAAGTACAAAATGCCCATCGTCCGAGGTGTTTTATGGTCAAATTGTTCGTTTCACATGACATTCATTTTGCTATCACGGCAACAAGATCAAAGCTATCGAAGACAAGTAATAAAGATTAAGATAAAATATTGCCAATGAATACACCTTCTATTAACCGACATTAGAAAATTATACGGCATTTTTTCTCTTATTAACACAAGTGCTGACCAAAGCTGAATGCATAAATGGTGAAACACAAGTGCATATTTGAGCAATTATTCTAAAACACTCTCCCCATATATAATCTAATATTTATTCCTGTCTTTGAGGAAAGGCCACATGTGGTAACAACGGTTTCCTGCCATGACAATTAAAAAGAAAAGGTGGTTAAATAGCGTAGTTATGTGTTAAACACCGACATTTCTACAGAGCAGACCGATGCAGTAATTAAGCCTTTATCTCTTAAAGTATCGTCCCTGCTCGTTCGTGATTCTTCACAAAGCCAAACTGAGCGAACCGTAGCACTCCAACGATAGCCTGCTTCTAATCCCTTGCCGGAGGGGAGCTGGGCACTACCAATCGATAAATGACAAAATCAAGCAAATGGAGAAATTTCCTCGTGTACCGAACATCCACATTCCTCCAATGTCGACTAGCCTCCATTATGACATATCGTCTGCTTGCGTGATTCCCGCGCTTTTATATAAACAACTAACACGAGAGAAAACGGTTATTTCCGAGATTGGAAAGCATCCTCCATTTTTCAACTGAAGCAATTTTGTGACGCCACGCAGCGTGTTTAGAAAGGTGCTTGGCGTCTCCCAAATAACATTAGCCACGGTCCCTAGTTTCCTCATATAATGCAGAAAAGAAATATAGTGACAACTTGTCAAGTTTCCCTTGCGGAAGCTGTGTTTACATTCATTCGTAGGATTTAAAAATGGAGGTTGTATACAACGCGATAATTAAATGGCTGAAACGAACACGAATAGAATGTTAGTGTTTACCATGAAAATTATTCTTTTCCGAAAAGATGTTTAGTTAGAATCCTTATTTCACTAGGAGGCAAAGCTAAAAGTAAGCCTAACGAGTATTTAGAAGAGCCTCTGCGCCTCAACAATAGACCTTTAATGATCTCTCCTTACTAAACATTCAATACTGTTTACCGATCGAACTTCTCAGCTAAACATTGACCGCCATCGCTAGCTAGACTGTTTACCAATGGAATTGCCCAAAACATTAGCAGGAATCACCGCGTAATACACCATCCGACAACTTTCATTTCCACCCGTTGTTTCGGCTGAGCCGGGGGAACGCATGCGACCTCGCTCGGAGTTTAAGAAAATTGGATCTTTATTGCGCATGCGCACTTGTCCTTTTGAATCCTCCTCAAATATTAGTTGTGTGCAATGGCGAACGATGATGATCGAAGCGCTTGAGCTTCGTTATGGCTATAGAGTTTCAGTCTCGCGTTTCTTTATTCACTGGACATGAGAAAGACGCCTATTCTTGCGTTTCTTCTTTGTCACTGGATTTATCTGGGGTCGTTTCAGAGCCCGTTAGATCGAGTGCCAGTTGGTAAGTAATACTTTCCTTCATTGTTATCTATATAGCTCTTCTGCCACCATGTTTTACAGCCATACGCTATAGCTCTAGGCATCACTTAAACCCTGGTAATATCGCGAATTACCCTACAACCACGGAGCCATATATTTTGTATATTACATACATATTACAAGGTTAATGGACAAATAAATACACTTGGATGATTATATTGTCTTTCTATGGGAAAACATAGCTTGTTTACATGCGAGACAAAACGAACAATTTAGTACGTCCTTCTCTGCTTGCAAGTAGTTTTTCGGGGCTATAACGGTGCTTGACACGCGAAGGATTCAAGAAGGCAGTGAAACCCCTGTTAATGCAGAAATCAATAGACCGGGACCCTCAGGGAGGTAGTTCCTGCATGTTCTGAAGCTAGTCGTCAGCAGAGTCATTCTAGAATTCAGTCCCCATTTCCCCCAGCAGTGTGGCCGTGGTACACGGACAGGCGTAGTAGATTTCCGTACTTTGTGCACGTGTTTATTCTCCTGGCACTCAAATCGGATCAGTCGTGATTGTTTACTGTGTTTATTGTGTTGGACATCTTCTTTCCGTCCATTGGTGTTACTAATGGCACAAGTGAGAAACACGTGGTCTAATAACATTAAATAATGTTGGGCATGACACACGCCAATATTCCATAGGGTCTCTTAATTGTTAGGTTTCTGTGGTGACATTTCTCTGGCCATATTGTCCATCGTTATCAGATCCTCCACAGACTCGAGTAATGGGTTCCTGAAATGGTAATGAGCCAGCAAGGTAGTCTCAGTTAATTCATTCCACTTTGGATGTCGTTGGACTCTTGTTATTTTAAATTTGTATTTCTCCAACGATGCATGTAAAACGGCAATACACACTACACCAGTGCCGCTTTTATAACGAACCTCGTTTTACAAAAAGGTAAAGGTCATTTATAAATTACATTTCGAGGCATCGAGTTTACTGTCTCTCACGTGATTTCTGTGTAACAATCCAACGCATTTTTACGTTAACCAACATGTAAGCCATTTCTTATGTCGAAATTTTGAAGTTATTACTTAAAAGATTCAATTTTACAGAAAAAACAGCAATTCAAACGGAGATCCATTTTACAAAAAAAAACACATAGAAAATACAATAGTGGCCAAGTTTCAATAAACGACCCCCCAGAAGAGATGTCTGGAACAATATACGCCTTAGGCATATTAATTAATTACGGACGGCAAAAACTATCATATTCCTGAATAAAACATTAGCGACTGAAACACGGTGTTTTGTCTTCACGTACATTCCTCTGTTGTATCTTCCTTTTACGACATCCGGTGTTAGAGAAAGTACACGATTGGTTTATGTCGATTTGACCCAGACCTTCATGAGGTTAATATGAAGCAAATTACAATTCTACGAAACATATCTCACCTTGGTAGCACACCCTTACCACAAACATAATACAACTCTCATGCAATAGATATTATTAACGTCTACAAGATACAATTCACACACAGACCTGTTACATTTATCTATGAGTAACGGCCTTCACATCCCAATCTTCAAATGCGTACTAAGTGATAAAAGAGAAATATCAATACCATTTCAGTTAATAGGGCCATGGTTGCAAAGAAGCATTTGCGGTTGGATGAGAACAGAAGTCACAGTCTAAATTGTGATTGAAATGACTACCCTGACATCAGTTCCGTAATTAAGCCAGCATTACCATCGTTATGCTTAATGAACATCCGTTTTAACTTCATCTACATTCATGAAACACATACTAGAAACAATTAGACACAAAAGTCTCAGTAAATCGCGTAACGTTAATCATGCGCCTCCTGGCCGGGCACTAATTGCTTCTAGATTCCCTAGCTTGCAAACACCTCAGCAGAGGAAGACTTCGGTGGCTAAGCGTTGCTATGGGTGTTCATCAATTCTTGACGCCTCTTTGGATTATTTCTTACTGTCGCCATTTTGGATTGTCAGTCGGCACCAATGAGTGGAATTACGTAGACACCGATGTGCCAGTGCTCTGACATTAATACCATCTCCTGCTTTATATATCTTTATAAACAGGAACTAGACTCTTGAGATACGATGGTGGATGTTCCTTTTGGAGATCCTTGGGGAATCGTATGTTCTGAGCTATCAATCATAAACCTTCCCTAACCTTTGAAAACTCAGACTTACATGCTATTTGTGTAGCTTCCTAGGGATAAAGAATGCATAGCTTATAATAATATAGACTATTATTTCTAGCGGCAATCTGTTTTGCTGAAAGAGACTAACCATAGATGCATATCCAGGTGTCCATTTTTGGTGTGACTCGAGGCATTAAACTTCGCGATTGCTTGGAAATTTAGACACTGTTGCTAAGTATGTACTTCAATCATTTACTGGTAGATAGAGGTCACCGGTGGTCCAGTCGTATAAGATGCAGCAATTTTATGTGCAGAGTTGCGTCCCTTAGGCGTGCCAGAATCCTATGAATGTGGGTTCCAATTCCGGCTCGCTGATTTATGTTTCTAGATTGTTCACCACTATACACTTCCTTGAGGTGTCACCAAAGTGGATAAGGCAAAGACCTCCATATCTCCGGGCTTTGCTCCCTTGCAGGGAGGGACAACATATGCGGTGCCTTTTAAGGCCTAATGACTTCTAGGGCATTTTCTTACATCGTATAATACGTGAAGAATACTTACTCAGAAACACCATATTATGCTTATCAATACGGGATTTGTCCAATATTGTAAGGTGAGATAATGGGGTTTAACGTCACGTTCAGGATTATTTCACTCATATAGAAATATGCATGTTTATGTGGCTGCTTGTACTAGTCCGGACTTAAGCCGGTTTAATAATGATAAACCACCGAGATCCCATGCCACCGTTTAAAGAAGTTTACTCAACTCAAACACATTGTACTGATTTGAGGTGACTAGTCCTTGTCTTATTCTCTTGGTATTACGTAAACATGGGATCGAACCATCGACCTTCTGCTCCCCAGGCAGACGCTCAATCCACGACACCACTGGAGGCGGTCGTCAATATTGTAATGCACGGTGTGAAGCAATAGTAGTCAGCCATGCTGAAGACATGCCAATCCACAAACTACAATGCATTTTCGTTAGATTCATGTTCAAGAACCCGACCTGTTTTTAATATCAACGCATCCGTTAATATTAACCAAGTAGGCCCAGGACAGCCAAAACATTCAATGCATTAACGTTAGTTAAATAATATTTACGGATTCCAAGGGGCACAATTGTGTTACTTGCTTTCCCCAGACGTGACAGAAGCCTGAGCTTGGGGATTCGAATCCAAGACTATGTGGCCAGGTTTGTCAGACTAATACCCGTGGACAAGGATTTGTCCAAAGTAGTAAAGGTCTCATCATTTTGGATGTTCCTGCTCACATCAAGCTGACACTGCGAAAATACTGAAATAATTTTCAAAGCGGAGTGAAATCAACCTCACTCACTCACGCATTACACTAATACAAAATACTTTGTTCAATTGCCCATGCATACCTAATTGTAATACCAGCCTTATAGTGTCTTATGGTAGCCCAAGCAACACAGTAGTGAATTACAAGCCTTCTTCAATCAGATGTGTAGTTACACATGCAAATACGGTTTGGACACTCCGATGCCATTATTTCCAAGATCGAAAGGTTCATTTATGGATAATCGTATGCAAATTGATATTCAGTAATAATCCAACACTGTGCAGCTTAATGGATATCGGTTTACTTTCAATCGATACATTAAATTCAGGCTTGTGCATGAGTGAGATTAGTCCCTGGTGGACACTTGTTATTCATAGGGTTATATCCTCTGGTTATTGTGTATACATATATACATATATATATTTACATTGATATCAACATTCAGAGCATAGATATACGTACGAGTCAACGTATAGGATTGTGATCAATAAATTGTGGTAAATTGTGTTTCTATATATTCCTGACAGTGTTGACGATAAAATAAGCGCTTTATATATATATATATATATATATATATATATATATATATATATATATACACACACACATCATTTCCACATGCTGGAGAAGTTCTGACACAGCTGAAGTTGTGACTATATAACACACGTTGCATGCACGAATAAGGAATTTATACGGGAAAAGAGAGGGGAATGTCAACTATTGGTAATAGGTATCGATGAACTAATATCCAGTTGTTGGTGTCAGGTCAGTATTTTTCATGAATATATTTAAATACTATACATGTACATGGTATACTATACATATACATGTTATGAAAGTGGATCCAGGAATTTGAAAGTGGATCCGAATTGTACCTTTTCAATGCAGGTTATTTCAGGTAAACATACATTGAAGGGCGTATATAGTGAAACTTCGATATTTGGAGTTATTCCAAATTATATTGAAAAGTTCGAGGCAAGAGGAGTGTCTATGATAGACAAGAGATTTAATGACGAATATGCAGGGACGTAAACGTTGCCATAATCATAAGAAAACTCCACGAAAAGTAGAGCCCATTGTACGATTCCGACTATGTTTTAGCATGTGTTTATGAATCACTATCGAATAGTGATGATGCCAGGTGATCGCGAAAAGGTGAACGTAGCCTGCCCCAACGGTGGCACCCGTCACAAACACATGCAAAGGCAAGTCGATTGTTCCTCTTAAACAAAACTCGTTAACATATGGTACATGTCAAAATAGGGAATAACATCTGACATCATATTTGTCACTGATGCGTCAAAATGCCTTTGAATGGTGTAAACTTGATCAAACAACTTTTGAGCAAGAATCGTTTGATACTCTTTGAAATATTCGTAGAACGAGCATGCTCGACTGTACCTCAAAAGGTGTGAAATGTAGACACCAAAGGCTAGAGCTTCTGACTATTGCTCGACATAAAGGGAAAGTTGAATATTGGAAGAAAATGACAAACATCAGAGACGTTTAGAAAACATGTAGTGTCTTTAGATAATGCCGAATATTAACCACGCTATCTTAACAGTTTAAAAGAAGATGGCCTCTATGAGGTAAGTTTGGAAAGACATAATAGTGTCTTTAGATTAACACCCCTTAACCATTGGTTATGTGTATTTAATCTCGTCCAGTCTGTGGTAATCTATGCCACAAATCAGTCATTTTGTCAGTATCGGTAGCCTTGTGACAATAGCGTTGTTAGAAATGGATTCGTTTCTACAAGGCTACAATTTGTGATGCCAATGAATGTTTCTCATTTTGCGAACACTTGATGTCATCACTAATTCCCAATGATACATTCACATTATTTTCGTCACTATTTTGCCTTTGGAATAGTGACATTTTGAATGTAAATGGTTAATTTGCCATCAAAATATGAAACAATTCTGATTTAACACCTGAAAACCAACGACATGTTAAGACTCATAATTTCACAGTCAGGTGCTAATATTGAAGTTCCAGTTTAACTCCCATGGCCACTTCTCTGACGTTTTTTTTTTGTCCATTTTCTGCATCCAATAGGTGCCGTCTTTGATCGGAACTCAATCCAGGTGGATACAGCCTTCAGTCATGAGGTACAGAAGAAGAATAGTGGGTCCGGGCACCAAAGGTTCGAACTCAAAAACTGGACAATCACACTTGATGTCACCGATAGTTTCGCCGTCAGTAACGCACGTAAGTAGCGCCCGTTGGTCTCCAAGTTAGGACAGAATTGAGCGAATAGCTTCAAATTGCATTAATAACAAGCTGTGTTTTTCAGCAAGAATCCTCCTCTGACACCTGCGCCAAAGCTTGTCAATTTCAGAGTCGTAATTGACAATATGATTAATTTGACAGGAGACGACTGGATTGTATTCCCCCACATCAGTATCCAAGTTCGCAAAATAATTACCTTGTGTCTACTCGCCGTTGACGCTCCTGCCATAACAACTGATTCGAGTTCAGGAGAACACCAATCGCGTGATTAGGGAAGCTCACTGATTTCAGATTAGGTGTTTGTAGCCACGTCTATAACTAAAATCAAATTATCAAAATTGTTTCGATAGTATTTCAAGTACATCTATGGTGTTTTTACCTTTGCAAAATATTTTTGTAGCCGAATACTTTGAGGGACTTTGATGTACGTTGTAGATATTGGCTGTTTCTTTCAATTTATCCGAATATGCATGTAATTAGAGAGTTATATATAGTTGAGGCTTGTTACAAGTTTCAAAATGGAAGTAATGACAATAATTTTTTTCCAGTGATCATGATTTTGACAATTTTCGTTCAATGTTCTATGCGCCACAGTGGTATTTATCCGTAACAGTTCAAAATGTCGACAATATTAACAACATCGGTCGTATTTTTCTTTGGTTTTCCTATGCACCAAATTGTTTGTCACGAGATATTTTCGAATTCGATATATCTGATAATGAAGGAATTAAGCAAAACTGAAATGATTGTGTTCAGGTCAAAAAGGTCTCATAATTCTCCATAATAAACCATCATATAAAAATTATTATGAAAAATGTCAAGTAATGCTATATGAAAGGCAGCCCTATCAATGAAAGTGGCTTTCTGTCACTTGTGTCTGCGGCAATATAAACACACCTAAATGTGTGATATTTCCCATGTACACACCTTTCACACAGATGCACAACATTGTTATCAAAAGCAAATAACATTCTAAAATCGCAGAACATAAAAGTGATAAGATTAATGAGACGAGATTTGACCTTTTCACTTGTTCAATGAAGGAAATTGAAAAACGCATTGAGATCTGTATGGAATGTACACATATCGATCAAAACCACATGTACAGGACACATTAGGACCATTTATCAACAATTACTAAAGAAATGACTTCCGCTCACGTGAGACTGAGTAAACATTTCGTAAACTGAATAAACACTTATTAGAGCGTGTTCCTCTATTTGACACGTTTAAAATTAAACTAACAATCACAGTGCATCAAGAAGTGATGATGTCACATTTTAATGAACACAATTATTATATTTGCAGTAACGCGCATGCACATTGTTTTGGTATTCCAATGTAGAACACATCAACGTTTATTTCGGTGAATCAAGACATTCACCATAACACAAAATCGCTCGGTGTTGATGGCAGCACGCAATTGGCGATTTGCCCGTTCTGTTGATAACATAGGAAAATTGGTGAACATGCCCATTCTTCAGAGAGCAGTTCAAAATGGGCGCTATATTGAGTCGATATATCGGTAGCAACGCAAATTGCGACACACCCGCTCTGTTGATATCCGTTTACGTAGAACCCCGAAATGGATGCGTGTGCCAGATGTATTTGTATAACCGCGAACTTAGTTATCATACCCGCCTTGTCAGTCGTACTGTCAGATGGACTGAATACACGCTTGTAATACTTTTGCCATGGTGGTCAAACATGCCTCATCGTCTGGTAGCACAATGTCATCTTAATGTGTTTCTGCTACTATTTACACATCGATACGTTTTACATAATGTTAAACTATTATTCAGAAGAAGCTGCAAACGACAAAATGTCATTCACACACACGAACTGAAACAATAGATGGTGGTTCGTATACTTTCAACTGAGTCCTGCTAAGTCCTGCTAATATGTTATGCTATAATGTTAACAAATTGTGGTTAGCTTTGAAACAATGGAAATGTTGACATCATTGGTGCTCGCTGCAGTTTATAACATAAATCCTGTAGAAGTCGTGCCTTACCAGTCACCCAGACGGTATGCGTTACATTATTAGTGTCTCTGACCCTGGTCATGAGAGTGATGCTTTCCCTGCTACTAATTCGCTGAACGTAAAAAAACAGCATTAGATCTATTGGGAGGTAGAATAATATTGGCATTTCAATATGTCAAACACAGTCACATGGGAATGTCACATGATTTGTCAATGTCTGGCTTCATCGTTGGCTGAAAGCCGATGTTTGAAACTTTGAGGTTGAATTGGCGAACACGCATGATATGCATATTACAACAGAAAATCAATAATCATCATATTTTTGAAGTGGTCCCCAGACAAATGACATAATGATTATTGATATATCGACACTGTGATGCATTTAGGCTGCGTTAATACATAATTTAAATGCTTGTCGAAGTAATTATGTTGCATAGTCCTTACCACAATAGGTTTTTTTATTCTAGGCATAATTCGAACCTACAGCGGCAAACTTAAAGGAGATTAGTTTTGAACTATCTGTATTTTTAAATTGATATACAGTGAAACCGCGTTGGCCTGGACCCTAATTAAATCAGATAACTTCCTCCCGGGGTATTACTGCTTGGAACCCTAAACTATATATTCAAAGGGACATTTTGCCACACATGGTTCCTTAATCTGGAACTCCATTAATGTACATATTTTTGGCAGCCGCCCGGATTGAAACGTATCATATACATTCATAATAACCTTATAAATAAACTGATTGTGACGGTGACCCAGTTCACTCTTTATATGTTTTGGCTTAGTACCTAAAGCCTTTCTGAGGCATGTGATAATGCATAGAAAATCAAAACCGTCACGCATAGATACGTTTATATGCTAAACCTCAATCGGTGATCTCATGCGAAATAGATTCAAGAAATCATAGAAGCACACAAACACGCTTTGAATTTTGCAAATATTTCTTTCTGTCAATCTGGTAATGAAGCACGTTCATTCATATCCTACAAGCATCTTCTTTGATATGAATTAATTCACTTCATATCAAAGACGACACTGCTAAAACATTTAATCACTTTAATTAAAAATCGAAGCCAACGATAATGCGTTATGCTCGTTGGCTAACCTCATTGAGTGAGTTCCAATGTTCACGATATCCTTTGAATGTGGACTTCTCTGGTCTTGTCATGGTTCGGGTCAGATGGGATAGGACCCCTGTCTTTCGCAATCGATTGGCCAATGTATGATGAATGGCGCATGGCTTTACCCACTGTGGGCTTTTTATTCAAAGAGTCAGAAAATGGAATTAAACGTTGAAACCAAGCCCTGAATTTTCTTGATATCTGATACTTACTGTTGCCGATTTTGCAAACGATTACTGAAGCTGTTTCTTTTAAATACATAACATGTCACGCCTACATCTAAGTCTTCAAACCTCAACAAAAACACTACAATGTATTCCTGATATTACAATCACTACATATGCTCAAAAAAAGGTTTAAACATACATGGAGCGATGAATATGTATTTATACCAGTTGAAGCAAGGACGAATACGGTTGCTAATACTTATTTGTTGCTTATCTGAAGCAGTAACAACGGAGTAACAATTGTTAGCAACCAAAGATGCATTATTTCAAGGACAACTTTTTTCTGCGACATCTAGATCACTTTCCAGATATTAATTTAAAAAAACATTGCATCAAGTCTAGTTGGTGTTGAGTGCAGTTGATGACAGAGACGTGAGAGACTGGAATGTTCTCGTTATTATTCAACTGTAGTCGGGAAACTCATCCATCAATTTAACCAAGTTAATGTAGATCTTATAACTCTTCGTCTTCTACAGATAGCAAGATAAATACTTGATTAATTGATCCTTGTCAGCCTTAAACAAATCGCCCTGTTCATACGTCACTGATTGAAGATTTGGTGGTTTCTTAAGACAGTTTTATTACTGTTTCTACAGACTAGGCAAGATTTAGTTTCATTCTGTCATTAAATAGAGTAAATGACTGTCACATTTCCTGAAATGTTGCCGTGCATATTAGCACGTTCAGATCCATGGAGACAGTAAACTTGTCTCGATTACTCATCCTCACCGTTTTCGTCCTTTGGATGCATTGCAATAAATTTAGAAACATCAAAGTATACATTTAACAACATTATTTTGGTTATTTACACATATCTGTACATATAATATAAATCAAAGATTAAAATGAATTTTATTCCTTTCAAATATTTGTCATTTGCATTATGATACATATCCATCAAATGTCATAGTATGTTTCCACAACCCTAATGGACAGAATTCGAAGTTGACTTCCCATTTGGATAAATGAATATGTAATACTTTTATTTGATACTCATATTTCACACGGTTTGTGAAATCACAAACGAGAAGGCGATACTTTCTCATCAAATGCGTTTAAACCATTCCTGTATGTCAAACATTACCATACATTCTCCTCTTCAATGTGTGTATCAATACGCACACTGTATGGCAAATGACAAAAGGAAGAGCTATGATATGTGCCCTTTTTGGCTCACATGCAACGTAAATAAGTAGAGTTACGGGAAATTTTGAATTATTGGTTTGAAACAGTATCAGATAAGACAACTAGGATTTATGTTTCAAGTGCAAGTTTCAGACTCATGATACTTAATGTCTAAAATTACTAAAATCGGCCGATTTGCCGAAAATCAAGAAAAAATCCAACAAAGAAAAAACATATCACGAATATATTTTATACTGTATGTTTGTTCTGTCTTTATCTACATCTGCTAAAAAAATCAATTTGAGTCAAATTAGACCAACACTTCATGAAAACCTCTTAGTGTCAACCTTTTGACATATTTATAAGCCTAACTTATACATACTTTTGTTAAAAGTCACCCATGTGTTGAAATAACGATTGTCAACCTTTTGACGTATTTAATAACCTCACCTATACATAGTTTTGTTTTAAGTCATCCATGTGTTGAAATAAAGATTTTATGGTAAGCTCATTTTAGCAATTATGCTCTATTCCTTATCATAATAAAAGAGATTATACTTTCGATAAGCTATATATAAGACACAATTCTTTTGAAACATCTGCACAATTATTAATACCATATACAAAATTATAGATTTTTCTCGCGCATGGTGCCTGCTCCTACATGTATCTGTCATACACATTATTGTTATTAAAACTAGCCTGACATGTAGTCGATATGAGCATAACAAAAACAACAATGGCATCGGAATTTGACCCAACTGATCGTCCATACCGAAACTGGGGAAACCCATTCGTCATTAATTTTGACTGACTTTGAATAGGAAAACAGTCTTTATCTTTGTTTATGCTAGCAGTGTAAACACGACTGAATCTTCTCAAAGCAAATACTGATGAATCAATTCTTCGATAGCACTTTTTGCCCAATTTCGTTTGTAGAAGAGATAGCATCCATTTCCTTTAGCTTGCTGATTAGAAGTCTCAATTCACTCAATTCAGAAAAGATGGTAATT
Source organism: Haliotis rufescens (assembly GCF_023055435.1). NCBI lineage: Eukaryota > Metazoa > Mollusca > Gastropoda > Lepetellida > Haliotidae > Haliotis > Haliotis rufescens. The sequence continues at coordinate 28,344,755 of NW_025964361.1, forward strand.
TGACGAATAAAATACACATGGTTTCCACCAAGATTTGTGTTTTCTTTCTCGAGATAGGATGTTTCATCGAGCTTTTGGAGCAAACGTTTCAACAAATATTGTATTTCGTTTCAGGCAACTTATTGTTGGTTATGTATGAGAGGCGCTAATATTAACTCCTTGCTTGGTTTGTGATCAGGAAATTTGCCATATTGCTACAGAATTCTTTGTCTGTCTACAAAGATATGAGTTTTTGTTAGAAAGGAGCTTTTAACTGTCTGCAAGGAAATGGCAAATTATTGAAGCAAAGCGTATAATGCTGCACTGCATACCAAGGTTTTATACATGCCACACGCAACGACACCGTTTCTAGGAAACAAAAAAGTCGCTGAGTTATTGAATATTCTGTTTTGTTATTCCAAGCATGGAAGCATATTTCCAAGAACTTGCAATAAATTGTTACCATGTTGTGACAAATAAGGGTATAAAAAGTACTGACTTTCTTTCGTGTAATGTTCAGTCGCTTCACAATGAAAGACAGTAACTCTTCTTGACTCCTGTCACTCCACGCTCTTATACAAGCTGAAGAAACTTTTGTAGCCTGGTAATCACTATACAGAGTTGCGTTCCTGACCTGTTTCAGGATCCGCTTCGAATCCCAAATTAGGATCCTTGTGTGTCAGAGTCTTAACCGTGTTAATGTGTAAACATCTACGACTTAGCTCGTATATCCGCTTCGTATCCCACATTAGGACCCTTGATCTTTCAAAGTCTTTACCGTATTCGTGCGTAAACGTCTTCAACCTGTATCGCACTTGGATCGTATATCACGTTATATAAGCTAGCAGCCGTGAGCACCCCTGAAATACTTTTCAAAACGAATTTAAACTCATTCACTCACTCACCCTACCAAGTCCTCCCTAAAGGAATTAAAATAACGCTCGTGTTTCTAAAACAGTGGATCCTATACCATTGTTTTGGTATTGAACATATTCTCCATTGTAGCATTACTTTGATGTAGCGCCTTTCAGCAATGTGACCTTAAACCCGCAAGCGGATATGCGATGATTGTCTTATAAAACTTCGGATGTTGTATGAATATTGAACAATTTTCAATCACTGTATGATAACATGGCAGCTTTTCCGCTTCCATTATCCTGATCGAATATCCTACAGCAACAAGATCATTTCTCACCTAGTTCCTCGAAGCACCACTTACACAAACGCATCAATTCCATTCATCATATCTGGTATGGCACCACCTCCCGGGAAGTGGCGCTTTTATTTTGTGCACAACAGGATTGGGTTTAACAAAGCAGTATGCTGATAAACGACAACAAAGGATAGTTCAATAGTAACAAATTATCTTCTCCACTGGATGCTAATGACATCTGATTTTTGCGCCACCGCTACAAACATGAACCTGCTGATTTTAATCGAATAGACGCGGTCAACAGAGGGTTGGAAAAGTGGTGTTAAAGAAGAACATTGCTGTGCACAAGGATCCTGTTTGTCATGTAATGTTGGAGGTTATTTAGGGCAAGGTGGCTGGCTCGTGGTTTTCTCTGAATAGTCTCAGTGCATATTTAAACAACATAGCTTTTATAAAGTACACGCAGCCAATAACGACATCACGACGGACATAACTGATATTTGATAATGGAAATGGTGTACTGCCGCCGTTCACCTAAAGTTAAGCACCCTGTACATGTTTTTGCAATTATCTCATAATTGTGTTGGAAATTGTGGGTTTCCTTTGAAGGAACAAAACCGACGAACTCATCTATTGGATAGGTTGAATCAGTGAAGACTTTGATGTGTTAGTGCAAGATCGTTTCATGAAATATTAAGGTCATTAATGACAGTCGGGATTGGTTTGATTACTTTGACTCTTGTTCGATAAGCCAGAAGTAAAACTTTAGACTTTCTCTGTCAAGACGTTTCGACCCTTGCGTAGTTCGTGCTAGTGTATAAGTAAATTTATGTTGAATATACTTGTCTTTATTGGTCATGTTGAACATATATGTGTGACTTCATGGGCCATGTTGAATAAAGGTGTTATATTGGTCATATTGAACATGAATATTAATATTGTCAATATTGTACCACACACATAATACATATTATAGATATAGATGAAGACATAGATACGTCTTGCAACAGCAACATTTTACTCCATCAAGGGAAGTTTTACATGTTCTCAGTGACCTTTTCTGCAGATACTAAACAACTTGATCTGGGGAAGGTATTTTATGCAAGTGGGTAAAATGTTACATTATGTGAAGCCAGTATCATTACTGCATCCTCCACTCACTGAATACAACCGTATTAGGTGAACAATGTATCAGGGAAAACATCTGCAGTTTTAATATATTTAAAAAGGGATTCTTTACGTTTCGAGTACATACATGTCAACATTACGAGTCTTGGTTCAACTAAGTAATCACAGGCATTTTGTCATGTTTGGAGGCGAAACACAGCACCATCCACCATCTAATGAATCAAACAGTGACAACCGTAAACCACGGCCCTTATAATACCCCGCCTACCGTCCTCGAAATCAAATAGGTCAGTTTGCCTTGATAGGTGGTGAGTTATTCAACAAAGTTCTTGGAATTTGCTGTCAACACAATTAGTTGTCCAGCCATTCATAATTTGAAGGACGGAATGAAACATCAACTAAGCGTCACCGGTTATCTCAACGATATACAGAACAGAATCGTGTCCAAAACCTGGTCAGTGTAATGTGAATCACACGCCTCGCTGGTCACAATAATACTCGGTTTTACCCACACTGTTACATCACTCCGAGGCATTACGTAAGCAGCAATCCACAAGTGCCATTCAAGCAACCCTCTGTGGTGTAGCTGGCTCTAATCTAATCGAGTTCTCAGATTTGTCACCTACTTCTACAAACCCCCTGAAGGGATTCCGCGTTAGAATAGTACCTCACGATTGTCGTACAGGCAGCCGTATGATTTGCGTGGATTGATTGATAAGTTCTGAGCCTCGCATAGAAGGAACTGGGTAATAGGGAAATCCTTTGTTGCGGACATCACGAGATGCCTAAGAGGGGTATCGACAAACACTCGAGTCAATTCAGCAAACTTGGCATTTTGAAACGGGCAAACTTGAATAACGTGCAGTGATCAAGTACGTGCCGACTGTTGTTTGGACTCTAGCTGAAAGGGGTGAACTCAGGTTTCACCCTCAGTGACAAATCGTTGCAAGAATCTTTCTGGGTCAGCTTCAAACAGGATAAGCTAGATTATCCCGGGACATGTTGTGCCTGGTACGTTTTTTGATCAGATGCCAGAAACTTTGAAACCCAACGAGCTGATACTTTCTTCACTGCCACAGTTTCTGTGATGATGGAATGTACTCTCTTCTGGGAAATGCCTACTGCACTAGCAATATGACGCTGAGCCCTGCGACTATAGGTAATCACCATATCGTCTACATTGTAACTCAACGGTTACGTCAGTTTCCAATATATAAACCACTTCTATCGCGTAGCTACATGTGTTACATAATGCTTCTGACTCGGGTTATCTCATTAACTTTCACTTCTACCACAGTTACGTGTGGTGATCGAGAGTAACCCTCGCAGTAACGGTAATCGTTAAAGCTAAGGTCATACAGTAAGCCATATTAATCTCCAAAACAGATGTGCTAGTTTACTGTTTCGCTTCATGTTTTGTTTGTATCGAAACCAATTTAATAAATACTTCATGATCTACTGATATAGTTTATTGAGTCAACTTGATTGTGAGAAATATAACCGACCATTATTGAAATTTAACTTATAAAATTTAACTTAACTAATAAAAGCGACAAAATCCTTCTATTATCATACGAAATCAGTGCTGAAAAGCAGAGTCCATTGCACGATTCCGACTTGTCTATCATAAGCATGTGTTTATGAATCAATATTAAACCTGATGATACCAGGTCTTCGCGAAAAGGTGAGCGTATCCTGACCCACAGGTGGCACCCGTCACAAACACATGAACAGGCAAGTCAATTGTTCACTGAAAGTAAAATCAAATATACGATGAAAGACAATTATAGAACATTAACATAAATCTAAATTTTAAATAACATATTGGATTACTGAGTACGATAGGAATTATACATAAATGTAACAGTGAAAATAAAATATTAAATTATAGACGAGAACTGAATACGCTTTGCTGTGGACGTCATCTGTATCTGTACCGCTTTGTTCTAACGATAGTGTGGTCAAATTGTTAACGTGGTTCATCCTGACATTCTCCCACGTGATTGTTACGGGTTACCACCATCTAACACACAACATATGATGCCTAGACATACTCTATTTCTTAACGATACACGTAACGACAGTCATAGCGCTAAGATCCGTTTGTGAAACGAGGCCCATGTGTGGTCACTGACATTAAAGTTTCTATGTGAGTTGAATTTTTTGGGGGGGTAAGATGCAGCAAGAGAACGATTATGTTCTCCTTCTGTCTCAACGTGTATCCATTTCGTGAGCTGCCATCATTAATGTAATAGTACAGCAGTTATTTAAATAGCCATGTGTCTCTTCTGATCCTTAGTTAATACATATTAATGAGGTAATATTCAAAAAACTTCCCCGACTCCTTTCAACTCCCTTGTCAACCAAAGTGCACATTTATAGCCAAACGTTTTTACATTCTTCGACAAAGAAATAAATACGTAAATCAGCTTACGTTATTCGATATTTTAAAGAGGCTCAGTTTTGAACATTTATGTTAATATAATTAATGCTAATGCATACAACAAAACCCTGCCCATGATCATAATCTATGTAATTAATAAAAGTGACAAGTCTTTTCTATCATCATAAGAAATTTGCTGAAAGAAGAGTCCATTGTACGATTCCGAATATATCATGAGCATGTGTTTATGAATCACTGTCAAATAGCGATGATACCGGGTGTTCGCGATGTTCGCGATACTAGGTGATCTGATATTATCCCTTGTAAGATAAAAAACTTCATTTGGTTAATGTTGTATTTTGATGTTTGTTGTTCCATGAAAAGTTCAGGAATTACATCTGTGCTTTGCTGTAGCATTCCGAAGAGTCTTGATTCATTTGACTGCAAGTAGATAATAGATGCCGAAGGAATTGGTAGCACCTTCTATTTCAAACCAGAAGCGCCCCATAGGCAATTAGCACCATGCAACACATTGGGGAGATGTTCGTCTAGTGAAAAACTGGTGGACTTTGTTTCCCAAGTCACCGAGGTAATTACAATGGCCGATTGAGCAGTCTAATGTAGTATTGTCCAGAAACGAAGTGGTCATTTGAATGCTTCATTGCACTCCTCGTTGATCCGGCCGCGGATAATGGCAGCGTAATTATGGAAAATCAGATCATAGTGGCTTCTCTTGGGCTTCTCTTGACCTATCTATCGAGGCAGAATATATTAGTGTTCTGTTTTCTGGATCGACAATAGACTTCATGAATTCAATTACTAATCATTGCAAAGAAATATCATATCAGCTGAATCAGCGAGAGTCGATATTTTTGGCGTGAAGTTATTGTGATTAGACAAAGAGGTGCATGTAGATGTGTGGTTTGCGAATTGTAGAGAATGGGACACGTATTTGGGTGCTACTTTATACACAGTCCCTTTCGTGTGATTGTATATTATCATGGCATCATTCAACTCACATACCTAACTGCATACATGAATAAAAGCGGCAAAAAGCATTTCCATATATATCCATATGAAATTTCCATACGCGTCCCTGTACTGTATATCGTAGGCATGTATTTATGAATCACTACCAGATTGGGATGATACCAGGTGTTCACTTAAAGGACACCCGTCACAAACACATGCAAAGGCAAGTCAAGGGTTCACATGAACCAACACAGGAACGCATGATACAGGTCAAAATAGGGAATTGCGTTGGACATCATGTTGGCCACTGATGCATCAAATCTAGGAGTGTCATCCACAAGTCCACCATAAAACCTTCATACTTACATTAATTATCACAGAGAGAGAATCATGTACAAGGGTGAATGGGTCAGGAAACACCATTCTTACTTGCACTTCCTCTCTGAAGGTAAGATGACGTCTGAAGACCAATCCTGGCACATCTATTTCGGGGGCCCCTGTTTTGACAATTATTCCTGTCTGTTGTAATTCCAAACAACATGATCGTTCACATTGACTGTTGGCTACGAATATAGCATTTCTTCTTGCACTGTGACATTGCCACTTACTCACTATTCCCAACAGGGAATACAAGCAAGACATAAGTACACAGTGCATTTCTTCCAAACTCGCTAGACATGCGGAAACTGCTATTCTGGTAGCTTTACCCGAATGGTATTTTTATGAACGAGATTTAGTGAATGAAAATGTACAGTTCGCTCGCTGAGCCCTGCGGGAGACTTTGTTGCAGTTGTGATGAATATTATGACATTTGTCGATTTAGGTGGAAATACGTCTACTGTTACAAGAATTTACTTTCAGACCAATTTACACTTATGTGAGTTTACTTTTATACGATTTTACATTTACACAAGTTGTTACGTGTCGACTTCCGATTTGAAATAATATGTTAACTCAGAAATCTATACGCAAAAGAGTTCAGTGTGAAACTTACATATAACCAAGAAATTTTATACAATCAAAATTGTATTATAAAATTAACTAGGTTTACAAATCAATACAAAAAATATTACAAGTAATTACAATGGCGTTACACCTTAGAGCGGAGGCACTACAATTACAATAGCAGTGGTAATAGCAATAATGTGATCAAGCTTCCAAAATAGGCCTAGGCTGGATATCCAGGGTGAAAATATGTTCTTCTCACAACGGCTGGTCTTGATGTAATGTGAGACGAAAGAGGCACGCCCTTGCCCACTTGTGTAGTGTAAATACGTTCTAGAATGTAACATGCACAGCTGGGTTGGTCTGTAGCTGTTTAAGTGGATTCCAGATTACACTTGACTCCAAAAGCATCTAAATATAGTAACTTTCACACTACTGCTTACATTAGATAGTAATACTTTCCTGACAACTTATTATTGTTACATAACATACAACGTTATGAACCTCTGTTGAATCTTAACAGAAACAAAGTAAAAGAAATCATTACTTAACAATAAATTACACTGTCAGTATAACAAAGTTTACTGTGGCACAATTTTACTACAACACGAGATTTTACACACGATTTTACTTTTATACGAGTCTACTAAATACAAAGTAACTATTTGTACGACTTTACTTTTATACGGGTTTACTAAATACGAATTTACTATTATACGAAATTACTTTTGTGCGAGTTTACTTCAAATTTATATGAGTCTACTCAAGAACGACTCTGAGATTATAAGTGTTAACTCTTATACGAGTTTACTATCATACGAGTTTACTATTATATAAGTTTATATGAGCTAACTCTTATACGAGTTTACGTGAAATATATATGAGTCTACTATAATTCCAGTCAACTATTATACGAGTTTACTCTTATAATACTAGTTCACTTTTATAAGAGTCTAATATTATACGAGTTTACTCTTATACGCGTTTACTTTCTTTCGAGTTTACTAGTATGCCAGTTTATTTTTATACTTGTTTCATATTATACGAGTTTACTGTTCTACGAGTTGAGTCCTGTACAATTTTACTGTCTGAAATGGGTTGAATATAGCAGAGAAATCTTCCTGCTCCAAAAACATTCAGAAAGCCCAAGATGTAAGCCGAGGCTGTCTGACTGGCCATCCATTATGGCACAGAGTAGCCTTCTTAGGTTGTCTGTCGGCCTTCGTGAATAGTCAGCTCCAAGGCACATGTAGAGGAGAAAACACTTAGGATTTTTTATACAATCTTGGAATAAAAGAATGTTCCTAGGTCGAACAGAAGAATCTTAAGATTGTTTTTTGCCATGACTTCACATAACAGGGCCAGTAGATGTGATTGATGGTGCTTATGGTATACAATGTGGCTTACTGGAATGCACGGGGGAAATGAAAATGAGAAACTGCCAGGCAAAATGAAAGTATACACATTTGATATGAATCAAACAGTGACAAAACGTTGCTAACAAAACGATCGCGGTAACACTGCAAACTTAGGGCCATGAAATATAATCCCATCAACTATTTGTTGTTTGTTTCATTTTTGCCACCATCAAACATGGGTGTATGCTTTCTTTTGCCCAGCAGTGTACATCAGCTACGTCAGTAGGACAGTTGTTATTCATGGTATAAACGCACTCCCCACACGAACGTGTTGCTGTGAACCAGAACTTCAATCACATCACACAGCAATGTTTCATATGTTTGGTATTGAATGTAATAAGTGTAATATGCCTTGTTAAAGGGGGAAATGTCCATTTTCACACACCAATGGGTATTTTGACGTATGTAACATCAGAAGACAACTCCTGTACGCATAATGAGTGAGTGAGTGAATTCGGCTGATGTTGCAATGAAATGTTTGTCAGATAAATGACAGCGTGTCAGTGAAAATCAAATTTATATCATATCATTTTGAATATGTTAGCAAGTAGATCGCGAAAAACAAGAGTCCCACGCCAGCTAGGTATTACACAGAAAAAGTTTAACACCTTCGCGATTTCAAAGCGAGATGGAAAAAAATCTAAGTGGAAGTGGAGACATGAAACAGCAAAAGATATCTAACACATAAAAATCTCTACAGCTGACAATCAAACACGAAACAGAGAATTTGTCATATACTTTGAAAATACAAGTGCATTTGTTTGTCTTCATACTATGGTGTCGATGTAGTAGTTGTAGTAGAAGTAGTAGAGATAGGAGGAATAGTAGTTGTAGAAGGAGGAGTACGGAAGGAGGAAAAGTAGTAATAAAAGTAGTAGTAGAATTAGTGGTAGTAGTAGTAGCACCAGCACCGGTAGTAGCAGTAGTAGTAGTAGCAGCAGCAGTAGTAGTAGTAGTAGTAGTAAGAGGAGGTGTGGTGTAGAAGAGGAAGTGGATGGAGGAGGAAAAGCACAACAAGGAGGAACTGTACCAGTTGTTGTAGTAGTAGTAGCAGCAGCAGCACTAGTAGTAGTAGTAGTAGTAGTAGTAGTAGCAGCAGCAGCAGTAGTAGTAGTAGTAGTAGTAGTAGTAGTAGTAGTAGTAGTAGTAGTAGTAGTAAGAGGAGGTGTTGTGTAGAATAGGTAGTGGAAGGAGGAGGAAAAGTCCAACAAGGAGGAACTGTACCAGTAGTAGTAGTAGTAGTAGTAAGAGAAGGAGTAGTAGGAGGAGAAGGAAGAGGAATAGAAGGCATAGTAGTAGAAGTAGTAGTTGTTGTAGGAGGAGAAGGGGTAAATGATTAGGAGGAGACTTGAAGGAACAGTAGCCGTAGTAGGGAGGGGACCAGTAGGAGGAGGGGGAGGAGGAGACGAAGGCGTAGTAGCGTATACGTTTACGCTTATATAATGAAATGACAATGCACCATTTGCTTTTTGTGATCGCATATTTGAGAATGTTTGATATTTCATTAAGAAACATGATTCTTTTGAGTGATTTCGTGTGTTTGTCGCATTTTCTTTACCAGTAGCCGCATGTTTGACATGCAGCATGGATTGGCTACACCTCACTTCTTTTAGGCCGCAATTTTACAGGGGTGACAAATAAGACGCGCCTTTAGCATGCTACAGGGTGGACTAAGTAGCATGCTATATACAATGTGCAATTGTCCCCACTATCGCCAACAGCATCATCATCATTGAATTTCAACTTAAACATATATATCTGACGAAAGGGAAAAAAAACACTCCCGACTTTCAAACTATATTCTTCTAACACGTCCAGACATCGACCCATCATGTTCGAGTGCAAGACACTGTGATAAAATAAAGGAGGAGTAACTTCTGCTGTTAGGTTCGCAAACAACGTAACCTAACCTCTCCTGGGAAATATGTTGTTAACATTACTACATCTTTTACAGTGTTTTGTGCGCTTTAGATCAAGCAATCCCTGTTTTCACTGACCTTTCGACTCGTGAAGCATCTCTAAGGATCCATCCTAGACATCGTTTCATTCATCGTTAGATCATCTGAATAGTCTGATGGTCCTTAGTGTCTCCGAGGTATTTGATTGCTGCCTGAACGTCCCTGTCTCACAAAACTATCTCAAAAACCTATTTCAAAAGACCTGTTACTCTCTTTGACAAATTGGTTTGAGCGATGTTAACGGTGTTCACACCCAAAGGAGACGACAGACAGTAAATTTAAAATTAACTGTTTTGCGTTTCCTTAAAACCGCAAGTCTATAGCAAATCCAAGCAGATTGATGTTCCGCAATTAATGACATGCATCGAAGAATTAACAAAATGTGAAGAAGTGTAGAAGAAACTATTTTCTTTAAAACTACTAGTTTAAAACAGTCCTTAACCTGTTCTTGAGGGCATCCTTTCATTCAGATGGCATGACTCCTTTATTATAATTTAAACATCTCTTCAGGGCACAGACGGATCCTAAATATATTGATCAATCTAGTGAACTAAATCGTATCCGTAATCCGTATACATTTGTCAATACGGAAAAAAACGTTAAGTAATAACCTCGTAATAAACCAATTCATTTCACACCTTGATGCAGGATAAAACATTTTGTGGTACAAAGAGTTAAATGTAAAGCACCACGTATAAGAAGGAAATATTATTACGTTCTAATTATCCAATATCTCTGATAATCTCTGTCTGACAAGGTAATACTTAGGCCTCTGAAGCAAGTATTTCCCTGTCCCAAGGGCTACATCCCTAAATAAACGGTTGGGCGGATAGACGACCGTCGTTTTTCCGCCTTGACGAGAATTGTCCTTTGATTACAAGGCGCATTGCATTTCTTTCGCCTGATGGGACAGAAGACCCAGAATCTCTCTTACTGCTGCGTTATAATGATACACGATTCACTGGCGGTTAGATCGCTCACGCATTATGAGCTTTTACTGTCAATTCGATCTGTGTCCAAGATTCAATTCATGTGTGATTGTGTATGCTATGACAATCCAGATTAAGCGCCGGTGATGGTTGACTGTGTGCGGGCAACCTACTGCAAAGGGTTAAAACTGATTTTGCGCCAGCATAACACCTTTCTCTTACTTCTAAGAAACCAATTACTGGAGATGTTTGCTGATGGAATTGGATGTTAGATGGCATTGCGTCATTGTCTTGATCATATTTGGTGGTGTTCTTGTGCGTAATGACCTAGGGGTACCTTGTGATTTGCTCAGTGATGCTGCGATTTGTCTATGTCGGTTTTGCCGCATCTCTGTTGAGATTTCCAAGGATTTGAAAACACGTAACTCGGATTAAATTAATTTTTACGAACTCGAGTTTCTATGCCAGCTGCAAAGCCTATTTATCGGCCTCGTCATTGTTTCACATCTTAGAATTTTATTTTGTTCAAAGCAGTCCCTAATTTCATTAGATAAGGTCAATGTTTATGCTGCCGCATTAGTCCAACAGAGACAAAGGTATAGAGGTTTTGTTTTTAAGTTTTTACATTCATAATTGAAATGTCTTGCAAAACATTCTTCGCGAAGTTTCAACAAAACACTATCCGGATATGCAATTTACACAAAAAATATCTTTGATAGGCAGAGGAATTACCAACGGAAGAAATTGACAGGTAATAAAATATGCATGCAATATCTGCCGCCATTGGAAAGCAAATCAAGTTAGTTTTTATATCTAGCACCTGCTTTCCTCGGGAACCTCTATGATGCTGCGAGCCGTAGTGAACTCAAAAATGGTTATTTAGTGGTCAACAGCCAACGATTACAAACTTTACATCTCGAAAACAATGTAGTTATTCTCACATACTCAGATCTTTCTTTACACAGGCACTAATACATGTTTGCCTCATGTATACCGAAATTAGAAGTAATTAGAAGAAAACAGTCAATACTGTTTTCTTGTTTAAAAGTTTTTTTAAATAATCTAGTGTTACTATTTTCTGCAGATATGTTTTACTTCTTATTTTCAAACGATTTTCGGATAGCGTGTGATTGAAGTATATGTTATATTTATGCGTCCAAACTCATTTTCTTTCAATGTTAGGGGCGGTGGGTTTGCATAGTGGTTAATTATAAAGCGTTGGCTTGTCACGCCGAAGACCCGGGCTCGATTCCCCACATGAGTACAATGTGTGAAGCCCATTTCTGTTGTCACATTGCTGGAATATAGCTAGAAGTGGCTTAAAACCATACTCACTGATTCACTACTCCAATGCATACTCCTAATAAGAAATCATAATATCATATAAAATAATTATCATCAAAAACTTAAAACTGTCTCATAAGAAACTTACTCTACCTTTTATATTGAGTAGGTTTACCTTTAGAAGTTTCATTTACAGTGTATGTTTGATAAACTCTCAATGATAAGCTAGTAATACAGCTCTTGTGAAGAGACTCTCGCTGAGCAATTTATATGACATGTCATTCGTCCATCATTAAACAAAGCTAACTGTATCATACTACGAAAAAAACACCATTTGACATAAACCATGCTTGTTCGTAATTGTAAATTACTGGTTTTGTGGACCTTTGATTTTTGTTAAAATGTCAGAGTTGAAAAATACCCAGTTATCATCTGGTTTATGTCAAATTTATCCTTGTCTTAGTCATGCCTGCAGCGGTTGCTCCTTATAGAAAGCTCTGACATTCAACACTTCCAGATGAATATTTGATTCTGACGGCGTCGTACATCTTTGGTATGTTTAATACTGTGCGACATTCACTCAAATTGATAATGCAACTCAGTGTTTTTTTGTTGTTGTTTTTGGGGTTTTTTGGTAAACGCCGCACACAGAAATAGCCCAGCTACATAACGCCTTGGACTCGACTCTATGCAGAGGAAGTTTATGATGACGATGATGATAATACTAATAACGATGATGATGTTTCCATCTGATTCCACACAACGAAGCAAATAGTGCACATTCCTCATATCTCATGTTCAATCTCAATGTTCTCGGGTACAAAACCGGATTATTTAATTCACAATTGTCATTGGTACTGTTGGTGCTGTTATTATGATTTGTAATTACATTTCACAACATGAATAACTTAAGACATACGCACGCCAACAACACGATATCGTTGTTGTTAATGCACTTTGAGGGAAGCAAATATTCTTTTAAATAGAAACATAGCTACTCTTCTCCAAGCTAAAACCATAACATCAATGTGCCATCATGTCGACCAATAGCTTTCAATCGAATTTAACAAATATGAAATTCTCTCAGAGCCAATATGATAATAAAATGATTTGAATATGATTAAAGACGGTTCGATGTGACCTATTGCTTGACTCACTCCCCCATCACTCACTCACGCACGCACGCACACACTAACGCATTCACCCACGCACGCACGCACGCACGCACCCACTCACACTCTGACTCACACGCTAAGGCGCAGTAAAAGTTTTCAGAAGTCTTAAGTTCTGGTAAGGTTGATGTCATTCAAAGTTAAACAGATAACAAAACTGTTTTCTTGACAAGAAAGTAAATCACTCGGGTTAATTCTTTCACGAATGCAAAAAAACATTAAAAGCACCTTGGCGTCTTTCTTATCGGCAAATGAACTCAACGTACTTATCCCGATTCAATTTTAGAAACGGAGTGTCAAACAGACTTAAACCACATGTCAATGATATAAAGTAATATGGCTTTAGCTGTGTAGTACCAGTGGCTTCTGGTTCAAGAATTGTTTAGAAATCAATTACTTTATCTCTGAATCTTTGAGTTCCACCTTTTCTGCTCTACACACACAGTAACCTAACGTGCTGTGTATAGAGGGGTAAAATAAACAAGTTATCTTCATAACGAAGTTATATTATTACCTCGAAAGAAAATTGGAAATATAAATCAGAAAAAATAGATTTCATTTGATTCGCGTTACCGACAATGAGTATGAAATATCACCGCTTTGTTCCAATGCCTAATCTAATACAATTATGCCCCAAATGTGTTTTTACCAAACAAGTATTCGCCCTTGTAATTTAATTCTGTCAAATATTAAGCAAATGGAAATTGATTTATGGTACTTGACGTAACAAAAGGATCGCCTTGCCAGCCAGATGTGTAAAACCCAGATCTATTTGCTGAAACCAAAGAGTCTTCTCCTACTGGTTCCTCGTCAGATTTAAGCCTTTGACATGATGGCAATGAGACACCCTCGAGGCTTAACGAGATTTGTTTTCGTTCTGTTTATGTTCCAGACTCTAATTTAATGTCGTTGCCATGGGAACATGGAATAAAGTTCAAATATGAGATATTTGACTGATCGTATGTCTAACGCTTGTGATGGATTTACAACGTGAGCAGACTAATAAAAGCAGGTTACGGTTCTTATAATGAATCCGATAGTACGACGTAATCGTAGGAGAAGATTTGTCGTTATCATTAAAACGAAGAAATCACTGTCTAGTTGTCAGCTGTACTCGACAGATACAAGACAAGTTACCCGCATCCATTGCTTGGAACTTGATGCATACAGATGTATATATTGCACTTTCTCAGCAATTAGTGTTTTGCAAACATATCTTGTCAGCCGTCCATAAATTGAGTATTGGATTCATTGCCACTGAAATATAAAAAAATGATATTAATTACGCATATTTTTGTCAAATTTAAGAAGTGTAGATATGAATGAGCACATCATACTACGACCCTTCTGCTATGATTGTTCTCAAACTGCTTAAGATTATATATTCTGCTGTAAATTATCTTAAGTGATATTAATATTTTAAGTGATTATTACATACAAGGGGCTGTGGTGTAGTGATTCAAGCGTTCGCTCGTCACGCCGAATGCCCGGGTTCAAATCCCGACATTGGTACACAGTAGGAAGCCCATTTCTGGTATCCCCCGCCGTCTTATTGCTGAGATATTGACGAAAGTGTAACGCTGCACTCAGCAACCCTGTGATTGACTTCATGAGTATAGGGGCGGTCGGGTAGCCTAGTGGTTAAAGCGTTCGCTCGTCACGCCGAAGACCCGACATGGGTACAATGTGTGAAGCCCATTTCTTGTGTCCCCCGCCGTGATATTGCTTGAATATTGCTAAAAGCGGCGTAAAACCATACTCACTCACTCACTCATGAGTATAGATCCTTGCAATACGATGATACGCATCAACGAAGTCACTGACCCTGACCACTCGATCCATTTAATCGCCTCTGACGACAAACACAGGTTGTTTGGACCTCACATCTTACCTGGAACACCAGTGTATAGTTGAAGAGTGAAGGAGTACATGTAGCCACGTTTATGACATTATTGTACACGATGTCATGATGGGAGAACAGTTACGAATAACACACACACACACACACACACACACACACACACACACACACACACACACACACACACACACACACACACACACACACACACAATTGGACATTACTGAACCGAGCGTTTTCGTGTAAATGTGTATTCTTCAATGCTCGGTATATGTGTGCGGATTTATTTTAAACTAGATTCGACCGGGGACCTCCGCTATGATAGGTCAACGCTTTAACCTGGTATTGAGTTTTATTTGACTGAGTGTGAGAGAAGTATGTCTTGCACCTCGTAGCAGTTTACTGGTCACATCACGACCAAAGAACCAGGGATTGGCTTCATCCTCTGTATCAATGTGGGGAATTTAACCCAGAACGTGTCGAACAACCCCTGCAGCTACAAGGCCATATTACCTCACTTAATTTGATACGGGGGATATTGCTTTGGTGAGATAAAACTATATCTAATAGGAGATCGCCATAATGAAATTGCATGACAATTCTTTGCAGATAGGTGTTACATCATCTGTTACCATGACGTCACAATCATATTACATTACCAATCTGTCTGCCACTAAAGCTGGTTAGCTGTACTTTCTTATATACAAACACTGGTTATTACTGTTAACAAACAAAAAAGTTAGAAGAATGATTTTGGATAATATATAGACTCTCACCCGCGTGTCTTTTTACATCAAATATACCAACTCTCGTCAAGGAAAATTAAAACCGTCTCGGTGTCTCAAACTTTTATACACTTGTGTGGCAATATTTGATAGTAAAAGACACTCGGATGAGATTCTTTATGACTGGGAATTTTAACTTCTATCTCCTTTGTTCTTCAGTATGTAAGTGAAAACAAACTCAATCACGGTGTAACTCTTTTTTAAGTCAGACATACACTGTATATAAAAAGTGGGTTACGAGCACGGACTAGGAGTAACATGTTTAGTATTGGGAGACGGCGAGTTAACTATGTTACCAACAGTCGTGGACACTGGCCAGAGGGATGGGCAAGATAATGGACCAACCACTCTCTATTGATTAGCGCCAGTGTATGGCAGGTGTTTCCTTTGAGATCAGACCGAGGGTGTAAGCTTGTTCAAGCACACTATTCACGTCTAGCGCTCTTCAAATCTCTGAGATTATTAACAGTGTTTCTTTGATCGACACTCTCTTATAATTGTCTATGTTCACTGGACAAACTCCTCTGATTGGGAATGTAGGATTGTTGGCTTCGTGATATTTCGTGTGCAATCCACCGCCATGTATGTATGTTCTTTGACAAATGCTTCCATGTAATCGAAGTATGTAACTACTGTCACAAACTATAGTGAAACCTTGTTAACTCGAACATCACTAACTCGATACATCGTTTAAGACAGTGTAAATATTGGTTCCGACTATTAAGACAACTTGTTCAAGCTTGCTAACAGTGACTAATATTTTCCTCAGAAAAAAAAAAACCCAAACTCTTTAGCTCGGGTTAGAAAACATAACAATATGGTCCCGACTAAATCATTATCGGTATGTTTTATATCGACACTCGTCGACCACTACTGAGGTTATGCTGCACACGATGATATATTATTGTGTGCTCGTGGGTTCCAACAAAGTAGTAAACACCTGCATCACTTCGGGCTTTCCTCCCACATTATGCTGACACGCTGTGATGTAACTGGAATAATGTTCAAAGCGGCGTTCAACCAAATTGTTACGAGAGATTTCTTATGATTATATAAAGGATTTTGTCGCTTTGATTTACAAGGTTATTGGAATCAATGGTAGAGGCACGATGTGATAGCCTAGTGGTTCAAGCGTCCGTTCCGATGTCCTGGGTTCAATTTCCCTCATGGGTATATGTATAGATCATTTTTCTGGTATCTGCCACAATGATATTGCTGGAATATTCTAAAAGCGGCGTAAAACAATAAACACTCACTCACTCTAGGCGTTTTGAAGTAAAGGACAATTAGTTTCTCATAATAGCATTTGGCCCGGTGTTTTGGCCCGATAAATCATTAGATTAAATGAAAAATTTGTAATTGACTAATTGCAACTGTCTTTCACCACAACTGTCGTTTGTAGCTAAACATGTATATACTGCTTCTTCTTAATGTCAAATTTAAGTAATTGTACTAAACGCCAGGAGTAGGTTAACAACATGTCCAACAAATGAGAAATTGAGAACAAAAACTAGAAAATATATCACCCAGTATCATTGAATGGCATAACGACGTTAAAGTGTATTACAAACTCACAATAAATGCCAATTTGTAAGAAGAATCTTAATTATGCATCTACATATTGTACTGATATATATACGACCGACAGATCCAAACTTGCTCGGAAACTTTATCAGTTCGTTATGAAAGACATACTAATCTATCCTCAAAAATATATCATAGTTTAAAAATGTTCTTTCAATGTGCTTGTGAAGGAACTCCTAATTTTACATGTAAGTATATGTCGGTAAGCGTCACCACATTTTGAAGTTTTGATCAACATTTCAAAAATGTAATTTCCTAGTGACTCGTGTTTTTCTCTTCCGGAGACAGATAGATAGGATTGTTTTTAGCGTCATGTCATGAATTTATGTGACATTATACGTTCTTATCAATCCAACTGCATGACATTTTGTCTGCATTTGTGCATTCTGAGACAGCGTTTCCATAACAACGTACAAATGAAATGTCAAGTGATATATTGAGAGAATATTCTGGAACAGAGGAAACTTACTCGCGGAAAACGAATTCTTGCCCCTGATTTAGCTCCCTATAGTAGAGTTAGCAAACTGTTACCTAATCAGGTGCAGCATTAATGATGCATGCCAATGTCATATAAGGGCAACTGTAAATCAGAAATGTGATTGAGAACAGCAATTTCCAATATATGAGTCCACGAAACACTGCTGGAACCCTCTACTGACAACTACAAACTGTCTATTATTTTCATCCTTGTCACGCTATAGCACATTTTCTTACACACATGACATAAATTTAAAGGGAAAATAACTTTTTACATATTTTGAGTAATATTCTGTTTCATTGAAATAAAGTTAATTGTTAATTTAAAATTAACCTTCATGTTTATTTGATAAACATTCAAATATTGTCTCTGAAAAACATTCAACGGCATTGTTGTTTTATCAAATATTCCCCAATCTAAAATTGATCCTTATTTGGAGGTCGTGAAAGGTTTTCCTGGGGAGTACTTTGTTCAATACTGGGGTCTGCATTTCATTGGAGTACAAATGACTTTCTGTCGCATGGGAATATTTAGAATGAAAATCGTTAGAGAGCTCTAAGCTAGAGGTGTCTGTTGAGGACATGAATAAGCCCGGGTCTGTATTTAAGTCTCGAGAGCTTATAGAAATCACCACTCTCTTTCTCTAGGCTCACTCATGGTTCAAAGATTACACTCTTTGGGCAAATTTTCCTTCGATTTCGTTCAATAGACCGATAATAACCTGCAAATATTTTGAATGGGCTAAACCTTCTTCCCCTGGGGATGGAACTAAATGGAAAATTAGCGAGATTATTCCAGGGATAAGAATCAAATCGCACGAGGGGTATAGCGGGCACTTGATGGCTTGTTTGACTAGCTAGCAGGAACATTCTCCACAAAAGCTAGCTCCAATTTGTTTGATCAGCGACATCTCTGCAAGTATAGTTGAACACTTCCGCTGCCTAATCCAATTCCTGGACCCTCTTTGTAATTGGCCCTTCTTGAATGGGAAGAGATAGCACTGCCTGTAGGTGCATTGCTGCGAAAATTCAATTTTCTTTTTCTAGACCCTCTATCGATTAGAAAGTGCCACCAATAGTAGCTGTAATGACAGCGGAGATCTCATTAGTTTCAGAAGTCGACTATCCCAACGGTTAAGCCGGACCTTGCTAGATGGACGAGTAGAGTTTGGGATAGAACGAGCGCCCCAAGTTGCTTTACAAGAGTCTTGATACCGATATAAACGGGATAGATTGCTTGGCGCAAGATCAGAAAAGAAATTGCATTTTTATACGAGCCGCTATCAGTCTCTGTACAGCTCATTATCAAGTTACCAAACAGAACCCGTAGCCTCAGTGACGTCATAACTTATAAGGGACTATTTCAAGGATGTTATGGCTGTGTTTGACCGCCCCCCGGATCAATGGAAGTGCTCCCATCTCGTCCAGGTCCATCTTTAATGGCCCGATGAGACTTAGAGAACACGTTGGTATAAAACTGGAGTTTTAGAGGCAACTCCGCCAAGTATATTGCTACCGAAATTGTCATTTTGTTCACGACAATTCCCAACGGTTCCAATAAATACCATTCAGTGTTAGCGTCAACCCGAGACAATATCCTAAAAAATAAACCGAGGCCTGTATAATCTATATCATGCCGCTTCCCATAAGAGACAGCTGCTATGGAAACCAAGCGCCACATGTTGAAAAATAGATTAAATAGCGAAAACAATATTGATAGAAAGCGATACATGTTTGTTCTACAGTGTTTGTATCGTCCATAAATATATATGATTGGATTTAATGGTTTGCGTATACACCCTTGGGGCATACTATACTACAGAGTAAGAATTGAAACCTGGTTTAGATGCCGGTTTAATTAAATATATTCTAGAAAAGTACGGAATATGTCATTCATTCAAACTTATTTCTTTACATAATCCATTTTTCTGAGACATTAATATATTTTTTACTTACGAAAACACACACGCAAACGCACACACGCACGCACACACACAAAGTTATACATAATGCTATTCATGAAACAGGCTTTTGACATGACATGACTTAGAAACTACAATCTACGTTACTAAGAGCGACAAAACCATTACATTTTCCATAATCATAAGAACGGTTAGCCTGACAATGACATGTAGAGACACTCTTCTTCTATGTGTTTCGTCATTTCTTGTTTCTCCATCAAAATAAGCTGGTATCATCTATGCTGTTTAATATAACTTATCACAACAGCTATATGTGTGTAGCCTTAAAAACAACATTTGGCGTAGCCTTGTTAAATTACAGACTGGTGTATTTCCTTTTATCTTGACAAAGCTGTACAAGAACGCCACACCAAGATGTTCCGGCGATAACCCGCACCTGATCTGGAGAGTGACTGTGAAGCAAATATACTTCTCTTATCTCTCAAAAAACATCTGGTACATCCAATCCAATCCAAACGGTCTGGATTAACGTCATATCTTTGTTACGTTTGTTAGAACTATGCTTTTATATCTGAATGAGTCCCTTTTTATGGACAAATTGTCTACCTATATGCTCCATGGCTCGCCGGGAATACCTACACAATTGCTGGTGTGTCCAAAAGCAATAGTTCTCACTCGCTCTTAACTGAGAGTGTTACCTAACTCGGCTATCCTTGATGCATAACCTACAGTCATACCATGGCATGATGAACTCCCGATGCCGATGACACTGAACATAATGTAGGTCCAACCATAAGTCTCTTATTTATTACTGAGAATAGTTACATGTGACTTGTGCCATTATGGAGATAAACAGATTTCAGCAGCCTAATGTGCCTGTGCGCTCCTGGTGAAATCACCTTTAGGAAATCTTCTTAGATGACTCATTGTCTGAACTCAAGGAAATATTTTGATATGACTGGTTTCTCTCTATATATCTGTACAATCATCTCAGAATACGTGTTCAGATCAAACAAAATGTATTCAAATAATTTGCATAATAATTTGTACTTTTCAAACAAAGGCGACAAAACCATTTCCACAATCTTCAGAAATCTCTGCTAAAAGCAAAGCCAACGGTGGCATCCGTTACAAACACAATTAAAGACAAATCAATTCTTCGCCTGAAAAAAACACGTCCAAAACATATGGTACCAGTCAAAATAAGGAATTACATCGGCCATATTTTAGTCTCTGATGCGAAGTTAACCTTTTGTCTATGATGCACAGTCATAATATCAGCACCAGATTCTTCAAATATATGCCAAACACTTTAACCTGCCTGTGCGTTCCTATTAATGCAGAGTGTGTATATGTAACGGTAAAGTCACTTCAGTCTCCACGTACTTGCGACGGCTTGCGTTAAGGAGAGGGTATGGTGATGCAGGTGGTGAGAAACTTCCGAAGTGGCTCAAGAACCTATTAATGAGCGGAAATGTGTCGGCTTCTGTCCTCCCTTACCTCAAGGAAGAACACGCCATGAAACCCCAGATGGTGCACAGCAGTCATGCTGTTCAAAACACATCCACTTTGGAAGGAAGTAACGTGACCGGTTCATACCCATAAGTATGTTTGTAAGGTCGAATACGCTTGACTTTACCAGGGACGTGAAAAGGAAAAGATTGTTTGTGCAACTTGGGAACTCTTTTAGGAACTATTTGTTTCTGAAATTGCTTGTTAGGAAACTGAGATGGTATGAAGGCGATGTTGTTTTCGTGATTCAGGGCATAAATAAAGCGGCAAAACAAGATCCTTAATCACACAGCTCTACTACAAGCCGAGATTATTGTACGATTCCGACTATATCATAAACATGTGTTTATGAATCGCTATCAAATAGTGATGAGACCAGGTGTCCGGGAAAAGGTGGGCGTATCTTGTCCCACCGGTAGCTCCCGTCTCCCGCATTGAAATCAGATCAACCAAGCGCCCTGCCAGTTCTCCTGAGATATATGGTCATGTTATAACGTGTTAAAATATAAATTAGATTATCACAATTTCATTTTGCATTAGATTAGACGAATATGAAGAGAGTACCGAAACGGGTTAGCATGAAATTTCACTACTGACACAATTGCAAGGTCATGGTCTCAATACGGCTTGCAGATACAACGACGGTCTAACAATTACATTTAGAGTGAGTGAGTGAGTTGGGTTTAACGCCGCTTTTAACAGTATTCCAGTTATATCGCGGCGTGTCAGCTTAATGTGGGAGGAAAGCCCGAAGTGATGCAGGTCTCAGACGTTTACCACTTCGGTGAAACCCACGAGCACGGGCATGGTGCTGACAAACCTAGAAACATAATCGGGGCGAACCGGGATTCGAACCCACAATCATAGGTTTCTGGCGTGCCCAAGGGACGCAACTCTGCACAGCGAATCGCGGCGCCTTAGACGACTAGGCCACCCGTGCCCCCTAATTACATTTAGAAGGGTTACACATACGAGAAACAATTTCTGGAAGTAAATATATTTATTTTGAGGAACACAACGTTTCGGAGTATACGCTGACTCCTTCATCCGATAAATGAATGCTACGATGCAGAGAACATATTTAAATTGGTTGGTTGGTTGGTTGGTTGTTTGACGCTGCACTCAGCAATATTCCAGCTATATGAAGGCGGTCTGTAAATAATCGAATCTGGACCAGGCAGTCTAGTGATTGATATCATGAGTAACGATCCACGCAATTGGGATCGATGACATGCATCAAACAAGTCAGCGAGCGTGAGTTGCCTCATACGACAAGCATAGTCGCCTTTTACGGCAAGCATGGGTTGCTGAAGACCTATTCTACCCCGGATCTTCACCGGTCGCATATTTTGTACAACAAAAGTAAAAAGATAACAAAAAGGTGGAACCTTAAGAAGGGTAGCCAACACTTGATTAGCGTTGATTAGTGATTAGCAATGGACAAATAGAAGCAAGGCGTTAGATAAGAAGTGGTTGGTAATAAGCAATGGACAAATGGGAGGCAGGGGGGTAATTAGCACTGATTGGATTATTATCTACACTTTCGTACACGGCACAAAACAACTTTACATAAGACAATGATTTTATAGGGTTTGCGTTTCAATCATTACCTGTAGAAAAATCTAGCTGTGTCATTGATAAGTCGTCGTCTTGTAGGGGCGGTCGGGTAGCCTAGTGGTGAAAGCGTTCGCTCGTCACGCCGAAGACCCGGGTTCGATTCCCGACATGGGAACAATGTGTGAAGCCCATTTCTGGTGTCGGGATATTGCTGGAATATTGCTAAAAGCGGCGTAAAACCCACTCACTCACTCACTCGTCGTCTTGTACGGACCTATACAAACCGACTCACCGGCCAGTACAGATAGCATGACGTCATACCGTGACAGAATTTGTTTTTCAGGTCACATAATTGATCACATCCTCGTTTTGAGTTACCAGGCTGCAAATCCAATGGCGGGCAGAAGATAGATAACACCTAAATATGTCACCGAAAATTTGTTTTTGCAACTTATGGACTCTTTTACATGTGTCCCAAGCGTGGTGTGTGGGTTGTGTCGTTGCGTGTTTCCTTTGACAGATGCCACCGATGGAGCCGATACGTAATAAACAATTTACTGAAGTAAAGTACAAAATTTACCCATATCGTGCCAGAGACCCCTAGTCAGCTCTGTAAGGTGACACTGGTTCGTGCGTGTCTAGACTTCGTCTCATTTACTTGGTAGGACTCACTGTCGTAATGTCACGAGGGTACAATATGACCTCCCGATGTAACCGACGTTTAATCATATAAGACAACAAAAGAGTATTATATTTCATGTATATGAATGGAACATTGCAACTGAAATAAGCCGCAAAGAAACAGAAAATAACCCGTATGGACAAACATGTACCGCTAATCATTTGTAGAATCAAACGCACCTTGATTAATAACGTCATTTACCTTCGCCTTTGCACAAGTTATAACGGTCGTGACATGATAATGAAATTTGTCATATGTTATACAAAAATGTATGTCCATTATTTACTTAATCAACATTTGTACTTCGCATATAATCAGCTGATCATGCCATGCTCGTAGCCTTTGTCAATGTAGTAAATCTGTGGGGATTCCGGTTTAGAATAGGTCCCAAGTGACTAAAATGATGATCTGGTGGTCATTTTCCCCGGATTGCTTAGATCGGTGCTCGTGCGTCCAGCCACTGTTGTGACTGGTCCAGACTCGATTATTTACTGGCGACTGCAAAGCTTGAATGTTTCTTTACTGCGGCGGTGAACAACATTTGCTCATTCACTTAAAGTGGTAACTGTGGCTTGTAACACTTGTAGCTACCCCTAAATTGACAAGCACAGGTATACATAAACTACAGGTACGTGAAGACCCGGGGTAGAATAGGTCTTCAGCAACCCAGGCGATCTGCTTGTCGTAAGAGGCGACAAACGGGATCGGGCGGTCAGGCTCGCTGACTTGGTTGATGCATGTCATCGTTCCCAATTGCGTGGACCGATGCTCATGTTGTGAATCACTGGATTTTTTGGTCCAGACTCGATTATTTACAGACTGCCGTCATATAGCTGGGATATTGCTGAGTGCGGCGTTAAACAACAAACAAACATAAACTACAATTCTAAAGATTGTGAAATCCAACTCATTTGGTATTGTACTAACCACGTTTTCTTTCTTCCAGTATGCTCCCATCTATCGATGGGCGTGTTTGCCATCTTTGGAGTATCGAATGCATCATCTCTGGCCACCATTCAGTCGTACACCAACACCTTCAAGGTCCCCTTTCTCACATTCAGCATGGCTCAAAACACATCATCCAACAATTCCTTCCAGATTTATATGCGACCACTGTTTGTCAATGCCATCATCGATGTTATAGCTCACTATGAATGGAAGAGGATCTACTATATATACGACACTGACGAAGGTAGGGGAAGACATGAATATCCATTTGACAAAATCTCATGTTAAGTCGCATGAGTGAGTGAGTGAGTTTGGTTTAACGCCGCTTTTAACAGTATTCCAGTTATATCACGGCGTGTCAGCTTAATGTGGGAGGAAAGCCCGAAGTGATGCAGGTCTCAGACGTTTACCACTTCGGTGAAACCCACGAGCACGGGTATGGTGCTGACAAACCTAGAAACATAGTCGGGGCGAACCGGGATTCGAACCCACAATCATAGGTTTCTGGCGTGCCCAAGGGACGCAACTCTGCACAGCGAATCGCGGCACCTTAGTCGCATGAACGGAACTAGGATATGGGCTGACCATTTAATTTCTGAATGGGCCTCGGATGTCTATTCAGGGACATGGAACAGATCATGTTTTCAGTCAACCCTTTATGGCGGACCTTTCCTCTCGATGGGCAGAAGCTAAACAAGTGTTTGAACCACAGCACTTTTTTTCTAGAACTTTTAACAAATCCTTTGAACGATTTTCTTTTGTATAAAACTGGAAGACAAATTATTTGTTCAGCATTATTGGAAATTGTTATTGTCTTCAACAAAAACTCCGAGGCAAGCCAGCGTACTTAATGGTCAGCCATTAGGAAAGGCATACTGTAATAAATTATTCCGTGTATGAAGCAGTTGATCAAACCAATAGCATGCTTGTTTGTCTGTATATAGATACAATCGGTATCTTATCTAGATACTGAAATGAAAGTTTCTGTAGATGCAAGAAACTAATGTCCCTTAATGTGTCACCATTGCTATAGGTCATCAATCAAAATGGAAATTATGTTTCGAGAATATGAAGATAAAATTTCGTATTTATCAGAAGGGATTTATCTTATGACACCTGCTTGTCAAAAATCACGTGGCATGTGCCTCACAGTCCGCTTTCAACGAGATTGGAAAGACAGAACAGTGGAGCATGACAGGATTTATTATCTTTCCTGTACGTGTCTCATTTTCTTCAGGCTCATTTAAATCCAGATCCTATGCACCGTGCAAGATTAGTCTTCCATTGCCTTCCTATTGCCTGAACGATTTCTTTTCAAGTAGAGACATATTATGTCTCATAATTCTAAGATGTATGCTGAATTCAACGGTTGCCATCCTCATTCAAAAATACACGCCACTAACCATGATGTCATGTGTGTGCCCATAATTCCCTACAGTCTAAGAAATACATATTTGTGTTTGCTGTCCAACATCTGGTCGACGTGACATGTCACATCTCAGCGAGTCCCCTCACCTCACAGTAATGTGATGTGTAAAAGAAGGTGTGACAAGCTAAGAGCAATAACGTAGACAGGGCTTGTCGCATCTGCACTCTCACATGCTTCGGACCGCCTCCGTGGTCTTGTGGTAGAGCGTCCGCCCGGAGAGCGGAAGGTCCGGGGTTCGATCCCGGGCCGCGTCATACAAAAAGACGTTAAAAGATTGTACTTGTTGTTACCCTGTCTGGCGCTCGGCATTAAGGGGCTAAAACAAGGACTGGTCGGCTCGGAGTCAGTATACTGTGTCTGAGTGGGGTATTCATGTTAAACTGCGGCATGGTATCTCAGTGAGCTAGCACTATAAATCGGCATCAGTCCGGACTAGTACAAGCAGCCACACACACACATACACGTGCATGCACGTCGCTATATAAGTGCAATAATCTTGGACGCGACGTTAAACCCAATTTCACCTCACCTCACATGCTTCGTTGATCATGTGCATTCAGTCTCTTTTACTTCAAATTAAATGTTTGTTGTTTCAGTATGATTATTGCGTTTTCGTTGGTTTGCAGGTTTAATTCGTCTACAACAACTCTTCCAGTCTGTAAATATGCACGAGTATGTGTTAGATATCAATGCAAAGCGAGTTTCGTCAGTAGAAAACTGTTATATGGTTCTCAAGGACCTTCATTTAATGGCGAACGAGCTAAACCAACACCTGGTTCTCGACATGGAAATTGGAAAAACTCAAGATGTTATTTTAAAAGTGGTATGTATACCTTTGCTCTTTTTACATAGTTTGTTTAAATGTCTTTAAGAATTATGAATTATTAGGTAGCCTATTTTCAAGATATAGTAACTATGATTTTGCGCTGTTAGTAGTAATATTCCAGCAATTTCATAACATTGTGCCCATGTGTTTGACGATATGGAGACGCAAGGAGTAATACGCCAGTGCATTAACACGGATCGTATTATTTACAGTTAGGTAGCTAAGTGGGCAAAGCGTTCGCTTGAACGCCGTAGTCCTGGTTTGATTCCCAACAGGTGAATCGTATTATGGGGCTATACCCTTCTCACCTACTGTTATGACCAACTAGCTTGCCACCCGTGTTGATTCCGGGCACCTGCACGGTGACGTGGTTGATAGCGTGCCCTGACGTGGTGGTTCGATGCTCATAATGTCACTCACCGGATTGTCTTATCTAGACTTGATCATGTACATCGTCATGAGGCTGGAATATTGCTGAGTTCGGCGTTAAACAACACACACACACACACACAAACACACAAATTTGACAAATCTAATCTAAGCTACAATATGCGTGTGATAAATGTGATCAAATCATAGCTAAATTGTATATCATCGCGCGTTCCGTCAGTATTATCGCTAATAAGCAGCTGAATTAGTGGTTATCACTGCGTAATACACTACTTGATATTGTATTAGTGCAATGTACTGAATGACATTGAAGCATCACTATTGAATATTGAGTTGAACACAGAGTGTAGACTATGATTACAAATACGATGAAGCACCTGATCAATACCATGCAGCCGTGGATGATGTTGGAGAGAGATGTCACAGGGCTGGTCCTATGGGGACTCCAGAGTAGAGAAGAGAAGACTTGTGTTAGGAGAGGGCAAAGTGGTTGGTCATGGGAGCAACAGTAACAGTGTATAATTTGTTACATGTTACTCATTGCCAATGCTTCACAGAATATGTATGGTGTTAAACTATTGTGGACAAATTGAAATTAACTGAATATGTTCCCAGTTTTCTTATTGTTCTTGTATTTCATTTCAGAAGACGGATCCGGACATCAATAATGTGAAATTCCATTTTTTGATAGCAGAATTGGTAAGTTTAAAGTTGCATGCACAACCTTCTACAACAGATCATCCCGACTCGACGCTTCACGAATTAGTCATGCACTCGTGTTCGTCGTTCAAACACATTCACCTGGAAATTAATTGAGTAAGCAAGCAAGTTGAAGGTGGTTAAATAACTATTGCAATAGAATAGTTGCAAAATATGTCAGTACAAATCATCAACTTCGTGCTCTGTATTTCAACATGAGTATGACGCTTTGTAGACAAAAACAAATTGTTTCGTCAAAAAATATCGACAGGATTCATTGACAGAATGAAATGATGTCATCACCTCATCACCTACTAGTCCCGACACAGCAGCGTACTAACGTATGATGTCATCACCTCATCACCTACTAGTCCCGACACAGCAGCGTACTAACGTATGATGTCATCACCTCATCACCTACTAGTCCCGACACAGAAGCGTACTAACGTATGATGTCATCACCTCATCACCTACTAGTCCCGACACAGCAGCGTACTAACGTATGATGTCATCACCTCATCACCTACCAGTCCCGACACAGCAGCGTACTAACATATGATGTCATCCTGAAGTAACATTGACACTGAACTTGTGACGTGCCTACATGCATACACATGTTCACACAGCTGGGAAAACGGGTCGATATTAAGTGTGAATCCGCTGATCTTGATAAAGCCTTTTCAGAACGCTTGTCACAATGATCAATGTTCTTAATAAATCAAATGCTAAGGGACTGATACAATAAAAGATTAGTTATCATTATTTACTAATACCCCAGGGATAACTTCACTGTTCATGAAAGGCCTTCAAGACCCGCGAATTCGATTATGCACGAGTCTTTGACATCATGAATTACGATTTCACGTGATATCGGGTGCACCATCGACACGGATCTGGTATAATTTTTACTGATCTAGAATTACGAGAACTTTTAAGGCGATCTGACGTGAATCTAAAGTCAAGACCAGAGAATGGAAGTCTTAGATTTGGTTTAAAACAAAATTATTTCAATTTGCTGATTGCATTTTGATTGCGTATGTTGCAGGTGCTACTTTGGATAAGCATTGTTACAAAAACAGTGTTCAACCTAAAAGTTTATTAAAATTAGAACTGCGGACAGTAATTCCAACAAATGGAAACGTATTCACCTGAAATAATTGATTACTTAAAACACAGAGTGGCAGTTACTGTGGATTTGAAAACAGATTTGCTGATTACAAAATACATTTATTCTTCATTCAAAGAATTTCAGAATTGATTTTGAGTCGATTTCGTTACAGAGATTCCAAAATAATTCACTCAGACTGTTCCTCAGACTTACACTGTGCCCTTTCGCAATACCAATTAGGACACTTATTTTGATACCTGATTGGAGCTATCACACAAGCACAACCAATATAGCCACATGCAAAAACATAGAACCGTGTGATCGATGTGCCCCTCTGAACGGGATACGAATGCATTTGTAATTGGTATGGTCTGTAAAAATAGCGCGTTCAATTGAGACGAAAATACACATTCTTTAACCGACACGCAAAAAACGATTTGGGGACTAAGTATATACTTTTTCGTTTGCAACCAAAACGTCAAGTATCCACCTATTAAAAGCAAATAGACTTTACTCAACAAATCAGCTTTATACACAGGTCACGTTGAACTCATACATACCTACATATCAAGTATGGGAGCCCTATAAAAGACTTCTTTAGCCGAGTTCAGTCGACTGCATTATGTGTGTATGATTTTATTTGCTGTGAAGTATTTATTGCCCGAATATTCAAACTTGATCATGACTGTTTGTGTTGTATATTAACTTTTCTATACAAAGTAGACGTTTGATGTTTGCTGGCACGAAGGCTGTTTTGCATGTTGCCTAAAGAGGCATGCGTTTGTCGTGAATGGTTTGAGATATACAACATAATACGTGACACGTATACATACATTACCTATAGTTTTATTACACATCATGTAACTCTGGTTTCATGCTCAAGTATGTTCATGTATAGTCACACATGTTTCTATTCCATCCTATATGTCCATATGCATTATTTTCTATATGTAATCACGTTCCCTATACTTTGTAACGCAGTGTGCTGAATGTTTGTTGAATTGTTCTAAATATGAAGTTGACGTGAACACATACTGACATGCATATCTTTATGTGGTGTTCATGTTAATGAACACTTGTTGACATGAACACACAATGCCCTTTAGAAAGTGGTCAAATGTATCAGATGTTATATTTGGGATAACACTTTCTTCGTAAATTTCATGATCAGATTCTCGTACTTTTTTTTTCTTTTTTTACGAGAATCTGTACTTTACTAAGAAAGTGTTATCCCCAAAATAACATCTGTTACTTGTTGACATACCTTTGTGTGAAATATGCTGCTCTGCGCGTTCGTTCCAAAATTTATGTTAGCGGGTAACAGGTAGCCCAGCTCTACATTGCAAACGCAGTATATTTATGTAACATATGAACTCTTGCAGGGTATGCTTGAAATGAATCTGACACACTTTAACATTGGCGGCATGAACATTACCGGATTTGAAATCATCGACCCAAACAACTCCACTGTGAAAACCTTCCTTGACCAGTGGGCCAATATGGACAGCAAGCAGTGGCCAGGAGCTGGTCAGAAAAGTATTAAGGTAAGTAGCTTGGCACGATCCTGATGTAAACAGTGTCATTTATGATACCCCAATACCCCGCCAGCTGCAGGTATAGAATCACCCCGATGTCGATCAAAGATTATATACACCTGGAACATATTAAAGTAATGTTTACTTTACATTTCCATATAACATAGTCATATTATAAATCCTACCCTGTATTAAAATTCTAATATTCTAGGAACACATTTGTTTTTGAACACCATGTGATACACTCATATTGAAATCTAGAAACACAAATCGATTATGTAATGACATGTTTTGCAACTGTTCTGTAGCAATAGCTATGTAAGTATATGTACAAGTGATTCCTCTGCGTCTTTGCATCATAATATGATACGACCCAGAATCATAGTATGTTTGTACCAACCTTTCGGAAGATGTCTTTTTTTATTTTAGATGTTTATCAAAATGAGAATATGTAAAATGAAATTATATGTTGAATGTTTCTAATTCAGCATGATAGTTTGAGATATATGGAAACATAAAATGGGTTGTGCTTTGCAATTTTCCTTCTGTATATTTGTTCCATCTCAAGAAAATATCATGCAAGTCATTAGATAAAACCGAGCAGCAAGTTAAGGCAACAAAATGATAACTGTTTTCGTTTGAAATATCAACATGAGAAAACAGTTCCACAAACATAATCTTTCGGTACCGATCACACATATCTCACTGCTTTATAATATCGCATTGTTTTATACATTCAAGATTTTTGTGACATTTCTTTCAATAATGTTACTTTGAAATGTTTAACATAAACACATGTAAAGAAATATCGAATGATATTTTCGATATATGCTTTACGAATTAAAGATTTCACAAGGCTATGGGTGTTGCTAGCTGAGGTGTGGTGCATAGCCAGCAGAGGACAATGATACTGCTTGATCGCCCGTATCCGACTAAACCCATATACCATAGCCACATCTCTGGCTCATAATAAGATGGACCTCGATCTTTGCATTTCCATTCCTGACATTCTCATAATGTCACACACAACCAAATGTTTTCCCGTAGTCTTCTATAGTTATATTTTTTAAATTAACAAAATATTCCACAGCTATTTCCCGAACATGTGTGCACAGTCTGGCCTTAAAGCAGCAATAAAAACAAAATAATGAGCAGCTTAGCCAGCTCCTTTTCCGAGTACAGGAAGCTAAACACATCTCTAGTTCCGCACCAAATGACTCTTGCAAATAGCTGTGGTCACATTAAGCATAAGTCATCCGGTTAAAAAAGACAGCACTACATACAGAAAAACCATGGTCAGTTTTAATAACTTGATGGATGTACATTTAAAAAACATAAAAATCTTACACAAAATCATCAAATCACAGCTGCCAAGCTGATTCAGTCTGCACTGAAGGCTAAACGACTTATGCTGATTCGGTTTAGTAGCCCATGTGGGCTCCATCGTATCCCAATTGCGTGGATCGATGCTCATGATATCAATCACTGAATTGTCTGGTCAAGACTCGATTATTTACAGACCGCCGTCATATAGCTGGAATATTGCTGAGAGCCGCGTAAAACAACAAACAAACAAACAAACCATGTGGGCTTGGGCGGAGGTGCGTCTAGGGCGCCGAAATATTCGCCTTAGTCGTGTTGAACACATGTTCGTGGATTCGATCCCAGAATCGCCCTTATTACTTTTCTAGGTCAAAGATCTAAATCACTTTGTCATCAAACTGACGCGGTGTGATATGACTGAAATGCTGTCCAGACCATTGTTGAACCAAACTCACTCACTCACTCATTCATAAGGCCTTACCATTTCCCAAATGAGCATAATCCCGCATGGTAAGAACCATTCGTAAAGGACGCGCATGGACAAAAAGGAGGATATCCATGGTTTAACGCTACGCTAAAAAGACTTACTGTCACTAGTTCTGTTAATGTTCATGTATATCTCTGTCTTAACGTTGGCTATCTTTTGATCTCCTATTAACTGGTGTTAACAGCCACATTTTCACCCCCACTTCCATTCATATTTTATTCCATTCCTTTGGAAACAGTCTTTCATGAATATGACTCCACTCGTTTCGTTGCAGATCGTTATTCAAAATCTCAACACACTGACCCTCAAAGACGAAAATGACATTCCACCAACACATATAGATTTTCAGACTACAAAGGCATTAAAAACTTTAGAATAATACTACTAGCGGTGTGCAGACAGATGAATCGTTAACTCAAACCATGAGTGTTAACTTCACTTCCCAAGAGATATGCAAGAAGATAGAAAAATCCTTTTAATCAACTAAAATACACCCTTCAGAGTTCCAAGGCGGACACTAGTATGAAAATAACTAGCTTGGGAGACAACCACCTCTTCTGTTGGTACCATGATAGATATTCGCGGAATGAGGAAAGACAGTACCTTTCGTTGTGTCTGTTATGTAGGTCTTCTTGGAGCTCTTGTATTGAGTGTAGTTAAGATCGATGTAGACTCATCCAACTGTCCTCATTTCCCTTGGGAATGCCACATGTACGAAGAAACTTAATCAGATTCCTTTGAAATAATTGAAGAAAGTAAACTTGTGGCTTTGATGTTTTATTCGTGGACAGGACATTTGTTCGCTAGAATACCAGATGCATGTTTAACGCGTGGAAAGCAAAAAACACCTGCAAACTGCTTCCATTTTCGTGATTGTAGCTCTTGCTTATTTTCTTCAGACCAGTTACTCGCTTACACCTTCCGTTTACCTGTTTCGAGGAGAAAGGTAGAGGTGAATATATGCAGATTGTCTACCATCTGCGTCTATGTACATCACCATAGCAGCTCTATTTATGTACCACACGACACAATGAAGTCAAATTAAACTCGTACCAACTGATTGGCACATCAATATATGAAATTCAAGAGGAATAGTTACTATTAACTATGAAACTTTAACTAAATAAAAGACTATATGTAGATTGTCTACCATTAGCTACCATATACATCACCATAGCATCTCCGTGTCTGTACCACACGACACAATGAAGTCAAATAAGACTTGTACCAACTGATTGATATATTAATATATGAAGTTCAAGAGAAATAGTTGCTATTAACTATGAAACTTTAACTAAATACAATCGACAAAACCCTTTCCATAATCATAAGAATTTCCTGCCAAAACAAGTCGATTATAAGATTCCGACTATTTGTCTTTTTCTTAATAAAAAATATTTTGCTGTATTGACGAATTACATATGATCTTATGGTCACAATTTTAATATAAATAAAAATAAATCTCTATCGAATGGTTAAATATAGCATACGTGTAGGTACCATCACACAAGAACTTAATGTACAGATTATGTTCGTATTATTTATAATATGTAACATATAAATGATTATACTGAAAAATGCAGTATATATACATAATGTAATATTTGAATAATTGTGTTTCCCTTTCAGTATGAAGCAGCTCTAGCGGTAGACGCTGTGAATCTATTTATTCGTGCTATCGGGAAAATCCGTGGTACCGACCCTAACTTTTTACATAATAAGAGATACCAACATTCCAGCAACAAGGGCATAAAGTGCACAGATAATTCTGTCATCGACACAGATCATGGTTCAAGAGTCCTTCAGGAGCTCAAAAAGGTGTGTACATTTCCCACAATGTAAATAAGGGCCGGTATACATTATGTTTGAAGAAGGAGTGCATTCAAAACATATTCATATCACTTACGTTGGTATGTATATTATTAATAACACTCAATGTTTGGAAATACAGCGACAAATCATTTCCATATCCAAAAGAAATCTCTGCATAAAGCAGGGTCGATTGTACAATTCCGACTATATCATGGGCATGTGTTTATGAATCACTATCAAATGGTAATGATACAAGGTGTTCGCGAAAAGGTGAGCGTATCCTGCCCCACCGGTGGCACACGTCACAAACACATGCAAAGGCAAGTCAATTGTTCACCTGGAAAAAAACATGGGAACATTTGGTACAAGTCAAAAAAGGGAATTGCATCGAACATCATTTTTGTCACTGATGCGTTAAATTTGGAAAATGTCTGCCATAAAACCTTTTGAAAGCTTTACTGAGGCCTTGAATGTTGTAACCGTGATCAAGAACGTTCTGAGCAACAGTATGACGCTCTTTGAGAGCATGGTAGAAAGGGCATGCTCGATAGTATCTAAAAAGTTGCGAAATGTAAACACCAGTCTGGAGCAGTTGGAATATTGCTCGACATGAAGGGAAAGTTGACTATTGGAAAGTTGAAGTCATCCCTCTTGTCATACACTCTTGTTGAGAGACCTGATGCATTTACACATTAAACAACACACTTTTACCTATTTATTTCTACCAATTCAATTAGTAGAAGCCAAGGTTATGAATTTCTCACATACCTTCCTGATGCGATTTGCTCTACTTTGTCAAGAAAACAATAGTCTGAATAGTCTTGCATGCTTCAAAGGTACAGAACAATTACATTTAGAAACATTTCACTTACATAACTACATAATTGTGTATTATTTGCAGTTCATCAAAGTGTAGAAATATACCTCACTGATTGGTTTTCCTCTTTTCTAGACCCAGTTTAATGGTATAACTGGTAGGGTAGCTTTCGACGACCATGGCCACAGAAAAGACTTTTCCCTTGAAGTCTACGACGTGGCCATGAACCGTGGGGCAGCGAAGGTGAGATCGGAGGCGCGATGTCTGTTCCTCTGCTATTACTATAACTATCTAGCACGGAGGTCATGAAGACATATAGAAAATAAAATGTTTCTGACAAGGCCCATGTCTCATGCCCAATTCCCATTATTTCTACATATTTATAGTTATATATTTAGATAAGTCGTTATTTGATTTGTCTGCAAAATATTTATATAATATCAGTCACTTGCTAAAAGAGACGTATAATAGATTTTCTTTTGACAGTTATGGACGATGTGTACAATAGTCTGACAAGAAATGATCAATCAGTTGGTACTTATAAGAAGGGATTGTTTACTCAGCCAATATGGAATGATATGTACTGGTATAATGCTCCCTTAGATCGAGAAATCCGAGTGAAAACCTCCATGACCTCCCATGCTTTTCATACGAGACGATAATATGACTCGGATGATGATGCTCGATGGCTTGGTTGATTGTGTGTCATCGAACCCCGACGTTGTTCATAATACCAATCACTTGATTGTTTGGTCGGGTCTCGATTTGTTACAGGCTGCCGTCAAATAGCTAGGTAACGTTCGAGTTCAGCGTTTTACAACACACAAAGAAACTGTTCTGTCTTGATACCTTCATCTCAACATTTCAGGTCGGCCATTGGAATGAAAAGGATAGACTAGTTCTACAGCAAGCGCGACTCTGGCGAAATAGGAACCGGTCGTCACGTGACCAAAACAGAACGCAAATCGTCACAACAATCCAAGTATGTGTGTTGAAATCCCACATTTCAATGCAGTAACATCTTTTCAAATAATATCCATATTCTAAGCTGTTAATCATTCATCTTTGGTGAATAAAGGGAACATGTAATGTTACAATGTGATGTCGGTTTCCCACCAGCCAACACGCTTTGACAGCAAACAGTGTAAATACAATCATTATATCACTTTTCATTTCACTAGACTTAAAGGAGGACTTGGCTGGGACACATCTGTCAGCCTCCGGCTTGTGGTATAAAACCTAACGCGGCACTCTTAAACCCCATGTACCATTCGTCATCCTGCTACAACTCATAATGTTGCTGGAAACACCATGTCCAGAAACATTTTCCTAATTACTTAAGGATATATAGTCCATATGTGACCTTGTCCTTCTATGCTGTGTGTCAATCAAATGACGTATATTCAATGCCCCAGTTTCATACAGTTTCATAATGTCATTAATTACAAGACCCGTGAAGATCCGGAGTAGAATAGCTCTTCAGCAACCCATGCTGGCCGTAAAAGGCGACTAACGGAATCGGGTGGTCAGGCTCGCTGACTTGGTTGATGCATGTCATCGTTCCCAATTGCGTGAATCGATGCTCGTGATGTCAATCTCTGGATTGTCTGGTCCAGACTCGATTATTTACAGACCGCGGTCATATAGCTGGAATATAGCTGAGAGCGGCGTTGAACAACAAACAAACAAACAAACACTAATTACAACATCATGACTTGGATTGGATGATGACAAGAAACAATGTCGAAAACGACATAGCTGATCCCGGATTAGAATTGATCCCAAGGAACCTAGACTGATCGTAAGAAGTGACTAAATGGATCGGGTGGTCAAGCCCGGTGACCAAAGCTTTTGCGAGTAACGCCGTAAACCTGTTTCGATTCCCAACGTGTAAAATCGTATTATGTACCAATACCCTACTCCCTTACTGTTCATGTACCGACTAGCTTACTCCCGTGTTGACTTAGGGTTAAAATTGGTCCCAAATCATGCTGATAGTAAGAGGTGACTAAATGGATCGGTCCCAACTCATGCTGATAGTAAGAGGTGACTAAATGGATCGGTCCCAACTCATGCTGATAGTAAGAGGTGACTAAATGGATCGGTCCCAACTCATGCTGATAGTAAGAGGTGACTAAATGGATCGGTTCCAACTCATGCTGATAGTAAGAGGTGACTAAATAGATCGGGTGGTCAGGCTCTGTGAATTGGCTGATAGCCTTTCATCGTACCCCAATGGCATTGACTCTTACTCATAATATCAATCAGCGTTAAACAACAAACATATAAATAACTATTTTACTTTAATGTTTAAATCAATAGATGCGTGCACAGTTACATTACTAAGTTGATAATATTGACTGCAACCATTTATAAGAATCTCGGAAACATGAAACGTTTAACCTAGACGTGGATATATTATGACTGTTCCTCAAAAACAGGCAACTTAAACAGACCTTCCTTCATGGGTTAAAATTGAAACTAAACCGCGGTTTCTTTGATCGTGATTACCTCCACGGATAAGCATTAATGGGAGGATTCTCTTACAGACAATTCATTAGAATTTTTATTTTTCACTTGCGTTCTGAACAGAAATTTTAATGACCAAATCTCCAGTTGCCATATAAATATTACAATCAAATATCCGGGGGAAGTCGTTCTTTATGAAACTTCAGGCAGCACGTTGAAAAAACATATCAGCGTTCTATGTTACATGCAGAAATAGATTATCCCAGCCTGAAATTCTACCAGTGTCGCATTTATTGTGTGAACGTGCCTGACGCAGTTCTTGCACAGACAATAGTGTGTGAGACACATGATCAGAAGTCCTCTGGAGGTCTTGAGATTATGATAAACATTTTCCATCGAACATCAGAAAGAAAGATATTAATAATAATAATTCTTTAAATTAAATTAATCGGCCTTGTATTATCACACTGTTTTATTATACTGTGAAACCCCGTTTATCTGGAAATCCAGCTTTCAACACACTTTTCCTAAATACGTGTATCAACATTTATCCACAGTGTTCATCCGGAAGTTCATTCATCCAGGCTGGTAAAACTTGGAAC
The DNA here is from genome assembly GCF_023055435.1 of Haliotis rufescens. Lineage (NCBI taxonomy): Eukaryota > Metazoa > Mollusca > Gastropoda > Lepetellida > Haliotidae > Haliotis > Haliotis rufescens. Next base: position 28,382,901 of record NW_025964361.1, read on the forward strand.
TGTTGAGGATTATCGGGGTTTGACTAACAAGCAGATATTTCTAATGGCTATGGACAAAGATTTGTCGGTTTTACTCTCACTCGTCTTATTTGTTTCTGGAGGCACGGTTGCCCCAATAATCCAAGCCAACGCAATTCGCCACAGAGTTTTGTCCCTTAGCTGTATCAGAAACCTATGGTCTTTGCTTCAATCCCAGATTTGCTATGATCATGATTATATTTGTCCGCATCATGCCGCACTCGTGGGTTATTTGAAAACGTCTTCACTTCAGGCTCACGTCCAAAAATTAAGCTGACACGCCGTGATTAATTGAAATGCTGCTCAAAGCGACGTTATACCAAACTCACTCACTCACCCTAATTCTTAACACAGGTGGACCCATATGTTAAATTCAAGACAATTCCAGTGAACGGTCTTCCTCTTGTTGCCAAAGAAAACCTGGAGGGATTCTGCATGGATTTAGCTCAAGCCGTGGCCGAGAATGTAGGCTTCGACTACGATGTACGCTTTGTAAAAGACAATTCGTATGGTGCCATCATGAAAAATGGTACCTGGAATGGCATGGTTGGAGAACTGAGTCGACACGTATGTATATATTGATTTTAGTATATCAAATAATTAAATAAACATGTTATAGTGGGTTTTTTCAATGTCATATTCCACCACGGTATTAAAGCATGCCAATGTATCCTGAATACATTCGAAAAATAGCAAGGGAAAATATTGCCTGCATGACTATATGTATGCTATACCTTTTTATTATTTTGTTATTCTATTACAGTATTAAAGCATCACACTGTATACATATTAATACATATGTTACATATTCTAGTATATGGTATAACAATTATACAGAGAAGACACGTCAGAAATACTGCAAAGGTACTCCTGTGTTGTGTCCTACAAGGACACAGTGAGATCTGATTATTGTCGAGGGACTAGAATTCAAGGAGAGACATAAATGTGTTGAGTGAGCTGTCTGTGTAATCCATGATGAAATTTAATTAAATGTTGTAAATAAATCGTTTCTTCTCAAAGGTTTAAATCCAATTGCCATTGTTTACCTCTGATGTTTGGCGCACGATAACTTTGTGACCTAGTAACTATTTCTCCTTGGGCTCATCGAACCAATTTCATGCGGTATTTTTCTTTCTGCGACAGCCATCAAATACAAAGGAAAGTTATGTAACCGCTAAGCAATTTCATTTCAAGTAATACCCTCCATCTTCGTCCCTACTCCGGGTAATAATGTGTCAATAAAGTTTTGTGGAAAAACTGGTTTGAAGTTTAATTTAAGGTTTCTTGCCACGTTATAATTCATCACAATGAACACGTCAAAGTGTTGGGCGAATTCATACCCTACGCGTCTCCAACTAAAAGAAACCGTCACAACTTAATGGAAGCGACAAATTCGTATATGTATATTAACAATGTGGGTTCTGTATATCACAAGTGTATGTTCAAGTTGGTGTAAGCGTCATGGGATTCCGTAGAGTTGATTGAACAGTTCTTTTTCAATCACTCGCTCAATCACTCATTCATTTATCCACTCACCCACCTCAATGTCGTCACACACTCACTCACTCACTCAATTCATTGACCTTCTCATCCATTCACTCACTTATTCACCTATTTAAATTCGTTCTCCACTCACTCGTCCTTTCACCCATCAACACCACCCACACACTACATGGACTTACTAAATTTCTAATTCACCCATTTAATCAACCGCTAACTTACTCACTCACTCACTCACTCACTCACTCACTCACTCACTCACCCATCAGCATACCCATTCATGGTTCGATTCCACACTATATGTTGAGCCCATTTATGGTGCCCGCCGCCATGATATTACTTGAATACTAGTAAAACTCATTCATTCATTCATTCATTTCAGGAAGCAGATCTTGCCATCGCCCCCCTAACCATCACAGCGGCTCGTGAGAGAATCATAGACTTCACAAAACCTTTCATGAGTCTTGGAATCAGCATTATGATCAAGAAGCCAGAGAACCAAAAAGCTCATGTATTTTCCTTCATGGATCCCCTGTCGTATGAGATCTGGATGTGTATAGTGTTTGCGTACATTGGTGTGAGTGTGGTGCTATTTTTGGTGAGCAGGTTTAGCCCTAACGAGTGGCACATGTGTGATGACTCCTCTATTACCAATGACTTCACCATCTCAAACAGTCTTTGGTTTTCTCTCGGAGCTTTTATGCAACAAGGATGTGATATATCGCCAAGGTAATGTATATAACATACATCATTTTGGAATTAATGACAAAATATTTTTTCTATAAAATCCATGTGTTTAATCGATGGAATGCCATTCCATTAGTGATCTGTTTTTTCGTGATTTTTTTTTTTAGATAAACCGTTAGTATCGGAGAAATAGTATGAGAACATACGTCTAAGAAAAACATTTAATGAAACGCGTAGACACCAAAATTTAACATTGCAGTTAGGATGGAATTTTAACTTTTAAATTTAACCTAGTTAATTGAAGCTTAAATTTATTCATATTTGTTTTGTTTTTCTTCATTCTTCGACAACATAAGGATTACAACATTCACAATTAAATTGATCTAAGACATATGGCATTGTTACAATTTTCACGAATATAGCAGTCCCGTCTTCTCAACTTCTGACAAACATGAATAGTATTCCCGCTGTTTCGAAATATGTTTTGTTTTAAATTCTTCAACTACACCACAATTTCAAATGTGGAAGGTTGTTCAACAAATTGTTTCTTTGTTTGGTAAGGTCGATGTCAGGGCGAATAGTGGGGAGTGTGTGGTGGTTCTTCACTCTGATTATAATCTCGTCCTACACCGCCAACCTGGCGGCCTTCCTCACCGTGGAGCGTATGTTGACACCAGTGGAATCGGCGGAGGACCTTGCTAAACAAACAGATATCCACTATGGCACCGTCAGTTCTGGAAGCACAAAGATGTTCTTTAAGGTAAAACTATTATGTCTAAATACATCTGTTTGGGATTCCGGGTAAGATTATGTCCCAGTAGTCGATACATGCTTGCGAGACAACTAAATGGATTGGGGGGTCGGGTTAGGCGTCTTGGTTGACATCATCGTACCTCGGCGGTGTTGGTGTGCTCATAATATCAACCAATGGTTGTCTGGTCCAGACGCGATGTATTTACAGACCGAGTATATTGGAATGTTGCTGCGCATGATCTTAAACAAAAAAATAACATGCATCTGTTTACACCGAGGACACTCGTTCAGTACCCGTAGGGTAAGAACCGTGAAGATTCCGGGGTAGAACAGGTCTTCAGCAACCCATGCTTGCCGTAAAAGGCGACAAACGGGATCGGGTGGTCAGGCTCGCTGACTTGGTTGATGCATGTCATCGATCCCAATTGCGTCAAATCCCAAATCGATGTTCATGATATTAATCACTGGATTGTCTGGTCCAGACTCGATTATTTACAGACCGCCGTTATATATGAGTGCGGCGTTAAACAACAAACAAACAAACCAACCAACCGTAGGGTAAATGTATTCGACGAGCCTTGTTTCGTCCACCAAATCGCTATAAGGATGAGTGGGTGAATGTTGTTTTACGCCACTATATTCCAAACATACCTTGGCGGCCTCAAGGAATCCTGTGTCAGGCAACGGTGGGGTAGCCTAATGGTTAAAGCGTTCGCTCGTCACGTCAGAGGCCCGGGTTCGATTTCCCAGGGTTCGGTTCGTAAAACCGTTATCATTTACTCACTCACAGTATGTGAATTCATAATTTATTCATTACGAACGCCCTTCTAACTTACCTTATTGCACAGGTGGAACAGCAGCCTAAAGCCAAATTTTCCTGCTCTGAGTTGCATATCTTTGAATATTTATACCCGAAAGACGTCAGTTCAATCCCAGTTTGAACCTGATCACTTTAGTTTGGTTTGCTTCTGTTCGTGATAAACGCCTCTGGCCTTGTCACGTTTTCACCCAACATGCAGCTGAGACGCCGTGAGGAAACTCAGATGATGTCAAAGAGGCTGCATAATTTTTGAAACAGTAACACAAAGTTGATGTACGTAATCATTCGACCCGTGAAGATCCGGGTTGGAATAGGTCTTCAGCAACCCATGCTTGCCGTAAGAGGCGACTAACGGGATCGGGTGGTCAGGCTTGGTTGATGATGCATGTCATCGTATCCCAACTGCGTGGATCGATGGTCATGACGTCAATCACTGGATTGTCTGGTCCAGACGCGATTATTTACAGACCGCCGTAATAAAGCTGGAATAATGCAGAGTGCGGCGTTAAACAACAAACAAATAAACAAACGTAATCATTCACACAAAAAGTCACAAACGCTAGGTCAGATAATTTTAGGAAGTTTATATATATATATATATATTTCATTACTAACAATCCGGTGTGACGTGTAACTGTAATTACTATATTGTTCAATGTATGGTTCCCGGGCCACTCTTGGTCGTACCGCTTTAATGATATTCTAAATATACAGATGGATAATTTTATCATTCAAGCGTCGAAAACCAATTTTGTAATTGTAAAGCAACTGATATTGGTGGGAGGGGGAGGGTGCTGGGACTCTGTCTGGAGATTAAATATTTTTTCAGTAACAGTTGCAAAAACCCGATTTAAAAAAAAATAAAACTATGACCTTAAATGTTTTGTTGAGAAAAACACCTCGTAACAATGTAATTTTTCTGTCAAGTTCTCCCCTCCCCCTCGAGTATCAATTATCAAATGGTCAGACACTAAACTCGTTCATCCGAACGTTGATATATATTGTACAGATAAAACAAATGTCGTTAATCCGAACCTGGCTGCCCTGGTATCGTCTCCTTTCGAACGATCTTTTCGGGACGTTTGTCTACACTACATCCCTACCCTACACCCAACGAAGTGTAATTCCTTCACAAATGATTACTGTTCTGACAATGATGACCCAAGCGATGGTAAAGGGCGAAGGTGTCCTGTCCGATCGGTAGCCCGTCATGTCTACACGCCACAGTCCTTATTCATATTCGTAAACTATGTCAGAGCCAACACGCAATCAGGTAATACCATTTCGAGTTATCTTGTTATTGATCGCGTCTGGATACAACAACACTGAAACATATTAGCTGTGCCTCGTGCGAGATTCACTAGATCTACAGAAGTGAATTATGCCGATACGACATCATGTTGGGAGAGTGTTATATTGTACGCATATTGCCCGTGAACTATGCAATAGGAGTTTGCTGAAATCTGATTGGTTGAAACACGTTGTTAAAATGGATTCGATGAGCGAAGATTTTGTGGACTTTTCACTGCATGTTAGTGCTTTTCTCAAGAAGAATCATGTCTCAATTTTGAAAAACGTAGCATCTGACATGGCGACATGGATATCGCATCCATTATATATATTGTCAATATTTATGAGTGTAGTACATTTAATGGATTTGTCTCTGCTTGTCAAGCGGGGTCATTTGTCATGTATGCAATTGATGTAATCCAGTGTATGATGACGTAGGATTTCATAATTACATCATGTCTGACGTCAAACACCTGGTGTCATCACTGATGTTCAGTGCTCCATTCATATGATTTGCAACATTTACGCGAAATGGAATTTGTTTCGTAAGTTATGCGGGACTACACCACACCACACCAAACCCACACCTCACCTCACCTCACCACACCACACCACACCACACCACACCACACCACACACAACACACCCACACCGCATCACACCACACCACACCACACCACACCACACCTCACCTCACCTCACCACACCACACCACACCATCACAAACACCACCACACCCACACCACACCACACCACACCACACCCAAACCTCACCACACCATACGACACAACTCCACACCCACACCTCACCACACCCACACCAACACACACACCACACACACACCACACCACACCACACCACACCACACCACACCCAAACCTCACCACACCATACGACACAACTCCACACCCACACCTCACCACACCCACACCACCACACACACCACACACACACCACACCATACGACACCACACCACAAACACACATCACCACACCATACGACACCACACCTCACCATACCAACACACACACCACACCCACACCACACCACACCATACGACACCACACCACACCCACACCACACCACACCACACCACACCACACCCACACCTCACCTCACCTCACCACACCACACCACACCACACCATCACACACAACACCACACCATACGACACCACACCACACCACATCACACCACACCACACCCACACCACCACACCCACACCACACCACACCCACACCTCACCACACCACACCATCACACACAACACACCCACACCACATCACACCACACCACACCACACCACATCCACACCTCACCTCACCACAACCACACCACACCACACCATACCTCACCTCACCACACCACACCACACCATCACACACAATACCACACCATACGACACCACACCACTACACCACACCACACCACACCACACCACACCACACCACACCACACCACACCACTACACCACACCACACCACACCACCACCCACACCATACCGCACCCACACACCCGAATATTAAGCGATCCGTCAATTAGTCGTAGTGTCATTACAATGGTATCAATATTCTTTTCAATGATGAGGACTTAACGACAATGGTGCACACAAACACGTACTTTATATATAGACTTAGACTTCTCCAAGTTCAATTGTGCTGTGTCCAGTGTCAGTGTAAGAAATTTGTCTCCCTGTGATGATGATAATAATTAAGTTCAAACTGCAAACTACCAAACAAACAAGTAAGTGTAAGTCAAATTGAGTTTAATGAATTCGCTGAAACTAACAATTTCCCCGAGCTTTTGTTCCTTGACTTGTTTTTTCCTTGTAATTATAAATCAGTAACTAAAGAAACATAACATGGACATCATGACACAATAGAAACGTCTATTTTCTCTGTTCTCCGTTCTCTGATGTCTTCTGTTCTCTTAGTTCTCAGTAGTTTCCTGAGCAAGCGCCTAGATGTTCAATCAGTTAATGAAGGTCCGTTGCGATACTCAACGAAACTCATTTCTTATTGGAGCTTAGGGGCCTCGTTGAAGCCCCATCAAGAACTAAAGATTCTTAATGAGGGTGGTAATATTTCATGTTCTACTTTGGGAAGTCAGGGTAATGGCTTAAAACACCACGGGGGCCCACTGACCCCCGTGGTACACTCTGAATATATCACCAGTGGGGGCTTGTGTTAATCTAAATGGACCCCTGCACCGAACGATAGAGATGGTGCACTGAACAAAACAGGCAATAGATGAACATCTACCGACCACTTGCCTAACTCCTGAAGTTTTCGTTTCGTTTCAGAATTCGAAAGTAGCAATATATCACAGAATGTGGTCCTACATGACCTCAGCGCAGCCAAGTGTGTTCGTCAACTCCATCAAAGATGGCATCGAAAAAGTTCGAAACGAAAAAGGAAAATACGCTTTCCTTATTGAATCCACCACCAACGATTTCTACAATCAGAGAAAACCATGTGACACGATGAAAGTTGGACAGAACCTCAATTCAAATGGTTTCGGAATAGCAACACCCGTTGGATCGGAACTCAAGTACTGTATCACATCTTGTTGATATATATTATTTTATTTTTTTATCAAATGCTTAATTACTTTCAACTTTACATCTTCAAAGAATACACAGAATGTACCATCATGTTCATGTAACGGAAGGGGGGCACGGGTGGCCCAGTCGTCTAAGGCGCCGCGATTCGCTGTGAAGAGTTGCGACCCTTTGGCACGCCAGAAACCTATGATTGTGGGTTCGAATCCCGGTTCACCCCGATTATGTTTCGATGTTTGTCAGCACCATACCCGTGCTCCTGGGTTTCACCGAAGTGGTAAACGTCTTAGACCTGCATCACTTCGAGCTTTCCTCCCACATTAAGCTGACACGCCGTGATATAACTGGAACACTGTTAAAAGCGGCGTTAAACCCAACTCACTCATGTAACGGAAGTAAAGTGTATTAACATAAGATTCTAAACATGATGCCAAATTGAATGATAAAGGCAGGCTATGTTCCAGGTTTTGTACCTATTTTGAGTATAGGGCCAGACTTTGCGATTTCCATTAACTATTATACCACTTTGAATCATACAAATTAAATTTAACACAGTAGTACTTAACAACATCATTCAAATAAGCTGGGACTGATAAAGTTCCCTTTAAGAATGATTTATCATTCTCATTCATTGGAGTGGTGAGGTGGCCTAGTGTTCAAAGCGTTCATTCGTCACACCGAAGACCTGGGTTCGATTCCCCACATGGTTACTATGTGTGAAGCCCATATATGGTATCCCCTGTCGTCATATTGCTGGAATATTGCTAAAGGTGGCGTAAAACCATATTCACTCAGTCTGATTCATAAGTTCGTAATTGTATGGCTCATGCGATTGAAGATGCAGTTTTGAAACAGTGGACATATGTACACTTTCTGAACATATGTACACTGGAAAAGATTTTTTGGAAATTTTGGTTGTAAGTAATACAACCTATAAATGATAATATAACCTCAAACAACCCAATACAGTCTAGTACAATCCAAAGCAGTTGAAAATATCATTTTTTTATTCATCCTTTATTTCATTATTATATCACTGTATGTATTTTCTTTTTTCTTCACCTATCGGCCACTCCACCGATAGTGACTCCGAATGAGTTTCTATTCCATGTTCTTTTATCCCCTTCCTTACTTGCTACTGGTGAAGATTGGTAATAGGGTTTTTTAGCCACAGGCTTTACAATCTTTACATCAAGACCATAATGAGTTTAATCAAAGTCTAATCTGAAATGACAGGCAAAGAAGTGGGAAAGTGGAGTTCAACACCTTCATGATGTTTGCTCCACAGGGACTACTTGAACTTTGCTGTGCTGGAGCTGCGAGAATCCGGCAAATTAGCACAGTGGCAGAAGCACTGGTGGTACGACCAAGGGGAGTGTGCCAGAGAGAGCACGTCTACGGTATTATTTTCCCTCGAAGTAGTCACGTCCTCTCGGCATATTTGGAGTAATTGTTCTTAATGCAAATGTCTGTGAACGCACCAAGAGGAACAAATTAGAATAATTTCCTGCTTACATATTGAGAGGGGTTGCGACTAACCCTTATTGTGTCAAGTTAAATAAAGTATTATTTGGTAAATGGTGAGCATGCATTTTGGGCATAAATGGTGAATAGAGGATTCGAAAAGTCACTGGTATCACTCAAATGAAGATGGTTACCCTTTATGCATTGTAAGTTGTTCATACATACCAATTTCGAAATATGTTTCATTACTTTGTATCATCACTATGTCATAGTTTCATTACCTGGTGTGATCAGTATGTGATAGTGATTCGTAAAAAAACATGCTTATGATATCATCTGAATCGTGCAACGGCCTCTGCTGTATGGACATGGTTTGGTCGCTTTTACGTTAGTGATTATGTTGTTACGTTTCGCTTTTAAATATGCTTCTCAAATTTGTACATTTTATGTAATATTAAGGGTTAAAGATATTCCTCCACCTTATTTTCTTATTTTCCAAACGTTAAAGCCAAATTAAGTACTCAAGAAGGGGAATAACTCTGATGTTGTTTCAGGACGGAACCCAGAGTGCCCTGACGTTGCAAAACGTGGCAGGTATTTTTTACATTCTTATTGGAGGACTAATTCTTGCTCTGGTCACAGCCGTGGTCGAGTTTTTCTACAAGTCTCGTGTCGACTCGAGAAAATACAAGGTACGGTAAAGATCTATTTCTACCCCTAAGTCTGTCCTAATGTATGTTCTCTCTGATGGACGTAATGAATGACGATGTTGTCAACATTAACGCTAATGTCACCATCACAATCACCGCAGCTTCATGTAATTTGATGTGGATATCATGCTTGTGACATCGCATTGAATATGTGACATCAACATGATATCACACAGTATCTTCCATGTGTGTATTAATGCATCTATCACATATTTTGTACCCTATTTGAAAACTAATAAGGTCTGTAGCCTAACATGTTATAGCATTATAACAAGCTTTCACGTTGTTTTCGTTTGTCCTTTCATTCTTTTATTCCTTTCTGACCCTTTTCATCATTATTCCATGTTGCCCTTTATGTCCCATCATAAACAACACGACGATACGACATATAGGTATAAGTCAAGGTGTAAAAAAAGTATTGGCGTAGCATTGTAATTCCAAACATATTTTACGTATCTGGACAATTTCTACGAACAAAGGACGTTTTATTTTCAAAAGTCAAAAAGAATATAAGGTAGAATCATGAGCGTTTTTCACCATCTTCCAGACAACGTTTGGCTCCACAGTAAGATCAAAAGCTCGGCTTTCGTTCCGTGGTCATTCAGACAGCGATGAGCCCACCTCTCCCCCTAGGAAGACATTGAATACTGTGAGTTGGCATCTTTCTCTGACAGTCTTCTCACACATCTTGGTTAGTCAAGATTCGATTCACGTGGCAATTATTCAAGCTCGGTGTTATTATCATAATTGCTTTGAAGGCACTCACAAAGAAAGATACTGTGTTCTTGTCAACGCAGACAAAGTAATATACTCTTTTCTGGTCATGACTAACAAAGAAAGATGCTGTTTTCCATCGTGGTAAACAAGGAAAGATACTGTTTTTCAGTCTTGACTAACAAAGATCAATACTGTTGCACGTTATTTCGCCCTCTAAATTAACTTATATTTGATACTCATCTTTTATCTTTTTAACTTGTCTTTAAATGTCATAATTTAAATCTATGTTTAATTTAATGACAATATTACCGTATTATACATCATATAGAAAGCGTTGTCTGTGTTCTTAATTGTTTTGATCAGTACACGTTTGTGAAAAGAATATGTAAAATAATTATAATTTATTGTAAACTTCCAAACGATGACCGCGCTGCCAACCTAAACATACTTAACCAATTAAATTAAAAAACACTTCAAAACGCCAACTGAATGGGCTTTTTATAATAATGTATTTACCTGAAAATTAAACTAATCAAATGTTCAGCCATGATGATGGCATCTCATCAAATCCTTTATCAGTTTGTATCAGGTATTGTATCACCTGGGTTTTTTTTTTACATTTTAGCACTATTTCCTTCTTTATGCACCTCACAACACACCTGTCTTAGTATCTTTGGAGTACTTCCATGGTTGCCTGTATCCTTTTCTCTCCTGCTTGAAGTTCTTTTTTGAGATGCAACTAATACCATTAAAAACGAATTATGAAGATTTATTTGTTTCAGGTCGATGTTGTTGTAGCTATTTGTTTCATATATTTGCACAGATAGTGCTATTACAACATTGTTTTGTGAATGCATATTAGAGCATGATTAACTGCAAATGAAAACAAAATTCTTCACATTTTTATCTTAAAGCTGTTTTACACACACGTCTTATTTACAATGTACATGCATAGATACCATGCTCACATTTCTGCAGCATGCGGTTGACAAGCACAGTATTGTTGCCATTCATTTTCATGAAATATTATTGAATTTATTACAAATATCAAATAAAGGGATGAATTGAAATTAGACACAACTTTTTGCCACAACATATTTGTAAATTATGTCATTCCTGTTACAATATCTCATTCCAAAATGCAACTCCTCAGGGAGTGGGAACGCAGTTTATTTTATGCATACCTATATTCGGGGTAAACAGATAAATCATGCTTTTGGCGTTTGAATTTGTGAGAGACATTGTATCTGGTGCAAGATTAGTGGTTGAAGAGTTAGTTGTCAAATTATACCATCTTCGAATTTATCATAGCGAATTATTAGCATTACATGAATGTAATACAATTTTCTTTGTCAGAAAAAAACAATAAGTTAAGTATCAAATTACCCGGATAAACATGGTTCGGCCTACACCTTTTAATGACTGATGGCTATGCATACAACAAATATAATTGCAGTGCATGCATAACAGTGCTATTTGAACCCTTCTTGATATGCAGATTGACTTGCCTAAGATGGCAATTCCTTGAACAATGCTTTGAATTGAACAGCTGTTACTTCCATCCCTTTGTTTCCATTAGTATTTTTCTAATTTCAACAGCCGTAGGCTAGGTCAGTAATGCATCTGATATTTTGTGTTAATTCTTCCAGTACACGTACACCGGCCCTACCCCCATCGTTGGAGTTGACACCTACCAAGACGGAAATACCCACACACAAGTATGACTGAGCCCGGATTATATCATTGTACAAACTGTGTACAATGATAACAACCAAAGACAAAATATATTACAATAAGAGAAACTTCGTTCAAACAAATGGTCATTGTCGAAGTCGCAAATGTTTACAGACCATTTGGGGAAACTGAATATGGCCTGGCATCCATAAGGAAAAGAAGACTATGTGGTTTTGGAGCTTGAAGTCCGAGGCCAGAATGAGCTGTCGGATTAGCCCGAATGTCCGCATACTCTGAAACTGGGTTATAAATTAAATTATATCACATAATGTGTATGAATACACCAACCAAAAGTGATCGACAATGAGAAACATTACCCAACTATGATGTGCAAAGAATCACAACAGACCAGACAAAAGTAGAAATTACTTTTTACTAAAGTCTTAAGCTCTCGGTTAGGACAGCAAGAATAAACACTTTTTGGTCAAAGACAGGAATATATAGCCCGATACATATGGAGTCAGCAGCTTCAGGAGATGGGTACAGAAGAAGGACGCGGTCCTCTAAAATAACCTCGTTCAACAACCAGCATGTGTTATCGAATTGAAAACTTGATATATACCGTATTCGACGTAATAAGCGCCCAGGGCGCTCTCAAAATTAGGAATAGGGGGCTCTTATTAGAATATTATTTTGGTGGAAAAAAACAGAGTTGAAAGATAAATTTCATGGTTTATGCTGACGGTCTGAACTGTTTATATACGACAGCTATATTTTTCCAGAATTTTATTGCCCATAATTAAGGGTGCATATAACACACGCGCGTGCGTATGATACACGAAAATATAAGTCTTGTGTACATTGATCAATCGGAAGGGGTGTTAATTGGGATTGTTCACTTATATATATTATAATATATATTATCAAATATCGCCGTGGGCGCTTATAAGAGCGGGGCGCTTATTACGTCGAATACGGTACGTTTTACTCACGCCATATGTCCACACCCTGAACGGCACGAACAATATAAATTTAATTAACCCAAAAAACAGCAGGCAATGTTGATGGAAAAGCCATATGGATATTATCTACCCGAGGCTGCCAATAGATATTTTGATAAGAATGATGTCTTACCCGAAGGTATTATCCATGAACAGTGTGGAATTTGTTTTCAGGCTTTCGTTGTTACCCACAAGAAACAGAATGCAAACAAAGAAACTCAAAATTGAGCTAGGCAAAGCGCTTATCTGCTAACGACAAGACCACGAATTTGAAACTAGAAGATTATTGTGCCATTATGAGTTCAGTGTGATATGTTCCAACAGCTTGTTTGTCATGTGCTCTATGTGCTGAATAATGTGTAGCCATTGATGCATTGTGATCAGTTTTGTTCAGCTACAGACACAAGGACCATGTGTCCATGATGTGTGTGAAATCAGAGGTATCATTGCTGCTTCTATATAGTGCAACCTTTCAGACCACGATCTGTGTATTTGGTTTCTACTCTGCACGTTCTACGTAATGGTGTACATACCTAGTACTACACAGTGTAACAGTGTAACAGTGTAACATAATGCACCCCAGTTCACACGAGAAGGCTGCATGCATTTCTCACAATGTATTTGCCTTCACATATTGGATGACATCAAAATCGTCGATCCTCAGACATGAGCGAATATTGCTCATTTCAGACTGACGCTCCTAATATATCAAGATTGTTCCAAATTCACGTTCTGTAAGTCTTATAAAACATCCTAGAACAATTTAGTTGTATGGCTAAACGAGTAATCATTTGTTCTTCGTTTTCTGTTTCAAGTTAATGATACAATATTACGTAGCCCCTTTCCTTATGTTCTCTGGGGGAAATAGCTTCAAAATAAACAGTTAACTTTCATCTAAAGTTCGACAAAAAGATTAAAAGCTAAACTGTTATCATATACTAGATGTAGGTCAGTAGTTGCAGCATTCACACGTCTCACCACCACCTGGGGTTCCATGACCAACAGATGTTAAGACCGTTTCCTCTGTGATAATTTTAAATTGCGGTGAAAGAGGCATCTCCGAAGAACAAATGATTAGATTGTTGAGACCTTGGGTTAAGTGTATTGTGTACGAGGACACTTCTCACAAGAATCCTGATTAACGCGTGCGTATTGATTGTCTTTCATGCAACACAGTCCCTCAAAACATCGTCTGAGTATTCGTTCGTAGCCTTATCAATATGAGACTGCGAAGGTAACATACGGGTTGCATATTTGCTAATTGTTCTTGGGTTGACTATTTTATCATGTCTGTCAACCTAGATATATATTACTAGATCCATTAGACATGGTTTCACCTGATTGCTCAATTGAACATAGACTGTCGTATAGGTGGACGTTATGTTCCGTTTTCGATCACTTTGGTTCAGTAGGATACAATGTATATTAATTATTGTGCGTCTTTAGTGTTTTTGGTAAGTTTGTACATTGTGTTTGTCAGTATGATGCTTAAGTGAATTGCAAAGCAGGTTGATTTTTTGTTATTTAAAACTATGTCCGTTATTTAAAGTCTATATATGTTATAAACTATACCCATTTGGTTCATTTCATGTTGGCTATAGGCTATTTTATATCTATATTGTTACATGACGTGAATTATATATTATGTTAGAGGTTGTAGATAATATCATAGTCCTGCCAATTTCACGCATGCAAGTTTGGCTTATGTATAAATAATACATATTAATATTGTCTTAGAAATAGTCAGAAACGTCATATGGAACTACAACACTGTCACAATGCAGTATCAAATACCTTGTATTTGTTTTTTTAGGTTTGCACCTCATTATCGTTCATACAATTAAATTGCAATAATAGTAGGAGAAAGTATTTCAAGACAGTCTTAATTAGTTTTATATTGTATTCAAACCACACGGTCGCTTCAGTGTTAATTACACTTTTGTAACATTGTCTATAATATTACCTTAAGACATGTTTGTTTGTTTCCAGTGGTACACTTTGAGAGTAAAGGAACCCGATCACGATCTTCCACGTGTATCAATAAAGAACAGTTTCATCTATCTTCTAGGCCCATTGGCCAATACCGTTTTATGTGTTTTCATGTTATCTCTCTATTGCCTATACACATGGATGAAATTGATTTCAAATATATGTTCCTCCACATTTCTCCCAGCTTCACTAATGCAAATTGCACATTGGTAGGATTTTGTAGAATGCATTGTGTATGAGCCAATTTTAATCATTTGTTTTAAGGAGACTACATTTCACGTATGACTTATGCTTTCAGATTTGCTTAGTGTGTCCTGGCATCCAGTGTGTATATATATTCATATGCCACATTCAGCTGTTCATGCCGTTTAGCATTCCATCTAGTACATGTGTTGAGGGGGAGTGATCGTCACAAATTGTGAATAATTTTGTCAGTCTTTTGAAAGTCATCCTGTAAAATTTGTAATAAAATTCGTGAGAACCAGTGTCGATTTGATTTGTGTTTTCATTGATTTAAATCATTTAGTAAAAAAATGAAATCCATTTTATAGCATGCGATTAAACTTTTATTATTGAGTTATCATGGGTAACAGCCGCATTTGGATATTGTGCCAAGCTGTGTCTTCGATCGGAAATATATTTGTACATTTGGTGGTCCTGAGTGCTTGTAATAGAGAAATGTAGCCGAAGGACATCCTGTCATAAACACAGGACATTCACTAGTCATAAAAGTCATGAAAGCTACGGAACACTAGAAAACACAGGCATTGGGACACAGCCACAAACACAGGACACAGTCATAGACACAGGGTCTCAGTTATAGACACTGGACACTTAGTCATAGACACTGGACTCTTAGTCATAGACACTGTACGCTTAGTCATTGACACAAGACACTTAGTCATTGACACAAGACACTTAGTCATAGACACAGGACATCCACTAATCATACAACATTCAGTCAAAGCTACGGAACACTAGAAAACACAGGCATTGGAACACTCAGCCACAAACACAGGACACAGTCATAGACACAGGTTCTTAGTCATAGACACTGGACACTTAGTCACAAACACTGGACACTTAGTCACAGACACTGGACACTTAGTCACAGACACTGGACGCTTAGTCATAGACACTTGACGCATAGTCATTGACACAAGACACTCAGTCATAGACACAAGACACTCATATAGAAACAGGACACTTAGCCATAGACACAGGACATCCACTAATCATACAACATTCAGTGAAAGCTACGGAACACTAGAAAACACAGGCATTGGGACACACAGCCACAAACACAGGACACAGTCATAGACACAGGGTCTCAGTTATAGGCACTGGACACTTAGTCATGAACACAAGACGCTCAGATATAGACACAGGACACTCAGATGTAGACACAGGACACACAGCCATAGACTCAGGACACACATCCACAAACACAGGACACAGTCATAGACACAGGGTCTCAGTTATAGACACTGGACACTTAGTCATAGACACTGGACGCTTAGTCATAGACACTTGACGCTTAGTCATTGACACAAGACACTCAGTCATAGACACTGGACACTCAGTAATAGACACAAGACACTCATATAGAAACAGGACACTTAGTCATAGACACAGGACACTCAGTCATAGACACTTGGCACTCAGTCACAGACACTGGACGCTCAGTCATGAACACAAGACACTCAGATATAGACACAGGACACTCAGATGTAGACACAGGACACACAGCCATAGACTCAGGACACACAGCCACAAACACAGGACACAGTCATAGACACAGGGTCTCAGTTATAGACACAAGACACTCGGTCATAGACACAATAGACTCAGTCAAAGACACTGGACACTTAGTCATAGACACAGGACACTCAGTCATAGACACAGGACACTCATATATAGACACAGGACACACAGCCATAGACACAGGACACTTAGTCATAGTCACAGGTTACTCAGTCATAGACACAGGACACTCAGATATAGACACAGGAGACTCAGATATAGACACAGGACACTTAGTCATAGACACAGGACACTCAGATATAGACACAGGAGACTCAGATATAGACACAGGACACACAGCCATAGACACAGGACACTTAGTCATAGACACAGGACACTCAGTCATAGACACAGGACACTCAGTCATAGACACAGGACACTCAGATATAGACACAGGACACACAGCCATGAACACAGGACACTTAGTCATAGACACAGGACACTTAGTCATAGACACAGGACACTCAGATATAGACACAGGAGACTCAGATATAGCACAGGACACACAGCCATAAACACAGGACACACAGCCATAGACACAACACACTCAGTCATAGACACAGGACACTTAGTCAAAGACACAGGACACACAGCCATAGACACATGTCACTCAGTCATAGACACAGGACACACAGCCTTAGACACAACACGCAGTCATAGACACATGTCACTCAGTCATAGACACAGGACACTCAGTCATAGACAAATGTCACTCAGTCATAGACACATGTCACTCAGTCATAGACACAGGACACTTAGTCAAAGACACATGACACTTAGTCATAGACACAGGTCTCTTAGTCATAGACACAGGACATCCACTAATCATAGAACATTCAGTCAAAGCTACGGAACACTAGAAAACACAGGCTTGGGACACACAGCCACAAACACAGGACACAGTCATAGACACAGGGTCTCAGTAACAGACACTGGACACTTAGTCATAAACACAAGACGCCCATATATAGACACAGGACACTCAGATGTAGACACAGGACACACAGCCATAAACTCAGGACACTCAGTCATAGACTCAGGACACTCAGTCATAGACACGGGACACTTAGTCATAGACACAGGACACTCAGATATAGACACAAGACACACAGTCATAGACACATGTCACTCAGTCATAGACACAGGACACTCAGTCAATGACAAAAGACACTTAGTCATAGACACATGCCACTCAGTCATAGACACAGGACACTTAGTCATAGACACAGGTTACTCAGTCATAGACACAGGAGACTCAGATATAGACACAGGACACACAGCCATAGACACAGGACACTCAGTCATAGACACATGACACTTAGTCAAAGACACAGGACACTTAAACATAGACACTGGACACTCAGTCATAGACACAGGACACTTAGTCATAGACACAACACACTCAGTCATAGACACAGGACACACAGCCATAGACACAGGACACTCAAACATAGACACATGCCACTCAGTCATAGACACAGGACACTTAGTCAAAGACACAGGACACTCAGTCATAGACACAGGACACTCAGTCATAGACACAGGACACACAGTCATAGACGCTGGACGCCTAGTCATAGACACATGACACACAGACATACATCAAGGACACTTGATCAAAGACATAGTTCGTTTTCAAAGTAAACCCATTCGTAAGGTTATATGATTGTTTATTGATGCCGTTAACGTCACACACACGCTTTATGTAGTCCAGTGCACATCAATACATCTTCGACGTAACCATGACAGTGTTGTCATGAATAAGGATGTCAAGGCTGAGCCATGAACATCTCACATCTGTATCTTTATTTCATATTTCAGTACAGATGAACTCTGTAGTAAAAGTATGTATCAAATCCCAAAGATTTACACCTTTTAACCCTTGAGACAAATACATACTTAATTATAAAAGAATATTTGGATTTCATTTCTCACTATGTATTTACATGAAAGTTTACCCTTGTACAGTAAACTACGGTTATAACGAACTCAAAAGGACCACTAATTTTATTTCGTAATAACCGTAGTTCGTTATAAGGATATATACAGCATATGTACAGCAAATGGCCGGGACTGAAGATGAGTTCGTTATATCAGTCAGTTCGTTATAAACGTAGTTTACTTTATATACCTACACCACATGCACCTCTAGTTACCAGTGTGATGCATGTGTGAGCAAATATGTAAATATATTTAGGTCTTGTCCTCCATTCCCAACCTGCCCAGACATTCCAACCCATGCCATTGGAGCACACCAGGAAACGCGCAGTGGGCACGTTGGCTGTAACGCCGCTGTGAACAGTGTATCCGTTATATCATGGCGTGTCAGCTTCATGTTGCAAGAAATCCCGAAGTGCTGCATGTCTTTACAACTTTGGTGAAACCCACAGGACGGTCATGGTGCTGAAAATTCCAGGGAACATAATCAAAGCTAACCTGGAATCGAACCCACGATCATAGGTTTCTGGCTAGCATAAGACGCGCAACTCTGCATACGTACATTTGTACTGCGGCGCTTTCAACGACTGGGTCGACGCGAGCCCCATGTTGCGCAATGAACACCAATTGATACCAGCATACATCCTCGTTAAAACTAGTATTGTCGTTGTTGAAATGCCCTACACAACAGCACCAAGTATTCTTTTCGCCGTCACTTCAATACAGACAATTTGTCCGTCGTTATTCCCCACTCGCTTTGAACGAAATGCTTGAGATTATCAAATTACAGCTCACTGACTCCGAACACCGATCACATTAACAGTCCGTTGATATTTCGAGTGTAACCATTTTTGAAGCCGACTGATGTTTTCCTTTGAATAATAACATGATAATTGACGTTTGATCTTTTATTCAGATTTTTGTACAAAATGTACCGGACGAGTGTTATTGATAAGTAAGATGACTGTCTTCTCTATGTGCCAACTCGAGGACATTCGTAAGCCATGCTCGGGGTGCCATTTGCCAACCTAAAAACATCAACACGTATCATTTAGAATGGGTGAGTTGGTTTAAACGCCGCTTTGAATAGTATTTCAGAGATATACGTCGTCCGTTTATTTTGGAATGTTATGTTTTTGTATCGTCTTTGTGAAACGGACCCTGGTAACTATAAACATGTCATCGATTAAGCTTAGTGATGGTCGACTTTGAATTGGGTAATACGTCATAGTTCCCCGACGTTTTCTTTTTTATCATTTGTACAAGCTAAACTACCACCAAAATGTAGAACAGGGGGATAAAACAGGATCTATTGAAGATTTAGTTTGTGTGTCGAATGCCGCATTGCAATTTGACCATTTAAATCGTTTTTTCTCTTAGGTGAGGTGAAGTGAAATGTGGTTAACGTTGGTTTCAAGATTATTGCACTTACAAAGCGACGTGTGTGTGTGTTTGGTGTGTGAGTGTGTGTGTGTGTGTGTGTGTGTGTGTGTGTGTGTGTGTGTGTGTGTGTGTGTGTGTGTGTGTGTGTGTGTGTGTGCTTGCGTGAGTGTGTGTATGTGTGTGTGTGTGCGTGTATGTGTGTGTATGTGTGTTTGGTGTGTGTGTGTGTGTGTGTGTGTGTGTGTGTGTGTGTGTGTGTGTGTGTGTGTGTGTGCTTGCGTGAGTGTGTGTATGTGTGTGTGTCTCTGTTTGTGTGTGTGTGTGTGTGTGTGTGTGTGTGTGTGTGTGTGTGTGTGTGTGTGTGTGTGTGTGTGTGTGTGTGTGTGTGTGTGTGTGTGTGTGTGTGTGTTCTTGTACAAACCCGGTTTTAAAGTGCTAGCCCACTGAGTAACCATGCGGCAGTTTAACATTGATACCCCACTAACTAAATACGATCTGACCAGTCCTTGTTTTTGCCCCTTAAATCCGAGCGCCAGGGCATGGTAACAGGAATTAGCCTCTTTAAAATTATTTTTGTATGACGCGGCCGGGAGATCGAATCACCAACCTTCTGTTCTCTGGGCAGACGCTCTGTCCACTACACCACAAAAGCGTTTTTTCTCTTATAGTGAGAAAGTGAGTATGGTTTTACGCCGCTTTTAGCAATATTCCAGCAACATCACGGCGGGGGACACCAGAAATGGGCTTCACTCATTGTACACATGTCAGGAATCGAACCCAGGTCTTCGGCGTGACGAGCGAACGCTTTAACCACTAGCCTACCCGACCGCCAATTTTCTCTTCTAGCATACATGTAGAAATGATGGAGGTGATGAGGAATGATACTATTGTATTACCCTTTTGTTTGCTTCACCACTTGTAGATTCAAATATTTCCAAGGCAAAGTTGTTCCTTTTTCCATTTTCATCAAAGGTAACCCTGCCGGTCTGACCTTCAAACTGAACCTGGAAGTACGTACAAACATCGATCAGGTGATACTCCGTTTATAGCGAGGGGACTGAGATGTTCTGCACTTAACTTGGACCCAACAACGGCCAGATACCGGTACCCACTGAAGACTTGAATATATCCACCTTCAGAAACAATTGACAAATTACTGACAAAGACAAAAGTGTAACCTGCAGTTTCCAACGTTCATCCACTCCATACTATGGCCAAGTCCACTGAGAAATATGGGGTCAGTTGGAATGTGCATGCAGAGAACAAAATAAATGTGTTCAAGTGATAGCCTTGACGTGTGCCTGTGAATGCCTACAGATATCATAATATGTGCACGGAATATAAACCATACTTAATAATCTGAATTATGGTTGCTGCGATACCGGAACTCGACAAGTTACCGCAATAAACTTCACATATAATGTGCTCCCTACTCTTCACCCCTGGAAATGATCTCAAAGTAATAGAAAGAGTTCATGAGGAAATCCGTACATCAGGTTGATGGGAGTTTGATATGTATCAGACGTGCCTACCGGCACTGTAGATGTGGTGGAGATATCAGTACACTACAACATAAAATTTTGTGTATAACGTGAAACGTTTGTGTAATAACGTCTACCGGAAGACCATAACTTTCCAACAGTGAACCTCCAAAATATACCACAACTTCAGTCAGTTACTGTGATCAAGTACAAAATGTACCTCATTTTCCGATCCTCAAATTAAATCTTTCCTTTACTTTGAAGATTGTACATGGAAAACAAAAGTGCGAAAATTATGATCTAATGCCTACCAATTGGTGATGTCCAAAAGAAATAATCAAAGATTGGTCGTAAGGTCCAAACGGCTAAGCAATTGAATGCAATTTTCATTAATCCAACACAAATGATTTTGTCCCAACTCTCAAGTTCTCAACAACCTCCAAGAAGGTCTATTCTCTACAAACTTAGTACATCAAGCAGTAAAAGTGACAAACGTGAGGCCAGTGTCTATTTTTATAAGTTTGTTTGTTTATTATTTAACGTCGCACTCAGCAATATTCCAGCTAAATGACGGCGGTCTGTCAATAATCCAGTGACATCATGAGCATATATCCACGCAAATGGGATACGATGACATGCATCAACAAAGTCATTGAGCCTGACCACCCGATCCGGTAAGTAACCTTTTACGGCAAGCATGGGTTGCTGCAGACCTATTCTACCCCGGATCTTCACGGTAAGTAATAGTGTTTGTTTGGTTTGATCCAGGTTTTACTGAACTAACGGTAGTATAATGGCATCAAGCTACCCCATCAACCTGGTATCATCACAATGGGATAGTGATTCATAAGCATGCATATGATTCAGTCGACATTGTACGACGGACGCTAGTGATTACGGAAATATTTTGTCGCTTTTTTTGACAGGTTGTTTGTTCTATACACACATGCAGATTGATCATATTGATCAATTATGCCGCATAATCCATATCATCATAATTATAATCATCATTTTTCAACTATCAATTACTGTATCAGATACCTGTGACATGTCATTTGTTCTGAAATATTTTCCAGTCGTACAAACCTGTCTTAGGTGTTCCATAAGGATCTGTCCATGGGTAGTTTTGTCCACAACGAAGTTTGTACATTTTACTTGATTGTCTAACTGTTTGCTTCTCTCCATCAACCATCCGGGACTGACTTTCTCCACCTCCTCCACTGCCGTCCTCACAACGTCTACAGCATCGACCAACAATGCTTCAGTGCTCTGGAAGTGGGAGGAATATTCACAAATGACATTGAACGTACACTATACGGGAATGTGTGAGTTGTTTCAAGGCCGCTTTTAACAGTACTTCATTGAAGTGATAAACTTCCAGACGTTAACTCCTTTGATAAAACCCAGGCCAAAATGATATTCAGGACGAAGCCGGGACTCGAACGCAAGGTCAGAGGCTCCTGGAACCCCTAAGGGACGTAATTAATTGTACACGAAATAATAACTAGAGGTTGTTATGCAGTAGTAAATCAGTAAATACATATCAGTCAGCTTCAGATAAAAAATAGATTTAATGTACGAATAGGTTTTACGTATATGCATAGAGTACATGTTTGATTTTTTGTTTGTTTGGTGTTGGTTTGTTGCTTAACGCCACATTCAACAATATTCCAGCTATATGACGGCGCATGCAAACAACTGAGTTGGTCCAAGACAAACCAGTGATTGATATTATGAACAACGCCCGACGTCATCAGAGTATGACATGCAGTCAATCCAGTCACTAACAGGTGCAGTGGTTCTTCTAACCCTTCAAGCACGTCACCAATACGAAAATACACGCCTGGTCACTAAATCGATATGCAAGTATTTTAGTTACATTCAGAACACAATCCAACAAGACGGTATAACTGTGAGTGAGTGAGTGAGTATGGTTTTACGCCGCTTTTAGCAATATTCCAGCAATATCACGGCGGGGGACACCAGAAATGGGCTTCATACATTGTACCCATGTCGGGAATCGAACCCGGGTCTTCGGCGTGACGAGCAAACGCTTTAACCACTAGGCTACCCGACCGCCCCCGGTATAACTGTGAAGGTTTACAGTCGGATATGATATTGTAACATGCTGCTCAGATCTTGTTTGTATTTTTATTATCCTCGTCAGAAAATTGTGTTCCTAAGTATCGCCATGATACCAGCAGTTGTCACGTGTTCTCACCTTCATCACGTCTGTGAAGACTGAGTCATGTAGACCTATCACGTGATCTGCTGATCCGTCAGAAACCAATTGGAACCCCGATATGTTGGTAGCGGACAGGTCTGTGTTGGAAGAAGACACCGGTACCAAATCCTACAAAAGACCACACCCTACAAAATCAGGTTTAAAGTTACATATCTTGTCTTCCATATCGAAATCCAAACTCGGCAAACATTTCAGCGAAATATTTTCGGTCTTGGGGAATTGAAGATCATTCCCGTCCCGGAATCCCCACAGACGTTAGTTAGTTAGTTAGTTAGTTAGTTAGTTAGTTAGTTAGTTAGTTAGTTAGTTAGTTAGTTAGTTAGTTAGTTAGTTAGTTAGTTAGTTAGTTAGTTAGTTAGAATGATTACTCAGTAATCAGTATCATTACTGCTGTATCCCAACGGCCTTGAGTAATCAATACAGAAATAAAAGAGACAAAAAAAAATTTCCATAACAATCAGAAATATCTGCCAAAGTACGATTCCGACTATATCATGAGCATGTGTTTATGAATCACTAATAGTATTAAATAGTGATGACACAAGGTGTCCGTATTTTTTTTCCCCGGTGGCACCCGTCACATACACATGAAAAGGCAGATCAAGACAGACAATCCAGTGACTGATAGCATTAGCACCGACCAACGTACTTTGGAACGTTATCAGTCAGTTGTAACCACCAGATCACCATGTATCGCACTGGCCCTTTTGCTCTGGAATCCCTTTTTAAATATTCCAAACACATTACTGCGGAAAAAATAAAAATTAGGCTGCACACATTGTACACATTTGGGAACCGGACTTTCGGAGTGACAATCTCCCTATGGTATTCGATAAGACAAACTAATAGCTATCTGTTGAAATGCATAACTTCATGTACTGGTATTCTGGTTTCATGAATATTGTGTTATAGTTTAAACCACTGGTGATTGCTATTTAATGCGACATTCACTTACCAAGGCAACGGCTATAATATTCAGATCAATCCCGGACAAGACGTGTTCTTTCTTCTGCAAACAATATCATTATAGAATGTAAAGAAGTCATCCACAGCCCATAACATGCATAAATAACACAACAAACTTGTCATCAAAGCAACAGTTTATGGCTGATGACACATTGTCATGCCCATCTTCCAAGTAGACCCTTTGATAATAAGTAGATTAACCTTCAAATCAAATAGTCTCAATTCTCTATGTCTAACATACGGACTTTGAAGTCACGGAAGTATTTATCCTGAATGTCAACCAGGGCTTTGATATGTAAATCGGCTACTTCGGCTAAAGGTTTCTTTATTGTAGTTACACATACATACATAATTACAGAGAGAGAGAGAGACAGAGAGACAGAGAGACAGAGACAGAGACAGAGAGACACACACAAACCAAACCCAACAGTGCTTTAGTGAAGAGTGACGGGGTCGACAAGGCCGTAATTCTAGACAATACATGCCATTATATGGACGCCAGGTCAACAAGGTGACCTTTTCATTATTATTCATCTTCAATATAATCAAGGGACAGCTTTAGTTTACATCAATCAATAAATGAAATAGAGCATGAAACTATATGTTCATTAAAATAAAAGAATTCCGTAATTTTCTCTTTTGTCATATTGGTTGCCAATGACGCCGCAGCTCGTTGCGTATCAATAGTCCTGGTCTAGGATTACCTGCACCCTACCCCTGCTGTTGCAATTGAAAAATCTACGAAAATCGTCTATTTATGTTTTCATGCCATATCACACTGACATGCCATGACATAAATGAGACCCGTGAAGATCCGGGGTAGAATACCAATTGCACGGATCAATGTTTATGTTGTCGATCACTGGATTGTCTGGTCCAGACTCGATTATTTAAAGACCGCCGTCATATGGCAGGAATATTGCTGAGTGCGGCGTTAAACAACAAACCAACCAACCAACCAACAATAATGACTGTAGGCCTATGTCCATGGCCTATGATGATTTTTCACCATTTTAGACCTCTTGGGTAAAAATATTGTTCACTGTATATCATAAGCATGTAGTTATGTAAAACATGCTTCCAGGAAACGTTTAAAAATCACCCTTCAAACACATGTCAGCCTTACGTAAACATTTATTGTAATAAATGCAAGCGTTAAAACGAACAAGTGAAGCTGTCGCGTATATAGATAACAATAACACATCCGATAACGTTGCTCGCTAGCTGAATGTATATACTATCTTACCAAATAGCGAATGACACCAAGGACATCGAGTTGTTCTAGGTCCATGATGTAAAACACCTTCTGACTGGTGTCTCCTTTGGTCATGTGGTCAACTCCAGCGGGAGCACCCATGCCGTCTTTGGCCACAGGAAGTGAGTTTATCCTCCTTACATCAAGATCTATTAGTAAGTCCCTCGTGTTCAAGGACTGGAACAGATCCTGGATCCGCATTAAACCTACAAATGAAACGAGTTTGATGCATGAACCAACGTGTAGAACGTGGTCAACCATCTTGAAGCTCACATTCATAACTTCCTTAAGCCTTTCTTGTTATTAGCTGGTTTATACTTGACAAGATAATCAAACCTGACTGTTTGACTGTGACTGGATCTGTTTTTGATATTCCTAGTGATGGCCTTTTCGAAGGCACCCGGTGTCATCACTGATTTTCAGTAAAACATTCATATAATGTTCACCCCTATTTAACCTTTTACACCCACTGGAATCTGTTTCGGTAGATTTGTCAGCACCATACCCGTGCTCGTGGGTTTCACCGATGTGGTAAACGTCTGAGACCTGCATCACTTCGGGCTTTCCTCCCACATTAAGCTGACACGCCGCGATATAACTGGAATGTTGTTAAAAGCGGCGTTAAACCCAACTCACTCACTCACTCATTGTTTCGGTAGATAATCGAGACTGATTATTATCTGGCGTGCATGACGTTTAATATTTACGCGCTTATGTTTATAATACACTCTTTGGTTGATTTCCGCTGAAACTGAAGACAGCTAGTTCCAGTACTCATCCGGTCCATAACCTGGTTGATATAATGAGCACTATCTGAAGTCATCGGTGTACGATGACATGCAATCAACAACGTCTCTAGACTGTTGGGGAACCATTCTAGCCGCACTCCCTACGGGGTAAGGTAGAGACATTTACAAGGCCGTCGTGTGTTTAGCTGTTGTAGCCATGATCGCACCGTAAATCGAGATTAACGCACTCTCTTTATTAAAACCATTTTGAAAAAACGCATTTTGAAAAACACATTATGTTCAAGATGATGAAAATGCACATTTCTATTTATTCTCTCCTGATAAGTAATCCTTATAGAGATGTAGCACATGTTATTTTTGGTATCACACTTTCTTAGTAAAGTACAGATTCTAGTACTTTTAGGGGGTTGAGTCCCATTCGGGATTCGAACCCACACTCGCCTGCACACAACGTCGGAGATCCATCCCACCAAGGCACAAAAAATGAAAGTCCGATTACTGGTAGTCTAGATCACGTACTTTGTGTACCCCTCTGACAAGTGCAAATTGGCACGGCTGCCATGGCCGAAACCTATGCATACACAATGTCATTTAGAAATTGATCAAATGTAACAAATGTTATATTTGGAATAACACTTTCTTAGTAAAGATACAGATTCTAGTTCTTCAAGGATCAAATATTATACGTAAACACCAGGAAATATGCAGTATCGATTTTCTGCCGAACTGGATTTCATTGGGCGTAAAATGCAAAATAGTGGTGAAAATTATATGAATGGATCACTGAGAATCAGTAATAACACCTGGTGTTCGCGAAAAGGGTAATCCTATCCCGCTCTACCCGTAGCACCCGCCACTCAAACTATTTGCATTAATATGTAAGTGTTACACTCGGTGCCAAATTAGTTTTTCGAAATACAATTCAATGAGGGGCTGCGAAATATTCGGCTGAAGTACTCACACAAAATTTGAATATAAAAAGGTATTCATTGAGTCCATTGAACGATTTCGACTATATCATAATACCAAGCCTTCTTCAATATCACCCTCATGAAGTCCACTTTCACATAATATATAACGCTGGACTCTTAAAGATTGGTACCTTTCAATACGATGGAGCTCTCGACTGTCTGTTTCGCGATTCATCTCTGTTCTCTTCTGGTCACAACAAACCGGCACTCGATTACGGTCACTATCCCTACGCGAACGCCTTGCGTCGCGTTTGCGAACGAAATAGATTATTCTGAACAGTGCGCTTGTATCTACATCTTTCCAGTCTGTTTGGCTTTATACGTTTGTTGATTAGACACTGATTGATGGAAACAGTCAACACTTAAATCAAATATTTGGTACGTCAATCTACAACACATTCAAGCAGATGTATGTTGCATTAGGGGTCTACAAACCCACACAAAGCTGACAGTACCATGTTATCATTAATTACATGTATCTGGTTCTCTAAAAACTCCACGGTAATTTAATTTCACTGCTAATCTCGGAGTGATAACGTAACTCAATTAGCCTACCTTCATCCGAGTCGTAGATATACACAGCCTTCCTGCAACCATAGTGGTGCAGCAGGTCGACTACCGCCCCCATAAAGGACGGACGGACAAACAACTGGAAACCAGGCGTCGTCGTGAAGTTCTGCGTGGATCCGATGCTCACGAAGGGCATGTTAAAGGTGTTGCTGTAAGACTGGATGGTGGAAAGTGAGGAGGCGTTGGTCACACCGATGATGGCGACGACGTCTTTTGTTATCAGATCACACACTAAAACATAAGTGAGAGATTCTTTATGCCAATATCCTCACTATTAACAAAAACATTGATTGATAAAGTGAGCACCGTTTTCAGGATGCGATTACATACTGTGTCAGATAGGTCTGGTATACGAGGGGGCACGAGTAGTCCAGTCGTCTAATTAGAGGTTCAGAGTGGCCTCCCTTGAGCATGCCAGAAACCTATGATTGTGGGTTTGAATCCTGGTTCGCCCCGATTATGTTTCTAGGTTTGTCAGCACCATACCCATACTTGTGGGTTTCACCAAAGCGGTAAACGTCTGAGACCTGCATCACGTCCGGGCCTGCCTCCCTGTCAGCGGGCCGTAAAACCAGTTTAGTCACGGTCTAGTGACCGTACCGCTTCCCTCTCCCTTAATTGTCGGGCTTCCGTTATCATTCGGCAAAGTCCGGCGGTCATCGTTGACCATTGTCTTCACATTCATTGTCAGTGAATTGGTGACCGGTAAATTTTAATCTCCAGCTGAATATTCGCATACTTTTATCATGTATTGATTTGATATATGTGATGTTTGCTACCTTATTCATATATGGCATATGTTTCAGTAACACTGATTTGCGCGCAGTAGCGGGATTATCTAGTACTGGTAGATATTTCTCTTGTCTTTATGGTCACTTTTGCCACCTCAATAATTGTACATATATTGTTGTAAATCGTTAGTGGTACCGTTGGATAGCTTCTATTCAGCGCTTTATTTTGGTATCTGCATCTCCCATATTGGGTTAGTAGTTAGTTGGTTATTTGGGTTTTCCCTATGGTAGGAAACACACTTTGGTTACCTCACCCGGATATTGCATTCAGGTTGTCCTCTCCGAAGTCCGCGTACACGTATTTAACCCATATTGGTTTAGCCGTTCAGGCTTTCCATATCCGAGTGCGAAAGCGGCACGTCCGGAAGCGCTCGTTAAATTTCCAATATCATCGTCATTTCCCTATGTTTGAAAACACACTTTGTTTATCTCATCAGA
This sequence comes from Haliotis rufescens, assembly GCF_023055435.1. Taxonomy (NCBI): domain Eukaryota; kingdom Metazoa; phylum Mollusca; class Gastropoda; order Lepetellida; family Haliotidae; genus Haliotis; species Haliotis rufescens. Next base: position 28,412,677 of record NW_025964361.1, read on the forward strand.
CGATTGCATTCCCCCTGACCCAGAGAGGTTGCTTTGTCCGAAATCCGCGTGTTTCATTTTAAACTCTTGGGGAAATGTATCGTTACCTCCACGTGTCGCGGGACTGTTTACGGGTCGTCATACTACTGGTTTGATCACGTCGAAACTTAGGTTTCGTTAGTAAGTGGTTTTGTGGCAGTTGTCTCTCTGGTACTGACTTATTCTGGTGGTATTGAACTGAAACTTATTTCCAAGGCTTTTATATTTCATGCCCCGTTTTTCAGGTAATCCGTGGATAACCAACTTTCCCGTGATTGCTTAGTTGGTGCTTAGTTTGTGCTTAGTGATAGGGAGTCAAGTTACTCTTTTGGTCAAGTACCTTTTTTAATGATTATGAGTCAAGATACTCGGTTCATGTAGGTCAAGTACCTGGTTTGTTTGGGGTTAGTTTTTTGGGGGGTGGGGAGTCTAGTACTTCCTTGGCCAGTCTAAGTGACTTAGACATTAGTCTATAAGAATAGTTTGCTATTCGGGCGTTTTTCGTCTGTTTTATTGACCAAGAGACTTGCTTTAGGGATGAGCCCTCACTGTTTATTTCTCCCAATACGGGGGCGGTCGGGTAGCCTAGTGGTTAAGGCGTTGGCTCGTCACGCCGAAGACCCGGGTTCGATTCCCGACATGGGTACAATGTGTGAAGCCCATTTCTGGTATCCCCCGCCGTGATATTGCTGGAATATTGCTAAAATAGGCGTAAAACCATACTCACTCACTCTCCCAATACCCTAACCCTGTTGAGGTTATTCACCGATTGGAGAGTTGACTTAATTAACTCTTAGTTGTTAATTGGCCGTAGTCGACTTAATTGGCTGTCTATGCCTCTTTCGGATTACCTTGTCAAAGTGTTGACTGAGGCACTCTCCTTTTTTATTGCTGTTATACATTTGGAAAGCTAGTCAGCTTGTATATTTGCTCTGATTTATTTAATCAGGGATCTTTCTCAGTGTAAATCCTTTATATTGTCGTCTATTGATACAATTAGCTGATGGTAAAAAACTGTGAACTTTTACCACGTTTTCAATTATTACTTTATTCTTGTTTAATGACACCCTGGTCCCAGGAGCTCCGTGACACGCCGTGACATAACTGGAATGTTGCTCAAACCCAACCCACTCACTCTCTCTTGTATAAGGGGTGTTCTCCCTGTTAGTCCAAAATAGAGTAAAATGCATATTTTGCAGCTACAGTAAAGTACGGTTATAACGAACTCAAAGGGACTACTAATCTTAGTTCGTTTTAACCGTAGTTCGTTATAAGCATATATACAGCATAACTACAGCAAATAGTCGGGACCAAACAAGTAGTTCGTTATATCCGTCAGTTCGTTTTAAGCGTGTTCGTTATAACCGTAGTTTACTGTATGTTTTTTCTCACTGGTATTGAGTTTATTCAGACTAAAAAATAATGAAAGCATGCATAGCATAGTCAAATAGTAAATATTGAAGTCGCATTTAAAATGTCAGAAAATGTTACATTATATGACATACAATCCATGTGTGTCTGAAGAATGAAATCCCATACTAGTACCTCCACACTAACAGTGTGGACGTGACTGGCATCGTTAGCCGACTGACATGCGCAGTAGAATCATGTTTTAGTGGGTTTCAGCTGTAATGTGACATTGCCCTACTCAAAAAGAATTTGTCTCTCGGGAAATACAGGGAACTCGATTATTGCTACGAAAACTTATAATGACACAGTAAGTAATTTGGCAAAACAACACAACGTGGCTATAAAAAAAACCGCAAGATGAAAGTGGGTTTCAAAAGGCCTGTTTACACAATGCAACTAGTTGTTACAATAACTGTAATAACTCCGCGATATCACGGTGGTGAGTCTCACACAACTTGAGATTCCTCGAGATATCTTCCCATCGCGGTCTTACGGTCGATCGTCATCCCTCACTTTATGGGTTCTATATTGGAAGTTGATTAAATGGCCACTGAAACAAATTTACCGACTCAGTTCGGAGTCTTCGTGGTTTTTTTTGTGTTTCGATTTGAGGCATGTTTCCACCGATCGAATGGAACAAGGGTTGGTTGGTTGGTTTGTTGTTTTACGCCGCACTCAGCAATATTCCAGCTATATGACGGCGGTCTGTAAATAATCGAGTCTGGACCAGACAATCCAGTGATTGATATCATGAGCATCGATCCATGCAATTGGGATCGATGACCTGCATCAACCAAGTCAGCGAGCCTGACCACCCGATCCCGTTAGTCGCCTTTTACGACAAGCATAGTCGCCTTTTACGGCAAGCATGGGTTGCTGAAGACCTACTCTAACCCGGACCTTCACGGGTCATGGAACAAGGGCATGACGTCTGTTTCATACTTAATGTTTCAAAGTTTTGTGGTAAATATATTGAGGACATTTCCAAATTTGACGCTGCAAAGAAAATGCAATTACCTATTTTGACTTGTATCATAATTATGTTCCCGGCTTTTCACAGAGGAACACTTGACATACCTTTGCATGTGTTTGTGACGGGTACTACAGCTGGGGCACGGATACGTTCACCTTTTCGCGAACACCTTTTAGCATCATCATTTGATAGTGGTTACATAGTGATAGTGAACACACGCTTATGGTACATTAAGAATCGTGCAATGTAGAATCATACATATGTTTCTAATGATTATGGAAAGGGTTTTGTTGCTAAGCTTTAAGATGTACAAGTTTTAAAATGTATTGCATACCGAATTGTCGTTCACGGTCATCGTATACGATAATTTGCAACGGGTAAAGGATCCTTAACACATGAATTTGACCATCAGTCCCGAGGAATATACAAACAGCCTTGCTTCCAATCTTAACAGTTCAGACCAATGTTACAAAGACTTTTTACTTATTCTTTGCCTTGTTAATGTGTCCTGTTGTTAGCTATGTATTTCCCGAATCCAGGCACCAGAACGAATGTCTGTTATACTTACTCTGCACCCTTTGTGACCAGCCTCCCCTACTTTGGAACAGCTAGCCACAACATCCAGAGACTCTTAAAGAAACAGGCCAACATTGATGTAGTTTTCAAGAGAAGCCACAACACTCAGAGCACAATTAAAGCCACGGGAAAACCACCATCCAGCCACAAGCTAGAACCATAAGGAGCAGTGTACCACATTCAGTGTAATTGTGGTCAGGCCTAAATTGGCGAAACAGCTAGGTCCTTCAAAACGCGTATTAAAGAACATCGAAACTCAGTCTCCAAAGATGACACTAAGTCAGCTCTATCAGACCATGGCCGTAACAACCCAAGCCACAGCATTCAGTGGGACAAAGACAAAGCCCTCATCACTAACCTCAAAGACTTCAAAATCAAAAAGCAACAAGAAGCCTTCAACATCAAAAGACTCCAACCATCAATCAACCGTGACCAAGGCTATTACATAACCCCGGCGTTCCATCAACTCATCAAAGACCCCAATCAGCCATAATCATGTAGTTTATATTACTGGCTTTATCCTTCAGTTTCCTTATATTACTGACTTCACCGGTCAATATATTTACCTTGTTGTGTACATAACATGCTTCTCCACTCCAGTGTAACTACATCTTAAATCTACTCTACTTATAAACACTGCATCCTACCTGTATATATACTTGTCAACCCTACTCTGTACATGACATACTAATAGTTGATAACGGTGTCAGAACCTACCCGAAACGTAGTTCCTAATTTTAATTAAAAAAAAACTTGTTCATCCATATAACTTAGTACTCCAACTTCTAAATGCCTCTCAAAGAAAATATCATACTTACACTCACTCGTGTGAATATCTGAATCAGCTGTCATGTACCGAATGATAATCATTACACGTTTAAGTGAGTGAGTGAGTATGGTTTTACGCCGCGTTTAGCAATATTCCAGCAATATCACGGCGGGGGACACCAGAAATGGGCTTCACACATTGTACATATGTCGTGAATCGAACCCGGGTCCTCGGCGTGGCGAGCGAACGCTTTAACCACCAGGCTACCCGACCGCCCCCTTAACACGTTTAAGACATAGGGTTTCAACATCACATTTCAAACGCACACTCTACAACTAGCAAATAACTGTATATTAAAGATTATTCCATCTCCAATTAATTAATAACCAGCATCGAAATGGTAACGCATCAATGTATTGTGTCCTTTTGACATTTTACAAACTCAAACATAACATAAAAAGATTTCCGTATGCATGCACACTAAAATGAAGCTGTTACAAAATCTTACGAATGAGAAGATTCAAACTGGATTTGAACACACGAACTGATATACGAGATGACCCTTGAGATCAAACCTGGAGCTGGATTAAATTATACGGCAAAAATAGCTATTGAAAATATTTTTCCACACTTTAAAAAAATGCTCTCTTTAACGCCCGTTTGGCACGTAGGATAGAGCTTGGCGTAGCATGTACAAGCAATAAATTTCATGGGTGTCATGGATACCGAAGTGGAAGCTATCTCAAGCCCTTGGAGGAAAGGTTCCTTCATGTGCTTTACTCAAATGGAAGACCAGGACCCAAGGGTGAAACGGCCAATGGCACACAGATTCCTGTGATTGCAGTTCTTGCTATGAACATCAGGCCAATATGATATCGACACGCTTCCATTTCTGGCCTTTGCTGATAATTCTGTCGTTGTCATTACATTTGGAAAATATGGCGAAATGGAGCTTTTCTCGTTGATTGGAAAGCATCAAGCTCGTACACATGTGTGTGATTGGCACCAATAGATCCAAGCTTGATTTCTGGTAATGGATTTTCCTGGGTTCGTGGATCCAGTAGATTGCACTGTATTAAATGTTATTACAGTTTGTACTGTGTCAATACATAGCGTCTGGGCCAAAATACCAAATGATGTTTCAATATAGGAGATTTACTGTGGAAATTGATAAAATTACTTTTTGTTTGCATTCGTGCAAATTCCTTTTTTGTTCCGTCTGAACTCTATAATAATCGGTTTCATCCTTACGGTTTTGTATTAACTCATGAATACAGATAGATGTGTTATAATCCACAGACGGGAGATTGACGTCCTCGACTGCGTTTTGTAGGAAACTACGGTATATGTGTAGATGCATATCGTCTGATATATAGGAGCGTTCAAACAACACCAAGAAGCGACCGTATTGTAGTCATGCACTCAACTGTACATACAACTCGTGCAACCAGTCGTTGGAAGAAAATAGGTTTCCTCATTTCGCAAACGTATTCGATGAATACATATAGTTGGTGCTCATGATCATCACCTTTCCAAACTTTGAAAAATCCTGTTTTTCAAAGCAGGATGTATCAGGATACTACACATATAAACAGGCAAAAACAGGCAGTGGTTGTTGTAATAGTAGTAGAAGTGGTAGTGGTGGTGGTGGTGGTGGTGATGGTGGTTGTCGTAGGCGTAGTCGTAGTCGCATAGCCTGTTTACTACCTCTTATTTAGCATTATGTTATACCTGGGATAAGACTCTCTTGTTAAAATACAAAATTCTAGTACTAGTACTAGAATTTGTACTTAACCAAAAAAGTGTTAACCAAATGTAACACAACCAGTATTAGAATTTGTACTTTACTAAGAAAGTGTTACCCCAAATATAACACAACTAGTACTAGAAGTTGTACTTTACTAAGAAAGTTTTATGACTAATGTAATATTACTTGTACTTGAATTTGTACTGGTGCTGAAAAAGTGTTATCCCAAATAAAACATAACTAGTACTGGTTCTAGAAGTTGTATTTTACGAAGAACGTGTAATCCCAAATATAACATATGTCACCTTTGACCACGTTCTAAAAGGCATTATCTATCATCCTCTTATTTGCTTACATATGTATAATTTACAGGGGTACAATATAAAACACATTTGAGTATTTTCGTCATATAAACGCAAATACACTTGAGAAGAGTTGCATATGGTTTAAATCTCCACCTAGTTTCTTATCACAACGGTTGTGACATTAGTGTATCATGTTTCTTTACACGGCGGGATTCGAACCTGAGACATTGTTCAACATTCAAGTGTGTAGGGATGTTTTTATAACTTTGACTTACAGTTCCACCTTTGCCAGAGCGACACAACCATTTCCATAATCATTGGAAATCTCTGGCATCTGGGACATGACTAGGATCAGACACAGAAAAAAAGTTGAAAGGGGATAATTAATATTATGATTACATGGGACATAACAGAGCAAAATGATCAATCTAAGTCTGTATGAAACAAAACGTATGTCAGAAAAACAATCACAATCATTAGTCCATTGATTCCGACTACAGCACAGTGCAAGTGTATATGAATCACTATCAATTAGTGATGACACCAAGCGTTCGCGAAAGTTTAAAAAGTTTTTTAACTACGATTTTACATGTGTAAGAGGCGACATTTACAAGCAGGTATATACATGTATGCGTGTTATAGCGCATATTGACAGCGATGTTTCACCAGTGGCTAATCAAGGTAATTTACTTCTTGTGTCGTTAAATTACCATGCACGAGATCGAGCCTCACCATGGGACGCCAACATAATCACAAACATACACTGTAGGTCTCTCTTACTCTCTTTGATGATAAACACATACTCGAAGCACAAAACCACAACAAACCTGATATCATAACAAATGAAACGATATTTTACTACATACAAAATACTCATCACATATTTTTACGACTTCAAACTACCAGTAAATATTTCGTGAAAATACTCAAAACTGCTATTTGAGAATGCATCACATTATCTGCCGTAATAATAATCTAAATTTTGTTCAATAAAGCTCTCTTTTTAATTTTCCACATCTCTCATTTTCAGTGCAACTGATCATTGAGACTACATGACCCTTTTCCTAAAGTTACTCCGTAAAGCTAAAGGGAGGAAACTCGATAAACGGTTATGTTAATACGCAGCCCTGGCTCAGTATCGATCTGTATGTCTAAGTTCATGTATGTGTGTACATGCGACCATGTACTATATACACATGTATACACAATGAATGTCTGATCGGAGGTCCAAAACGATGCTGAAGTAATTACAACATTAATTAAAGTATTCTAAGAATATAGTTTGATATCCTAAAAAGGGAATCAATTAACAGAAAACTGTACCTCCGTTAAAAGTAAATGTTATGAATAAAATCAGCCTTTTTCTTTTCTTTTCAAACGTATTATCAGGCGGAAAAGGTGAACTATAAAGAAAAGGCACATTAGAATGGTGCCATTGACATAATATTGACATTTACATGATGCAATTGACTTTATAATGACCCATTTATATTATGCTGTTTACATGATAACGACATATTTTAATGATGCCATTGGCATGATATATAATGTCATACTTAGAGAACGCCATTACAATGATACAATCATAAATAATTAGAAATTTGCAGTTGTGTGATCTATTTGTGCTTGATATAAAGTAAAGAGTTATCTAATTAATTTTTTGTTGTTGTTGTTTAACGCCGCACTCAGCTATATTCCAGCTATATGGCGGCGGTCTGTAAATAATCGAGTCTGGACCAGTCAATCCAGTGATTGACGTCATGAGCATCGATCCACGCAATTGGGATACGATGACATGCATCAACCAAGTCAGCGAGCCTGACCACCTGATTCTGTTAGTCGCCCCTTACGACAAGCATAGTCACCTTTAACGGCAAGCATGCGTTGCTTAAGACCAATTCTACCCCGGATCTTCACGGATCAGTTAATCTAAAACGAACAATTACCGAGTAAGGTGAAACCTCATTAGACAAAAGACATTACTCATTATTCCGAAAATCCATTACGCCGGACGAGATAACCAGTAAATTCAAAACGCCAGAGAATAATCAGTTTAGATTATCTACCGAAACAGATTCCATTTCGCGTTGGAGGCAAAATAGTCATGAAAATTATTTGAAGGTATCGGTAGCACCCGCCAGTCACACACTTTAATATAACATGTTCTAACCATGGTATTCCGAGAATATTGCTAATAGAGGCGTAAACCTCACTCACTCCTGGTTTAGGACGGCGGCCAGGAAGTAAACAAGAAAACCTGTGATTGATATGACGAGCAGCGTAGTTTGCTGAAGACCTATTCTAACCTGAATTCCCAACCGAGTCCGTCGGGATAAAAGATGATTCATTGGACATAGGCTGCATGGATGGCCACGTATTGATTCCTCTCAATCAGTGGTTCGAACATTTGATCGTTGATGTACATGAATATATATGTTGTTTGCTTGTTTGTTTGTTTAACGCCGAACTCAGCAATATTCCAACTTTATATACGGTGGTCTGTAAACAATCGAGTATGGACAAGACAATCCAGTGATTGAGCATCGATCCACGCAGTTGGGATACGATGACATACATAAACCAAGTCAGCGAGCCAGACCAGCCGATCCCGTTAGTCGCCTTATGCGACAAGCACAGTCGCCTCTTACGATAAGCATTGGTTCCCGAAGACCTGTTCTAACCCGGATCACGGGTCTGAATGTGTATGTTTATACTCCTCGCTTTTGTACAAGGTGGTACCAATTTTGTTCGATTATGACCGTGATGTTCATTTCCACCAGGAACAGCCGTATTCTTCTGCTTGTAAGGTGAAATCTCGATCGTTATGCTTTACCTTAAACGCGATTGCATTTAGGGTTGTCTTTTAAGTTCGTATGTTTGCAACGGGTGCCACTAGTGGACCAGAATACGCTCACCTTTTTGCGAACACCTGTTATCATCACTATTTGATAGTGATTCATAAACACATGCTCACGATATATCCGGATTTGGGCAGAGATTTCTTATGAATATGGAAAGGGTTTTTTTCGCTTTTAATTAATAATTTTCGGGTTTACATTGATACTGAGTGAGGGAGGAGTTTTTATGCTACTTTGACCAGTATTTCAGTTATATTCAGCGTGTCGGTTTAATTTGGAAGGAAAACGTGAGTGGGGAAACTCGTGGACGTTTACCACTTAATGAAACCCGCGAGTACTGTCACAATGTATGGTGCTAAAACAACGAGGTTTCTAAGGGAGGCCACCATGTCCGATCATGGATGCGATAGCGCCAGAATGTCAACGTCATATTAGACAGTTTTTACGGTATTTTGTTTTCAGCATGTGTACAGTGGAGTGAGTGAGTGATTATGGTTTTACGCCGCTTTTAGCAATATCACAGTAATATCACGGCGGGGAACACCAGAAATAGGCTTTACACATTGCACCCATGTCGGGAATCGAACCCGGGTCTTCGGCGAACGCTTTTACCACTAGACTACCCCACCGCCCCGTGTACAGAGGAATGTGGAGCTCGAAGTCCGTTAAATACATCGAGATATCAGTTTCTCGAGACAAACGGAGTGCAAATATAAGACAATAGTGTCGATTAAGAGTAAATATGGACATAAAGTTGCAATGTTGCCTTTCACGTCCAATGGAATCTGTTTCGGCGCATAATCGAGACGGGTTATTCACTGGTGCTAGGAAGCTATATCCGGGGTACACTATCATGGCTGATTACAACTTATGACTTTTATTCAAGGTATTGTTTATGTATATACAAGAAAGTGATTATCTTTAATATAACAAAATTATCTATCTATGCAATTGTATATGATATACAACGCAGTTTGGCTTTATTTTGTGGCTTTTTCAGTAAGAATTGGGAACGCTATATGTTTTTTTAGAAATTTAGTGCTAAGTTTTGTTAATGTTTGTTCATAGTGCTCATTTAAAGATTTACAAAAATATTTTCCTCTTCATTTGTCTTTGGAGTGAGTGTTTGGTAGGGTGTTTGTATAACTAGGGGTGAGGGTGGGGATATGGGTAGGGAAAGGATTGGTGTTTGAACGGTGATCACGTGTTGTCATTTATTCTTTCTTTCTTGTAAGGATTTGGTCTGTTTTCTTGTATCGTTTTTATTTTATTATCATTATGTTATTTTATTTTTTTATTTAGTGTGGTATTATAAGAAGGGTTGGTTTGGGGGTCTGTTTGTTTTTCATTCCTTGCACAACTCCAAAAATGGCAAACGTTTCCATTGGTAGCTTGCGTTCAGGTCGTCCATCACTTGTGACAATATCATGCTATGTATGTTGTTCAATATCGATCCAGCATACACCAGCGTGACAGCCGCTTCCTCTACTCACTGGCGTTGCTGACGGCAAAGCTGTCGGTGATGTCGACGGTGGAGATGTGTGGTTGGAACAGGAGACTGCTGCCCTCCTTCGTTTCTCCCATCTTTGTCTCCAGCAGTGGCCGAAGCTGGACAGACCGGACATCAAGCAGCACGCCTGGGCGGACACAAAGGAATATAATCAATACAAAACAAGACCTTCTTTTTGTCTGTGACAAACATGATGCCCGATGCAATTCCCTATTATGACTACCGTATCTTCAGGTGCTCACTCTATTTTTCAGGTGAACAATTGACATGCCTTTGCACGTGTTTATGGTTGGTGCCACCGGTAAGTTCACCTTATAGCGAACACTTGGCTTCATTGTTATTTGATAGTGATTCATTAACCCATGCTCATGATTTCTTATGACTATGGAAACAGTTTGTCGTTCTTATTTATTTGTAGATTGACATACATTTTTCCCATTATTTTGACATCTTTTTTTTATGAAAAAGAATATTTCTGTTTATTGCCTCATCTTGTGAGTGTGGTTTTTGACACAGTTAGCAATATTCCAGAATTACAACGTCGACAGTGACAAATGGGGCTCACACAATGTAACCATGTGGTGAATTTAACCTGGAGCTTTGGCGTGACGCGTGAACTCTGCAATCAGTAGGCGAACCTACTGCCCAGTGCGTGTGAGTGAATGGGTGGGTGAGTTTTAATCTGGGTGGGTGGATGAATGGATGGATGGGTGGATCCGTATTAGGTGGGTGAGTGATATTGACTGACTGTCTGAGTGAATTATTGAATACGATTTAACAGAACCTTTCGCAATACTCTACCAATGTGACGGAGGTAGACGTTACACATCGATCCTGGATCCCCGGCGTTACAAGCACACGCCTTACCCAGAAGATTACTCAAACTCTTCCCATGTACTGAATGATTGAGGTTATTATTACTTTCAACAAAATGAGTAATGTCACCTGATTTTCTGGTTTATCGATCACTGGATTGTCTGGTTTGTTTACAGGCTGGCGTCGGTTGGCAGGAGCACTGCTGTGCGGCGTCAGGCAATAAATACTTTCTTTTTAATGCAAATGTATGAATGGCTGGTGCTACCGGTAGGAAAGGACATGCTTATACTGCTTATAACTCCTGGTGTCATCGCTGATTTTCAGTGGTAGATTCAGATAATTTCCACAGCCATTGTGCTCTTTACTCCAAAGGAAACCTAGGCTGGTTAGTCCCTTTCATTGACAATTTATATTTACAAATTGAAATGTAATCATTTCTTTCTCACAACTTTGTTTGTTTGTTTGTTTGTTGTTTAACGCCACACTCAGCAATATTCCATCTCTATGACGGCGGTATGTAGATATTCGAGTCGGGACCAGGCAATCCAGTGATTGACATCATGAGCATCTATCCACGTAATTGGGATACGATGGCATGCATCAACCAAGTCAGCGAGCCTGACCACCCGATCCCGTTAGTCGCCTCTTACGACAAGCATAGTCGCCTTTAACGACAAGCATAGGTTGCTGAAGACCTATTCTACCCCGGATCTTCAGCACTGTCACAATAGTGTAGCTTTGATAAAATATGTAGGTTCTGGGTAGACATAAATTTTGAATAACATTCACCAGCATTCTTAAATTTAATACAGTGATAGATATGCAGGAAATCGCCTAAGCCTCTATGGCGATACACAGACAGCTTCGTATACAAATGTGCCAACTTGACAGACATTACCTAATTAATAAATAAAATCGTTACACGATAATCTTACCAATACTCAGCTTAGCTTTGTTTGATAATCCAGACTTGGCACTCAAGGCAACTTCAAATGCAGATAGCAGCACAATTAGTGCACACGCGTCCATTAAAACTCTGTATCTGGCATGAATTATCATTATTGTAGCCACTAAAACGGTGTTTTCAAGTTGCCAGTGATTATTACGGTGGTTACATCGGAAGTTCCAGCACTTCCGGACCTGCGCAGTAGAGTGAAAGGATAGTATAAAGAAGTGTCTTGGCGTATTGATTTTCGAGTGAGAGGGGGCTCCGCCGTGACTCACACATCCCTTGCATGCGCGCCTCCTAAACTGTCTGATGTTTCGACATTATGTCCGTCTTCAGCAGCAGCAGCAGCAGCAATAGTCTTACACTGGTCGTCTTCAATTTCTTTGAATTTCCACCGTGTGGCCTGTTGTGATCGAATATTGATGGTGTGTATGCAGTACTTAAGTTAATCAATTTAAAAGTTAGCTAAAGTTACACATATTTTATGCATGATATCTTATTGGCTTAAGCTAGTATCCGTAATGGTATTTGTATATTTTGCTAACTGAAAACAACCACAGTGTTAGGAAGTAAAATAACACGATGAGTTGAGATGTTTAATTTAATTTCATGTACATAAGCATTGATTTAATTTAGGAACACGTACATTCATATTTCCCTTTTGTGAGTACGCTAACACAATGCATTGGTTCATTTGGTTCATGGCGCAGACGGTAACAAATGGATCAAGCCAGTCCACCATGTCGCTTAAGATACTGTGTTTGTGCCAAAGCTGGGAATCCACTGACAATTTATTGGACAGTCTCATTAAATTCATTGCGTAATCCCGAGTGGGAAGTGACTTACCCCGAGCAGCAACAGAAAGCAGGGTTGCTGATCCTTACAACGCACTGCACATAAACTCGATGTTTATGGTCGTTCAGACAGCTATTATTATTATTGTTGATATTGTTGTTGTTGTTGTTGTTGTTGACACAGTCAAACATATGATCAACAACTCCATGAATCAACAAAATAACGAAAACGTTGCTTTACGGGGCATTTATATCAATATCTCTGAGCAGGATGAACGTCTAAGGAAAAGTTAAGAAATAATTCAAAAACCTGCACTCACGAATTTCTGTAAGGTGCGGTGGAGAAGCCTAGTTGTTAAAGCGTTGGTTAATGAACCCGAAGACGCGGGTTCGATTCCTTCCATTGGTCCGTCATATGAAGCCCATATGTGGTGCCCCCCGCCGTAACATCGCTGGAATATTGCTACAAGTGGCGTAAAATCAAAACTCACGACTGTAATGTTGGTGCTGCTCCGGAGAAGGTGCACACGTAAAGTCCAAATATGACAGTGGTTCGTTCGCATGCTAGAACCTTATGTGTCATCAAAATAACGCCCAAAATAGATGTATACCTAAAAGACGTAAAGGATAACATACATCTTTGTGTTTTCCTATTGATGTTGAAATATATCATGCCCTGTACATCATTACCAATATGCCCTATCTTTGTATGGCACTTATAAGTTGTTAAACAGTACTATCAGTTAATACGGGTCCTATAGTTTTGGTGACCTAATGTATAATGTGCAACATTAAATTATGCTTATAATGACATCAACAGCTAACACTACTCCAAATATTGAACAGACGCAAAAACTTGTGGAATTGACATCTCATTCTTCATCAACGCATCTCTTAATAGCATTTTATTCCAATAAAACAAGATGCCTGTTGGAAATGGCGTTTCATCCTATGTGTTTCATCTGGACATTAACAAATGTAAGGGTAGGCATTACAAGAGCTTAACAAGATTCCTAAATGTGTCCTCTAAGGTAATCTCACACGACTTCATGTCCTGAAGAACCCAAATCTGGATAGTATGAGAACCATTAAACTGAATGAAATTGGATATGTAAAATTAATGTTACAAGGAATAGCATGCACATCATACCGCAAGGAATAATCATCACTGAAACCCCATAAATCATGCAGAACTTCATTATGGCTATAGCATTATGTGGTTACCTTTATCTTTCATTTTCTTCGTGTCAAATTAAGTGTGCACAAGTTTGCAAAGGTGCCTCAACCATCCACGGGAGAATGTCAGAGGTTATCACAATGACGGCTTTCAACGACAACCATCATAAACTAACCAAATTACGACATTACATAAATGAATCCTAAACGTTTGAGGACGGTAAAAAACTTGTAACACAAGTAAGGCAATCGACGTTCCACTATAACAACATCCCAAGCGTGTTTTCAGGCGAGAAATACTAATTTCAAGAAGAGCAATCAAAGGCTTTAACGACATTTCATAGTAATTAAACCACTAAAACTTAGCTGTGAATTTACATGTTGTGAGGGACAAAGGAGATTAGCCCGGTTTTAATATCTCTGGACAGACAGCTTGCTATCGCTGCCTGAAGGCGTCAAACAGATCGATTTAATGAGATTACAAACGATCGCATTCCTAACACACGTCCTACGATGAATGTGCTAGGAACATTAGTTCAAGATTCCCTCTTCGTAGTAGACATTATTTTTGCATATAAATCCCTCCAATGGTGATTGGTCTGGAAAAATGTGTTCCCGATAGTTGGGAAATGTCATCTTGATTTTGCCTGTCTGCAGTGATGAATATTCCTTCAATAGCAGGGGTGGTATAAGAGCGCCGTGGCGTACCGATGCTCTGGTATTGTGGTCAGAGTGTTAGACCATGGGTACATGATGTCAGATATTGCAAAGCATTCGTGATGCTTATATGAGGACATTATCATCTTTGACGTACAGTTCATCTTTCAAGTTTGGAGAGTTACAGCTGAGGTCCAGTATGCTTTCTCTGCACCAATATCAGTGAATAACTATCACACGACTGCAAATTACAGAGAGCATGCAAGAGCATGTCTCTTTTGACAAAAAAATGTTATTGAATTGTGAGGAGAATGAGGATTGGAATTTTAAACCTCTTGTGATCATTCACATGTAATTTCCGGAAAAGTTCACGAATGTGTTGAGTTTGTAGCTTGATACGTAGAATTATTAACATATTTGACATTGGAAATTACCACATTCAGAAATAAATGCAAAGCACATACACAATGAAACCTCAAGAGCTATGAGTCATCGAACTATGTCGAGTTATCAGAAGTTCGTAGTGATTATCGGCATTGTACCGGGACCATCATCCCATGTCTAGTACGTATTTTACTTAGAATATAATTCCTCATAGTCTTAATGCACGGGATTTTGATATCTATTGCAAAAACCTCTTACATTTAACCAAATCAAAAACCTTTTAGATACTAATTTTCCTCATGCGGCATGACCTATCCCAATTGCGTAGATCGATTCTTATGATGTCCATCACTGGATTGTCTAGCCAAGACTCGACATTTTACAGACCGCCATCATATATCGCTGATCAGTTAAACATAAACAAACAAAACATGCGGCTTGCCTCTCGTTCATGTTTGAACCTTCCATAAGAGAGATAAAATTTGTCAGAAGTTCATCAAAAGAACTTTTCAATGATCAAAGCATACATGTACGTGTTCTGCTCTGTGTTAAGTGCTTCAGCAATGTGGGATAATGCATTTGGAAAACGACAATGACTGTAAGAGTGTGTTGGGTCTAACGCTGCCTTCAACAGTATTTCAGTTTTATTAGTAATACGCAAGCGTATGGTGCTAACATATGACCACTGGCATTAGCTGTGGACATATTGGACCATGTATGATTCTTTGAAACCACATTGAAGTCGTATATTGGATATCTGCCCATATGAATATCTCAGTGACAGAGTGGCCAGCTTCAATACTGAAGATAGCCATTGATCGGAAATTTCACAAACGGCTTGAGAATAGGCAATGCAATGTTTACTCAATTGATTTCTTTTTTTTGCGAGGTACGTTTAATAAATAGTTACTTTAGGTCGTCCAGCCTTTACGTATGACTCGGTGACTATCTTTGATACTGTATGCTTATAGAGGCATGAACCTAACATTTCAGGTATATTAATGGTATACATGTACATTCTATTGACGTTTTTGCAACTTTTCAATTCAAGATATAAACCTTTAAGTTACTTGAAGAATATATTGGCGAACACCGGCCTTGATCATGAGTTGTTGTAGCTACATTTTGATGACGAGAGATATGCAAATTTTAGGTTTCACATTCCCCTTGTACACCCTCCTATATGCCTACAAAGCTGTACGTGTATTGATGTTGATTCGGTACCGTTGAACGCATTTCACACATGAAATTATCTATCAAACCTCTGTTCACAATAAAATGTCTCGGATACATCTCCACACAAGCTTCTCTCATATGGTTTTCACGAGTGGTCCAGTGGTTAAGGTGGGTCGTGATCACTTGGTGCCAGGAACAGTTAATCATAGGTTCGAATCATACATTCGCAAAACCATTGGTTTATAAGCGCCAAAGCCGTAATCGATTTCCATAATCGTGTTAAAATCTGCCAACTCCGTCCTTTAGGTCTTTCCTTCCATATTATTTTGGCAAGCTCTGATATATCGAAGCCCAACTCACGAAATCACTCAATCGATGTAGAGACAACAATATGCAATATTTACGGTATCGGTCGCTGTTAGTGGAGGTTAGTGTTCGGTACAAGCTGATACAACCGACGACTTTCCAATCACGGCTCACGACAATAGAACTATTCAATATAAAGATACATGATTACACAAGGGTACGGTAGCGATTCATGACAAAAACCCTAACCATCAGCAAACTGTCCATTGACCATTGAGGGACTTTCAACCATGACAAATACAATGTTGTTAATATGGTATTCTAGTCAAACCCACGGTTCACCAATAAATGATGTCATTGTCATTAAATTATGTGGTACACATAATCTTTACAAATCAACCGGAGACGAATATACACATACATTACTGTTAATTATGAACGATACATCATGATGTTAACATTGATTTGATGCCAGCAACAACTTCAGCTTTTCCTAATCATGTCAACGAAAATATCTTCAAGGGTGTAAATACATAAATATTATATAACGACGAAAAAAGGTTTGAGTTAGCAATGTTCGTTTCTCTATTTCTCTCCTTTCTTCTTAATATGTAATGTGTTAACTGTGAATTAGCATAATGAACATTTGTTGAAGAGGGCGATATTCATTGTGGTAACCTGTGTCCAATCGTTGTCATGTGGATGAAAAAAAGACCCGTGAAGATCCGGGGTAGAACAGGTCTCCAGCAACCCATGCTTGCCGTAAAAGGCGACTATGCTTGTCATCAGAGGCGACTAACGTGATCGGGTGGTCAGGCTCGCTGACTTGGTTGATGCATGTCATCGATCCCAATTGCGTGGATCGATGTTCATGATGTGAATCACTTGATTGCCTGGTCCAGACACGATTTTTTACAGACAGCCTTCATATAGCTGGAATATTAATGAGTGCGCCGTTAAACAACAAACAAATAACCAAATCATGTGGATAAAATATGTTTTCACTAAAATAAACACAACCGCTATTCACCAGCATATGATGTTGAACGTTAAACTATAACTCAAACATGCACATGAAGCTATAGCACTTCGTGGTAAATACCAAGTTGATAGTATGGTAAAATAACACTCTATCATTCCATATCATCACGCTGGCAATTTCTGTCAATTGTTAATCCCCAGCCGACGGACGGACACGCGTAGATTCAGGAAGACATGCCATCCATTGATACCATCGCATGGTGTGATTGGGTTACAAATTGAGCCATCCAAACAACGACTGAGCATCGACAAGATTCATTGTCTTTCAAAGAGCCATGCGTTGATCAGAGTTTCTCGATTAACACTCCGTGTCAAGGTTCACTGGTTCTAATCACAGCATGTCTAAGTGACATTGGCAGTACGTGTTAAAACGGCATTTCTTTCAAACAGCTGTCGTGGTTGTCATCCATTTATTTCCTTTATCCTGACGACGAATTTCATTTTTAAATGTTAACATGCTTCCTCAGAGGAGAATCAATACTTCTCCTGAATTTTTGACACGTGATTGTTTAAATTTTTTCATGTTGTGAGTTTTTAAAATGATTACCAATGACGCGTATTTTCCAATGGCCATGTATAACCATGTGAAGTGAAATGGGATTTAACGCCACATTCACAATTATTGCACAGATATTACGTGTGTGTTGCCGAGCCGAGCGCCAGCCAGGGTTACAACAAGTTTCACTTTTAAAGTCTCGCGCTATGACGCGGGCGGGCGTTGAGCCACCGACCTTCCGCTTTCAGGGCAGACGCTCTATCCACTAGACCTCGGCCATATTTCACCGAAGCTCATGTACGTCACATTTGGAAAAGCAACAAAACCATTTCCGTTAGTTCCATATGTTAGGTCATGGCGTTTGGGTCTACTTTATTGCCTCTCTCCTTATATGCATGTTTTCCTAGCCTTTCTTCATAAAGAATTTCATATGATGTAATAATTAAGCACATTACTCATTAATGACAACGCTATTTTTTATTGCAATGGTAGTCATATACTATTTTGAAAAATAGGGGATCATGACATATAAATGTTGATACCAAGTATTAGAACATAGGTTTGTTGACGACAAACATCATTTACAAGAACTGTTACGGCTGTAAAACACATCCAATAGTTTGCACGTGCCTCGCGCAGTGGTCTCGCGTGTTTGGTGTAATTTTTCATTTTGACACTTTCAAGAAAGGTCAATTAATCTCTTTGGACCATTCTTTTCAAATCAGTTGTGATTTACTTTATTTCATTGATGTTTTATGTATGCACCAGCGATGCGGCGTCTGCAACAGGCTTTCGGCATTCTGGAAACAGGCAGAAGTTCAGCGTGCAGTGACCTATACGTTCAATGTTTCACCGTCTGTCATTACCAGACTATGAAACAGGTACCAACAAACCTAAATGTGCTCGACCCCGTTTAGGGCTTCCCAGATCAACGACGAGAGTACATGATCGACTGAGCCGAAACCAGGCTCTACGAAATCGAACTCAAACGGCGAATCAAATCGCTGCAAACTTACATCAGGCTACTGGAGTACGAGTTACGGGTCAGACGATTGGAAATCGTCTACATGCAGCTCATTTCCGTGCACGACAGCCATGTTTTGTTTGTTTTGTTTGTTTGTTGTTTAACGCCGCGCTCAGCAATATTCCAGCTATATGACAGCGGTCTGTAAATAATCGAGTCTGGACCAGACAATCCAGTGATTAATATCATGAGCATCGACCCACGCAATTGGGATCGATGACATGCATCAACCAAGTCAGCGAGCCTGACCACCCGATCCCGTTAGTCGCCTTTAACGACAAGCAGAGTCACCTTTTACGGCAAGCATGGGTTGCTGAAGACCTATTCTACCCCGGAATCTTCACAGGTCGACAGCCATGTAATGTGCCGTCTCTTACAAATAGTCACATTGCCAACACACGTCAATGGTTTACTGGGGTAATCGTCGCAGGTTACGTATCATGTTTTCATATATTTGTACCGATTCACTTTGCATTTCCTTCATAGACGTGGTCGTGTCTGGCGACGTCGAAATAAACGTCACGACAGTATCAACCTGAGACCACATGACAGATTCGGCGGTGGATTGATTATGTTGTGCGGCGGCATCACTGACCGAAGCCCATTCCATATTGGTCAAGGAAGGGTCACTGGACAGAACTACTGGGACAACATACTGACTCCCTTTGTTGTCCCGTTTGCAAGGCGTGTGGGTCAACGTTTTGTCTTTTAGGACAACAACGCCCGTGCTCACTGTGCACGAACTGTCAATGCTCGCCACAACCAGAACAACATCCATAGAATGCCATGACCTGCAATGAGCACAGACCTTTCCCCCTTTGAACACGTCTGGGACATGATAGGGAGACGTGTGCGTCAACGTCAAAGGTCGCAGACCACGTTGGCTGACCTGGCCAGCGCTGCAAGAGGAGTGGGACAGACTCTTTCAAATCGCCTTTGGGAGACTCATACGCAGTATGCCTCGTCGAGTGAATCGAAGTTTGACAATATCGTGGCGGTATTACGCACAATAGATCCAAAAACTTCAACTTTGAAATTTCCAATCTTACCCCTATCGTCCTTCAACGTCATAACGTCTACAGTCAGACGTCACTACCGGTTGTAATGTGTTCCCAATTCCTTCATTATTAGCGTACAACTATCACCCAAAACTAATATCTCTTACAATTTTGGAATTTTTTTACGAAAGCCTATTGGTGCCGATTTGGTAGCATAAATTTATTCGATTAATTTCTCGTTTTTTCGAGTTTATTTATTTTTAAATCGACTTTATAAAATATACTAGACTAACGTCTAGTTTCTGAAATGAATATATTTTACTGAAAAGACAGTTGTTAAATAATCTTAATAAAAATAAAATAAAAAGGAGCCCAGAGACTCTCTTCGCCAAACATTATAGATTTGCATAGACTGTATTGGATATATTTGTATCAGGTTCTGAGTGACAGAATAGATATATACTTGAAATAAAAATATAATAATCGAAATCACTAGAAAATAATAAGTAACGAGAAAAAACTCGAAATGTCGAAAAAATAATCAAATAATTAAAATAACGAGAAATCTCGATTCAAAAATATATTCATGCTATGAAAGTGCACAATTAGGCTTCCGTCAATTATTTTCGAGAATCCCATACTTTTTTAAACAGTACATATTAATATTGATGAATACCACTACGAAACACCATATGTTATCAACGTTGATGCTGATGACTGTTTACCACACGTTCTTAAATGGGATTTGATCCCGGAAACTTTTCAGATTTTTCATGGCATATGAATACTTTTCTTGATAAGTATTTTTTTATCAATCCCAATAAAAATACAATAGTGCCAATTGGCTTTGCGAAATTGATACCATATTAACTAAACATTATAAATTAAGTATATAAATATTTATCAGAACCACTATTTTATTTTTTCAGATTCTGGTAACTAAGCGTGTTCAGTTATATGCATATCTCATCTCATATCAATTGTATCATGACGTCAGGCCTAGCGCAAATCTGAAAATACATGTATATTCTTGAACGGTTATCGGATAATGACCGATGATGATGCTGCTGCTGCTGATGATGATGATGCGGCTGCTGCTGCTGCTGCTCATGATGATCATGATGATGATCTCATCTGCCATCCATTGTATCATGACGTCAGGCCTAGCGCAAATCTGAAAATACATGTTTATTCTTGCACGGTTATCGGATAATGACCGATGATGATGATGCTGCTGCTGATGATGATGATGCGGCTGCTGCTGCTGCTGCTCATGATGATCATGATGATGATCTCATCTGCCATCCATTGTATCATGACGTCAGGCCTAGCGCAAATCTGAAAATACATGTTTATTCTTGCACGGTTATCGGATAATGACCGATGATGATGATGCTGCTGCTGATGATGATGATGTGGCTGCTGCTGCTGCTGCTCATGATGATCATGATGATGATGATCTCATCTGCCATCCATTGTATCATGACGTCAGGCCTAGCGCAAATCTGAAAATACATGTTTATTCTTGCACGGTTATCGGATAATGACCGATGATGATGATGCTGATGCTGCTGATGATGATGCGGCTGCTGCTGCTGCTGCTCATGATGATCATGATGATGATCACTTTAATAATCGCGATGGTAATGACCACAACATTCTTTCACTATTAGCACCTCGCAGCATGCATTTTTTTCCACAGGATTTTCAATGAAAGTGTAAATGGTATCTGCAATTATTCACATCCATCGCATACCGACAAAAGTCCCAAAGTGAAGACCTTGAACAAATGTGATTAAAATAATTTACCATCGACACAGAATATGGTATTATGAAAAATAGACGGTAGAATTGACGCCCAGCATTGTCAGTGTGACTTTAAAAGCCATTCAATCACATTTTACAGTTCGTTTGATTTTTGCATTACACGCTATGATCAATTCCTTTGGGGGGAAATTAATCTACCATGGGTAATATGGAATCATTTTAATATGAGTCATAAAATACACTGTATCACCATTTTAGTAAATGTTTATATGTTTACTGTGTCATTATGTGTGTTCGTACATAAAACATATATACAAATAGAGAATCTCACCCGAGTGTCTTTTGATATCAAATATATCACCACGACTTGATCAAAGTGGGAAACTCCGAGGCTTGCCGAGGACTTTTTCAACTTTTATCAACGAATGTTGAAATATTTTATATCAAAAGACACTCGGGTGAGATTTTATTTATCATCCAACATCATTCTTCCAACATTTTCAGTTTGTAAAAAGCACTTTCACTGTAAAAAGCAGTGTCTTAAGTATAAAAAGTGCTGCTAACAGCCTCAATAGCAGGCCATTAGTGAAATCATTTGATTGTGACGTCATGGTAAGATCCGGGGTAGAATAGGTCTTCAGCAACCCATGCTTGCCGCAAAAAGCGACTATGCTTGTACGAGGCGACTAACGGGATCGGGTGGTCAGGCTCGCTGACTTGGTTGATCCAGTGAATGACATCATGAGCATCAATCTACGCAATTGGGATATGATGACATGCATCAACCAAGTCAGCGAGCCTGATCGCCCGAACCCGTTAGTGGCCTCTAACGACAAGGAGTCACCATGAGTTACTAAGGCCTATTTGAACCCGGATATTCACAGGTTTTAAACAGTGGTGCACGCTACTGCTACTTGTACGTGTATTCTTCTTTTGTGGTTGTAGCAATTATATTTCGAACACGAACATCTGTAATTCCGCAAACATTCTGAGATTTTTTTCTAAAAACGTATCGCGTTTGCTCCGCAAGGTGCCGCGGTAATTCTTATCTCGTACTGTGGTAATAACCAAACGCGTTTCGAAAGTATCGCGGTACGTTTCCGATAATGTACACACTATCAAACAGAATCCAAGATTGTGTGGTTTAGTAATGTGTTTAACAAACTACCTTTCTGCACAGATACGTATTGTTGTTGCACAAATTCCGTTTTGTAAAATGAGCCCATAGGGTCTCTAAATAAGACAAACTCAACATGTGTTCCGTACAGAATCCTATATTATGCCGCTGCGAACAGAGCTGGCGGGTACCACACCCGAGGATGCAATCAAACGCAAAGATTGTTACAGACACACCTTTTACAGAATGCAGGCCTTTCCCAGTGGGTACGCCCACATGTGATAAGCGTTTGGGGCGGTTGCCTACAATTTGTGTTCCATGATGATTTGAAACAGATATTACACACTTGTGATACCCAGTAATAAATATTCTATATGAGACTAAAGTGTGGTGTTTCTCATGCTGGCAAAGTGCCACGAGAGCTAACAAACACCTTCCTCGATTCCATTAACTTTCAATTTGCATGTAACATCCTGCAGTGAGAGAAGAGTTCACCTCGAAGATGCTTGGGGATATACGGCATCAATGTACATTTACAGCATGAAAAAGGGTGTGTGCAACACCACTTCGTATGGAGGAGGCAAAACAAAAAGCAAAGACATTAACTTTACGGCGAATAATTCTTCTCTAAATTAAGATGGATACATGTACACGTCAGTGGCGGATATACTACGTAGCCCAAAAAGCAAGTGCTTACAGTTTGAAATCGTTAAAAAAAAATGAAATAAAAAATTTGTTGGTTTAATTTTGTGTTCTTCTTTCAGTAACATGGTCTTTGGTCAACTAACAGTGTGACCCGGATACCAATCTGAATACTGTCGTTGATGAGTTGGGTCGATGTTGGTGTTTGATAGACATTTCTTAGAAGTTGACGGATGACAAAGTAGACACAATTTATGGATAACAACTTCTTTAATACTATAAAGGCGACGTTTCGGTATACAGTAAACTACGGTTATAATGAACTCAAACGGGCCACTAATTTTAGTTCGTTATGACCGTAGTTCGTTATAAGCATATGTACGGCTTAGATACAGCAGTGGCCGGGACAAAAAATAAGTTCGTCATATCCGTCAGTTCGTTATAAGCGTGTTCGTTATAAACGTAGTTTACTATAGATCCTTATACCGTTGTCAAGCAGGACTGAGATCTTGCTTGACAACGGTATAAGGATCTATACCGAAACGTCGCCTTTACAGTTTTAAAGAAGCTGTTATCCATAAATTGTGTCTACTTTGTCGATGTTGTTGTGTTTGCTTGTTGCCTTTACTTTTGAGGACAGCTGGGTTTGATCACAATAATGAAATTGTTCTACACTTACATTGTGTGATTTCAGAACGTGGTTGGGTAATTTTTGGGATATCTCTATTTGAGATATATTGTACGGGCCTGCTTGTTTGGTCAGTGTTTGATAAGCGTAATGAGTTTTTGAATAAAATGCACTGAAAACGTTACTTTTAAGATAGGATTCAATCATTTAACTGATAGTTGCTTAACCCGGATTCGTTCCGGTTATGCAGATGTGTACAATGTGTGCAGCCCAATTCTGTTTTTACCGCCTTAATATGGTTGGAATGTGTATAAAGGCCGCGTAAAACCATACTCACTCACTGTTATCCGCTTGAGGATCCAGAGGCCCTCATAACTCAAAACTGGTCATAAGACGCGATACATGGTAATCGGGTGGTTGCAATACGTTACCTGACTGATAATGTTCCATCGTACGTGGGGCTTTGGTCATGCTATCAATAACTGGTTTGTTGTGCTTGTCTTGCCTTTGCATGAGTTTTCGGGTTGGGCAGGATACGCTTACCATTTCGCAAACACCTGACATCACTATATGATAGTGACTCAAAAACACATGCTCATGATATAGTCGGAATCATACAATGGATTTTGCGCGGGGGGCGAGGGTGTTCTTATGGTTGTGGTAAGGGTTTTTCGCTTTTATATATAACAAATACCGGTCCTTCAAACAGAAATCTCCCAGTTGCCAGTCCACAGGGTGCCAGGTTGTTCTCATGGTTGTGCTAAGGGTTTTTCGCTTTATATACAACAAAGGTCGGTCCTACAAACAGAAATCTCCTAGTTGCCAGTCCACAGGGTGCCATGGTGTTCTTATGGTTGTGGTAAGGGTTTGTCGCTTTTATATACAAAAAAAGGTCGGTCCTATAAACAGAAATCTCCCAGTTGCCAGTCCTCAGGGTGCCATGGTGTTCTTATGGTTGTGGTAAGGGTTTGTCGCTTTTATATACAAAAAAAGGTCGGTCCTACAAACAGAAATCTCCCAGTTGCCAGTCCACAGGGTGCCCGGGTGATCTTATGGTTGTGGTAAGGGTTTGTCGCTTTTATATATAACAAAGGTCGGTCCTACAAACAGAAATCTCCCAGTTGCCAGTCCACAGGGTGCCCGGGTGATCTTATGTTTTGTGGTAAGGGTTTTGTCGCTTTTATTAACAGCAAAGGTCGGTCCTACAAACAGAAATCTCCCAGTTGCCAGTCCGCAAAGTGACCACAGCACTACGACTGTGGCAACTACCAAACTGAAACACAGGAAGATGATAGACCTGGCGCTCAGATCGCTTGGCGGAACGAGTCCCACTGTCATATCTTTGTTTCATTGTACTTTCATCATCGCCGTCGACAGGGATGTATCTTTTGGGGTGATTTACTGATGTTTGGGTAGCTTCAATGTTTCCGATAAGGAGTTTGCTCCTTAACGATAAAGGTTCAGCTACAAGATTATCAAACAAACAGAGTAATCTATTTCAACCGCCGGTTGAATGATCAAAGAACGTTTCCACAATGACGAATATTGTCGAATGTTTATGGCTATTTCTTCTCGTAATTTAGCCATATTGTGATAATTAAAGGTTAAAGTAAAACAAGGAAGATCTCCCGTGTGGACTTTAAAGTCTCGGATAAAACATACTGCTGATTTCTGATATGAAATGTCTCTCCGAGTGAGCAATCAAATGATATTAGTTCTTTTATGAAGGGCCTTTTATATCACAGAAAAACTGGAATGTGCATGCTGCATTAATCATATCCACTTTATTTCTGTTTTATATTAATAATAGTTCTTCGGTTAACGGTAATAATAATAATTACAGTTGTCGATTTGTCTGGCGTTTTTTCCATGCTGGATATCCTGCTTAAAGCGCATAGAGAATTATAACCCATGTGAATGGATCAGTGTGCATTCCATTTTCATTCTCATCTTCCCGGGGAGTATACAACCCAAGCTGCCTCTGATGCAATAGAAGGTTAACGGTCATATTACCATCTCATCCTACTGAATACTTATTCTCTGCTGCTGGTTGAACAGAGGCATATTTCGAACAGTCACCACGTGTGCTACACGTGTTTTTGTATGGAGCAGGACCGAAGACCTAGAAACTCTCAGGAGCCAAGCTGCCGAGCACGTCAACATGGGCAATATGGAATATAGCATATAACCAGAACGTCAGAGAAAAACCAGGAAAAGATTCCATTGGGCGTAAAAGGTCAAATTAGTGGTGAGACCTAAATGAATGGATCATGGAAAGTCAGTGATAACAGCAGGTGTTACAACCACAATAGGATGATTGCATTAACACATCAACTGAAAGTATAATATTATTTTGTATCAGTATGCTATATTTTCAATGCAATTTGTCATCCGGTTAGTAAATCAGAGACTAGAGAATCCAAAAATCATGATTATTTTCAAGACAGTTTTTTTGCACACAGTGAACCACCGGTTTACTTTAATTTAATTTAATTTACACCCGCCTGAATGTTGTTTACCGACACAATCAGGAGCTACTGGTATATGACGTCGGTTCGCGTCTTTAGAATGGGAAAATCCGGGGAAGAATAGGTATTCAGCAATCCATGCTTGCCGTAATAGGCGACTAACGGGATCGGGTGGTCAGGCTCTCTGATTTGCATGTCATCGATCCCAATTGCTCGATATCAATCACTGGATTATCTGGTCCAGACTCGATTATTAACAGACCGCCGTCATATAGCTGGAATATTGCTGAGTGCGGCGTTAAACAACAAACCAACCAGCCAACCAACTGATTTGAATGTGGCAGGTCGTCGAATCCCAATTGCGTGGATCGATGCGCATGAAGTCAATCACTGGATTATCTGCTCCAAACTCGATGATGTACAGACTGCCGTCATATACCTGGAGTGCGGCGTTAAACAACCAAACAAACAAACTTTAGAATGGGTTTGGGGGAAACAACATTTGATACATTTCATCATGTTAAACAATAGAGTTTGTCTTATTGTTGGCCACGCTTGAACTCGTAACATTCTGAACATAGTATCGTAAAAATCAGTAATCCTGTCTTTCGTACAACATCAAAGATAATGTTGAATTCAATTATGCTCATTTTAAACAGAATGGCGTCTCTGTGTCTACTTTGTGCACCAAAGGGATCATTGCAGTAGATGGCCTATACATAGCTAGGTGTTTTGTAACAAAGACTCACTCTAGCAGGCTAAAGCAATTATTTGATCCTCAACGGGAATATGGATTTACTCAAGTTACCAAGAGCAGAATATATATATCATTTACTCATTGGAATCATATATCAAACGCAAAACCCATAAGTTGCTTAATAATCAAGTCACAAATTATGTGCAGTGTTTCAACGCTGTGTCTTGCATGAGGTAACAAGGTTCTGAATACGAGCGGCCAACAATGGGCTGTTACGAAGTCAATGTAGCGATACTTAACGTTATTATTTATATTAATTACCAATGCCGAATGTTATCTTCCTTGGTGTTCGTTGTATTGCTGTGAATTGCCTCCCTCAGGCAAGTCAGAAATCAATGATCGCTGGTTCGAATCCCAGACCAATGTGGTAAACATCTAAGATCACTTCGGCCTTTCCTTCAGTTATTGAAATATTGATCTCTACACTTAGCAAATGTATTATGTTTAACGTTTTAAGACCAAGGTCACTGTTTCTTCACCAACCTCACTCATTTCACATAGTCAACACTGAGATGATAATAATAATAATAATAATAATAATAATAATAATAATAATAATAATGAGAAGAAGAGGAAGAAGAAAATCCATGTATGAAGCGCCTGATTACCAGCTATCTGGTCAACGGCGCTAGAACATATATTACTCTGGTCAATGCACGCAAATTTCATTCTCAGCTCCCTTGGACGTATATAGTCAAAAATGCCTATGATGAGTTGATTACATTACCATCTCATCCTATCGGTGCCCTTCCTCCTGGGTCAACAGAGGTATATTACGAAATATGTGTAAACATTTGAATATCTTCACAAGGCTCCTTCTTGGTGTTGAAATTGCCAAATCAATCATGAACAGTATTTATCAACCATACTACACCCTCCATCATAAACAAGCATTTATAAAGGAGTTTATCATTGTTACATAACGGAAATCATATCATATCTCAATTTCAGTTTTATTCAAATATGCCTCGATTAGTTTACTCCTCATCCGTTTGAGACATTTAGCCTCCAAAGTACTTTACACGGTGAGTGCAACACGAACAATAATTGAGAACGACAATCCCTAAAAATCTACTCGTGCAATCGAAAATCTAAATGGGTTTATGAACTAAGTAAATATTTATCTTTTTAGAATAAACACATAGGGTATGCCTAGCGACTCGATTCTGTGCACGTTCATCTCAATTAATGTAACAGAGGGTATTGATTAAGCTGAAGATGGTGAAATTGCATGTAATCACCCGACCCTCGTCACCACCATAGCAGTCACGCTCCGATTTGTTTGCACTCGAGTTTAATCACCGTGTGCTTGTTTGGTACAAGCAACGTTAGGACAACCACATCAGGACGTTTAGAAACTCCTTCATAAAGCAGTGTCATGAGGTTTGATCTTTCAGAATGTAAGGACTGTTAACCAACTGCCGAAAAAACGCCTCCAAGAGCTTCATAAAAAGGTGATGAAGCGGTTGGCATCATGTTGTAGATAACATACCATTCCATCGATCTATTTTTCGCTCATCTGTTGAGCGTTTAACCCCACATTCAAAGTTGCGATGCGATTGCCAACATGCGGCCTTTATCACAGCAATCAATACAGAGAAGGCGTATAGAAATTAACTTTATGAGCGAGTGCCAAAAGTGAGCTCGGACGCAGAGCATCCTTCGCCACCAAAACTCCAACGTGCTTGCGTTTGTTTAATCATTTATGAATATATGTCACATGGGCATACTTCGGAACATTTCCTGATTTCGGATGGTTTCCTTCTCTTGACAAAATGTAATTTATCTGCTGTGCGTTTATTTCATTATATATCAAGCTTACGACAGCGGTGTCACTGAACACCGTATGAGAAAATCAGTACCGAATCGTGTTGGAGACCTGGCTAAACGTGTGCAGTACTGATTAGGTGGCTCAGTCCAGAATGCCACAATGTTAATATTTGCACACAATTTTCTGCTGTTTGACTTGGAACCGCTGGCTCCTTTCACCCAATCGGCGTCCCATCACTGGCGAGTTCTGCTCATTGAACTTGGGAACTGACATAATCTAGACGGGACCTTGCAGCATTTTGGGCAGCTTTGTACAAGTTCTACAAATATCCAATTACTTCCTTCATCCAAGCTATCTCGATGGTGCATGTATGGATATTCGTACTCATCTTCATATTTGGTATCATTCCCGAGGGCCACAATTCATCACAGAAAGTACCTATTGGTAAGTACACTGTCCTTTCCTTATATACTTCCTTGCAGAGCAGGACAGGCTTACCCTGTTCGCGAACACCAGGTGTCATCACTGATTTTCTATGATCCATTCATATAACTGTCACCACTGTTTTGTCTTTTACACCCAATGGGATCTGTTTCGGCAGATAATCGAGACTGATCATTCTCTACCTTGACGTTTTATATGGTGTATGCTCTTCCGTTTCTTCACCTCAACATTTTATGGTATATACTAGTAATGCTTATTATGTATAGTCTGGCTGTCGTACCCGGGACAAATGTGTATCATTATATCATCTACATGCATATTATGTTCATATCGTTTTAATATAGCGGTTCTGTATTAATTATATGCATGTCAACATGCCATGTACGATACAGTCACTTAACCTTCGTCCGAATTAACTAAGGACCATCATTTCCTGCTCATGTCGATGTACATAACAGTTATATATTGAATAGTGTACACAGATTAACAGTGTATGATACACAGGAACAAGAATACCTTCGTCCGAATTAACTAAGAACCATCAGTTCCTGCTCATGTCGATGTACATAACAGTTATATATTGAATAGTATACAGAGATTAACAGTGTATGATAAAAAAGAACAAGAATATCTTCGTCCGAATTAACTAAGGACCATCATTTCCTGCTCATATCGATGTACATAACAGTTATATATTGAATAGTATACAGAGATTAACAGTATAGATAAATAGGAACAAGAATACCTTCGTCCGAATTAACTAAGGACCATCATTTCCTGCTCATATCGATGTACATAACAGTTATATATTGATTAGTGTACAGAGATTAACAGTGTATGATAAATAGGAACAAGAATACCTTCGTCCAAATTAATCATTTCCTGCTTATATCGATGTACATAACAATTATATATTGAATAGTGTACAGAGATAAACAGTGTATGATCCTTCGTAAGGATTAAATAACAAAATTCATGGTATGCCCATTGATTGATCTAGAGGTTATATATTAAATATTATATAGAAGTTAACAATCAATGTATGATAAATATGAATCAGATTACCTTCGTCATTTTTAACAATGAAAACGAATGGTATGCCAATACTGGTTTACTCGGGAGGTTCTATATTGCATAACCTGAGGTTAGCATTCATTGTAGGATGAATAAGAATGAGATTTCCTTCGTCAGGATTAACTATGAAAACTGCATAGTATGCCCATGATATTGACGTTCGCTGTAGACACCTATGTCTCTCTTTACTCACTTCAATGTTCAAATGACGATGATGCAGGACTATTTTGTCATGATGCAGTATCAAGCGTTTTATTAATTGTTTTGTTGCCATTATATTGTTTTATTGCCGTATTGTATTACTCCCATACATTTCAAACCAGTTGAATGATATTGATATTGATACTGACGCATTTAATTATCCATTGAGCGGTGTATGGTATTCGTGATAGAACTTGTGTATAATTAATGGTATTATTGACAGCTTGAATTTACTTCAATACTTGCTTTTGTCTATTAGTACTGAATTATCCAATATTGGGTGTTTATGTACTGATGGAACCCTTTTTGGGTGTAAAATGAATCATTTCTGTAAATGGTTAATGTTTTATTGTAATATTGACATACATAAAAGTGACCTACCAAAAAATGGTAACATGACATCTCTTTGTCCATTGTAGAATTCTGACTGTACCATGAACAGAATAGTGTTCAAGTAGTGATGATACCAGGTGTTCGCCAACATATACTGTCCAAACGGTGACACCCGTGCCAAACACATGCATGAACACATAGAAAAGTAGAAAAGACACAGACAGAGTATTGTAAACATTTGATTTGATTTCTTGTTTAGGTATTCTCTGTTTTTCCCTACAATTAACTACTTGTATATGAACACTATGCGTTTGATGAACCCATATCAACTGTTAGTTACCTCCATAGCAAACGAACCTTCATTAATGCATAGTGGCTTATACTTTCCTCTTAGGTTTGTGTGTGTGTGTGTGTGTGTGTGTGTGTGTGTGTGTGTGTGTGTGTGTGTGTGTGTTAGTGTGTGTGTTAGACTGATATCCACATGATTGAGTATGTGAGTAAAGTTCGATATTTATATTAAATATAATATAAAAAATAATTTATATAAATATTCGAGCCATATCAGAAAGGAAAAGAAACCAGAAATGGGCTTCACACATTTTACTCATGTGGGCAGACGAACCATGGTCCTCGACTTGACGAACCAACGCTTTAACCACTGGGAATACCCTAACGTCCCTATGTCCAAACTAGAAACGAACCTAAATTCATCGTCTTTGAGAACAATATTGAACACAACATGATCACGCCATGATCCTAATCATTTATTCACCATCATGATAGCGCGCCTTAAGGGTTAACTCGTGGATATATTTACTGTTTAATAAATATGGAGATAGTCAATACATCAATATCCTGCCGAACAGTGTCATACCATCACTCAAATGGTGATGTCTATGTTACCATACTATTAGAAAGAAGCATTGTGAGACGCATATGCAAACACTTACTGGGGTCCATGGATGATACCAGTTACTCATTTTGGGGGTCAACTATTTATATTCATGGTGAGATAAGGTAGCCGAGTGGTCAATGTGTCATCTTGTCACGCATATGACTCTGGTTTGATTCTCCCAATGTATGCAATATGGAACATTTCGCTTACTTATCAGATATGTTTTGAACATATCAGCGACAGAAGTGACTCAGTTGCCACTGATCAGAGGAGGACACATTATTGTGTTACTGCAAGAAAATAAGTAGAAAAAACGTCAGTGCAGACTGACAAACGCCATTGCAGATACCGTTGATTCAACACAGAAACATTTATTGTATGCAACCACACACGCACACGCTCCACACACACACACACACACACACACACACACACACACACACACACACACACACACACACACACACACACACACATTCATTCATACAAACATACATACATACATTACAGACATCTTTGTGGGGACCCGGTTAAGAACAGATCACATCTCATGATCTATGTTTGGTTCTGTTTGGCGTAAATGGCAAATACACTGGACGGTCCAGTCGTCTAAGGCGCCGCGATTCGCGTCCCTTGGGCACGCAAGACACCTATGATTGTGGGTTCGAATCCCGGTTCGCCCTGATTATGTTTCTAGGTTTGCCAGCACAATACCCGTGCTCGTGGGTTTCACCGAAGTGGTAAACGTACGAGACCTGCATCACTTCGGGCTTTCCTCCCATAGTAAGCTGACACACCGTGATATAACTTGAATAATGTTAAAAGCGGCGTTTAACCCAACTCACTCACTTGATTGTAGAAGGTTGATCATAATATGTATAAACATTCTGTTCATTTGTTATATGTCAGCTCTAACTGATCATTCCAGAACAACCAGAAAATGACAGTGTTTGACCGAGGTTTACAACTCTACACATAATCATATACAAGCGACAAATCCTTTCCATAATCATAAGAAGTATCTGCGAAAAGCACAGCCCATTGTGCAATACCGACTATATCATATAAAGCATGTGTGTATGAATCACTATCAAATAGGTATGATACCAGGTGTTCACGAAAAGGGCAGCTTATCCTGCCCCACCGTTGGCACACGTCACAAACACATGCAAAGGCTGACAAAACATGGGAACATATGGTCCAAGTCCAAATAGGGATTTGCATCGGAAAACATGTTTGTCACTGTTGGATGTGGCATGACTCCAAATGCCTACAAAACAACTTTTTGAAAGTTTTACTGAGACCTGAAATTGAAACCCTCATCATACAACTTTTGACAAAGAGTCGTTAATCGTTGCCTGAAATCTTCATAGAGAAGGCATGCTCAATTGAAACTCGAGTGTAGACACAGCAAAGGCTCGATCTGCTCGAAAATTGCTCGACATAAAGGGAAAGATGACATACATATACGTGACTAATGACAGAATAATAGCCTGACGAATCAATGGCACACAATGACACATTTACGAGAGTGAGAAAGAGGAATGTGGAGGTTGTAATGTTTGGGTCTTCATAATGTACACAGTTATAATTTGATTTGCTTGTAGATTTCGTTATCCAGCGGGTCATAGGCACAAGGGAAATTAAGGCCAGGTTGGGGTTTGGTGGGGTGTTAATTCTAACCCCATATTATCGACATGATTGATAATCTGAACATGTAAATGACCTGCTATGTGCACATGTGATTGTATTCCGTTGTTGATTGGCCATTGGTCTACAAAATAGACATTCAGAAAACCATTTCCATCATTTCAAAAACAAGGTATTACTTCAAAGGGTATATTCTAGCTAGTACTGACAGACGCAATGCTATGTTGAGAAGCTCTGTACACTTTTCAATAGCACCTTTTCAGTCATGATCTCAGAGTTTCTCCTGACCTCATGCTACTTGTTGAATAAGGAAGGCTGTCTTTTTAGTAAACAAAGATGACTAAAATGAAAAGTTTAAAATCTTCTCCAAATGAATTCGATCTAACCTATAATAACACACAAACAAAAACCTGGTGAACTTACACCTTCACTAAAACCAGTCACTCCGTCGGTTGGATACAACCAAGGCTGACTCAAACAGAGTCATTAAACACAGCCAGAAGGCGTGAACCAAGGCGAGAGCTTTGTCTTTAGCAACCAAGGCGTGAAAAACTGGAGTACACGATAAAAGAAATTTTCCTCTCCACCACTTGCAACAGTTCGGGACATATCTGGTGAGATGGTGTTTTGAAAACACACGCTCTTGGGACTATATAATCTTCTTAGGGGTCCATTCGACAATGAATTATTCAGGATTGAATCTAGAAGTCTGGTTTGCTTCGTTACGAGCGATTTGACCTTGATATCAGGATCTGCCACCAAGTACCACCTCTGGAACAGGCTAATTGTCAAACCTCAATGGTATTTTAATTTAGTTTTAAAATGTAGTTTCATGTATAGACATTTTCTCTGTAGGAATTGTTTTATTTTTCCATTCCATAGTCGTCTAAGCCTCTTGGGAAACAAAATAATTGTTTCTGTCATGTTCTGTTTTCTGAGCTTTCTCCTGGGCTTAAAAGTGAATTGGTCATGTTTGCATAGGGTAATAATCGCTCAGAAACAATGAAAGCGCTTACTGCAATAGCAGTACAAACTACACACGTGGTCCCTGGAGAAATGTTCTGAAAGCTTCCCTTCTTAAAGATAAGTTGCTTCATAACGCATGTTTACATTGGCCCTTGGATTCACTTCATGGTGGTACAGCTGTGCCCTCATGCTCATGCTTCAGCTGCAGAGGCCATATTTGCAATTGGTTGATGTTCATCTGCTACTTTGCTACATTGCTGATGTGTCTTTATACAGAAACATAAGCGACAAAACCCTTTCATAATCATAAGAAAGTTCTTTGTACGATTCCGGCTGTCACAAGGATGTGAATCACAATCAAACAGTGAAAATACCATGGTGTTCTCGAAAAGGAGAGCGTATCCTTCCCCACTGGTGACAGTCGTCACAAACACATTCAAAGGCAAGGTAAGTGTTCACCTGAAAAAATAACGAACGCAATACAGAAACATGTGTAACAATAGTTCCGCCCAGAAGGCAATGACACGATGTGGATCCCAACTTTTTAATTGTATGTGAGTGCGTGAGGGAGCTTGGTTGAACACCGCTTTGATTTGTTTGCTTGTTGTTAAACGCTACAATCAGCAATATTCCAGCTTTATGACTGCGGTCTGTAAAAAATCGATTCTGAATCAGACAAGCTAGTGATTGACATCATGAGCATCGACCTACCCAATTGGGTAAGATAACAGCTCTACACAGTGAATAGTAGCGCCTTGGCCATTGTGTCACCTGATACTCCAACACGATTTGTGACTTTTGCGTTATTTACAGGACCATCACGTGTCCGATACAGGTGTACATGTAAAACAATATATTCCAGGAGATTTGATAATAATAAAGACAACGACTAAAGCACGAATAATATTAACTGATTATTTTTCCAGTACAATATTATCCGACAAATCAGGTTCCTTGTCAATATTCACCGCCTCCTTGGTCTAGTAGTAGAGCCTGCGCCCGGAGAGCGGAAGGTCCGGGGTTCTTATTGTTTAGGGGACTTGTTGTTACACTGTCTGGCGCTCGGCATTGAGGGGCTAAAAAAAAGACTGGTCGGCTTGGGGTCAGTATATTGTGTCTGAGTGGGGTATTCATGTTAAACTGCGGCATAGTATCTCAGTGAGCTAGCACTATAAATCGGCATCAGTTCGGATTAGCACGAGCATCAACACACACACACACGTGCATGCACGTCGCTATACAATGTATAAGTGCAATAATCTTGGACTAATCTTGAACCCCATTTCATCTCACCTGATCGTGTCATTAATCATTTATCAATATCAATATCAATATCAATATCAACATCATTATATCACAATGTGAAATGTCAAACTCTCCTTGGTAACATTATGGGCATCATGTAGTATAACAATTTTAATAACCAATGTACAACAATAGTTAATATGTATATACGCTCAATAGTATTATCAAATCCATTATTTGTACAGTCGCATATACACTTTCTATGACACAGTCAGTGTAGATTGTACAATCGAGCGGAAACATTCTATTTGAATTATTCTGCATTGATTCCAAAATCTGGCAACACGGTTCAGCTCACGTTGTCCACACGAGTCAAACTTTCCAAAGCATCACCACCAGATACCGCCCCACAATTGAATTACCACCAACGTATCAATGGCTCATGTCACAAACTTTAACATCCTCTGTTTAATTTGTGTCCTAGTTGGATTCTAGATAGGTCTACAGTAGCCCACGCTTGTCGCAAGAGTTTTTCAATATGAGGATCATCTTTGAGCACGTTGATCGTCACGTGACTCTTATATAAGGATCTCCTGCTTGGATGCAGACAAGTCTTCAGTAACCGGCGTCCTTTCGCGACGGGACACAAATATGAGGATATACTGTTGGTATACCAGGACATCTAGGTCTTTAGTAACCCACTCTTGTGGTCACGGGACTCTGATATGAGGATCTCCTGTTGGTATACCAGGACATCTGGGTCTTCAGTAACCCACTCTTGTGGTCACAGGACTCTAATATGAGGATATACTGTTTGTATACCAGGACATCTAGGTCTTCAGTAACCCATTCTTGTGGTCACAGGACTCTAATATGAGGATCTCCTGTTGGTATACCAGGACATCTGGGTCTTCAGTAACCCACTCTTGTGGTCACAGGACTCTAATATGAGGATATACTGTTGATAAAACAGGACATCTAGGTCTTCAGTAACCCATTCTTGTGGTCACAGGACTCTAATATGAGGATCTCCTGTTGGTATACCAGGACAGATAGTTTTCAGTAACCTACTCTAGTAGAGTCTTCTAAATGAGAACCCGTAGAGATTCAGGGTTTGAATAAATCCCTAGTACTCCATGCTTATCTTTTAGATTCTTCTGATATGAGGATATGGGTTTGCAGAGAGCCAATGGAGTCTTAGTTGGAATAGGTTTTCATATGCCCCATGCTTGTCCATACCATGAGAGGCGAGTAGGCACGTAGGCACGCTCGGTGACTAACTTCATTGCGTGTTATCGTACCCAGAAGAAGTGAATTTTGGATTATGTGTTCATCCACTTGCCTGTATGCTCCACTATTATTTGCACGTCTTACTTTAGCTGTTATTTTGGCTTACACAAATATTCACTTACGCACTCCGACTAAGAGCTAGACTTGGTTTGGGGACAAAAAGGGTATGAGGTATCATGAAATGAGTGCATTGAGACAGGTATTGTTAAGAAGGTTCAGAAACAGGTGTTTTATGAGTGAGTGAGTATGGTTTAACGCCGCTTTTAGCAATATTCCAGCAATATCACGGCGGGGTACACCAGGAATCGGCTTCACACACTGTACCCATGTCGGGAATCGAACCCGGGTCCTCGGCGTGAAGAGCGAACGCTTTAACCACTAGGCTACTCGACCGCCCCGTTACTATCGTGAACTGAGATGTCAGGTTACATATATGTTCTCAGCCTGTTGCTTGGCAATACATAGATCTGTTTTCTATCAGCTTTTTCTGGCATCTATCAGCTACTGGTTTGTCTTGGTACAGACAGCTGTGTTTTTTCAGGCGTACAATTGGCATGCCTTTGCAGGTGTTTATGACGGTGCCATCGATGGGACAGGATACGTTTACCTTTTCGCGAACACCTCGTATCATTAAAATTTTAAAGTGATTCATAAACATATGCTCATCGTACAAAACACATGGAATCGTACAAAGAACTGTGCTTTAGAAGATATTTCTTATGATTATGGAAATGCTTTGAGTCACTTTTATTCACAATTTGTACCAATGTAGGGAATCGAAGGTGGAACATGAGGACCGAATCCTGCAACAAAGCTGAGCTAGTCCAAGTAACCCCTTATCAGATCAAACTGCATATAAAGGAGATACATGAGGTATAAGTGTTTGCAAATGAAGCTTCTGTCCTTTTGTCGCTTGTTTCTTTATCTTACGGGCAGTGGAGTAGCCTAGTGGTTAAAGCGTTCGATCGTCACGTCGAAGACCCGGGTTCGATTCCCCACATAGGTATAATGTGTGAAGCCCATTTCTGGTGTCCCCCACCGTGATATTGCTGGAATATCGCTAAAAGCGGCGTAAAACCATACTCACCCACTCACTTTATCTCACGGATTACATATTTTCAACGCCAACCAGGAACCTCACGCTTTCTTTCTTGAAACCTGCCACTTATTAAACACGCCAAAGGGTCAACGGCACACGATAAATCCTTGGGGAATAATTAGGTCGGAAGACGATGATTTAATGGTTCTTGGTTGGTTGCCAAGTATGCCCACGCATGAATAACGAGATATATAATTGTCACGGGGCGTGCGTGTATCGCTTAAGGTTGGCCTTGGCGTATATTCCTGTACAAAGAGGGCAAGTTCCCGAGGGTACAAAGAGGGCATTCTCATGTACAAAGAAGATAGGCTTATGTACAAAGAAGACATGCTCATGTACAAAGAAGACATGCTCATGTACAAAGAAGACATGCTCATGTACAAAGAAGACATGCTCATGTACAAAGAAGACATGCTCATGTACAAAGAAGACATGCTCATGTACAAAGAAGACATGCTCATGTACAAAGAAGCATACTCATGTACAAAGAAGGTATGCTCATGTACAAAGAAGACTACTCATGTACAAAGAGGACATCCTCATGTACAAAGAAGGTATGCTCATGTACAAAGAAGACTACTCATGTACAAAGAGGACATCCTCATGTACAAAGAGGGCATGCTCATGTACAAAGAAGGCATGCTCATGTACAAAGAAGACATGCTCATGTACAAAGAGCGCTTGTCCATGTACAAAGAACGCATGCTCATGTACAAAGAAGACATGCTCATGTACAAAGAGGGCATGCTCATGTACAAAGAACGCATGTTCATGTACAAAGAGGGCATGCTCATGTACAAAGAACGCATGTTCATGTACAAAGAGGGCATGCTCATGTACAAAGAAGGCATGTTCATGTACAAAGAGCGCATGTTCATGAACAAAGAGCGCATGTCCATGTACAAAGAACGCATGTTCATGTACAAAAAGCTCATGTTCATGAAAAAAGAAGGAATGTTCATGTAGAAAGAGCGCATGTGAGTGAATGAGTTGAGTTTAACGCCGCTTTTAACAGTATTCCAGTTATATCCCAGCGTGTCAGCTTAATGTGGGAGGAGAGCCCGAAGTGATGTAGGTCCCAGACGTTTACCCTTTCGGTAAAACCCACGAACACGGGTAAGGTGCTAACGAACCTAGAAACATAATCGGAGAGAACCGGGATTCGAACCCACAAACATAGGTTTCTGGCGTACCCAGGGGACGCATCTCTGCACAGCGAATCGCGGCGCCTTAGACGACTGGGCCACCCGCGTCCCCAAAGACCGCATGTTCATGTACAAAGAAGGCATGTCCATGTTCATGTATTATGCGGGCGTGTTCATGTGCAAAACGCGCATCTTCATGTACAAAGAGGGCGTGTTCCAGAACAAGGAACCTGTGAAGATCTAGGTTATAATAGGTGTTCAGCCACCAATACTTTCATAAGAGGCAACAAATAGGATCTGGTGGTCAGGCTCGCTGACTTGGTTGATGTATGTCATCCAAACTGCGTAGATCGAGGCTCATTATGTCTGTCACTGGATTGTCTGCTCCGGATACGTGTACAAGTATATCTGACACGTGATGGTCATGTGGTCATGTGAATAACGCAAATCGTGTTGGAGTATCCGGTGACCCAATGGTCTAAGGCGCTACTTTTCACTGTGTCATCGTATCCCAATTGGGTAGATCGATGCTCATGACGTCAATCACCGGATTGTCTTATCCAGACTCGATTATTTACAGACCGCCGTCATATTACTGGAATATTGCTGAGTGCGGCGTTAAACAACAATCAACATCCACATACTGTACAAAAATGGCATGTCCGTGTACAAATAGTGCATACTCATGCACCAAGAGCAAACGTTATACAATCCGCGGCCGTGTCCCCTTTAGTTATCGTTATTAATGAAAACATTTAAGATTCGGATATTTTGACATGTTTCGTGACTAGGGGTTTTTCAGAACCTTCTCAATAATTTTAGCGACCAACTGTCTCTTTTCATACAAATTTGATTTGAATTATGAGCCATGCGGTCCCATGCACAAACCTCCCTGATTGCCCATTTACTGTCCATTATATTTATGCAGGGAATACCTCATAATGCTGTGGCTCGGAAATATAATGAATTCTGGCGTCTGCTGTCCACATTGGGCGTCCTTCACACGACGTCATAACGTGAAAACTGACGGAATTATAATAATGTGACATGCGATACCACCAAGATGGTCTGGATATCTTCAAGGACAATATGCGTCACTTAGAGTAAAGAAATGAAACGGAGCCCTTAATGTTATTAGAATGGGAAAATAAGATCCTGTTGGTAATATTTATGAAGCACTGTGTGATCGAATATCAAAATCCCCACTGAACTTCTGTTCAGTGTTACGTTTGACAAGACAGTTATGTAGTGGGTAGATACGTTATTCGATTCAGCACATATATGAGTGACTAGAGCTTGGATGGTGTGATGAACGTGATCCTTGGAATGTGGGTTGACACATTTACCTCTCTCGTGTAATGTACATTAAACTGCGGTTATAACGAACTCAAAGGGCCCACTTATTTTGGTTCGTTATAACCGTAGTTCGTTATAAGCATGTATCCAGCGGATATACAACAAATGAACGGGACCAAAAATATACAGTTCGTTATATCCGTCAGTTAGTTATAAGCATGTTCGTTATAACCGTAGTTTACTGTATAACAATTTAATGTGCACTACAATGTTCCCATACCAATGAAGACAATTCATTGTAACCCCAGTAGTAAGGATATTACGTCTCGTATATACTAATGCCTCAAGTATATACGCATATGTGTGTGTCTAAAATGGGCTTCACACATATTACTAATTTGGGGAATCGAACCCGGAACGTCAGAGCGTTTTAAACACCACCCCTTATCAGGTTCAGCTAAATATGGAGGACATATAATTGTCAGTCAAGAAGTATCCTGATGGCGATTGTTATTATCTCACGAATTACATCTTTCTCAAAGAACATTCCACGTCCCCATGAGCCATGTTTTTAGAATACGTCTCCATCAGTATATGCTGGTCGTTAGAGGCGACTAAATGAACTTGGGGCCAGGCTCGCTGACTTGGTTGAATGCATGTAATCAAACCCTGATCTCCTGGATCGATGCTTAGTATCAATCACTGGATTTGTCTGGTCCAGACTGAAATGCAGCCAGCCGTCATATACATGCAGCTAGAATATTGCTGAATGCGGCGTTTAATAACAAAACAAACACAAACATGAACCTATGGTTTCAGAAGGATCTTCAGCTAACATCATGATATGTAGGAGCATGTGAACAGGCTGTGTCATTCAGGTAATCCTTCTGCCCCAATGCATCTAGAATGGCGTCTACCATAACACCGCAACTTAACCTCTGGGGACTTGGAAACCCAATACTGTTGAGGTATGGTATCTCTCAAATCTACTCACTGGCATTTTATTGGCAACCACGAACGATGCGTGTCGGGAGGGTCTGGGTCAAATAGAAAGATCTCCAACCATTGCCAGCTATTGGCCACCTTGAATTGGAAGAGGCTCTTGAAGGGCAGAAGGCAGGGCTATGTTTCATCCTGTAAGAGACAAACGTTGTCCACGTCAAAGGCAATGAGGTTGCTGACAAGACGAGATTGATCTGTGTGACTTTATTGCTCGCAAACATTAACGGTTTCATCATTAGTTCCTTGTGCACATATCAGAAGTCATGAATCCTTGTCAAACCGATAGGGAGACGTGACAGTTCGTCTTGTTCTAGAAATCGATTCAGGACCTCACCACACTTCTTCACGGAAAATTTCCCATCCCATGTTGCAATATCTTCTCAAAGAAGTCAAATATTTGTCAGACTCTCTCCGAGAAGACTTCCTCATTCCTTTGACTTGAATACAGCTGCTATTGGAATATTCTGGTTTCCAGATGGGCCTCTTACCAGTTGTGCTTCCTTCAGGTTGTCATATTCTGTCAACATTGAAGGTTAGGAATCAAAGCGAGCCTAAGCCTATCGCATTTGTTTGAATGTTTTATGAAACGTAACCGAAGTTTTAAAAGCACATTTCGCCTTTCACGCCGAAGGCCCGAGTTAGATTCCACACAATGTGTGAAGCTCTGTGTCAGTTGTCGTGACATTGCTTCAATATTTGCTAATAGTGGCGTAAATCCATACTCTGTCACTCTGAAAGCACAAATCAAACTCAAAATGCATGGCTATGAAGAAGACTTTACGTAACTAAAAGAAGGTAGCATCCTCATTATAAATAAACTGAAACATCAACGGGGCCCTGCAATAGATTCAGGATATTATGTTGAGACAGCAAGACGATTTGCTGAGCCTAATATAAAGTTTGCCCCTTAACGACGATTTGCACATTATATCACGTGGCGTATGAAATATCTACGTGGCGTATGAAGGAAGTATAACGGCAGATCATAATTAGGGCGAATCTAGGAGTTGAGGCCTTGTGCGGAACCGTGACGACACCTAAGACAATGTGCCCCAATCCCCCTCCCACCCCCTACTCCATTGTATACAATGCTATAACGTCTGGCGTTTATTTAAAGGTGATAAGATTTGCAATAGATTCTATAAACTTCCTGTTTTCTTTTGTCCTTTTGGGAACACTTGCGAGTGGTTGAAATTGTGTACGAACGAAACTATGTTTCATTTAACTCATCTATCTTGACGTCAAATTTCTTGTGGATAGTAGTGAAACTTAACTGTCGAGCAAAAGAAATAATACACTTAGAAATTGTATTTGACCACAAAAATACCTTAAAAAAAGAAGCCGAAATACTACAGTCCTGAGGTTCAAAACACTGTAATAAAACCCGTAGCAAACACATCACCATCGAATAATGATTTCTTTTTTATTTCATATTAAGCCACCATCAAACATATGTGTATACGCCTTGTGTCCGGCAGTTTATAATAAATCATATTTGTCTCTCCGTCGATGGCGTGTGTGGCATTCACATTCCATAAAGAACTAGACCAAAATTTATGAATTGTTCCCTTTGGAAAACCGTATCACATACGTGTCCACAAATGGCCATCTATGACTGATTGGTGTACACAGGAGTGACCCTCTGTGACCCTCTCTGAAAAATGTTTCTTTGCTGACTGATGTTTGTCCGCAGAGGGGCCCTTGATGATAAATGTTCACGTGTTCGCTTATGTGTTACTCAGGTGTGATCCTTGACGATGCGTCCTCCGAGGTGCGAAGGGAAATACAGAAAGCTATTGACTTCAACAACCTCAACAACTCTCGCTCCCGTATCATCATCAACGCTTCATACAGCATCATCAACATCCGAGACAGTTACCAGCTTAGTGCCGCCAGTGAGTCTGTAATGCCAATGATTACAAATTCATTACTTTTTTGGCTGTTTCATTTTGTATTTTAAAAATTTATCATCTTGCGAGAAAACATTTCAACTTATACTCTGTGACATTAGCAGCGTGTAGTTGAAGATTGTCGTATCCCAGAACTTAATGCAGCCAAGGCACAGAGTAGAACGTCCCTAAGAATAGGAGCTTTGATGATTTCAATAACAATTAGTTGTTCCTGATTGAGATTCTTGACGTGAAGCTCGAATAATTTGTGAATGTTTTTATTTATTTGTCGTGTCGTTTTCATTTAATTTGAGACCGCCTCCGTGGTTTTGTGGTAGAGCGTCCGCCCGGAGAGCGGAAGGTCCAGGGTTAGATCCCGGGCCGCGTCATACAAAAAGACGTTAAAAGATTGTACTTGTTGTTACCCTGTCTGGCGCTCGGCATTAAGGGGCTAAAACAAGGACTGGTCGCCTCGGAGTCAGTATACTGTGTCTGAGTGGGGTATTCATGTTAAACTGCGGCATGGTATCTCAGTGAGCTAGCACTATAAATCGGCATCAGTCCGGACTAGTACA
Organism: Haliotis rufescens; assembly: GCF_023055435.1. Classification (NCBI taxonomy): domain Eukaryota; kingdom Metazoa; phylum Mollusca; class Gastropoda; order Lepetellida; family Haliotidae; genus Haliotis; species Haliotis rufescens. The sequence goes on from NW_025964361.1 coordinate 28,456,914, forward strand.
AGCAGCCACACACACACATACACGTGCATGCACGTCGCTATATAAGTGCAATAATCTTGGACGCGACGTTAAACCCAATTTCACCTCACCTCATTTAATTTGATCATGAAGTCCCTTTGTTCCTCATGGGTGATGGGAAAAGGTCCCTTGTACCACATTCTTGTTGGAGCCGAGCAAAATGTGGTTGAACTGGCTGTTTGTGTGACATCGTACTCTGATCACAAGGTTGACTGGTATAGGCTTCGTGGTGCCCACACGTGGCGACATCATTGCCAACAGTGGCGCAAAAAATCAGTCCCTCACATTCACATTATCACAAGTGACAGTGATAACAGAATGAATTATTTGATGATAATTGTGTATTAATAGTAAGACCCCCGTGACCATCCAGGTTAGAGTAAGTCTTAATCTTCAGCAACCCACTGTGAAGCGTTACAAAACAAACAAATACACAAATTTACAGAAAGAACACTTAATAGTCTGTTGGCATTATATCTCCTCTTCATAGATCATGTAGGTATTGCTTCAGCAATACACCAGGAAGGTTACCTTAATGCGTGTGCAAATATATGTTTACACATCTTCAGATATTTCTGAAAAAAGATTGTGTGATCCTCAATTATCATATCTCATAATGCACTGGAATCTGGGATTTTTGTATATGTAAATGATCTTTATTAACCAAGTTTAAAAATGAGGTGAGGTAAGGTGAAATGGGGTTTATTTCATTAATGCCGATTTATAGTGCTAGCCCACTGAGATGCCATGCCGCAGTTCAACATGAATACCCCACTCAGACACACTGTACTGACTCCGAGCCGACCAGTCCTTGTTTTAGCCCCTTAATGGCGAGCGCCAGACAGGGTAACAACAAGTACCCTCTTTTCACGTCTTTTAGTATGACGCGGCCCGGGATCTAACCCCGGACCTCCCGTTCTCCGGGCGGAGGTTCTACCACAAGACCACGAGGCGGTCTTTTAGAAATGAGGATCTTTAGGGCTTCTTGTAGGACATTCGAGAATATTGCTCGCTAGGCATAAACTCAATTCAGTTTTGCGGTGTTCCAAGTTTTGTTTGAGTCTATACATTTGACACATGTGCATTGGTGGCACAATTGTCGCCGGAATTGGCTGTGCAGAGTTGCGTCTCGTACATGTACCTACATTGCGGTTTCCCTAATTATGGTTCTAGGTTGGTCGGCACCATACCCGTGCTCGTTTCACCAAAGTGGCAAACCTCAAAGACCTGCATCACTTGTTCAAGACAGCGTTAAACCCAACTAACTCACGATCCTACAAACTCAGATTCTTAGCGGGGCGGTGGGGTAGCCAAGTGGTAAAAGCGTTCGCTCGTCACGCCGAAGACCCGGGTTCGATTCCCCACATGGGTACAATTCATGTCAGGTGTCCCCCGCCGTGATATTGATGGAATATTGCTAAAAGCGGTGTAAAACCATATGCACTCACTCATAGTCATTGCGTTAAACCGCACTCACTCATATGGATTATAAATGGGAAAAGACAGCCTCGTTGTGTATATTAACTCATAGCTGTTCGACCCATCTTCACTACTGTCAATAATTTAATACAAGTGATGGACCAAAACGTGTTTTACTCCAGATAACATATCATTAAAACTTTACACATTAAGATACATGGGTTTCTTGGACGTGTTACGAGAAGGTTTCAGCGGTTCCTTGAGTTATGACTTAATCTCTCCTCTCGAAGAATATTATTTGATAAATTCAATGGTTCAAGTGTTTCAGAGATTATTGCGTCCATCACTGTGCAGCCATAGATTTTTCAGAAAGATATAGATGTCTTAACATCAGTTTCAAACCATCTTGGTGTAACAGTAATCGTCTTTTTTCGTCAGATAAAAATAATTTGAAGTCAGAAATATACAGCGAGGTGTTTTTGAAATAATGACTTAACTCTCATAATTTACAAGTCCACATATTGAGTTGGCTTTTTCTATACATGAGTTTGCAAAAGCAATCAAAACACGCTCCAGAAAGTTCACAGAAATCAATACACTTGGCTGTAAGTCCTCCTAATATGTGAAAGCTGCCTTCATGGATATTTTTGTTTGACATTTTGAACTTTCAAGCTTAGCCCTCTTGGGACTGTGAACGTACGAAAGGTTAAAGTTTGTTCTTGATGGATGAACGACGGTCGATGATGAAAACAGGCTTCTTAAAGCCTTAGATAAAACAAAGGGTGTAGAGGGACCTACTTCTTGAAACAATAAACATGACTTGTTCTTCGTTAAGGGTACACAATTGCATGTGTGTATATATATGTAAAGAATATACGACGCATTGGAAGAGTGAGTTTGGTTTAACGCTTTTTGGGGTCCAATTCGAATAATACAGTCGCTGCGTGTCAGCTGTGTGTGGGAGGTTAAGCCTGAAGTGATCCAGATCCTAGATATTTACCACTTTGGTGTACATGGTTTATTTGTTTGTTTATTTGTTGTTTAACGCCGCACTCAGCAATGTTCCAGCTATTAGATATGACGGCGGTCTGTACAATCCAGTGATTGGCTTCATGAGCATCTATCCACGCAATTGGGATACGATGACATGCATCAACCAAGTCACTCATCCGATCCCGTTAGTCGCCTCTCACGACAAGCATAGTCGCCTTTTAAGGCCAGCATGGGTTGCTGAAGACCTATTCTACCCCGGATCTTCACGGGTCTGGTGAACATGGGAAAGGTGCTGACAAACCTAGAACAAAAGTGGTTCGAACATTGATCAAAAGGAACGCAGTCAGCACAGCGTTTTACGGCACCTAAGACGGCTGTGCCATCCGTGCAGTATATGTATGGTTCAAGTACCAAAACTGCAAAACATAATTGTTGTCATATCATATCACCAAAGACCGTAATAGCAAATGGTGTATGTATGTCTAAAATTATAGCTATATGTATATATATTCATATTTCATAGTGTTCACAGTTACATAGTATTTTTGTCACTTTCCGAAAATCCTCCACAGACGCATTGTTTGTTATCTTACCTGGTATTATTAAACAAAAATTCCTTCATAGTATACTTGGGACATTATGTCGAATCCCTGGGATTATATCTCTGCATTTACTCTTCCTTATACATTCCCCATTACTGGGATTCGACCCCTGACACACCGGGTGGCATTTCGCCAATGATGTTTCAACTTGCTACCACTTTGGGCACTGGAACCTTGTGTAGAGTCGGAATGTTATATGTATTGTTGGTGTGTGCAATAAAGAAATTAGTTTTGTGTTTTTTACGGATTCAATTTGCAATAAACTGATATGCGCAATAGGATATGAACTATTCAAACAGATACACACCGCCTTCAACATTGTCAGGGGAAATTTGCCCCGGAGATTTGGCTCCAGTCATCTATTGCCAGATATTCCACTTGTTTAATAACTTAGAAAAAACTCTCAAACTCTTATTTGTATTAGATGATAAACTCGCTTACTCGGGACATTCATGTGATGCGGGATTTTAATCTCATATGAGCCTCGGACGTTTTTAGTTATCCTTCAGATATATCCTCTGAATGATATATTGTATGGTGATAAAATCGTTCCCTCGTACGTATCTGTCTCCAGAGGCGATTAAAATAAGGATCAGATAGATACAATGTGTTTCATGGTAAATGGTATTTCTTGGTATTTCATCGGACCCCAATAGTGTACATCCATACCACTGGTTTGTTTATTCCAGACTCGAGCATTTAAAGGCAGTCATTACCTCGTTACCTCACTCTTAATGTTCTACCCGTGCATATTCCGTGTAAGAAAACGTTCCAAACAGCCTACGGATCGGTTGGTCAGGTTCGATTACTCATTTGGTCGCATGTCATCGTAGCCCGACGGCTCTGGATTATTTACAGACTGCCGTCATATAGCTGGAATATTGCGGCGTTAGCAATGAACAAAGTTAAATGGTTTACTTATGCGCGTTAATAAACGTCTTTTCATTTCAGTATGTGATCAACTCGACAGGGGAGTTTTTATTCTTTTCGGGGCCAGCAGTGCGGCTTCTTACAACACAATCCAGTCGTACAGCCAAGCGTTAAAAATCCCCTACTTTCTATTCACGCCGACAAGGAACGAACCAGGCGACGGCTACGCTTACGATATCAGCATCAGCCCCTCGTACACCAGTGCAGTCATCGATATAATCAAATTTTATGGATGGTCAAAAATATATTTCTTGTTTGATTCCGACGACGGTAAGTTAATTTGGGAGTAATGTTCTGTTCGCGCTGTTTGTATTTTCTTATTGATTAAAGACTTGTATGTGGCGCTTAATGCCATGCAATCAGTGAATAGTTTTGCGATTGATTTTATAAAACTGTCTCTTTACTGAAGGGTTTTGAGTGCATTATTTACGGTCCCTTGGGACCTAGATTTGTGTAATCGTGCTTGTAGTTGGAATGTATGAAGTATACAACAATTGACTTTATTGGATAAATTTAAAAGTTCTAATTAACAAATCGACAAAAAAGAAAATGAATGCAAACTGTAATTGTTTGTCAAGCCATGAAGTTACATTTATCAATTCCAAACATTAAGTTGATTAGTCTCTCGTGATTAAAGCTCGTTTACTTTAACATTTTTTAACACTGAGCTCGTTGCAAGCAGTTATAAGGCCCCTGGGAGTCTGAAACTGATTGAGAAATTGTGGATAATGTTGAGAGAATGTTTATGGTGGTTCAACAACAACAACCATTGTCATGCATTTTGTGTCAAAAACTTTTTTTGTAGGACTTTGGCAATTACAGAACCTATATGATGCCTTTAGAGAACCCAATACAAGTCTAGTTGTGGATGCTCAGAGACTCCGCGCAGTGACAAAGTCACGTGATGTGCTGCGAAAATTAGACAGATCTGAACTTGTCTACAAAAAGAGAATTGTCGTCTCCTTAAGGAACGTTTCTTCTTACCAAGCTTTCATGAATCAAGTGAGTTTATTTCTGTTTTATTTCGTGTTTGTTGTTTAAGAGACTAGTGCTGTACACCGTTTTCAGTAATTTTATAATGAGACCTTTATTAAAAAATGAAAAACAAAATAGAAAGTTGTCGAAGAAAAATATCACGTGGCTGTTAATATCCACCGAGAAAAATCCCATTTACGAAATGCACATCGAATACAATCCCCATCTGTAAAGGTAGCTTCCCACCTAGGTCAATTCACCCAAAGTCAGTTTCCACTTACACCAATTTTTACAAAGGAAATTCACCTCGAAGGCAATTCTTATTTAAATAATCGAGACAAAACCCTTGCCAGAATAATAAGACATCCGTTGTACGATTCCGACTATAGCATAAGCAGGTGTTTATGAATCACTATCAAACAGTGATGATACTAGGTGTTCACGAAAGGGCGATCGTGTCCTGCGCCACCGGTTTGACCCTTCACAAATATGTGCAAAGAAAAGTCCCTGTCCACATGTCAGTCAGTCACTTGCCCGTAATTAAATGTAATTCCAAGCTACAGGTAGGTCACTTCAACCTTCATGTTAGACAATTCCCGCCAACATGTAGGTCAATTTCCACGTCCAGGTAACACAATTCCCACCATCATGTAGGTCAATTCCCACGTCCATGTAACACAATTCCCACCCACGTCTAGGTCAATTCCCACGTCCAGGTAACACAATTCCCACGAACATGTAGGTCAATTCCCACGTCCAGGTAACACAATTCTCACCCATGTCTAGGTCAAATCCAACCTCCAGGTAACACAATTCCCACCCACGTCTAGGTCAACTCCAACCTTCAGATAACACAATTCCCACCCACGTCTAGGTCAAATCCCACGTCCAGGTAACACAATTCCCTTCAACATGTAGGTCAATTCCCACGTCCAGGTAACACAATTCTCACCCACGTCTAGGTCAAATCCAACCTCCAGGTAACACAATTCCCACCAACGTCTAGGTCAATTCTAACCTTCAGGTTACACAGTTCCCACCTACGCCTGGGTCAACTCCCATCTCCAGGTAAGATAATTTTCACCTACGTCTAGGTCAATTCCCACCTCCATTTAAGACAAATCCCATCATAAAATGTCAGACAATTCCAACCTGCGAATGAGATAAATAAATTTACAATGAGCATCTAAACAGATGAAAACGCCAATGAAATGTTCTATTTATCGTATAACATTCTTCTGTTTATAACATTCCAAGCCAGTGCATTTATGAAACCTTGACCTCCCTTACACTGACAACTCCCTTAAGTAATCTTTAATTATAACCTTTGCAGCTTTAACTAACTCTACATAGTAAATTAGCATAGTTGTAATTTACAGGCCGACAGTTGTCAAAGATGGGAATTGTCCAAGGCGACAATTGTACAAAGTGGGAATTGTCCTGTCAAAATTAGGCAGATGTTAATTTTCGTGCGGAATTTGTCCTGCTAGGTTAAACAGGACATTGTAGAAAAATCACTAAATTTGTGACGCGATATATTTCAACAAACAAGAACGGGAGCAACCAACAATATCATATCACACTCGCCATTGTTGAAAATAAAATACTTAACACGTTAACAGCCTCGCTTATCCACCGAAACATATTCCATTGGGCGTAAAATATGTGTGTGAGCGTGTAAAGGAACGATAGCAGTACAGGAATGTCTCAAACATTTTTTATTACATTGCATGCCCTGTTGAAAAATCTGAAGCTTATTTACCACCACCGCATCATTGTTATTTTCGCAGATGAATTATAGAACGCGATTAGCCATTTAACCCAGACAATAAATCCTTTCAAGTGACACAAGGAAAATTGCTGGTGGCGTTTACCATATAATTATATAACATGTTTACTATAACCTAATATAACACATGGCCTATTGCTCACAGACAAACCAAGTAATGTTGGCGGCTGGGTTCTCTGGAAAGAAATGCCAAGATGCACTGTGTGACATAAAAAATGCAAGACCTTTGTTCGCCATATGTAACCATCTTTGATTAACATGTCCTTGATAACGAAGGCGTTATTGTTTTGTAGCAGCGCTATATATATATATACGAGAGTTATATAGATAGAGAAATGGACACATATATGTGCCTGTGTTATATATGTAGAATGTTTGATACAGGAGACATATGATATATATATCTGTGTGTGTGTGTGTGTGTGTGTGTGTGTGTGTGTGTGTGTGTGTGTGTGTGTGTGTGTGTGTGTGTGTGTGTGTGTGTGTGTGTGTGTGTGTGTGTCTGAGTTATATATGTAGAATATTTGATACAGGAGACCCATAAATATATGTGCCTGAGTTATATAGGTAGAATAATGGACACAGGAGACACAATATAAATGTGCCTGAGTTATATATGTAGAATAATGGACACAGGAGACACAATATATATGTGCCTGAGTTATATAGGAAGAATAATGGACACAGGAAACACATAAATATATGTCCCTGAGTTAAATAGACAGAGTAATGGACACAGGAGACACAAACATTTTTATTTTGTAGAATATTTGATACAGGAGACACATAAATATATGTGCTTGAGTTATATAGGTAGAATAATGGACACAGGAAATACATACATATATGTGCCTGAATTATATATGTAGACTAATGGACAAAGGTGAGACATACATATGTTTTCCTGAGTTATATATGTAGAATATTTGATACAGGAGACAAATACATATATGTGCCTGAGTTATATATGTAGAATAAAGGACACAGGAAACACATACATATATTTGCCTGAGTTATACATGTAGTATATTTGATACAGGAGACCCATAAATATATGTGCCTGAGTTGTTTAGGTAGACCAATGGACCAAGGAAACACATACATATGTTTTCCTGAGTTATATATGTAGAATATTTGATACAGGAGACCCATAAATATATGTGCCTGAGTTGTTTAGGTAGACCAATGGACCAAGGAAACACATACATATGTTTTCCTGAGTTATACATGTAGTATATTTGATACAGGAGACACATAAATATATGTGCCTGAGTTGTTTAGGTAGACCAATGGACCAAGGAAACACATACATATGTTTTCCTGAGTTATATATGTAGAATATTTGATACAGGAGACCCATAAATATATGTTCCTGAGTTTTATAGGTAAAATAATGGACACAGGAGACACAATATATATGTGTCTGAGTTATATATGTAGAATATTTGATACAGGAGACACATACATATATGTGCCTGAGTTGTATAGATAGAGTAATTGACACTGGATACACAAACATATATGTGCCTGAGTTGTATAGATATAATAATGGACACTGGAGACACAAACATATATGTACTTGAGTTGTATAGATAGAGTAATTGACACTCGAGACACAAACATATATGTACTTGAGTTGTATAGATAGAGTAATGGACACTGTAGACACATACATATATGTGCCTGAGTTGTATAGATATAGTAATGGACACTGGAGACACAAACATATATGTACTTGAGTTGTATAGATAGAGTAATTGACACTCGAGACACAAACATATATGTACTTGAGTTGTATAGATAGAGTAATGGACACTCGAGACACAAACATATATGTACTTGAGTTGTATAGATAGAGTAATGGACACTGGAGACACATACATATATGTGCCTGAGTTGTATAGATATAGTAATGGACACTGGAGACACAAACATATATGTACTTGAGTTGTATAGATAGAGTAATTGACACTCAAGACACAAACATATATGTACTTGAGTTGTATAGATAGAGTAATGGACACTGGAGACACATACATATATGTACTTGAGTTGTATAGATAGAGTAATGGACACTGGAGACACATACATATATGTGCCTGAGTTACAAAGAAACATCTGCTGTGAGCATACTCCATTGTACGATTCCAGTAATATCATGAGAACACCCTTTTATTTTTACCACCTTTTTAATGATTTGACAAATACGCGTATTAATTGTAAAATATTTCCCGTTTGAAAAATCACATCAAACATTGCAAAACATGAGGTGAAACCAGAATGATCGGCTCCACTTTTGAGTACGTTTGTAGTGCAATATATTCCCCTGCATGGAAACGTTTCCCATTTACTGAGACATTACAGATATGAAAATGATAGCCCGGCTGTCAAGTTACTCAAACTCGTACAAAAGTGAATGACATTTAATCAGCCACAATATGAGATATTTGTTGATTCCATTATACACGACAACGCGTAATAGCGAGGGATTTATTCGTATTAATTTTGATATCAGTTTCCAACAATAAGCGCCTAATCAAACTGACAGTCACCAAATAGATTGAGAGGTTGTCAAATTTACCATGAGAGCGAGTGTTTGGCCTCCAGTGATTCCATATGCCAGACCGTCTAGACTAATAAAGATTTTATATAGGTCTATCTAGATCGTTGAAGTTAGTACACTTTAAAATAATGCTGGGGTCAAGTGTTGATGGAGATGGCGATAACAGATTGATCGTTGCAGGGCTTGATGGCAACGGTCTGGAGCATGACATGACTATCGAAGGTTTCATTCAAGACAGTCGTGTTGGTTATTCTTTTTAAATAGCTTCCATTTGGTTGGTTGTGTGAAATGATATGTGCCTGTCGGGTGGGAGACATTAGGGGAGGCACATCATTGCGTTTGTCACATGGAATTCGTGCTTCTTTCGTACCGATCTTGAGAGTCAGGGATATATTTGGCCCTAATGTAATGTACATTAAGATTCACGGTGGCTACTTTAAAAGGATGCTGTGTGTTGTGTTTATCGAGACGTAGCCTTAAATCATTTTCCAGACTTTATTCAATATATATCCCCTAGATTGCAGTCATTTCCATTTTATTACTCCAACGAGAATACACACGAGGGAAGCTTACTAAAATCATATTACAATATCTCTAAATATGCATCATGTTATGTTATGTGAAGTAAACGGCTTAAAAAGGCCAGTAGAAATTGTCGGGGGCGTGGTGAAGTCCGTTCTGCTGATAGACTTATTACCTAACTTGCCTAAACATTCTTGAACGTATGTGTTGAGACTAGTGAGCCCCATCGGCTCAGAAATCTAAAACAATATTGATATTGTTGAACATGCAACTTTTGATATAATAATCAGACCATGAAATATTAATATCTGCCAAGAAATATTTGTGTTATAGAGGATTAGTCCGTCACTTTTGGAGCGAAATAAGAAATGTTTCAAGGATACCAAAGGAAACATAATTTCATCTATTTTAGTAATTGATTCAATTAATTTGCAACAATCGTCCAATATTTCTCTACTTTGTCTACGTGAGAAAGAAATGTGTAACTCTGTGAATGCTGATTGTGTTACTGTGTAAAAAGAAAATAATCCCCCTTAAAGGGTGCTACCTGGACCGTCAAACCCCTGACGTGTTGTGTGAAACGTGGTATTTCTTTTATTTTTTATTCCATTTTCGTCTGTACTTACACCACAATCGTACACGCAGTACCTTGCATTTGAATATGGACAGGGCAGTTTGGTCTACAGCAAATGTGAAATACACTGGTAAATAATATATTTTGATAAATTATTTCTTTCGTTTTCGTTAACAAATACATTTTGTTATTGTGTATTGATGATGCATTTAAATGCAAAGTGTGATCCCTTAACCGTTTAAGGTTCGCTATTTTTCATCATCCTTGGTTTGACAGCATTGTTCATTGTTGTCCACGTCCCTTTGGCGTTCCAAATATTTGTTACCATGCCTTGCGATGCATATTGTTTAAAGTACTGTTAAATCATAATCAGTCACTTATTAAATTAAAACGTATCAAATTTGAATGTATGACTTTCTTTTAGTTTTCGCCCTTACTTTCAGATTGTGGACGTCGGTATGAACAGAGAGGACTATCATTACGTCATCGCCGGCCCGGTTTGTGAGCGATTCTTTACAATGTTGATCTGCTCTAATGTCTTTGATATCAGTTTTACATCATAGCAGGACCGCCTCCGTGGTCTAGTGGTAGAGCGTCCGCCCGGACAGCGGAAGGTCCGGGGTTCGATCCCCGGCCGCGTCATACCAAAAGACGTTAAAATATGGTACTTGTTGTTACCCTGTCTGGCGCTCGGCATTAAAGGGCCGGTCGGCTCGGAGTCAGTATACTCTGTCTGAGTGGGGTATTCATGTTAAACTGCGGCATGGTATCTCAGTGTGCTAGCACTATAAATCGGCATCAGTCCGGACTAGTACAAGCAGCCACACACACGTGCATGCTCGTCGCTATATAAGTGCAATAATCTTGGACGCGACGTTAAACCCCATTTCACCTCACCTCACCACATCATTTCATACCTGCGTATTGGCTGTTTTAATGTGCCACTGTTTGAAAGATGAGTTTGTGAATTCCACAGTTAGCAATGTTCCAGCTGTGTCAGTGTTGATAGTCACATCAGGACGAACTAGTGGTTGATACTATGAACACCGATTATGTCAACGGGTTACGATGAATAAGACAAGTTCCCAATTGCAAATTATAATCATGCACATATCGTTACTTTAATCGGCTTTCAGTAGGCGCCGGAGTTAGTTGTGTTGAGTGATGCCCCTTTGGCGTGCCAGAATTCCGTGTTTTCGAATTCCAGATTCATCAATATGTCAGAATTAGTTAGCACCAACCTCATGGCAAGCGTCAACAACGTATATCATTTTATTCAACCTGATATTTAATATACCTAAACGTCGTGATATGTCTTGAATAATATTAAAAGCTACATAAAACCAAACTCTTTCTTGGACGGTATTTTGTCGTTCTTTTCTGTCTCGAAATTCCCACGGAGGACAAGCCGACGGATATATGAGTAATTAAGAATAGTACATACAAAAGAAGCGCAGATACCGCCTCCGTGTTGGACGTGACCTTGTCCTTTGTGACTCAGCATGCCATCATCAGACTCGATTGATAGAACCTCCAAGAGATACTTGAAATTATGATTTTATTGCAGGTCTTTTAATTATATGTCTATGGCAACAGTTCTTAAACTACGATTTCATTTATGTAACGACAGGGTTCTAAATTTATATATCCCAATCCTTTATTGTAAGGATCAAATATACATAAAACGTCAACGCCCGAGACTATCCAGTCTCGATTATCCATTCGGCGTAAAATGTATAACAGTGGTGAAATTATATGAATGGATCACTGAAATTCACGAATGCAAGTTGGCACATAGTTTTAAGTACAAAGCGTACATCATTGGTTACAAATTCTGATTTTTAAAGCAACTATAAAGCACAACACCAGACGCCGCAACACATTTTCAGTTACAGTAAACAGTTGCCATTAGACGGATCCCGTAAACACAAGTATAACATCAATGTGGATCTACTCCCGTGATCAAAGTTACATGTAATCGTCCAAACATATTTTTACACGTCGCGCAACAATTTCTTGTGTTTCCAAATGCGGCAATATCGCACCATTCCTATACTCCAGACTGTCCGCTTGATCTTCAATGTCATTCAAATCAGGCGTTAATAACAAAAAGGCAGCCATCAAAGCGTAAGGTTTTGACGTTTACCCTCCACGAAACGTATTCATCCATGTCTATTTCATATCGGTTGTCCGACTCACGTCAATCATATCATTGGTGAATGGCAGTTCCAGGTCAATACAAATCTATCATTCATAAAGCACTATGGTTATGAGTTAAAAGCAACTACAGACACGCCTTTACCAGACAAGTTGTGCATTTGAGTCGTTTTATTCATTGTCCGTGGGTTCCTTTCGGAAATCTCTAAGGGAAATGTGTTTTTGTTTTCAAAGATTAAACATCACGCATTGTCAATCCTTCATTGTTAAAACATGGACTAAAAAACTTAGATCGCGTGGGCGCGAAATAAGGTGGTTTTCACACGGGAACTGATCACTTCCTCGGTCACGAACCTTTCGAAGTGTTGTGTGTCTCTTTGAACTACGGTTTCCTAAATTGGTCAAATTAGTTTAAACGAAAGGTTTACATGCACATGACTTTGATCACGAACATGTTCATATAACATCACTCTGTTTAGATTTGTGAACTTTGAAAGTCAAACAAATTGTCCACGAATCATTGAATCGTATAATATGGCATCTCTATCTTAAGTGTTATTAACGTAACGGTAGTAAGTCAAACATGAATCATGTCTCATAAATCAATGTCCCGCTACTAATCAAACAATGCACTAATCATATCAATGCATGTATATTTCTCGCTTTCATCAATACTGTACATTGCAGGATATCGAACTACTAGACCTCAAATCATTTCTACACGGAGGGGTCAACGTAACCGGTTTCCGTTTGCTTGAGCAAAGCCGTGGGGAGAGCATGTCTGAAGATATGAGAGCTGGCATCACCCATGGGAGGAACCTAAACCGGTTTGGTAAACCGACACCACTGAAGTTTCGAGAATCGGTGAGGCTGGACATGAGTTTTCTATTTCGAAAGTCAATAGCATAATGGAACCAGGTTTAGATTCCGGATTGGTTGTCTTGTGTCTGATGGGATTCGAGGGGACACGTTAATTCCATTTCCAGAATCATTTCACGGGTGCAAGCAGCTTTTGTATGGCTTAACCCCACAGCACGTGTTTAGAATGTCGCTTTCCTCTAGGAGCGGAGTGAGTGATTAATGTTTGATGGCGATCTGTGTACACCTCATGCCCAGTGAATTAACAGTGCTCATCAAAACAAACCGATTTTCAACATATGTCGGAAAGCTTTTATTATTAGGACAATATTTCCCAGAGATTGTCCGAGATAATAATGTGGATTCTCCGATGACCGACACTTAAAACCCGTTTTAGAATAGATGAAGTAATGTGATGGAAATGGATTTTAGTGTTTTCTTTGTTGAGAGAAAGAACTGAAACGTCAATTTGGAAATAACGCGGTTCCTCATTTAATTACATCAAGCACAATCATGTGTATTTGTGGAGAATCAAAATATATATAGAATAGTTTTAAGTACATTGAACTTTATTATCGCACTAGAAGTGCTGGGGATGCTGATTTCATATTTCATATTTTATTTCAATATAAAATCATACACTCCAACACAACATAATCACCATCAGTACTTCTTGTTGGATGTGATCATATTACTATTCAAATGACAGATTCTATCTATTTATGGCCTTGTCCTGTCATCGATACACGGGTACACTTGGATACTCTTATTAAAGTGGAAGTGTTCAACATTCATATGACACGACGTGATATGACTGAAATAATGTCACCTTTGGTCTGCCAAGACCATATTTGTGTTCGCGAGTTTCACCAAAATAGTAAATTTGCCACATCCAGGTAGCAAACTAACTGTTGACATAACTGAAATACTACACAAACCAGCGTTAAACTCACTTACTCACTCACTCAGTGTAAGCAACCTTCATTCACATTGCTTGAATGTTCTATATCTTCTCAGACTGAAGCCGCGTTGGCCGCCGACGGAATCAAGGTGGTGTCCCGAGCGTTCAACCTGCTCCTGGACAGTCCAACTGACCGTTCCATCTATCGGACCTTCCGACACGGGCAAGTGTACAATGATGGCACCCGAGGAGTCAAGTGCAGGGACTTCCCCATAAAACCCTGGACGCACGGCTTCACCATCAGGAAAGCCATTACCAAGGTGATGCACCATCAATGTCAGCATTATGACCTAATTACCAATATGTATTGGCACTGGGCGATTATTTTGACCCTACTAATGGTTATCTTGCATCTTTTCAAGACACAGGAAAGTAAAAGTCTGTGTTTTATCGATCACTAAGGCTTATGTAGCGTTTCTTGTAGCCAGTAAGTCGCACTTGTCTGATATTCTCTGGAGCGATATTGAACACAATAACTCATTGCCACTAATGTCCGTTTGATTATAATGGTGTGGCCTTTCCGTTTGTTCTATATGCACATTTACATTACAATTCCAATATGGCAAATGATACTCCAAACAGTTATCAGATTTACGCATATACCGTTGAGACAAGAGTAGCGACATGTATGGACGCGCCCTGTGGGATCTGGTCAGAGGATGCAGGTCTTCAATATCCTACATGTATGTCAGACGCAGAAGCCGTTTAATGAGTAATGATCTGTCACAGTCTGTAACCTGATAATCTCTCCAGTACTACAATACTAAACTGTACACAGCTCACATGCGTAGTTAAAGAAATAAAATTGTAATACAATTTATGGTTGTCACGGTTTCATATCAACAAAGACCCAACCTCCCTAATAACGTACATAATCATGGGTATACGACTGGCATAATGGTCTAAGATTCCGAATTCGCTTTGCAGATTTGCGTGCTTAAAATCAATAAATGCAGTATCGTGCCACTGGTTTTCGGTTCAATCACTTGATTGCCTGGTTGTTGACAGGCCGCCACTGCATGGCAGGGGTACATGGCAGGGGTACGGCGTCAGGCGACAAAAACTTTTTTTGCATATTGTCGCGGTGCTACCGGCAGGGCAGGACATTCTTACCTTTTTTATGAAGACCCGGTGTCATCACAGATTTAATCCTACGCTTGCTCAGCAGCACAAACCCCCGTTGTTTTGGACTAGACCTTGTAATTAGTACCGCATGTGAAAATTAGACATTGCCTCAGTCTATATAGGGAGTCAAATAATTGAAATGAAGTTGAAATCGTTGTTAACCCCTTCTCACTCACTCACTCACTCACTCATTTTTTCTCCTCAATAGATAGAAGCAAAATGTATTTTGTGCCATTAGAACAATCCTTGAACATAGTCAATACGTCATGGGTTCGTAGACACTGTGTGGAGTGGGAACGTGGTGGACACAGACATGTGAACATGTTGCCCCCTTGCAAGAGCACATATTTGTATGTTTGTTTGGTGTTTAACACCTCACCCAGCAATATTCCAACTATATGACGGCGGTCTGTAAATAATCGAATCTAGAACACTCAGTCCAGCTACTGTCATCATGAGCATCTATTTACACAATTGGGATACCCTGACATGCACCAAGCAAGTCAGCCAGTCTGACCATCCGAACCCGGAAGTCGCCGCTTACGACAAGCATTAGTTGCTGAAGACCAATTCTAACCCGGGTCACAAAAGCATGTAAACAACCTAGATAATGAAGAATGTTCACATTATTATTCCATATATTATCATACTGTTTTAAATGCAGGTGAAGATACGGGGACGCTCTAAAAGGATTGGTTTCCACTCAAGTGGTATCCGACAACGTCACAAGCTGGATGTGCTGCAATTGGAGTATAAACAGAAATTAAGGAAGGTGAGTCTTTATAATATTGGACGCTTAAGATCTCTTATTTGCCATAAAACTGCTTTGTGGTCAATGTATACTATCTCTATATTTGACAACGATACATAAGCGGGCATGGACACGTTTTTCGTCAATTAAGTATCACAAGGATTTGTTTTTAGGGTGGTTGCGTTGTGTGTTCGACCATTGGGGTAAAAGGTACTGGTGACTTGCCACTCAAAAAAGGGATAATAGAAAATTAGCATTGCTTGAATTTGACGAAAAGTAAGCTTAGATGAAAATGGAGATATTTAGTTAGGCATAATACGGTATGTCAGCTTGACATGGGAGGAAACCCCTAGTGATACTGGTTATAATGCACCAAATTTCGAAGTGACACGTGGCTGTTTTGCAGGTAGGAACCTGGTCCAAGTCTGACGGCTTCAATACAAGCATGGCTCGACCTGAGAAGGAAGCGTTCCCCTTACCAGCAAACAGAACGAGGATAGTCACCACCATACTGGTCAGAACACATTTGCATGTTTAGATCGTGTCCCCTGGGCATTATTTTACATGTTACAAAACATAAGCCCACTTAGAAACGTGTGGTTGAAATGTCGGTTATGTCGAACTGCGAGTTCGACACAGCGGTGTTCCAACAGTATTTTGATCCTTTTCACTACTTCTACCAGTTTCACAAACAAATTAAAGAACGCATTGATGATATTGATGGATTTAGTTGATTATATGAGAGACCAACAGCGGTCCATTGTGTTTAATAATATATGGAGATAAACATATTCGACAAATATGAATCAAATTCGACCATTCTACTTCTTGACAGTCAATCATAAAGTCTACAGTCACTAATATACTGATACTGTGGCAAACAGTTGATTGATGTTAATATAATAGCTAAATTAATATGATATCTTTCACAGGTCGATCCGTTTGTCATCAAGGACTGTCCACCTAATGGCTCCCCTTGCACCGGAAATGAACGTTTCCAAGGCTACTGTGTCGATCTCGCCCGACAGGTGGCGGAGATTGTCAAGTTTGATTACGTCATCAAACTGGTGAAAGACGGAGGGTACGGTGGACGCCTGCCTAACAACTCGTGGACAGGCATGATCGGGGAACTCATCAGAGAGGTGGAGTCAACTTGCAACATGATATCGTACACTGAAATAGCGCCCACGTCCATAATAGAATAAGAGTAATTCTTTAACGTGAATGTGATAGGTATGAAATTGTGAGGGTTTGGTGGAATTCAGTCTGAAAGTAGTGCAGCTGCTATAAAACGAGAGAAAGACGTTCAGCTGATATAAAAATGAGTAACATTGACATATAGGGTGAAAGTAGTGCAGTTGATATATAGTGAGTGAAAGTAGTGCAGCTGGTATATTGTGTGTGCAAGTTGTGCAGCTGATATATAGTGAGTGGAAGATGTGCAGCTGATATATAGCGAGTGAAAATAGTGCCACTGGTATATAGTGAATGAAAGTTGTGCAGCTGGTATATAGTGAGTGAAAGTTGTGCAACTGGTATATACTGAGTGAAAGTAGTGCAGCTGGCATATAGTGAGCGAAAATAGTGCAGCTGGCGTATAGTGAGTGATAGTACTGCAGCTGGCATAAAGTGAGTGAAAGTCGTGCGGCTGATATATAGTGAGTGAAAGTAGTGCGGCTGATATATAGTGAGTGAAAGTAGTGCGGCTGATATATAGTGAGTGAAAATAATACAGCAGTGCAGGCTTGGGCTAAAAAGAGAATGGAAGTAGTCCAGTAGACTTTTCATGTGCACGTAGAGAGGCCGGGATTTCGTTTTCAAAGTGCTATATTCCATTCATATTGCATTGCACACATAACAGTTTGTTAACGCGAGATGATATGAATGACCTGCTACAGTGTAAATGAAGGGAAGAGGAAAGGACTCAAGATGTCTGGCCTTCAACACTAATGGCTGACTGAAGAAGCACGTGCATGTACACGTGTTCCTCTGGAAACTAATGAACAGCTGGACCAATTGTATGAGAGAAATTCAATTTGTAGAATATAGAATAGATGCAGGTGCATTAGACTCCATAAACAAAATCAATACTAAGTCGACACAGAAGTGAGAAATCTTGCGATTCAATTATAGAAGTTATTACATGCACGGAAGTCAATAGTGTGAAGAGTCCTCAAAAGGGACAAAATTCGCGGATGTTAAGAGTACTTCCCCGAAACTCTTGTCAGTGGTGATGGCATCATTGGCGACGTGGTCATTTTGACCCTCTACCGCGAATTGGGTGAGGATATAACGTAAGTGTAGATGGTATTTCGGATCTTGTACTTTTGATATCTTCTTTCCGCCATACCTATATGTACCGCGGACCTTATCATTAAATCATGCAATATGGTCTTGAGTTCATAGATTTTATGTGTCAACTTAAATCATTAACGAAACAAGACAGCAGTTTCGGTATCAGTTAAAGGGAGATAATGTGTCAGTTTGTGCATTTGAATATATCCGCTTGTCAAAGGGAGACAATTTGACACTTAATGTAACTATTATAGCGTCACCAGGGAAAAGAGTTTTTGAACATTGCGAGGATATCGGAATCATGTAGATCTATCATGGTCATAAATTTATTTTTTTTAAACATATTATTGATACGCATACACCATTCAATGGAGGTGGGGGCACACATACAGCTTCGTCCAAGAAGTAATGGTATGAAACTAGCCGATACTTTTTCGTGTGAGGTGATTGAGGGTTTACATTGTCTGTGAGGCAATGTATGTATACACGTTCTTTGAAAACGAAATTGTATCATCCTGTAACTTTGTATGTTTAACTAATCGAGAGAGACTCGTGTTATATACGTTCATCTTACTGATTCACTATA
The DNA here is from genome assembly GCF_023055435.1 of Haliotis rufescens. NCBI lineage: Eukaryota > Metazoa > Mollusca > Gastropoda > Lepetellida > Haliotidae > Haliotis > Haliotis rufescens. Next base: position 28,476,032 of record NW_025964361.1, read on the forward strand.
GAATACATTTGCATGAAACACATTGTATTTTAATTTGAAATGTACCTGGGTGATTTCTAAGGTACAGCTGTAATGACAATATTCTCAAATATTACAAAAATGTATAAAACGTTTATATTGTTTGAATTGTATAATATTTTTCTTTAAAAGGAAGCCGACGTTGCCATTGCACCACTGACGATCACGAAAATACGGGAGCGTGTAGTAGACTTCTCCAAACCTTTCATGAACACAGGAATCAGCATCATGATCAAAATCCCAGACAAGCAAAAACCAGGCATATTTTCCTTCATGGATCCCTTCTCCAAAAGCATCTGGCTATGCATTACACTTGGATTTTTAGCGGTCAGCTTTGTGTTGTTCCTTGTGGGAAAGTTTTCTCCCTTTGAATGGGACGTTGAATGCACAGGTGAAGGTCAGAGTGCAAGTACAGCGTTTACCCTGTGTAACACCCTGTGGTTTGCGCTGGGGGCTTTGATGCAACAAGGATCCGATATATCACCAAGGTAGGTGAGCAACGAACAGCATAACACCTTTTTTCCTGCTTCGAACGTCTGTGTAGAAGACAAGGCATCATAGTGGAAAGGTCCTAGATTTTCCGCATATTTAACGGATTCCGTGGTAGAATAGGTCTTCAGCAACCCATCCTTGCCGTAAAAGGCGACTATGCTTGTCGTAAAAGGCGACTAACGGGATAGGGTGGTCAGGCTCGCTGACTTGGTTGATGCATGTCATCGATCCCATGTGCGTGGATCGATGTTCATGATATCAATCACTGGATTGTCTGTTCCAGACTCGATTATTTACAGACCGCCGATATATAGCTGGAATATTGCTGAGTGCGGCGTAAAACAACAAACCAACCAAAAGCATATTTAACGTAACGAACAAAACCGTTATGAATTACTATAAAAGTTAGCAGATGTATTCATATGAATAAGATGAAAACTTTGTACTTTCAACATTTGCGTAACACCAACATTACAAAAATGATGATTTGAGAGATTTTTCAGTCGAGCAAATATTTCATGTAAGTAAGATATGTAAGACTGCATCTTGTAAAGAAAACGTACTCCTTTCTTCTCTTTCAGCCAATGTTCTGTATTTCATTATGTCATACATCAAACAAAAGTAAATTTTGCAGGGGTTAGAAATAAAACGATTAGGCGTCATTGCGAATCATATAACTGTGTCCAATAACTTTCATAACAATATTTCACAGTTTTCCATGGTGCCAAAAAGGGTGATTGTCACATATCGTCCATGTCCGTGAATGCACCTTATTTTGATGTAAACAATCTCTCTATATTAACTGCCTCGTGGTTCTGCGCAGGTTACGTCTGCAGTCGAAAGTTAATCTACATATAATACATAAATACCAGATTTGATTCGTCAAGGTGTTTCATCGCATCTCTAAAACGATTCTTTCATTCATCACCGTCACAAACGGTTTCAATCACAAATGACTACCAAAAAACCTTCAAATTCGCACCTATGCAAACTGAAACCCTTAGTGCATGAGTTAAATCAGTTTACTTCAATGAAATAAGATAACTGTGTGTGGAGATTTGTGGAAGGGAGCAAATAATCACGTTAAAGACCCAATCTCAATTTACCGTGTAATTTCACGGCCGAATGCCTCCGGTTAAAGGTAGCTTCTGCCTCAGCTGTTCAATCCAAGCCCTAATCAGTTTGTATCTCCGAACGAAGAGTTAATGCGGCGTACTGAAAGCCAGTTATCGCACGCCCTCGAGCTAAATCCACTGCTCCAGCTTATGGTGCCAATAGAGCCTGGTAATGATGGCACTTCTTCAAGATGTCTCGTGGAGATGAATATTCGGCCAAGAATAACGTGGGGCTTGCAACGTATATGTTAAAAATCTTCTGAAATCGATTGGCAATGAACTAGAGACAATCGTATATTTCGAATTGCGGATGTGATTTATGGATGTGTGTTAAGATAAAGGTTCGGTCTGCCTTGTTCTACATGACTGTGAAGAATAGCTATGCTTAGATTGGACATGATATTAGGTGCCGGGAGGTAGACTAGTTGTATTATGGTTGTCTGAGTGGTTTACCGTAAACACTCTTATAAAGCAGAACATCGTTGAGACAAAAGGATTATGAACATCTGATTGTAAGCAAAGTCAAATCAGGGGTTCTGCACTTATGGATGGTCTGTAACAAACTGCATCTTCAAGTCTCAGTATGTGATCCAAAACATTACAAAACAATGGCTCAAACATTTCCTTGTGAAATCATCTTCTGAAAAACACAGAGTACAATTAAAGCATTATTCCCAGATCCAATACCCTTTTACATTCGGTTTTCGATTATTTCATTGTGGATTTGTATTGTTTTTGTCGACTCTTTCGGTTGGACACAATGAAAATGCGTCAGAGCATTTTCTCAGGGGTAAATGTTGAATTCGTGCACACTGCTATTTGTGGATAACGGTAAATACCCCAGCTGTTGCTGTATGACAGAGAAATACGTTCTGTACCATGATGTGAAAGTGTAAATGTTATTATAATTACGAGATATTGTTAACATGATTGGCAGAAAGAAATTATATGTGAGAAAACCATTTCCATAATCATAAGAAATCTCTGCTATAAGCCGAGTTCATTGTACTATTCCGACTATATCAAAAACATGTGTTTATGAATCACTGTGTAATAGTGATGATACCAGGTGATATGAAAAGGTGAGCGTAGCCTGTCAACCGGTGGCACCCGTCACATACACATGCAAAGGCAAGTCAATTGTTTACCTGAACATCTGTTACATCTGATGCAAGTCAAAATAGGGAATAGGGTCACCTTTGGTCACTAAAGCGTCAAATTTGGAAATGTCCTCCTCATGTCTATCACACACCTTTTGAAGTCTTTACGAATGTTCTTAATGTTGTAACCTTGATTAAACCTTTTGAGCAAGAGTCACATTTCACAAGGAATTTCAAGCAATCGATAATCTTTTAAACCAATAACTAGGGCAACATCCTTTGTCTCTCTGAAGTTTGAAGAACTGGATCTGGCTCTAGAAGAGAGTTCTTTTGGTTATGGAAAGTTTTTTTCCGCTTTTATTAACTTAACGCAATATATATCTATCAATTTTATAAATGTTATCATAGTAGCACAAAGCCACTTGTTTTGGCACTGTCATTTCAATTACATTACATTAATTAAGGCGCTTAAAACATAAATATTTCCGAACAGTGACGGTCAGCCTTATCATGTGCTAATGTATACATTGAAACCTAATTTGTCTGGATTTGTCGTTTAGCGTGCCATTACGGCTGGGTGTCTCTATGGTAATTAAGGCGGTATTACTACCAAACCATCAGCCGTGAATCCTGCTCGGAGAAAAGGGTGTCCATGTTAAACTGAGGCATGGTATCTCAGTAGGCTAGCACTGTAAAACCGGCTTACGTGTGAACTACATAGAGAGAACACACACACACACACACACACATACACACACACGCACGCGTGCACACACTCACGCATGCACATACACGTGTAATGTTCTTGAAGCCGACGTTAAACCCCATTTCACCACTCCTCAGTCGTTCTTCCAGGAATTTGTCAATCTGTGCGATTTCACTATAACAACCGGGTAATCATTGTGTACAAAACAATTATTATGAAATTACATTAGTCTTTATTCTTTGTCCTCAGATCTTTCTCGGGCCGTATAGTGGGGAGTGCCTGGTGGTTCTTTACACTCATCCTCATATCCTCCTATACCGCCAACTTGGCAGCCTTCCTCACTATAGAGCGGATGTTCACACCAATAGACTCAGCAGATGACCTCGTTAAACAGACGGAAATCAAATATGGTCCCAGGGAAAATGGGTCAACATACGAATTTTTTAGGGTATGTATTTTTATAATATTTGTATGGAATTCGAAGCTATTGTAGATTCTTTTTTATTTAATTCATTGTACATTATTTTATAACATCATTGCTGTCATTGTTTTGGGGTGAGGCATATTACTTTTTAAAACTAGTAAGTGCTGTCATGTCATCGTACATGTCATCGTAAATATCATCGTACCCCGCCAGTGTGGGTCGTTGATCATGATAACGGCGTGGACGACGAGGTCGTATTCCGCAGATCATGATGATTGAGAGGATTTCATTCGTCACCACTCGCCCCTTTCCGTAACCTGCTAGAAGACCCCCTATCGATGAACGTTATGTGCGAAAATACGACAAACCAATCAGAATGCGCGTATGATTTCAAGTTCTTCGTCAAAGAATCCCTCAGAAATAATTTTGATTTAACATATGTCTTGCATCTAAAAATATACCAAAGATACAGTTAAATGTGGTCAATCATACTGTATAATTCCGCACGTTCCGATATGCTTTAAATTGCATCAGAAATATATATAATATATGGGGAAAATGTGTGAACCACTACGCAACGAGTTGACAATTGTTTTAGGTATGCCCGTTTGCGCTAAGACGGAACCCGGTCGCAAAAATGGCCACGATCGGGGCACGAGTCGCTATTCGGCTTGTCCCGGAATAACACGAGTTGGTCACGAATTGGAGGATTTGTGACATATACATATTCAATATTCGTTTTGCATCGTGTACTCTCACAAAAAATTAGGAGATCATGAAACATAAATGTTATAATCGGTCGTCAGAAGAAAGATCAGCTTTGAAGAATGACTGCCAAGGATAGGACTGATTCGGAACCAACCACGCCCTAAACATTGCACGTGGACGTGCGCAAGGGGTAATACTTGATTTTTACACTTCAGTGAAAGTCTGATCGCTCTCATCCATTAGTATTCTTGATTTTCATTATCCACAGTACCACGTACGCTTTCTACTATAATTTCTTTAATGCAATATTTGTGATCAGATTGGGAATGCGTCGTCTACAGCGTGATGAACGCCTTAGGGATATTAACATGCTTCAAAGAGTTACAACTCAACGAGAGGTAGCCATTATCTTCAATTTGTCTGTGACTTGCAGACTTTGGAACAGGTTTCTGCAGACATAAAATGTTAATGAAAAGTCCAGGGTCAATTAATCAGAAGAAAAGTTTAAGACATCGAGCCAATCAATTCGCTGTTCAATTGTGCCAGGCCACTGGAGGCATTTAGATTAAAAATCGTCTTCATGCAGCTGATCTGCATGCTCGGCGACCACATGTAGTACCACCGTCAACAAGTCGACACATTCTAGCCGGACGCCAAGGTTATTAGAGCATAGAAACTGGGAATCAGTGATGGTCTCGTGTAATGTTTTCAGATGAGTCCAGACTCACTCTGGGCTTTCTTGATTGGTATGGACGTGTCTGGGGGCGTCCTTACGAACGTCATGCCAACGTCAATGGAAGGCAGCATGACTGATGTTGGGGTGGGTCTGTGATAAAATAGGGTGGGATCACTATGACTGTCGTTTATATATTGTTTAAATTTTGTAACATTGAAGACATGTAATCTAAGCAGTAGGTTACATTCACGGGCAGACTCCAGCAACAGCTTTGTAGTGTGTGAGACCAGGTTTGTCTAACGCTGGTTTGAACACTTCTTTCGGTTATATCACTGGGTGTTAGCTACATGTGTGAAGAAATGTCGCATGTCTTAGACGTTTACCACGAACCGGGTACATCTTCCCGAGGCAAGAGAGTTAACTGACATTAAAAGTCCAGTTTCCACCCTTGCCGAACTAGGCTGGAATTCCTGCGCTCGATCGTAGCGCCACCAGTGGCTATTACGAGTTATGTCCTTTCTATGCCTCTCCTATTGACCAATCAGATTCAACCTCTCGTATCACTTGCATTTGCTTCAAACAAAACGGCAGCGCCCAGTCAAGACGATCTGATCGATAATCAAGATCTATATTGTGATAAAACGAGTCTTACATCGCGAAGTGCATCAAATCACGTGAGCACCTTGATTAAAAACATGAAAAGATATAGAAAATATCTGTTGACAACGAGTTAGCGGTGCACATGCTTTGCAAATCCTGCAGTCGACCGAAATCTTCTTGACACTTTACGAACCGGATTTCGATTTCGGTGCCCGATTTTGATTGGACTATGCATAGACTCGTTATTCCAGCCAAAATGTAACTCCATAATACCAGCCTAGTTCGGCAAGGGTGGAAACTGGACTTTTATAGTCAGTTAACTCACTTGCCTCGGGAAGATGACGGGTATGGTGATATGTGTAAGTTCGACTGTAAGAACGGAGTGCTGGAATGGAATTCAATGTCAGTAACCTGCTAGAATATCCACACTTATTATATAGGACCGCCTCCGTGGTCTAGTGGTAGAGCGTCCGCCCGGAGAGCGGAAGGTCCGGGGTTCGATCACCGGCCGCGTCATACCAACAGACGTTAAAAGATGGTACTTGTTGTTACCCTGTCTGGCGCTCGGCATTAAGGGTTAAAGCAAGGACTGGTCGGTTCGGAGTCAGTATACTGTGTCTGAGTGGGGTCTTCATGTTAAACTGGTATCTAAGTGGGCTAGCACTAAAAATCGGCATCAATCTGGTCTGGTACAAGCAGCCACACACACACGCGCGCGTGCATTCACGTCGCTATATAAGTGCAATAATCTTGGACGCGACGTTAAACTTAATTTCACCTCACCTCACTTATTATATAGAATGCCTCATTTCAGGATATCAGGAACATGTTAAAATTGTATTCTGGAAGATATAACTTAGTGTTTTAATTCAGAGATTTTTACTCGTACGGTGAGTTTGGTTAAACGCCGCTGTGAACAGTGTTCCAGTTATATCACGGCTTTGCAGTTATATGTTGGAGGAAAGCCTAAAGTGACGCAGGTCTCAGACGTTTTCCACTTTGGTGAAGCCCGCGAGTACGGGTATGATGTGAACACACCTAGAAACAAAGTATGGGCGAACCGGGATTGGAACAAACGATCATAGATTTAGGGACCCAAGGGACGCAACTCTACACTGTGAATTTTGGGCGCCTTAGATGACTGGGCCACCCGTGCTCCCTTACTTGGGACTTTGCGGGTCTTGGTGTAACTTCTCACCTTTTGACAACGAAATTAGTATAATCCATATCAACATTACTTTTCCTTTATTAACAATAACGTTCACGTAGCAATCCGTGTATCGCACTTGATATCTACCCGTGTTATCATACCCGTGAAGATCCGGGTTAGAATAGGTCTTCAGCAACCTATGCTTGTTGCAAGAGGCGACTAACGGGATCGGGTGGTCAGTCTCGCTGACCTGGTTGATGCATGTCATCGTATCCCAATTTCGTAGATCGATGCTCACAATGTCAATCACTGTATTGTCTGGTCCAGACTCGATTATTTACAGACCGCCGTCATATAGCTGGAATATAGCTGAGTGCGGCGTTAAACAACAAACAAACAAACAAAACACGTTATCAACTGTAAGAAAAAGAACAAAATGTTCATAGGTTGCTCTCTCACTTATACTAACTGTATATTATATGTCATTGTATATTATTATTTAGTATATTTGATTTCATGCCAACAAAAATCTTTACCGAAGTATATCAAACACATCACTGACAGTTGTTACAGTTCAACATATTATTTTCTTCAAACATGACAGCAGATTTATTTCAAAAGACCCATATGCCATTAGCAATAATATACATTCCGATGTTAACAGAGTCATGGGTACCATCGCATGTCCAGTCCATGTTTCATGCACACGCCACAGACACATGTATTGATTTTTCATCACTGCAACAGCTCTGTGATGTTACCAAGAACCCAGACCACTTATATCGTCATTTACTGTATGCTAACAAGGAATTAAAAAGGGTAGAGTGTTTTCAAGGCTTACGACTGTCTGGCAAACTAATTTTATTATTGGGCACCTTTGCATTGCGTGACATATCCCGTGGATGTCATACTTCATAGCAATATATACAGCACTGTCAGTCAGCTAGGAAATTAAACGTCAAAGCTGGTGTGACCTTTGATTTGTGGTATTTGCACAAACCTTACAATCATTTTTGTGGGCGCCATTGGAGCCTGTGAATACTCAAAGTCACATGATGTTACTTCATAACCAACACTTTATAGTCTACATAATGAACCTTACTGTCAAATTGGAACTAGTAAAAAATATTTTATATACTTATCAATATTTTTCAAAGGCGTGATCTAATATAAAAAATGAATAATGCTCATTTTTATTCCCTGGAGTTAGACTATAGGCGTCCTTTTTTAAGATGTCAGATTTAGGCTATTAAAATCGCTACAAACTATGTTTTTACCCAGCATGTCACTGACAACCTCTTGAGGTGAATAACTGTTCCTATTCACATACTCATGTCAGTAATAGAGTGAGTATGGTTTTACGACGCTTTTAGCAATATTCCAGCAATATCACGGCGGGGGACACCTGAAATGGGCTTCACACATTGTACCCATGTCGGGAATCGAACCCGGGTCTGCGACGTGACGAGTGAACGCTTTAGCCACAAGGCTACCTGACCGCCTCGTGGGTAATAGAGCCTAGAACGGTTTCTTGTACTTGAGGACAAACTCAACACATTAATGTGTCTGATACCCTTCCCAGTGATCGGCGTATACGTTTTGATTACACAAATATTCCACACCACATCATGGAGTTTAAGCAAATGTCAGCCTTCGTGCCTCATCAACTTCCAATAACGTTATACAAACTATTCCTACTGTATGCATTGAAGTAACTGATGTTCATTTCAGTCGAATCATTTCAATGTCTGGTGTCAATCCTGGTTAACTGGACTTTTTTATTCAGGTTAGGGACAGATACAAAGGAGACAAATAGAGACTGGACCCGTGAAGATCCGGGGTTGAATAGGTCTTCAGCAACCCATACTTGCCGTAAAAGGCGACTATGCTTGTCGTAAGAGGCGACTTACGGGATCGGGTGGTCAGGCTCGCTGACTTGGTTGAAGCATGTCATCGATCCCAATTGCGTTGATCGATGCTCATGATATCAATCGCTGGATTGTCTGGTCCATACTCGATTATTTACAGACCGCCGTCATATAGCTGGAATTTTTCTAAATCAGACGTAAAACAACAAACCAACCAACCAAATAGACACTGTATGGGTAGATTGTATGGGTCTGTTGGCCTAAAGAACAAATTGTTATGATAACATGACTGGACTGCAAGTGTGTGTACCTCAAGCGGTGAAACAGTGAAACTACCATCAGACATTGATGACGCATCTTCATCAATTTCAGCTACATGACTACGACCTGTAAATAATGGAGTCTGGACCAGGCAGTCCTGTCATTAATATGGCACTGGCAGGATGGCACAATCGCCTCGAACGAATTTTGTATAATATTTATGTCAGCCTAACAGGGCTGAACTGTGGTATTCAACATGTAGGGGGTACTCAGATTGTTCTAGTGTTATTTAGGCTGTACATGCGAGACTTCTGAAGGATATAACGTCATTGTCCATCGGGCTCACGGGTCGGTGGCGGCGACTGATGTTGGAGATTTTACGAACACTTCCAGTGGGAAACGATTTTGCACCTAATTCCTGTAATCATTCAAAGCGTACAGTCGGATAATTTATCAAAGCTCTAAAAATGTGTGTTTGTTATTAACAAACGATTGCATGCTCAATCTGACTGTGACAAAAATAAACCTCCAAATTAGCTTGACGCTTTCATAGGCCCCAAGGGGAGAGGTGACAGGTTTGAAATTGCCCCTCTATATTTGTGAGGTCTCGTTAAATCTCGCGCTATTTATAGTGCAGTTGCAGGTTTATTTATATTACGGATGCCACAGTGCAGTCCGCTGGATATCATGAAATGCTTATTTGGTACGCTGATGGCAATATCTATATTTCGCCTTTTTTTTCTTGTAAGGAACAACAACATATCTAGACCTAATTAAGCTTAGGAACAAGCATGGTCATACATTCTATATGAAAATACCCGTCTACTGTACTCATACCAACACTGATATGACTCAAGAATTCTTTAACTGATGCCAAGACAAATTAAGAGGCATGCTTAGGGTGGGAGGTGGCACCCTCGGCGTTATGTTCAAAACTTTCCTTCAAGTGAGTGACCTGAGTTAGTTGTCAGCCCTGGTACAGTGTGTGAAGTTCATACATCTCGTTCCCCAAAAAGTGCTAAAAAGTTGCGTCCAACCCTACAACCTTAATCATTCAATAGACTCTGAGGTCGAGGAATAAATACAATATAATATTACTGGTTTTCGTTGAATTTGGTATCTGTATTATATTCTGCAAAGGATTGGTGCATAAGCTTTGGAGACGTGAAGATCCGGGGTAGAACAGGTCATCAGCAACCCGTGCTTGCCGTAAAAGGTGACTATGCTTTTCGTAAGAGGCGACTAACGGGATCGGGTGTACAGGCTCGCTGACTTGGTTGGTGCATGTCATCGATGCTCATGATATTAATCACTGGATTGTCTGATCCAGACTCGATTATTTACAGACCGCCGTCATAAAGCTGGAATACTAAGTGCGGCGTTAAACAACAGACCAACCAACCAACCAACATCCGCTTTGTTCATCTCAATTCTCGGGTACGGCTGGTACATTTGTCTGAGCAGAGATGCTCGCTCACACACTCACTCTCTCACTCACCCACTCACTACCTCACTCACTCATTCACTCCTTTGATGTAGGATTCTGAAGTGACGGTGTACAAGCAGATGTGGAACTCTATGAAGGATGCTGTGCCCTCGTCGTTCGTGTCCAAGGTGGATGAAGGGGTGGAGAGAGTCCGGTCATCTAAAGGAAAGTTCGCCTTCCTGCTGGAGTCAGCCATGAACGAATATTACAACCAGAGGAAGCCGTGTAACACTATGAAAGTCGGGCGGAACTTAGACTCCAAGGGCTACGGAATAGCTACAGCACTCGGCTCCGATTTAAGGTATGGCATGTCCTAAATTTAGTACTCCCTCTCGCAGTGACCAGAGCAACGTTTCACAAACCGTCGTTAGCGCTAAGACTGTCTGAGAGTTACGCCAGCCTAGGCCCCGTTCCACAAAGCGACTATTCGCATACTTTAATATAGACTTACATATACATATTTGTTGCAATTCTAAGATATTTTATGGAACGACACCCGGTTCTCTTATAGAATCATTCTCACTTACATCCATATTAATTATTTATTTTTATATTGTCCAACTTGTGTTATCAGTACATGTAAATGGGCGTGACCTGACTCACAGCTTATACGTATTTGTTTGTTTGTTTGTTTGTTTCGTAATGCAGCAATATTCAAGCTTTATCACGGCGGCTATAAAATACTTGAGTCAGGACCAGACCAACCAGTGATTAATATTATGATACGACATCAGCCAGTGGTCGAAATACGCGAATGACTGTAGGCTCGTGGCAGGTAGATCTCGAGTGGGACCCGGAGTTTCAAATGTGCATGTGTCCTTATGTCCATTTGACCCGTGAAGATATGGGGTAGAATTGGTCTTCAGCAACCCGCGCTGGCTGTAAAAGGCGACGATGCTTGTCGTAAAAGGCGACAAACGGGATCGGGTGGTCAGGCTCGCTGACTTGGTTGACGCATGTTATCGATCCCAATTGCGTGGATCGATGCTTATGATATCAATCACTGGATTGTCTGGTCCAGACTCGATTATTTACAGATCGCCGTCATAAAGCTGGAATATTGCTGAGTGCGGCGTTAAACAACAAACCAACCAACCAACATGTCCATTTATTTGTCACAATAAGCTTCAGATTTTGGGGGGATGAGGCCTGAAGAGTTTGGTCAGGGCCTGCAGCTTCAAAAGCATGTGAGTCCTTATGACAGCCAGACGATTTGAGTTTGTTTTTTCATTGATTAGGGAACAATTTCGTAAATACAGCGACAACATGAAGGATGCATTTATCAGAGTCCATGATGCGATTCCCACTATATCAAAAGCATGCCATTATGAAATCAATTATTGATGACGCCAGTTGTTCGCAAGCTATGTACGTTGTTTATAACATATGCATCAAATGAAAAGTTGCATTAATGTTTGTTTGTTTGTTGTTTAACGCCACACTCAGCAATATTCCAGCTATATGACAGCGCCCGTTAGTCGCCTCTTACAAGCATAGTCGCCTTTTACGGCAAGTATGGGTTGCTGAAGACCTATTCCACCCCAGATCTTCCCTTGTCAGCTGCATTAATGTATTATGACTAAATGACTGCAGTAACCGACGTAGTGCCATGCGATGAATCTAGAAATTTAATATTAATGTTTGATGTTAAACAACGGAGTAAACAGCTCGCTAAATGTCAACGGAGTGAAAGGCATCATGACATTCGACCCATGAAGATTCCGGGGTAGAATAGGTCTTCAGCAACCCATGCTTGCCGTAAAAGGTGACTATGCTTGTCGTAAGATGCGCCTAACGGGATCGGGTGGTCAGGCTCGCTGACTTGGTTGATGCATGTCATTGATCCCAATTGAGTGGATCGATGCTCATGATATCAATCACTGGATTGTCTGGTCCACACGCGATTATTTACAGACCGCCGTCATATAGCTGGAATATTGCTGAGTGCGGCGTTAAACAACAAACCAACCAACCAACATCATGACATTTCTCTTCCAGAGACGCTATAAATATAGCAGTGCTGGAGCTGCGTGAGGTGGGGGTCCTCCACAAGATGGAACAGAAATGGTGGTACGATAAGGGCCAGTGCGGCAAGGAAGGTGGAGGCAAGGTAATAATGGCGGATGAGGAAGCACCACAATAAATCATACATCGAAATGCCGGCTCAAATACTTGACCGAGTTCTTAATGGCGAAGAGAGTCAGCGCAGTGTTGTAGTCGATCAGCAGTCTGCCAATCCAGTGACAACTCAGACCTTTAGTGTTAATTTATGTCTTAGGATTGCCTCTGGGAACAACGCTATGAATATATTGTTGATCAGTATCACGTTGTGTATGAAATGGACATAGCTGAGAACAGCTGACTCAGAGACATATTTGTGGATGCCTTGATTGCAGTATATAGGTTCTGGAACTTTATTTGTCAGCAAACGTGTTACTTGTTCCTTGTGGTTAAGTGAAGATGCCATTTCCAGATTGCCAATGATAAATATTCATAGGAGGTCGCTTGAAATACAAACCTAAATATTCGAGTGGTATGTATTGTATATTTTCTGTACATAAGAATTGTCTGTGGAACATTGTCATTTTGGCAATCCTGGTTAACTTAAATTAAAAGGTATATATACTTTTCATTGTGGGTTCGATGTTCAATGTTAAATTTTGAAGGAGAAAAACTTATCTTATATATTAACTTATATATTATATAAACTTATATATTATCTGATACACATACGCAAATAATGTCATATGTCATATATACACGTAACATAACACATGTGAAGCTATATCAAAATTCATAAATTTCTTTTAACCTATCCCAGCAAATAAAAAGGTTTACGAAAGGAATTGTAAATAAGCGAATAAAGGAGATCAAACAAGGGAAGTTCTATTCCGAACACGTTGAAAAGGATATGCAATATTAACACTGCTTTTACGGGTTGACAGTGGACTTCCTGATGCCTGACTAATCATATCCGGGTTGTGTCAGAGAGTGACATGTGTCTGGCAGTGTTGTTTGTTAACGAGAATATAATACATGCCTGTAAAATGCCTTTAGTTCACCCTCAGCTGTAACCTGAAGTTGATTAGAGTATAAATCATCAGATTTCAGATCATAAGGAGCCCTTTGATTGAGCTTGTAGAGTTAGGGGTAGCCACCAAACGCTCCTTCAACGAACGACTGGGAGTAGGGACTGTAATAAATTGCTTTTTAGTGATATACTTTCAATCAATATTGTGCTGTGACGTGTGCAGAAAGAGAATTCCATTTCGACGTATTAAATCCACGTGTTACTTAAGGCCTTCCAGCCTTTTTATGTGACTCGATGACTATCTTTGGCTATGTACTTCGTCTTTAATGTTTCTGACATGAGTGGTCTCGTACTTTCGAATCGACTGAGAATATTACAAAGTCTAAAGGAATTTCCTTCGTCGATCGTTCTAGATACTATTAGGTTATACGTTTTCATACTGAGACGTCACGTAGACAATTGGTGTTAATGTTCGTACCGTTTCATGAAACAAAGAGTGAGTGAGTTGGATTTAACGCCGCTTTTAACATTATTCCAGTTATATCACGGCGTGTCAGCTTAATGTGGAAGAAAAGCCCGAAGTAATGCAGGTCTCAAACGTTTACCACTTCGGTGAAACCCACGAGCACGGGCATGGTGCTGACAAACCTAGAAACATAATCGGGGCAAACCGGATTCGAACCCACAATCATAGGTTTCTGGCGTGCCAAAGGGACGTCTCTGCCTTAGACGACTGGGCCACCCGTGCCCCCTCATGAAATAAAGACCAACAATTGGATGAACCTGTTTGAAATCTGTAAATTATAAAGTTTGTAAGTTTCCCGTCGAAGTAGACAACTCCTATGCTGTTCCTGCTGGTCGTAATTTAATTTCTCTAAACATATGGGGTTTTATTTTTGGAAGAGAGATTAAATTTAATTTCACCATTACCGTGAAACAGGCATGCATGTGTCCATTTTGAACGGAAGGATGGACCTTAGATAAAGCCTGTTTCCAATTTCCAATCTGACTGGCAAATAAACCATCAAAGGTCAAACAAGTTTGCATTCATTTTCTTCGGTAATGTTTGCTTTCAAAGTAACAAAGGTTTTGATATTTTTCTTTGATCTCTACAAGCGAATGTAAATGTGTTTTTGTAATTTACTTTAAGGCTAAAGAAAGAAAATGTAACCTTCCTTGTGTATGTGTACTTGTGTATGCCGCGACTGTTTAAGAATAATGTATTGTCCATTTTAGGACACAGCTACAAGCGCTCTGACACTCAGCAACGTGTCGGGTATATTCCACATCCTCATCAGCGGTTTAGTGCTGGCTATTCTGGTGGCGTTTATGGACTTCCTGATTAAGAACAAACTCCGGGGAAGATCCTTTAAGGTGCGAATCTTTGAAGTTTGGGTACTTTAGTTTTCGTTCATAATAAAAAAAGATTTCCTAAGAGAATGTCTTGAAATCTAATTATGGAAGCAATTGATTTTCCTTTGAAACAAGAAGTATTGCGATTTATTGGAGTGACTATCTCACATACAAATGTGTTGCGGATTTGACGTAGGGTTGTTGCTAGTTTTCAGGAACACCCAACGCCACTGAAAATGTATGTGCTGCGTGTAGAGTTCATTTCAATTGCCGTGAATGAATATCTATTAATTAGTTCACCGGACATTCATAGGAAGAATCTTATTGCTGTTTTAATTGTAAGTCTATATGGCAGTCACACGTATCGTATAATGAAAAAAAGTTTATTGTTTTCGCTCATAACTCTTATTCCCCGTTTGACACAGGATGTGTTGTACACACACAAAAATCCGTATTTCAGACTGGTTCTAGAATGAAAGGCACTGCGGTCGTGGAACCAAAGAAAGGGAGACAACTCACTAGAATGCCGCGATCACCGTTGGCAGAGACTGAAGAAAACGGAACGGTAGAGTTTTATTTTTGACTGTGATACTGTGTCAAAGGACCCGCCATTTAATATTCTACCGGCATGACCAGCGTCACATTGGGGCATCGTACCGTTTCCATTTTATTGCTGAAACAAATTAATGCTATAAAATATCCCCCTCCCATCCCACAAATTAGTTTGTCTCTAACACACACACACACACACACACTCACACTCACACTCACACACACTCAAACACACACACTCACACATACACACACATACACATACACAAACAAACACACATACACACACACAAACACAAGCACACATTCATAGAATATGAAATGGTCTTTACTGTCATCACAGATATAGACGCACTATATATTCAATGTTGGTATCCGATAATATATTATGTGCAACATACGCAGGTCGCTGGCAAAGGTGAATTTATTTATTTTATTTATTTTAAAAAACTGCATACTCGCTCAGTCAACCTGTGCATCAGAATTTGAAATAAAATCAAGGTTCATAGAACGCACATGGATTTCCGTTGATACACATTGTATCCGAGGTAATATATTCATGTTCGTGTTTATGTGTTTATATTAACTGTATTAATTATACGACGTCTTGAATTATTTCGCAATTAATCTACAGGTATATGCAGCTAATTTCATACTTATAGAGATCAAAGGGGCGCCAGTGGCCCATACGTCTAAGGCGCCGCAACTTGTTGTGCAGAGTTGCGTCTCTCGTTAGAATCCTTCGACCGTTGGTTGGAATCCCAGATGATGCGATTAGATTTGTCTGCGCCATACTCGAGCTCCTTTCAATAAAGAAGTAAATGTCTACGACCTGCGTCTCTTCAGGCTGTCCATATTCAAGGAGCTTGAACGACGCGATAGAACAGATCTAGAACTAGTCTTCACTGCGGTGTCAAACACAACTCACTCACAATGAGCGGACGTGAAACTAACTCTTTGCTCGATCACCAAACTGATAATTACTACAAATATGATAAACACAACATAAATCGGCATGTGGTCCCAATGCAGTGTAAACAACAGTTGATACCTATTTCCGTCTGTTTCAGTGTTCATTCAAGGACCCAACAGATCATCAGCTGATATCCTTCGATCCCCTCTCAGATGAGCCGATTCATTTATCTTGACCAGTGCGGCAGACATTGCTCAACGACAATGAGGCGAAAACAATGTCGTAAACGAATGTGATATGGACAATTGCTCGTTACAATATGTCAGACACAATAACTCGTGTGTGGCAATAGAACAAAAAATCAATAGTTATAGCGTATTTGTCATAAAGGTTTTAGTTATTGAATACATGGCCAGACACTTTGTGAGGTAAATAACAGAGACATTCATTAGTGTTTGATAACATAAATACTGTTTCAATTCAAATAAAAACATATCATGTCACGTTACTAACTTTAAATTTGGTAATATGCAGAGATTTGTGTGTGTTTTATACAAACGATTCATCATGCCTCATCATAGTTTTAAATATGAAATCTTTATCGCTGATCATACGCACATCCAGAGAGGGGGGAAGCTGCAGGGGTGGTCACTCCCACCTCTTTTATTAAACATAATATTTATTAAGGTATAAAACGCATATAACTGAATCATTTGTTGTCATAAAATAACAATTAATTGACTAAGTCTTTTTATTTGCATTCATCTTGCAAATGTTTTATTGGAAGGCTATCTCTCCCCTTTCCAAAACCTGTGCCATCTTACCCCACCCTCCAACGTCCTTTTTGTCCAAATAGCTGTATCTGCGCTTGGTACTCAACAGAACATCATAAATATAGGGCAGTTAACAACCTTCAGTGGACCTCTTTATTATGAATTTGATGACCTTAAGAGTATTCTTATTCTTAGTGTCAATTGAAATAAAAGTTGTTTATTTTAAAAACGGATCCAAGTATTACAGAATAGAATAGTATAATAGTTAAACGTCACTGGTGGTGATTTTACTTTGTTTTGTTACGTTCAACCTTTGCAATTGGCTATGCAGTCTCACCATAGATATATCGGTCGGTCACAAGAAGATTATGTCCTCAGTATGATTGTAGTAAGGGCCGACTAAGAAGAGGATCGGATGGTTACAATGTCTCACATGTGATCGTGATCTGACAGTGATGTTCATTCTATCGACCACTTGTTTGTCGTGTTCAATTAATTGCGTGATGTAGGTGTATGTTGTCGGATATGGTCTAAAACAATGTCCGCTTTGTCACCTGTAACCGACGATCTTATATCAGTCGCCACGCTGTGTTCCCTCACAACGAAAATAAGATTGACTTTGAATTTGTTTTTGTACATATCCAAATATTTATTAGAATGTATGATATGTATATTATTTAGAAACGGTGTCGTTGTGAAATGTACATATACGATTAACATATCAGTATCTCGTGCAATAGAGCTGCCCCCCCCCCCCCCAAAAAAAATAAATAAATAAAAACAACCCTTAACGGAGGATTAAAAAAACTCAAACTCCCATCACTGACTTTACAAAAATATCACACACACCCCAATTCTTGAATATGCTGTATTGGCCTCTGGCTCAGAGCGAAGAGATAGCATGGTGGTTAAAGCGTTCTCCCGATTACAGTGTGTGAAGCCCACGCTGGTGTCCCTGCCGTTTCATTGCTGCTGTTTTGATTAAAGCGGCCTAAAACCATGAATGCTTATTACGTCAATTCCTTTTATTTCTACTCATGAAAAGAAACACTTCACAGAAAGGGAGACTCAAATTTATTTTTAAAAACCGATTCAACCTTATATAGATTGAAGATTGAAGAACTTATTCGAGCAAATTCCGCAGACTCTTTTTTATGCTTAGTCAACAGAAAAAACCCGAAATATTTTAATGTGAACAGCTGGCTAAACATGTACAAACAACAGTTAAGAAAACCAATATTTCTCGGGTAATATGAGAATAGCGTGTCTGAGCTGAACTTGCAGATATTGCCTTGACATTGCGTGTATAATAAGTATTCAACGAAAAGTAAAAAGTTGAATGCAAATTTGTGAAAATGTTGGTACCAGCAGATTTGTTTTGGGAGGAATTAATGCACTTTTGATGTGACCCTTGTTGTACACCAGACTCTACAAGCTATTGAGAGTCCTGACTGGTTTGATTATGCCCACATGTAAGTGAAATGAGTGACTGTCTCGCGTGATTGGTGCAAAAGATCCCCGAACAAACCATTGGACCAGATGGGTTTTTTAATCATCCATATTTCCTATCAGGTCTGGATATATGTAATATGGATACCATGTACCCCTTTGTTGTTATCCGAATGCAGGCAAATTACAATCATAAAAGAAGAAACGATTTTTTCATATCACCAAAATCAGTTTTGGACAATTTTCCTGCAACTTAAAAACGATCAGTTTTATATTTAAGTGGCGATAAAACATTCAGGCTATTCTGCAGAGGCATACTAAAACCGGGAACCCTTCTATCCAATATTGGTTATCGTTGCATTTATTGCCCGAATACATCCTTAAAATTGACATTTGTCTTCCAAGATAAGCATTTACTATCCTAAAAGTGACACGTGTTCGATAAAAACGACTTTTCCGAAGCCAATGTTCCAGTGAAGGTCAGTCTTCTTGAAACTAGTATCTCATTTTGTATCTTCCTGTCATTGCCTGTCGAATATAGGGGTCCGGGAAGCCAATCCTCCGTCTTAATAGCCTTTCACTGTACTTGTTCTAGAACACAACATCCCTGACATATTGACCTGATCATTCGATTTATTCGGGGCAGAATATCATATATCCATACGCCTAAATTTGACATCAACCGAGATTTGGGTTCTGTCAAAGGACGAGACTGAAGTTCGTTTCATAAATCATAATCAGACATACAAGCGCTTTTCTTAACTATCCGCAGACACGATATATAGGATGTGCCCTTGGTGTTATAATGTTAGTCCCTGTTAATTCAAACTCCGATTACTCGATGTAAAGGAAAAAGATGTACCTTCAAGGTCCTGAAAAATTCTTTTAAGATGTGACCCTCTTATTTCAAAGTCGGATACGTCAATACATCGCATAAACTGTTATTTATGCTAAGTCAGCGGATGAAAAAAGGTATCCGTTGGGGTCTTCTAAAAACATTATATTTAAAACAAATACGTCGTCGACGGTGCTCTCAAGACTTGGATATTAAACTTTAGTAACTTAACCACCATTAAGTCCTCGGCTTCCAAAAATGTTTCAGGTAACCAACCTTTGACCACTACTGTTGTTGGTGATATGTTCACTGAACGTCGTGAGCGTTTCTCCAACTCCGAATATATCGATATAGCCCATAGACTTCGAATTAAGAAGATTTGCTTTTAATAAGTTAGGTCACCTCTACATGTTTTGGGGATTTTTTTAATTTCATATTTATCAATGAAGATTTCAGCGTCTGCAAACTGATATGTGTATGAATATAGTATTGTACTGTCATCATTGTTAGTATCAACCATTACACATGTCCAAATAATTTTCTTTACTTTTAATGTTGTTGACTGTGTCTTCTAAAGAACAAAACATACTACCAACCTTTTGATAAGGGTATGCCTATTTATCTTTAACTTTTTATTTATTGGTGTATGTAAATATCAAATATTACTACGCCCATCAAAGGTTAAACAGGATAACTACATCACATTTCTCACCATCATATCACGCCTCTGTATAGGGATCTATTCCAGATCGAACCATTTACCATTGGCACTGACTACTACTCTATTAAGCCTTTATAGACGGGTCTTTCAACCTGTAATTTAGTGCTACGGCGAACAAGGACTGGACAAGTGCCATAATTGCATAGCCCTTGGGATCAACAACAGAGCAGCGGTGAGTCGACAGCGGAATTACAGCCACTATTGACCATCGGCTTCTCTGGGAGCGCCATGGCCACTTCATCAGCGACCAGAACAGTCTTCATCACCTTCCATTGTTGCACGCTATGCTCAACTGTCACGGACACGCTGTTGAAAGCCCTTGTGGGTCCTTTTCCCATTGAAACATGGCTTCCACGGGGAAGTGGGGTCTGTTAGGGAAAAAGGGTATTGCTCTGCTCGAAGTTGCTAAAGTACATAATGCTTCAAAGCTGTGATGTTCTTGCTCTGGGGACCAGTTGACAGATCATTGAGTCTTGTGTACCAAGTAATTCTTAATTCTAGTGTGTTTTGTAACATCGAAGATCAAAGTGAAGGGTATTTTATTTGAAATGGGTGTAAATATTTTAGTGAAACAAATGTGAATGAATCTATTTTTGGCAGATTTTACGAGGTATGAGTTAGATACAACAGGGAATTAGTATGTGGTGTATATAATTTGTAATATTTCTCCATCTATTAATGTCGATAATATAATTAATATTCAGTGTCGCTTATCGGAATATTAAATACTGTCACTTTATTTATATGTAAATATGATCACGATCTTTACTTCACATACTGCGTCCCTGAGTCATACCAGGATCAGCCGATCATTGCTTCCTATTGGTTCGCCCCAGTTATGAGCCTTTTTTTATCTGCACCATACCTCTGCTCGTTCTCTTAAACAAAAGATCCGTGAAGATCTGGAGTATAATAGCTCTTCAGCAACCCATGCTTGCCCTAAAAGGCGACTATGCTTGTCGTAAGAGGCGCCTAACGGGATCGGGTGGTCAGATTCGCTGACGTGGTTGATGCATGTCATCGATCCCAATTGCGTGGATCGATGCTCATGATATCAATCGCAGGATTGTCTGGTCCAGACCCGATTATTTACAGACCGACGTCATATAGCTGGAATATTGCTGAGTGCGGCGTACAACAACAAACCAACCAACCAACCATCTCTTAAACAAAGAGGTGGCCGTCTTTGACATGTATCACCTTGTGTGTGACATGAGTTCTGATACAATTGAAATAATGTTCAAAGCAGTGTTAAAACCAACTCCCAAATGCACCCATATCTCCAGGATTGACCAACACCATATTCGCATTCCACAAATATGTCTATATTTGGGGAATGGTTGGTCAACCCGTCTAAGCTGCCGCTTTTCGCTGAGCGGAGGTCTTGCAAGAAACATATGATCGGGAGTTCGAATCCCACATTCGCCCTGATCAAACTGTTGATATGCCAGCTCCATCCGAGTTCCTTGGTTTGACTGTAATTCGACATGCTTCACTTGGTCTTACCTTACACAGTAAGCAGAAATGCCGCAATATAACTGAAATACTGTTCATAGGCATTAAACACAATTCACTCTTTCACACGCTCACGCTTAGCTTAAGCATATTATCTCATCATCTCATATCACAAGCTAATGTTGATAATTCACACTTTTCTATGCAATATGTATATGTATTCACTGTATCGTAAAATGTATTTTACTGTGAATGAATATGTCAGTTTCAATGTTACACAATGTCCGTGTGGCTTCCTTGTCAGAAGAACCAACGTACAGTAAACTACGGTTATAACGAACTCAAAGGGACCACTATTTTTTGTTCGTTATAACCGTAGTTCGTTATAAGCATATATACTAGTATATACTGTAACAGCATATATACAGCACATGGAGGGGAACAAAAAGAGTTCGTTATATCCGCCAGTTCGTTATAAGCGTGTTTGTTATAAACGTAGTTTACTGTACTTCGGTAGTCATACAATGTCATTTACATATATGATTCCTTTTTTCTTCGATTTTGAAAATAAATGCTTTCAGTTAAATTTGAATGTGCGATTCTCTTATTTCGTCACAAGGAACAATTGAAATACGATAATCTGGTCAAGAAATGAACATGTCCATACCACGTTTAATAACCATTCCTATTAAAATAAGCAAGCAAAAAAATCATACAGACATTTGTGATAAATCTTGAATTGTAATTATCGACTGTGATATAGAGACCTCACCCAAGTGTCTTTTGTGATCAGTTGTGTCACCACGAGTCGATAAAGGTATAAACGTCCGAAGCTTTTACTTTTATCTACGAATGTTGATATATTTGATGTCATAAAACACGAGAGTGAGAGTCTATTAACATCATTCGTCCGACTTTTCATTGAGTAAACAGTAATAACAAGTGTCTTGGTTGTAAAATGTTTTGTTTGTTTGTTGTTTAACGCCGCACACAGCAATATTCGAGCTATATGACGGCGGTCTGTAAATAGTCGATTCTCAACTATCCAGGGATTGACATCATGAGCATCGTTCCACGCAATTGGGATACGATGACATGCATCAACCAAGTCAGCAAGCCTGACCACCCGATCCTGTCAGTAGCCTCTTACGACATTATTCAAGCATAGTCGCCCGTGTAAAATGTACCAGCTCGAGCGCCAGAGAGATTAGTGATGTTATTTGATTGTGACGTCATGGTAACCGATGTGGTCACAATGGTCTGTAAAGCGATATCCTTTTGAATGAAAAAACGTATAGAACTGGGGGACCGACAGGATATTATTCGGGGAGGGGGGTCTTTGTTAGAGATAGAATATTGCTATCGTTGCTTCAAGGCATACTTTTTTTCTGAAAGGAACAGCAACAGAATTGTTTCGAGACCCACAGCACAATTTTTATACACCCAACATGAGACTTGAACGGGAATTAGCGTTTGAAATCCACCAAAAGACATCAATGGATGGAAAGATTTCTCCACAGCTGGAAGGTACAAGAACTGTGTGGTTTGACAATGGCTTCCTTTTCATAAAAATTTCAAAGGTAATTTTTTTATTGCATTGGATTCTTTTGAGTTTATAAGCTGGAGCATTATTTGTGCTAAATGAAATAATCTATTACGTACACCAAAATTGGAACAAATATATTTGAGGTGTTATTCCAAGCTGTATATATATCTATGTAAGGGGGGAAGTCATGTAATGAAATCGTTCTTTGCAAGCTCAATAATAATCCTTTAAATATCTTATGTACTTTTATACTATATATTTAATGACATATAATCAAGAATCCATTGGCAACAAGAAATAATTGAAAAAATGATTAATTTGGAATAAATGTGGCATATGCTATGTTTGTCTTATTTCAACAATGTTATACTATGTTTTCATTCAGAATCATCTTTGACTGTAAATAGTGAACGCAACATTCAACAGTTTTAATAAACAACGCTTTCTTGTCTTATGAATTATTCAAAAAAATGATTGTGATTCTTTATTCAGTTTGTGTGTACAAGTTAAACTAAAATACACAATACTCAACAAAACTCAAAACATGATGATGGTAACAAACTCCAAGAATCAGATTAGGAATAAGAGACAGAAATAACGATGACCTTTCCAACCTATTATGTCAGGGCTGTGCAAATTATACTTCAGTCTTTGCTGGACTCGTGTGACAGACATTCTGGTTCAGCAGAATTCCTCGTTCACATCGCAAGTCTCTCCTGGTGGTTGGAGTCGGGGAGTTCTATTTCAAATGACTTACAAACCAATTTGGCACGTAACTTCCCTTCTTTCGGAATTGGATGTAAAATACTATTTTTGAACAGACCAAAAGGTCCACATTGCTTTGGGTTCGCCTTCAACCTCCCACAGCGTTATCTTGTTCCAGAGTTCTTCAATATTATCGCTGCCACCTCCACAACTCTGACTTCAGTCATCTCTGTATCTGGCGGTCTGCAACAATTCATGGAGTTGAACTCGCAACCAACTTCCCGTTACCTTTACAATCGACGACTCAAGCTTAAGTGAAGCAGAATACATTTCCCCAATTCCATTGATGATCCATTCTGATGAGAATGTATGGTAGAAGTAAATGAGTTTACATGCCATAGCCTATTTTCTAAATTTACTATAATTACATTCAACAGAGATGCAAAATACATGTCAACATTTTCCGTTTTAGGGACAGTTCACGATCCATGTAATGGCCGCATAGACACTACTCACTGTGGTAGCGATGGTACCGGGAGGTATCTAAAGAGTCTGGGGTGGGTAGAGTTAGTTCCATTCTGATCTTCGCGGCTTATCCCGCAACTACAAACATGTATTTAACGTTGGACTGAGACGAGCCGAATAAGCTTGCTCTTCAACAGGGGAAGGGAGATAACAAGCTTCATCAGTGAAGATGTTAGGGTATGAAGCCATGTTTCCCGACAGTGCTGTAGTGTATAATTATCGTGTGATAATATAATATTAACCCGGAATCAGTGATGTGATGAGGTGAGGTGAAATAGGGTTTAACGTCGCGTCGAAGATTATTGCACTTATATAACGACGTGCATGCACGTGTGTGTGTGGCTGCTTGTACTAGTCCGGACTGATGCCGATTTATAGTGCTAGCTCACTGAGATACCATACCGCAGTTTAACATGAATATCCCACTCAGACACAGTACACTGACTCCGAGCCGACCAGTCCTTGTTTTAGCCCCTTAATGCCGAGCGCCAGACAGGGTAACAACAAGTACTAGCTTTTAACGTCTTTTGGTATGACGCGGCCGGGGATCGAACCCAGCAGCTTCCTCTCTCCGGGCGGGCGCTCTACCACTAGACCACGGAGGCGGTCCGGAATCAGTGACATACAAGACATAAAGGCCACAGCTTCATAAAGATACAATCATCTGTACCGACACGTCGCTTTGAAGTTGAAACCCATGTCATCATCTCTGTCTCTAATGATACTACAGCTTCTACAATGTCCCACCTTTCCTTGTTTATAGCATACACACCATACACAAATGTCTAGACACTTCCACACCTTACAATTAACATTGTGGGAAAAGTGTCCACGTTATGATATCGATCAATCCACAGTTAATGACATCCCTAATTAGTCACAGATACTATCTGTATCACACATGGTGCCAATTACACCGTCTAGACCTGAACTTGAAATGGGGGTTCAGACCATAAATTGACTCCACATATGTTCAGATGAAGTCTTCA
This sequence comes from Haliotis rufescens, assembly GCF_023055435.1. Classification (NCBI taxonomy): domain Eukaryota; kingdom Metazoa; phylum Mollusca; class Gastropoda; order Lepetellida; family Haliotidae; genus Haliotis; species Haliotis rufescens. The sequence continues at coordinate 28,501,483 of NW_025964361.1, forward strand.
TCTCACTACACCGCCCACGCCCCCAAAATACTGAATTAATTATCCTCATTACATTAACTTTAATCTCGTTGTCGGAAAAGCGTTAAATAACACCAAACTCTCTTACACTCGTGCTATACAGGTATATCGCTAATCGAATTAAACATATACTGTTGGTCTTATTGCTGGCATCACAATTTTCTATAGTTGTCATTAACACGTAGGATGACATTATATCAGTGTACCAATGCTTTCTTCTCCTCCACTTCGAGATTCTACAGAGAAGACGCATGATTCATGTATTCCAGTTCACTCGCGCTCATCCTGGATTTCTTAAGGGCTTATTTTCTAAGATCACATTTCTGAAAAAAATCGTTTCTCGGAAATGTCAACAATTTTAAAAATTCGCCTTGCAGAAACTTCCGGGGCCGTTTTTAACGGCAATAACAAATTTAGACCCATTTGGTTGACAAAAGATCTGTTGTGTGTCACCCAGTAAGGTGGCATCGTATCTCCGAGAATGGGTCCATCCGATCAATGTACAACTCGATGCCCATTACCAAAGTCTTGAAATCCTCTGGCTCTTGGACTGTCTTGTTTCGACCCAGCACCCATGGGATGAAAGGAAATTCTAAAGAATAATTTGCCCTCAAAGTTTCAAACTGACGTGACAGGATTTTTTTCATTTGTTAAAAGAATTCATTTGATCTAAGGCTCCGTTTCTCAAAACCTCCGAAAAGCCTCATTAAATCTGAAAATTAAAAAAACAACACCGGTATGGAACAGAGCGACTGCAGACTTGTTATAAAAAGTATCATTAGATGCTAATTAACGGAGCTTTTCTTGCCCGACTAAGTCGCCGATAGAGGCAATGCATCTTTAACATTCGAAAATAAAATAGAATGTCTGTGCCAAAACGATTTCAAGTCATTGGAAAAAAAGAAATCCTTGGCTGCTTGAAGCCGTAGTGAATGCAATGTGAATAAGAACGCTCGGATCAACAGCTCCAGTCTGTTACAACAAGGGCTCAGCAAATACTCGCGCCATGTTCTACACATCGCAACTTCCTCGCTGAGATTCCTTATCCCTTCAGACGAAACCGCCAACAAATTAGAAGCTGTGGACATTAGCTTGGTATGGAAACACTCCGATCGAAAATCAATAGGCTTAGTGGTCTCATCTTTTCTAGAATAAACACCCCTAGGAATGATAGATTAGCAAGTTGAGACTCGGTGTAAATCATATTTTCAATTACCGCCTTCGGGTCGGCCCCCTGCGATGATTACAGTCCGATTTCCGGCATGCCGTTACGAATGGCGTAAATTTTGCTCGTCCGATTCGGTTTTGTTCCTTGCCTCATTAACGCAGGAAAATACCAAATTGAAATTCAATCGAGCAAAATATTCAGCCTGGATTTATGGGTTCAGTAATGCGCAATCTCGGCACTGCATCGGTTGCTGTGAAAAGTGAGCCTGCCATCCAGTATCAGCTATCGACACAGACATAACATGATCTACCTGCCGAAAGCGTGAGACCATACGAAAGATCGCATACCGCTACCGCCCATACAGGTTTGCAGTTTCCTAGATATGTCTTTGTAGGTTGTACAGGAATTAGTTGAAGCTGACAATGATGAATGGACGACTCTCCCCAATGTAGCATCGTGTCTCATTATAGTCGGTCGACTTGACAATAAAACAAATACATCATTCTTCCTTTCGTGTCTGGAAGTCACCATGTAAAGAAGACACATTCAGTTCAAACTTTCAGAATGCTTCTGGTTTCAAATGAATAATCGGCCTTTTGCGTTGCTGCGAGGATCGTTTTCACCATGTTATTGAATGCAAGCAATGTCCATATCAGTCACTGGCCCATCTTTTCACTATTGGCAGGATGGCGACAAGAGGGCAAGTGATTTCAGTATTTGTCGTATGGAATGTAAAGAAACTCGTATATCAAGTCCAAGACCTATAGTAATCCTCTCGCCTTTAATTACTCCAATTTGCGTCCTGGACTGAGAGGAAACGGTCTCAAGACACAAGGCAGATTGTATAGACTCCAAGCTCGTTTTCCATGGTATTCTGAAGGCAATCAATACCACAGCGGCTATGTGTTTAAATCTACAGAACTGTATAAATTTAAATATGGAGGAATATGCTGCCGACGTTATCATGTCCATTTTGCGGAATCAAAGTTGCAAAAACCTATTTCGGCTTTACCGTGTTGATCTCCTCCAATATATAGCAAGAACGACTCACGATCGTTTTTGACAGAAATATATTAGGCTCTTTAGCGTTCTGGTAGAGCCTTTTCAGAAGTTTGTTGTTAATATGTTTATGTCACAGCTGACCGCCTCCGTAGTCAAGTGGTAGAGCGTTCCCCCGGAGAGCGGAAGGTCGGGGGGTTCGTACCCGGCCGCGTCATTCCAAAAGACGTTGAAGATGGTACTTGTTGTTACTCTGTCTGTCGCTCGGCATTAAAGGGCTAAAACAAGGACTGGTCGGCTCGGAGTCAGTATACTGTGTCTGAGTGGGCTATTCATGTTAAACTGCGGTATGGTATCTCAGTGGGCTAGCACTATAAAATCGGCATCAGTCCCGACTAGTACAGGCAACAACACGCGCGCGTGCACGAACGTCGCTAAATTTGTGCTATAATCTAGGACGCGACGTTAAAGCAAATTTTACCTTACCTCATTTTATGTGACAGCCGTGAATATTTTGGTTTCAGTCTGATTATGAAAGGTTAACGTCCTTGACTTTGGCACCGCACAATGTATTTGCTGAGACTTCACTCTACTTATTCAGAGCGACCGTTCTCTGGTTAATAATTCATACATGACTTACAGCTTCTAATTATCTCGGAAATAATTATTTGTCAATAACTATGTCCCCTGAGATTCGATAGAATTATACTCGACATGAAACATGTAGTACCTCCCGCCAGACCCGTGAAGATCCGGGGTAGAATAGGTCTTCAGCGACCAATTTTTGCCATAAAAGGCGACTCTGCTTGTCGTAAAAGGCGGCCAACAGGATCGGGAGGTCAGACTCGCTGACTTGGTTGATGCATGTCATCGAATCCCAATTGCGAGGATCGATGCTAATGATGTGAATCACTGGATTATCTGGTCTAGACTTGATTATTTACAGACCGCCGTCAAATAGCTGGAATATTGATGAGTGGGGCGTTAAACAACAAACAAACAAACAAACCTCCCGCCTATTTCCAAAAATAATATATCTGAACTAACAAATCCAATGTGTACCTACATATCTCTACCATAAGTGAAACAATTAACGGATCGGGTTCAATTCGTTTACTCGGTTCTGGTACTCTCTCCGCCAAGGTCTGACACATTCGTGACCAACTCGTGTTATTCCGGGACAAACAGAATAGCGACTCGTGCCCCTCTCGTGGCCATTTTTGCGACCGGGTTCCGTCTTAGCGCAAACGGGCATACCTAAAACAATTGTCAACTTGTTGCGTAATAGTTCACACATTTTCCCCATATATTATATATATTTCTGATGCAATTTAAAACATATCGGAACGTGTGGAATTATTTAACTGTGTCTTTGGTATATTTTTAGATGCAAGACATATGTAAAATAAAAATAACACGTCCCATTTTAATTCTGGAAACCCAAAAGTCCAGAAACTCTACGCTCTTTGCCCAGTCTCGGTTAAAGGTATTTACAAAATTAAACATGCCGTTTTCATGGGAACATACCAAGGAAGAAAAAATGAAAAAAAAATTGTTTAAAAACTCAATATTTAGACTATGTCGCCCATGGGCCTGCCCATGGGCGAAGTCTGGCCCATGGGTAGGCCCATGGGCAGGCCCATGGGCGAGAATATGTTCCTTTACTTAAAACTCATGTTTTTGTTTCGCAAATACATTTAATGTATTCATTCAAGTATCATGACACAAAATGTATCTCATTTTAACTTAATTCAACGATTTTATAGCGATATTGAAATATTTCGCCCATGGGCGAGAAAAAGGTTTGGCCCATGGGCGAGAATATGTTCCTTTACTTAAAACTCATGATTTTGTTTCGCAAATACATTAAATGTATTTATTGAAGTATCATGACACAAAATTAAACTCATTTTAACTTAATTCAACTATTTTATAGCGATATTGAAATATTTCGCCCATGGGCGAGAAAAAGGTTTGGCCCATGGGCGAGAATATGTTCCTTTACTTAAAACTCATGTTTTTGTTTCGCAAATACATTTAATGTATTCATTCAAGTACCATGACACAAAATTTAACTCATTTTAACTTAATTCAACGATTTTATAGCGATATTGAAATATTTCGCCCATGGGCGAGAAAAAAGGTTTGGCCCATGGGTAGGCCCATGGGCAGGCCCATGGGCGAGAACATGTTCCTTTACTCAAAACTCATGTTTTTGTTTCGCAAATACATTAAATGTATTTATTCAAGTGTCATGACACAAAATTTAACTAATTTTTACTTAATTCAACTATTTTACGGCGTTATTAAAATATTTCGCCCATGTTTTCGTCAGTCCCTTTCAAGCATCAACTAACTGTTTGCAAAGTATATTGTATCATGTGAAATATACTTTATATTATATCATTACATTACTATTTTAAAAGGGCATTTGGTTGGATGTTTCCTTTAGTTCTACAAATTTCACCTGTTTTACATATTGTAGCGATCTTTAATGAACCCGGCCTTACCTCTCGTAACGTTTTGACAGTTTATCATACGAATTCATGTGCGTGTACTCCAATTCATTGGAGTTATTTTCCACAACATTAAATTTTAGTTAGTTTCTATTTCATTTCCCATTTTATGTCCCGTTGATACATCACACTGGGCAATTACGTGACACTAGGTATGCAATATACAGGTACGCGTACGCGTATTTTAATGAAAAAAAACTATTCGTCTTTTATTGCATAACGTTTGGCTGAATATCTTACATTCTAACGAAATCTCGAAATAATTTTTTAATTACATGCGGTTTCGAACTGACCAGTGGGAATTATGTTTCAATGCGATTGAGGAAAACGTGAGTGAATATTGTGACACTAAAGCAACTTTTAACTGCATTGTCACTTTTGGTATGAAAATGGTAACAGTTCAGAAAAAAACAACAGCCTTCTTATGATAATTCTCATTAGTACGTTGTATCTAATTACAGTGTCGGCCTTATTTACAGGTGATTCTACAATACTTGTTGTCGGTCAATTACGATCTGCCACACCACGCGTGAATAAACAGTTATGCAGGTGTGGCTGTGGGCAAATACCTAGCCTGAAAATGTTTATTTTTTTTATGATACATGTTTTACAAATGTTCGTTGATATGTGGATATATTAAGCACAAAGACAAAAAAATGTTTATGAAAGATGAATTAGTGCCTTGATATATTCATCGAGATGTGTATCATCGTTTAATGGGGTCATTCAATAAACGTATGTTTGGAGGAGATATCAAAGGAGCCGCTCAATATACACAGTGTCGTCCGGTGAACTACCACCCCATCCTGTCCATTAGAGTTATGTAATCGGTACACAAATATATTTGATGCGGTGTCAGTGCGGAAGGAGTTTGAATTACGTCCGCCACTTGCCACAGAAATCATCAAAGTATAGAAACAATAAACAAGGTCAATCCGTACTAATTACCTAGTGACGCACGTAACAACGACTGTCAATAGGGAAAATGGTGAAAACAAATTGAAATAGATTTTAATAAAACATTATTGTACTAAATAACTCGCAAAAGCGGTGCCTAAAATTGTTTGACCGTGTTACGTGTGTTGTAAACTGACGAATAGCAAGTAATTGTCATGCTGTACGCATGGTTCCATATACAAATTCAGTTATACAACCGGTATGAAACTGAGAACTGAGATACCAAGTACAAACTGCATTCACACACGGAAGCAATATACTTTTGTGTATGCCCTCTCCTATAAAAAATGTATCACTAAAGTATTTGCATTGTAATAAATATAGTAATGATAAAACTTGGTAATTTGGTAGGTCTCCGACAGATATGATTTTCAGTTTTTTTACACCTTTGATTGATACGGATTACGTACCTGTAGTCTAGTCACTGTCTCTAATGTATCTGCTTGTTAGAAATTTCAAATGTCTTGTTATAGCACTGTTCCTAAAATACGGCAGTTTCTTTTATCGGGTATAAATAGTTGATTCGTCTTGTCACGCAGTCATTTTTACTTGATCGAATGATTTCCACAAAAAATTACGGCAGAGAGTTTTGTATTTTATTATATTTTTAGAAGATTTTAGAAGATGACACTGTAATTAGACACAACGTACTAATGAGAATATGAGAATTATCATATGAAGGCTGACCCCATTAAACGATGATACACATCTCGATGAATATATCAAGGCACTAATTCATCTTTCATAAACATTTTTTTGTCTTTGTGCTTAATATATCCACATATCAACGAACATTTGTAAAACATGTATCATAAAAAAAATAAACATTTTCAGGCTAGGTATTTGCACACAGCAACACCTGCATAACTGTTTATTCACGCGTGGTGTGGCAGATCGTAATTGACCGACAACAGGTATTGTAGAATCACCTGTAAATAAGGCCGACACTGTAATTAGATACAACGTACTAATGAGAATTATCATAAGAAGGCTGTTGTTTTTTTTCTGAACTGTTACCATTTTCATACCAAAAGTGACAATGCAGTTAAAAGTTGCTTTAGTGTCACAATATTCACTCACGTTTTCCTCAATCGCATTGAAACATAATTCCTACTGGTCAGTTCGATACTGCTTGTAATTAAATAATTATTTCGAGATTTCGTTAGAATGTAAGATATTCAGCCAAACGTTATGCAATAAAAGACGAATAGTTTCTTTCCATTTAAATACGCGCACGCGTACCTGTCACGTAATTGCACAGTGGGATGTATCAACGGGTCATAAAATGGGAAATGAAATAGAAACTTACTAAAATTTAATGTTGTACACGCACATGAATTCGTATGATAAACTGCCAAAACGTTTTGAGAGATAAGGCCGGGTTCATTAAAAATGTTGGGTGCGGTTAGGACCAAAACTTTTTCAGCTCAGAGTGTTAGTGGTCCTGGAACCCATAGTGTCAAACAGGTTCTGCACAATACGTCCATCAGATTCTACTGTTCAGCAACATTGTCACTGAATTTTAGAACTCTGGCATGATATAATAATCAAGGATTTCGAAGGCAAAACCTTTTCTCGCCCATGGGCGAAATATTTCAATAAATCTGTAAAATAGCTGGATTGAGTAAAATTGAGTTACATTATGTGCCATGAAAATAGTAAGAACACCTGCATGTATTTGCGAAACAAAAACATAAGTTTTAAGTAAAGGAAAATATTCTCGCCCATGGGCCAAACCCTTTTCTCGCCCATGGGCGAAATATTTCAATATCGCTATAAAATCGTTGAATTAAGTTAAAATGAGTTACATTTTGTGTCATGATACTTAAATAAATACATTTAATGTATTTGCGAAACAAAAACATGAGTTTTAAGTAAAGGAACATATTCTCGCCCATGGGCCTGCCCATGGGCTTACCAATGGGCCAGACTTCGCCCATGGGCCTACCCATGGGCCAGACTTCGCCCATGGGCCTACCCATGGGCCAGCCTTCGCCCATGGGCAGGCCCATGGGCGACATAGTCTAAATATTGAGTTTTTAAACAATTTTTTTTTCATTTTTTCTTCCTTGGTATGTTCCCATGAAAACGGCATGTTTAATTTTGTAAATACCTTTAACCGAGACTGGGCAAAGAGCGTAGAGTTTCTGGACTTTTGGGTTTCCAGAATTAAAATGGGACGTGTTAAATTATTTCTGAGGGATTCTTTGACGAAGAACTTCTGCGCATTCTGATTGGTTTGTCGTATTGTCGCACAGAACATTCATCGATAGGGGGACGAGTCTTCTTGCAGGTTACGGAAATGGGCGAGTGGTGACGAATGGGTCTGACAGAGCGTCGGGGGTGAGGAAAACATTGACAATCAGCATGAATGATGCGAGGGGTCTTGAGCCCGTCATACAGTCAGGTTTCCAACACGACACGGCTTTATTGTGAAACTGGCGGCCTTGAACGGCGATTTATGTTCAGTTTTACTGATGCTTGGTGAGTGGAGAAATGAAACTACAGCTGAAAACATATTATTTGATTGATTGAAATATAAGCGACAAAAACTTGATCATGATTATAAGGAATCTCTGCTAAAAGCCGAGTCCGTTGTAAGAAGATTGTACCGAGATGGTTTTGTCGTACTTATTCATTGTCGCAGAGATTCAGGTCAAATTGTCAAAACTGAAAGAAAGCAAATGTCATCTGAGGTTTACTGAGAAATTTTGGACTTCATCATTGACTTCATTTACGTAAGATTGGGGTGGGTGGGGGTAAAACATCTATCCAAGATGTAGGCATCAACATGGGATGGTAATGTCAAAACAAGGCAATTTTGCCAAGAAATGTAACTTACACTTCAGGCTTTGATGTTCTGATGTCGCTAAATACCCAGTGAATAGCCAATTGCCCACCTGAACTAGAAATAAAGGAGACCAGAGAGGCCGCTTCATCTGTTTTATATTTAGATCTATGCATTATATTCAGAGTGACGAAACACCAGACAAATTGACAAAATTTCCAAGTCAATTTTCCATTTATTTCGAGCAATATTCCTGCAGCTCCAGCCCTTGGTGTCTACATTTCACAACTCTCGAGGTACAGTCGAGCATGCTCTTTCTACCAAGATTTGACAGAGCGTCATACAACTCTTGCACAGAAGCTGTTTGATCAAGATAACAACATTCGATGACTCAGTAAAGCATGTGGAGGACATTTCCAAATTGGACGCATCAGTGATGGCCGATGCAAATCCTTATTTTGACTTTTGCCATATGTTGCCGTTCAGGTGAACAATTGACTTGCCTTTGCATGCGTTTGTGACGGGTTTCACTGGTGGGGCAGGATACGGTCACCTTTCCGCGAACACCTGGTATCATCACTACTTGATAGTGATTCATAAACACATGCTCATGACATTGTCGTTACCGTACACTGGACTGTGTATTTGACAGAGCTTTCTTAAAAATATGGAAAGGGTATTGTAGCTTTTCTTCTTGTTGCTTATCGATAATGACCTCTACAAACAAGGCTGTCATGTTATACGAAAGCTTTGCGGCGGGAAATGGCCTTACACAGTAAGTGAGTTGTAAATATTTTCAAATAGCAATAACTTATTTTTCTACTTACAAATGTTATTGAACAAGCTGATTCATCAATACATGCATACGATACAGTCTGGACTCCGACAATGGACTCTGCTTTTAGCGAGGATTTCATATGATTATTTAAAGGGGATTGTCTCGTTGATTTATCAACATAACGGTCAGCTTTGAGTGTATTATTTTACATAAACAACTCCTTAATACGAAATAGGTTTGTATTAACAGTGTTTGAACAACCATGACGCAGTTTTATTCAATAAAAAAGCTTTATTAACCACACAGGCCAAAATATAAAATCCCAATGTTTGATCAGTTTAAAAAAGCACTGACTACACAACATTGCAGAATAATGGTACAACGCATCCTTTTCAAGCTTATCGTGGCACTTTCGGGTGATTTTAAACCAAGAATATGGAAACTATTAGTTGCAACCCGGAAGTGAAATGGTGCGTTGTGTCATTTGTGCTTTTGAGCTGTATCGGCCACCATGTATGTAGTCGGCACTTTGTCATTTCTAACTCATTTAAAAATAAAATGAAACAAGATTTTCGGGAAAGGCTTTAAAAATACTCAAACAAACTTTCATGATGCAGTTACTATAGAATAAACGTTCACTATCGGTACCATCTAGAGGTAGTAACAGGTACTTTCTCGTCTTCTGTCCGTGCGTCATTGAAACGTCCGAGTGATGGCCAATTTGCTCACTGACCATTCCAGAGACGTAGTGCAGCGAGATAACTGTTTGACCAATGGTCTCCGAGGTGCCAATTTGTTAGCCTGACCCATCGCCTGATCCATCATATTTCACGCTGGCCAGTCAGAAATGGCTACTAAATTCTCCCGGGTCACGCTTTTATGACAGGAATGATTAACGACCAAATAACCACCCGATGCCAGATTGAAGATATAATGCAAGGTCAGGGCTGCCAATTAGAACCCATGGCCCTGACGCAGGATACTGTACCTTTATGAACTACTCAAAGGGACACATTGTTGTAAATCCCTTGTGATATATGGAGTAAGCATGGATACCTACGGACAAGTGACAGCTCATGATATAAACATTACGATGACCAGTGAACACTGAGATGAACAAGCAAACATGAACACCATAGCGATGACAATAAATGAAGTGTGTAACCCCTTTAACAAATTATTCATTCAAAGGACAAGGCATGATAAGGGCCTATTTTGTCCCAGGGGATCGGCATAATTTAGAAAATGGATAAACCGTTTAGAAAGTCTGTGGAAACTTGTCTGCGGTCATTAGATTGAGCATTAGATTATTATTTTTTTTAATTTCAGCACTTGCGTGTTTTGATTTTAATTCTAATGTTTGAATATGAACAGGTTCGACATAAGCTGATTTTCTTCGAATACTTTTTATGTAGATCATGACAGAGCAGACATATGTTAAAATGTCATCTTGAGTGACTGACTTGCTTATCGCCACATTTTATCTTTATTACTTATGTATCTGACAATGTCGTGAAGTCCAAAACTTGCGAGTGTAAGAAAAAAAACCAGGTCTGATTATTTCTAAGTTTGTCTTAACTATTTTTTGCCTATAACATTTGGCACTTTCAGTAGACCCTAAAAAGGCTTATCCTATCCTACCTCGTGCAAGCGTTCTCCTATTGAGGGAGGGTTGATGGTGACAAGCAAACCTACGCAGAGCAGGACATACGTAACCATCACTACTATTCAGTGATTCATTTAAATAATTTGTATCACTATTTTGCTTTTCGACCAATGGAATTTGTTTGGGCATAAAGTCGTCTGGCATTGGCGTTTTATTTTTGCTGGTGTTTATTGCGGGTTTTTACAGTGATTCAAAAACACAATGTCATGTTTTTGACATAGTTAGGAGTCGGAGTTAGGAGTGATTTCTTATGATTATGTAAATGTGAAATGTTTGGTCGCTTTTATTTTCAAAGTCACAATCGGAATAAAATATTATACCATTTGCATCGATTAGAGATGCATGACCCAGTTCCGCGTCAAGAGGTTGCCGCCTCTGGTTAAGTGGATACTCCAGTAAACATGAGAACAGTTGGGATTATATCAACATATGTACGATCTACAGCATTTCTAATTGATTACCAATCATATTATACCAATATCTACCGCAATCAATTATTTCCATCTTGTTTTCCAAAATCCATATCGGTGTTTCTGTTCGAATCCTTATTCAAAGCTCATTCAAAGTATAACTATTTGGAAGTAAGTCATTTAGGAAGCGATTGGTCAATACACTTTTAAAATATTCTACGATTTGTAGCCAATCGAACATGAATAATGTCACAGTGGAAGGATGAAGAGGTAAGGTAATTGCAGCAACACCATGGTAACAGAAGGGACTGGAAGTGTGCATAGTAACATTGTCTGACATTAATGAAGTTCTACTGGATGACGGGACACAAACACACTATAGCCACAACGCCACTCACAACCTTCTCCCGTAAATGCCCAATTCTATTTCCATTGTTATAGAGTGACACATATATTAGGCCCGAGGGAATAGAAACTATTCATTGGCTGTAGTGTATTAGCGTAAAAATGGTAGAGGTGAACCTAGCCCTGATAAATTATTCATGTAAATGCACAACATATATTCAGTTCATTGTTGTATGAAACATCTAAATACATATATGTATACACAAGAAAAACCGATATTAAGTACAGTGAACCCCGTTAATCCGGACGTTACCGTTAACAAATGTCCGGATTAAAGAACAATGGGTACCTATTAATGACCTTAAATTGTATAATAAAATCCCAACAGTAATCGTCCAGCTTGAGTAATCGTCCTTTATGTCGAGCAATATTTCAGCAGCTCCAGCCATTGGGGGTCTACATTTCACAACTTTTAAGGAACAATCGCAAGCATGCTTTTTCAAGATCTCTCTGAAGATTTCAAAGACCGGCATATGATTCTTGCTCAAAAGTTGTTTGATCATCTCATCTCACCTGATAAAAATGTCGGTTTGTATATTAAGCAGATTTTTTATATGCATAAATTTTCCAAAATACATTATCAGTTCAGACATAATATCGGCAATATCAGCTGTGATTAAGCCAGAGTCCACAATGAATGTACGTGTATAGAATTCCGTGTGTTTGACGCCACCACACGGATATGCCAAAGGCCTTCTCCAACATAACTACATTCAACTACATAATGGCCTAATCACTTAACCTCTGCCGCATACACAGAACATCACTGATTTTATTACTGAGGGTGTGTGCTGGTCTTTTACACCATCGAGAGCTTCATATTAGGATTTGAACCCAGAACACGCGTGAACCGAACAAAACCATGAAACTACCAAATAACATTCGATCGGGTGTCCTTAACATATTTTTCTGTTTAATCTAGAGGTCGGTATTTGATAACACTAAGTGACACAAAAACTCTTGGAAACATAACAGTATTATTATGTGTTACCGTTTATGGAAAGAATGCAGTAAAGCTTTAAATGTTGTGTTCGTAGGGCTTAACCAAAGTATCCATATGTGTCACTTTGAGCTTCTCTAACACATGACGCTGGCACGTCGTGGTATAACTGAAAAACTGTTCAAAGCGGCGATAATCCAAACTCACATACACACTACTCGAAAATATATTTGAAGGTTAAAGCCTTCACTTCCTGCGAACACAAGACAAACCCGAATCGATATATTTTCTTGACATTTGCATGAAAATGATATGAGACACACTATCTTGTGCTGTAAGAATGCCCTGATACGGCAACCGAGCAGCAACGAGAATGAGATGAACCAATGTCTCTTCGCTTTACCCAATTACAGAATTTTTTTCTTGCTCATGTTTGTAACTTTACACCACAAAAACAGCTCATACCTCTGAGGAAAAGTCTTTCCGTACCCTTACTGCTTGAAACAAGGAATCGGCAGTTGCCATGGTTACCAGAAGTCGTGGAATGTTTTACCCCAAGCGACAATGAGTAAGCTGGCATTGTTACCGGTCTAATGTCTCGGTAATGGGTGTCGTTATTCGGTTTACGCGTAAAATAAGATTCGCCTGGTATAATTTCAATCCCTTTGGACACTAAGAAAAAGGAAGCGTAGCTTAGCAATGATGAACGATCGCCTCACAAGCCGAGCTATCAAATAAGCTAGACCTGGAAGTATTCCAAGAACTGCAAGGACAATGCGGAAGAAGGGATCTTTCTCCTCGAAGCGGAGATGAGATGTTTCCGGTGCCTGCTCCTATACAATTAGAGGCTCCAAGACGGAGGGTCCAGTAGGAAAAACTAACACAGCAATTAGCGAAGCGCCATTTGTCTGTTCTCCTGACAAGATGGCGATGTCAAGTTTGAAAACATTATTGATTCACTGCAGGACGTATCTGTAATTGTTGTCTTCTTATGTGAATAGTTTTGATTTTTTTTACAAGGAGCAAACTGTATCCACTGCATATATTATCATAAGCTTATAAATATGACCGAGTGAGTTGGGTTTTCCGACACTTTTAGCAAAATTCCAACAGTATCACACTAGAAATGGCCTTCACACATGGTACCCATGTTGGGAATCGAACTCTAGCATTTTGCGTTACGGGGAGACGCCTTAACAACGAGGCTACCCCACTGACCATTTTTCATATATGATCGGATTCTTTCAAGAAAGTCCCGATCGTGTATTTGCTTTGAAGTTCAATATTTCCTTCCCTGAACTGCATTAATTGCAGTTTGTTTGAATGCAAGTGGACTTATCAACCTAATATTTGTGAATTGGAGGAATAAAACACCACCTGACCAATCTTATTGACGTCAGATGACAGAAACCAGATGGCGCTTTTTTGTCTCTGGGCATATTTTCAAAGAGTTGTCTTTTCCTAGCTAACAAATTATCCGTTCTCTGTGTATCATCAACACTACTTTGAGCTATCAAATAAAATTAGCCAAACACGCGAAGCTGGTTGGGAGAGCCCCCAGCAATTACACCATATTAGCATCAATAATCAATGGCCATATTTGTAACTGTAACGCTTCCCTGTGGCTCGGCTATCTGACGTTACGTTTACGACTATTTGAGGTAGGCCTCTCGGCATGCCGTCACAGTTCCCTGAAATATTTAGTATACGCTCCTCCCTTAGATGCATCCTCCTGAAGTATTTCAGTCAAATCCGTCTGTTCAGCAATTATTGAACAAAATGTCATACATGTTACAAGAGCGGGTACATCCAATTGTGTTAAATGATGCGGAGATGTATCTGTTTTGAATCATTCTGCATATTTTAGAGTGGGTTAAACTTTAATTAAAATAAACCAAAGAGTTTTAAAGAATATTAACAGAAATTGATAACGCTAACAATAATCCAAAAGAGTCCAGGTGAAAAAATAAAATTACAAATTTTATAAGTTCTTTAAATTATTATAGCTGTTACATGATATGCATTGAACCTACATTAGTTTTTCATGTTTGTATTCCTATAACGTTGACATATCAAGTAAATATGGTCATATTACCATCAGCCGTAAATCTTTCAGCAGTGATATTTTGTTCATTTTGACCAGATTTTAATTCCTTGAAAAACATAAGCACATCGTTACATTTATATGCACTCAGGAACATGCAATACCGTTGTTGACATTGTACGATAAACATTCGGGTAACGTTAATCACCCTCTTTATCAATTTTCTGCTGCAAAGCATACATGCTTTTCAAAGAGAAGAATCTCTGGCACCGTGAATACCAATTTTCTATAACAACCGGTCTGTGGAAGAGACGTTATATCAGACTATTCTTTCTATGCGAGACGAAATTGACTCACTTGTGCTCTATTCTTTTCTGAAGTATCTCTCGAAATTTTCAAATTAGTCCGTCTTGTCTTTAAGCTTTCTGAAGCCCCTAGACATCCCATTATAACGACCATAAATACACTGACCTCCAAAGCTAGGCATTCTGTAATTAGATTTCGTGTTTCCGCCACCCCCTAGGGGAACAGGCAATCGATTTTGGGATTCCGCTGCCAGACTAACATCCACTATACAAACCCTTTACACAGGGAGATAACAACAGGATCGGCTAAATATTTGCTTTATAAAATATACCTAATTTTCGCCATGTCGTGTGAAAATCGATCTTGAGTCAAGGAGGGATGAAGAGGGTTAAATATTTTCTGCGGTAAACTACGGCCCAGAAAAGGCTGTTTGACTGGACTTCAGAAGGAACCACTAACGTTTAATCATGCCAAATTTAGAACCGGTAAAAAATTAAACAATTTAACCGAAATTGCGAAGCGAAGCCTCCAATCTAAGGCTATTTATTACGTATTCTTGAGTTAGATTGAATAATGCTATGACTGATTGAATTTGGCCATGATTCCAAACGCCACGAGTGCCAGCCAAATCAATTACTGTTCCCATACCAAGCTCCAAACGCTGCAGCTCGCTTCTTGCTTGCCTCGTGTATTTAAGACAGTTTTATTCCCTTCCATGAAAATCTGAAAATGCCGGAAAGGTCCTCTCAGTGAACAAGTTGCCAACTGTTTTCTCGCCTCCTTGGCAGGAGAGCGGTGTAAGGGAAAGCACTGCGCCTGCACTGTATCTTTACGACTTGCCGTAAAAATCAA
This sequence comes from Haliotis rufescens, assembly GCF_023055435.1. NCBI lineage: Eukaryota > Metazoa > Mollusca > Gastropoda > Lepetellida > Haliotidae > Haliotis > Haliotis rufescens. The sequence goes on from NW_025964361.1 coordinate 28,517,330, forward strand.
TAAAGATAAAGAAGGGTGTCACCAGTAAGCGGCTGTATGAGCATGCGCAAAATGAACTGTGACAACCGCCAAACGCACGTGTGTGTTTGTTATGTGGAAATGACTTGGATCTAAAGTGTTTTCGCAAAGGAATTTAAATTAAACAACCAGAATGAGATGCGTTGGCCTGGATACGGTTTGTGCAATTGTGATATTGTGTTTAGAAGTAACGTGGGCATTCCAGAGATTCATACCAATAGGTACGTATTTAACAACACTGGTTGCTGTTGAGAGTTCAGATGCTTTACATAAAACAAGGTGGCCATAGTCCTTTAACGCTATGGCATAAATGCCCAGTACACGAATGTATTCTTTTCATCTTAACACTCCGTGGTACTGTTGTTGAGCAACGTACTCCCCTCAGGGAAAATAACAAAACATGATCGTATTCTAATCAAGCAAATATGTTGCGTTGCAATTAATTTTAGGCCTAGAATGAGACTCCATTATTCATACCATGTGTATTAACTGATGTTTGGGGTACTGTTACCAGATCATATTACAAACTAGCGCTTTTTCCGTTACCTTTGTGTTGCAACTGGTCAGAACGCCAAGACAATTATTTTTTCTCATGAAGTTTTCACGATGCTGAACTATTTGTCTGACCTTCACGCAGTCTGGAAGCCAAATTCTTCATACGTGTACTTGCATTAATCACAATGTCCATACTATGACGTTTCACGTAAATGTTTCATTCAGTTAAATTCATTGCAGTGTAACATATCAATGTTTAGATCACGCTTCACGTAATAAAAACCTTTTCCTTAAATACGTCATACAGTTCTATGCTTGCCAATGTTGCATACCAAGATGTTTGTACCATGTTTCAAGATACGAAAGAGTATATGATCAATGTTTCAATGATTTCGATGCTTACCAGTCTAAGATATCATTATCAAGACTTAATCCTGTTACGTACTACAAATATTACAAGACCCATACTTAATAGTTATCATTGTCATGTTTTTGTCTCACATGACGTCAATGGTAATGTCTTTGTACCATGTTGTCGTTTTCTTAAACGTCAACGTAAACCATAACGAAAGTAAAGGGCTACACGTTAGGTTCTAGCCGATACTGTTGAACAACTTTAATTATTCCCATGCAAATGTGTCGTTTAGAAACGATTTCAAAACCCAAGCATATAGACGTTTGTATGCTTACTTTTGTATTTTCCCAACTATAGTTATCCATTATATTATTTTATTCTTAAATATGATCAAACAGACGTGGATCATTCTTTCTGTTTGAATTAATTAAGGACTCAAAAATAACAGAAATGTCCAGTTCTCCTTTCTCCCTCGTGTGGCATGTGTTGTGTTGATTCAGTGTTTGGCACTGTCTTTCCACGTGGCGTAATTGGGATAATGGAATAACGTTATCCCCATGACAACGTGACATGTGACTTATTTAATGTAATGAGGTTTAACGTAAATGAGGATAGATTTGGCGAACAGAAGAGAATACTTTCAGATGATTTGTCAACTATGTAGATCTGTTACTTATCTACATTGAAACTTTCTGATTTTTGTTACGTAATGATGGTACCAAGACAGTCAGTACAAGTCTGGTTCCAGTAGTAACAGTAAATGCCTTCTTAATTTAGCCTCATTCAAACTCGGAAATGATCTTTCATTTCTTGTCCCACAAGACATGTATGCATTTTACACATAAACGACGAACATTAAATATCATAACAATACAAACGCTATATATTTTGGTAACAGGAAGTATTTTCATACTGACTGATATTTCAACGTGTAGCCCACCCACCGTTGTGAAATATCCCTCAAGTTATATCAATAAAAGCGACACATTTATTTCCATAACCATCAGAAATCCTACTAAAATCCCATTGTAGAAATCCGACTATGTCATAATCATCATAATATGTGATGCATTCACAAACATGAAACATTAATAAAACACTTTTATGTGTGTTAGAGGTAAGGTATTAGAAAGCTAAACATGCACAATAGACACCATTGCAGATTATAACAATGAAAACTGATGGTAATGCCATGTGCAAAATATTCCTTGGCTTTGCATGCAATTAAATGCTGATCAGGAATGCCCTTAAACCTTATGTAGTGAAGGCTACAGTGACCTTTATGCCTTCAGGTTCAGTGGTAGTCGTTTTACTTTAATAACACCGTGTCTGTTCTTCGGGGTATTGTTACTTTCTCCTCTAACGAGGTGAAAACATTGATATTTCCGATATGCCGTTGCCCATGATAAAAGTGACAAACCGTCCTTTTCAGAAGATGAAAGAGATGATATTCCACGAGACCAACCTCATGTCTCTCCACATCAATTATTCTCGTATTATTTTCCCTAACAGGTGCTATATTTGACAAAAATGACCTGATCTCCAAACGAGCGTTTGACTACGCCGTTGAACAACATGCTGCGAATGAAGACAGAGAGCAGTATTTCCAGTTTAATGTCACAGTGGATTTGATAGATATATCGGATAACTTCCAGCTGGCTTCAGCAAGTAAGTACCGGTGTTTAATATAACTACTGTCACCATGCAAGCCGTTATTTAAGCATGACAACCGGTTATTGCAGAACCATGAATTCTGCAATGTGCATGTAAATTGTTTCAGAGAGCTATTATGGTTAACCAACACATGTAATGAAATACAAGTGTTCTTAGCTTATCCTTGTCTAATTTGACATGATCACCCATATTTTGATGTTTTTAGGATATACAATCTCCAATTAAAATATAGATATTGCATACTATCGATTTTCGATGCGCTGTACGTGTGCCAATTATGAATACCGTCAAGCTCTGGCGTGAGTATTTACTGTTACCTCCCCCAGATGACAGGTATATTTTTCACTGGATTCAAGTTAGTATTCCTTTGCTGGCTTAACTATGGGGGTTTCGGGTAAGAAAATCGGTTCCCGACAACATTATGCTTGTCGCTAGAGGCGATTAAAAGAGTGGGCATGCTCGCTGACGTGGTTAATTGTATTTGCATGTCACGGTATCCCAATTTCCATGTCAATCACTGGATTGTCTGGTCCTGGGCAGGAATATTACCCAGTGTGGCGTTACACAACAATTTACAGGCTTGAGAAGTTGCAAAATCTGGGATCAGATTTTAGACTTAATCTGCAGAATCTGTTAGGTCAGACTGACATTATGGCAATTTACAGCGATGCACTTAAAACATTATTTCCGGAGGGTTATGTTGTACTAAATACATTTGGTATTAGTCATCATTAAATGTATCTATGCTGATGTAAGCAAAAATGTCTCTGGCACTCAAGTTCCATTTCTTCGATAATCATTTTACATATTGTAATAATTTTATTTAATTGTAATACATTAAAAAACAAACAATGATCCTTAATTCAATAGTTTCTTTCGTACCTATGTGCCTTTCACATAGTAACCGATTGTACTTAATTAACCCACACAGTAAAAGTAGCTAATATCAAACGTATACACAAATTATATGCAGCTTCATCAAATATCCTCGGTTTATACTTTCCCTACAGCATTGGGCACAAATTCACAAATGCCTACAAGCCAAAATAATATGATAATAATGACAACACTTTAAGAACTCATATCTTATAGTTATAATGTCAATACTTAATACGTTTGCAACACACACACACACACACACACACACACACACACACACACACACACACACACAAAAGAATGGGTTTATGTGGGATTCCTTTGTAAAAATATATGTGAAACGGAACATAATGATTTAAGAGATACATACAGTTATTTCTTAAACCTTAAAAATCAAGCCATTACCTCAAATTAAAGGCTCGTCTCAGAGGAACATCTAAAGACGAACTAATCTTAGTACACCCGACGTAAAGCTTGTCTGTAAACGCCTGTTTAGTAATCTAGCTCTTACTAAGGACACGTTCTCCGACTTCATGACGTCCAAGTGGCGTATAAGGTAGCAATTACACAGTCTGCATGTACCATTTCACTGAACAGAAGCATCTGAAGAGTATCCATTGTATATAAATACATACACTCTTAGTACCTACACACGGACAATTCTTTTGAAGGATATATATTAAAACACATGTACATACTACATATGTATCTACAGCGTTCTCGCTGTTCTACCCATGGAGATTCGGGGTAAGAATGGGCTCCTAGCAGCCTATAAGAGTCAAATTAATGGATCGAGTGATCAGGATGGGGACTTTGATGATTACACGTTTTGTAACCACGATGACATGCATCGCTGCTCATTATATCAATCTTTGGATTTTTCTGGTTCAGATTCAATTTTTGTTGTCATACATTCGGAATGCAATCAAACGAGATAATTGAATCTTGGTATATGAATAAGAATACATGACACAATGTTGTAGAAACTCTCGGGAAGGAGAACCAAAAAAGCGACAAAACCATTTCCCTAATCATAAGAAATCTCTGCTAAAAGCAGAGTGAATAGTACGATTCCGACTATATCATAATCTGTCCATGTTGAAAAGTGATGATACCAGGTGTTCGCGAATGTATTGAACTGTATTCTGTCAAACATTTCGATACATATTTATGTGAAATAGACGTTAGGTCACATCATAACAGCTGCAGCCCACCCTGATGTAACATCTCCGTCAATATCAGTACAGTCGATACCATATAGTTCCCGAATAGGATCTGGACAGTTAACAAATGATCTTTTAAAGCAATTCCCAATTCAAGAAAATCGGCATTAATTTTCCTCTTTCACAGACAGCACGATCCGTCTTATAGGCCTGTCATTAAACGTGCCTGGGTTTGGTGGTATTTTGAAGAACATGGCTCTTTGTCACGATCCCTTCTCCAAGTCTGTTGGCCATTTCGTTCTTCTATCCTGTAGAATCCAATGGCACAAACAGAACCCTTGGTAATTTGGATCATATGTGGCAGGCACGTTTGATACGTGGTCTGTTTCACGCGGAAACCAATTTCTGTTGTTACTACCCAATCTGTTCATGATGTTTCGCTTATATTCTATGATGTATACACCCAATTACGTTAGCTGTAAGCCGAGTCCGGAACATCTCTACCAGAGAAATACCAATTTTCTTATGCTATATGTAGTATTACAACATGATGAAACAGTCTAATTCTTTGTTATGGATATGATATAACGTTGACCATGATTTGTTTCTTATATTAAATACATTGGGACTCTACAAACTTGGACTGTAGACGCGCACAAAAACGGACAATGACGTATTCTTTGCAGTGTTAAACCCGTTTTGTATTTGTTGCATTTGTTAAGGCCAAACTCCGCAATATTCCACCTATATGACGATGGCGTGTAAAATAATTGAGTCTGTACCAGACAATCCAGTGATTGATATTAACCCATCGTCCCACGCCGTCGAGTTTCGGTGACACGCCATCAACCGAGTTAAGCAAATCCCGTTTTACATAATGCCGCGTTGGGGCTCCAGGTTAGAATAGGTCTCCAGAAACATATGATGATCGGAAGAGGCGAGTTAATGGATCGGGCAGCTTCGGTGGATGGTGTGGATCATTGCTCGCAATATCAATCAAAGGATTGTCTAGACTAGATTATTTACAGGTCTTCGTCAAAAAGCTGGAATATTGCTGAGTGCGGCGTCAAAGAACAGATATACAAGCGCACGCGCACGCGCACTGGCACCCAAGTCACACACGCGCGCGCGCAAGCACACACATACACACACAGACAGACGTCCTGGTCAGTCAGAATCCAGTGTTGAAAGATATACAGAAAAGAGGATATACGACAATAATAGGCCCAGGTCATATCAAACAAAGAGAATACGTGGCTCAAGAACCGGTTTCATGCTTGGTATAGTCGGAATCGTACAATGGACTCCGCTTTTGGCATAGATTTCTTATGATTACGAAAGGGTTTTGTTACTTTTATTTTAAGCACATAATGCAGACAAACGAGAGGGACATGAAAGACCCTTCTAAGGCTTTGGATGATCTCCCTCGCTTGTACTTGAGGGTTTCAGAGGAGCACAGTGATTTATCGAAAGGAAAAACACGACATTGGCTTGGATTTATGAGCAATTACCCTTTTGACTTACTCTGTACTTACCGTCCTACGCGGCCCAGACACATAGATTAGTTCAAGTCGAAGCACGCATGTAATTGTTAGTGCGGATTGACTGTGAGATACTACACATATCCTACTGAACGCCTTAAGCGATTGTATCTCCTGTGCAAGTCTTGCAATGAAAATATGTACGTGAATAACATATATAGTAAGTTTTTATATAGTCTTTGTCTTGAAAGTTTATATGTAAATATTAGAGATTCCCATGAAACTATTCAGGTGAATATAGAGATTGATAAACCATCACTTCTCTGATAAAGTTGTTGGAATCTTCACGGAAACTTAGCAACAAAGATGATGATGGCCCGTACCATCGTGTCATAAGTTACACATATAAATATAAGCGACAAAACCCTTTCCATATTCATAATATAAGAAATCTCTGCCGAAAGCAGAGTCAATTGTACGATTCCGACGATATCATGATCATGTTTTTATGAATTACTATCAAAAAGTGATGATATCTGTTTTTCGCGACTGCAACTCAAAGATCGCCTATAAAACTTTACCATGAAACTAGGAATCCAAATCCCATGGGCCTATAACTGCATGTCTAGTATTTTACTGTTCGGGTACACTGAAATCTTCCACGTGACTCAAATCCGCCGCGCTGTCAAAAAATGACTACATTTACGGTCAAGACGTTACCACGTTAAAGTACGACCGCCTCCGTGGCCTAGTGGACAGAGTGTCTGCCCGGAAAGCGGTAGGTCGGTGGTTCGGCCGCGTTATACCAAAAGACGTGAAAAGATTATCTTGTTACCATGCCTGGCGCTCGACAGAAAAGTAATAAAACAACTCTGCTTAGGAGTCAGTATACTGTATGTGAGTAGGGTATTTGTGTTGTTAGTCAGGACTAGTATGAGAAGCCACAAACTGAAACTCGATATCAGTCCGGACTAGTACAAGCCGTCACACACACACACACACACACACACACACACACACACACACACACACACAACCACACACACACGCGCGCGCGCACGCACACACACACACACACACACACGCACACACAACCGCACACAACCACACACATGCACGTCGCTATAGACACGCAATAATCTTGAACGCGACGTTAACCACATTACACCTCCACTATTATCAAGTGCATTCAGCATTGTACGGACTTCGCTCTGTATTCTACTGACTAAAACTATGGGTCAAAAGAACATCTGGTCTTGTACATTATACATTCCCAACTGACGTTCCCCACGTTTTAAACCCCATGAGCAACAGGATGCTGGTACATGTATGCTGGTATGATCTACCGAGGCTGTGTACGTTTCATATATCCAGTAGTAGGTTTATGATGTGAACGTCTCAGGAGGAAAGTTCGCCCTTTTAAGATGAAGTCAGAAAGCCCTCTTTCACAAAAGCCAAAATACTAATATTTCAAGTAAATCGATGAATGCATCGGGCGTTATGATACAGTGAAATGTCATAACTGCGAGAATCCGAAAATATCGAGTTCTTTTCGGATGAAGGATCACGCAAATCAATTTCTTAAAGTAACTACACAGTGCAAATCTCCCTCATTTCAAATCTCTGAATTATCGTGCGGGTGCCATTTCGAACCTATTTCGGCACTGGTCTGTAAGGCGTGTGAATTCTGACAAATGAAAAACAATATCGTAACTGATCTACGATTTATTTCCTATGATACACCGCTTCGATTAAGGTCTTAACTTGCAGATCAAGTTCTGTCCGTCTCCGGTCTCTTCTTTGTCTAGGGATACTACTCCCTCGACAACTGATCGAAGTTCACCAAGGGCACAGACTGATTTCTTAGAAGGATTGTTTTGACCACGGAACCATTAAATTGGGTTGGGAGTCTGGCTGCGTGTGATAGGACGATCAGAGGTTTTATCAAACTAATAAAATTTATATCAGTATTTCACTGTGTGATGTCTGATTAAAGATATTTGTTGGGGAAGACTTGGAAAATTTTATGTCTGATAACACTTGAGACATTCGCCATGCGAGGAAACAAATGGAGTGAACACAAGACACGGAATCAATACTTCCTGCAAGCATTGTGTCTGAAAACTAAACGCCATTCCATATCTCCTGATAAATTCCCGCAATGGCATTTATGCTGAATATATTGGCATGGTGCCTTTACTGCCAACAAGCAAGGGTTATATACACGCATACTCGTAACAAATGCCCATTATGAGCTGATGGTGAAAAACGTGATTCTGGCATTTCATGCAAGCATTGGCCAAGCACGTAATTCCTATTCACACCATTATTTCAGTTATTAACGTCAAAATATGAATATAAATTATACGACTGCCCCAAGAGAATTATCTTGCATTCTTTTAATATTACCACAAACATAACACCAACTTCAGAAGGAATTGGGTCAGTTTGGTCTCAACGATTGATTCAAGATGAAGACGAATGATCTCAGTGAAACCTCCCAAGTTGCATTCATTTTTTATCAGACACACACTTTCATGCTATTGCTCTAACACTTGCGTAGATAACGGTATGCCTGTAACAATGGTTGTAGGTTCGAATCCCAGATTTCTAGGTGGTAGGCTTCATACTCGTGATCGTTGGTTTCACCAATGTAATAACGTCACTCTTAAATCTGCATCACTTCAGGCTTTTCTCTCACATCAAGCTGACACGCCATGGTATAACTTAAATAGTGTTTAAACCCCTATTTAGTCACTCACTCTTAGCCGTACGAAATACTCTGAATAATAAACACATTGCTTGGTGTACCTTGAGTATGTTATTGATTGATGGGTGCGGGTGGTCCAGTTGTCTAAGGCTCCGCATTTAACTCTTCGCCCCTTTGATGTTAATTGGTTCGAATCCTAGATGGTCATCCGTGGTTGTCAACACCAGTCCCTTGCTCTTGGGTTTCTAGAACAGGGATGAACTCAACGTCCTTCGTCAGTTTAGATGTCCAATCGGCATGCCAAGATATGAATGTAATAATCTTCAACGTTGACTGAACCAAAATCATTTGCTAATATGTATGGGGACCGCCTTCCGGAGAGCGGAAGGTCCGGGGTTCGATCCCCAGCCGCGTCATACCAAAAGACGTTAAAAGATGGTACTTGTTGTTACCCTGTCTGGCGCTCGGCATTTAAGGGGCTAAAACAAGGACTGGTCGGCTCGGAGTCCGTATACTGTGTCTGAGTGGGGTATTCATGTTAAACTGCGGCATGGTATCTCAGTGTGCTAGCACTATAAATCGGCATCAGTCCGGACTAGTACAAGCTGTCATTCAGACACACACACACACACACACACACACACACACACACACACACACACACATACACGTGCGTGCACGTCGCTATATAAGTGCAATAACCTCGGACGCAACGTTAAAACCAATTTCACCTCACCTCATATGTATGGTGTAAAGCCGTGAAAGAGACTACACGAATTGACCGCCTTCTCAAACCGAATATCGTATTCGAAAATCTTTTTGCAATATAAGGGTAAAACTTTATCGTCACATGTGCGATATAACTGAGATCCACCAGCTCAATCACTAATGGACAGATAGATTAATGTTTAGTTCTCGCGTATGTATCCTCTCTTAAAGATGAGCATCGATTCGTGCAAAAAGGCAAGAAGATCTGAAGTAACACGTGACTTATATACGTCAAAATGAATATATTTTCTTCACACGTCAGCAGTACAGCATTAAGACTGCTGGGTGGCTTGGCTGACGGCGTGACGTACCCACACAATGTGCATCACTGCTCATGATACTGATCGTGTGGTCGGATTGTGTGGTCCAAACTCAATTCTTTAACCGCTGTTCTATGGCAGGAAGATTGCTGTGTGCGGGGTTAGTCAACAAACACTTACATATTTATTATAATTGTGGTGGGTGCTACCGAAGGAGTTACCCCAATTTTCTCACTGGTTTTCAGTGATCAACTCGTATATTTTTCATCCCTTTTACGCGTGCAGATAATCAAGACTGGTTATTTTTTTAATTTGCAAAACAAGCCATTTATTTGAACAAACAAATGTAACTCCTTCTGTTTTTGTTATGCTAACTCAACTTAAGTTGTTTGTGAAAGAAGTACTTCATTCCTATCTTTCATCCTCCCCCTATATACATGTACGGCTGCATAGTTTCACCATCGTGAGCAGTGGACACTGTACGCTGCTGTGGGTGAAATCATGTTAATTATTCATAGTCTGTGACAGTATTGGTGCTGAAGCATCAGTAATAACAGTCAACCTGTTTATCTAATCGGATAAATACTGTAAGTCGATCATTAACTGCTGACATGGCAGTTTGATTTGAGACACCCTTTCCCGTACCTACTGTCTTTATGCGTCCCGAAATCTGATCAAATGGTTTTGTTCATGTGATTAAAGACTTATGGACAAAATGTATTGATTCCAAAGTTCCAGGAACTTGTCAGGTGTCGAAACACCTTATGTAACTTATATACACAGTAATGATGATCCTTGGTTTATTCGAACACCTTCCAATTTGTTCGTCGTTTAAAATGAAACATCACACACTCTATAGGATGTCGACACTGACTGATAGAGTAAGTGAAGCTTACTTACTTAGTAATTTTCACTCTCCACTCAGACTCTAACATGTTCGTAGACTTTACAAACCACTTAGTAAATTCCTAATTTGACAAGTCGGTGGCTTATCGTAGATTAGTACCATTTACAAATCAGTTATGGTCCATTTTCGGCAAAATTGAATCGATGAAATGCAAAATAGATATAAGTCCGAAAGCAAACAATTCTTCTTAAATGGCCTAAAAGTTATTTATTTGTTCATACCAACTTGTCTTCATAATTTCAGATATTGGCATTAAAGTAGAGACAAAATTGTTTTAAAAACTATCATGTAATTGTCGGTGTTTCAATGCCTGTATGATTTTGCAGTAAACGGACTATATCTGCAGGAGTATGTTTCCTGAGCTGGTAGTAAGTTTTGCTGCACTTTAATAAAGGCTCGTTTCTTGGCCATTTTGGGATCCCTGTTGACAGCTGCTGAATACAATTTTCAAAAAAAAAAGTAAATAACAAGTGGTATAAACAATACAGATAAAAGATAACATATAATAATTTTCAGTGGCATTTTAAATTTATTTACACAATATTACGAAAACGTAATTGACAGGTAAATTTAATATATAACAAATATTGTTTTACACAGACAAACTTAACAAACCGGGTTCGATTCCCGACATGGGTACAATGTGTGAAGCCCATTTCTGGTGTCCCCTGTCTTGAAGTGCTGGAGTATTGCTAAAAAGCGGCGTACTCACTCACTCTTAGTTTTGTCAGTCATGAAACAAATCGTTAATAACAACATTACAAAGCCAATATATACAATAACACTTTCATTCATCGCCTTGTCTCAAAATGGCGAGTGTAATACTGACTAAAGCGGAAGTGAGGACTTTCACGTGGTCTTGACGCCGAAACTGAAATAGGATACCCCTTCTATCCACAGCTACCACGTGCAATCTACCAGACAGGATAGTAAATACCGCTGTTACTTATTAAATTAGTAGTAACCCACTTAGACACCATGCCGCAGTTTAACATGAATATCCCACTCAGACACAGTATACTGACTCCGAGCCGACCAGTCCTTATTTTAGCCCCTTAATGCCAAGGCCAGAAAGGGTAACATCAAGTACCATCTTTTAACGTCTTTTGGAGATCGAACCCCGGAATTCCGCTCTCCGGGCGGACGCATTACCGCTAGACCATGGAGGCGGTCAGGTAACACAATAGCGAAATATGTCTCAGTTCTGATAAAATCCCCTGTACCCGATACGTGCACAACGCGTTCCTTACGCGACCTTCGTGCTTTCCTCACGCGAGACGGTACGTGAGACTCACCGCGGCATGAAGCATGATAACTAGTACGCCACGCGTTATAAAAGCGTTTCGTCGAAAATTAATTGAAAGTTGTAATGTGCATATGCATCGCTCATTCACGAAGGAATCTATAAGTCCGAGTTTCATGAAGGTTAATCAATGTATTACTCGTTGCTAATTTATTTTTCAGAAGAACGAAAAAAATGTATGAAATTTCAACTTCACTAAAGTAGCCAGCCTGTTCTTATGACGGTAGCAGTTTGTCACGTCATGAATAATTAATGCCGCCGTTTAGAATTATTCTCATAATTGAAACCGTTTGACATTCTCCTTCAGCCGACCAATACGTTTTCACAATGAAAAAGCAAGAGTCCGGAAGGCACATTCTGCTCGATCATTTAGCGAGAATGAGTAATAGTGGGTGGTCGTAATATAGGATGTATGATCCTGAAACTCTTGCAGCTGCAGCAGGATGGCTTCATCTAATTAGGTTGCATCTCTTGCAGTGGCTAAGAGGTCAATGCATCTTGTTTTCATGTTAGCCACAGTGAGCTACAATGTAGAAGATAGACAGAATAGCTTGTTATTCATAGAACTGACACCATGGCAAATTCCCTATAGTTTTATATGAAATTATGATGCCAATATTCCACAAGGGAACGTCTGTTCTTTATCATGTAAGCCAATTAGTCGGTTTAACTGTCGTTGATGTAAGGCTATTGGTTGGAGGTGAATATGAACATGGTATGATTACAGACAGGAGTGGATATAGTCTTGATCAACTCAGTTCGGAGACGTGATATATCATATGTCTGATCAGAGAAAGCATTAGCGTGGGGAAGGGGGGTGTCCATGGGGGATGTACTTTAAAGCTGCCTAACACAGGCGTATTAAAGGGGCAAGGCCTCATGTTAAAGATGCAAGTATGCTTCTGAGGTAGATACTTCTCTGGGAATGGGTGAGTTAGTGTGTTGAGGCAAAGGCCTATTGGAACAATATTTTAGTAATGATGTGATGCAGGCACAAGACGTTTACCATTTTTGTGAAACTCACGAGAACTGGTATGATGCTGACAAACAACAAGTACATGGCGTCAAGTAATACATATTAAAATGCTGCATTTAAGTAAGTCAGTTTTCGTCTTGCATTAGGGTTTATTGTTTATGGGCAGCCGTCGCTTGGCAGGTGTAGTTTTGTGCGGCGTCACGCAATAGACACTTACGTTTATACGCAAATTGTGTGAGTGGCGGGTTCTACCGGTAGAGCAGGACATGCTTACCGTTTTCGCGAATACAAGGTCTCAGCACTGACATTCAACGATTCATTCATACAAGTTGCACCGCTATTTTGCCTTATAATATACCCAATTGAATGTATTTCGGCTGATTATCAAGACTGATAATTTTCTGGTGTTAATTACAACACTCTTCATATTGCTCATATGTTTCTTAATAACAAAGATTAATATTGCTGTTGGTAGGGGGGGGGGGGGGGGGGGGTATTGTGCCAATCAATATGGAATATAGTTTCCTGCTGAACAAGAAAGGTTTTTTCTGAAACGGTAATTCAAGATGTGTTTTTTATGCTGCATGTATGATTGTGCATGCAGTCCAAGCGCCTCTCTGACAGATTTGCCCGTACCTTCCTCCTGAAGAATGTGGGAAATTGGCAAAAAAGGTATGAATATGTGACTCAAATAAAGATTGCATCAGTTATAAATTCTCAAACTTTAGAGAAAGAAAGCACATTATGAATGAGTTTATGGACATGAAGTTAGATTGTATTGGGTAACCGTTTCTTTTTTTGAGTTCATTGCTGTAAAAGGTTCACAAAGATTTTTAAACATCGGATATTCATTCTCTCAGCCCCCAGAATATCAAATGGCCGGCCCCTAACAGATCATCAAAACTTGTTGTTTAGTATTCATAGACCTGATTTTCGTGCAGTTGATGTAGTTATCGTTGGGTCTTAAATGTTTATAATTCCTTGTAACCATCTTTCGTGCCACATCCCATCAAAGTTTCATAACTGGATTAATTAAAATGATGTAATAGTTCTCGTTAATATTCGACATTATGTTAGGATAAAGAAGAATGTAAGGATGTGTTGGGTCTCCTTGATTTCAGCATCTCCATTTTCAATTATGATACTTTTTTCCTGCACAAAGCGAATATCTCGCTTGTCAGATCACGGATGTTACTCATATAGATATCGAATAACTCACCACAGTAATGTGCCTTTACACATCAAAAAGATGTCGCAGCACACAGAGTGACGGGAACCAGTCTTTAGACGGACAGTAAAGGAGAAGCAATACCCTCGTAGGGGAAGGCTACGGCCGGTGAAGACGGCGTTGAAGGTGGTAAAGAAATTTGTCATAACGTGAGTGAGTGTGTTCGCTTTAACACCGCATTGAAAAGTATTTCAGTTTTGTCCTGGCGTGTCTGTCTGATGTGGGAGGAAAACCCGAAATGATGCAGGTCCTTGGCGTTTTACACTTTGGTGAAACTCAGAAGCACGGGATTGGTGTTGACAAAACTAGAATCATAATGAGGGCGAACCGAGTTTCGAACCCACGAACATCGGCCTGCACAACGAATTGCGGCGCCAAAGACGCCACTCACACTAGTCACTACATGTCTGCTTCGTTGTTCTGACGTCATTATCGAGATCTATATGTACACCATTTGTGCAGTCACGAAACATGCCTGATGTCTGTGGACCCGTGAAGATCCGGGGTAGAATAGGTCTTCAGCAACCCATGGCGACTGTGCTTGTCGTATGAGGCGACTAACGGGATCGGGTGGTCAGGCTCGCTGACTTGGTTGATGCATGTCATCGTATCCCAAATGCGTAGATTGATGCTCATGATGTCAATCACTGGATTGTCTTGCCAAGACTCGATTATTTACAGACCGCCGTCATAAAGCTGGAATATTGCTGAGTGCGGCGTTAGACAACAAACAAACATACTGCTAACTGTTGATTTGATTTACATCTTAAACTCGGCCTTTAGGCTCACCAATTGACGGAACATGTTTTTCACTTCGAAGGTACCTGGGGCGGTCGGGTAGCCTAGTGGTTAAAGCGTTCGCTCGTCACGCCGAAGACCCGGGTTCGATTCCCGACATGGGTACAATGTGTGAAGCCCATTTCTGGTGTCCCCCCGCCGTGATATTGCTGGAATATTGCTAAAAGCGTCGTAAAACCATACTCACTCACTCACTCACTCGAAGGCACCTGGTGTCATCAAACACAAAAATGATAGCTGTGTCCATGTGTTGTAATATTATTGTATACGACTATCAGACCCAGAGGCATCATGACGCCGCGATGATTCAAAGTCGGATCTGCTTTCCTGCACCGGAAAAACATTATCCAATATTGCAATAAAGCCTTTGTGACCCTGCAGCGGTCAATGGGTCAACCAGTTCTGATATAATACTATATCTTGCAATTGTTCCTAATGTATTTTATTGTATTATTTGATGATACCCCACTGAGCACGATCAGATCGCTCAACAAATGTTGCACAATAATTGCATGGCTGGGATCAGCTCAGAATTGCACTCGATAACTACATTATGTTGTGGTAAACGAATTAGCAATTATGCAATCGTTATATTAGATTATGGAGCTGACGAGGGGCCAATTTCAAGAGCTTGACAGTAGTGTTGACAATAGTCAGTGCAATTGGAACACAAAATTTGGTGGAAAGATGAGATGAGATGAGATGAAATGGGGTTTAACGTCGCGTCCAAGATTATTGCATTTATATAGCGACGTGCATGTACGTGTGTGTGTTTCTGTGGCTGCGTGTACTAGTCCGGACTGCCGATTTATAGTGCTAGCTCACTGAGATACCATGCCGCAGTTTTACATGAATACCCTACTCAGACACAGTATACTGACTCCGAGCCGACCAGTCCTTGTTTTAGCCCCTTAAGGCCGAGCGCCAGACAAGGTAACAACAAGTACCATCTTTTAACGTCTTTTGAAATGACGCGGCCGGGGATCGAACCCCGGACCTTCCGCTCTCCGGAAGGCGGACGCTCTTCCATTAGACCACGGAGGCGGTCTATGGTGGAAAGAAGAATTGGGGCGTATTCGTGATCACCTTAAGGACAAAACAAAACATTTCAACAACGGAACTCGGGGGCACGGGTGGCCTAGTCTGAGGCACCGGAATTCACAGCGCAGAGTGGCGTCCCTTAACTTTGCTAGACACCTATCATTTCGGATCGGAATTCGAAATTTGTCTTGATTATGTTTTAAGGGTTGTTTTTACGATACTTGTGGAGAACACGTTAAACCTGCATCACTTCAGGCTTTCCTCCTACATCAAGCTGACAGCCGTGATATAAGCGACCTACTGTTCAAAGTGGCGTTAAACTAAAGTTTCAAATCGTAATAACCTTCTCCGATTGATAAATGCTTCAATTTCGGTTCCAAATTCATATAGCGGTCAAATCTACTGGTAACATGGCCGGTTAGAAAGTATGTTGTCTCATAAGTATTCCCACTTGCCGCTGTGCTGTCTGACTGAAAGGTTGACGGTGAGATCAGCAAAGGGTTCCCGGGACATGGTTTGGATTCCTCTAGCAAGTACTCCTGACATTTGCATACTCAGCCTTAAGACCTGGAAAGTAATCCAAAGGTCTCTCCAACCTGCGGTCAACAGTCACATAAGTCATCTTTATGGTTAAGGCGCATTCCTCGTAACTATTTATATGGATTTACAAGTATATTCGCCGGAAGACCACCCACTGGCCCCAGGAACTGCCACCCTCTGTCCTTCCCGACCCTGTCTTGGTGCCAGCATCTTGTGTCCCAGAAGCCCCAGGGGCATCTGCAATGTCTGTCCAATTTGTGAAACTACTTTTTTATCACCGACGCCACAAAAACTACAGCTGCCAATAGACTTGTCAGACCTCACAGCCTACACAAACTTCACTGGCTTCAGAGTGGGCATCACGATTATTCTGTTTTTATATTTGACTTAGTTAGCTGTAATGGATACCTTTGATACTATTTGCGGGATTGCCGTTTATATTCAATTAAATTCCATCATTTTGTTTATCAGGGTGTACCAAGCAAAGAAGTAGGATATACTGTCTCCACTTAGAACTGTTTTACATTTGAAAATATTTCTTTTTTATATCTCCATTATACATCAAACAGTTTGTAGTGTTTGAATATATATACCAAGAAAACTCTGAATTGGATAGATGAACAAAAAAGAGCTATTCATTACCAACTTCATTTATGAGTAAACGTATTTAAATGTGAGGGCTTGCAGTCGTCGCCCGGCGATCTAAGGCGCCTCTATGAGAAGTGCAGAGTTGAGTCCCATTGTAGTGCCAGGATCTGCTAGGTTCAGATTCCAGATTCGCTCCGAGTATGCCCCTTGGTTTGTCACTCCCCAACCCGTGCACATGCGATTCCCCAAATGGAACATCTCTACGACCAACGTGCAATCTGGCTCCCTACGGCATTAAAGAGGGACTATGTTCCACCGCCTGTCCCCGTATGTAAGAAGATGAAGGCGTTGAAATTAGTTGATGTGAGTTTTTTCTCTGTGCAATTAGACTTTTCATATACTGCTAGATTGATATGAATCATACAGTTTAGATTAGCAGATCGCCAAAGTTATTTTTAAACCACTTGAAATGAACTGTATATATCTGATCCTCTTTTAACATCAGGGAACAACAGCATTGAAACTCACTGAAATTTGCAATGATTTCGCACGGGTGCTCCAGTCGTGTAAGACGCAGCAATTCGCTTTGCAGATTTACGTCCCTTACTTCTGCCAGTATCCTATGATCGTAGTGGGTTCTAGTCTCGGATTCGCCCTGATTATGATTATCGGTTTCAGCATATGCCAGCGCACGTTGGTTTCATTGATGTGGTAAACGTGTAACACCTGCATCACTCTGCATCTTTCCCCGTATCAATCTGACACGCCGTGATATAACTGAAAGAATTTCAAAGCGGCTTTTCACTAAAAATACAACTCGATCCGTCACTCCTTCATAATCAGACAACGTCAGCATTGCAAATCTTTGACAATGTGTTATTATTTTTCATTTTGATGATGCATTTAATATACATGGAATCAGCAGTTAAAGTCAAATTGATATTATATTTCGCACATTTGCCGATAGTGTAATATATCTGAACTAAAAAAAGAATAAACATCTTGGGTCTTATTTTCAAATGGCAGTCATATTTCCCAGCTCATGTAAAAAGGTGTACCGACATCAGAATTAACATGATTATTAGTAATTTGAAACAATAAATTTTGACATTCAAGAAATGGGAAGCTTTTATTCAATTTAATGGCAATTTCAGTATAATTTCCCAATAACATGTTTCCTCTAATGTTTCTTCAAACGAACTTGCTATGAGTGAAGGAGAAGTTTAAATGAGTACATGGGTTTCAAACAATTTATCCCCCACTCTCTGCCGCTGCTGACTGAGGGCTAGATTAGGAAGTTAAGGTACAGAATAATTATATTTACGAGTTCTCAAACATGTTTTAAAGACGCCAGAGTGTCTGTGATATAATTCCCACCAGACGTCCTCTGATCATTTGAGCAATTTCAAACTGTCTTGTTCGTAAGTAGTCCCAACCGTGTTGTTGGAGTATTGATTGTATTCTGTGGTATCACTGTTTCACCCACACACACGATATTGTCACCACAGTGGGCTCATCGTGGTTCCCTCCCATAACGTAGACCTCCAAAATGCAGACCTCCCAAAAAGCAGTTAAAATTAGCTCACTTATTAATTGGGCCATGCTGGTCACACCTAATTAATGAATGGACTGGTCCACTCCCTGCTATGAGGGATTATCAATATGTTGAGACAATGAGCAGTAGTGGACAACAACAACATTGTCTTAAAAAAAACTCCTCCTTTCTTTAATCTGCTCCCGGTACATCACAAATCTTATTCAAACATTACCTTTAAACAAGTTGTGGGATTTGTGTAAGAATATACCAAATGTTCTCAATCACTAATACTTCCTTCTCTTGTGTATGGTATAACATATAAATATATTTGAACATGAGCTTCAACCTCGTCCAATTAAGCTATGGCTTAAACAAGTGAAAATGACTGATAATCATAAATGACAATGAAATAACATTTGAATAAAAAATTGTGATATCTACCCAGCTTTCTTTCTTGTTACATGGGTGATACCATTTTACTTAATCAAGGGTACAGGGTACTAATTACTGATGCAACCATCCATAACGAGTGTTGTTTTAACGGGTCTGCGTTTTGGCAGGTCTACGTTTTGGGAAGATACCCTCATCGTCCGTCGTCCTGCGTTGACTTCGGGTGTGAAGTGGGCCAGTCGTCTGAGGCCTCCCAAATCGATGTGCGCTGGCCATGGGTTCGAATATCTGATTCGACCTCTTTGTTATTCTTGGTTTCACCATATTCGTGCTACTGGGTTTCAAGATTGAACACGTCTACGAATTACAAAATTTCCTGCCATATATAGCGGTACTTCAGATCTGAACGACTGTTACTTTGGTCTTTCCTCACATTAAGTTGACACTCCGTGATACAACAGAAATAACGTTCACAAGCGGCGTTGAACCCAACTTACTCACTCACTTTAGATTGTATATCTCTGTAAACTTAATATATCGTGAACACTTAGCCTGTTTTATGAATGATTACAGACATGTTCCGAAAGGGAAAATGGTATGTGTTGCAGCATCAATAAAATATCTATCTTTAACGTTTGAATATAAAATACGTCTGACGTTTATAATACACAGAGGAAAACTAAACCAACCAATATCTGTATCGCAGATAGTACATTACTACTCAATCTGTATTCAATTACTGACGAACAGAAGATTGCTTACAACTGATTAAAGTCAGATGAACATTTGGTATTGTTGACGTCGAGGAATGACAAAATACCAACACGACCACCCATTTGCGACTTCGGATATATTCTCATAGAACAAACTCAGTATGTAAGTTTCAAAACATCATTCAATTCTTAACAAATAGAAGATTGCTGAAAATCAGATGGACATTTGGCCTTTGGCGATGGAGAAGAACATATGACGATGAAATTGGACCTCTGCGATAGTCTTTTCCCAGAATTAAATTCTGTAAGTTTCCTCAGAAGGCAGGTGTTCCTAAAGTATGTCCCCGGTTTGAGAAGCCGTGAATGATTGGACGAACACAGGGTCAAGACAGTCTACAGGAAGTCCCTCAGGTCAAGTCTTCTTTGATTCGCTCATCTTGAGTGACCAGGGGTCAGGTTTAGACCTGTGATAGCCAGCGGAACAAAGCCCAGACTTGATTTGGTTGAGAACAGCGTTGAAAATAGAACGCTGTTGTCTTTGGATGTTGGCGTAACGGATGGGTATTGTCTTTAACCTATTACACGGTAGAGTAAAATGGTAGCTTCTCAGACGAAACGGGAATACATCATAGGGAGGTTGAAGACAATGGTTGTCTGGCGGTGTTGTGAAAAATAGCAAATGTCACAGTGACGAATAGTGTCGGGGGTATCAAGAAGGAGCGAGTCCCGGCGGTTCTTGAACTGCCTTGTGATATGAGTGATGCTACATATACTTAATATCTTTGCAAACCATTGGTGCCGTCATCGTTCACAGAGGTTTGGTCATGAGTTGACAACGATATGTCATTGGGCTCTGATTAACGAAAGAACGTCTTGGCACTGTGCTGGCATTTCGCGAACACCTGGTGCCATCACTCTTTCATAGTGAAAGATTATTAAAACATGTTATGTTTATTAAAACATGGTTATGATATAGTCGGAACGTACAATTAACTTTTGTTGCGTTTGTCTATTATATGTGTATATAGTGACAAGTTAATATTTATTACGATACACAGCATGGGGAATGATAGACTCACAACATTTTGGCCAACACAGCATATTATATAATTGTAGTGATAAAGGCTGATAAGTGATCGATCATTTGCTATTGATGGTAGGGATGGGATTTCTTTTTAAAAACATATTTATCAGAAAACACTGGAAAATCATAATTTGCGCTCAGCTATTCCCAACAAAATTGTTTGTTCGCTTGGCATGCCGTTATCCTGAAGAAAACATAATTGAAAGAAGCGGCTTGTTTTGAAGCAGTAACCGAATCAACATAATAATAACAGTAATGATAACAACACAATTCCCCAGAACCAACATCCCACCCATCGACACCGCACCACTCTGAACATCAATCACTTATCCAGACTCTGGTCCACACAGACAATTTACAGTGTCGATGTCATATAGTTGAACTACCGCTGACAGCGGAGCTAACAAGCATAAAACATAACTAATAAAAATAAAATATAAATTGAGAAAGATGCAACATTTCATTTAAAACACCAGCGTGCTAGATTTAGGTAAATTAATTGAAACCCCATTACTCCGATATTCTAAGTGGTTACTTTCCGGAAAAATTAGTCAATAATTAACGAGTCGAGCTTTATTATGCATCGAGTATTTGTAATTCAAACATATGTAAATTCGAACGATTGCACTCCTCACCGTCCAGATTATCGGGTATCACGTTCGGGTTAATGTGACACTGAGTTTTAAAAAACTAAATCAAACAGGATTGATTAAACCATTTTGAAAGATATCATATTACATTTGATTAATAACAATAAATTTCAGTTTAACGTGATTACTTTAATAAATGTTGTGATTTCATTACATTACGACATGTTTATCACTTTATGTTTGCTTGTCTTCCGCTTCTAAACTCATTGTGCATATAAAATCAGTCGTCAAGCGATGTCACCTATTTTCCCTTCCATGAAATCATTGTTTGAATGTGTAATGTCAAACCCGTGTTCTATTCCATTCAAGAGTTGTTATATTCGCCAAAAATCACACTTGACGTCGAACTTACGTGAGACTGATTGACGTCTTGGTTGTAGGAAGGCAATCACATATGTTTGCCGTGTTGTCAGTTATCAGCTTAAATAACTTGAGTTATAAATGTTATCCCGATTAAGCATCACACAAGATTGACACAGCTTTCCCAATCACAAAAACAAATTAAAATACTCAGCATAATGGAAATCCATTTTCCTGGTAATGGCTCATCGACACTCGCATCCCTAGCACGTGTATACATAGAAATTGACATGCAATGTACACACAGTTAGAGAGGCATTGGTAGCACAAGTACAGCTATTGATGAAGAAGGACATCCTTGTACAGAGGAGGATGCTCAAATTGATTAAACAACCATGCATGCATCACCAATATCGCTCCAGTCATAACGTTGAGGGCCGCAGCATTTCTTATCATTCTCTAATAACATTTTCGCGATAGTCAACATGCCTTTTAGGCCGTGTGGCGGGGAGCCATCCCCAAAGTTGAAATGACTGCCTGTCAAAACTAACGGCAACGCACTACCAGACATGGCTTATTGAGATAACATTTGAGTTTTATTATCGTTTCTGGGGATTTCGCTTTTAATCTGGTAAAGTGGTGAGTATGCACAGGGACAAATCTCAGTGTGCCTGGATATCGATCAAGGATGTATTAGAACTGATATTCTTTGGTGCCAAAATCTTCAACGCATATTCCCGGGTTACCGCTATGATTTATCCTGTTTGTGAACACGTGTATTTAAGAATTTTGATTGATGTGAAATGATTTTCTAGTACAGTTGGATCGTGTGTTAAATCTTTAATGCTATTACATCACAGCGTGGTAGCAAGCCCATGGAAGTGTGAACTTGACAATGAACGCTTGAATGTGGAGCGTCTGTCTCATGAGGAAGTTGCAAGGTATCGACAAACAGAAATTCCCAAAAGGTTTTCAGTAGGATCATGGATTACATGATTATATATGAAATTGAGAATTTACGTTTAGGAAAATGGAGTATTCAACTACAGTATCACGGTTGCCACGTTAGAATAATTAAACAATCTATTGACGGTAATGGTGGACAAACAGTATATGATGCTATTGCGTTGAATTGCAGGTATCCACTGTTGGTGCATATGTGTAAATATAATAGGACTCCGCATAATACTAGAAGGTCAGTAGTGTAAAAGAGGTGAATCAGTTTCCACACATGTCATCATAGGGAATAGTTCCTTGTCACACGAACACTATTATTAATCTTCTTCTTTCACCAGAAGTAACTGTAGGGGTCTTTGAGTTTACGCCACTTTGAACTCTGTTTTTGTAATATCTCCGCCAAGAAAGCCCTAAGTGGTAAAGGTAGACTTTTATCAGTTCGGTAAATCCCACAATGACGGCGACGGTGCTGACAAATGTATGATCTTTGACGAATATCATATTTGAACCAACGATGAGCCGATCCTGGCGCGATCCTAAGGGGATCAACTCTGCAGAGCTCCTTAGATGCCTGGGCAATCCGTGTCCACTATTTAATTCTTTTGATGGTATAAATAACACCGGGTGTTCTCAAATGTTCTTATTTACCCCTGCCACACCTGGCCGCCTCCGTGGTCTAGTGGTAGAGCGTCCGCCCGGAAAGCGGAAGGTCCGGGATTCGATCCCCGGCCGAGTCATACCAAAAGACGTCAGATTTTACTTTTTACCCTACCTGGCGCTTGACATCAAGGGGATAAAACAAGGACTGGTCGGCTCGGAGTCAGTACACTGTGTCTGAGTAGGGTATTCATGTTAAACTGCGGCATGGCATCTCAGTGGGCTAGCACTATAAATCGGCATTAGTCTGGAGTAGTACAAGCAGCCACGCACGCATGCGTGCATGCACGTCGCTGTAAAAGTGCAATAATCTTGAACGCGACGTTAAACACCATTTTACCACACCTATCCTGCCATTCCTGGTAAGAAGAGTCTTTGATGTGAAAACAAACTCCCGGACAAAAGAAAGAATACATCAATGTTTGATGGTGGCTAGAAATGAAACACACAGGAAATGGCTGTCCGATAGTGATGCATTTGATACGCTTGTCACAGGCGATGTTGTCCCCTATGACTGCAGTGTTTCGGCGACTGTTTTCAACCTAATAACGATTTGATAGCGTTTGTAATTTGTTGGCCACATCCAGTTACATATGTATGCTTTCTTTTGCCCGACAGTTTATCAAAAAGATGCATCTACATAGACAATTCATTTTATCACAATTGCGTGGATCGATGCTCATGATATCAATCACTGGATTGTCTGGTCTAGACTCGATTATTTACAGACCGCCGTCATATAGCTGGAATATTGCTGAGTGCGGCGTTAAAGAACAAACAAACAACAACATGAATGCCAGCCATGGCCAAACTGATAATAATTTGGCAAAAAGGAAGTGCTTGATAAACAACAAACAAACAAGCAAACAAAAATATAGACAATTAGTTTCAATTAATATACGACACGCAATTAACGACATTCAGATTGAGTCTATAAACCATCCAAGTCGCTTTCAAAAGTTTTAGAGAATGATGCTTTTGACAAAGGGGCGGTAGTGGTTCATCAGGAGATCCCAATAGGCGTGTGTGAAGTGTGGTCGTTTAATTCTTAAGTGTGACTGTAGTTCCCTAGCATTAGGCCTAGTGTTATGCAAACGTAATGAACAATAGCTGACGTCAAAAGGGACCAAACACGTTATGTATATCTATGTGTATGCGTCAACTTGGTGCATATACCAGCCGCGTAATAATCTAGATGTCCTGTCTAGTGAGCTTGAGTTTTTCTCTGCATCCCAGCTGGAAGCTGGTATTTCACTCATTGTGTAAGTTGTGTCTTCTTTAAATTTTTGGGGCGGTCGGGTAGCCTAGTGGTTAAAGCGTTCGCTCGTCACGCCGAAGACCCGGGTTCGACTCCCGACATGGGTACAATGTGTGAAGCCCATTTCTGGTTTCCCCCGCCGTGATATTGCTGGAATATTGCTAAAAGCGGCGTAAAACCATACTCTCTCACTCACTCACTTTATATTTTTAGTAAATATTTCGGTGATACCGATGTCATTTCTGAAAGAATTCACTCCCTGGAGAATAGTGACACTATTGGTTTTTTTTGTAGACATATAGCCATGTTCGTTGACATTCTTATGATGTTTCCGTTGAAAACCCCACAGTGTGTTTTTATGCATTAAATCATTACAATCACGAATCTAAAGAAAATTTCAGTCCCGTATTTTCAACAGAAGAAACTAAAATAATATTCGTAATCAATGTGGATCATTTCCACTGAGGAAATTAAATCATGTTTATTGGCAAACATTAAGTGCTAGCCTCTCCTTTCAAAACAACATCATGAATTATGTCCAGTCAAACATGAACTCTTTCAGGAAACTCTCAGTCGTTCATGATTTAAGCCGAGCGTCATGAGGGTGTTTTGAAACCCAGTTGTTCATTAGGAAACTTAAATGCTACCGAGTTAGCCCCACACCTCCCCAGCCTGGTCGATACGATGTTGAGTAGAAGCATGGAT
This sequence comes from Haliotis rufescens, assembly GCF_023055435.1. NCBI lineage: Eukaryota > Metazoa > Mollusca > Gastropoda > Lepetellida > Haliotidae > Haliotis > Haliotis rufescens. The sequence goes on from NW_025964361.1 coordinate 28,542,765, forward strand.
CGAGTGTTAATCTTGACACTACTAAATAGCAACTCAGCTGCATCGACAAATCATTTGTTAGCGCCAACGGTAATGGAGGCCAATGAATCTTGTCACGCATGCGTACTCAACCGGAAGTGTGATAAACGTTCTGAATAGACTCTGGTTTATCTCGACTAACGGTATGTTATCCACACTCTTCTTGGAATAATAAACGCTTCATATCAATGAAGTCGTTAATGTCCTTTTCCGTAATGAGTCAGTGTTTGCTTGTTAAAATATCGATCGATAATCCCGTGATGGAATTACGTTTAACTCCTTAAAAGAAATTAAAAAAATGTATTTAACGCGTCGATTGTATGGTGATATAGTTCATGATGCATGGACGTTGCCTCTGTGCGAATGCGAATCAGAAAAACGTCCCAGTTCTTAAGTCTTGCTGCCTAATGTGGGAATGGGTAGGTCAGTCTCTGACTGATGACATAGTTGGTAGTTTGTTATAGTATCTAAACCGCAGGTAGCGGTGCTCATGCTAGCAACCACTTGTTTGTCAGTTATGACTAGACTGCCGAGTGAGTGAGACATCAAACTGCACACAGCCGAACAAATGTAAGTTGCAGCGTTATGAAAACCTACTCTGAAACCACTTGATAGTCCGTATTTCGGTCCTCGATTCCAACTGTTACTTACCACGCGACACAGGACACACCATCCGTATAAAATGGCCTGCATTCTCTAGCAGACGCGGGAAAACCTGCAAGAGACAAGGCCCCGCCCCCATCTGCACATCGCTTTAAACCCAGCGTCCGTATCTGGTAAAAAGGTGAGGTCGGTGAGCTATGTTTTCCAATAGCGTGATCACCGAAATCAATGGAGCAATGAAATACTGTAAGGAACCCACTTTAATTATTGTTTTTACCTGCAAAAGTGATACATCGACACAGTTTTAACAAACGTGCGTACGTATGTACATGCATGTACTTAGACTGGCGATAACGCTACGATCTGGTCATGAATGCCAGCAACCCGTGAAGATCCGGGGTAGAATAGGTCTTCAGCAACCCATGCTTGCAGTAAAAGGCGACTATGCTTGTCGTAAGAGGCGACTAGCGAGATCGGGTGGTCACGCTCGCTGACTTGGTTGATGCAGGTCATCGTATCCCAATTGGGTGGATCAATGTTCATGATTACAATCACTGGATTGTAATGTCCAGTCTCGATTATTTATAGACCGCCGTCATATAGCTGGAAAATTACTGAGTGAGGCGTTAAACAACAAACAAACAACGACATGGATGCCAGACATGGCCAGACTGATATTAATAATTTGGCAAAAAGGAAGTGCTTGATAACCAGAGACGACCCGAGATTCTTTGTAGGTTGTGACCCACCTTTAATGATTCAAGGCTTGTCTAAATGCAATGTGTGGGTTTGTTCAAACAATATTTCTACGACCAGTACATATTTTACATATGAAAAGGAAACTAACTAACTGTATTCCCTAGTATCACGTGCGCTTACCCTAATTTCAACTACCAGTAGGAGTTTTCACAGTTTTAGAATCCTTGAGATAGGGCACTAAGGTCTATTGTCTTCTCATCTTAGTTTTACAAAAACGATAATGAAGTTCCTGCAATTCTGTTGCATAATTCAAGTGATAGGGTACACTAGTCTCATACTTCATGCCCAAGAAGACGATTCTCCATCATAATTATTTCACCTCGTGTTACATGGACGTTGTCAGACATTCTAAGAGAACGCTTTTTTAATTTAAAGACTGATTTGGTTGGAGAAGCAAAAGGTTGTTGAAGTGCCATTTAACAGTAGCACGCAATATCGATTCAATTTGTAGACTTTAATTGCACGTCAAGGCCTGTTTAGCATCAAGGGTAGGGTACCGGGGAAAGGGCATCGTTAAATATGGTATTTATCTTTCAAAGACACTCATTTGCTCTGGCACAGAGCTGCGTGCTTATCTTTAACGCAAAACAGGCCATGGCCTGAGATTAGACAGGACTGCAAAGCGTATACCGTAACGATGGCGTACGGAGTTTAACCAGGAGGAATGGCAGATACTCAATCTGTTGATTTAGCCCTAAACCAAGTACTCAAATGCAGAAGGTCGCTGCTCGTGCATATGAAACTTCCCGCATCTTTCGGAAAAGTAAATCTCGTTGATTCTCGTGCGATTACAGATTCTTGCCACATCCAATCACTATCACTAAACTCCCGCCTTTTGAGGAAGGGACGATTACAGCCGACGACGGCGACAATTATCACGTGATCCCTTGGGAAGAGCACATTATTCACGTGCACGATGTAACCACGCCACCTAGCGACACGTGATCTCCATCCTAATGTGTTACTTCGCGCGGCTTGTTTTCGGCTTGGAAGCTATCTGAATTCTATCAGTTCCTTATCACTGGGTAAAAAGCTTGGGAAAATTGCAAATCTCTTAATAGGTTCTCTACGAGCCACAATTCAATTTCTTCGGCGCGGCCTTTGAGCCACTCAGACCAAATAAGGTCTTTCTGGGAAGAACACGCAGTCAAAGAGAGGACCTACCTATAGAACCCCAGTCTCTTCAGCGTTGCAATTGGCAGCCATGATGACCTTCCTTTTCTCTGCTTCGTGATTATCCATAACAGCCTTGCTAATCTTAGAATTCAATGTGTAACTATAGCTTGTGTTAATGTGCATCCAATATTAGCTTTCAAAACCATGGTATAGGTTTGATGTAACTATAAAAAGGCAATATGCAAGAATCCAGTGTCTAGATTGCTCTTGTAGTTCTCAGTGATTCAGTGACACATTAGGTTCTGGATTGGACTTATGAATCACGTCAAATGATTTATTAACCTCTGGGAATCGCATCAATCAGGCTTAATATAAAGTTCCATGTGCATTGTCATGCACAGCCGATAATCCTCCTCTTATACATCTGTCGTTCGTGTCCCTCATGAACTCGCTGTGGGGTTTTAATGATCTTTTTTGAAAATGGAATTGTTAATAATTTACATTTGCATTTCAGTCAATACACTACTCTGGCCCTTTGTTCGAACGCACAGGAAGCCTAAATTTTGTATTATTTTTGTGATTTTGTTACTCGCCATCAAGCAGTCGCCTAAATGATTGAACTCAAAGGGCAATACAATCTCTATATATTTCCAGTTTTAGAGAAACGAGAGCATATCATTAAAACAATGCTTGATACTGCGTCTGATTTGTTTGAAGCAAATATATTATCTGAATAATTATCTTTCACGCAGAACAGAATAAAATGAAAGAGTAAAATACCGAAAACGAAGTGTGTAACTATAAAACCTTTTGAACAAATATGAACAGTTACATTGTAGATGCTTACTACAAATTGTATCTGACCTATCGGGCAGAAGAAAGCATACGGGTTCCATAGTAGTGTGGTGTACCTTACATGTACGTTCGCAGTATTTCGGCGACTGTTTTCTGCATAGTAACGCTTTGAAAACCCGCGTTTGTAATGTTTTTGTCAAATATAATTTTCAAAAGGTATACCTTCTTGTGCAGTGTATTTGAATTGTTACTAAGAAAAATCCAAAGGACGAATCCTCTTCTATTTGTACATGAAATAAGAAATTTCCGAGCGTCCGGCAATTCCCTAGGTAAAGAGATTCTAATTGCAGCTCGAGTCTGACATGATGATCATGAGTGCCAATAGATAATGACTCTCAGTTGTTCACAACAGCTTATAAATACAACAACAAAAATAATACATGTTCCATGTGACAATTATTCTCAACGCAACCACCCTCAACGAAAATTAATGTAATAGTAATCTCCCTTTACGTCATTTTATTATCACTAATAATAAAACATAAAACAATCATAAAACCATCACATAATCCATGTTACATTTTTATTATCCTTCACACAACCAACCTCAATTTGCTGTGTAATAAGTTACTAATAATCTACCGTGACGTTCTACTTCTCTCAATTCAGCGCAAACATTTCCTCTGTGAAATGTTCTTCTTTAAACCATTGACTGAAATTCACTACAGAGGCCGTGAGAGTTCCCCATGCCACAAATTGATGATCTGTTAAAGGCTATTACGGGTCCTGGTTGGAATTAGTCCATACTGAGATGTTCCATTAAGTCGTCGCGCGTCAAACAGCAATATGTTGGACACTGCTGAGCCGATCAAATCGAATCTTGTACGCAACTTCCGTTGACAGCTGAGACCGGAAATGGACAGAAGAGTGCGGAAATGCAATATGGAGAGCGAAAGGTTCGTAGCAGATTTCAAAACGAGAAGGGTGTGGCTGTTTCTTCATGCTTCCGGTTATCACTTATGCAATAAAAAAATATTATAAACAGTTCATTTGGAAAGAATGGGAAATCATTAGTTGACGTTATTTATTTCAGTTGGACACAGACGTCGGCTGTGGTTGAAAAGTGTTTCACATCACACAACTGCTGTTCACCCCGTTATGTTTGGTTGCAATGGGTTATGTTTAATGATTTGAAACTAAAATCAACCTAAATGCGAGACAGTGAATATGTCAGTGGACGCATCTTTTCTTTTTCATCTGCATGTCCTGCATCACATTCAAATCCACAGAAAAGCTTTCAAAAATGTTTGTGGTAGATATGTTGAGGAAATGTCCAATTTTCCATCAGTGACAAGATTTATGTCTGATGGTATTCAATATGTAGACTTGTATCGTATGTTTTTTTCAAGTGAACAATTGACTTTCCTTTGCATGTGTTTGTGACGGGAGTCACCAGTGGCATACACTCACATTTTCGTGAACGCCTGGTATCATCACTATTTGATATGCTCATGATATAGTTGCTGTCGTACAATCGACTCCTCCTTTTGGGAGAGAGTTCTTATAAATATGGACAGGGTTTTGTCGGTTTTATTTTCAGTTGGTGTACACGATGTATCACATGGCTGATTTCGTCCCCCCTACGGCATTGGTCGTTGAGGAACTGATTTCCCCGTCAAGGCTCAGACTGATAATATCCAAGCTATCGTTATTTAACTGAAATATTGCTGACTGATACAGACAGACAGTTTTTTTGTATATATGGCCAAAGGCCAAAAGTACATCATGTATACAATAACATTGTACAAGTTACAGCACAACCTAGACATTGTAGTTTCAGAGCATGTAGAACGGGTTTACAAACATAACTTAACATAACTTAGATAACACGTTCGCATCTTCGGTTTGGAGTACATCATACAGCTTTTCTCTGGATGGCCTATTTCTGAAATACTGTTGGACGTAATCATTTCTTAAACTTGCATATTCTGGATATCTTAATAGTACGTGATATTCGTCCTTATTGGGTAGTTACTTTATGGACAGGATGTATTTTCAATTAACGGGTTTCTTAAATATCTAGCTGCTCTAATGTTACAATTATGTACATTGCACCTAGCTTTCGTTAAAACTCGACGGAAGTGCACTGCTTTTATTGACGTAAGGTACGCATCAGATGCAATAGAACTTTTGAATTCAAAATAATAATGTACACAATTTGATTCTTGCACGCTCATGAACCATTCGTGTTGACATATATATCTTTACACTTTTGTTCAGAAACACTGTTCTGTCAGCTACAACTTGTGCGAGCCAGACGTTTAAATAATAGTATTCTTACAGAATAAACCTGGCATCGTCTAGTCTTTGATATCTTGTAAATGGGTGTCTGATAAGCCTTATCCAATACGAAGGGACTCCACTGTGAGCATTTATGAACAGTAGTAAGCGACCACGTTCTGCTCATACAACTTTATTTGCAGCTTTGTAATATGTGTGCAATAGAAATTTGCAACACTTTGTGTGAACTTTTTCAATGGCCAAACTGTTTTTATTCGCCACTGTTCTGATCCATTTGCAGGATCGGTTGGATTTTCACATCAAATAGTTTGAATGAAGATGCAACTGGCATTTTTTATAGCTCAATATAAACTTTTTATTGTTATGTAAAGCTCTTTCACCTTGCATTTCAGGTGTCTCACAGGCTCTGGTGAATATATTTCTACACGAAAATACAATGCCTAAATATTTGTAATGCGACACAATCACAACACTCTTTCCATCGAGAAACCATTTCTCAAATCCTGATATCCTACCTCCATTTTTAAAGACTAATATTTAGACTTACCCGTCTTTATTTTTTAACCCCGTTTCAGACGTGCAGTATATTTTTCTCACATCCATCAGGGTTCATGATATCATCTTTGCAACCTTCTAAACGCGACGCTATATGTGTTTATACCCATAAAAGGTGGGGACAGGGGAGGGGGGGGGGGGGGTTGTACGCTAGGCATGAGGGTAGAAGCCTTAACGCTCTTTGGCTGAGAAGATATTTCCCTTCACGCAATGTTTGTACGCTAGACATGAATGTAGAAGCCTTAACGCTGTTTGGCTGAAGAGATATTTCCCTTCACGCAATGTTTGTACGCTAGACATGAATGTGGAAGCCTTAACGCTGTTTGGCTGAGAAGATATTTCCCTTCACGCAATGTTTGTACTCTAGACATGAATGTAAAAGCCTCAACGTTGTTTGGTTGAGAACTCGAGATATTTCCCTTTACGCAATGTCTGTACGCTAGACATGAATGTAGAAGCCTCAACGTTGTGTGGTTGAGAAGAAAGATCCCTTCACGCAATGTTTGTACGCTAGACATGAATGTGGAAGCCTCAACGTTGTTTGTCTGAGAAGAAAGATCCCTTCACGCAATGTTTGTACGCTAGACATGAATGTTGAAGCCTCGACGTTGTTTGGCTGAGAAGAAAGATCCCTTCACGCAATGTCTGTACGCTAGACATGAATGTAGAAGCCTCAACGTTGTTTGGCTGAGAAGATATTTCCCTTGGAGCTGGATATGGTGGATGTCCTGAAAAACGTGTTGAAAAAGAAATAAGAATGGTTCTGCTCTTCATTTCAGAGAATAATAATGACCTCTTAAAGTGACAGAAACGCAACTCTGTCACCAAGAATAATCCCCAAGTAATCCGACCTACTTTTCCCAAGGCTTACCTTAGAAGGCCAGTGACTGACGTGCACGATATGTTCCGTATCCTGGTGGATTTGGTTGGATTCAGTCACATGTGACACAGTGGTAACCGCGAAGCACATTCAAGCACCATCGATCCCGCTCTGTCCTCGAGTCTTCTTGTCAGACGGAGAGAAGTGTCAGAGATTTCTGGAAAGTATCCATGGAATTAGCTACCAACGACCAACTGATTTGGTTTCGTCATTCATTAAACTGGTTAGAATAGGTCCACATCCACCTGTCGTTCGAGGCAACTAAATGGATCAGTGGTCAGGCTCAGTGACTCGCTGTTTCATCACTCGCCCCCCACACAGAATTATTTCAAATCCACCCTGCCACAACTCTCCACAAACATAGCATACTCCCTACCACACCACACCATCAACACACAGCAACATCAGAAGCCCATCACTACTCGCCCCACTAACAACAACATCCTATCCCCACCACTCCTCGCCCTACTCACAGCAACATCAGAACCCAACCACTTCTCGCCCTACACACAGCAACATCAGAACCCCACCACTACTCGCACTACACGTCACAACATCAGAACCCAACCACTACTCGCCCTACACACAGCAACATCAGAACCCTACCACTACTCGCACTACACACCACAACATCAGAACCCTACCACTACTCGCCCTACACACCACAACATCATAACCCCACCAATACTCGCCCTACACACCACAACATCAGAACCCTACCACTACTCGCCCTACACACAGCAACATCAGAACCCTACCACTACTCGCCCAACACACAACAACATCAGAACCCTACCACTACTCGCCCTACACACCACAACATCAGAACCCCACCACTACTCGTCCTACACACAGCAACATCAGAACCCTACCACTACTCGCCCTACACACAGCAACATCAGAACCCCACCACTACTCGCCCTACACACAACAACATCAGAACCCAACCACTTCTCGCCCTACACACAGCAACATCAGAACCCCACCACTACTCGCACTACACGTCACAACATCAGAACCCAACCACTACTCGCCCTACACACAGCAACATCAGAACCCTACCACTACTCGCACTACACACCACAACATCAGAACCCTACCACTTCTCGCCCTACACACCACAACATCATAACCCCACCAATACTCGCCCTACACACCACAACATCAGAACCCTACCACTACTCGCCCTACACACAGCAACATCAGAACCCCACCACTACTCGCCCTACACACAGCAACATCAGAACCCCACCATTTCTCGCCCTACACACAGCAACATCAGAACCCTACCACTACTCGCCCAACACACAACAACATCAGAACCCTACCACTACTCGCCCTACACACCACAACATCAGAACCCCACCACTACTCGTCCTACACACAACAACATCAGAACCCTACCACTACTCGCCCTACACACCACAACATCAGAACCCCACCACTACTCGTCCTACACACAGCAACATCAGAACCCCACCACTACTCGCCCCAAACACAACAACACCCCAACACCCACCACTACTCGCCCATACACACATCAACATCCGAACCCCCACCACTACTCGCTCTACACGCCACAACATCAAAACCCCACCACTACTCGCCTCACACAAAGCAACATCCCAACCCCTCCACTACTCGCCCCACACAGCACCCAATCCACCACCAACGACACAAGAACACCTCACCACAAACCCACAACCCCACCCCACCCCCACACCCACACCCACCCCCACCCCCATGCCCACCCCCACCGCCATTCCATCCCACCCACATCGTCTTTCACACAGCATCATTCCACCCAACACCAACCCTACCCCCACCAACTCTAATCATCGCCCCTTACCAAGCAGGATGCGCTAAAAACACCGGGACTGCTGCAGGACAGACAGAGAACGTTCACCACTGACTGCAACTTCTTCAGCCATGATGAACGGAATATATCCCATTATCAGTCAAAGTGAACTGTAAATCATTTGGATATTTCAAATGGCTTTCGTGAAGATTAATTCCCTTATTGTCCTATTCATATAACTGTAAAAGCTGGAATTACACAATTACCCCAAAACTGAAGAAACTTAAATGATCCAGATGAGATAGCTTTATGGTTCCCGAGATAATAAATCGATGCGGGATTATTGCAAATACTCGACTGATTTCTTTTTACAGCAAGACACCAGTGAACATTTCAGATATGAATATATCATATTTCTGTTTACACATTATTCTGAATAAATAACTAAGCGATCATATCTTCAAAATATGCCGTTAACTATTAAACCGGCTGTGATAAACTGTCACCATATGCCGGATGCAGTAATGCATTATCATGTTTATCGTGTAGTTATAGTTTAGTTATGATTTGGTGTAGTTTATTTGAAGCATCCAGTGTAACGGTTTTGAGTGTCTTATTTCGGAAGGGTTTTCATTTATGTTCTTGGTTTTATCCACCTTGTTTGATTCCCTTTGGTATTTGTTTTTAGTAATTACTGCCCATCCAAACACCTGGTTTGTTTGGAAGGATTTGAGTTTTAAGCCGCTTTTAGAAATATTTCCCGGAATATCACGGCAGGGGACACCAGAAATGGGCTTCACACATTGGGCCTTAGTGAGTGAGTGAGTATGGTTTTACGCCGCTTTTAGCAATATTCCAGCAATATCACGGCGGGGGACACCAGAAATGGGCTTCACACATTGTACCCATGTCGGGAATCGAACCCGGGTCTTCGGCGTGACGAGCGAACGCTTTAACCACTAGGCTACCCCACCCCTCTTTGTTCAGATATTACTGCCAGTCATAGGGAGATAGTGGATTGGAGTTCCATTTGAGTGCTTCGGTCACTACGCCAAGACGTACAGAACAATCTAACAAAATAGCACAACGTGTGGGGTTTTTTCATGACATCCGGTATTTCCAGTAAACATTTTTATATTATTATTTGTAAAAATAAATCAACCATTGCATTTTTTTCTTACTACATCTAAATCCGTCATTCATCACCCCTTATCCGTCACCCGACATCCGATAAATGTTAGCCGTAGTCCTTAGGTCGACATCCGTCGCCCAACATCTAAGATATGTTACACGTAGTCCGAGGTCGACATCCGTCGCCCGACATCAGACGTATGTTAGCCGTAGTCCGAGGTCGACATCCGTCATCCGAAATCCAAGATATGTTACCCGTAGTCCGAGGTCGACATCCGTCACCCGAAATCCAAGATATGTTACCCGTAGTCCGACGTCGACCTCCGTCACCCGATATCAGAGATATGTTACCCGTAGTCCTTAGGTCGACATCCGTCACCCGAAATCCAAGATATGTTACCCGTAGTCCTTAGGTCGACCTCCGTCACCCGATATACGAGATATGTTACCAGTAGTCCGAGGTCGACGTCCGTCACCCGAAATCCAAGAATTGTTACCCGTGGTCCGAGGTCAACATCCGTCACCCGATATCCGAGATGTGTTACCCGTAGTCCTTAGGTCGACATCCGTCACCCGACATCTAAGACATGTTACACTTAGTCCGAGGTCGACATCCGTCGCCCGACATCCGACGTATGTTTGCCGAACTCCGAGGTCGACATCCAAGATATGTTACCCGTAGTCCTTAGGTCGACATTCGTCACCCGAAACCCAAGATATGTTACCCGTAGTCCGAGGTCGACCTCCGTCACCCGATATCCGAGATATGTTACCCGTAGTCCTTAGGTCGACATTCGTCACCCGAAACCCAAGATAAGTTCCCCGTAGTCCGAGGTCGACCTCCGTCACCCGATATCCGAGATATGTTACACTTAGTCCGAGGTCGACATCCGTCACCCGATATCCGAGATATGTTACCCGTAGTCCTTAGGTCGACATCCGTCACCCGACATCTAAGATATGATACCCGCGGCCGTAGTCCGAGGTCAACATCCGTCACCCGACATCCGAGATATGTTACCCGTAGTCCTTCGGTCGACATCCTTCACCCGACATCCGAGATATGTTACCCGAAGTCCGAGGTCGACATCCGTCACCCGACATCTAAGATATATTACCCGTAGTCATTAGGTCGACATCCGTCACCCGACATCTAAGATATGTTACCCGTAGTCCGAGGTCGACATCCGTCACCCGACATCCGAGATATGTTACCCGTAGTCCGAGGTCGACATCCGTCACCCGATATCCGAGATATGTTACCCGTGGTCCGAGGTCGACATTCATCACCCGACATCAGAGATATGTTACCCGTTGTCCGAGGTCGACATCCGTCACCCGACATCCGAGATATGTTACCCGTAGTCCGAGGTCGACATCCGTCACCCGACATCCAAGATATGTTATCCGTAGTCCGAGGTCGACATCCGTCTACCGACATCTGACATATGTTTCCCCTAGCCTGTAACCCGTAGATCGACAGCCGTCCGTCATCGGTCACCCGTCACCCGTCACTCGTCACTTATTTCAATGTACAGTTCGTTCATCATCTCCACACCCAGTGACATAACAGTTCATGTATAATACTTTGTTTTCCTAAATGCATCTTCCACAAAATCTAATTCTGTCCGTCCCCGTTGCTCCGTGGTCCCAAACACACATCTACACAGCCAGAATCATATCTTTAACACAATGACTGATACATTCAAGTGCATATTCCTCACCACGAACGCATCTCATTAAACCTGAACAGAAAACATAGTGTTGCAGCTGACGCAGGAAATATGTACAGAGCGCGGTAGCTGACGTTGTCGCAAGGGACGTCACCAAGAATGACAGCTTGAAAATAAATTGAAAATAAACTGCCTAAGGAATTCATTTTTACGGTCTCCATGCCAACCGTTGACTTTTATCTGTGAAAACAGATATCTGAATCGCAAAAGCGACCGGTGTATCTTTACACATAGGGAGGGAGTACTGTATCACCCTATGGCTGAGTCCTATGCCATCAACTGTAAGGATGTTGATAGGTTTAATTTCCTGAGCCGGCTTCATAGTGATGTCCCAGTTGTCTTGTCCTGTTCACTGCAGCATATTGATGAGGTTGCCTGGTCCGAGTTAGTGCAGTTTTATTAAAACAATTGTACGATTCCGACTGTATTATAATCATGTGTGTATGAATCACTATCACTATCACATCACATCACATCAGGTGTTCGCGAAAAGCGTAGCCTATACGATGAGTCAAATTTGACATCCACGTGTCTACAATAAAACCTTTTGAAAGTTTTACAAAGGCCTTGAATGTTGAATCTCGAATCAACAATTGAGCAAGAGTCGTATGACGCTCTTTTAAATTTTCGTGGAAACAGCATGGTGTAAACTGTAGATACCAAAGACTTGGCCTTCTGGAACATTTCTCTCACAGTCTTGTCTGGTGTCAGTTTGTGTCACTCTGAATCCTGATTCGTCGATCTATATATGAAATAGATGAGGCGATTTCTCTTATTTATCATCCAAAACTGGCTCCCACAGGAGATATCGCTTTGATGAGATCAAGCGATATCTACACTGTATATATCGCTGCAATGAAATTACATCTTAATGCTTTGCAGACCATTGTGACGTCACTGGTTACCATGACGTCACAATCAAATGACATCACTAATGGCTCTGCTACTGAAGCTGTTAGCAGTACTTTTTACACTAAAGAAACTGCTAATTATTGTCTACAAATTGAAAAAGTTGGAAGAATGATGTTGGATGATAAATAAAATCTCACCCGAGTGTCTTTTGATATCAAATATATCAACACTCGTTGATAAAAGTGGCAAAAATCCTCGACAAGCCTCGGAATTTTTCCACTTTTATCAACTCGTGTTGATATATTTGATATCAAAAGACACTCGGGTGAGAATCTCTACATCATATATTTTTAGCTCAGGTGGGTAGATCAGTGAAGAAAAATATTTGTCCCAATCAGACATTAATACCCGCTGGCACGCGGATGCAAATATTTCTCCTTTCTTATTTATCTTTTTAGGGGGATAGAGGGATGGGGGGTACACCCATGCCTTGATGGGATTACAATGACAGCTTAAAACTGTCAGTTACTACAATAGAAAGATATAAAGACAACTCCATGATCATACGAAACCTCTGTTAAACAATCACTATATCACCAGCATGTTTATCAATCACTATCAAATGGCGACGGTATCAGGTGTTCCTGAAAATGTAGGCGTATACTGACTGTCCTTGCACCCGAGCATATCTTCAACATAACCGTATATATTCGTGTGTAAGCAAGCTGTATTTACGCCTCTTTGAAATGTGCTTGTATTCCAGGTATATCAGAGTATTGGGTCAACTATTTAATACAATCTTGGCTTGGATTATTTAGTAAAGACAAAGTGTATTTCTGCTACTGGCATACAAATCTTCTCTATGAAAGGTAGGGCCAGACAACACAGTTTATTCAGATCGACAATTGGAATAACATTCAAAAATATCCCGTTGCCAGTTGTGATTCTCATTATGACAAAAGTAACAGGCGGGTCGTCTAAGGGTGCAGCTCTGTGCTGTTAATTGCAATGCTTCAAACTGTCACACATTTATTATTTTATCATTTATTTTTTTCTTCTGTCATACACGCTACACGTATGCATCCACACGTTTCCCCCGCGTACAAACTAACGACAATAATTAGTATTGATTCGGGTCAACGTCGATCGGACCCGTGAAGATCCGGGTTAGAATAGGTCTTCAGCAACCCGTGCTTGTCGTAAGAGGCGGCTAGCGGGATCGGGTGGTCAGGCTCGCTGACCTGGTTGTTGCACGTCAGCGTATCCCAGTTGCGTTGATCGATGTTCATGGTATTAATTTCTGGATTGTCTGTCCAGATTCGATTATTTATAGATAGCTGCCTTATAGCTGGAGAATTGCAACAAACAAACAAACAACGTCGATCGTAGGATCCTGGCATATTCAATGGAAGTAACTTTGCACAATGAATTGAAGAGCCTTAGAAGACTGGACACACCGACAGTCATCATTCAGTTATTGCCAGTTGACATGTTACGAACTGATCGTAAAGAAACGTTAATGTCATATCCAGTACGCTTTGGCCAGTTCCTGGGGTTACAAAGGCTTGGGCGAAGAATACGAATATCGACAAAACCATGAACAAAGTCACATGTGGATTAAACAATGTCTTTTTTAATAACGAAGTTCTGATATCACGAACTTATTTCAAACGTTATTTGATTTAGTTCGAAATGTTCGTTGGGTGAAATTCCCTTTCGATATGAGTGTTAAGAAAACAGACCTCTGGATGAAACAGCATGAAAACCTTTCACTTCACTGATCCTCTGACACGACTGGTTCAATTGAGAAGTGGAAAGCTTGAAAAAACAGGTCACTCTATTTCAACTCTCTTACAGTAAATGCACCTGAGTCCAATTATTTTTTTTCAAAATGAATGAGTCCTTTCTCGGGTCAGTGTCAAGAAAGAGCTAAATATAAATCCTTCTTGTCTGGTAGTCAATTCAAGTGGTTTTCAGGATGAGAGTCTAGATTTAAAGGTCGACTTCCACTAAGCGCTGGGGATCAAAACATGTTCCATCCCTGGCTTTTAAGGTGTTTTAATGATAGTTTGAAAGACTGGGTTATTTCAAACTGTTGGCGTTAAAAGTGTTTTTTTCATATTCTGCAATTATTTTTAATGCAAGGGTCTTGTGCGTAATACTTTGTAGATACATGTACTTCAAGGGTTTATACCACTTCCTGAGACTGAAAAATGAATCTTGTCATTTAACCTGGAACCGAAATCATTGCTCTCAAATCAACGAATAATGAATGCACGTACGTCGTATTTCTATATGTACCATGTCAAAAACTCATTTTCAGCCTGTGCTACGAGTGGGCTGCAACTTTGATCGTCTTTCAAATATTAACATCTCCATATATATCAAACAACATGTTTTTAAACATCATATATTTACTTTACCCACAAGCACGAGAGGCACTTAAATGTGCCGAACGGTTCCGTTGTAGTCAAACATTAATGCCAACCCCACTCTCCCCCACCACCCCACTCCTGAAATAATATGGAGCTAACTTTGCACATCACTATTATGGCGTTTGGCATTGTGACGCAGAAAAAACGACGTCACATTGCTTGATAGAGACGAACCATGTCAAGATTCCTGGTTTCACTAAAATGTGTAGTACCCTCTGTCAGTCGTTTTGTTCTTCCCAACATGTATTGTCACACATATTGCAGGCACCACAACTCGATATATTGTAAACCAGTAGAAGTGATATTTCAAATACAGTTCTGCAGAGACGTTTGATTCAGAGGCAGGTTGTTGTGATTTGAAAACCTCTAATTGACCAATCATATTCCAGTATTCCCAAATTCATTGTATGGTGCCCGTTTAATCATGTATAATATTTGATAGTTAAAAAGAAAAGTTAGACGTGAAACGCCATAGTGTTGTCAATCATCTTTTCATCCGTTGTATAAAGTTTCTTTTCTAATTCTATCACAGCTGAAGACGGTAAAACATACGAAAACATAATACAAAGAATTTTATAGATAATAATCCTTCTTGACGAAGTACCTTCAAAACCTCAAAACTGATGGTCCTGTGAGGGTGCTAGGGTAGCATGTCCCCTTTACAGAACGTCTTGTGCTGAGAGGCGACTAAATGGATCAGGTTGTCAAGCTCGGTGACTTTATGATCGTACACCGACGGTGTTGCACGTTACTCACAGTATCAACCAATGAGTGTTTTCTGTTGCTTTATGTTTCAAAGCAAACCTTTCCAATAACACTCATCGGACTGGGAAGTGGCCTTCTGTGGTGACATCAAAGACTCACTGAGTGGCAAATGTCTACGGAGGCTCTGAGATCACTTGATGAGTTTTTATGAAGTAAATTATTAACCTGGTTAGAACAGTATAACCAGTGACTGATTGCTCTTTTACAGAAGGAATTATTGTAAATCGATAAATGTTCATATAGCATACAAATATGATGGCTGACGTGTGATGGCAATTTGTAAAGATGGGAGCCTAGTAATGCTGCACTATACTGGGGCATTAAAGCGTCTTCGGCTTTAAAAATTCAGGGCGGGCTTAGGAGGTTATTCTGATGTTGGATTAAATCTCTGCCGCTGGTGTTCAAACTGTCATGACTTTTTTGTCTGGCCTTTGATTGCAAGGATCTGTAGGTCAAGGTGAAGGCCGGATATACCGCCTACAATATACCCTTGCTAGCTGGTGAGGTTCACTTTAGACTTTTATTTTACCCAAACCTGGCTTGTACTGCTTCAAGAATCATACTAGTATATAGAATCTTAATTTGTGTTTCAAGTTTCCAGATCGACCCTATTCTGAAGCACGCTAACCTTTTTTTCTATTTTTTCTCGAGTTTCACCAAAGCTATTTCACTCTTCCTGTATTTGCCAGTATTTTATTACACAAACGTAAATTTGTTGTACTTCACTAGGAATTAACCTGTATCAAATTTTGAAAGCAGATTTTTCTGTTTTCCAAAGATAAAATAGAATATAAAGTACCTTTTGTTTGCTAAAATAGAAACACTTGGAATAGTGTGGAGGTTTTGTGACAATAAACCCAACTCACATAGTTTCAGTCTTCACCAAATAGTCATTTTGACAGTTTCATCTAAAATGTCACACACTAATTTTTAACTGAAGGACTGAGTGTTAAAAGAATATTTAAACCAAATCGCTGTACCACTGTCTTCACCAAATGGACATTTCAACTAACGTCTGATGATAATGATAGAAATGAAAGTACAGTTTAATGTGACGTGTTTAAAGTGAGGTTAAACCTAAACCACTCCCTCACTCTACTAGCGTTGTCATTCTGAAATAACACTGCTCTAACAGATATTGATTAGTTTTATTGTTGTGTATATGTTGTCTTCTTTCTTCACAGTGTTGTCTGGATAACAGGAAGAACTGTTGTAAATTATGAAAACTCTGTCTCTGTTAAAAGACTGATATCCCTCGATAATTCTTCACTGGCACTAGCCTTTATACATAGCCAGAACTGTAGCCGTTGATGCACTAACACCTGCTTAGCGCACAGTCCACTGTACGATTTTGACTACTAGTATTACCATTAGTATGTGTTTATGAATAATTAGCACTATCACTAGTGATGATGCCACGTGTTCGCGAAAAGGTGAGCGAAAACTGACACAGTGGCATCCGTCACTTACCATTGCAAAGCCAAGTCAATTAATCACCTAAAAAAAATACGGAACATATTATGCAAGTCCAAAAAATGAATTGCATCAGACATCATTTTTGACTCGTCAAATTTGGAAATGTCCTCCACATGTCTGCCACAAAACATTTTGTAAGCTTTGCTAACCCCGACAATATTGTACCCCTAAGCAAGTATCGTATGACTCTCTTTGCAATTGTCGTAGAAAGAGCCGGCTCGACAGTACCGCAAAAGTTGTGATGTCTAGACACCAAAGGCTGCATCTGCTCGAATACTGGTCGACATAACGGGAAAGTTGACAATTGGAAAGTTGACGTCATCCCTCCCACTCCACACAGGCCCGTGGATAGCTGTATTGTCACTCTTGGTTGATAGCGTGTCAACAACGTACTCCGACGTGAGCCGTTGCTCATACTATCAATCTCTGGTTTGTCTAGCCTGTACTTGATTGTTTACAGCTGAGTTCGGCTTTTAACATCAAACAAACAAAGCATTCACACACGATAGTATTGTATCAGTATTACAGGTATTTCTAACAGAAGCAATTTGTTCACACTAGGCATAAGGAATGTTGCTCTTTTGTTTGTTTCCCTGTATATAGGCGTGTCATGAAACCGTTCCTTAAGACCACACGATGGGGTAGCCGAGTGGTTAAAGTGTTCACTCATCACGCCTAGGGCCCAGGTTTCATTTCCACACTTAAGATGTTATTATTGATATAATCGATGTTTGAGTTCCAATTCATTGTGTGAAAGGACCTCTTAAAAATGCAGCCAACCTTGACTGCAAAAGCGCAAGCAGACATTGCATCAATATACAGAGCTATAAAGTACATCTTTCAATGTAACCTCATTTGCATATTTACCGTTATTTTGTTAACAACATTATTTGAACAAGATATTACTTTCCGCACTTTCGAAAAGGTGTGGTCAGGGTAATAATTATTTTCATCATCATCATCATCATCATCATCATCATCATGTACATAATCATCATCGTCCGTATTGTTATTGTCGCTATATGAATGAAACATAAATATTTTATTGTTTTCGCTCTTGCTATTATGAGCACCATCTTCGCCGTATTGTTGTTGTTGTTGTTGTTGTTGTTGTTGTTGATGTTGTTTTATATATATAACGCCTAACTACTTTCATTGATTGCAGTATGCAAACAGATGAGCGATGGAGTTTTTGCAATACTTGGCCAGAAAGAGATGACCTCCACCGACATTGTCAAGTCTTTCGCGAAGACGTTCCACATGCCGTTCATCACGCCGAGCCTGTCCCGCATTGCCGTCAGTGAAGAGTCTAACTTCGAGCTGCACATGCGCCCGGACTACACGTACGCCCTCACTGACGTCATTCATAAGCTCAACTGGGGACAGGTCCACTTCCTGTATGACAGTGACGAAGGTAAAGGTCAAAAAGGGAGATAACCCACTTCGGATTGTTTTGAAAGCCATTGCCAACTTCAAAACCCGTTTTGTCCAGTTTAAACCGACATTACGTTAGCGGTCAGAGCCGAGGGCATACTTGGTGCAATGATAATCGTAACAGCCATACTATAACATAAATCTACGATAGTCGTAAGCGCTAAAACTGTTTTAAACCCCATACGTTATAGGCCTAGGATATATGCGATAGAATAATTGTAACTCCATTGTCGGAGCTTGAAACGACGTTCATACAATGTTTCGCCCTCACTCTATGAAGGTCCATACTCCAATGAACTCACACAAAGTGAAAGCCAATTCTTATTATTTTTTCTATCACTATTTTTCACCTCGAAATATGTAGGCCTAGATCTATATACAATTTTTATTTTAGTTCGTGCGACATCATGTCTACATTGACAGCCATTTTTATCGCGGAATAAAATCTTCCTCAAAATGAGAGTGACATGAGCGTATGTATGCTGAACTTGCTTTGCAGGAACATCTGTTGCAGTTTGTTTACAACAAATGTATTCACATAACAACATCATTGGATGAGAAAGGTCTGTTAAGAACTACCTCAGCAATGACAGCGCGTCGTAATACATTTACATCAAGTAGAAGACGTAAAAATGGCCAACACGATGAAAGTGACGGGAGCGATTTTCGAAGTTGTTAATGAACCTGTGGCGGTTACATGTGTTAGTCATCACTGATCAACTGGCTGATCATTGCAACGTGATTAAAGATGTGTCAAAAAGATACTAAGGTAGATTGCTGTCGACTGTCAGTCAGTCTAGACACGGATTGAGTTGATACTGGTATAGTTTAGATGTGTATTTTATCGTTTTCTTCACTAGGATAGCTTCGATATTCCCCGGGGTTTCCCTCGGAATGTGTAACTAGTCAAATTGTTCCGTTCATACACTTCACACGTCACCTACGTGGTCATGTGACCGACCTCATGTCCAATGGAAAAGTCGTACATCGTGTAAAGTTTACATTAAAATATTATAGTGCTATGACCCCGGTAGTGACCATATATATATATTGCTGGTAAAATGTACGTGTTTGTGTGTGACTGCTTGTTCTAGTCTCTACTAATATAATGTCGGTTTTACAGTGCTCGTCCACTCAGATACCATGCCGTAGTTTAGAATGGAAATTTCACTAAGATACATTCTACTGACTCCGAGCCGACCAGTACTAGTTTTATTCCCTTAATGCCGAGCGCCAGGCAGGATAACAACAAGAACCATTTTGTAACGTCTTTTTAAACGCGCGGCCAGGGTGTCGAACCACCGACCTTCATCTCACGGGGCAGCCGCTGTGTCCACTACACCTAGCCTTGAGTACGGACACGCGTTAACTATGTAATTAGAGTAAGTTATTATTGGTAGAGTGACGGAACACATAAACATTTGTATTTGATACGTTTGGTTCATCAAAATTACCACAATTCAAATTGGCACGACCCAAGTTCCTCTTTGACACTCAAACTATATTTCCAGGCTTGTTGCGCCTGCAGCAGATATTCTGGTCCCTTCGAGATCAACCTTTTGTCGAGGGATTCGCCGTACAGCGTCTGCAAGACGTCCGAGACATCCACGACGAATTACGTCACCTTGACAGAAGTTACGCCGGGTCCTACAAAAACATCGTCCTTGACCTTTCCTCAGAAGAAGCTTACGACCTCGTCCTACGTCAGGTAGAGAATCCATTTTTGACAGGAATTGATTTTCTGTAGATTGTTTAACATTCATTGTAACAGTTCAAGATTACAACTCCCTGTTTACAAGCGGAAGGCAATGGTGTGGGAACAATCCCTGGCCATTATAACGCGAGCGCAAAGGGATGTAGATGACGTGCCTGACAATAGTATTTCCCTCAAGCTCTACATCAGTACGTGCCACGGATCGCGGCTTTCCCGGTAGTGGCGATGCCCTCGGAAACATTGCCCATTATCATTCAAATCGTATATGTGTCATTTATAGCCCCGAACAAAAACAGATGTCTGAGATGGTCTGAGAGTTGAATGCCTTAGGGTTTTGTATATTGACATTGATATCAAATAATATATCACTTTCACATACCGAGTGTGGTATTGAGTTTATTGCCGTGCGTGTTGTCGGGATTATGTGAATCACTGCTATTGGTTATAGGTGAACTGTTTTGTTTCACAATGTGTAATTAACATATCCGGTATCAGTAAGAATAATAGTGCATAATAATGTGAACATGAGATAAGGAGCCTTGTTGGTGAAAAATCACATTTTGACTTTTCATTATATTTTAAAACTACGGTATCTTTGGAACATAAAAATACAATTCACAAGCTTTAAATCATCATTATTACAGAGATACATGACATCACACATGGCGATCTTTACTAAAGTGAGCTGAAGTCAAGCAATTGATGATAGCACAATTGTTTCCTAGAACCCATATGGTCCCTTTTCTCCTGGCGGGTCATATCACTGGAACTCGATGATAGCGTATATAGCGCTTGTTGCTTCTAGAATGAGTTGTGCTTGAATTTTAGCCTGCTACTAAAAGAACAACCCATACACCTTCTGTGCCAAAGCCTGCTTGAAAACATGTGACATTCTCATTAAAAAGAGCACTGTGGTAGCCTGGTGGTTAAAACGTTCGCTCGTCACGCTGAACACCCGGGTTCGATTGCTCGCATTGGTACATTGTGTGAAGCCCATTTCTGGATGATATTTCTGGAGTATTGCTTAAAGCGGCATAGAACCATACTCACTCCCAACTCAATCTCTATAATCTTAAAACCGACTCCACGCCTCTATTACAAACTCATGAAAGGAGGTCTGGTGAACCCTTAGCGCTCTATCAAAATGAGGGATTCGTCGGCAGACCAGTAGTCTAAGACACCGCAACTCAATATACAGGATCCGCTGATTATATATTTACATATCGTGGAACAGCGTTATCTAAAAGACTTTGGCCGATGTTTGAGATTTCCTCCCACATTAAGCTGACACGTCAAGAAATAACGGACAAACTGTTTAACTGTGGCGTTCAACTCAGTCGCTCACTCGCTCACTCACTCACTCACGCACGCACGCACGCACGCACGCACGCACGCACGCACGCACGCACTAACCACAGACGTCTCTCAAACCACTACACGCGGAAACGCTCTTTTGTCTGCGTGAAATCTAGAGACCCATGTAGCTTTTAGCGTACATTTATGCAGATGAAAAGCTTCATTAACCCTAAACCCAACAAGCGCGGAAACAGCTTTTGGAAAGGGGTGTTGTTTTAGCTAAAGTTCTCGGTGAGTAAACCTGTAATTTTGTTGAAAATATTTCATAATGCTCGAATGCGTTTAAATTTTAATACCAATAAAGCTGAGGAATATAAGCACGTTTAGAATGCTAAAAAGGAGTTGCGGCACGTATGCATCATCATGTGACCCCGACACTTCGTCTTAGCCTCGAACTCACCAAATGCATCTGCACTCTCGTGATTCGAACCCTATTTCCACCTCAACTCCAATATCCCTTCCACGGAGAACAAATTTGTCAAACATGTCAAAGTATATATGGTTTAATCTAAAAGTGCACTTGAAGCGTTCAAAAGTGCTCGGTAGATAGGTCTATTTATGCCGTATCTACATGCAGACCTTCGTCCCAAAGACGCGCTGGTAATGTAGCGACGGCAGGCCACTCGATTAGACACTCGCTCTCGGTTGAAGTGTGCACCGTGTCAATAGTTATGATTACCGAGCAATGCCGTGTGTGGATCAATATTATTCATCCCTGCAGAGTCAAACCTCATTAATCAGGATCCAGCTAGTTCCTTCACCGTCAAGAATTCGAATGCCAAGACGTAAAAGTATCTTCCATCTATAAACAACTTGGGACTTACAGGATTATCAAGCTCGGATTAACGAGATCCTGAATACCAAGGTTCTTATTTACGAATTTTGGGCAAAATATTTCGGATATATTGAGGTCCGTAGAAATGAGCTGTTGGTTAACAGGTTTCGAAATAAATAGTTTGTTAATAACGGATTCCTGATTAACGAGTCTGTAATCGAATTCTTAATTCCTATTTATTCCTGGGATGACTCGGCACCGAATAAATGAGCTCCCTGCTTAAACGCCCCAATTTCTTTTCATATAGTTACATGTACATACAACGTATGCGTATATTTAAACAACAGGTAGGTTATTTAATTTCCAAAGTAGAGAGAATTAAAACGGAACATAACTCAAACCACATAACTACTTTGCACTACTTTTGACAACGTTGATGATGGGCCTAAACACCGTCTCATATCCCATACGTAAGTGTCTAATATATGCTGACTGACACGAATGCACTAGCGTATGACTCATGAAAGTATTATTCCCCTAACGACATGTATTACGAGATGTAAGTAGACCAAGATAAAGAAGGAAACCCATCCGTGCAATTACATCCAACGTTCAATACCGGCTAGACATATATCAAACCTGGCCCAAACACCTGATTACCTAGTTATTTACCATAATACCCCAGGCCTCCGCTAAACACGTGAAATTACAATTTGGATAAGTCGTTGTGGGGATGTAGTTCACGTAAATACTACTTAACAGATTATGCATTCATTTGACGTATTGATTTATTCAATTTGAAAGGTAGTTTGTCAAGTATAGCTAATCGGGGAACATCAACCGCTTGTCAATGACGCAGAGAATCGATAATCGCGGCAATGACGATGTAATAGCGGTTGTTAACTTGGGATTTATTAACGTGGAATGTTTCCAGTTGGGTTTGGTTGATTTATTTGCGATTGAAATCTATCCTTGCTTTGGACTTTGAAGTTACTCACAAAAAGGCTCCATCTCACTCCAAATACAAACATTGTATTGTTAATGTTGTTATGAGACTCGGTTGAACAAATATTGGTGGTTTATACGGGGAGATTATATCGATAACTGCATTGAAGTATGAACTAATTGGAGGCACTTTTTCGTAAGAATTGCTTTTAAACTTTACGACTGATGTACCATCTTATCTCTGGATCTGGGGGAATCCAAGACCAAACGTCTAATTAGTTGGGTTACTGGGTGTATTCCGGTCATGGGGTGTAAATAACTGACTGTATTTGTTGTGTCAACGTTGTTCGTTGGTTTTCGCTGTTTTCGGGGGATGGGGGAGGGTGGGTTCTTTGAGCTTTAATTGTGTTTTTGTTGTTGGGGGTATTTCTTTTTTGGTGTTTTTGGTCGGAGTTTTGCTGTGCTTTGCTGTGCTGTGCTGTGCTATTATCGTTTGGTGTGTTGTGTATTGTTCGGGGGAACATTTTTCTCCTTGGGCGGGAATGGTATTTAAACAATCTCAGATTTCGCTAAATGACACTTGGGTTCAAATTTAAAATCAATAAACATTGACAGTATTCATTTTCAAATTTGTCATAATAGCTGTTCAGTCGAACTTCATTGATATAAAAAAAATAATTAAAATATAAATACTTCCCTAAAGTGTTGTTTCCATGGCATCTTATAATGTTCCGGCTATGAAGAATGGTATATGCACAATGGTATATGAAGAATGGTATATGGACAATGGTATATGAAGAAGTGTATATGGACAATGGTATTTGAAGAATGGTATATGGACAATGGTATATGAAGAATGGTATACGGACAATGGTGTATGAAGAATGGTATATGGGCAATGGTATATGAAGAATGGTATATGGACAATGGTGTATGAAGAATGGTATATGCACACTGGTTTATGAAGAATGGTATATGGACAATGGTATATGAAGAATGGTATATGGACAATGGTGTATGAAGAATGGTATATGGGCAATGGTATATGAAGAATGGTATATGGACAATGGTATATGAAGAATGGTATATGGGCAATGGTATATGAAGAATGGTATATGGACAATGGTATATAAAGAATGGTATATGGACAATGGTATATGAAGAATGGTATATGGACAATGGTATATGAAGAATGGTATATAGACAATGGTATATGGACAGTCATTGTGCACATTGTGAACAACTACTGGACCAACAGCTGATAATATGCCCAAAACGTCAACTTTGCAAACAAGAACACGTTTATACTTCCTAAGCTCTTCCAATATTTTATCACCTAATTCCAGCAAAGTGTCAATTTATGACACATCCCCAATCAATACACCCGGACTCTCCCCTGGGTACAAACTAAATGATTGCGTAAAATCGATTAAGGTTGTGTCTCCCCGCAGAATTTCTGCCAAACTCACATTCGTGTTTTGTTTACTAATATTCAGAGCAATTATTGTGCGCCGTAGCCTGTTCCTCTTTGGTTGTTTCAAGTGAAATGACGATCATGAATGAATTCATGAACAGCATTCATGAGGTTCTATAAACATTACACGCCATCACTGAAGGACAGGGTCAGAGGTCAACTGATTTCAATAAGTACAAGCTGTGTCATAGATTCTGCGACCTTGAATAGGCATAACATGCCTAGTGTTAAATACGGTGACGGCGTTTACACATAACATCACTGGGGTCCGTTCAACGAAAGGAAACGCAAATACTCAAGGAATAACTGTAGTATATACCCAACCTTCTACTGCCCAATTCGGTTTTGGGTTGTTGTTTTTTCGGTTACTACAACTAAACCTGCGGATTTTTCACTTTTCAAAAGCTTGAATAGTTCTCAATTCAAGTAATTTATATGTTAATGGTAGCACAGGGGAGATGTGCGAGTCAGGCACAACCTCTTAACTGATACTAGAAATTCAAATCATCATTCGTTAAACCTCGCTTCCTTCTTTTCCTACTCGTTATTTCGATTATTATTTGGCAATTTGGAATCCTGCTTTTAGGGATAATATTGCTTGGCAGAACTCATAGCCCTTGGGTTTATGCTTGTTTAAATGTAATCGTCTGACGTTTATCTGACGAGCAAATGCCTAATTTTATAACTTTGGGAACAGCCAGGAAGATGTTAATCGCGATCTTAGCTCAAGTTGCAGCAGTATTGCCGTGCTGATGTATGATTGGTTTGGTTTGTTTGTTGTTTAACGCCGCACTCAGCAATATTCCAGCTATATGACGGCGGTCTGTAAATAATCGAGTCTGGACCAGACAATCCAGTGATTGACATTATGAGCATCGATCCACGCAATTGGGACCGATGACATGCATCAACCAAGTCAGCGAGCCTGACCACCCGATCCCGTTAGTCGCCTCTTACAACAAGCATAGTCACCTTTTACGGCAAGCATGGGTTGCTTAAGATCTATTCTACCCCGGATCTTCATGTACAGTAAACCACGTTCATAACGAACACGCTAAAACGAACTGACGGATAAAACGAACAGTTATTGTTCCTTATCCATTTGCTGTATATATGCTGTTACATATTCTTATAACGACCTACGGTTATAACGAACTAATATTAGTGGTCCCTTTGAGTTTATTATAACCGATGTTTCTCAAGGACACAACACTACCCACTCAGGGTGAAGCAAGACGTCAACTGACGTCATAAAATGTTAGCGTTAAGTACCGGTGGAGGTCAGGTTGTAATTGTTTGGTTTGATACCTCGAATATTAGCATTCATATCACATCAGTAACACGATGTATTATGTTACGCGAAATTTTAGCAATATTCCAGCAATATCACGGCGGGGGACATCAGAAATGGCTTCACATTTTACCCATGTGGAGAATCGAACTCGGGTCTTCGGCGTGACGAACGAACGCTTTAACCACTAGGCTACCCCGCCACCCCTCATGACAACTAGTGGCTGTACAGTTCGGACTTGAGGTTCATGTGATACAACTGGAGTTCGATGAAAACAACTGGTTCTTCCGATTTTCACTGTCTTCGGGTGTTATTACAATTAAAGCAGTCCCAGTTTTCGCCACACACTCACTCACTCACTCATTCCGTTTCTTACAACGTGAATTTGCGCCGTAAAACTTTATTCATTGGTATTTGCATATATATTCATACATTAGGATTTACCGTTTCTGTTTCAAAACATACAGAAAGGATTTGTCCACATATGTTTTGGGTTGAAAACCGTGGCAGAATTATGTTTTTTACAGTATTGTCTGAACAAATTACTTTTTTAACCCCCTCCCTCAGATTATAAAGTTGACGGTCGCTTTTTGTGATGTTATCGTCTCGGATATGCCGCTGTGGTGCCTCACTCACTCATTGTGTTTGGATAAGATGTATGTTGGTCTGGACGTTTAATCTTGCATTATTTGGACACGTTGATCAGAAACCAGAAAACTAGGCACCTTTCCAAGACCAACATCGCCCCGAGCTCCCACCCAAGGTCATAAAATGGAGAACGTTTTATGGACGAAGGGCATATGCACTTCCACGGTGCTGACATTCAAACCTTCTTTGAACGTCAGGCACATACTATTTCTTACATTTTTATTTCCCTAAACGAAATTTCACTTTTCCGATAATTGCACGAAGTTTCAAGACCTCGTCCATTATAGTGGCAATAAATCATGCATAAGACCATTAGGAGTTGTAGCTGGTATATGATGGTAATGCATTTGGTCCTTCGGACGGAAAAATGGTAATTTCATTTCTTATCAAAGGTTTCCTTCTAAGTATAACACCATCAAACTCGTTGTCAGTAAATTACTTTCTCGCCACAAAGGTTAATGGTATAGAATGTACGGTGAATAGTTCTTATTTCAAGTAATTTATATGTTAATAGTAGCACAGAGGTGGTGTATGTGTGAGACACAACCTCTTAACTGATACCAGAAATTTAAATCATAATTCGTTAAACCTCGCTTCCTTCTTTTCCCACTCGATATTCCGATGATTATTTGGTAATTTGGAATCCTACTTTTAGAGATCATCTTGCTCGGTAGAATTCATACCTCTTAGGTTTAGGTTTGTTATGTGATCGACATTTAGCATGGGGGCCATAACAAGTTTTATAACTTTGGGAGCAGTGAGCAAGATCTTTCAACCGGCATTCGAAATTGTTTTTGTTTTTTTACATTTTCAGCGGTATAATATTTCAGTTAGTCCGCCCGAGGGGGGCATGTGTCATGTGATGTTGTAGCATAATGATGAGAATGGGATACAGCAGGGAAAAGATACAGCTGCAGTTTACTATCAGCTGTTCAAAATGTCACTACCAGAGGTACGAATCGACCTGTTAGAAAAGTGTACCAACGTGCTTTGAATATTTACAGCGGACTTCTTTGTGTCCTATTGGATGAAAATAATTCATTTTTATAAACCTAATACCAATCTCTTTCTCAATCACTTATGTCAAAAACTTTAAATACATTTCATTGAGTGAACTTGTTAGTCCAACAAATGGTAGAAACCAAACATACGTCAGTCAGTCAGTCAGTCATCCTTTTAACCTGTTGGTGGTAGTTTTGTCAAAGACAGAATACTTCACCTGGTACTGCTCAAGGGTGTACATATGTTGTCTCTGTAAAGGATGATTCATTTAATTTTTTTATTTGTTGTTTAACGCCACACTCAGCAATATCCAAGCTATATGACGGCGGTCTGTAAATAATCGAGTCCGGACCAGTCAATCAAGTAATTGATATCATGAGCATCGATCCACGCAATTGGGATCGATGAAATGCATCAACCAAGTCAGCGAGCCTGACCACCCGATCCCGTTAGTCGTCTCTTCCGACAAGCATAGTCACCTTTTACGGCAAGCATGGGTTGCTGAAGACCTATTCTACCCGGATCTTCACGGATCCAGGATTCCCTTAGTTTTTTGGACCAAGGTTTTATCAGCAGCATCCAGTGACTTCACATCATTGCCTGTCAGGAGTTAATGGAACATTAGTGGTGTGGCCTTTTATATGTCAGCCATGTATGATGTACCCTTTGTTTCACCCCGTGACTGTTTCATGCCCATGTATATAGGATTCAAACCCAGAGTCCGTTTAATCATAAACCCAATGTAATATCATTGTAACGAGATACAAAAAGAGGAAACTCTATGCATGTCGTAATTCAATTTGAAAACTGGAAGCTCAATATTTGATTAATAATATCACATATAGCGCGGATTGTTTCCATTCTGACTGAAAATGGAGCTTTGTCTGGCAAGACTGGTGTCAGGGTATCGTCTTGACTGACGTGATTTCGTTAGAAGTATTACTTCTGTCGCTGCAGTGTCACACTAGTAGCAAGGGGTTTTCTATTAATACGATTAATATTGAACAAGGGGATATCTAGCTTCATTATACAGACCAGAACCAATTCCAACTGCTCAAACGAGTTGATAGTTAAAAAAATATAGATTCATAAGAGAGCGGTTGCCTTCCTTTAAAAATCAACGATGAGCAAAATGTCATCTTCAATCGGCAAAAAATAATTAGTTTTTGAAATAAATTATATTTTTAATGCTTTTGGTATTATAATCGATATCTCAGATGCTCTTTGAACAAACGTTTAAACGTTAATGTGGTGAATTCATCAAGACAGGGGAAATTACATATCGATTTTGCTGAAACGTCTAAGTAATTATCTGAGAAACATGCACGTACCACTTTGTACCCCTATTATTATTATTATTATTATTATTATTATTATTATTATTATTTATGCTCACGTTGGTTTTAAATTAGTTAATAACGTATATCTATGTATAAAACTCTCCAAAATGGTAAGTGAGTGAGTGTAGGTTTTCGCCGCAATCAACAATAGCCCAACTAATTCACGACAGCCAATAAATACATTCGACAAACGTAGACCTGTGTTTATGTAGTAATTTAGTTCGTAACAGACCAGGCTGTTGGTACACAATGACGTACAATGAACAAGACCAGTGTTTGTGAACACAGATCATCCTTTTTGTTGTCTCTTACGAAAAGAATAAAATACTGGAGACCCATTTCTTAATAATAAGAGGGCGGCACCTACAAAAATATGCATGTTTTACCACTGGAAACGAACCCGGATTTGAGTGTGTACAAATACCTTAACCACTGAGCTAGCAAATTCCCATTAATTACTAACTATACATGGAACTTATACATTGAGGAACTATCTGCAGTCAGGTCTTTCCAATCGATACCCAAGACCCCCGAGATTATTGAGACTTCGCTTTGACCATAATCACTCCCGCTTGGGGGAAACTGAGACTTTGTCTCTTTGTTTATGAATACGATAGTTCCTCCTGAATATTCATTAACACGGATCGATCACAGGTCGTTCGAGATGGAGTGGTTGCCAGTTCACTTTTGAATAAGTTGATCTAGTGATTGTTATATAATGTGGATTGAGTTACAAGCAGGGATTATACGAACTTATATCATACGCCTTATATATGGCAGATTCACTTGGACAGTAGGGGCGGAAGGTGTTTTTTTTTTAAGTTTTAGCATCACATGCTGGGAGCGCACTTTAGTTTCATAATAAAGGTGTTGATTGTTCTTGAACGCCGCTCTCAGCAATATTCTAGCTATGACAGCGGTCTGTTCTTGTTATTGTAATGGCCGCGTCACGCAACAAGAGATCCGTGAAGATCTGGGTTAGAAAAGGTCTTCAGCAACCCATGCTTGTCGTAAGAGGCGACTGACGGTCAGGCTTGCTGACTTGGTTGATGTATGTCATCGTATCCCACATGCTTGGATCGATGCTCATAATATCAATCACTGGATTGTCAGGTCCAGACCGCCGTCATATAGCTGGAATATTGCGTGGCAGCGTTAACCAACCAACAAACATACCACAAGACGTTTAAAATAGAATTTACTATTGTTACCCTGCCTGGCGCTCGGAATCAAGAAGTAAACAAAGGAATGGTCGAGTCAGTATACTGTGTCTGAGTGGGGTGTCCAAGCTAAACTGCGTTATTGAAGTTGAGCGTTTCTATTAGTGCGTGAGTGAGTATGGGTTTACGCCGCTTTTAACAATATTCAAGCAATTTCATCACGGCGGGGGACACCAGTAATGGGCTTCACACATTGTACCCATGTCGGGAATCGAACCCGGGTCTTTGGCGTGACGAGCGAACGCTTTAACCACTAGGCTACCCGACCGCCCCAGAGTTTCTATTAGACTAGACGACAACGTATTTAATAATGAATAACCGAATTTACGACCACAAATCCAGTCACGGTTCTAGTATGTTTTGATTTTTTGATTTACGGACCAAATGTTTTTTATCGAGCATAAATATATGCACTATATCTGAATGATATAATTTCCATATAAAATTGATTTATATGATGTGTTAGAATATTACATACCGAGGCGTAAAACAGCATTCACTCACGCATTCACCAGAGCCATCCTAATTCATCCCAAAGTAGGCTGGAGATGCCCAGACAAAAAAGTCTGTCTCTTAAACTCTTTAACAGAGAAGAACCAGACAACGCCAGTTCTCACAGCGCAAAACCACACACCCAACCCCACCGCAGACAGTGGTCGACAGAGAGCATCTTCGACACAACCGAGCAAGACTAAAATGGAAATATATGCAAGAAGGCATAGCGTCATCACGGTTCAACAAACACTGTATGCACGTACACCCCAACAAACAAAGACCCCATGCACTGCAACCTTTCCATCAGCCTCCTCATTCCGATCGCCCAGTAGGGAGAGATTTTGATTAAGTTTTCCAACTTTATAAAGACTATTTCAGACAAGGTTCCACCCTCATTCATCATCCCATCTTTCAAAGAGAGGTCTTAGCATGGCAAGAAGGGAATAGGCATCATTAACAGAAATCAAAAGAAAAAACAACCTCCTCGCACTGCTGCCTCATCAGTCTACATGTTCGTGCGGGAAATTGCCTATGCAGGATCCCAGTATTTTCTTAAGACAGTAGAAGACAGTGGTCGATCTAAACTTAAGCCTCTGGGATCGATGCAATCTCTTGGAAAACAAACCTGTATCCGCCCTTCGACTATTAAGGCTTGCTTTCGCAGTAAAACACTAGTTAGATGGGGAGACTTCTCTTATCTAGGAGTGCAGGCGGGTGATGATGCTGGCCGCTCCAGTTAGAAATATTCCGATGAACATGCTAATGTGGATAACGCGACGTGTGGTGATAGAATTGTCATTAATATGTAATGAGGTTTACCGCATGAAAGGTCATTCGCCTATATACACTTGTCAGTTTACAAAATATATATCTGTATAGGATAAAACACGTCCTAGGGTTGTTTTGTACAGTTAACGTACCAAAACGTAAGGGATAAATACGTCATTAATTTTGTTTACGCTTTTGTATTGTTTTTAAACTAAAATGCAACAAAAATATAAACAGCAGATAGGGTGTAACTCGTCATATGTGTCAATTGACATTATGCGTGCAAAATGACATTTTGATTGCTTTGTTGTATATACTTTTAACCATAAATGTATCATCTTGGTCTGGTTGGAAAAAGACAGAATAAGACCTACTGTGAATAGTCTTCAATTTTATAGTTTGTTTGTTTATCTTTTGTTTAACGCCGCACTAAGCAATAGTCCACCTATTTGACGGCGGTCTGTAAATAATCGAGTCTGGACCAGACAATTCATGAAGTGACTGACATGATAAGCATCAACCCCTATTCTACCCGGATCTCCACGGGTGTACAATATTCCATAATATGACTGCCTTACTTCAAGGACATATTCGAACATGTTGCAGAACAATGTTGTGAATATAACCTAACAGAAACCTCCACTGTCAGTAGTCACTGAAATGCTAGACATTGAGGCGCTTCGTGACTGCTGTGCTTACGGAAGGGTAGAATCCTGGCGCTCAACAACCTGGTCCTGACCAACATGTTTGTCGGACTGTGAGGATCGGCGGGGGTCAAGGTCACGCTGCTCAGTCTGTGGGGATTATTGTAATGGTCAAGGTTCATGATGCTCTGGCTGCAGGGATTCGATGAAGTTGAAGGTTGACACTGCTCTGAATGTAGGGAATTCAATGAAGGTCAAGGTTGACGCTGCTCAGACTTGGGATTACGTTGAATATCAAGTTTCACGCTCCTGAGGCTTTGGATGTCGATGAAAGTCAAGGTTCACGATGCTCAGACGGGGAGGGTTTACGATGAAGGTTTAGGTTCACGCTGGTCTCACTGGGGATTTTGGCGAAGGTCAAGGTGAACGCTGCTCTGACTACTCGGCTTACGTTGATACCGTTGATGGCTTCATCTTCAACACTGATATGTTCTTCTAACGTGCAGTAACCCCAGTTAATTCGGAGAACTGATGTCATAAACAGCTACCCGAATACAGTTATTTTAGATTCAAACAGCGTATGGCGTTCACGGGCGGCCCAGTCGTCTGAGGCGCCGCAATTCGCTGTGCAGAGTTGCGCCCCTTACATGTGCCAGAAAGCTGTGATCATGGGTTAGATTCCAAGATTCGCCCTCATGTTTCTAGGTTTGCCAGTACCATACGCCTGCTATGGTGTTTCACTATAGTGATAAAGGTCTTAGACCTGCATCACTTTCTTTCCACATTAAGCTGACACGCCTCAAACAAAAACAGCATTCAAAGCGACGTTAAACAAACAGGTTACTGATGACAGCGTCAAATATCTTGTCGGGAAAAGTTCACCAGATCATTGCGCCAACCACTCTGTAAGTGAACATTATGTCACCCGCATAGTAATGTATGGGAACCTACAGGTCCTTTGTCAATATCCGTTTTATGAGGTACAGTTTAAAAACAAAAGGATACATGAGGTGAGGTGAAATGGGGTTTAACGTCGCGTCCAAGATTATTGCACTTATATAGCGACGTGCATGTACGTGTGTGTGTTTGTGTGGCTGCTTGTACTAGTCCGGACTGATGCCGATTTATAATGCTAGCTCACTGAGATACCATGCCGCAGTTTAACATGAATACCCATCTCAGACACAGTATACTGACTCCGAGTCGACCAGTCCTTGTTTTA
This sequence comes from Haliotis rufescens, assembly GCF_023055435.1. NCBI lineage: Eukaryota > Metazoa > Mollusca > Gastropoda > Lepetellida > Haliotidae > Haliotis > Haliotis rufescens. The sequence goes on from NW_025964361.1 coordinate 28,576,310, forward strand.
GCCCCTTAATGCCGAGCGCCAGACAGGGTAACAACAAGTACCATCTTTTAACGTCTTTTGGTATGACGCTGCCGGGGATCGAACCCCGGACCTTCCGCTCTCCGGGCGGACGCTCTACCACTAGACCACGGAGGTGGTCCATACATTGTATGAAGCGTCATAGTTCTCTAAGCCAACATTCAACACAGTATCTGTCTTACACAACATCGTTTTATTCAGCACCCTGTATGAGTAAAATTTATAGAGGCATAGTTGGTTCCGGTTGCGAGCAATATGAAAACCTCAGTTCCTCTAATCAGGAGTTACGACAAACAATACGGGTGAAGGCATAAAGACGGTCCTTCAGGCAACAAACACATTTCCATGCAAATTGTGTGAGGCGGCCGTTACCAAAAGGACACGCTTACTCCGTTCGCGAACACCTGGTGTCATCGCTGATTTTCAATTATCCATTCATATAACTGTCGCCACTATTTTGCCTATTACGGCCAAGGGAAACTGTTTCCGTGGTTAATCGAGGTCATTTACTGTCGTTGACGTTACCTTTTCTTATCTTAAATTACTATATCTCTTCATAAGAGGGGGCACGGGTGGCCCAGTCGTCTAAGGCGTCGCGATTCGCTGTGCAGAGTTGCGTCCCTTGGGCACGCAAGAAACCTATGATTATGGGTTCGAATCCCGGTTCGCCCCGATTATGTTTCTAGGTTTGTCAGCACCACACCCGCGCTCGTGGGTTTCACCGAAGTGGTTAACGTCTGAGACCTGCATCACTTTGGGCTTTTCTCCCACATTAAGCTGACACGCCGCGATATAACTGGAATACTGTTAAAAGCGGCGTTAAACCCAACTCACTCACTCACTCACTCTTCATAAGACAGGTAAAACATGTTGATGATTTTATTCACTTGACCCTTGATGGATTCCAGTTCGGAATAGGTCCCAGTATTTCATGCTTCTCGACAGGTATTAATAACCTGGGGAGTGGGTGGCCAGGCTCTTTAAATTGGACTCTTGATGGTTAGCATCGTCTGTCGTGCTTTTAGTCACCGATCTGCCTGATTCATACTCGATTATTTACAGGCCGCTGTGATATTGCTAGAATGAGCTTCGGGGTAAAATAACATTCACTCACAATTCATGGATGCACGATCTATAGTCGCTACTGGACGTCGTAAATATTCACAACTGTGTTGCCAAAGGATATTTATAAGCCACATTATCAGCAGAGCCACTGCTTCCGGTTTCACTTCTGTTACATGGCCTGATGTTTGTAGTAGATATCTGACCCACTAACACTGCCCATCCTTACTTTGATAAACCGAGCTATAATATTCACCTGTTATATGTATTTATTCATGAAACACAAATCTGTTGAGTTTTGGTTATTCCTGGTTCTCTGATCTCTACAGAAATTACAGTTCCGTGCTGTTGGAACCGACATTAATACCTCCGCACGCAATATGCTTTTCATTTACAGCAGCGATCCTTATTTGGTCTCACTTACTGCATACCAATCGAGCACAGTGCACAGTTTTGTTTGTGTTCAACTGACGTGTGTGGCTCGATGTGGAACAGAAAAGTCGTGAGTGGGTGAACTTGGTTTAGCATTGCATTGAACAATATCTCGATTACAACAGAGCCTGTCAGCTTTCAGTGTTCCGCGTTTTAGTCCTGGTACAGAGATTGTTCTGTAGGGGTTTTTACCTGGGCCAGTCGTGTGTGTTGTGGATTATCAGTAATGATTTGGTCCGTGGCTTGATAATGGTTGACCAGGATGACCAATCTTTGTAATCAGTTGGCAATTTGTTGATAAATTGCCAGGATAAGGTGAAACTTTAATTTGAAGATTGCGGTCGATTATTCTGCGGGGACTAGTACCGGATGATTTGAAATTTCAAACAATTTCGTACAAAAAGACGAAAATTTGGACGTTGAAAACGATGGGCCATTCGTGTGTGTTGTGGATTATCAGTAATGATTTGGTCCGTGGCTTGATAATGGGTGACCAGGATGACCAATCTACCAGCAAAGAATGACATATATAACTATTTCTTGGTTCCATCCATTTGCTGTATATATATATATATATATATATATATATATATATATATATATATATTGTACATATGCTTATAACGAACTATGGTTAAAACGAATTAATATTAGTGGTCCCTTTGAGTTCGTTATAACCGTAGTTTATGTAGTTTAAGTATGTTTGAAGCCTTACGCTATCAAGCGATTGGTTTTTTTCTGTTAAACAAAACTTTTTAAGATTTTTAGATTTTTAGAGCATGCTTCCATGGCTAGAATCGAATTAGTGTATGGTTCACACTCTATGCTCAGTTACAACATTAATTTGTTGCGTCTAGTTTCAATGTGTATGCTTATTGGACGCAGTATTTTCGTTCTGCAAAACCCTGGTTTGAGAACTCTTTTACTGCTTGACATAAAGCATCATACATTTTGAAATGAAAGAGCACGCCAATGCCCCAGAAATTTAAAACACAATAATTAAAATATGAAATGTGTCCCAAGTGTCCGAGAAGCGGTGCTGCGGGACGGTAGGCTAGTCTGGTGGTACAATTGTCAGCTCGTCACGCCGAAGACCCGGGTTCGAGGACCCACAAGGGAACAATGTGTGGAGCCAGATTTTGGTGTCCCTCGCCATCATAAGACTGGATTATTACATTCACGAGCTAGCCCGTCCTGTGGCCAGTGAGATGTTATTGGAACTAGTACTTCTACAAATTTCCTTTATCTTCTTAACTTATTTGTGATCGTCATTACGCAGCTGATCGCCTCTCTGTTCAACGGCATAATGTCGGCAAGGAGAGCGGAAGGTCGGTGTTCGATGGCTGGCCACGTCCTAACGAAAGACATTAAACATGTTACTTTTTATCGCTATCACCATATAATCGGCATTAGCCAGATTAGAATAATCAGCCACACAAACACACAACCTTAATCCCCATTTCACCCCACCTCACCTTACCTCACCATTAGTCAACTTTGTGAATTTACAAATTTACAAATCATGTTCAGTTTTGTGTGTGTTAATTTGATCTGTGTGGTTTTATGTTGAAAAAAAAGTGGCTAGTGAATGATATTGGTTTGACGACGCTTTGAACAGTATTTCTCTCACGTCGTTGCGTGTCAGCCTACAGACAATCTCATTAAAATGAGATATTTTTCACCGATACGATACTTCTCTGAAGTGAATATCTAAAGCGCCTGAACAGGATGCCGCGTCAGGTGAACTTTCTGATCAGTCAATAAGCGTCGCGCGAGGCTTCTAACTTCTTGGTACCAGTGAGCGAAGCATTCGGACCAGCGCATTTGATTTCTGTATGTCGAAAATGAACTTAAACGACCATACCCGAATGCACACAATAAAGGCCGTTCCATTATATTGTTGTTGCTATGTTGTACAGCATGTCGCTTCTGGGTTCCGTGTCATCGACATAAAAGAGGGTACCATGGAAGGCATTCTTGTTCCCTGCGTGGGTTGCATTTTGTTAAAATCGGAATTGGTGCAGAAACGAAACCAAATCGTTTTTTACTCAAAGCTGGCGTCTCGGAAACCCACGCATCCTTCATTCAGATTTGACGGTCAAAGGACATTCGGGGTTCACATGACACTACCTTCTATCGAGGTGCCCTTCATCATATCTGATTAAACTATTTGATTGTAATGAGTTCACGTTCTGGATCTGTACACCAGACTATGACCAGAGTATGGAACTATGTTTAAATATGATACCCATCACTTGCTGGGCGGGACGAAAGAAGTATAACTTGAAAATTGGATTTGACCCAAAAATTACAACCGTTCAAAACGTTACTCGGCTGCACACAGACGTCCAAACACTGCTAACGTTAGGTACATCACACAAATGATACCCGTATCAAATGCATCACCATCGAATAAGTACTTCTTGTGTATTTCATTTTAGCCACGATCAAACATGGGTTTTTTTGCCCATTAGTTTACATCAGAAATAGGGAAATGTGGACCTATTCTTGCCTTGAATCCAAAAAGGACATGTCCCTCTTGCGCTATGTGTCAAAGAGAACAAAAGACTAAAACAGTGGACAGAAGTTCATCCTGGCTACGACCGCCTCCGTGGTCTAATGGTAGAGCGTCCGCCCGGAGAGCGGAAGGTCCGGGGTTAGATCCCCGGCTGCGTCATACAAAAAGACGTTAAAAGGTGGTACTTGTTGTTACCTTGACATTAAGGGGATAAAACAAGGACTGGTCGGCTAGCAGTCAGTATACTGTGTCTGAGTGTGGTATTCATGCTACAATGCGACATGGTATCTCAGTGAGCTAGCACTATAGATCGGCATCAGTTCGGACTAGTACACACGCACGTCGCTATATAACTGCAATAATCTTGGACGCGACGTTAAACTCCATTTCACCTCAACTCATCGTGGCTAGAGAACCAAACTTTATTCTGGACGTTCCATCCACTGGCTGTCAGTTATGACACAAACGTCAGCCAAATCTAGTTACTGGGACGCTCTGCAATGCAGCGTTTCAGCGTCTGGTACAGACTTATTGACAGGCATTCGTCATACGGTTGTAATATAGTGCGGCTTAAAACAACAACCACACACGAACACTCCTCAGCCGCTTTGTGATGCTATAATGTCAGCCAAGACAATCACCAACCTCGACAGCTTGAGTTACGAACAAAGGACGCAGTTGTCCAAAAAAATATGAACCAGCTAAAGCCCTCTCCGAGGGACAAAAGCTCTTACATAACAGCATGCTCTTGTGTCACGTTGCAAGAGCTCTCAGAGCGTCGAGGAGCACTCATGGGATGTGTGAAGGTCCTCTGAAGCATTTAAACCAAAAACGTGATTTAAACTGACAAACAGAGTCACATTTCGTGCGAGGGGATCGCCTTGCCAATTGAAATTATTCACCATGACAGGGCGGCGTAAATGCGAGCCTTTGTCAAGAAAAATCGATATGGAGGAGCGAAAGCTTAGAAACGATGCTTGGAGCGAAGACCCGTTCCAGTGAGGGAGGGCTTGGGAGAAACGGCGGGCAGTGCGTGGAAGCAATGGCTGGATTGGCCTGCTACATTGAATTATACTTGCCACTTTAAAATACGCTGGATCAATAGCAAGAACCGTGTTGAACTGTATCTGATCCTTATCCGTCGACGACATAAATATGGATCCTTATTACCCACTCAAACCGGAGCAATTTGTAAATTGTCAACAATTTAGTTGTTTCGGCGGCGAACAATGCCTCATTCTGGAATGCAGGGCAGTTGCTACGAACCCGTACAAAAAAAACGTTGGAATTAAATCGGAATCGAGATCATTTTTTTTTGTTATCAGTTGGCAATTTGTTGATAAATTGCCAGGATAAGGTGAAAATTTAATTTGAAGATTGCGGTCGATTATTCTGCGGGGACTAGTACCGGATGCTTTGAAATTTCAAACAATTTCGTACAAAAAGACGAAAATTTGGACGTTGAAAACGATAATTGCAGCCAAATGTTTGCCGTTGGCGTATCTTTTCATCTTTCCTTGCTTGTATTTTTGGCGAGTCTCTGAGAACGTAGACGTGTCATTATGTATTAGTGAATAACGGAATAACTGGTTGGATGTAATATTGATAAATATGACGCCAGAAACATTTAGGGAAATTTATCACATTACCTCATCAGCATTAATGAAGGCGATAGTACCATCTCAGTGTAAGGATTATTGTATTGTCCAAATATAATTATGAATTGTCATTGCAAGAGTAACCAGTCAAGGTTATTGGAGTCACACACACACACACACACACACACACACACACACACACACACACACACACACATATATATATATATATATATATATATATATATATATATATAAATGATATCTGATACATGTATATACATATTTGCTTGTAATTAGGTAATATCTTAAATATTGCTTTAGACACAATTTAGGTACAGTGTTCGCAAAAAATGAAGATTCGGTTTCTCGAAGACATATTTCGTGAAATCTAATTCCAACATTTGAATATGTTATTCTTGGACGTTTAGTGCCTGTACAAACAAATATTTTGTAATCAAATTGTATGTGTCAAGATGTGTTTATATCGAATGAAAGATATTATGCAGACATGCTGAACAGCTTCATGATATGACCCGTCAAGATCCATGGTAGAATAGGTCTTCAGCAATCCATGCTTGCCCTAAAAAGCGACTATGCTTGTCGTAAGAGGCGACTTACAGGATTTGGTGGTCAGGCTCGCTGACTTGGTTGATACATGTCATCGTATCCCAATTGCGTGGATCGATGCTCTGATGTCAATCACTGGATTGCCGTCATCTAGCTGTAATATTGCTTTGTGCGGCGTTAAACAACAAACAAACCAGATAATACACTAAATTCCTTTATGAGAGAAACGCGTTACGATACATAAAGCTACGTTATATGTCCTATAACGTACTGTTCCAAATACCAAAACCCTCATAAAATCAGATGTTTGATCAGCTTTCTTCAGACAAGCAGGAACCGCAAGAGGTGGCCAAACGGCTAAGCCCCTATCTCACATACACGATTTAAGAAATTGCGAACACGATTTAAGAAAAGTTGAAAAATCGTGTTGATTCGTGCTCGACCTTGTGGTTTATGCAAATTTCTTAACAAAACACGACCCTCATACGACCTTCATACGACTGAACACGACACTCATACGACCGTCATAAAATATTCATACGATACAACACGATTTAACCTCATTTAACACGACCCCAATACGACTGTCATACGACCAAACACGACTGTCATACGACGCCCATACGACTTAACCCGAATCAACACAACCGCCATACGATTAAACCCGAATCATTACGATGTCCATACGACTACAAAAATAAGCACGATCTCCATACGACTGAGCAAGACATACGACATATTTTTGTTTATTTTGGTCACGTGGGTCATGTAGTATATAAGCTGCACCATGTTCAACAACGAACAAGACCCGCAAGAAGCAGAGTTTGGTGGTGGTTCAGAGGTTTCAGCTGGCTCATCCTGTCCCTTGGTACCGGGTGGATGTTCATCCATGGTTGGTGGTGAAGGATGTTTCCCTTTCGAAGGTTTTGCTTGGAGGAGCTTCCGTTTCAGTCGCCTGGGGTTTGGCGTGGCTGTAGAATGAGCTGGTTTCCCACGTTCTCACTCAGTCACGTGATGGGCTCTTCCGGTCGTATGACAAACGTATGGATTTCGTGTTCAGGCGTATGGAGGTCGTATGAAAAGCGTATGAAAGTCGTTTTGAATCGTGTTAAAACGTATGAAGGTCGTATGAGTTTTCCCCATGCTCCCCAACACGACTGAACACGATCTTCATACGACTGCATTGCAAAAATTTATAACACGATTTAAGCCGAGCTGCGACGTCCATACGACCGCGCGCGACCGACCACGACTTAACACGAATGAACACGAATGAGTGCGCGACCTTCATACGTTCTAACACCATTTAAGGAAAAACGTTAAATCGTGTTCATTCAGATTCGTGAATGCGAGATAGGGGCTTTAAAGCGTTAGCTCAGAGCTCTGGTTAGATTCCCAGGTCGGAGCAGTTTGTGGAGCCCATGCTTGGTGTCCCCTCCCGCGCTGTTGTCAGAATGTTGCCACAAATCGCGAAGACACTCACTCATGCAGCAAGGTCTGGCACCAGCCGATGTAAATTCAGACGGTTTATCCTTTTCTGAAAATCGCTTGTGGATGGCCCGAACGAGTCCCTTCTGAATAGACGCTGGAAATTAGACTTTTATTCGCCCAGTTGCCGAGTCCTCGGGTCTTTATTTCCCCGAAAGGAATGTTCGCAAAAGGGATGAATCATTTATACTGATGGACGTCTTGGGTGTAATTTCGTCAGGCTTCTTCCTTTGCGATCTGTTATTTCTGAGGCCTCCGATACAGTTCGCGTGCAGGTTTTAAAGTGATCATATTATCCCAGACCAAGACTCTACAGTTCTAATCAATTTCCTAAACTTTATTCAACTTTCCACAGACTGAAACCGTTATTTACGACAACTGGGAAGTTCTTCTGTGTCTGTGTTGTGAACAGTGAAAACCAGTTTGTCTTGAAAACCCGGTTCCTCGACGTTAACGTTCGACAACATGACCAGGAGTATTGTTGATAATTACAACTTTATTATACATACAGACAGACAGACAGACAGACAGATCACGTGACTACCCATTCAGCGAATCAGCAGCAAAGAAACAGTGTAAAGTATGAAATTATATACAAGTACACATAAACATACGCAAACATATACATACCCTTTTTACATACACACATATACATACATTCACATATACATTCACACATACCACATATACACATATATATTACACACATTCCACATATATAAGCACACACACACACAAACACATATAAAACAAAGAATATGCTTGCGCACATCATCATCATCATCATCATAATAATAATAATAAAGAAGTGTTATTTGTAATACATCTCGTCATAATATATCTAACCGCCTGTGAAGACACTCAACGTTTCAGAACGTCTATAATGTTAAATGTTGTTATTACTGGCAAGTACGTGATGATGAAAACATATTCTCCTTGAGAAAATAAGGTACTTATGTCATCTGTAATACTAACAAAGTACATACTTATCGAATAATTGGTCAATCAGGACTTGGCTAATCCGGACACGGTGACTGGGAATTATACCGTCCGTATAAACGGGGTTTGTTGAATGTGGCTACGGGCTTTAAACTGTGCAGCATTGAACACAGCATACAGGATCATATTTCAGAGTTTTTCAAAAATAAGCGGAAACAGAAATAGAAACGTGTACTGGCTGCTTCGCAATGTTGTCTTTACCAACCTGAATTAGAAGCTGAAAGTCTAAAAATACCGGGAGGTAGTGGTTAAAGCATACGCTCGTCAAGCTAAAGGCCCGGGTTCGATTCCCTACACGGGTACAAGTTGTGAAACCCATTTCCTGGTGATCATGCTGTAATATTGCTAAAAGCGGCGTAAAACCATACTCACTCACTCTTTATATTCTATAAATATGACATTGAACTCTGATCATGTTCTTTTTTAAGATATTTTTAAAAGCACGAAACTTTAAAAACCTCGTTTTGTCTGTTTAAAGTGCGCTTTAGTTTAGTTTTGTTTTGTTTTTTTTGATTGGGCTGAAGATGGACCCACATCCTTTCTGAAGAAGTATACACAGTTTTAATTAAACACCTAAAAACGGTATCAAGCTACCCTGATCCATCGTTACAAGTGCTTTGTTGTGCTTCGGGACGGATCTATCTGTAAAGCCAATTAGTCGAAATCATAATAATTTTTATTAGTGATTATTAGTTTATAATGGGGTGGCAACGTTGTGGTTCCGCATGTCACTCTACGGTGTTATGTCCCTTAGGAACGCAGGATCCCATGATCGTGAGTTCGAATCCAGATGTGCAAAACTTCGATTGTCTGCACGAGGCTGTGGTGGCTTGGGGCTGTTCTCCCATATTAAACGGACACGCCGTTATATAACTGAAACACTTTTCAAAGCAACGTTTAAGCAAACCCACTCACGCACAACTCTTTTAGCCCTCACTCTGTCTTGTGTTTTGCAAAACAAATCCGCAAACTGTCTTGTCAATACAGCAAAAATGTAATAGTTTACGATACACATCAAGTCCTTTCATGGACGATGTGTGACTTTGAACAAAAATTGTTTTAGGTTTTGTACATCACACAATCTTCTGTTTCAAATTGAAAAGTCTCGTCAGCACTTGTGGGCTTTCTTCCAGCGATTGTACTGGTCATATTTCATTAACTGAATACATAGAATTGTTTCAAATATTGATTGTCATCCCACCTCAATGAACAGACCTAGTTTCGTATGTCTCCGGTCGGTATAAGAGTAGGTCAGATTTCTTAAAGAATCTAATTATCTCTATGGATATGTATGAAATGAATGTCTGTGCGGCCCCCAGCATGCTCGGGTCTGCACTGAGGTGTGAGCAATATACATACTTTGGGGTTTTTTGTTGTTTTTTTCTGTTTAACGCCGCGCTCAGCAATATTACAGCTATATGGCGGAGGTCTGTAAATAATCAAGTCTGAACCAGACAATCCAGCGACTGAATCATGAGCATCGATTTACGCAATAGGGATACGATGACATGTATCAACCAAGTCAACGAGCCTGACCACCCGATCCTGTTAGTCGCCTCTTACGACAAGCATAGTCGCCTTTTACGGCAAGCATGGGTTGCTGAAGACCTTTTCTAACCAAGGTCACATTCTTTGTACCAGAGGGGATGTAGTGGCGCTGGCCATGCAGTTAACACGTCCGTTTGGTTTGATTCCAAAGTGGATATAGGTTTTTCTCCCTGAAAGTAAGCCATTCCTGTTGTCTCCATAAGGAATATTGCTAAAAAAGACGCCAAACCATACTCACTTACTTTGTGACGGGTGCCAACAGTCGGCACGATACGCTCACGTTTTCACGAACACCTTGAAGCATCACTATTTGATAGTGATTCATACATGCTTGTGATATAGTCTGAATCGTACAATCGACTATGCATTGCATTTAGCAGAGATCTTTCATGAATACCGAAACCCTAAGAAATTATTTTACACAATCTTTTTGTCAAACGAATTTTTTTTGCGTTTCCTGAGGCAAAATAGAATTTCCTGTATTTCTTTCAAAATAATCCCAGGAAATGGGTTCTTTGTCGCCCGCAGGATTGCTTTATTTGGGAATTGTGGAAAACTATTAGAAGTTGTTATGTATGAGAAGTAGCCTTTGTGCACTTCAACAACTACGTGCTGAAGATGGGCCCACATCCTTTCTGAAGAAGTATGTACAATTGTAATTAAACACATAAAAACGGTATCAAGCTACCCTGACCTATGGTTACAAGTGCTTTGCTGGCACACAGACGGGTTGATCTGTTAAGCCAATTAGTCGAAATCATAATAATTTTTATTAGTGATTATTAGTTTATAATGGGGTGGCCATGTCACTCTACGGAGTTGTGTTCCTTAGGAGTGCCAGGATCCCATGATCGTGATGACTTCAACAACTACGTGTTTGGGACTTAAAACACCAAATGCATTTGTAAGGATACAGTGTGTCAAAAAGCTGATATTTTCGATTTTAATGAAGCGTCTTTCTAATATTTGAAAATGTCATTGACCCCAGTTGTATTCACAGGCGATGTACATGGAAACAGTACAAATATGTGGGCAAAGAGTCATCTTGGGTCACCGACTTTCTCATTATTAGATTTTCATTTTCTTTAAATCATTCCTTTTCGCCCTTTCAGCCATTCTGATCATGTCAGAAGTCCAAATTTCCAAGCCCTTTAAATATGTCTGATCATTTCTATTCAACTTTCGGTTTCTTTTAAGTCAATTCATATTCCTAAGGTGTACGTCTTTTTCGGATCTAGGAGGGGCTGGAAATGCATAGAGTGCGCATCGCCATTAAGGGAAGAACATAAGAATTGTCAGACTCGAAGACAGTATACTGTGCACACACACACACACACACACACACACACACACACACACACACACACACACACACACACACACATGCATGCATGCACATGCATGCATGCACACGCATACACTGCACTGTCAGATGTAAATGCACACACGCATGCGTGCACGCACGCACGCACGCACACATGCATGCATGCACGTCGTTATATGAGTGCAAGTGTCATCTTGAACGCGACGTTAACCCCATTTCACCTCACCACACTATGTCGAGAGTCTGTTGCAGAAATTGCGTTTAGTGATACACCTCGTTCCGTACGATTAGGTTTATATCTGTGCCACATTTACGTCTGAACCATTGTCCTCCAGTCTGGAGAGCTGTGAAAGAGCGCCGATTCAGTGGTACTCTGATTGTTGCGTCGTCATGTATCAATCTCCCGTCTTCCCGGAGCCGGTGTCACGTGTGGCAACTGACTGAAGATGATATGTCCGATACAGTTAGCCAAGGCAACCTCAGCGCTGTCCAGCCGGAGAATGGACAGTTGATTCGACAAGGGTTAACGCCAGATACAATTTGCAAACCAGTCTCACCCACGCGAAGCTTTGATTACCCCCGATAAGGGCCGCAGGTGGGTATAGAGAATCACTCAGCATGGATCTCAAGAGATGTACTTTACTGTTTGAAATAACGGCACCATTCCAATAGTAGGCGAGCGATAAGACCAATGTCAGATACAATTAACAATAATATGTATGATTCAGATGGCAATCCTTGATCAGGGCTGCAGGGGTATATATACGGACATTGAAAATGAATATCTTTTCATTAAGTTTCTAAAACGAAATCAAAACGATTTCATCGCACACGTGATGTTTTCAATTAATTTACAAGACAGCTGAGTCACCTATTTTCGATAGTGGCACAAGGGGTTCGGACGTTAAGATACATGTATATGCGTGTGGAAAAATCGGGCGTGAACGGTATTTTTATGTGAAAAAAACCAACTGGCTAAATTAACACACAAATGGCATCTCTATGCAAAATTATACACATTATCGTGTCACGCAGGGATGAAGAGACTGGCGTGTTCTGACACCGTGATGACACAGCATCCAGACAGAAGATCGTAAATGGTATTGATGGTATTAGTAATGGGATATGATCAGGAGTCGAGAACGTAGAGACTACAATGTCAGATAGTATTTGCAAACCCATCCTATCATTATCTTGTCGTTAAACACAGATATCATGCTGTAACAACGCTCGAACTAGAACCTAATGAGCCCTGAATGTGGATTCCTGATGTGAATGAAATCGCGTTTCCTTCGACATTCACGCCTTTTCGGACCGTTTCGCAAAGCATATGTAAACATTAAAAATTATTAAAATAAATAGAGATTTTTAGCAAATACTACTTCAGAAAAAGCTATAAATCCTTTTAATCCGGAGCTCATCAAACAGGAATCCTCGGATTCCGGAATATTTTTTGTTATGTTTTTATAGAAATCCAAAGGGTTCCTTAATCCGGGTATGTGTTTATCCGGTACATTCCATTGGGAACGGTTGTCCCTTATAACGAGGTTCACTTTATACCCGTGCAGTATAAGCTGACATTACGGTTATGATATTGAATGCCATGTGTGGATTTGTTTTAATTTAATTCCTATGAATAAAGTAATCAATCCGCAGTGTGCATATACAAATACAGACTGGCTAAGCACGTCGAGTGCGGAGAGTAGGTGCATGGATGAGTTTCTACCCAGCATTCTTCTCTTCAAAATTTACTGTCATGTTTTAAGGGAGGGGAGAGGGGTGTGACATTCACGGTCGAGAATACTTACAACAAAGCTAGCTTTTCTTTCGCTTTGGCCCTTGGAACGCGGCCAATGTCTGGCTTTATCGGACACCTGTCGCAGTCGCTGTGGCAGTCGATGACGTTGGTGTAATCCCCCTGGTCAGGTTTATGTCAGCGTCATCGCTATTTTATTGCAGCACGTGTTCGGTGGTAGCCAGCAGCACGTGAACGTCATTTTACGCAGTGCCTTCAAATTACACACCGGTTTGACCACAGACGATTCCAGTTAAGCGAGAAATTAACTGAAATTGCAAATTTGCAATGATGTTTAGTCTTTGAAGGAGGAACGGAATTTATTTTGGAAAGTTTTTAACGAGAACTTCTTGCCTCAGAACAGACGTGTGACTGTCATCCACATAGAGTGAAACCTTTTTGGTCCGCGAGGCCCGACTTTCCGATGAACTTCTATGCACAACTTAGAGGACGTTTCTGCGTAATGGATTTGTTTATTCCGGAAATATGTAAGATAGAATATTAAAGATAAAGATATTGCTTTAAATACGTATCATTTCTCTGGTAATAATAATATGAATAATCATCATCGTCATCATCACCAAGTGTAGTGTGATTATTTTTATTTTTATTATTTTTATTATTATTATTATTATTATTATTATTATTATTATTATTATTATTATTATTATTATTATTCTAAACAAATAGTCTAGGTACAAACCTTTAAATGCATATTTGGTGTCTCACTTTTATTTGTATTTCCCTTCAGACTGTTATACAATTTCAAAAAGCAAGAATTTGAATTTGTATAATTTTAGCCTTCGAAATTTAAAAATCTAAAAACACAAATGGGGTCAATCTTCAGCCAAACGAAACACCATTCTCTTAAATCTTCAAAGAGCGGGACAGGTCTGCGATTAAGCATATCCAAATATTCATACAAGTGCACATACGGCATTTAACGCCTCAGCATCTCTGCAATGATGGCGATGTTTAACTGCATGGTACTTGGTTCCACCTCAAGCATGTAACGTCTACGAAAGAGTTGTAACCCTAAACTATATATCGTTCCATCGGTTACTATGACTACAGCCAGCGGATTCCCGCCACATGTCAGATTAACTAACTACATCGAACAAAATCTGCAAAAAACAACGAGTACCGAACACTCTTGTGAGACAATAGCCGTACCTGAGAGCCTGTTAACCTGTTTCGCCACAAATCTAATTCCAACAAGTACCAAAGCGAGCCAATAGTGGGTCATTCCTGGCGCTGGTAAACATGTGGTGTTTTAAAGGATGTGCCCAATGGCTGCTTGATCTCATTACTCGCCAAGCCCCACAATCTGCGCTCGCTTTCTTCTCCTCCTCCTCCTCCTTCAACAATAGTTTCTATCTATCCCCTCGTTCCATCCACGTATAAATTTATCCAGTGTAAAATCCAAAGTTCTTCGTAATATCGAAAAACATGAGTTATCCGAAGTCGGTACAAACGCCCCAAACCACCCCACCACCGTGTACTGATATTATACCATAGGGAAGGTAAGACCTATCCGATAGTTACATTGTTGTTGTTTTTCGAGTTTGAATTAAAGATATTTATTTAAGTTTTTACGCACTGCATTCTTTGGGTTGGTAAACAGTTCTGAGCTTAACTATGATAAAGTGTTGGTGGAGCTGGTTGCTTGCTGTTTTTCAACACAATCACTCCAAGGTCATCACACGTCTGTCCACGGTGCTGGAGTCCCTGGATCCAACTGTTGATGACGGATTCCACCTGGTGGTCAAACGATCCCCACAGAAAGAATGACGTCATGATCATTTGAATAATGCTTGCCAATCAGGTCTTTCCTCAAGATTGGAAGTTGTAGAAATCTGACGTTGCTAAATCTGGTGAATACGAGAATGAATTCAAAGCCAGTCCTGCATTGGCATGGTGGCATCAGACATGTGCACAGGTGCGTTGTCCTGGAAGAACAACAGGCCATTTTGTTAAAACGCTGGACAAGTTCGTGTCACAACAATGTTATTCTTATCAGTCTTATTGACTCTGAATTTCAGTCAATTTGTCCCCAGGAAGTCGAACGATGACGCGACAGACCAGATGTGTTTCTGTGTTATTGTTCCCATGAGACAGTTCAGTCGCCATTTCATTATAATAAAATACAAATAATGTATCACATTGCTTCAACAATTACAAAAACCTACAACTCAAAATAATATTAATGTTACAAAAATGTTATGAAAGGGAATCTTTGTTTTGGGGCATTCGGAACAAAATAATGAAGCGGAAAGAATATACCCGATTTTGTTCTTTGTTAAATTTATTTTTGAAACCGGGACTGTTGTCCGTTTGTGTCCCCTTGAATACAATGACACCGCAAAGCTTTTTGGTGAAAAGGGGATGCACAGGTTTTTGAAAGAAATGGGGTGCGCTTAAAATAACAAATATATATGGAAATAATTCGAGAAACAATGTGCGTTAAATAGACTTAAGTTCAAAAATTAACACCGCCTGTCTGTGTTCGCTCGTCCAGCTCTACGCATGGCTTAGATCCAACATGGGCACATAATGTGAACCCTTCCCTTAGTTTGGTTTCAATATATTTTATTAACATGAAAAGTAATTGACACAATTGATCACAACTATCGCCCCCTCCCAAACCTATCCCCAGATCCCCTATGATTTTGCTGGTAACTGGAAAATCGGCATGAAACATCACACACTTACTCCTTGTTATATGTATCGATAACTCCATATATCGCCTCTAAACCAGGAACTAATCTAGTAATCAGAGCAAATAAGGTGGAATAGAAGTGTTTCATATTGTCACAGCTTTCATAATGGATATGACAATGTAGCTCGCCTCTCCAGCATCAAACGATGCAATTACGCTGTTCGCTTCATCACCTAGTGCAAACACGGTGTATTACTATTGGCCACCGCGACAGCCCGGTGTTTCAGAGACTGTCTGGTCGCGCCACAGTCACCCACATATAAACACCCTGGATCGATAACATGCACAACAACAGACAATCTAGTTATGCGTATAAACGTCTATCCGTTCTCGTTCTGCAATGTTCGGTTGTCAGGAAGCCGAGAACAATATAAGGGAGGTAACTCTTGGAATCGAATTTTAGTATGCCAACAAAGATTGTCTCCCTTTATCTTTTATCGCAATCCGTTGCCTTGCGGGTGATGCCACAAGCTCATTATTTTCGTGATTATTTGATATGTTTATCGCATACTTTGTTTTTATCCTAATTTGTCGTGATTGGGTTGGCATTAAACTACGTTGCCATAACAATCTCGTTGTAATACCGCAACACCATCAGAAATATTGTTATTTATTTATTGAAAATATAGCATTGCCAATATTGAAACAAAACCAAGACTTTCATTTTCTTTTTCAGATACCCGAAGTTGGTATGAACAAATATGGCTACAATTATCTGCTGGGATCTCTGGTGAGTTGATTTATCTGGATAAACACTGCATTGTCGCATCAGTATTATTAACTAGGTTGACTATAATATATGTAAATATGTCAATGTTTAGCTTTATTTACCTCAAACTAATTCATCGTTCAACCTGTTTTTGATCTGACTCAGACAACTCTCAGTTTGATCAATGAGTAAAATCTTCCCATGAAGCTGCTTGAAAAAATAAAAGTCGGACACATTGTAATGAATAGTGAGGAAGGAGGTCGACCATTTTTTATAAACAATATATTATATTATATATCTTTTGCTCTTTGGTACACTATTAGTGTCGTTGGAGTTCATGTTATGGAACCCATGAAGAACCGGGGTAGAATAGGACTTCAGCAACCCATGTTTGTCGTAAAAGGCGACTATGCTTGTCGACTAACGGGATCAGGTGGTCAGGCTCGCTGACTTGGTTGATGCATGTCATTGATCCCAATTGCGTGAATCGATGTTCACGATATCAATCACTGGATTGTCTGGTCCAGACTTTATTATTTACAGACCGTCTTCATATAGCTGGAATATTGCTGAGTGCGGCGTAACACAACAAACCAAACCAATCATGTTATGGATTACACAATATTTTTCAATGCGCAAAATTTGATTTGATTTTTTTTAATTTATTTTTTTTGCAATAAAAGTGACTGACAGGCAGGATTTAAAGTGACATGTCAATGCCCGAAAACATTATTATCCTAATATATGTACCAGTTTCTTACTTTACAACTTTGTGTCTATATGTGTAACAATATCTCTTTCAGGATTTCAAAAATTTAAATTTGACACGATATCGTCACGGTGGTGTCAACGTCACAGGATTCCAACTTCTCGACGAGAAAAACGAGATTAGCCGAGATTTCCTGGAGGCCTTGGGCATGACCCCTGGGCGTTTCTCGTCCCCCAAGGATTACCAGTCCGTCCCGGTAAGTCAGTACAGGTCATGACGTACCAGGGCCCTACACCACAAAGCGATCGTATCTCTAAGACAATCGTAGCTCCAATACTTTAACATAGGCTTTCGACAGACGTAGCATCAATATCGCTTCATGGAACGGGTCCAATGTCTACTTTCTCATATGTAACGTGTATGCTGTGTTTATAAACTTACAGCCAAAACCGGCTGTCTCGAAGTCGGATGTGTCGAATCCCCGGCTGTGTCGAACTCACATTAGGGTCGCGGAAACTCTTACTTTGTTTATTACGATTTGAACTTGGAGGTGTAGAACTGGATGTGTCGAATCCCCGGTTGTGTCGAACTCACATTAGGGTCGCGGAAACTCTTACTTTGTTTATTACGATTTGAACTTGGAGGTGTAGAACTGGATGTGTCGAATCCCCGGTTGTGTCGAACTCACATTCGGGTCGCGGGAACTATTACTTTGTTTATTACGATTTGAACTTGGATGTGTAGAACTGGATGTGTCGAAGTCCCGGTTGTATATATGTTTAATAACTGAATTGTTCCTTTGCCATTGAAAGTTGCTGTGGAAAGTACACATACAAGAGGTTTGCCTCTCCAGGCTCCACCCCCTTGGCGCATCACTGTACCGTAGTGCGATCTGGCTGATCTCAGTGGTGAACACATTTCACACAAAATAATAAACAATTTGACAATGTGTAGGAATTCGCGGAGTTTACTCCTAATAATAAATTGATAATTGGTTCTGATGACTCCATCCTTGTTTTAAAATATTTTGGGGGATTTTGATTTTTAGTTAAAATATTCATAAAATTAGCTACCTTATTACCTGTCGTTGTACTAAATAATTTATGAGGATAATATGGAGCCGAATTTGATTCTACTTTATCTCAGCAGAATGAAAAATGATAAAACCCATTGTTAAACCATCATAGGTCAAACTATAGGCCATTATCGAAAATTACAGAGAAATCATATGTCAACCATTACATGGTTTAATCACTCGAATCTATTGATTTCGGTGCTCGTTAATTCTGCTTTCGGATTTAACAGACTCTCGTGATTTCTACATTACATATTCTTCTAGATGACGAGGTGTAACAAATATGTTAATAAATAATAAAAACTGCCAGCTTGTGTTCATATAAAATTTCCAAACATTCACACTCGTCCTACATATGTCCGCGCCCCAATCGTCAGGCCAAAATGACTTCTTTCTTTGTTTTCCTTTTTTTGTAAGAGGCGACTAACGGGATCGGGTGGTCAGGCTCGCTGACTTGGTTGATGCATGTCATCGTATCCCATTTGGGTGGATCGAATCTCATGATGTCAATCACTGGATTGTCTGGTCCAGACTCGATTATTTACAGACCGCCGTCACATCGCAGGAATATTGCTGAGTGCGGCGTTAAACAACAAACAAACACACAAACAAACAATTGGCGATCGCGACCAGGCGGACTGTGTGTCATCTTGCACGGACAGAGGGGATCGCAGACCACGCCATTTTCTGGGCCCTGGCTCTATTACTTCGGGACGCCGTGATATAGAAGGAAGGTTGTTGGCATATAACATGTTTACACCCAATTCTCCATTCCCTCTCTCACATAGACTCGTGTCGTCTAACCATTCTCCAATGTGTTGTGGTGTTCAGTACTGTAATCCATGTTCAGGTCCGCGCGGCCCTGTTGGTGGATGCTGTGTACCTGCTGGGCCAGGCCATCTACAGCATGATGCAGAACGACACCGACGTGTTCCGCTACAACTTCAGGCGAGGAGACCTCTACACCTACAACGACACTAAGGGGATCCCATGTGATAAACGCCCGCCTGTGCCTTGGATGCACGGGGAGGAAATTCTACACAGAATAAAACAGGTAAAGAACAGGAGTGTGTTTCTCTGTGTTCATGGGTGCGTGCGTGTGTGCATATGTGTGTGTGTGTGTGTGCGTGCGTGCGTTTTGTGTGTGTACGTGTATGTGTTACGTATGCGTGTGTGTGCGCGTTACGTGTGCGTGTATGTGTGCATGCGTGCGCGTGTGTGTGCAGGCGTGCGTGTGTAGTGCGCTTGTTGTGTAAAATAGTCCAGCTACATGACGGCGGGCTGTAAATAATCGAATCTACACCAGACAATTCATTGACGGATATTGTGAGAATATATCCACGTGATCGGAGAATGAAGCCGCGTAATCAACTAAGTCACCGAGCCTGCCCACCCGAGCCATTTAGTCGCCTCGTACGGCCTCGAAAGATTTCCCGTACTGATCTGTATAATGTAACCTGGAAAATGAGGCAGACCGAAAGTAGTACCGGTCTTACTGTACGTTAACTTGTTGCAAGAATGATGTTTTACTAA
Source organism: Haliotis rufescens (assembly GCF_023055435.1). NCBI lineage: Eukaryota > Metazoa > Mollusca > Gastropoda > Lepetellida > Haliotidae > Haliotis > Haliotis rufescens. The sequence continues at coordinate 28,596,407 of NW_025964361.1, forward strand.
ACTGAGAAGTTACGCCAGTCCATTACTCCGCCTTGATCTCAAATGGGGTCCTCGGCGAGCCAACCTAGCTGACAGGGTGCACTGGTTAAAAGTTAGATTCCAAAATTCACCTTGATTTTTAAAGAGGACAGGAATTTATTTATTAGAAAAAGGATGTAACGATTAGATTGCTGCATAATAATATCATGACTATATAATATATGACATAATTCATTTCAATTATTAATGGGACCCGTGAAGATCCTAGAAAGATAGGTCTTCAGGAAGCCATGCTTGCCGTAAAAGGTCATTATGCTTGTCGTAAGAGGCGACTAACGGGTTCGGGCGATCAGGCTCGCTGACATGATTGATGCATGTCATTGTATCACAAATGCGTAGATCGATGCTCATGATGTAAATCACTTGATTGTCTGGTCCAGACTCGAATATTTACAGACCGCCGTCATATAGTTGGAATATTTCTGAGTGCGGCGTTAAACAACAAACAAACAAACACTCATTAATAGTATCCAAAATGATATTTCCAGATGCAGCCCACGGGTCTGTCTGGCGTTCTTTCCTTCGACAGGAAGGGATTCAGACAGGACTACAGCCTGGGGGTGTACTCCGTCAGTCTGGACAACGGACCCTCAAAGGTAAGGATGCTATTCTCTGCAAGTCAACATCTGTAGGATTGGCCGTCAAAGGTCAGAGTGGGGTGTTCAGTAATCCTGGACAATGGCCTGTCCAAAGTTAGAAAGTTGTATTCAGTAGAATGGTATATTCAGTAGAATGGTATATTCAGTAGAATGGTATATACAGTAGAATGGTATATTCAGTAGAATGGTGTATTCAGTAGAATGGTGTATTCAGTAGAATGGTATATTCAGTAGAATGGTATATTCAGTAGAATGGTGTATTCAGTAGAATGGTATATTCAGTAGAATGGTATATTCAGTAGAATGGTATATTCAGTAGAATGGTATATTCAGTAGAATGGTATATTCAGTAGAATGGTTTATACAGTAGAATGGTATATACAGTAGAATGGTGTATTCAGTAGAATGGTATATTCAGTAGAATGGTATATACAGTAGAATGGTATATTCAGTAGAATGGTATATTCAGTAGAATGGTGTATTCAGTAGAATGGTATATTCAGTAGAATGGTATATTCAGTAGAATGGTGTATTCAGTAGAATGGTATATTCAGTAGAATGGTATATTCAGTAGAATGGTATATACAGTAGAATGGTATATTCAGTAGAATGGTGTATTCAGTAGAATGGTATATTCAGTAGAATGGTATATTCAGTAGAATGGTGTATTCAGTAGAATGGTTTATACAGTAGAATGGTATATTCAGTAGAATGGTGTATTCAGTAGAATGGTATATTCAGTAGAATGGTATATTCAGTAGAATGGTGTATTCAGTAGAATGGTATATACAGTAGAATGGTATATTCAGTAGAATGGTGTATTCAGTAGAATGGTATATTCAGTAGAATGGTGTATTCACTAGAATAGTATATTCAGTAGAATGGTATATTCAGTAGAATGGTGTATTCAGTAGAATGGTATATTCAGTAGAATGGTGTATTCACTAGAATGGTATATTCAGTAGAATGGTATATTCAGTAGAATGGTGTATTCAGTAGAATAGTATATTCAGTAGAATGGTATATTCAGTAGAATGGTGTATTCAGTAGAATGGTACATCCAATGGAGTGGTGTACTCAGTAGAATGGTGTATTCATGGGTTTCAATAAAGTTGTAGACGCATGCGACCTGCGTGGATGTAGGTTGACAAGTCGTGATACATGTTTAACTGAAATAATGTTCAAAATGACATTAAACCCTGACCTGTTTAAACTGTTGAACGCCTTTACATGGATATTTGATAACTTGGAATATTCACCATGAAACATAAATGAAAAGCCACGACTGACAATGGTGTGAGAACAGCCACGTGTAGCAATATGCCAATCATTACACGATGTGTTGCGCTGACAATAGACTTCATCTGACCACCCTGTAGGCTGAGTGAGTGAGTTTAGTTTAACGACGCTTTAAACATTATTTCCGTTATATTCGGCGTGCCTGCTTGATGTGGGGAAAAAGCCCGACGTATTACAAGCGTTTGCCACTTGCTGAACCCACGAGCACGGGTGTGGTGCTGACAAACCTAGAAACATAATCAGGGCGAACCGGGTTTCGGACCTAAAATCATCGGATATTGGCACTGGCTTCTGTTACTCTTGTGGGACAGCGGATTATGGCGTCTTATGCTACTATCACACCAAAGTAGTTCTATCCCGTTCTAAACAAAATACTAGAACGGGCTGTGATCACGGTAGAACACGTAGTTTGGCGTAAAATACGATGCTAGTTCGTTCATAAACAGTCCTCGATACGTCTATCTCGTTCTTAGCCAGTCTGTAGTCCGTTTGTATCCAGTTCAGATCGTGTAAAAGTGCCCGTTCACCTCATCCCGACAACGTTTCGAAGCGGTTCGAGCACGTCCGTAGCCGTTCTGAACCCGTTCTTAACCAGTTCAACCTCGTTCTACCTCGTTCACGATACGTCCAAGACAGTTCTAACTTATTCTTAACCCGACCAACTCGTTCGCAGTACGTCCTCATCTCGTCCCAAGTGCGTGACTGTGTATTCGCGTCCTGGCCCGACTCCTGTTGATACCGAGCGCGCTGTAGCCAGTCTTCCTTCAAGTTCAGGGCTCCGAGCAGTACACATCATGCCTCCAAAGAGAAGTCGACCCGGTCGGTGTGCACACGTACTGAAATTTATGTCCGACTGCACGTCCCTAGTAGGTTCGAAGTACGGCAATTCCGTTCGTAATACGTCTTTCTCGTTTTAAGTACGTTGTCAATCCTACTAATTACAAAACGGGATGGACGGGATAAAATTTTGAGCAGACTCAAAGTTCCAGGGCACCCTCCGCGTCCGAGCCCGTACACGAAGTTTGTAAATAGACTGTCAATAGTGTCTACTACGTCCACTACGTTCATACACTGTTGGAGCTCGTTCGACAACATTGTCACGAACGTATTGAGAACTAGTTTGGTGTGATGAGGGTACTAGGCAACGTAAGGCCCCGTTCAACATAACGATCCAAACGTTCTATCTTTGCGCCCATACACTCTAACAAAGATTCACGATGGTCTCAGCGCTAAGATCGCTTTGAGGAGCAGGGCCCGGGGCATGGGATCCTTGTACCCTGGAGTGAGTGAGTGAGTATGGTTTAACGCCGCTTTTAGCAATATTCCAGCAATATCACGGCGGGGGACACCAGAAATGGGCTTCACACATTGTACCCAAGTCGGGAATCGAACCCGGGTCTTCGGCGTGATTGTACCCTGGATAACGGGTTTACAATAGAGTACCGTGTCGGTAGACTAAAATTGTATTTCATTTTATCGCTTTCAATTATAATTATCACCATGTCTCATAGAGGCACTGATCCGTCACTGTTGCTGTTTGACTTGCAGATCGGCACCTGGTACAGCAGCGAGCGGGGATTCGAGAGTGAGAAGCAGGATGCAGGGCAACAGATGTATGAGCAGTATCCGGAGCGAGGAGCCAACTCCACCACCAAGACCATAACGTCTATATTGGTAATAGGATTCACCGTGTCCGCCTCATCATACACCAGACCGCCTCCGTGGTCTAAAGGTAGAGCGTCTGCCCGGAGAGCGGAAGGTCCGGGGTTCGATACCCGGCCGCGTCATACCAAAAGATGTTAAAAGATGGTACTTGTTTTTACCCTGTCTGGCGCTCGGCATTATGGGCCTAAAACAAGAACACACACACACACACACACACACACACACACACACAAACACACGTGCATGCACGTCGCTATATGAGTACAATAAAATCTTAGACGCGACGTTCAACCCCATTTCACCTCACCCATCATACATGATAAACAACTGCGTCCAATATTTTGAAGACTTGTTGCAAAGAGCGTTCTTTCTTTTATTGCATAACACGATATGCACTGTGTTTTGGATATATGTACTATATATCTTATATATAATAATGTGATTTTAGAAGCACGGGAAATGTATTGGTGTTTAACTGGGCTCAAAATGGACCTCATGTTTGTACTAAAGACGTTCCATATTGTTGTGGAAATATTTTTTAATTAATAATTTTGAAATTCAAACCCTAAGATCTTTATCCGGTGACTTTACCCAAATACAACATATGCATAAAAACATCAACCTTGATACGTTTTTAATGGACGTACAGTTAGATGGATGATAAATCGCCATATAGTCCATATTATTATTATTATCATTAATTAACATCGTATCAATATATCTCTTCAGCTTTTGGTGTATCTGAATTCTAAAACTAAAATAAGTCTTACGGTAATCTCATATAGGAACCATATAGCTTTTATTTACCGCCTTTTAAAATTACTATGCCAACACTGGCTTCCGGGACAGCAATATACAAGTAAAGGACTCGTCATTTAATGTACCACCGTCAGCATGGGTTATAATAAAGGTTTAAGTAGCAAACTAAGTTGTATCACACAGTTCATTGCAAGTAAAGGTTCATTAAGGGATCAAGATGAGGGGATAGTGTAAAATTGTTCTTTGTAGGATTTGTTTGTTTCTTTCTTTCTTTTTAACGCCGCACTCGGCAATATTCCAGCTATATGACAGCGGTCTGTAAATAATCGAGTCTGGATCAGACAATCCAGTGATTGACATTATGACCATCGATCCACGCAATTGGGATCAATGACATGCATCATCCAGCGAGTCTGACCACCCGATTCCGTTGGTCGCTTCTCACGACAAGCATAGTCGCTTCTACGGCAAGCATGGGTTGCTGAAGACCTATTTCAACCCCGGATCTTGATGTTTTTGTAGGAAAGTAAGTTGACACTAATGTGGTCAGTGGGTCTTGCAGAGTAATCATAGCGAAAATAAAATATATTATGAAAGAGGTAACGATTCTGAGAAACAAATATTAATAAATTCATGAGCAAAGGAAACTATACCTCTCAGCTGATTTTATCGTGTTTCATTTTCACTTGACAATATCTTAAGATGGCGATACTATATCCGCAAAATGAACTGTACTGGCGCTTAGTCAGCACACAAAGAATACTTTCACATGGTTCTATTTTTTATTATATAATTTGATTGAAAATCTCTAAAAAAAAATATAAAATATCATTTCGCATAATACACAAAGGCTGGTGCAATTCATTTTTTATCCCATTCTTAATTGAACCAATATATTTGACATTGCATTTGGAGTAATAAATGATGGTTAAATAGACAAATCAAATCGAACGTTTCTTTCAATTTTCAGTTATACTCTGTATACTTTCTTTTGAGGTTTGTCTTATTTCTCTTCAATGGTGTGTTCTGAATGCATTAGAATCCTTTTGAAAACAATGGTTTGTTTCAGTTTGTTTGATGGATCGTTTGGTAGATTGTTTGATAGATTGTTTGGTAGATTGTCTGAGGGATTGTTTGGTAGATTGTTTGAGGGATTGTTTCATAGACTGTTCATGTTCATGTCAGATATAAATTACCATTTTTGTAACAAAATGAAGACTGTTTACACCTACTCAAACGATTGCAGTGATTACATAGTATTTAACGTTACTGTTTACTTTCAGATAGATCCTTTCTTGATGTGGGCCAAGGAAGACGCGGGAAGGCCCAAGATTGGTAATGAGAGGTTTCAAGGTAAATATACACAGCGTGGTTATTCACGAGAGGAGTCTGCATTAAGTTGAACGCCTTTGTGTCGAATTTGGATCATCCAGAAAATAAGTGCGACTTATCCGACTTTTCGACACATCAGTTGTTTACAAGTTACATTTAAACATTGATGGTGATGCAGGGTATATTGATATTTTTCAGTTAGACTTATCGGGGAAATTTTGTATTTTTGTAAAGATCCGGAGTAGAATAGGTCTTCCAAATTAACGCTGTGTCTGAGGAAATCTTGAAAAGAAATCGTCATTTAAATGGAATTTGTTGATGGACATTTCTCGGTTTATGAGAAGTTTATGGACAAAGTTTATGGACAAGTTTATGGACAAAGTAGACACAATTTATGAATAACAACTTCTTTATTTTTCTGTAATGGCGACGTTTCGGTACAGATCCTTATATAACGTCGCCATTACAGTAAAATAAAGAAGTTGTTATTCATGTATTGTGTCTGCTTTGTCATTTAAATCTTTAAAAGAAAATGTAACTCAACTGAGGGCAAAATAAAGTATACCGACTTTTTATGCAATTGAAAATTGAAAAAAGAAACTGATATTAAATTCAGTTATGTTCTTTCAACCATCACTCATTCCTGCAACAATAACCTATGGCTGAAATTACGTTATGTAAAAAATTGGTTCAGTGAAGACTGGAGTAAGAAATACATTTCAAACCACATGACAAATTGTTCTACTTTTTGTAATTTTTAAATCAAATTATGTTTTTAAAAATAAAACCATGTAGACGTATTCTTCGAGTGCTAACTAAGCGCCAGTACAATTCATTTTTATATACAGTACACTACGTTTATAACGAACACGCTTATAACGAACAGACGGATATGACGAACTTGTTTTTTTGTCCCGGCCACTTCTGTATATATGCTATAAAGATGCTTATAACGAACTGCGGTTATAACGAACCAAAATGAGTGACCCCTGTGAGTTCGTTATAACCGTAGCTTGCTGTGTTATGTCGCTAACTTACGATATTTTCAATTGACAATCAAACGTATGATAATGTGAAGTGTGAGGTATAGTTTCTCTTACCTCTCAGTCTATGTGTTGTACAGGAAAGAAGGATCGCTGTTGATGATAGAAAGTCGCCCACTTTGAATAAACCGCATGAATACTAAGTCGCATAATGGAGGGTTTACAAACATTTTTATGTTATCGAGTTTTGTTATACAACGTAATTCTAATTTTCTCATTCGTTTTTGTGTCTTTCTTTTGTGTTGCTAGGCTACGCCGCTGACCTGTCCTACGCCATGTCTCAGAAGGTTGGTTTCGACTACTATATCAGGCTTGTGAAAGATGGAGCCTACGGATTGAAAGAGAATAACTCTCAGAAATGGAATGGTATGATCGGAGAACTCACACGAAAGGTCAGAAGAAATATTGCTTTCACTGGTGTTTTTCTTTCTATTCTATTTGTTCTGTTTCATTTTGTTTATTTTCTTTATTATTTTTTTATGTTATCGTTTATCTTTATTTAATACTCACCTATTTAGGGACCGACCATTTCATATGGGGCCTGGGATTTCTAAGGAGATTAGATATTGTTTCAGCTTCAGCTCAAAAAACAGATATTTTGTTTTGTTAATAAATATGAGCTTGAATTGGGTTGTTTTAATAAAAACACCTTGCAACAATGTAATTTTGTGGCTGGCAATTTCTTTTTATTTCAAAAAGGAGTAAAAAAAATTTTTTTGAAGAATTTTCAGAGACAATTTATTTTTTTCATTAAAACCCCAGCCGCCACTCACATAATTTAGAAACAAAGTAGTGTTTGTTGCCTGCCGCCACAGAGAAGTACTTCTGCCACACAGTGACGGTTGTAAACAACCGAGTATTGATCCGGGGTAGAATAGGTCTTCAGCAACCCATGTTTGCCATAAAAGGCGACTAACAGGATCGGCCTCGCTGACTTGGTTGATACATGTCATCGCATCCCAATTGCGGGTCGATGCTCATGATGTCAATCACTGGATTGACTCGATTATTTACAGACCGCCGTCATATAGCTGGAATACTGCTGAGTGCGGCGTTAAACAACAAACAAACAAACAATCGAGTATTGAGCAGACAAACGATATGTTAATTGTGAATTTACGTCAGTTAATACGTACAAGTGCACAGATTCTGATGCTTATAACTGAAGAAAAACAACAAATAAACATGTTCGTTTTGCAACACAGTGGGGGTGGGGGAAGGATGGGGTAGGGGGATCAATTATGTCCAGTCAATGTTCGTGACCACCGCACATGATTATCAAAGGCTATAAATATTGCCAAATAATATCTAACGAAACTGATGCTTAATGACTTAATATCCCGCTAGTCTAATGGTAATACCAGTCATCTGTCTTAGCTGACATGGGTCTTTTTTCTTGTGTGAAGCAAAGACCTCCATTGGGGCTACAATTTCAAGGATAAAGTATAGGTGTGTCTATATTGCAATAGATAGATATGACTAGTCATGTACATGAAGGGAAAATAATATTCACCATGCGTTAATAATAAATGCACTCGTAAAAACATTTTAATCAGACTTAATGCCTTTGTTTCTCATAGTGAATGAGTGAGTATGGTTTTACTCCGTTTTTAGCAATATTCCAGCAATATCTAGGGGACACCAGAAATGGGCTTCACAGATTGTAACCATGTCGGAATCGAACCCGGATCTTCGGCGTGACGAGCGAAGGCTTTAACCACTAGGCTGCCCGATCGGCCCTGTTTCTTATAGCATGTTTAAGGGACATACAAACTATTTGGGGGTGTATGTAAGGGTTTGGACATACTGAGAATAGAGTATAGAGAATATCGAGACCACTTTCTATTCACACCACAGTTGGTACCGGTCATCCAGCATGCGAACACTTTATTTCGGGAGAAGAGATACTTTTCTTCCCGACCGTTAAACGGTCGGTCCTTGAGACGACTCTGCTTATTTGTTTTTCCTAGGAAGCCGATATGGCAATAGCTCCATTGACCATCACAGCAGATCGAGAACGTTTTGTGGACTTCTCAAAACCTTTCATGAACTTCGGTATCAGCATCATGATCAAGAAGCCCGAGAAACAGAAGCCGGGCGTGTTCTCCTTCATGCAACCCCTGCGGGTGGAGATCTGGGTGTGCATCACGGTGGCCTACATCGGCGTCAGTGTGGGGCTGTTCCTGGTCAGCCGATTCAGCCCCCTCGAGTGGAAGAAGGGCCCCGAGGCTACAGGGGAGGAAATGGCCAATGAATTCTCCTTGTTCAACTCATTCTGGTTCTCTATGGGTGCGCTCATGTTCCAAGGAAGCGACTCCTGTCCGAGGTAGGTTCTCATCGCTCGACTCCACTCGGGTTATTCCGCGCAGTACACTGAAGGCGACTGAAGGCGACCATCATTCGTGACCAACTCCGGGACAAGCCGAATAGCAACTCGTGCCCCCCTCGTCGCCATTATTGCGACCGGGTTCCGTCTTAGCGCAAACGGGCATACCTAAAACAATGTGTCAGCTCGTTGCGTAATGATTCACACATTTTCCCCATATATTATATATATTTCAGATGCAATTTAAAGCACATCGGGACGTGCGTAATTATATAGTATATTGAACACATTTAACTGTGTCTTTGGTACATTTTAGATGCAAGACATATGTAAAATCAAAAATTATTTCTGAGGGATTCTTTGACAAAGAACTTGAAATCATACGCGCATTCTGATTGGTTTGTCGTATTTTCGCACATAACATTCATCGATAGGGGGACGAGTCTTCTTGCAGGTGACGGAAAGGGGCGAGTGGTGACGAATGATAATACTGAAGGCGACCATTAGACCCGCCGATTCATTCGTCACATCTCGCCATTTTCCGTAACGTTCAAGAAGACTCGTCCCTTCTATCAATGAATGTTATGTGTGAAAACACGACAAAGCATGGATTTGACTTGTCTGGAAGTAGACGACTTGGTTACGAATATGTCTGTCGATTCCGGAGTGACACAAACGTTCGCGACTGAACCCGAATGTCAATGTGGACCTAAGGTAAAAAGGACGTCAACAGTTTGTGTACGGGCTAGTCACTTACGATAAAGGGAGACAATTTAAGGGGAGGTAATTCTTGTATGACAATAGTTCCGTCAAAGTGTCATGTTCACTGCAATGAAATGTCAAGGGTTATGTTCACTTCAGTGAATTATCAAGGGTTATGTTCACTGCAATGAAAATATCACTTTTCGCAACTTCGGAAAATTAGTCTTTCACACTAAAGTATATATAATAAAACGGTGTACGGTGTGTTGTGGGCATAGTCTGTTAACATGTAATATCACTGCTCAAATGCAGTCCGAGTGTATATGGCGGAGAAGGCCGAGGGAATCAGAGTGGTATCAGAGAGAGACACATGTTCTCCGGTACGGTCCGGTACGGTCCGGTTTGGTGCCAACTCCGGGCTAGATCTGGAGGTTGTTGTACTTATAATGCCATGTGTAAAACCGACACTTTCTGCCTGTGTAATTGGTGTTAATATTATCTGCTACGTTGATAGTACTGATTTAACAGGAAAATTAAACTTTATTAAACCATTCAAGAACCTCAAATTGACATACAAAGGGAGAAAATTCTATACCGAACTGACATTTTGGGCTCGTGGCAATTGCTAAAACATGCCTTTAAGGGACCGTTTGAGTGATGGTACTCAACAACTACGACATCAGTTAACACCCGGCGCTGTGTTAATCGAATACTACATGAAAGACTTTAACCGGAGAAATATACATACGTATTTTCTAAATTACCGTAGATTTAAATGAAATGTCAAAACCAATCGATATCAACCTTGGTCAGCGTGACTTATCAATGGCAATTAATATAGTGTCTTTTAATTTCTGAATTATGTATTGATCTTGGACATCAATGGCTCTCAAATCTTAGTTTCCGTGCTCAGTGCGGTTCACCCATCATGAAACAAAATGAAGAAAAAGAAACGTCTGGCTTCAATAAAAATAATGTTCTATTGAAACTGCATAAGCAACGGCTTACGACGATGGCGTTTGAGTTCTAATATTAGTAAACTCTTTTCACTTATGTGAGTATTTAAGCAAATTCTATATAAACTTGATAATTTTCAAGTATATTTTGCTCAGATAAATTAAATTAAACATTAATTAAATTGAATTTCCTTTCAATTTGCGAGATTTTGTAGCTGATCTTTTAATAATTCATATTTTCCGCTAAATATTATTTTGTTCTCCCAATGTATTTGTTTCTGTTTTAGATCGGTGTCGGGTCGTATAATAGGAGGTGTGTGGTGGTTTTTCGTCCTCATAATCATATCCTCCTATACCGCCAACTTGGCTGCCTTCCTCACGATAGAGCGGATGTTTACACCCATAGAGTCGGCTGACGACCTTGCCAAGCAGACGACAATCAAATATGGAACGATTGATTCAGGAACATCGTTACTTTTTTTCAAAGTGAGTTTTGTCACATTCCCAACGACCTGAAACCCCAATGGTGTACTTCAGACCGGAATCTACTCAAGCTCATATCCGGTAGCTCAAAGTAGACGCAATTGGTTCCATCAGTTGACGACTAATCAAAGCTCCTATTGTCAAACCATCAAAGAGCATGTATAGCCAGAGCAGGCGATCCCGGACAAACGAGGGAAGGTAGTTTGAGTAGTCTAGTCGTAAAGGGAGACCGCCGCCGTGATCTGGGCCCCGTTCCTCAAAGCGATCTTAGCGTTAAGGTGATCGTAAGTCCCATACTTTAACATAGGCTTACGATCATCGTAGCGCTAAGATCGCTTTGGGGAACGGGGCCCTGGTGGATAAAGCGTCTGCCCGGAGAGCGAAAGGTCAGTCGTTCGATCCCCGGCCGCGTCATACGAAAGACTTCAAAACGGTACTTGTTGTTACCCTGCCTGTTGTTCGGCATTGAGGAGATGGTCGGCTCGGTGTCAGTATATTCTGGCTGAGTGGGGTATCCATGTTAAACTGCGGCATGGTTCTTCATTGAACTAGGCGAGTAAACCGGCATTAGGCCTGAGTAGTAGTACAAGCAGACGCACGCACGCACACACGTCGCTATATAAGTGCCATAGTTTCGAACGCGATTATAAACTCCATTTGAAAATGCGATGACTCGAATTGCCGAATACCCGGATGTACTTCCCCATGTTTGAGCTGTGTGAAGAGCTCATTTTCTCTCTGAAATGGGTGGAATATTGCCAAAATAGGCGTAAAACTAAATTCACGCTCTCGCGCAAAAAAACGAAAAGGATAATGATATTATTAAGAACGTGATCGCACCTTCCCTAACTCCCTACATTTAATATGGTTTGAGCGAACAATGATAGTTGTTCCCTAAGCATGTTGTATCTCCTGCAAAAAAATGATGTTGTCAAAAAGAATTTTTAAAATATGCATAGGTCGGACTTTACACGTGATTCTGTCTCTAACATTCCATGTTCATCCTCATCCTCTGCTGCAAGAACTCCGAGGTACCCACGTACAAACAGATGTGGAACTTTATGAGTGCCAACTCAGATGTGTTCGTCAAGACGGCGGAGGAGGGCGTGGCCAAGGTCAGGGACTCCAAGGGAAAGTACGCGTTCCTCCTGGAATCTTCCATCAACGAATACACAAACAACCGGAAGCCGTGCGACACCATGAAAGTGGGGCCAAAGCTCAACTCAAAAGGCTTCGGTGTTGCGACACCAAGGGGCTCAGAACTAAGGTAATTTAATATTTTGAAAATCCTGTTGACAGATAGTTACACCCTGTACGAATAATACTACTACTAATAATAATAATACAGTCACGTTCCGTTAATCCAACATTGTTGGTTGCATATGATGATTAGGTCGGATTAACGGGTCTAAATAGCACTGATTTAGTCGGTTCCCATCAATAGTTTCGGATAAAGCCGATTGTCGGATTAACGAGACTTGACTGTAGGTGGTTTGGTACCTCCCAATCTGTTGACTGACATTTGGAGTGTACCCGGGTTTTCTACCAGGAATACAGCCCTTCTGACAATCTGGGTAATGCAGAAGGCTGCAATGTTGGGGAGTCTTCACATTCTCCGAAAAGTTCTAGGTGGGTTTGACTAGGCAGCGCTTCATGGGAGAAGTCCCGTTTCCTGTCTTGGCTGCGTGTAGAGAGGGCAAGGGCCCAGAGCCTGATGATGAGCCTGACCAGCCTGACTGTGCCAGGATCACCCAAACCCTCTTTGCTGCATTTTTCATTACCCTTGTTAACCCAGCGAACGCTTTAACCACCAGGCTATCCGACCGCCCCCTTTACAACCTGGGTTCGATTCCCCACATGGGTACAATGTGTGAAGCCCATTTCGGATGTTCCCCGCCGTGACTCAGTCATGAAACAAATCGTTAATAACATCATTACAAAGCCAATATATACAATAACACTCTCATTCATCGCCTTGTCTCAAAATGATGGGTGTAACACTGACTAAAGCGGAAGTGAGGAATTTCACGTGGTAGCAAAAGTACCCTATATTTCCAATCAAACTTTGTTTCCAAGAATCTTTTACAATGAGGGGCGATATGTACGATATTAACCCTTAATGTAAAAATAAGATATCTTACATTAAGTGTTGCGTCTTGTTACTTTTCATGTAAAATATTTGCATTAAGAGTTACGTGTTAATACATAATTACATTAATGGTTGTACCTGTGCATAGACGTTAAGCGCTTTGGTGTAACCCAAGAGCACAGGTATGGTGCTGACAAACCTAAAAACATAATCGAGGCGAGTCTGAGATTCGAGCCTGCGGTCATAGGTTTCTGGCAAGTGACGTAACTCTAATATTCCGTTCACATGCGCAACCTTTACTCACGTAAGTACTCATAATTTGGCACGTGTGTAACAATACACATGTGTGTATATGTAATTGTACTATGCGTTCACATGAAAATAACCAGGTGTTTAAATATATAATGGTGTGAGGCACACATATTCATCAGACTGTTCACGACTTTCACCGTGGAAAGGTTGTTTTCCAATCAAAGTCGAATGGAAGAGAGTTATCACACAAAAACAAAAACAACGAGTTTGATTTAATCTGTACACAACTTTTTGACTCCTTGAAACCCAAAGAAAACACTGTCCGCCCAGCTCTGGATGTCCGCATACAAGTTGGTATTGCTAGATTCAGAGTTACAGATAAGCTGCGTATTTGGGTAAATTACCAAAAGAAAATATTCAAAATCCAATAACTTTCAATGAACTTGCGTACAGAACGCATGCATTAGTGGTAAAACTCAAATATATAAAAAAACAGCACCTTTAAATACCCAATAAAGCTTTTTGACGGAAGTAATTTCCGAAACACATTTACGAGCTAAATTACTATCTGAGTCAAGCCTATGTTTAGAACCGTTATATACATCTAAAACATTATTTCATTAATATTGAAATCTCAAAATGTTTACTCAGTTTGGGAAAAACCCAAGAGAGTGATGAATAGATGAGTGAAAAAATACTGGCTACCCAATGAAAAATGTAATAACCCAATTAAAATAGAATCAAAGAAACCTTCGAGTAAAAACTCAACTGCTCAAAACGTTATCTGGAGCTCTGGCTAGATGCTGATTGGCGTCAACTTCAGAATACAAAACTGTTGCCAATTTGTTTGGCATTATAAACGTTCACATGACAACATATAGATACAGTGCAAACAATTTGCACTTATGTGAATTTACATTTGCTCCTGTTCCAGACATTTACTCCTGTGTAAATATACACACATGAGTAAACGCGTTCACATTACAAGGATACTCACATATGTATATTTATACACGGTATGCAAATATACACACACATACACCTTTTTGGAGGTGCATGTGAACGGGGTATAAGAACAGCATCACTTCGGGCTTTCCCCCAACGTCAAGCTTACACGACGTGATCACTGAAACTGCTTGATACCAAAATCACAATCTCATTGACAGGGACAAGATCACTCTGGCAGTTCTAACCCTCCGCGAAGATGGAACTCTCCACACGCTGCAGAACAAATGGTGGTTCGAGAAAGGCCAGTGCGGAATAGACGGAGGGTCAAAGGTAAAAAAATAGAGCTCTTACGAAAAGGAGTGTTTATTGTCATGTACTTATATAACTAGAATTCCGTGTCCCAATATCTAAAAAATATACCCATTTCATTAGGTTACTCGGACAAATAAACCAAACTTGTAACCATTTATATGTTGCGTGTCCGCTTTCATAACGCTATTACTATATGTTGAATAACTGGGTCAAACACAGAATGTTTTTTATGACCGAGACAGTTTTGCATTTGATTTTGTTATGTTAGATTTCTCGGGGGGGGGGGGGGGGGGGGTCAATTTTGAGGCAGTCTTTGTAACATTGTCAAGTTTACGGTGGGCTTAGCTAGATCGTTCTTTTTAAAGGTAAAGAGAACGGTTGCCGCGGTTCATTGATCAGACAAATTAACAACTGTACAGTTTGCTGTGTATATTTAAAATATGTACTTTCACGTTTCTCAACGTGATATACATCTATTTATCTTTAAATCCTAATTTAAACACGTGAAGAGATAATAATGTTTTCCTGACGTAATCTATTCAATATATTTTCAACCTTTGCAAATAATTGATGTATAATTTCGGCAAATAAAGAATAATTAATTTGTTCATGATATCATTGGGTTGTCGAGGAAAATCGAAAGAATATATTCTTCACTTTGAATTGTCTAATTTATTTGGTAAGAAAAACGAAATTCCTTTTAACCCTTGTCTCCAAGTTGGCAATACGTTCAAACATTGACCGACGGGCAAAAGAAAGTATACAGCCATGTTTGGTAGTGGCTAAAATGAAACAAGAATGGTTATTCAATGGTGATGTATTTGATAGGGGTCTCACAGTTGTTTTTTGGACATTATGTTTGCAGTGTTTCGGCGACTATTTTGAGCCTAGTAACGTTTTTATACGTAAACGTAATTTTTGGGTCAAATCCTATTTTCAAGTGTATGATTTCTTTTGCCTGGCAGTTTAGTTGAAAATAAACATGAAATCTCGAAATAACTTCTCTACAAAACTTTGCTGTTTCTTTTTGTGTTGTCACGACGTGAGGCGATGAGGTAGCCATTTTTGGTGTCCTAGCCTTGATATTGAAACACTATTGCTATAAACGATGTGAACCGACTCACTTCCTACATGAAAAACCTATATATGTCAGCGATCTTTCTTTTCTTGTAGGACTCCGGGAAGCGTTCCCTGTCGCTAAGCAACGTTGCGGGGGTGTTCTACATTCTCGTCGGCGGTCTTGTGTTTGCAATAATTCTGGGAGTGTTTGAGTTTATGTGTTTTAGAGCGAAAAATCCAAAGGTACAGTTATAATTTCTTGCATCAACAGTAATTTTGAGGTGTCCATATTTGGTTTAGGGGCTCCTGTTTAAAGAGAGACAATCTCGAGTATATCTACATTGTTTTTAGTGCGCGTTAGTATGCTTCTCTTCATGTAGTGGAATTATATTCGTTTTAAAAGTACATGTAATTGATAAAATTGGAAGAAATGGATTCTGGTCCTCATTTTCACATTGGAGGAATATTTATACATGTATAATTATAAAGACATTATTACGTATGGAAGAGTCGTTAATCCAGACATATGTTAATCCTTACGATTTCACTGGGAACGACAATGTATGGAATAACGGGGTTTCAGTGTAACTCAACAACAGATAAGCGCCCACGGTATCTGCCTTACAACATGTGTTTAAGAATTGAACAAAATTTTGGAAATTGTTATGAAAGTTATCAGACATGTTCATATGAATGAGAACTAAACATTGTCATTTTAAAGGTTTTCATGAAGTGTTTTTTCTAATATTACCCAATCTGAATATTATAGATGTACATAAAGCAAAGTACAAACGTATAGTTGAAACCATTTTGCCCATGCTGATATTTTCAAACAATCTGATATTTACATTCTTTTTAGCCATTTTTGTGTATTTGACCATATCCGAAAGAAACAAATGCTAGGTGTCAGCCATTTGAACATGTCTGACGATTTTCATACCAATATTCCATACCACGTTTCCCGCAACTTAAAAATTTCCAGTGGGCCCTTAGTTTACCTCCTCCTATATTGCAAAACCCCACTCACTCACCTACTACCCACCAACTCACCCATCCACTCACCTACTCACCTACTACCCACCAACTCACCCATCCACTCACCTACTACCCACCAACTCACCCATCCACTCACCTACTACCCACCAACTCACCCATCCACTCACCTACTACCCACCAACTCACCCATCCACTCGCCCACTCACCTACTACCCACCAACTCACCCATCCACTCCAAACTCACCTACTACCAACTCACTCGCCCACTCACCTACTACCCACCAACTCACCCATCCACTCACCAACTCACCTACTACCCACCAACTCACTCGCCCATTCACCTACTACCCACCAACTCACCCATCCACTCACCAACACACCTACTACCACCCAACTCACCAATCCACTCAACAAGTCACCTACTACCCACCAACTCACCCATCCACTCACCAACTCACCTACTACCCACCAACTCACTCGCCCACTCACCTATTTACACACCCACTCACCCATCCATTCACACCCCCACTCACCTATCCACTCACAGATCCACTCACACATCCACTCATCCACTCAACACCCACCCACCCACCCACCCGCTAACCCATCCATTCACACACCCACTCACCCATCCACTCACAGTCCACTCACACATCCACTCATCCACTCAACACCCACCCACCCACCCACCCACTAACCCATCCACTCACACACCCACTCACCCATCCACTCACAGATCTACTCACACATCCACTCAACACCCACCCACCCACTCACCCATCCACTCACACACCCACTCACCCATCCACTCACAGATCCACTCAACAACCACCCACCCACCCACTCACCCATCCACTCACACACCCACTCACCCATCCACTCACCCATCCACTCACACATCGACTCAACAACCACCCACCTACCCACTCACACATCCACTCATTAACCTAATCGCCCACTCTCCACAGGCTGCGTGCACGCCATCACAAGCGACGTACCTGCGGGGGACCGAGACGGCGACGACGTTGTGTACTCCAAACGACAGGGAGGACGGCAATCTACCGTATGATTATCAAAATGAGAAAAATTTAGCAGAGGTACACGTAAGTTAGTTTCATTCTCGCCATTGTAATACACTGGGAATACGCAACACACCCAGTGTTCCTTGTGGCCAGCGTTGTACAAGTCCCACAGACCAACCTCGTGTTGTATTCGTCACATATCAAAATTAATTATTTTTAAGAAATTAGAAAAAAATAATTCTCGTTAAACTCCATTCGTGACCAACTCGTGTTATTCCGGGACAAGCAGGTTACGGAAAGGGGCGAGTGGTGACGAATGGTTAAACTCACGTTTAGAAACGTTTGCTGAGTTCAAGCTCGTGTAGCGCCGTAATTTCCGGCCATCTTTTTCTTGTTTACCTCTGCGGCGCAGCATAGAGCTGACATTTGATGGTCGTTTAAAAATAAATACGAGGTGAGGTGACCACAGATGAACACGATTGTGTAGCCTATGGTTTGTTTAGCAGGCGCCAACAGGTTGAAATAAATGACATTCATATTTCATGCGATATCGAGCTGTGATTCGAACCGAGTGCGAAAACTTGAATAAGGACCAAGATGGCGGGTGTCACTCCTTGTCTATATGTATACAAGAGGGTGTGATTTTTTTCTATACGAATATATTACGCTATACACGCTATCATCGAGTTTCTGTGGGTTTTATTCCGTCGATGTGTAAAACACATGTTGGAACAGTGAGTCAGAATTGGGCCCGGGTACCTAATTATTATCGTGAGAGACCGGATGGTCCATTTATTACATACTTCTAGACCTTCGTGACAGCTGCAAAAGTGCCGACTGAAGCGATAATCAACATTCCTTGATCTCTCATATGGGATTCGAACTGTCCTGTCATCGAAGAGCTACTCCACTTCGGCGTGCCAGAAACCTATGATCGCGGGTTCGAATCCGAGTTTCGCCTGATTATGTTTCTAGGTTTGTCAGCACCGTACCCATGTTCGTGGATAATTTCATGACATTTTTGTTATTTGGGTGTCCTTCATCAAAGGTACGCTCACTTTGGTATGGAAAACTCGGAATTGGATCTGATAACCAAATTATTGTCGTGAGAGTTTGTTTGTTTGTTGTTTAACGCGTCACTCAGCAATATTCCAGTGGTCACCGTGAAAAGTTACACTGTGAATCCGTTTGGGTTCGAACCCCTTCACTCCGTGGTCTAGAGGAAGCGCGTCCGACCGGAGAACAGAAGGCCCGGTGTTCGATCCCTGGCCGCGTCATACCAAAAGACGTTGAGGCCGCGTCATACCAAAAGACGTTAAAAGATTGTACTTGTTGTAACCCTGTCTGGCGCTCGGCATTAAGGGGCTAAAACAAGGACTGGTCGACTCGGAGTCAGTATACTGTGTCTGTTTGGGATATTCATGTTAAACTGCGGCATGGTATCTCAGTGGGCTAGCACTATAAATCGGCATCAGTCCGGACAAGCAGCCACCCACACACACACACGTACATGCACGTCGCTATATAAGTGCAATAATTTAGATCCCATTTCACCTCACTTCACCTCGACTCACTTTATGATTCAAATGGGATCCATCAGTGTGGTACACGTCTATACGATCTGGAAACTTTTGGCTTCATATGAAGGAAAAAACTGAAGGAAAGACAAATTCGAAATAAGGAAAATAAATATTACCAACAATATTGAAAAAATTGAATTTATTAACTTTCCTCACTCTATTTATTTCAGTACACGTACGACCAACCTCGACTTTTTGGATTTGAGGCTTTTAACGACAACAAACCAAACACAGACGTTTAAGAGAAGATTTCCCTACAACATAGTGTATAACGAGCACTACATCAAAATAACGTGTCTCTTCATCAAGGTCAGATGTAAAGTCAAACAGCTCAACCGCCCTTGACCTTGGTGACCTCAAACGTGATCAAACATGGTCCTATAAAATTCAAGTGGCCATAGAAAACAAGAAACAAGATTACCCATGAAGGTGTTTTTTATTGTCAATGAAGATGAAGTAGGGTAGTCTAGTGGTTAAATCGTTCCGTCGTGACGCCGAAAACCCGGGTTCGATTCCCTACAATGGTGCAGTGGATGTATGCAGACTATCATTAGACATCACGCGACAAGATTAACCCTTAACACGGCATCAAACAAATCTCGCTCACCTAGGGTGTATGGGTTTTGTCTTGGATTATCATACGGATTAATGTAAGACGCATAACCTAACTCCAGGAGAGTATTTCTTTACCCCTTCTGAAACAGGGGGCACAGGTGGCCCAGTCGTCTAAGGCGCCGCAATTCGCTGTGCAGAGTTGCGTCTCTTGGACACGCTAAAAACCTATGATTGTGGGTTCGAATCCCGGTTCGCCCTGATCATGTTTCTAGGTTTGTCAGCACCATACCCGTGCTCGTGGGTTTCACCAAAGTGGTAAACGTCTGAGACCTGCATCACTTCGGACTTCCCTCCCATGGTAAGCTGACACGCCGTGATACTGTTATTAACGGCGTTAAACACAACTCTCTCACTCGATATTTATGCATCACAGCTGACAAAATAATTGAAGCAGACATTTCACATTCACAAACAAAATCTTTAAAGTCTCGGCCCTGCGCAGGGCGGAATAGTTTAGATTCTGGTATCCAAGGCGAGACGGTTTACATAATTCTCCAGACTTACATTTCAGTTAACCAGAGAAACCATTTACGAAAATGTTAAGGCAACTTGACAAAAGTTTTATGTGTATATCACACCTAGTCATATACATGAAAATGAGTGTATCGACAAAAAAATTCATAGCAATCAACCCGATGTTGGATATAAATATATATTTACAGTTTTGTTAGAGTCGTTTACGTTAGTGTTATCTAGTAAGTGCAATAATCGGAAGCAAAATGGTTAATTCCGTTTAGACTGGGTTCATGTCTATACAAACTATAACAGCGCATAATGCATTGGGCATAGGACCACAAGAACCATTACTGAAGCATTCGTGACCACTCGTGTCTTTCCGGGACATAACGAATGGTTACGGAAAGGGGCGAGTGTTGACGAATGAACAAGCTCATTTGAACCAAATATGTATATATGTGAATAAAGGGGTTTACGCGCCGTAATCGTGTGACAAAGGTTTTATGTAGTTTTACAAGCATTCTATTGTTACTTCCTTACCCGTGAGCGTTTGGTATACTGTGATTTTGTATGCTTGACTATTGAATAACTCGTTCACTCTTTAAACAATCATTTAGTAAGAGCATTAGGGTATGCCAGTTATATTCATCAGGCTCAATGTCTGAAGACGGGGTGTTTGCATGTTTGAAGGGTTAACGAGAATGCCCTCGCTGTGTACTTGGTTACAGCCCAACCCCGTTAATCTGGAATCTACCATTCCTACTGAATAGTCCGAATACATTTTCGAACTGAAGTAGATCTTTGACTCTGATACGATACCTAGCTGCGTGATGATCTAAGGACACCGCCATTAGAGTTCATGTCAGGTGAACCTTCTAATCAGCCAATCAGCGTCAAGGCTTCTATATTCTCGGTACGTATTCTCATGGTGCATTCAACCAAGCACATCTGATTTCTGTATTTCTAAAACAAATAAAAAGCAGGTAATCCTAATGGGAAAATAAATAAAGCCTCGCTATTATATTGTTGTAGATATTTTATACATTCTGTCATTGTGATCGCCATGATATCAAGGGGGTTCGATGATGGGTATTTTTTGTGTTCTGTGGGGTTTGTTTTGCAGAGATCGAAATTTCCGAATCGGGGTGGTAAAATAATGAAGCCGGGTTGTTTTATAAACTGAAATCTGACTGGCTCAAGAAGCCACTTATCCTTCATTCTGATTGGGCGGTCAAAGTTCATTCGTCGTTTACCTAACGCGACCTTCAATGAAGGTGTGAGAATTTTGACATAGACAGGTATCGTTTCGGGGTAAAAGATCTGATTTTCGTGAGACTGTAAGTTATCGTCAAGGCGAGGTTTTCGAACTAACAGAGCTTCGCTGTTTATAACTTATTTGCCAATCGTTTAGACTTGTTTATAGGGATTGGTACTTGGGGCATCTAAATGGTGTGCATGAATCGAATTGTTTTTGATAAACTTAGAAAAAACTACGTTTGTATGTAGTTTGCTTTCGATACCGCCTGTTTTAAGTAATAGACTTAAAGGAGGCAATCGACCCATAACAAAAGGCTGGAAGACTTAGAGTAACACGTGACCTAAATACGTCATGATGTCATTCCCTTTGTGCACCCGACACCATTGTTATGATAACGGTATCAGCATTGGATACGCGTCTACTAGCCATGTCCAGATGTAAGGGTGGCCAGAGTTTAGGGTGTCCATTGTAGAGTGATTTTAATATAGTCAGTTATCAAGTGTCCGATGTGTGAATCAATCAGCAAATGGTGGAATGACAGTATATTAGGAGGTCTTTTATATTGAAATCCACACTCCAAATCCTCGACTACATACGTCTGGATAGTGGGAGATCTGGTCTACGATACATATGTCCGTTTAGTAGAGGTCTGCTCATCTTCTATTCTACATTTCCTGGTGCCGAGGTGTCCGGAATACTGAGGTCTGCACTAGAGAGTTTTAGCACACAGCTCCACACATAGGTATGTACTCGAGGGCATGCACAGATCACGTGACTGACACGGGTGACCATATTAGCTTGAGGAGACAGAAGGCGAAGTCGTACGACCTTGTCTTACTTCCAGGTTATGTTTCTTATTATTGGTTCCAGGCAAGCTCCTCACAGCGATATTCCGTCCGCGGGGCTCTCTATGCTATAATACAGAACGGGTAACGAAGGTGTCACGCGCTGGGAAGAAGTTTGTGTTCAAGGGAGGTAAATTTGGAGCTAAATGGAGTAACGTCCCTTTTCACTGCAAAAGAAGCTCAGAGAATTCTGATAAATTGGCAAATTGGCATGCTCGAACAAAATGGCAACAACGATGGGCATCATCCTTAAAAGGATGTCATCTCTATGGCATTGAGCCTTTTATTACTAAATTACAAATACCGCAAATCAATCAGGGAGAAGAGGTTCTCTAGACCAGACTCCGTCTTGTGCATTGTGGTCATGGTTCTTATCTCAATGTTATTAATAAAGACATTTCTGAACACGGTACAGGGTGTAATCACCTTGACAATTATTCAATGCTTTGCCAAAAATATGTAAATCAAAGTAAGGTGATGGTCGAGTCTCTCACAGTTCTCAATACTGACCTGTCATTGGATGGACTATTATGTTCGAGGGATATCGTTCGCAATGTAATTCAGAATGTAATTCCTGCTCATTCAGATTTAATACTTTAGGGCATTTCTAGGAACTTTGCCAACCTTTTTTATGGGCAAGTTGCCCGAACACCTATAAAACATACAATTCATCAATCAATCTTCCCAGCGCGTGACAACTTCGTTACACTCTCGCGTAACATCGCTGCCGTCAGTGTGTGACTGGCCTTTGCAGGAGCTGAGACCGGTGGCAGCGATAGTAAATGGATCTCCACGAACGGGCTATTGCTGTGAGGAGCTTGTAAAAAAAAGATTAGTTAATTCGAAGACAAGTTAATATAACGTCTGATTATTATGAGATTATTATCTACACAAGACTTCAGTGAGGAAGTACAAGGACAAAACATGATACTCCCCAGTTCTTCTTATAGTTCAGTTGTACATAGTTTGCCGATAGTCTCAGCTGTATATTCATTGTGAATAGGTACGTATGTTTATAATTTGTTACGCTCATCTCGTGATAACATCTCTGTACAAATGTAAGGAATAAATGACAATAACATGTGATATATATGTGTCTTAGTGTCGTTGACTATCATAGTTAATAATGTTGGCAGCTATGACAGACCACATTCACAATGTTTGTCAGGGTCAAGTGAAACCGTTTCTCCCAATGAACCTGTTTGTGGATGAACGCCACACCCAGCACATCTTCCCGAGGCAAGAGAGTTAACTGACCATAAAAGTCCAGTTTCCACCCTTGCCGAACTAGGCTGGCATTATGGAGTTACATTTTGGCTGGACTAACGAGTCTTTGCATAGTCCAATCAAAATCGCGCAACGAAATGGAAATCCGGTTCCTTAACTGTCGTGCAGATTGCGTTCGATTGCCGGATTTGCAAAACTTGTACACCGCCAACTCGTTGTCAACAGATATTTCCATATGTTTTCATGTTTTTAATCAAGGTGCTCACGTGATTTGATGCATTTTGCGATGTTAGACCCGTTTTATCACATTATAGATCTTGATTATCGAACAGATCGTCCTGACTGGGCGCCGCCATTTTGTTTGAAGTAAATGCAAGTGATACGAGAAGTGAAATCTGATTGGTCCATTGGAGAGGTTTAGAAGGGACACAACTCGTAATAGCCACTGGTGGCGCTACGATCGAGCCCAGGAATTCCAGCCTAATTCGGCAAGGGTGGAAACTGGACTTTTAAAGTCAGTTAACTCCCTTGCCTCGGGAAGATGCACCCAGCAATATTCCAGCTATAACACGTCGGCATGAAAACATCGTGTCAGGACCAGATAAACCAGTGATTGATAATATGAGCCACGCCCCAGCCTGTCGGGATAAGATGAAAAGGAATTAACCAGGCACATATATCCAAACATACACACGACAGCCTGTAAGACATCGTCATTGAAGGTGACACAAGCATTCACCACCACAGCGTTACGTTCCTTCTTATTGAAGTGAAAGACCCGTGAAGATCCGGGTTCGATTTGGTCATCAGCAACCCATGCCTGCCGTAAGAGGTGACTAATCTTGTGAGGGGCGATTAACGGTATCGGGTGGTCAGGTTCGCTGGCTTGGTTGATGCATGTCATCGTATCCCAATGGCGTAGATCGATGCTCGTGATATCAATCACTGGATTATCTGACTCGATATTTTCAGACCGCCGTTTTATAGCCGAAATATTGCTGAATGCGGCGTTAAACAACAAACCAAACGAAAACGATACTGAAATTGACATCTCGTGGAAAATGGTTTTCATTCAAGATAAAGTAGGGACACGGGACGGCGCGTGGCTCTCCACTGATGACGAATTTCATCAGTAAAGGTGAAGGTCGCCTCTAGGACACCTGTACACAATATAAGTACTAATTATATAACTCGTGTATGATGGTGGATTAATACGTTCCGTTAACATAGTAATTGAGTAATAGAGATTCTGAAATACTTTATTGTGGACATTACTTGATGTTACAGAGGTCTATCCACAAAACTTGAATTAATCAAGCAAATTGTATCGCTGTGACAAGTCAGTAAAATAAGCAGGGGCGTGTCATCCTTGCAAAATGGATAAATTAGCATGCCTTGATCAAGTTCTTGCGAAAAAGGCTTAACTCCAAAAGCCATACAACACCAGGGAATGACGCCTCCTTCCACTGCCGAGAGATGGACAGCAGGGTATTAAGGTGGCAGGGAGAGCCGGCGTCCTGGATGGCCTGTGAACAACAACAGAAATAATCCAGAGGATCAACGATATGGTAAATAAAGTGTTGTATTGCCTCTTCAGTCGGCATTTCCCAGGATGGATTATATTATATTATCACAGAAATCTTTTTGCAATGAAGAAAGCATTAGTTCTTTGTGTTCCTAAGCTTTTGACATCGTGAGAATCTGTTTTAAGCAGACCCAGAAAAGTTCTTCCAATGATTTTTGACTGTTGATGAAGCTCAAACATCAGCCTTTGGCATCATCGCCACCAAAGAAGGCAAACGCTGCCTCATCACCTGGAAAACTTACGGCCTCCGTTTTCTTGGATGCCGAGGGTGTCATGGCGGACTATCTTCCAAAAGGCCTCACAATCAAAGAAATAAATTATTTAAGAAAACGTACAACTTTATGGATAACAACTTCTGGTTTATTGGATATAGCGACGTTTTCGATGTAGATTCTTACACTGTTATCCAGCTTGAAAACGGTATAAGATTCTACACCGAAACGTCGCTATATGCAATAAACCTGAAGTTGTTATGCATACAGTTGCACGTTTTCTTACTTACTCACCAGCTTCTAGAATGCCAATCATACATGAAGCATATTGTGCTGCAGTCCTACTTTTGAGGCAATTACAGGATGGTTTAGACTAAGAGACGTGGTAAGCTGAGTAAAGGTGTGCTCTTCTGGCAGGATAATGGTGAGGTGAGGTGAAATGGGGTTTAACGTCGCATCCAAGATTATTGCACTTATATAGCGACGTGCATGCACGTATGGCTGCTTGTACTAGTCCGGACTGATGCCGATTTATAGTGCTAGCCCACTGAGGTACCATGCCGCAGTTTAACATGAATACCCCACTCAGACACAGTATACTGACTCCGAGCCGACCAGTCCTTGTTTTAGCCCTTTAATGCCGAGCGCCAGACAGGGTAACAACATGTACCATCTTTTAACGTCTTTTGGTATGACGCGGCTGGGGATCGAACCCCGGACCTTCCGCTCTCCGGGCGGACGCTCTACCATTAGACCACGGAGGCGGTGTCAGGATAATGGGCCAGTTCACAAATCCATGGCAACAATACACGTGGTTTTCAGCTCCTTCAGCACCCATCTTATTCTCCTGAACCAAAATGTTTGCCAAAGGGATATCAATGTGGAGGGGGATTATAGTATGTTGACAAATATATTTTTTAATGTCTTTGGATCACGTGTTTCTATTCGAGTCTCAAAAACGTACCAGTCACCCCTCGTGTGACAAATGGGTCAAACTGGGGACACGACCTCCTCCGTGGTGCAGTGGATAGAGCGTCTGCCATGAGCGCGGAAGACCCGTGAGTCGATCCCCTGAGCTGTCACACCAAAATACGTAATGAAACAAGGCAGGTGTTGCTACCCTGCCTCGCACTCGGCATTAGGGGTATAAAAAAAGGGCTGGCCGATTCGGAGTCAGTATAATGTGTCTGATGGGGTATTTAACTATCCATGTTAAATTGCGGCATGGTATTTCATTTTTCTAGTACAAGAAGCCAAACACACGTGTATGCATGTGGCTATATACGTAAATCAATCTTGAACGCTACGTAACAACCCATTTCACACCACTTGCCTCGTAGAATATGCATTGGTTTCTGTACACAAGAGACCCCCAACCCACGAGATCGCAGATTAACGGGAAAGTAACCCTGGTGTCACGACCTGGGAATTAGCTTGCGGTCATGGATGACAAGGGAGGTAATTTGGTAGCTACGTAGAGTAACCTGTCCCTTATCTTTGATGGTGATTGTTGTTTAACTCAGCGATATTCCAGCTACATGATGGCGGTCTGTAAATAATTGAATCTGGATCAGACAATCCTGTGATTGACGTCATGATCATCGATCCACGCAATTGGGATACGATGACATGCATCAACCAAGTCAGCGAGCCTGACCACCCGATCCCGTTAGTCGCCTCTTACTACAAGCATAGCCGCTTTTTATGGCAAGCATGGGTTGCTTAAGACCTTTTCTTACCCGAATCTTAACAATCTTAGTTAACAATTAGTAATTCCTGAAACATGACTTGCGGTGCAACGTTTAATATGTAATCCAGGAAGTATGCCGTAGATTTTACAGTTACCGTATCCCCACTTCCGTTCATCATTTATCATCCGCTGTTCTGTGTATGTGTGTGACAACGGGTCCATCCCTTTGAATAATCTGCCGACGTACGCCGTGGGACTAAAAACAGAGCACGTAATTCTTTATCCAAAATCTATAAACAAATCTTTTCCTTGATCACTTACCTCCAAGTATCTATACTTTTATTTCGAAAGTGAATATTTCCATATCGAAAACAAAATGTGTGATGTTTACGTTCATACCTTCACAAACGCCGAATAAACTGAAGTCAATTCTCAAAAATATACACGTTAACCATAATACCTTCACAAACTGCTTAGATATTTAATCATTTACAGAAAAATACCGCAGACAACAATACAGGGCAAGAATGCAACGCAATACCCGCCCATTCAATTATCAGTATTCCGTTAATGGGCGTGGACGTTTTTGGGGGTTTGATTTTGAAACATAAGCGGGAAAATATGCATGATTAGCCTGTGAAATGACGAGTAAAAATTTGCAATCTTTTTATTCAATAATACGATAAAGCGACGACCCGGAGCAAGTCTACCTATCACACATTCCACTCGAGAACTGGAACAGCGGGAACCCCGTGTCACAAAGTAGGACAACGTGGTGGTGACTGTCTCTCACGTGACAGATGTGTAACACATAGCGCCCCAAACTAAAACCGTTGAATAATGCCAAGGTACGCGTAGCTCGTGTTACGTAATCGTCGACCCTGATTCATTCTGACCCCTTACACAATTTGGACTCCACACATGTGTAAACGTGTTATCGCGACCAATTCAAATACATGGACGTTATAGTTATATCTACATGTACCATTTTTAAAGGGGACAAGAATTAAACTGCTTGCGTTCCATTTCAAAACCATGGACAACCCAGGTGAACCCGTAATTTGGTACTTTATTCTTTGGGCGCTTCAATACAGTCTGAGTGAAAAAAGGTACAATTTTTCCGACAATTGAAGACATATGGAAAAATGCAAAACATATGGAAAATAGATTCAGTAAAACGGCCTTGGTAGATCCCCCTCCCATAATTGACTAAGTGTCTACCTGTCTGTCAGTACGTGTGTGTCATCGTACTCCGACTGTGTGGTTGAATTCGTGTACGTTGTCGTGTTTGTTGACGTTGCCGTGTGTGGTATATGTCTATTCGATAAACATCAGTCATGTACTATACTATACAGCTTGCCACGATTTGATGGCGAGAGGGCTTCGCATGATGCCCCATACTGTATCACGACCGGCTGTTAATGAAGGTGTCGTCACATCACACAGCGAGGTATCGTATCGGAGACGGCTCTTACGACACCATTCCTCTGTTAGACGCCGGGCCTCTGACTGACGCCGGGCCATATGCTCTGTCTCAAAAAATCCGGGCCTCTATTAGACACCGAGTTTCCGATACTGTGATATGTTGGGGATTAATAATGGCCAGTTCCTACAAATGTACCCTTTGTATAACTGTAAAATTTGGGATAAGGTGAGGAAATAAGTTAAACCAGCTTTAAACAGAAAAGACGCCGAGCCTCTAATGTAGTGTCAACGTCTTGCGAAACTGAATTTATAGACGTCCTGACGTCTAATAGAGGCTATACTGCAACTGTAGTAGAGGTGACAACATTCAGCCTTCTTCTGTACTTGATATCGGGTCTCAGGATGGTAGAGAGTCGGAAACATGACATTTTTAAACAGTGAAAAGTGAGCGAGGTCAAAATGGAAGCCACCATGTCGAGGCTAATATCTAGGCAGGAAACTGTGCCGTGTCAAGTTGTCCATGCTTCGGGACTACTGAGATAGTCCGCCCTCATCCTGACTCGAATGACATGTACATACATACATGTATGACAATATTTCCAGTAACAGGAAGTGTCCGTTTTCGGTAGAAACCAAACTGGATTTTCACTATGGTATTAGATGTGCCAAAATAGAACTTATGTTAATGGTTCTCAGACCAATCTAACCGTACATGTCAAACTTTATGTATTGATTTTACCCTTGATTTATGTGATAATTATTTATGCTGGACTGGAGGTCAATGGTAAGTGATCGTTTTGCGGCAATATTTCATGATCAGGGCGTGAGAATGGATGCCACAAACGGTCTTCACACATTGTACAAATGATAGAAATTGAATCCTGATCTTCGGCGTAGCGAACTAACGCTTCAACCGCTAAGCCACCCCACCGCCCTTGATAAGAATGAGAGAACACCAAAAGTTTTCTGCCGTGTATGTGTGTGTGCGTGCGTGCGTGCGCGCGTGCGTGCGTGCGTGTGTGTGTGTGTGTGTGTGTGTGTGTGTGTGTGTGTGTGTGGCGTGAATGTGTGATGATACCATACTATAGGTTTTGTCACATGCAAAAATAACCTTGAATGACGTCATTGTAGTGAGTCAATGTTGTTTTACTCCGCACCCTGCAATATTCTTGCTATATAACAGGGGCCATAAATAATCCAGTCTTGGCCTGGCAAACCAACGGTTGAACCATAAGCAAGCTTTCATGGGATGCTGAAAACAGTATCCGGGTCTCACGTTGTATAACCAGATGTTCAAAAGTCCGTTCTCGCGATAATTATAAAGAGCACGGGCAGAGATAAAACATTCTCTCACGTCTCTCAAGTCCAACTGTTTCTGTAACCCCAACTCGTCACAAGAGTCTCGTGACTCTTGTTCAAGACGTTGGGGGTATATTTCTGCTGATATTGTGTACCCTTTCATGTCCTTCTGTAAACTGAAGCCACTCAAAGCCGATGACCCCAAACTGAAGGAGTTAAAACAATACTAGTGCCGTAGCCAGCAGGCGGCGGGGGGGGGGGGCAGTTGCAGTTATAGAAAACAGTTTTATTTGAATCAAGTTGAGGACAAGTGATACTTGTACAAATATTTGCCCCCCTGTAAAAAAAAAGTTAACTACGGCCTTGAATATTTGGACGGAAGACGTTATATGTACTGAATGGGTGCAGACGGGGTTTAAAAGCGGAGTGAACGAACGATTCCCGTCCCTCAAAGTACTCCATGTCAACGAGCCCTGCATTCACACAACCACCATATGTCACGTCCAATCTGTCAGAATCCAGACCCTGCTGTCTGTGAACAAGATACTTTTTACCATAACAATATATATGTTTAGCATTCCCAGGTGATGTTGCCCTGAAAAGGGGCGTCATGTATCTGTCGACCCAGCACATGGGCAGATCAAGTCTGAGAGCTTGGACCTGGCTCCTAAACAATAAAACTGTTGACTCTCAGACGTATAGATATCGCAGCCAGTTCACAGAGCACCAACATCTGCTTGGGATAGATTAGTGGAACTACCGGCGCTGATAGCTCCATGCATTACAAAGTGGTTTCAGGTTTGTCTGCATATCTTACACATTAGTCTCCATCCGGGTTCACAAAGTCCACATCTGCTCTTTAAGGTGATGGTACTGCAAGTGACTCTTCCTGAATCATTACTAACACAGTACGTGGTTGTCCCATGTCCCTCAACTATTGAGGACTTATAGCACCCACCTATACTGACAGTGCGATTCCACCGTTCTTCAGTAGCACTATCGGATGTTCAAGTGACTGACGACCGCCTCCGTGGTCTAGTGGTAGAGCGTCCGCCCGGAGAACGGAAGGTCCGGGGTTCGATCCCCGGCTGCGTCATACCAAAAGACGTTAAAAGATGGTACTTGTTGTTACCCTGTCTGGCGCTCGGCATTAAGGGGCTAAAACAAGGACTGGTCGGCTCGGAGTCAGTATCCTGTGTCTGAGTGGGGTATTCATGTTAGACTGCGGCATGGTATCTCAGTGGGCTAGCACTATAAATTGGCATCAGTCCGGACTAGTACAAGCAGCCACACACACACATACACGTGCATGCACGTCGCTATATAAGTGCAATAATCTTGGACGCGACGTTAAACCCAATTTCACCTCACCTCCCTTATTCCGTGGCTGACAGTCTCTCAATTTAAACTGTTTCTGTAACCCCGACTCGTGTTCTTGTGACTCTTCTTCAAGACGTTGTGGGTATATTTCTGCTGAAATCATGTCCTTCTGTAAACTGAAGCCACTCAATGCCGATGTGAGCCTCCCCATTACATCTGGTATGAATGTTCTCTCATCCCACGGGAATGCACTTCATACGCAAACTATCAATTCCATTGTCTTTTGCTATCGCTCCCATTCAACATTCCTCGAGACACTTGTGGCACTCACAATATCTTAGGAGATCACTCTATTGTGATATGTGCATCTTCCCGAGGCAAGGGAGTAAACTGACTATATAAGTCCAGTTCCCACCCTTGCCGAACCAGTGGCTACAACGAGTTATGTCCCTTCTATATCCCTCTTATTGACCAATCAGATTCCACATTTCATATCACTTGCATTGCTTCAAACAAACTAGTGGCTCCCAGTGAAGACGATCTGATCGATAATCAAGATCTATATTGTAATAAAACGGGTCTTACTTTGCGAAGTGCATCAGATCACGTGAACGCCTTGCTTAAAAACATGAAAAGATTTGGAAAATTTCTGTTGACAGCATTTTGACGGTACACATGCTTTGGAAATCCTGCAATAGACCGAAATCTTCACAGTAGTCTAGCCAAACTATAACTCCATTACTGTATTGTGATATGTGTGGACACACTGGTCCGTTATCACCTCTCGGTGACCCTTAAGTAATTTACCAACAATCAATTAATCATGTCATAGTAACCCCCAACGCCTATAATACTCACGCCAGAAAATGAATGTCTGACTTCAATCTTGACCTCTCTCAAACTGACAAAAACTCCTGGCATGTACTGGGTGCCAGCATGGCCGTTTTGAATGAACACGTGTATTCTCCCATTCAATAGACACAGGTGACAATGACGCTGTTCGAGAACGCACCTACCCAGTGCATCCAAACCATAGACATGATCTTGAGACCAACATAAAGGATATGCTAGACAATGACATAATCACAACATTCTTTCTCTTTGGCCTGAGTGTGAGTGTGAGTGAGTGTGTATGGTTTTACGCCGCTCAAGTTGATGATAAATATGCCTACAGTTGCAGTTAACTAATCCATCAAAAGTTGCTACATAAGCATTATTTCAATGAAACAGTCATGACTTCATGATGAGTGAGTGAGTATGATTTTACGCCGCTTTTAACAATATTCCAGCAATATCACGACGGGGGCCACCATAAATGGGCTTCACACATTGTACCCATGTCGAGAATCGAATCCGGGTCTTCGGCGTGACGAGCGAACGCTTTAACCACTAGGCTACCCGACCGCCCCTCTTTTGCTTGAACCATTGCTACTAGATTACAAATAATCAGGAGAAGCAAGACTTTGTAGTATGAAGTGGTTCCCACCAGATCCCAATGTCAACAGATAGTACAGAGAATACTGCTTGTGTTGTTCCTGGTCATGGACAATGTCACTTCAATAAATTGCCCTTTGATCCTGTCAATGCCCCAAGTTGTCTCGCATTCGTTATGTCGTCTCTCTTCATGGGAATGTCATACCAATATGTTCGATCACATTTGGACAATCTCCTCGTTAGATGAATTTCTCCAACATCTAGAAACGGTATTCAACAAATTTAGGGAAGCAGGACTTAAATATGCCATCCAAATGCAACCTTGTTGTGAAAGAAATTGCTGATGTAACCAGATATCTCAAACTTGATCACCATCCTTAACCTCAAACTTGATCTCCATCCTTAACCTCAAACTTGATCTCCATCCTTAACCTCAAACTTGATCTCCATCCTTAACCTCAAACTTGATCTCCATCCTTAACCTCAAACTTGATCTCCATCCTTAACCTCAAACTTGATCTCCATCCTTAACCTCAAACTTGATCTCCATCCTTAACCTCTAACTTGATCTCCATCCTTAACCTCAAACTTGATCTCCATCCTTAACCTCAAACTTGATCTCCATCCTTAACCTCAAACTTGATCTCCATCCTTAACCTCAAACTTGATCTCCATCCTTAACCTCAAACTTGATCACCATCCTTGACCTCAAACTTGATCTCCATCCTTAACCTCAAACTTGATCACCATCCTTGACCTCAAACTTGATCACCATCCTTGACCTTAAACTTGATCTCCATCCTTAACCTCAAACTTGATCACGCTCCTTGACCTCTAACTTGATCACCATCCTTGACCTCAAACTTGATCACCATCCTTGACCTCAAACTTGATCACCATCCTTGACCTTAAACTTGATCTCCATCCTTAACCTCAAACTTGATCACGCTCCTTGACCTCTAACTTGATCACCATCCTTGACCTCAAACTTGATCACCATCCTTGACCTCAAACTTGATCACCATCCTTGACCTTAAACTTGATCACCACCCGTGACCTCAAACTTGATCACCCTCTGTGACCTCAAACTAGATCACGCTCTTTGACCTCAAACCTCATCACCTCGTTGACTTCAAACTTGCTCACCCTCCTTGACCTC
The DNA here is from genome assembly GCF_023055435.1 of Haliotis rufescens. Classification (NCBI taxonomy): domain Eukaryota; kingdom Metazoa; phylum Mollusca; class Gastropoda; order Lepetellida; family Haliotidae; genus Haliotis; species Haliotis rufescens. The sequence continues at coordinate 28,630,393 of NW_025964361.1, forward strand.
AAACTTGATCACACTCTTTGACCTCAAATCTGCTGATTTGACTAGACCTCACAATATCCACGATGACAATTGTCTCCTTCAGGTAAGTGTTTGTGGCTAAGAGAACAGGTCGCGATCTTCGCGGAATGACGTCACCTGAGGTTGGCAAGACCTTGGATGGTCCTTTACCTCATAATAGAGCTAACAACCAACAACTTTGTCTTTACCAACAGCATGCCTACCTTAGTCAAACCTATTGTTCGCCATATTTCGAACAGATAATCTTCTATGGGCCATGTTGAACAAGAATGAAAACTACAGTTGAGAGTAATTTCAAATAATGCTAGGATTGACTGATTCATGTGTTATTAAGGAGTTGCGAGTGGCTTGTCGCACGTGCTTTACGTGTCAAAGCTCTGTCCAACATTAAAACATTCGCTTTGGACAACTGTTTGTGTCATTACCTAAGGATTGTACCTATCACATTCGCGGACGCGTGATACTGAGGGACTCTTAGGACAGCCCATTACAGGTCACGTCAGAACTATCTTTCATCCCGCCAATAAAACGGAAGAGACGTTCCACAGCCCGAGGAATGAATTGCTATACAAACTAGGCTATCTATCAGACATTCCAGCATAGTCGCCTTTTACGGCAAGCATGGGTTGTTGAAGACCTATTCTACCCCGGATCTTCGCGGGTGACAATGAAGGTGTAGTGATTTTTTATTTTAAAAGTTTGTTCAATGTTTTCAAATACGGGCATTGAACAAATAGGAGTATTACTAAATGACATATTTAAGTCTTGCTTCAGTGTATAAGAATTTGAACATAGTACATATAAAACAAAATGCTTTCAATGTACAAGTATTTACTTTCCAAAGCAATAAATATATTCATTATTCCACACACTTTGTCCTAATGCACATTCAATGCTTAGTTTATAGATTCTCATTTACAGGTCTAAAGGTAAGAGGACATTCAGAGTTTAAACGTCACTATTTCGAAATAGCAAATGCAGCGTTGACCAAAAGCGCCAGTTGACAAATAAGAACATTTGGTTATATCATTGTATGGAATAATTTCTCGCTTTATGCATTCTATGCTTGGAATAAGTTCTTTTCTACCACATCTATAAATAATTTGCTTAACTAATACTATGATTGCATTGGGATTGGTTTTTTTCCCTTTATGCCCAGCATGATCTTGTGTTTTGTAAAATGTAAAGGTATTGGTACCACCACATTTCCAATTCCTGCCATGTATTCAGTACATTTTCAGTTCCAAAATCTATTATCTGTAGTTTCTAGTTCTTTGTGACAAAGGTGGCAAAGTGATGAGTCACTATATCCAATCTTATAAGGGAATTGTCCAATTTGAGGCGATTAGCGTGAACGGGTGGCCAGGCTCGCTGACTTGATTGATGCATGTCATCGATAACCATTTGCGTGTTTGGATGTTCATGATATCAATCACTGGATTGTCTGGTCCAGACTCGATTATTTACAGACCGCCGTCATGTAGCTGGAATATTGCAGGGGGCGTCGAAGACGATCAACCAACCAACAGTATGTTGACAATTTATTTTTTTCACATCTGGAGAAACATGATACATTTTTTATAATTTGAATTGAGAGGAGTAGCGTACAAATGTTTACTTCCAAATGTAGAGTTGACTTTCAGAAGATGGAATGGGTACAAAGGGTTACTGAAGATCTTCTTACATTGCTCTCTATTCAGTTTTCGTGCATATGACAAAACTTTTTTGTAACACTAATGTAGGTGTAGTGATGAGTGAGTGAGTATGGTTTTACGCTGCTCTTAGCAATATTCCAGCAATATCACGGCGGCTGACACCAGAAATGGGCTTCACATATTGTACCCAGGTGGGGAATCGAACCCGGGTCTTTGGCGTGACGAGCGAACGCTTTAACCACTAGGCTACCCCACCGCCCAGGCGTAGTGATGGGGCTGGGTGCGACAACAATACACTGACAATGGTAACACGATAACAACGAGGCAATCAAGATGTCCATTAGCGGTTAATGGTTGGTTTAAAGCACAGGAGAGTACACGTTGGGTAGGTACCGTTATGTGCGATGGTCTTGTCTTGTAAATATCTGACTTTTTTCTTTGGGTTTTAATAGTTTCTTAAAGTTTCCTCTTTTTTCCAGTGATTGATGTTGGTACGGAGAATCTCGGTTTGTTGCCAGGAGTTTGTATGAGGTGCTCCGAAAGGGACAATTTGTGTCAAATTTGGCATCAGATTATCCTGGTGACTATGGGGCGTGAAGTCTCTCCAATTTACGTGTCATACACGAGCCGTAAAAGTCGAAAAGCTGCTTTCTGATTGGCTAATGTGAAATATTATGCAAAAAAGATCATCCTAGGGGCACCCTGTGCGTATTATGTTAATGATAACGGTATACATGTTCATACTCACGTCAACGTCAGAGAACTATCAGCTTCTATTATCTGCAGGAACATACTCCTTTGCGTAAGTATAACAACGGTGAGAATTACATGAATGGATCTCTAAATATCTGGGAATTATGGTGAAATGGGGTTTAACGCCGCGTTCAAAATTATTGAACTCTTATTGCGACGGCCATGTACGTGTGTGCGTGCGTGCGTGCGTGCGTGCGTCTGCTTGTACTAATCCAGACTTTAAAGTGCTAACCCACTGAGATACCATGTTGCAGCTTAACATTGACACCACCACTCAAATTATTCTTGACTCCGAGCCGACCAGTCCTTGTTTTATCCCCTTAATGCAGAGCGCAACTCTTGTGCCATCTGTTAGCGTCTTTCGCATGACACGCCCGGGGATCGAACCATCGACTTTCCGACAGATACTCTATCTACTAGACCACGCAGCCAAACCCTGAATGACACCAGGTTCTCGCGAAGAGGGCGTAGTGCCAGGCCCCATCCGCAACTCCACACAATCAGCATAAAAACGTAGGTGATTTTATTGACTGACGCGACACAGCAGTACTCTTGCCCTACCTGTCAACAATAGAGTCCCACAAATTCAAGTGATGCATCAGATAATCCAGTGAAACGATAGCATGTATTATAGCCACTGGCATTTTACTAGTTTTGTCGAAACTAAAAACGATGTAAATTTGAATTATGTCTTCTGAGATTCTGCTGCTTATAAGTGTCCGTGTGTGTGTAGTTTCAATGGCTTGGCCCAAACAACTATTTCATACCTGAATAAGCATAATTGTTACAAGTCAGTTCTAGAAAAATCCTTTCTGGAGAGTCAAGGATGATCTCATTCAGTCTCCCGACTCAGAATAAGGACAGTCAGGTTGTCACGCTCAGTGACTTGGTTGATTGGTGCATCACCTCACTGAGTGCTTGAGAAGCTGTTCATAACAGAGTTGATGTCTGAATAAGAGAGAGACATCTTTTTCAAATCACAAATAAGTTGGTCACAAAGGAACGTTCAACTTCGAGAGAATGAGGACTAGATGACTGGAAAAAGATTTGTTTGAGACTATATTTAATGCTGCCCTCAGCAAAATGCAAGGTATAAGACAACAGGCTGTAAAGTCATTCAAACCTGGGACTGATATTGAGAGCAAAGTCCTACGGCAGTGAGATACGATGACACACTGACACAATTAGGTCACGGAGCCTGAGCAGCCGATCTATGGATCTAGTCTACCCTCAGTCGCTACAAGCATCAGTGAGTAGCATGTCTGGTTCAAAGCTGTTAGAACAGTATTTCAGTTACTGCCTGTCCAGTTCATGTAGAAGGATAGACCAGAAATGCAGGTCTTACATAGTTACCACTTTGGTGAAACCACCAGGTGACCTTGAACATATTCAGGGTGAACCTGAGATTCGAACCAGTGATCCTTGGTTTCTGGCACACCGTAGAGACACAACTCGCACATCGAATTCAGGCAACTTTTTAACAAAACGTTCACAACCAATGAAAACAAAAACAGGTTTACCATGATATCAATTAGTTTATCATGAAAATATATCCTCAAGAATGAAGCAAATCATACAATATTTACAGTAATACACACTGTGGTACATATGGTATACTGGACGTATGATACATAATGTACACTCAATGGGGATGAAAGTTTGGCTGAGACTAGAAAGAAGACATAACCAATGTGCCTGATGCACTACATGGAATCTGTTTAGCAAAGCTATACAACGTCATCCATACAATTTCATCCATCCTGCTCGTCATCGGGCTTCATAACACTTCTAGTGAAACAAATATTACAACAAGTGTTCAGTGATGATGCCTTGCTTCATAACTAAAACAATGTACAATTCAAACACACCTTTGTGAAATGAGGTCAGTTGTAGATGTTTTCAACTGATGTGTTCTGCTTGAGCTGGTTTGTCAAGAAACTTATAATAACACATCTAGTCAAACAACACAAATAGTACAATTTCTGATGGTCTAAATCATAAAATGAGAGTTTTATAAACTATCTGTCTGTCTGCACCTTCGTTTCTCAGAATGGTTGGTTCCCTTTGGATAAAATGTACTACATATTAATAACGTTCCAAGAAATTACTGATCATATTAATAATGGTTACATATTGCGAGAAAAGCAGTTATTCCCAGTGTGTAGTGAGTTCTCTCAATTGCCATGGAAGTTTAGAAGTCAGAGCTATGATGTCCCTGTTAGTCTTCCAACAAAGTAGCAATGTAAGTATGATAAATTGTACCATCAACAGCTTTCAAGTACTATGGTGAAACTTACTGACCCAGTCAGATGCTGCATCAATTTAAACATCCAATCAAATGCCAGCACAAATAGGTACTGCCCTCTGAGCCCTTACAGCATAATTAATAACAGGATTAATATAGAAGATCACAAACTTCAAGGATTTTTCAAGGCTTTCCCCCACCCCAGAAACTAATATCATTACACTTGCTTGTTAATACAGATACACATTCTTTTCTTTAGCTAACAGATCTCAACAATTTGTTTATTTCAAGCTATGCAAAGGTAAATTTATTTTTAGGCTATTAACTTGAGGAATTGGAAGGTAAATTCAAAGAACCATATCCATTTTCAATGCCTTTTCAAAACAGTCCTCAATATTTAAAGCCTATTTATAGTTGTGCTCTGAAAACCCACAATTTCAACTTTGCTAAATATTCAAATCTCAGAAAGTACCATCCCAATCCTTTATTTATAGTAATAGGCTAATCTCTGGAAGACTTTTTTAAAAAACCAAAAACACTTGCATTCAATACAAAACATTCGAACGCCTCTTCAGTAATGTGTACACAATGCAGCCATACTGCTGTTGAAAAGATTTCACACATTTCAACCTAAATGTTCTTTAGAAGCACACAAAAATTAAGGAAGAGAATTTATGAATGACATCTCCTTTATATTGAGGAACACAACGTTTCGGAGTATATACTTACTCCTTCATCAGGTAAAGGAACAAGTAAGTATATACTCCGAAACGTTGGTACTCAAAAAAGAAGTTGACATCCATAAATTCTCTTCCTTAGTGTATCTCTTCTAAATGCCATTCAAAGACTTGACCCAAAAAGCAGTTTAGAGGCTTTGGTCACCACTCACCATGGTAGGGATGAGTGGGGTGGTGAGATTTCTTTTGTTGGAGAACAATTATATATATTTTTCAACTATTTTGTTCCGGTATATTACACTTCTTTTCTAAAAATTCCAGCACACCAAAAACCAAGCCCAACCAACGGGTTACACAGATGCTCCCTAAGTAGCGGGGTCCTATGGGTTGTCATTCATACAAGGCTACAAAATAAATGAGGCTATGAGGCAAACAAGCATTATCAATACTTCACTGATTAGTATACATATCACTACTTCATGGGTTAGCACACACAACCGGTCCAATCCTCCATCACCCACGAAAACACCCATAGGAGATGTAGTGATGATTGTCTATTTCAGCAACGTAATGAACTGAGCCGCTTTTAACTCATGGAAGTCAATTTTCGTGCAAGAAACTTGCAAGTTCGGAGATGGAAACTGAACACACATTGGTCTGAGAACTCTCTGGGTACTGTCCCTGGAACCAGGTCATTGTTGGTTTGTTGTTTAATCGTAGCGAGTATACCGCATAACATTGTCTGAGTTCTCGATGGGTCCCTTTTCACTTGAACCAGGCCATTGCAGGAGGACATCACAGAGCTGTCGTACATGTTCATGAAGGATGGAGGAACAGGGTACACAAACCCGCAAAGTACTGGCGATGACAAACAAGTGAAGTATTACAAAGTATTAAAATGATCTAGATCGGTCTCCCTCGATCAGTGCATACTTTGCCATGTGACCACATAATACTGCACTTTTTCAAGACAGTCTCACATACTACTACAAAGTGTCAGCCTTGCTGTTGATGAAGATGATGTGATGCAATAAGGATGATTATCTCAAGAATCAAATATATCGCTGACTAAATATACTCCACTAAAAAAATACATGTTGATTTTGTATCTACAAGTCTGAAAGAACAGCTGAATCATGTCGACTACAAATAGGAGTGTTATCATGTTATCAGTCAAGACAGGTCCAACTGTTTTAAAACTAAGCATTAATCAGGAATAATTTCTTGTGTCCTGGGCCCGTTCCACAAAGCGATTGTAGTGCTAAGATGATCATAACTCCATACCTTAACATAGGCTTAAGGTCATCGTAGCACTAAGATGATCGTAACTCCCATACCTTAACATAGGCTTAGGATCGTTGTAGCACTAAGATGATCGTAACTCCCATACCTTAACATAGGCTTAGGATCATCGTAGCACTAAGATGATCGTAACTCCCATACCTTAACATAGGCTTAAGGTCATCATAGCACTAAGATGATCGTAACTCCCATACCTTAACATAGGCTTAGGATCGTTGTAGCACTAAGATGATCGTAACTCCAATACCTTAATATAGGCTTAAGGTCATCGCAGCACTAAGATGATCATAACTCCTATACTTTAACATAGACTTAACAACAGTCCTAGCACTATGATCGTCTTGTGGAAAGGAGCCCTGGTTATCCTTCATATAATTTTAAGCACATAAATTAATAATTGCAGTATGACCCATTCAGAATCCAGAATCCTCCCTATAAGGTCAATCATTGGCAGGTGAATATTTTATCACAAATTGGCTTGTTAATCCAGAGATTTGGTTTCAAGATTCAGATACCATTAAAAGTATCTGGATAAACAGAGTTTCACTTTTTAAATGTTTGGATGCTACACCAAAACCCACCTCCACTCAATAGAGAGACTCAAACCTGAAAACGGAGCTAACCCGATCCTTGTAATAACATCCTTAGCAGTGGTATAGAACCTTGGGTAAATAAAGTAACCAAAGACATCAACAATTGTTTGTCTTTGGACCTTTTAGCATCATCACCAAACTTTATCAGGAATATTATCATGATATACCCTGTATAATACAACAATTGGTCTTAGATTCTCCTCCCTACTTCAAGCTGCATCAAGAGCAGACACCAAGAGTTTGACAATAACCCACAGCTCAAGCAGTGTATCCACCAGAACTACTTTTTGAGGAAAACTAACATTATCGTAACTTATTATTCCAAAAGTGGCCTAAGATAGTTAAACAATGATCCATTTGTTCATGTAAATCCATGACTGTGTGTCTTTTCACAACCACTATATAGTTTACATAAAACCAGGTTGCTGTTTCCATGGGAACACGATCTTTTGCAAGGCATTGATTCAAACTCTTATTCAATTATTCATGGACTAAATCTACATGTAAATGACATATTAAATGACATATGTGCCAATCAATATTTAATATATCAACAATACTGACACACAACTAATTGTCAGCCATCATGTATTGAGTCGAACGATAGCATCAACACAAAACACGTCCTGTATAGCAAGCTGATTACACTTCTTGACTCTGTCAAACGGCAAGTGCATTATGTCAATATAACAGGCGATTCACCAACAATTAACCGTTATTGTACTATGCTGTACAATGTACAATAATGTGGACATGTCTATATATACAACAATCACTCCATGACAAAAATATTGTTTGCGTCAGAATATTGTTTACAGTCCTAATTGCAAAAAGCACCTTATAAATAATAAACAGAAAAGGAATGGAAAAGAAAAACAGAATTGGGCCCCGTTCCACACATCTTAACGTTAAGAGGATTGTAACTTGTATACTTTAAGCCATAATAAATAATTAGATTTTCATCCCACCTCTCTACTGAACACCCAGCATCCAGGGTCTGACATAGTGTGGCTGGTACTGCATTTATGTAATGTCAGTATAGATTTACTGTATTAAAAAGGTTTTTTTAGCTTTTTAAATCTTAACTGATTTCATTCCGTGTCGTGTTAACATAAGCAAATATTTGATTGGTTCATCTCAGAGAACAAACCAATCATAGTAGAGGTTCTATTTGTTGAATTCCCTCTACCAAAAGGGTGATATTAGTTTTTTTACAATTGCTTCAAACTTCTAAGTAAAGACAAGAAGAAAAAGAGAGAAAATGAATGTGACAAACATAGGCAAGGGAAGAAGTTTTGGTCCCAGTAAATCTAAGAAAAACAATATTTTATCTTCTCCAGCATGTACATATAAACATTTGTCTGCAACCTTTAAGACAGGTAAGCAGTGTTAGAAACTAACATTTTTAGCGCGCTAAACCTTATAATGAGAACGTATAGCAAAACCCTTAAAAATTGAACATTTCTACTAGTCCTTATGATACCTTAACTATTGGGAAATTTGGCAAGGACTACAGGACCAGTGCTAGTTTCTAACCTGGGTTTAGTAACATGAGTCACTTGCGAGACACAGCCTTCATCTTCTCATGAAAATGTCCTAAGTACAAGTAAAGAAAATCGCAATGTTACTTTCCTACGTTACTTGATGAAATACACCATATACATAGTCCTATCAAACATTAATGAGATGTGAATCACATCCCGACAGTTAATAGAGATAGCTTGAATAATTTGATTAAAAATGAATAATGTAAAACAAAAAGCCTCCTGTCTCACATATGAGAAATGAAGATGAAAATCTAAATTTATTGTGGGCTCAGTTTTGACTTACAAAAGTCTTAGCTCCAGATCATTATTGGGAATGATGCCCTTGTCTGTCACCCCTTTAAACACAATGAATGTCGTTTTCACAAGACCGTTAGAAATAGAAGGGGCTCCGTACAGTTCACTGCTACTACACTCTAATCTGGGAACCCTCTAACAGTTTGATTTGTAACATCAGGGTAATGACAAGAACCTTTCCTTTCATTCTTAATTTCAAACACTGCTAGGTACACACAAAAAGGATAACCATCCTTTCGTCCAAATTCTTGAAAGGTGAAAGGTTACAAAAAGTAGTAATGACAAAAAAGATGCTTAGACTTGTTTTAGTCAATTGAAAAACTTATTACAAACCTGCGATTATTGAAAACAGCAGAAGGGGTGACAGGTATCCATATATCAGTTTGCATTTACAAATACTTCTACATGAACACCACATCACATCCACCTCTGTCCCTTGTTCAATGGCAATGGATTCATCCATCACATGTGAACCGTTTTCTGTCCCCAATTGCTGTGATCACAGCAATTCTTAAGGTTTAATGTTAAGCAGGTAAGGCCAAAAACAAATGATTCAGTCAACAAACTGAAATTGGTTGAGACCTGCAGAGTTTTCACGAGTTGACTAAAGGAAGAAAGAGTTCTTGCAGGTGTTTTTAGCACAAAGGGAAACCTGAGCCACAGTAACATGTAAGATCAAAAATATTATCTTGCGTCAGACTGATATATTATTACTGTGTCATAATGTGAAGTCCAAATTATGATCATGATATCCTACAAAACAGATCCATTTAAAATGACCAATCATCCTACCTTCTTAAATATTAAAAATATACTTACAGGGAAACTGAACTGCCAAAATATGAACATACTCCAGTTGCTGGGCACCTTATTTGATAAGGCAGCCCACACAACAAACGGCTCGGCAGGACTGTCTCCTGTCTGTACTAGCAAAGACAAACACACAGAGAGGTTCCAACTGACATTGTATGCATCATGTTTGCAAAAACTCTTGCTATTACACAAACTAACACTTCTAGACAAAATCAACACCAACTTGAACGTGGGCTGGAACGATTCACAACCTCATTAAAATCAGATCTTATACACGATTCAATACCTCTCTGAGCAGGGAGAAATATTGAAATATCTTCAGCATTCTTTCTGGAGATACAAAATTAACATTAGTCATTCTGAATGCTCTCTCACTCATTCCGAGAATTCAGAAGCCTCTATTCTGATTAGCTGATTAAATCCACCTAGCATGACCTCTTTGCACTTATGGAGGGTTAGTCAAATCGTTATTGAGAGAGTTATTGAAGACTAAAAGATCTGATTTTAACAAGATTGCAATGAAACCAACTTAGTGGCGATACAATACTTGATAAGGTCACGATACAAAAAGTAAAAGGTCATGATACGATCCATGCTACGATACAAACAGAACTCAACTCAATTTGGTTCTACACACAAGGTGGGTTTTGAATCACTGGACAAAACTTGCCAAGACTCTGATTGACAAGAGCCTCATCCCGAGTAAGTGTTTATGGTTAAGCTCTTCTTTTAGCAATATTCCAGCACCAACATGGCGGGGGACACCAGAATTAGGCTAGACACGTTGTACCAATGTGGGGAATCAAACCCTGAGCTACAGCGAGACCAAAACACACTTTAACCACAAGACTACCCACTGCCCCTCAGCCCCCATTGAGATAACAGGTTCAATACTCTGAAAAACAATATATTTATTCATTTTCATTATTGCATACCAGTTCACCTGACTCTATAAGCATAATACTTGTATGTTGTACTTTGTACAGATATACACAACCTTATCGTGGCACTAAATATCGCAATGCACCTTCACGAATCGTTCCAACCCTAACAAGTAGATCCTTCCGTGAGTGCCGGGATGGAGAGTCCGGTGTAGGCAGAGGCCGGGTTGGTCAGTCATTCATTCAGTCAGTTGATGCTGCTGCCGCCATGACAGGCAGAGACCCTATATTTTGATGGCAGCATCCAACTTGTCAGGAACACACACAATCAGTCCGTCTTCTTCTCCTTCTTGTCTTTACTGTCCTCGTTGACCTCGTCCTCCGTGTCTGTGTACTCGGTGGGCAGTTCCCCAGGCTTCAAGAGCTTACCAATATACACATACTTTTCTGAAACAGACGAATGTTTGATACGTCAAAGAGATATTTGTTCAATGTGAAAATTTCAAAGTTAAGGTGTCTTGGATCCTTGAGATCTTCTGCTATAGCGTTTTAAAGTCAAGTCTTAATACCATATTCGACGTAATAAGCGCCCAGGGCACTCTAAAAATAAGAAATAGGGGGCTCTTATTAGAATATAATTTTGGTGAAAGAGTCGAAAGATCTTAAATTTTATGGTTTCTGCTGACAGCCTGAAATGATACAAAAGAAAAGTTTGTGCGTATTATACACGACAGATATATTTTTCCAGAATTTAATTGCCCGTAATTAAGGGTGCATATAACACATGAGTGCGTATTATACACGAATAAATGTACACGAATTGTGTACATTGATCAGTTGGAAGGGTGCTAATTGGGATTGTTCACTAGCCAATATATTGCAAAATATCGCCGTGGGCGCTTATTAGAGCGGGGCGCTTATTACGTCAAATACGGTAAGTCTTTTATTTTTATGTTAAATACATGCCATTCATCCTAAGGTTTGTAAGTTCATTCGTTCTTTCGTGCGTGCGTGGGTGCGAGCAAGCCTGAAGTAATCATGGTTAAACAGGTCTTAGATTTTTACCACTTAACCACATAAACATGGGTTTGGTGCTGCTGACCAACTTAGTAACATAATCATGGCAGATATTTGATTTAAAGACACAATCATATCTTTCTGGCACTCCTAAGGCTCAACGCTGTACAGCAAAGAGTGGTACCTTGGCCAAGTGGAACATCTAGAAATTGTGGAAATGACTTTGGTTCTAAAATAACATTATCTAACTACCGGTAACTAGATGAAACATAACTAGTGTGCAATATGCAGAAATAGTAATGTCCGTTTCACGGACCTGTTGTCATGTTTCCAATACTTGGCTCCCAGGTAAAAAAAACGAACTTAGAGGGACGCATCAGTATGCTAAGCAATGTGTACACTATAAAATGTGCCAACCCTATTTTTTAACAAAAATGAACAAACGAAAAAAAGAAGGGTCTAATTTTATTTTCATTTTGCTCGAGAGAAAAATCCACAAACCATTGAAAACCAAAAAGGCCTTGTTGCAACACAGCATGACTGCCTGACATTCAGCATGTTCAGTCAGTGAACTAGGACAGGAATTAGAATACCAAATAACTCCATTTTCCTACACCATATACACACTGAACACCATTGAGTGAAATAAGTGTACCAGTTGCAGTGTGCAGTCATTTGCACAACATATGCATACACACTCACAGCATAACAAAGGGACAACACACAGAACCCTATTACATCAACTTAGGCTGTGTTGTCAGTTTTCGAGTTTAAGGAAAGCTGGATATATACTAAAGGGGGAATACTTCATAGAATCCTGAAATCTAGACTAGTGGCATTTAAACATATTTTGACATCTGCATTTGGTAAGAAATATGCCATAAGTCATAGCTCTAATAAGTTGCATATTTGCATAAAATATGCTAAATATATCACCCTTTTATCAAACGATATATAAATATCACGAGACATTAAAAAACACAGCAGCATAGCAACACTGCATACTAACCCCATGTAGACTGTAACCATATTAGTTTACAGATGTATACTTAAATACTGCTGTGAATAATGCGCAACCTCTGTGTCTTGCTTACATAGACATGTCAGGGATTAATCTAAGATGTGCCCTTGGTAGGCAACTTGGGAAAAAATATATATTTTGTTCAAAATTGGGATTTTTTTAAAGTTCATATTTCTGTATTTTTAGAGGTATTTTAACATTGTATTGTAGCATTATGTTTCTTCCTTTTTAATTCTGTTATCAATCAGTGGAATACAAGCATCAGTTATAACAATATTTACATGAAATAGGAACTTCACATTTGGGAATTTTTACTGCCAATTGCTGAAGACTTAGCCCAAATATCGGCCTCGGAGTAGGTCTAGATAAACCCTGCTTTTGTATCGATGTCATGAGCAGCACATTAAGAGATGTACATTAGAACTAGCATTTGAACTAGAAATCATTTCCTGTAGAGTTTAGTGTCATATGGATATTACAAGCAACGCTTACTAGACCGAACAGAATTTTACTAGTCTTGGGCTTCAGACGAGTGGCTAAAGTCGCAGACTGCGCAATGGGACATCAAATTAATGAACAGGCCCGTGACTTGATAAATATAACACATCAGGACACCTGACGCCCCACTTTATTATTAACAGTCATGTCCCGGAGAGCATGGAGGTGATTCTGATGAAGCAACAGCTTGTCGAACATGTCAAAAGGCAATATATTACAATACATCAGTTACCCAGCCATGCTGAACTGTAATTGTTCTTTATTGAAAATAGCCACATTATTCCAAATTATTTGCACCTTCATTTCATAGCTTTATGGGGAAAACAATTTCTTTGACAGTGCTACAATTAACTATGACAGTATCATGTGATTCTCGATTGATTGAAATGTATCATCTGTTAGCATATTCAGAGTGGGATTTAGATATACAAAAAATACACCAGGACAACCTACAGTAAACTACGGTTATAACGAACTCAAAGGGACCACTAATTTTAGTTCGTTATAACCGTAGTTCGTTATAAGCATATATTCAGCATATATACATCAAATGGCCGGGACTAAAAAATAAGTTTGTTATATCCGTCAGTTCGTTATAAGCGTGTTCATTATAAACATAGTTTACTGTATTATTGAAAAATGCAACCTAATATTAACGTCTACATGCACCTGTGCATGTACAAAACTTCTATACTGTGTCTGACTAACCCTTACTTGTCCACGTAACATTGATCTTGAACACACTCAATAGCGGTAAGCTTTATTTACCATACAACATCACTAATCTCTGGGTTACTTGTAATTCATTCATCAACGATTGGCGATTTTACTTGTTCAGACTACCTTATGCATGTATGTTTCAACTTTGATACAGTAATGGGACCAGGGAGCAACTTGGTTTTGTCTGGTGAAATAACTCTTCATGTCTCAACATGTACCTGGTGCAATCAGATTCCTTTGATCAAGCCAGCCTGATACTAGATCAATGTTCCCACTGGCTTTTGAAACTGCCAGTCCTTGTGGACTGGCAACTCTAAAAATTACAAGTCACCCCTAATTTTGGCCAGTCTCAACTTTCAACAAATAAAGAAACATATGCAAATTATTTGGTTTTAATTCCTTCAACTTCACGTTCAGTGCAAAGATGTCATCTCTGAAATAACTTAGTTAGATCTATACGGCAATCACAAAAACTTCAGTCACAATTTTCTCTTTGTTTTTTAATATTTCGAGACAGATGTCACTACAAATGGATATTTAACCTAGAAATAGACAAGGGGAAACCCTGATGGTAACAGACAAGTTGACTTTGTTCGAAAAAAGTACTTATATGAATATCACCGATGTTTTGTTCAACAACAAAGATTTATAAGGTACGTTATTTGCCTGTCCACAGGGACTGGCAGTCACATGAAATACCGGTCCAAGCCTAATTTTACTGGTAAAAAACTGGTAATTACCGGTTAACATGAACAGTGTAGATGTGACTGATCACATTACAATTAACATTGATGAAACCACTAACATCATTCTGTTCATGCTCGATGGTAGGATAGATATTTTGCAATAAAACTTTTCAATACTATTCAACAATAGCACAATCAGGGCAGGTGAATAGAGAGAGGCACATTTGCTTTGACTATGCAGTCATATAAAAGGTTTTGCCATCTTTCAAATTAAGCATGAAAGACAACAGGTCCCTGATATATAAGACAATACAGAGCATAACCAGGAAAACCTAGAAATCTCCGTCAAGGATCTGTACCCTTTGTGATCAGCCTCCCTAAGTTGGAAGTGTAAGCCACAAAATCCAGAGACTCTAAAGAAACAGGCCCAACATTGATGTCATCTTCAAGAGAAGTAACAGCATTCAGAACACCAATAATACCACAGGAAAACCACCATCCAGCCAACAGCAAGAACCATCAGGAGCAGTGTACCACATTCCGTGTAATTGTGGCCCCTCGAAACCCAAATCAAAGAACATCAAAGCTCAGTCTCCAAAGTTGACAGAAAGTCAGCTCTATCAGACCATACCCATGATACCCCAGCCACAGCATCCAGTGGGACGAAATCAAGGCCCCTACAACCAGCCTCAAAGACTTTTACCTCAGAAAACTCCAACATCAAAAGGCTCTAACCATCAATCAACCTTGATCAAGGCTATTACAGACTACCTGTGTACCATCAATTCATCAAAGACCCCAATCTATCATAGATTCATAATCCTTTTGTTTCTACCACTGGCTTCACCTGTTAAGATGTTTCCCTTATATCACCCCTTATGTGTACACAGGCTTCACCACTCCAGTGTAACTACATCACAATCAGGAAGCCAAAGTGCTATTTACAAAGTGGTCACATGTAATAAATGTTATATTTGGGATAACACTTTCTTAGTAAAGTACAGATTCTAATACATTTTGTAGTTGAGTCCCGTCCAGGATTCGAACACACACTGCCAGAGTGAGGCACCTCATCGCCAGCACACGAAGTCAGTGATCTGACCCACTAAGCCACCGAGGCTTCCACGAAATGAAAATTCAACAACTGGTAGTTTAGATTACATTAGGGCTGTTACAATTCACTCGCCTATTCGGTGAATCGAACCGTATCCATTTATGTATTGAATTTGTTATTCATGGCCACTAGAATCGAATATTTATGAATATGCAATCATGTGCATTTACATACTCTGTACCTAAAAAGATCAATGAGAACATATATGCATAGATTTCTTCAAAGACAATGCTCTTAAAATATTTACTTTGACAGAATTGTGGTCCCTGGTCATTGTCCCATTTGAGCAGATACTAGTACCTGCATATAAAGTGAAGTATATAAATATTGAATATATCAATAATTAACAAACCATGTTAAATAATTTATGTTGTTATTGTTTCGCTGAATATAACAAGTAATACATCAACTGCTGACTTGTTATTGTATTCGAGAATTAATATTCTTATTTGTTACCCTATATTCATGATACGAATCGTATTCGCCTCATGGTATATATTCGTTGCAGCCCTAGATTACATACCTAAATAAGTATTAAAATCTGTACGGTACTAAGTAAGTGAAATCCCCAAAATAACATTTGCTACATCCCAATCTACACTGTCTCATACCTGTATATATGCTTGTCAACCATATTCTGTACATTCTTCACAAACTTTGAACTTGACAAATTTGAAATTGAGATATTCTGAATAATTTGATTTTCTTTCTCATGCAAAAACAACTTAACCCCATTGTCATAACTGGTGTGTTATGATTTATATCTGACCAATATATTAATTCTCTGCATAAATAGTTTTCATTTCTGTCAAGAACAATCCAGCCATGTTATCCTTTCTGCACATTTTTATTCCACATTGGCTGCCGTGGTCTGTTTGTGATAGTTTTCTGAAACAAGCTTATGGAATTTATGAGTAATGGTATATGGGTAATTGAATAAAAAGTACATGAATTTCTATTTTTTTAAAACAACTGATAAACATGTTATACTTGGTTTACTGGTTCTTAAAATTCCTGAGAGGTTGTTAGTTGCTCAGACTTAGTTCTATTTAAACACTGAACTGGGTGACATTTGTTAGAAGGTGAGGTGAGGTGAAATTGGGTTTAACGTCACGTTCAAGATTATTACACTTATAGAGCGACGTGCATGCACGTGCGTGTGTGTCTGCTTGTACGAGTCCGGACTGATGCCAATTTATAGTGCTAGCCCACTGAGATACCATGATGCAGTTTAAATGAATACCCCACTCAGATACAGTATACTGACTCTGAGCCGACCAGTCCTTGTTTTAGCCCCTTAATGCCTAGCGCCAGACAGGGAAACAACAGGTACCATCTTTTAATGTCTTTTGGTATGATGCGGCCAGGGGTCGAACCCTGGACCTTCCGCTCTCGGGGCAAACGCTCTACCTCTAGACCACGGAGGCAGTCATTTGTTAGAAGAAGACCGTGCCTACGTGTTGGTTCATCACAAGCAGAAAGCAGCATGACCTAGCTCCGTCCTGAGTAGGCTACTGTGCTACCATGCTTATCAATCCAATATGTCAGGGAGGTAATAACATAATTGTTAAAGTGAGTGAGTGAGTATGGTTGTATGTGCGTTAAGCAATATTCCAGCAACATCACGGCAGGGGACAAAAGAAAT
This sequence comes from Haliotis rufescens, assembly GCF_023055435.1. Classification (NCBI taxonomy): domain Eukaryota; kingdom Metazoa; phylum Mollusca; class Gastropoda; order Lepetellida; family Haliotidae; genus Haliotis; species Haliotis rufescens. The sequence continues at coordinate 28,647,872 of NW_025964361.1, forward strand.
GGGCTTCACACATTGTACCTATGTGGGGAATCGAACCCGAGTCATTTGCGTGACAAGCAAACACTTTAACCACTAGACAACCCCGTGGTGTAAGATGTGAAACAGGGAATGAATTGAACCAATAATGTTTATATTGTTTTAAATATGCTTTTTTGATAAACAATTTTGAATTTTAGGGAAATAAATCATTGTTAATTTAATATGACAAACAAAAGGTTTGTGTTTCTTTTTATCTTGTTATGTTATCTTATTTCAGTTTGCTTGAACATGTAAAAGCAATAATTTGTTATGTTTTGAACAAATCTCAATCCCATTGTGTTGTAACACATCATGACAATGTTTCACATTCCTTGACTTTGTGTTTTCTCAGAAAATAGAAAAGTAACAATCTTAAACATGTAAAACATTAGAATTAGTAATTTTATTGCTAAGAGCAAATCTCAATTCAAAATGATGCTGAACATTTTAGTATTCTATATTCTTACAGCTCTCACTTATATTTTTACCATATCAGAAAAAAATATTATTTTGTTCAAAATTGGTACTTCATTAATGTTTTTTTTTCTTCATTTCAGAGATATTTTAACTTTTAATATTATCTTTGCATTTGGTGCAATAATGTCAATTAAACTGAAAATCCCTTTCTCTTTTTTATCCTATTATCAGTGAAATACAAGTCATGAGTGAGTGAGTGAGTTTGGTATTACGTCGCTTTTAGCAATATTCCAGCAATATCGCAGCAGGGGACACTAGAAAAGGGCCTCAAACATTGTACCCATGTCGGGAATCGAACCCGGCACAAGTCACTGAATCAAGCCATCTGAATCAAGCCATCACACCATAGCACATTATAACCATATTATATGAATTGGGAAATTTTCAATTTGAATTTGGAGAATATTTACTGATTTGCTGCAGATATGAGTGTATGAGTGAGTGAGTCAAAATTTAACGTTGCATCAGCATTATTTCAGCTATATAGTGACACAAACAAGTGCTGCAGATTTGAATATCGGCCTCTGAGCAGGTCTAGAAACATCCAGGATCATATTTATTGCAATTCACAATGACATCAATGCATCGTCATATCACATTTCCATGATAACAAAAACAGAAATTGTAATTAAATTCCTACCAGCTTGAAGATGATTAGTTTCTGAGAATGGAAGAATTGAATTGATCATTGTTGATAAACTATTTCAATAATATTGAAAAAAAAAAAAATTCAACCTTGATCACATCATCTTTCTTCATCATAATCATGGTGACAAGACACAATAACAAATAAGCATAAGGGTCACAACGATTTTTTTTAAATTGCTGAATAATAATTGCCATGACAATGTGATGCTGTACCTGTAAACTGCATCTCCCATTCACGGACTGAGTCCATCTGCATGCTGTTGAGATCGCTGAGATCATCGTAGTCGTCCCTAAGTGCCTCCTCTCCTAGGGAAAATGTTGCTAGGGCCCGAGATGCATCACGGCCCGCAAAGATTCCATAGGGACCTCCTGAAAACAACACAACTCCTTTCAGAACATGATAATAACATGCTATACTGCCATTAACAGTCAAACTGAACTTTGCACTACTTCACAGATTGCACAATCAGAGCTCGATATAAGCTGCATATTTGCGTAAAATATGCATTAAATAAACTTGAAATATGCAGACAAATCAAATCCTAGCGCATTGAATACGCAACAAAAACTATAAATACCCTATTGAAATATAATTAAAGCGCATATTATAACTAGTAGATAAAACGATTGCATATATTACTACTGTTTGATAAAAGGATTGAGTATCAGCCAATTGCAAAATTCACTTACCGACAGTTACATTTGGAAAAGATTCTGCGACAAACATACTGGCAGATACCAATTGAAAAGTTTATGTACATGTTGTATCTTAACAGTTGCTGCTTGGTGATTGAAAAAAACCTCCTTTCTTCCAATGCTAGGTTTTGCAAACAAAAATGGCTTCCCAAAGAGGGAATTGCACACAGACGCAGGCGGGATACTACGATTCACATAGTTTTAAATGATTTTCAGGGATTATTATGAAACAGGATTAAAGTTCAAATACCCAAAAGCCAAGAAACAAGTGGGTAAAAAAAATTTGAATACCCTCTAAAAATTGTGGTGGCCAATCAAAATCAAATCCTTGGGTAAAATACCCAAATAACCAAAAGCTTATCTAGAGCTCTGCGACAATTTTAAAATGAAGCAAGCAAGACTCTGATGACACAGCCAAGGTGGTATGCATAATTGCTGCAACCGTGAAACCTGTCACAATTCGAGCTTGGTTAATTAAACCAGTGATCTTATTAACATATGCATCAGTTTTGATAAGTTGATGATAAATATGCCTACAGTTGCAGTTAACTCATCCATCAAAAGTTGCTACATAAGCATTATTTCAATGAAACAGTCATGACTTCATGACGAGTGAGTGAGTATGATTTTACGCCGCTTTTAACAATATTCCAGCAATATCACGCTGGGGGACACCAGAAATGGGCTTCACACATTGTACCCATGTCAGGAATCAAACCCAGGTCTTCGGCGTGACGATCGAACGCTTTAACCACAAGGCTACCTGACCTGCCCCATGACTTCATGATAATGATAGTTACTGTTACATGATCCTTGGGTCCTTGAGGATAGATAGGACTTGAATCGAGGTTTATACAAGTCCCGTTAGTCTGACATTGTTGGTTGCATATGATTATGTCGGATTAACAAGTATGTCGGATAAATGAAATTAGGTATTATCAACGTTCGTGATCGAAAATTGGACAACTACACGATAGATAATGATTCAAACATGTTGTAATAAAAAAGGGAAAAAGGAAATATTCATTTTGTTGAGTTACATTGTTAGTGGAATATGTTTTCTAATCATGCAACCTCTAAAGTTTAACACAAAACTACTGTTACGAACTGTAGGACTGATTCAAAATACTTTTTAAAGAATAGTCTGGAATGGAAGTCGCCAATTTGAAACTAGTGCTGCAATGCTTAAGAAAGCTGCTTTCTTAGTGGCTAATGTCGACTTCCTGTTAGTAATTTCATTGGTTGGTCAAAGTTTGCGAAAGGTCGTTCTGACATGACCTGTAATGGGATGTCCTCAGCGGAAGTGAGAACTTGTATCCCATTTTAATGAGATTGAGGTAATCTAGGCATGTGATGAATTCTGTTTTGTTTATCTAAAGCAGTAATTGTTTATTGTTAAGCAAGTTTATCGCTGCAGCAGTTGAAATATGCAGCTACTCGCCAACACATCTCGCATCAAAACTCGGGGCTGTGTACTCGCGGGCAGATGACCATGTAGTACGCTGATCACTGTGTCGGATTAACAAGTCTGATTAATGAGTGATTTCAGCAAATTGTTGGAAATTAGGTGTGTCGGAGTTGGAGCATGAGACTGTCGGATAAACAGGTCTAAATAGCACTGATTTAATCGGTTCCCATCATTTGTGTCGGATAAAGCCCATTGTCGGATTAACGAGACTTGACTGTTTATTTTCAATGAAGATGTTCTGACCATGTACCTATGGCACTATATCACGTACATACCCCTTTATCATCAGAGGTATTGCTAGAGAGAACGGTTGCTTTGTGAAACAACAAGGGCCTGTTGCCATGTCTCTGTACATGATGTGGCAGACCTCAAGACAATTTATAGTTTAGGCTTTTTTGTTGGAGATGTAATTTGTCATCATGATTATGAATTGCCTGACTGAATTAGAAAGCTTTGGTAAAGAGAGTGAAGATACAGCTACCAATGGACACACTGATGACTAACATGAACATTTAACATTCCCAGCATGCTCAGGGCACGACAAACTGAATATTGTGATCAAATATAGTGACATCATTAGGAATGTTAAGGAAAGGGACAGTGAAACTTGCATGGATACTGATGTGGATAAATCATTCACCATGTGTATCTATACCCAACCTGGAACAAAAGGAACAAAGCTCACGAGTCATGACAAATTGTGAGAGGAGTGCCTTCCCTTGTCACTTCCAAACATGTTTTTGTGCATTAAATTTATCAAAATCGCTATTATTTAGATGAAGTTTAATAAGTATAATAATACGGAGACCGTACGGATGATCATGATGATTATCAGTTCATTGCATGCTTCCCTCATATGCTATCATCACAGGACGTTTCTATGTTTAATGCTGATAATATCATAGTCACAAGAGAGAACGTTTTGAGTTAAAGATAAGGATGGCAAAGTGCAGGTGTGCAATGAAATAACCGCATCAAAAAGAACTTGGAAATTTTACAATAAAGTGTTTATTTAATTATTACATATATACTGATACTATCTCACACTACGCATTTCTTCCTTCTTCTTTCGATCCAATGAGGAAACATGCTTGAAAAAAGTTCCAGCTTCTAAAAAAACTAATCACCTAAACACATCCGAGCATCACCAAGGTCACCACCAAAATAGGTCACACACTACCGGTAAATTCCAGTGCATAGGCACCTACACGACCTGATCACGTGATTACCCCTGCCACATCATTCTCTTTCTTAGAGCTAACAGGCTGCTAGAGGAGCAGTGATGCGAGATGGTCCGGGGGGGATATAGCGTGTGGGAGGGGATAAATATATATAAATAAACTTACCGTATTCAACGTAATAAACGCCCAGGGAGCTCTCAAAATTAGAAATAGGGGGCTCTTATTAAAATAATATTTTGGTGAAAAAAAAACAGAGTTGAAAGATCGTAAATTTCGTTGTTTATGCTGACAGCCTGAAATGTTTATATACGACAGATATATTTTTCCAGGATTTAATTGCCCATAATTAAGGATGCATATAACACACGAATGCGTATTATACACGAATAAATAAGTCTTACATTGATCAATCAGAAGGGGTGCTAATTGAAATTGTTCACTACCCAATATAATTAGCAAATACCGCCGCAGGCGCTTATTAGAGTGGGGCGCTTATTACGTCGAATACGGTATTGTAAAATTTCCAATTCTTAAACTTATCTCACACTATGCATTTATCCCACCGTTGGATGCAGATACCTTTGTCTGTAACAGGCTACAACCATAGACATACACAAAGAAGCTGGTGCTTAACAGTGAGATAAATAAAATAATCTATAACACTGCCTAGTGTCGTAAAGACAATAACTCGTAAGTGGGAATATAGACCATGACAGGTGACATGATCCCAATACGTTAGTTGGAAATAACAGCATGAAATCGGGCATAACATGCGTAACATGTTTTCATGTATGATATTGTTACTTTGAGAACAATATGCAGAGCTGTTCGTGGTACCAATCACAAGTCTCTATACTCTGAATCAAAGTTTACAATCCAAAAGACGGCAATCCAAACAATTAAAATTTTACAAAATGGTAAACAAGTTGGCCCCTAAATATCTATGTAATCTTGTTCCTCACAGTTAACTACTATAAATCATTTTTACCTGATACAGTGCAAATGTGGAATGATTAAGATTCAGTAAAATAAATACTGTATACGATTTCACTGAAAGTATCACACCTGAACATCTTAGAACATTGGACTACGGTACACTTTTCTGTGCAAATTAGCCACTTGCGCCTCAGGTTTGGATGCAGTCATTTAAATACACACATATATCAAAGACATATCCCTCAGTCTCCTACATGCTGTTGTGGATACCATTTTGAGGAGGTGAGGTGAAAACTGAAATGAGGTTTAACGTCCCGTCCAAGATTATTGCACTTATATAGCGACGTGCATACATATGTGTGTGTCTGCTTGTACTAGTCCGGACTGATGCCGATTTTATAATGTGTGTGTGGATGCTTGTACTAGTCCGGACTGATGCCAATTTATAGTGTGTGTGTGGATGCTTGTACTAGTCCGGACTGATGCCAACTTATAGTGCTAGCCAACTGAGATACCATGCCGCAGTTTGACATGAATACTTCACTCGGACACAGTATACCGACTCCCAGACGACCAGTCCTTGGTTTAGCCCTTTAATGCCGAGCGTCAGACAAGGTAACAACAGGTACCATCTTTTAACGTCTTTTGATATGACGCGGCTGGGGATCGAACCCCTGACCTTCCACTCTCCAGGCGGACGCTCTACCACTAGACCACAGAGACGGTCACCATGTTGAGGACCCGACATTTACTCCTTTTCATGTACTAACTATTGCAATCTTCATCAAATACGCCAGCCAACTAGACAAATGCTAGTGAAACTTGATCTGGGCCAGTAATTGTATATCTATACTGGACCAGCTGGCTATTGAAATAATACGGTGTACCAATTGCTTTAAGTCAGGTTAAAACTCACTCAATCTTTTATTCAGTCAACAAAAGCCATACGTCAACTTTTCTCATGAAATACATGAGATAACGGTTTGGCGGCCATCTTGAACAGGGAGTAACTGGAAGTGTTACACGCGAGTCACTTTGAGTAACTCGACACAGTCCTTATATAATTATTTACAAATTACCCCAATTTCAAGTCGCAATTACGCCCAATAAACGATGTGTTCATGGGTCAAATATGTTACCATTTCGATCTTCGTCCATTTATCTCTAGAAATGTTTCATTTATAAAACTTGAAAAAGTCGATAAATATATAGAAAAAATATTTTTTGAAACCACCATCGGACACATTTGCCGTCAAGCACATATCGAGTGTATGAAGACAAAGACAAAAGTCTGTTTGGTTTGATCATATAAGATCTGTGGCTCAGAAAGATCGAGAAGACTACGGCAGCAAATGAAAACAAGAGTTTGCCACTAAACATGCTAAAGTTCGCCCCTGTTACAGAATTTATGACATAATTAAATCTAAACAAACCCTAACCCTCACAGAACCTAAGTCCATCTTGTTGTCATGGAAACGTAAAAAATAAAAATTCCTAAATTTCTAAATAGCAAAAGGCACCAGTTAAGCATGTACCTGACAGACCTGCAAAGTTTGATGAAAAAATATTGAACAGTTTATGAGTTATTCTCCGGAAACGAACCCTACCCTCACAGAACCTAAGTCTATCTTGTGGCCATGGAAACGTAAAAAAAAAAAAATCTAAAATTTCTAAATAGCAAAAGGCATCAGTTCAGCATATCCTTGACAGACCTGCAGAGTTTCATGACGGACGTGACGTACGGACGAAGCCTGTTTCTATATCCCCCGCCACCTTTGTTTTCAAATTATTTAATTATTGTCCGTGACTGAATGAATTTTGTAAATAAGCCTTCAAATAGTATATAACTGAATTAAAGTAGCTATATTATATTACTGTCAATACCCGCGACAGTTCACCTGGTTAACTTTCTAGTTTGTAGAGCAGAGATTTACTGAGTTATGTCAACACGTGAAGACAAGTGTTAAAATTTGTTTTATGGTTGATATGAATAAAATGACTTTAACTATATTGACAAGTGTTTGCTCTCTTAAATTGCTGAATTTCTGTTAGACTTGTAACTTAATATCTGGGCCAGTAGTTTAAATTTCTTACTGGACCAGTGGGATAGTGTGTAGATAAGACATTTGTCAAACCCTGTTCATAATTATATGTACTACTACATAAAAGGATATAACTTGGATTCAGTATAAAATGGAAATGCAAAAGCATATACTGTTATCAAATTTGCTATTGTACAATCTGTTCAAAAATTAAATATGTGTCTACTTTACAATAATAATACTTTTATGTACGCATTAAAATCTGGTACATTGAGGTATATGTCTACAAGCGTGTCTGTCTGTCTGTATATATTGACATGTGTATTGTGTAATACTATGTATATGCGCATGTGTATGTATGTATATTTATAAGTATGTCCACAGGGTTGGAACTTAACACTAGCCCAGGATTACAAATTCCTTCAGGCTAGTTCAAATTTGCCATTGTTTTAACACTGAGGGCATTTAATCTTTACCAGGGCTAGTAAAGTTTTAGAGTTTAGTTCTAGCCCTGGCATAAGTGTATGTGCATGGATGCACTGGTTTGGTTATGTGTTGGTATATGTATGTGTGTATTTATTTATTATTAATGTATGACATGTATATTTGTGATTTGTGATACTTGCAAACAGTAGTATCAGTTATCTAAATTTATTATCTTACGTACATTTGGCTCTTATTAATTGTTACATGACCTTGTACTTTTGTAGGAAAAGGTGTTTAAATAGGCTTTGACAGACACCCCCCCCCCCCCCCCAACTTCCAACTTCCACCCCCATTCCCATACCATTCCTTCTTGTTGGAAATAAATATATTTCTAAATTACATGAATGACCGCATAGCTGCGAAGAACAATTATATGACTTATAATTGATCCAGACAATAGGGTGCACCTGCTTGATATCTCTGTTGACGCATCATCAAAGCTATGAAACCACCCAAGGGATTGAAGCATGCTAAGACGAGAAGAGGATCGATGGACAATATCCACAAGCGGATCTTCGAACCAATACCAGACAGCACATGCCAAAAGCAGCGGTGTCACAGAGATAGTGGAAAGCGAAGACCGTATCTGACTTCCGCACCCTTCAATAATGGCGGAGAGGGTGCAGTTGCTGTGCAAGGATATGGTAGAGGCGACAGCTTGAGCCTCGTGAGGATTGGATGTGACAGGAGGAGACAATCCAACTAAAGTGTAGGCTGTAGGATGATTGAGGGAAGCCAAAATGAGATCACAGTAAGCGAAACTTCCATTGTGGCCACCGTAGAAAGCTGGATGAAGAGGCTCTTCCGGGACAATTCGACGGAAGAAAACACCATGCGAACGTCCAATGTAGCTGGCGGTTCCAAGGTAGACATGGACCCGGCCGCTTTAGGGATGGACTGTTGATCCAGCCGAGTAAAAACTTTGTCAGTAAGAAAACTATCTGAGACACGGTCATAGGCCACCGATAGTGCAGGCAGGGCAGGTTCTGGAGGTAGCTTCAGTGTTACAGGGGAGGGGACGGTCAGCTTGGTTGTGTTCTTAGTTTTCTTAGCAGAAGAGTTGTGCGTCTCCGGGTCCTTTGATTTTGAACACCCGTGAATCTCTCTTCTATGGCACTTGTGTAAATACAAATCATCCGTCAGTTGAGCACGGCACTCACAACATAATTTCATTCTTGGTTCTATTTTGTTTTTTTAACGAGAGGGTCAAATGGTAGCCTCAACAATATTGTTTCACTTCAATCAAAACCAGTTTTGTCAACATAGTTTGCTGAATGAAACCAGCATTTAACTTGGATAACAGATTTCCCCCACATATCAGTGTGAGGGGCATCCTGGGGTCCTACAGTGATTTTGCTGGACGTTTTCCGGATTTTATCAATTTTTGAAAGGACATTCTCTTTATATCATTACCAAATTACAAAGATTAGCAGCAAGATATATATGGTCACTAACAGTATCATAGCATATAGCACTATGACCCTGTTAGTGACCGTATATATATCTTGCTGCTAATATGTGGATCACAAGCCCCTATGGATCAGTCAGTGTCCCAGAAAATGTGAAACCTTGTCATATAACATTAGGATTCCGGGTCCCCCTAAATTTTTAATACTTAACATTGGCGCAATGACCCATTGACTTTCATGCATAGTTTCGAACATTGCACATGGACACCTTCATGTAACATGCATATGCATGGGTAGACCCCTTGTTCATATCAAACTAGTCCCACAGCTAATTTCAGACTATTGAGACATGTACATGATGTAAAATAAATAGACTTGGGAGGAAACAAATGGTCCCTCTATATTTTAACATGTCTCTCTATATTTGTACTAGTCTTAGACTACGGATTAGGGGGCATGGTTATCGCTGTGTATGGAGCTCTTTTTGAGAGACATTTTACCTCTCTAAGTTGCAAGTCACTGACAAATATATTTAAAAAATGCTATGACTTGCTAGAAGTCAGTTTGAGAACATTGCAACTCCCATCACAACATCTGAAAGGTTTTACAGATGTGGAGCCATAATTGGAGCCATAAAAAAGACTCTTGCATCCACTAGCATGTTTGTCATTACCATGTTAGAATGATTACTATGATTTAGGACATCATGTAATTATTTCGAAAGGTGAATCTGTTATTAACATCTCCGTGATCATTAATATTTCCGAAAAATCAATGATATCAAGAATAACATCAGTAAATTAATATATCTCACTATAATCCGTCTGGCGTAATATTTTTTCTACGCCTCAATCATTGTACGTGCTGATAAATAGCACAATGATCTACAAGTGTCAAACAAACAATGTAAGAGATGGCGAAGGGTAACAATGATATTTTGCAATAATATTATACTGTACCTGGGCCATAAAATCGTTTTCCTCGAGTGACATCAAACACTTTGCAATTAACAGCGATCAGGATACGTCCATCCTTTGCTTTTCCATCATATTCTCGCAACTGCTCGTGTGTGAAATCTTGCTTTTTCAGGGGTGGAAGTTCAGGTTCCCGAGGCGTCGGTGGGTCATGCTTCCTTCTGCTTGACCAAATTTTGTAAACAAGAAATGAACAAACGCCTACTAAAGCCAGATTCAACGGACTTCCAAATAATTCAGACAAAAATTTGGATAAAAATCCGCTTCCCGCTTCCGAATTTCCTGAGTCCGCCATATTTGTTTAAATTCTGACGTGTTTCATAAAGGTCAAGGTCTCGCGTGCACTTGCCTGATTGAGGGATCTATGGTTCCGAGTGCTAACTGATAGAATATCGTTGAAACGAGCGCTTTCAATTCAATGGAAGCTCTTTCTATGTTTTGATATTTGAAATAAATCGTCTGAGTTCCATATAATATGCTGATGTGCCCGAAGAGCGGTATACCAGCGATATGTCGCATTCGGACACCGTACAGCAAGAAATACTCCCTCCGAGGGTAATAAAGAATATAGACTTGCTGGGGGCGTTACAGAAACTATTCATGATCACAGCGAGAGGGATATTATGTGTATGTGTTTCATGAGACAATTAATTCTAAATTGCAATTTTATTCAAATGTAATTGATATGCTCCATCGAGGAACACAATATATCCTTCTTGGTAAAATAGGAATTACCCGTGTGTGTTTAATCCTGCAAAAATTCTACATTTTTATACCCAGATCTACATTATATTAATTTGCCATTACGGGAAATTTTCCCCATATCTATCATGTCCTGTACAATACTTATTGTTGATTTTAATAAACTGATTTTAATTTGATTTTTTTTTTTTTTTTTTTTTTTTTTTTGCGTCGGTCGATTTCAAAAGGATATGTTGTTTCATGTAGATCTATAATGCCTTGTTGTCAAGCCCGGGCACAGCTGTTTGGTTAAGGAAGGGTGAAGTTTGTAAGTTACCATACGGGTGCTAGATGAATGCTTTTTAACATAACCAGTTAAATAAATGTCTTATAGTATTCTTTTCTTTTCTTTTCTTTAAAAAAAAGTGTCATTGTGCACCTCTGCTGTTTGTGACAAAATACAAAGAGTGAGTGAATTAAAGAAATGGAAACGCAGAGAGTATATTGCTCAGAAATTGAGTGTCTTTGTTTTTCCATGGGACAGTGGCCATGACCCTCGGCGATCTCCATCATATGTGGGCGGTAGGGTGGCCTAGTGGATAAAGTGTTCGCTTGTCACGCCGAACGCCCGGTTTCGATTCCTTACAATGTGTGAAGCCAGTTTATGGTATCCCCCACCGTACTATTGCTAGAATTAGGACTGGGGTGGGTACTGAGTGGGACCCGTGGTTAGTCACGTGATATATTGTTTAATGACAAAAATTATCTAAAACTCTATGATTACACTACAAGTCACTTATGTTCGCATTTCTTTCTGACTTTGCACCCATTCCTTCTGACTTTTCATATGGTTGAATAAAGATATAACTTAAGTCAACTTCAGTGTATGCATGACCAGATTGTTAAAAACATGTATCTTAATACGTTTTGCCAGGGCTATGGTAAAAAAAAATTCCCAATCGGAAATTTTGAGAAATCTTTTGAGACCTACTGTGGGTACCCACGTCGGGTCGGATAATAGAGGGGTGGGTACCCGGGTAGTAAATGTGGACTCGCCCCAGCCCTAGCTATAATATTGCTAAAAGTGGCGTAAAACCATATTCAAGATACATTTTAAACATGAGTTTTCATTACCGTAATCGACATAATAAGCGCCCAAGGCGCTCTCAAAGTTAGAAATAGGGGGTTCTTATTAGAATATTATTTTGGTGAAAAACAACCGAGTTGAAAGATCGTACATTTCGTGGTTTATGCTGACAGCCTGAAATGTTTATATACGACAGATATTTTTTTCCCAGAATTTAATTTCCCATAATTAAGAATGCATATACTATACGTATTATACACGAATAAATAAGTCCTGTGTACATTGATCAATCGGAAGGGGTGCTAATTGGGATTGTTCACTAGCCAATATATTAGCAAATAACGCCGTTGGCGCTTATTAGAGCGGGGCGCTTATTACGTCGAATACGGTATTCACATGAACGAGTCCTACACAGGCCCACTTAAATACGGAACTCTGACAGTTCAGATCAGAAACCTGACGTGAGCATTTGTGTTGTCAAGTGAAACCTACACTTCAATGGCATTCAGTGTACAGGGGTTTACTTATGTTTAATCTACCTAGGTTTTTTAAGAAATAAACAACGAGCATGAGTCGTTTGTTTCCTAAATGAGATATCAACATTATGTATAGCCTCTTAAAGGATGATGATTAAATGTACAAGCTTTAAAAATATGTAGCCGTATTTTAATAATGATGATTCCCTCAATAGAATCCGATGTCGGACAAGTCCATTTCATGCGCAGGTGGGTATTTCCCGCATATTCTCACAATCAACACGTCGATTATTTGTACCTTTTCTCCCAATACCGATTGTCACATCCTTCCCGTTTTTTCGCCTTTATCTGCGTTGCCCAGCTACATCATGCGGGAACAACTCACTACCCCCCCCCCCCCCCCCCCCCCCAAAGTTTGATATACCTTAAAACTCGTACCAGTCACATTTTGTAAGTGTAGTGTAATGCAATGTAATTGTGGAATATGCAATCTCATTAAAATCAGATCTTAGTTCTCGCTATCGCTAAACAAAGCTTCAGCGATAGTGAGATCTAAGATTTGATTTGTATGAGATTGTTGGAATATGGGACTTATGGGTAAATTGAATAGGACATACATGCATTATCAATTTGTTCAAAGTGTATTTTTACCTTGTGGTTTAATGCGAAATGTGTTGTATACATGGATTCTATTTATTAAATATATCAATCATAATTTGAAATACGGCTTGAATTCCAGCATTATATATATATATAAGATATTTGACACAATCACACCAGGGAGACATTTTCTTCGCAGCCACCGCTTGTAAGAAAATGTACGTGCGCTTCAGTAACTATTGAGGAAATAGTGGGTGATTAACGTTCCCGGAATGTTGTATAACTAAACATATCGCAGTACACGCAATTTATGGATAACAACTTCTTTATTTTACAGAATTCGCGACGTTTCTGTAAAGATCCATATACCGTTGTCAAGCAAGGCTGAATAATGAACATGGTACAGAATATATACACATGGAAATTAGTTAAGCAACACCCGTATATTCTCAGACCGGGCAACTTTAATGAACTAGTGCATGAAATGTGTACTTGATTTCCATACCAAATAAATTATTTGGTGAAAAGAATGGGTTGAGGAGAAACATAGCCAAGATTACCATGAAATAATGTGGTGTATACGTCGTTTATTTCGGAAGGTGCTCCGACCCGGCGTTTATCTGGGCTGGCGTTGTTTTGCATACCAAGTTTTTTCCCAATATTGTTTCTTATTACCTACGAGAGCAAACGTGTCGAGGTTCATAAAAATCATATGCGCTCTAGGGTCATATAACGTCACGAGACAACAGTGTATTGTTTCCGTCCGGACGGCATTGTTGACGTCATTCGAATCTTATTGTGACTTGAGGTCGGAATGACGTCACACTAGAAACGACGTCATAGCTGAAGATTGTTGACGTCATTTGATAAATAGAGAATCTCATCCGAGTGTCTTTTGACTTTCTGTCCTTGTAGGTGAACACTAATTCCATCTCTGTATGTGGACATCTTCTTTCGGTAATAAATACACTCGTGCCTAAATACCGGTAATTCCCTCGCCGTCGTTCGGGAAATACCGGAATTTATCATCCAAAACTGGTTCCCACAGGAGATATCGCTTGGGTGAGATCAAGCGATATCTACACTGTAGATATCTCTGCAATGAAATTGCATCACAATGCATTGCAGACCATTGTGACATCATTGGTTACCATGACGTCACAATCATATGACATCACTAATGGCTCTGCTACTAAAGCTGTTAGCAGTACTTTTTTACACTTAAGACACTGCTAATTACTGTCTACAAACTGAAAAAGTTGGAAGAATGATGTTGGATGATAAATAAAATCTCACCCTCATGTCTTTTGATATCAAATATATCAACACTCGTTGATAAAAGTGGAAAAAATCCTCGGCAAGCCTCGGAGTTTTCCCACTTTTATCGACTCGTGTTGATATATTTGATATCAAAAGACACTCGGGTGAGATTCTCTGTTTAGACACCCGTGTCGTAAACATAGTATGACATGAACACTCTATATATGTCTCACCCCCATTTCCCTTCGTTCGGTTCATTGCGTCGAATTAACCTGACGTTTATTCTAAGATTATTCGTAGAGCGCAGGGTTCCCTTCGAACGCGTGACGTGAACCTGTGTCAACACTCCAGTAATAGAAAGCATAGTTCACGATATGTCATTATATAAGCGAAATACTGTGTTACTGTGGTAAAGTGTGCAATTGGCATAACGCATTTTGAACTCATTTTTAATTTGTTGGCCTAGTCTTCAAAGGCGCCGCAATTCGCAATGTCATTCACGATAGTCTGAAACCTACGATAGTCGGATGAATCTACGATTCGCCCCGATTTTGTTTCGAGGTTTGTGAGTACCATACCCGTGCTCTTTTGTTTAACCAAATAGTAAACGCATGCGACCTGCATCACTTCGGGATTTCCCCAACACAAGTTGGTTGGTTGGTTTGTTGTTTAACGCCGCACTCAGCAATATTCCAGCTATATGACGGCGGTCTGTAAAATAATCGAGTCTGGACCAGACAATCCAGTGATTGACATCATGAGCATCGATCCACGCAATTGGGATCGATGACATGTATCAACCAAGTCAGCGAGCCTGACCACCCGATCCCGTTAGTCGCCTTTTACGACAAGCAAAGTCACCTTTTACGGCAAGTATGGGTTGCTGAAGACCTATTCTACCCCGGAATCTTCACGGGTCCCCAACACAAGTCGTCGTGCCGTGACATAACTGGAATACTGTTTAACGTAGCGTTAAACCCAACTTACTTAATCCTAACAAGTGACAATCGTCTTCATCATTAATATTTTCATCAAAACTCTCATCTGACGCACTCTCCTCGCCAAAGTTGCATGCTTGCAGTTTGCACGTGCTGGTCGATTTCAGCGTATTTGATATGTGCATCTGCAAGACAGCTGCAAGACAGCTGCAGGTGCGGATAGACCACTCATCCGGGAAACTCAAAGGGCAATTACAATATTCATCTCCTGGTTTCTCCATCATCCGTCGTCCCCCGCCGTGATATTGCTGGAATATTGCTAAAAGCGGTGTTAAACCATACTCACTCACTCTCACTCTATCATCCGTCGTCCCCCGCCGTGATATTGCTTGAATATTGCTAAAAGCGGTGTTAAACCATACTCACTCACTCACTCACTCTATCACCCGTCGTCCCCCGCCGTGATATTGCTGGAATATTGCTAAAAGCGGTGTTAAACCATGCTCACTCACTCACTCTATCATCCGTCGTCCCCCGCCGTGATATTGCTGGAATATTGCTAAAAGCGGTGTTAAACCATACTCACTCACTCACTCTATCATCCGTCGTCCCCCGCCGTGAGATTGCTGGAATATTGCTAAAAGCGGTGTTAAACCATACTCACTCACTCACTCACTCACTCACTCACTCTATCATCCGTCGTCCCCCGCCGTGATATTGCTTGAATATTGCTAAAAGCGGTGTTAAACCATACTCACTCACTCACTCACTCTATCATCCGTCGTCCCCCACCGTGATATTGCTGGAATATTGCTAAAAGCGGTGTTAAACCATACTCACTCACTCACTCACTCACTCACTCTATCATCCGTCGTCCCCCGCCGTGATATTGCTGGAATATTGCTAAAAGCGGTGTTAAACCATACTCACTCACTCACTCACTCACTCACTCTATCATCCGTCGTCCCCCGCCGTGATATTGCTTGAATATTGCTAAAAGCGGTGTTAAACCATACTCACTCACTCACTCTATCATCCAATGTGCTAGGAAAGCCCGAAGTGATGCAGGTCTAAGACGTTGACCACTTCGGTGAAACCCACGAGCATGGGTATGGTGCTGACAAACCTAGAAACATAATTGGGGCGAACCGGGATTCGAACCCACAATCATGGGTTTCTGGCGTGCCCAAAGGACGCAACTCTGCACAGCGAATCGCGGCGCCTTAGACGACTGGGTACATAACAATGGTGAGTGAGTGAGTGAGTATGGTTTTGAGCCGCTTTTAGCAATATTCCAGCAATATCACGGCGGGGGACACCAGAAATGGGCTTCACACATTGTACCCATGTCGGGAATCGAAGCCGGGTCTTCGGCGTGACGAGCGAACGCTTTAACCACTAGGCTACCCGACCGCCCCACATAACTATGGAAATGAGCGGAAAAGACTAAAGACTAAAGAGAAACACAAAGAAATACTACTGTGAGCCAAGTTGAATGGTTTACCATATGTCTGTGTTGTTGTCCTTACCTAAATGCAAAATAATGAGCTCAGGCCAAGACATGAAAACCTCTGGTATCATCCTTTTCGCCACATTTTAACCTAACACATACATTTTGATTTTGTGTTGTGAGAAGTCAAACACAAACATGTTGATATGATAAAAGTCTAGTTCTCATTGCAATGAACACATCTGGTATAACCTTCTAAAGAATGTCTCCTTATTTTGCTTATTTCTTAAATAACGTAGACCTTGTGGCCCCCATACAGCCCTCACCCAACCTGTGCTTTTTGCTAGAAGCAGGAACCAAGTGTAAACAAGTATAAACAGACCTATCATTGTCTTGTCATTGCTGCACTCAGCAATATTCCAGCTATATGACTGCGGTCTGTAAATAATCGAGTCTTGACCAGACAATCAAGCGATTGACATCATGATCATTGATCTACACAATTGGGATACGATGACATGCATCAACCAAGTCAGTAAGCCTTACTACCAGATCCCTTTAGACGCCTCTTGCGACAAGCATGGGTTGGTAAAGCCCAATTCTTGCCCCGATCGTCACAGGAATCAGTCAAGAGTCCTGTCAGCTGCAATGCATTAACACTCTATCACGAATCCATCAACTTTTCAGCGTGTTTGGAAAGTTCACAATGTATGACTGATATAAAATAGGAGACATACATGGGTGCCTAACCTACAATGTCACTTCTGCTTATAAAGTGTGATCCTGTTAATGAAATATGTTTCTTAACCTGAAGGTTCAATCACAAATGTAGTTATTTCAAATACGGTAAAACTTGAGTGTTTTTTTCAAATACAGCAAGCATACAACACACAGTTTTATTCTACGTTTTTTTTGTTGCAATAATAAAGCCAGTTATAAAACAATATTCTGGTTTCTCAAAAAAATTTGTTAACTGACTGGGTAGTGAAGGATCTTAATTTTTATTAAGTGTACCAGATCTGTTTTGGCAAAACCCCTGCACGTAAGTGGAATGTGGTGGCACGTGGTCCTGTGCACAGCGCACAGGTCAAAAATCAGGTGAAGTTAAGCAACGTCGGTCACTGGGTGGGCGTTTCGGCAGCCTGGCTTCTGAAGGTTTCAAGGGCTTCACTCCCGCCCCACACTGAAACACATGTAACACACGTGGCGTCTCCTTGGGCAAGTGACTTTGTTCGAAATGTGCCTCTGTTCACCGAGCAGTGAGTGGGTACCCGGTAGGATGAGATGGTAAAGTGGTTGTTAATCTTCTAGCGCCTAACAGGCAGCTGGGGTTGTATACTCCCTAGGGAGCTGAGAATGATTCTTGAGTGCACACTAATCCAGTGACCGGGGTAATAATAGCGCTTTGGGCATGACCCGGAGTGGCGAGGAAATATGTGCAATGTAAATGGCATATTAGTATTATGAAGAGACGGACCCAGGGATGGCTCGGTTCCCCTGTAAACTGACAGTATGAATGACATGGTGTGCGCAAAAAGTCGGAATCTGTTTCAAAAATGATTTGCGATGATGGACCATTTTAGTAACAGATGAGTCATGGTAAAAATAATTACACCAACAAGGTTAACACCATCAGTTTTCAGAAAATTATTGTTACGAGCAATCTGAGGATTTGGACTAGACTAACATTTAGTCTCTGAAATCTTATATTATACAATATCCTCCTTGACTCTAAAAATAAAAAAAATCCCTATGCTGTGGAATAGAGCTAGCTTGAGCTGGCTAGACTTGCTTTTGTATGCATTCCTAGATTTTCTTTTTTCATAAAATAAATATATTCCACGGTCATGGTGCAGGACTAGGTTTGGACCAAAACAGATAGTTAACACACGTTCTAATATGCCAACCCCGTTGATTTCCACCTTGCCAGCCAAAGCAACAAGGCCCAGCTGTTGTCACCATATATCTGTGCTGCTCCCTATAAACGACTTTGGTCTTGACTTGTAGCTAAAGATCACATAGATGCACTGTCATGGGAAATGAAAACAAAAAGAAATATTTCTTTAAAAATCAAACATGCCACTAAACATGTTGCAAAGGGAACCAAGAAAATGTCTCTATTCAATTAGAATTTCAACAAAAGTGAGCCGAACAATTTCAGGACCCTGCAATGCCCAAGGGATGCAACTATGTAAAGTGTTTGTTTGTTTGTTGTTTAACGCCGCACTCAGCAATAGTCCAGCTATATGACGGCGGTCTGTAAATAATCGAGTCTGGACCAGACAATCCAGTGATTGACATCATGAGCATCGATCCGCGCAATTGGGATCGATGACATGTATCAACCATGTCAGCGAGCCTGACCACCGGATCCCGTTAGTCGCCTTTTACGACAAGCATAGTCACCTTTTACGGCAAGCATGGGTTGCTGAAGATCTATTCTACCCCGGATCTTCACGGGTCACTATGTAAAGTGAATTGCGGCACTAAGGCGACTGGGCTAGTGTGCCTCCAGCAAGGGCCCATCATATTTAAGTTCATATGTTAACACCAAAAACATTTTCGTGACGGTTGTGCTTTATTCGACTTCATTGTTCAGTGCTCCTAGATTAATTGCAAAATGGCGTTAAACCCAACTCACGCGCCCACTAAGATTAATTAGCCGTCAAAAGCCTACTGAACATCTATACTATGCAAAAACAATAAACGCAAAAGTAGTATTTGTTTGTTTGTTGTTTAACGTAGCACACAGCAGTATTCCCGCTATATGACGGCGGTCTGTAAATAATCGAGTCTGGACCAGACAATCCAGTGAATAACATCATGAGAATCGATCCACGCTATTGGGATACCATGACAGAGTGTTGCCGTCATCCATAAAAAAGTAATACCAAAGATGAATTGGACATTTCTGCATGGATTAGGATTGATTTGCGTGGAAATAATGAAGTACTACAGACATTTGGAGAAAAGATGGAAAAATCGCAAAAACACAACCACATGAGAGCCTGGCACCGTAACACACCAACATGACATGCACTTGCAACATCACTTGTTGGGTTTTCATTTGCATGTCATCACAATCTTACAACAAGTGAACAGCGAAAACATGCCATGACTGACGGAAGCCCAAAGCAACAACGCCTCCAGCCGCCTGCAAACAGGAGAATCATCTCTGGTTTTTCCACTTTGCACCAAGCACCATTACAAGACTGTGGAACCGTTATCAGACACGCGGGACAATACGGGACCTTTCCAGATCCGGTCGACCATGTAGCACTATTAGAGCACAAGACAGATTACGACGACTACGTCATTTTCGTGAAAGAACCACATCGGCCACCTCTACAACTACACCAATACCAGGATTGCGTAGGATATCAGCCCACACAGTGAGGAGCTGTTTACGTGCTGAAAGTATTCGCGCAAGACGACCAGTTCGGTGTGTCAATTTGACTGATCTGCATCGTCGACCGCGACGTCAAGGTCACAGAATATGGCCACAACTGCAATGGAGACAGGCTTGGTTTAGTGAGGAGTCACGTTTTATGCTTCGCCGCGTGGATGGTAGATGGTTGATGACGTGGATGGTCGTGTTTACAGGCGTTGTGGGGAACGTTATGCACGAAACTGCATACAGGATGTGGACAGATACGGCGGTGGTAGTGTGCTGATGTGGGCAGCCATCTCATACACTGATAGAACAGACTTGGTGCAAGTTTCGGGGCTATTTAACGGTACAGAGTTACACGGATGAGACTCTACGGTCACACGTCCTTCCTATTATGCAACGAGCGAACGTCATTTTCCAACAAGACCACGCCCGACCTCACACGGCAAGCTGCCAACAGCCTTTTTTTCGGAATCACGACATCCAGGACCTGTCTTGGCCCTCCATGTCTCCATATTAAAACCCAATCGAACATGTGTGGGGTGCACTGGATCAACGACTGCGAACATGTCAGCAACGACCACAGAACCTCCGACATTTGGAACAAGCACTGCAGGCTGAGTGGGTGAACATTCCCCAGGCCACAATCTGGGATCTGATTGGAACAAGCACTGCAGGCTGAGTGGGTGAACATTCCCCAGGCCACAATCTGGGATCTGATTGCTTCCTTGGGGCCACGATGTCAGTCAGTTTGGGACTCTAATGGTGGCCACACAGGATATTGAGAACAGATGACCTTCACCTTGAACATCTATTGTACCATGTGTGAGTGAGTGACTGAGTCTGGTTCAACGCAGCTTTTAACAGTATTCCAGTTATATCACGGCGTATCAGCTTAATGTGGGAGGAAAGCCCGAAGTGATGCAGGTCTCGGACGTTTACCACTTCGGTGAAACCCACGAGCACGGATATGGTGCTGACAAACCTAGAAACATAATCGGGGTGAACCGGGAATGTCCAGGGGACGCAACTCTGCACGACGAATCGCGGCGCCTTAGACGACTGGGCCACCCGTGCCCCCTTGTACCATGTGAACCCACGTCAATGACAATGGTGTGTGCAATCAATTACCATCTGTTGATTATCTAGATGACACATAAAATTTACATCTAAAATTACTTTCGCATTTCTTTTTTGCAGAGTATACATACACCAAAACTGTGATAAAACTCAGAAGAAACAAATTCAGCAAAATGGCAGTCAGGCTGTTCATACACAAGTTATATCTACCAACAATCAAGTAAATTAAAGACTTTAAAAAAATAACTTGTGTTAATGATGCTAAAGATAAATATCAGTCTTACATTTGATGAATACCTCACAACCAACAAAGACAAGTCTCACTGTCACACCTGTGCTAATCAAAAAGAGTTGTAAATCAAGATGAATAAAGCTGTCCCAGTACCACAACCTTGGGTTCATCATAAACCACCAGTACCCACTGATCCATGTTGGAAGGTCATAATACAAGGTGCTTGCTGTGCCTCAGAGTAACTGGATGTGACAGAATGAGTGACAGGCCATGGGCATATTCTGGGACAGGTTGCATCAGGCAGATGGAAGAATGTGGACTGCAGAATCTATACATTTCACATCAGTTGAAGGGTAAAATGTAGGCCATACATAAGTAATTGTTAAGACTTGAAAGAGAAGACAATGATAGTTACCATGCTCTTCTGTCAAACTGAGCATTTATTTGTTAGACAAAAACACTTTGCTTGAAGAGATGTAGTTATCCATTCAGAAAACTAAAGTCTGCATAACTTAACATATTACTAAAGAAAAAAGGAAATGTCTGTCAGAAACAGTGAAAACTTGAGTCATTAACATGTAGCAACTGCTTAGAATACCTTGTACTGGTATATTTTGTCAGCACACACTGAGTGAGTACTGTTTTATGCATTAGCAATATTCCAGCAATATCACACCAGAAATGGGCTCCACAAATTGTACTACGTGGGGAATCAAACCCGGGTCTTGGGCATGATTAGTGAACACTTTAACCACTAGGCTACCCCAGCGCCCCCTCAGCACACACTGACTATGAAGTTGGTTCCTAATGAGAAGAACTTGTTTCCATGCAGTGTGTGGGTGTTGTTGTCAAGCAACTTACTGACACTTGATGTTTATTCATGGATGCAACATAACCTGAAACTGGACTGAACAGTGACAACATATTGGGGGAGACCCCACTTCCATGCCTGGAGTTCTACCTCCCATCTGGATTCCTGTCATTAACAAGTATACCTGAGCCAGCAGGCTTGTGTTCGTTTACAACACTGTTATTTCTGACTTGCAAATTTTAAGGAGGTCGGCTGGAAACATTGTTTCTTGTATAGGACTTCTGTGTTATGAGCACTCAACAACATATTTTATGTCTATCATGTTTTATAGCTGAAATGGATAGGATTATCATTTAAACCGCCCGCATGTTGCCACTGTAACTTGATAATGCCCTCATATTGCATGACGACGGGCCATTATCCTGCCCGTTGTTGGCTGACATATTGATGTTCAATGGTGACGGCATCTGGTTTGTTAGATATGATGTTTCCATATTTGTATAAGTGGGTCAGTGACATTCGTTGTGTGTTGATTGCAGTAAAGGTTCAAAACAGATATTGTTTATTTTTATTTGACAACAAATTCTATCCATTTTAGCTATAATAACGGTAACACTATTTTTCAGGGCATTATCATTTACAGAAGCCCTTTGTCTTTTCAACTGGCCTCCTTCGTCAGGCAGTTAATGGAAGACCTCGGCCTTCTGCAAATGATAATGCCCTGAAAAATAGCATTACCCTTAAAGCAAATAGTCCTTGATCCTATTGCAATACGTCGCTGAAAGCCACGAAAGTGATGCAGGTGTAAGATGTGTACCACTTTGTTGAAGCTAAGAATGGTGTGGCTGACAAACAAACAATATGGGCAAACCAGGATTTGAACCGAAGATCATGGGTCTCTGTGCTCCATGCATATAATTTTAACTATTATGTTGCCTTTTAAGCCCAATGGAACCTGTTTTGTTGGAATATTCTCTAGCATTGAAAATTATATTTCCCATAATGCCAAAGCAGAGACCATAAAATAGGGATATCTATTTTATGGTCTCTGGCCTGAGGAACACTACTCACTGCACAGCATTTTTCGGCGCCTTTGATGACTGGCCCACCCATAACGGTACGATACTTCTTTCTTAAACATAAAGTTGTATCCAAAAGTGGAATAAAATATAGAAAGAATTGCTATCAATTTGGATACAACAATGTTGACACAGTAAGTGAAAGCCCTATTGACTTCTATAATACAGTGTAGATTTAGCACGGCTGTCAACACGCAACAATCAGCCTAGAACAATAGAAAATAGTGAAATAGCAGGGAAGAAAGGGGATGAAACAACAAAGTGTTTATTATTTAGAACATTCACACATTTTCTGACCTCAACAAAGAAGTCACCTCAGGAGGGATGGTAATCTGCGACTATGTTTGTAATGGTTCGATCTGGCATAGAGATGATGCTTAACGTATAAATCAAGACAAGTTTAGTGTGCTTGAAAGATGAACACTACCTGTAACATCAATATTGTAATGGCAAAGCAGTTACCATGGAGACTATTCCTGCAGTGGTAGACACAAACCAAGCCCTTATCATGTATAAGTAAACCCGTCAACATTTATCAATATTTATGGACACTTTATCCATATCCATATTTGATTTGACTACGTGCCAGTGTTCACTCCTGCAATAAGCACCGACTCATTCTTAAAGTACTGTCAGAATTGCTAGAAAAATGCTTTTCTGGCTTCATTTAATAAATATGAATCATAGGACTAAGAAAATAGCATACATCAAAATAACCCAAATCTACCTAATCTGGCCTATCCTAACTGACACTTTTAATAAATATGAATCATAGGACTATGAAAATAGCAAACATCAAAATAACCCAAATCTACCTAATCTGGCCTATCCTAACTGACACTTTTAATAAATATGAATCATAGGACTATGAAAATAGCATACATCAAAAAAAAACAAATCTACCTAATCTGGCCTATCCTAACTGACACTGTGATTAGCATTAAGGGCACCTTTACAGGAAAAATTATGATAAACTTAGAAAATATTTGTGTGTTGTCATTCATGTAAGAGGTAATTACCTAACACCTGTCCCGAGGTGATAACCTCACACCGCCTGTACATTCTCACAGGTACTCATATCCCCTGACTTATGGGGTGGTCTCAAAATATTGCTGTTACAATGCCATGTGACCGTGTTGTGCCGCAAGGACATCTGTCCTGTACTTTACTGGTTTCTTATTCAGGCAAATTATCGCCATGAGTTGTTTCATTTCAGTGGTCTGATGTCGACATTGCAAGATGATATATTCCTGCATGGTCACCTTCAGACGACTCACGGTTGGCGCGACAGTATCTGGTTCCTAGACGTTATAACTGGCGTTATCCATAACAATGACACTGGGGTTGTTTAGATTGGCTAGTAGCTGACGTTCCAACCAGTCTATGAACACATCACAATTCATTTCCTTATGATAATCACCAGTTTTCTTTTCACCACAAAAACTAGTCATCAATAAGCCACAGATCACAGGTTCTGGTATACAAAACAATGACATGATTACCTTTACCTGATGGTGGGTGGGTGAGTTGGGTTTAACGCAGCTTTTAACAGTATTCCAGTTATATCACGGCATATCAGCTTAATGTGGGAGGAAAGCCCAAAGTGATGCAGGTCTCACACGTTTACCACTTCGGTGAAACCCAGGAGTACGGGTATGGTGCTGACAAACCTAGAAACATAATCGGGGCGAACCGGGATTCAAACCCACAATCATAGGTTTCTGGTGTGCCCAAGGGACGCAACTCTGCACAGCAAATTGAGGCGCCTAAGACGACTCTGCCACCCGTGCCCCCCTTTACCTGATGGTACCATGGGTGCTTTTCTTCATCTCACAATAGCCAAATGTAGTAAGTACCTCTTATTCACCCAGGTGTCATCAAGGTAAATGATTCTGAATGCCCTGACTGCCATAGTTATGAATGGTGCGGAGATAATGTGACCTATTGGACAACATGGATTATTTTCCCCTGAAAACTTCTGTGTCCTCGACACGTGCTGTGTATCGAAATCCCATCTCGTGGAGAGCAATAATCAGTTTAGTCCAGGAAACATTAACTGTCTTTAATTTCCTTTTGAATTTTACTACAAGTCGGGGTACCTTCTGCTTATAAAGCTTGTACACTGTACACCTAATCATCCCAGTATCAGAGCTGTCTAACATCCCTTTATGTCCCAGTTTTGTTTTGAGATGACCCCTACCTTCTTCGTTTAATTTATCACACCACAGACATGTTGGTATGAAAGCCAAGGTATGTAGATCATTAGTAGATCATTAGTTACTCGATATTACAATAGCAACACTCTGTGAAAAATTCTATCCTTTCTTAACCGGCAAAAAGCAGTTAAAAGCTGGTATTTCTGAAAGTACTTAAATACATACTTCAAACATTCAGCTTCAATTTGGCAGATCTTGTTCAACAAACATCTTCAGTTCTTTGTTTGTTGTTCTAGTTGTTCATAGCCTGTATTAAAACAAGGTTTTCTTCATTGACGCTTTCTGGATACAGGTAATACAGAAAACACAAGACAGTCATGGTAATTTCTGCATCAAAGAGAAACTTTTCTAGCTCTTATCCTTTAACATGATATATGTGGGAGTCGATGGATCTTTCTGGCCCCAGCAGAATCACATCAACGCCATGGTTGAGAATCAGTTCTCTAAATATCTCTACCACAAACTTGATATATGCTGGATGGTCACAGGACGGCGAGTGGGTGAGTGGGTGAGTGAGTGGGTGAGTATCCAGGAATTAATCTAGGATCC
The DNA here is from genome assembly GCF_023055435.1 of Haliotis rufescens. NCBI lineage: Eukaryota > Metazoa > Mollusca > Gastropoda > Lepetellida > Haliotidae > Haliotis > Haliotis rufescens. The sequence goes on from NW_025964361.1 coordinate 28,674,057, forward strand.
AAACTAAGTGTCTTTGGCAGGCAAATTGGAAAAAATTGTTATTTGTGTTCAAAATTGGGATTCTTTTAAAGGTTTTACTTCCTTATTTACAAGTGATTATTGCAGTTGCATTAGCAATTGTGCAAGTGAGTATGTAACCATATTGCACGCTTCTATTTTGACATAATGTTAGCACAATTTTAGGGGGCTGAACATATAAGTTTGCAGGTAGAAGAATACAATACAATACATATTCCAGAGTCCTGCCTCATTGTCCTTTTAGCTGATAACCTACAATCAAACACAAGACTCTTTAGACCAAAGCCTTAAAGAGTCTTTGGATGTTACAATAACATTGTAGGGTTTATATCTCCACCCTCACACATATCCTCATGATGCTACAACCCAGACATGTTCAAAAATGACTTAACACGACCTTGTTTACAAATAAATATATTGCATGATAATATACATAATAAACGCAAACAAAACAATGAACATTTTCAGTTGAATATATCAATCAGTATAGACAACATGTGGTCCATTTCTGCATTGAAATCACACAGAACAAACTCTGGCTCACCAAATAAACACATCCAAAAGATCAAATGTTTCACTTCACTCCCTCAGCCTACATGAAAACACAAAGAAATTACCACATTGATCCATACTCCTAATGTTCTTCTACCATTGCAGAGTGTGACAGAGGGGTACATCCAGCAGTGAGTAACTGAGGTGTTTTTGTCCGATCTGACTTTGAGATGGGTCCGATTCAACAGCTGGCCCTATTCCCATTTCAAGCAAAAATGATACAAAAATGGCAGTGACCTGATGGGCTTAAATCGAAATATACATGCACGTCACAGGATCCTTAATACTTAATACCTTAATACTACCATCTAAAGCTTGAGGAGTTCTTTGATTCAAGTCCTTTTGGAGCAGGTTTCAAGGTCCACAAGTCATATCACCACAACAGCTTTGTGAAATGGTACTCAGATATTTTCAACAACAGCAGGCCCAAATGGTCAGTAGATTGTCATGTCTTGACCCTAACCCTGATAAAGAAAGTATTTTTGCTGTTTAAAGAAATATAGTGAGCGTGAGTGAGTATGGTTTTACGCATTTTTTGGAAATATTCCAGCAATATCACGGCGAGAGACATCGGAAAATGGGCCTCACACATTGTACCCAAGTGGGGAATGGAGCCCAGGTCTTCGGCGATACGAGCCAACACTTAACCACTAGGCTACCCCACCGCCCTAAAGAAGTATAGAAATATATGTCCCCATGTCTACAGAATTCCAAACAAACAAGTGGTAATAGGTCACATGTTTGTAACTTCCAGCATCGGTGGAACAGATTGGGTGAGATGTGTCCCTGATAGGGCTGGGACGGGTAACTCGGGTACTCGGGTCGGGTGGTTCCTGAGTAGGACCCGGGCACCCACGGTACTACCCGGACCCGTGGTTAGTCACGTGATATATTGTTTAATAGCAAAAATTATCTAGAACTTCCATGGTTGCACTATAAGTGACTAATGTTCGCATTTCTTTCTGACTGTGCACACATTTCTTCTGACTTTATAAGTTTGAATAGAGATAAAACTTCAGTCAACTTCAGTGTATGCATGACCAGATCATTTTATTTGAGTATCTAAATACATTTTGCCAGGGCTATGGTCAAACTATCCCCAATCGGACATTTGTACCTCTCTCTTGAGACCAACAGCAGGTACCTGGATAGGGTCGGGTAATAGTTGGGTGGGTACCCGTGTAGTAAATTTGGACTTGTCCCAGCCCTAGTCCCTGAGATCATTCATCAGCTTCATGTTACCTAGGGGTGTCATGACATGCCTACCTCACAGTTTTTGCATAAAAATTCCCAATGTTCAATACAGCCAGGCTCATATTAGGTGGTTCCTGTCAACCAGTTTGTGTACTTAACTTCCACAATAGGTTTATCTGGGCTAGTTCTCACAGTATATTAAATCAAATTTAGTGCGGTTTCCTGATAACGGTTATTGTAAAACTTGTCATTATTTCTTTTTAAATCAATCTGAATCTGAATTACATCATGGTAGGCACATCATGTATTGAATCGTAAGGCGTATCATCATCGGTGAATTATGACACGCCCAGTTGAAACAGAGTCTGTCTTCTCACCGCCGACATCCCTAACTTGAAGCTGTGTACTGTGTGTCACAAAGGTCATGGGTCGGGGCATCTACATGCCGTTGTACGCTGGCCCCTCCCCTCCCTGAGGACACACCCAGTTGATGTTCTGGGAGGGGTCCTTGATATCACAAGTCTTGCAGTGGATGCAGTTCTGAGCATTGATCTGGAGCCTTTTGCCGGTGCCATCTTCTGTCTCCACATATTCGTACACACCTGGAGATAAGAGACTAAGTTTTAACTCATGTTTCTGACTATAGTTACACAAACTCGCTCGAGTCAAAGGGTTCATTGTTACAGAGTATTGGAGAAATGTACCTGGGGTACTTTTCTATTCAGGAAACTACCTACCCTTTGGTGCAACAATCGTGTTTGGGGGGTCCATCTTCAGACCAATCAAGCACAAACATAAATTCATTAGACAATGAAAAGACTTCTTTGTTAAGATGTTCCATAAATATCCCACTATTAGTATAGTAACTATCTTATATTTTCAATAGGTTGCATAAATGATCTGCTACCATGGCTACAGAGCCGACATGTACCTCATCAACAAGGAAATGTCATTAGACCCTCCTGAAATTTACTTGTCTCAGACTAGAAAATTTAAATTAATTTTGAATCCTGATAATAATACACAAGAAGGCAAAATCCCCCATATCCCCTATAATCCTTGCAAATGTATCGTAGTGATTTGGCAGGGAATAATTAGAAACAGGGGCCATAACTCTGCAAAACATCATTTGTTTTTGTGATATTTTTTAACAGGATCAACCAATCTACCCCTTAACAATATATTCAAATTGTTATCCTTGTAGCCATAGCAGTTTCCAAGAAAACGCGTCCCAGTTGATGGTTGTGTCCCATTTCCCGACATGTCCCAAAACTTAAGGAAAGGGTCTTAACTCTGTAACATATCTATTCTCGATGCTGGGTTTCAAAGTATTCCATTAGATGCATTCACAATTTCATCACTGCATCCAAAGTGTTCATAATTTGTCCCCTATGAAGTTAGTGAGTCCCTTGGATTAAAAAAAACAAGGCCACGTCCACTATCAGACCACTGTTTCTTGATTGTCTGACAATAGAATGGGCAGGGCTTAATGATTAAGTATGCGATCTCTGAAGTTATTATTTATAAGAATTGAATATGTCTTTGCGTTTATGGAGATATACAGTAAACTACGGTTATAACAAACTCAAAGAGATCCCTAATTTTATTTTGTAATAACCGTAGTTCATAATAAGCATACATACATTACAGCATATAAAGAGCAAATGGACAGGACACCAAAACAGTATGCTATATAAGTCAGTTCGTTATAAGGGTGTTTGTTATAAACATAATTTACTGTATACGTAAAAAAAACAGTGTGTACACTTTGCAGATTTACACACTGTGCACACAGGAATTTACATTTATATCTCCACATATCGCAAAATATAATGAACCAAGTCTAAAATATCTGCCCAACTTGCTCACAATGGAACCTGGGAACATGACCACGGTAACTAAAGCCCCTGAATGTAGATCTCAGTGAGGTAGCAAACACAGGTGTTACCTGCAGGACAGAATCGCTGCTCCGGGCCATCAAAGAGGGCAAGATTTCGGTTGACTGGGACCGAGTCGTCCCTGAGTGTGAGGTGGGCAGGCTGGTCATGGTCATGGTTTGTGCCGGTCAAGGCCACTGAGGTCAACAGGTCAAAGCTAACTTCTCCATCAGGTCTGGGGTAGTCGATGGGCGTGGATTCAGCAGCAGGCTTCAGCTGATCGTGGTCCCCTCCTGTAATGGAAATTACGCGATCATTTCATCTGATTACTCACAGTAAACTGCCTGGCCAGTCATCTTCTTGTACGAACCCATACAAGTCAGATGGTCTGCACGGACATCATAACGTCCAAACATGTGACATCATCTGCTTGTCACATAATTGACCCTGTTGACATTTAGAGTTACCATATAAAACCCACTGATGTTAGTAAGGTAGATCTGATATTGTCTCACAAACATGTTCCGCCACAAATAAGTTTCTGCACTGAACCCGTAATGATGAATCTGTTCCATGTGCCCCTAGCTGGTGTGCAGTATCTCATGAGCTGACTGTCATGGACAGGCCTCCACCTTCTGTCTAGTGGTGTAAATGGCTATTCAGCTCGTACAATCTGACAATCAGTTGGTGACAGATGTTTTGTTTGTTGTCTAACGCCACACAGTAATATTCCAGCTATAATATGGCAGTCTGTAAATAATCAAATCTGGACCAGACAATCCACTGATTGACATCAAGAGCATGGATTCATGCAATTGGGATACGACGACATGCATCAACCAAGCCAGCGAGCCTGACCATTTGATCCCGTTAGTCGCCTCTTACGACAAGCACAGCCACCTCTTACGGCAAGCATGGGTTGCTGAAGACCTATTCTAACCCGGATCTTCACAGATCTGGTGACAGATGTAACCCATACTATTCAGAAATACCTAAATAGGGTATTAAATACATCATAGAAATATTTGGAATCATGTCCAAGTTGGGGACGCCAAGCAGTGTCTGGGTGTGGTGAACACACTCCCTGAAATTCAAGGTGAACAAAACACATGATAAGTTGACATGTAAGTTGTCTTACAAAAGGGTGTGATCATCCCACCCTACCTTTGTGTGACAGCGTCCAGGGCTCCTTGCCCCTCAGCATCCAGTGGAAGAGGCCAGTATACAGGATTCCTCCATATAGCCCTAGGGATGTGTTGAATGACGGACGGACGTTACGGACAGCCTTCAGCTCCTTCCAGACCCAGCTGTCCCGGATACGTTCCTCGTAACACTTTGGATCTAGACCTGTCACCAACACGAACCAAAGACATGTCAGATGTAGATTGACAATGGTAGTGTCACAGCAACACTTCAGTAAGTAGGGCTAAAAGCTCTTCAGTTACATCATGGTGTAGAATCTAGATGTTTCTGGTGGGTATTACATCTGCTGGTCAGAGGGACTGGCACCACAAAGAAATTGTGCTAGTCAGATTTTATTTGTTTGTTTGTTGTTTAACGCCGCACTCAGTAATATTCCAGCTGACAGTGGTTTGTAAATAATCAAGACCAGACAATCCAGTGATTAACATCATGAGCATCATTCCACTCAAATCAGATACAATGACATGCAACCATGTCAGCGAGCCTGACCAGCTGATCCTGTAAGTACAACAAGCATAGCTGCCTTCTACTAAAAATAATTGTATCCTTATAAAAAAAGGCTTATTGTTTCCCCAAAAAGTATTTTGAGAGTGTTGTTTGTTATAACATGGATACATTATGGATCATGCATTAGGCCTCTGAGAAGTACTGAGGTAACAGAGTTTCACACACAGTCATCTAGCCCAGCTGCTTGTGAACCATGCAGTTGTCAACTGTGTACATGGCTGTAGTGCGATTTCAGCAGGGTACAGTATATAATGTAATGGGTACATTTCTGCAGTACCCTATACAACAGTGACTTCTTCAGCATCACTGGGCACCTAGCTTCTCTGTCCCACACAGCTCCATCTCCACGAGATACCTACCTACAGTGGGTGAGTTGAGATTCTCATCAAACATGGTGTCGAACACCGACTCAGCTGCCAACATGCCACTCTTCATGGCGTTGTGAGTTCCCTTGATCTTCGGGACGTTCATGAAACCAGGGCTGCAGCCCATCAAACAGCCGCCAGGGAATGTGAGCTTAGGCACACTCTGTAACAACAACACCGTGTGTCATAGGCTGTATCTTTAACATCGATCCCTTAAAGAAAGCATAACTAGACTAAATTTACTCTTTCACTCCGATATGATACCACTGTGTGATAATCTGACAAGGCCTCCAAAGGGTCGCATCTGGTGAACTTTCAGCCAATTAGTGTCAAGGTTAATAAACTCTCAGTATAAATGAGCAAATATCAGCAAATATGAGCAAATCTTATATTTTTCATATTTGTATCTTGAAAATAAACATAAACAGGCAGTTCCAAATGAAAACATTAAAGGCCAAGCTAAACATGTCGTATTTCAGCAGCCTGGGCTCATCTGTGAGTATTACAAGTTTGCACAGGTGTTTTCAGTGAGTGACTTACCATTTTAAAGTAACCTTAACTGACTGACTGACTTGGGTTTAATGTCGCTTTTAACAGTATTCCAGTTATATCACGGCATGTCAGCTTAATGTGGGAGGAAAGCCCGAAGTGATGCAGGTCTCCGAGACGTTTACCACTTCGGTGAAACCCACCAGCACGGGTATGGTGCTGACAAACCTAGAAACATAATCGGGGCGAACCGGGATTCGAACCCGCAATCATAGGTTTCTTGCGTGCCCAAGGGACGCAACTCTGAACAGCGAATCGCAGCGCCTTAGATGGCTGGGCCAACCGTGCCCCCTAAAGTAACCTTAACAGTATTACAGCCAGTTTGGGACTAGATAAAGTAATACATCTGTGTAATATAAAACCTGCCCAAATACAGCATTAAAATAGGTAGCAACTATCACACATTTGCATTCTAGACTTGTCTGAACATTAATAAATATTGCTGAGTGCAGCATTAAATACATCCTTGATTTTCCAGTGTATTACATCATCAGTTCAACAATGATAAACACCCTGTCCCCATTCGCCACCAAATTTCATTTCAGAAGTGGTGTCTCCATCTTTCGTATCACCAACTTAGCACCGGGGTATAACATCAAAGAAACAGTCTACACGGTCTATCTACACGGTGATCTAAGGAGTTGATCTCGAACCTGCAGTCCTCCTTCATTGAGAGCCCTGGCGCCGTAGCAGATCCTCTTGCCTCCCCTGAACAAGGGCTCCATACTTGGGTGGTGTTTGAACCTCTGGAACTCCCGGAACGGGCTCAGGTATGGGTTTTCATAGTCCAGGCCGATCTGCAGGGTATGAAATTAACATAAGTCCACTAGTACAAGACTAACATTCACAAAGGAGAAGTGACATTTTCTTGTGGACTACCACTTTTACCATGCACTTTAGATCATTTTTGCAGACTGATGAAAAACAACAGTGAATTTTTAAACTCGATTAATACAACAAATGTAACTCTAGGGGAGGCGATAAATCAACTGTGCGATCCGATATGTATCAAGATACCTTGCTCACGATCCGATATGTACCACAATACTTGCATGTGTTCTTATCTGTGGTGCGTAAGCCTTTTTTTTCATGCACAGGATGGCCAAATACCTGCCAGACTGACGATTTACAATTGGCTGGACTTTTAAGCTGGACCATCTTGCCATTGTCCTCCATAGTGCAAGTTGACAAACTAAATCGTGTCATGATTGGATACTGCCTGGCTGCGTAGAACTAGAAGGGAGGTAACTCTATACCAACTGCATTGATGATATTCAATTACCCCGGTAAGTAGCTGAGTGAGTGTAAATCATGCCACAATGGATGAAAATATTTACGTTTTCACTTCTAACTAGTGTTTGTTTGGCGTTACAGTTACAAAAGCAAAGATTTAAGGCAAGAATAAATATATTTTTTACTTATTGTATCACTGTGATCAATACTTGTGGAATGTCATACCACTATGTAACTCCCTGCTTGAGTTTTGTGTTCTAAAAAAACATGAACCTGTATTGGTCTGGCCTGGCATGAAATTACTATGTGATTAAAGTTATTTAACAAATTTGTACTGTTTTCTGAATCTACACATCTGCAGTCTATACTGACTGTAATGAGCAGAACTGATAACTTTTCCTGAAATTTGACCTTCCGTTTAATTATTCCATAATCATAGTATGATGTTTATTGTATATACTTTTCTTGCATAACATATTGCACATTGATCTTAGTACCGAAGTCTGGAACTGGAAATGAATGAAAATCTGTCAGCGTCTTCAGCAACTCTTTTCCACACCATGATCTGCATGACCCTCGTGATATCTGGTGTCGCCCCCTATATGTCATTATTGTTTTCAAACATCCCTCGGGGCTGATGGTACATTGGGTAGGAAGACATCAGCCACGCAGGGTAATGCAGGATAAGTATATAAACAAGTATTTGTCACAAAGTGACGAAATGTCCCCCTCCTGTATATACACCATAGTTCCAAATATGAAGACAATCCAGCGATTAGTTCTTGAGATATCGCGGCAACACTGTTTACCAACTCCAAAAGCAGATTTGCCTGCTGTGTCCTTGAAAATGGGGTCAAGGTCACCAAAACCGACTGGTGTCTGCGGAGTCTGTATATACACCATAGTTCCAAATATGAAGACAATCCAGCGATTAGTTCTTGAGATATCGCAGCAACACCGTTTTCCGACTCCAAAAGCAGATTTGCCTGCTGTGACCTTGAAAATGGGGTCAAGGTCACCAAAACCGACTGGTGTCTGCGGAGTCTGTATATACACCATAGTTCCAAATATGAAGACAATCCAGCAATTAGTTCTTGAGATATCGCGGCAACAACGTTTTCAAACTCCAAAAGCAGATTTGCCTGCTGTGACCTTGAAAATGGGGTCAAGGTCACCAAAACCAACTTGTGTCTGCGGAGTCTGTATATACACCATAGTTCCAAATATGAAGACAATCCAGTGTTTAGTTCTTGAGATATCGCGGCAACAAACAGGTGGGACGTACAGGCTGATGGTCGTGAATACTATGTCCCCCACTTTGCGCATTCGCGCGGCTGGGGACAAATAGACATAATACTCTGATTATGGAATATTCTTAACTTATTCTGCATTACATATTGCACTTTATCCGACGGTAGGTGGTGATGCCTACCTTCAGTCCGGTGCTAGGATAGCTGTCACATGTCGTGGCATCTCGTAGAGTGTTCCTGTAGGTTGGGCTGGGCTGGGCTGAGATGGTGAGTCTCCGCTACTCACTCAGCAGTGGACAGCTGCAACATTAGCACATGTGAACAACCAGACATAGCTTTTGGCATAGATGACCATTGTGTTGTCTGTGGCAATCAGCAGCTTGGCGTTGATCATTGATGAGACGAAAGCTGTACTGCCAGGGAAAAGGCTTCCAGTTCCAAGTTGTTGATGTGCCCCTGTTTTTGTTCTGGAGACCACATCCCTGAGGCTGTCTGGTCCAAGAAGTGGTGCAACCCTTCCATGGAGTGAGGCGTTGAGGAACAGTTTACGGGATGCTTTGACTCCATCAAGGAGACGCTGTCTAAGGAGTTGTGATTAACCACCAGTCAAGGTATTGGCAAAGGCAGTCTGCAACATGCTCAAAGTCCAATCTTGCTGGCTCCTTAGATGAGGCACCAGAAACAGTTGACATGGCCTGATGTTGAGCCTCCCCCTGCCCGTGAGGTCCTGTGCCCTTGAGAGGTGGCCAAGTAGCACTTGCCACTGATGAACGGTTTGAGGGCCATCCATCTGGTGGGAGGCGCAAGAGGCCACTGGTGGTATCGAAGTAGCCTCATATGAACGTCAGGCGCTGGGTCAAAGTTAGTTCCGACTTCGCTGAGTTGAGTTACCAATCCAGTGGGTGGAACAGCGCATCATGAAATCCCCCTCAGGTGTAGGAAGGAGACGATCATCTTCATTATGTGAACAACCATGGGGCATGGAATGACAAATGGGAGAACAGCTCACTGGTAGTGGTGGTTGTTGAAAACAAATCTCAGGTACCACCTGGTGTAAAGGACATGGAGGTAGGTGGATGTCTAGGGAGATGACATAGAGAGAGAGAGTGAGTTTGCTTTAACGCCGCTTTTAACACTATTCCAGTTATATCACGGCATGTCAGCTTAATGTGGGAGGAAAGTCCGAAGTGATGCAGGTCTCAGACGTTTACCACTTTGGTGAAACCCATGAGCACGGGTATGGTGCTGACAAACCTAGAAACATAATTGGGGCTAACCGTGATTCGAACCCACAATCATAGGTTTCTGGCGTGCCCAAGGGACACAACTCTGAACAGCGAATTGCAGCGCCTTAGACGACTGGGCCACCCGTGCCCCCGGAGATGACATAGTCGCCTGGAGTGATGGACAGATGTAGCTGCAGAGCGTGATCAGCCTGAACCATGGTGAAGGCTACATAGCACTGATTGAACACCCTCATGTTGTGAATCATGCATACTTTCTCTGAATCTTTCTTGGTGGCAAGGAGCTGGTTGTGATCTCAACTGAACTGAACTCGTCATTCATTTCCAGTTAGGACTTTGGTAGTAAGAGGGATGTGCAATGTGTAATGCAGGATAAGTTAAAAATGAACACATAAGTATTCAAAATGATTGGTTGGTTGGTTGGTTGGTTTGTTGTTTAACGCCGCACTCAGCAATATTCCAGCTATATGACGGCGGTCTGTAAATAATCGAGTCTGGATCAGTCAATCCAGTGATTGATATCATGAGCATCGATCCACGCAATCGGGATACGATGACATGCATCAACCAAGTCAAGACAACCCCGATCCCACCAGTCACCTCTTACGACAAGCATAGTCACCTTTTACGGCAAGCATGGGTTGCTGAAGACCTATTATACCCCGGATTTTCACGGGTCTATTCAAAATAAAGGGGTCCTTGGGTCCTTGAGGTCCTCTCCTCTGGAATTCTCGGGACCCCTCAACGTTTAGGTTTTAACATCAGGGTAATGACAAGGACAACATGACTTTCATTTCATATATCTTATTTAGCTCTGGTCTGGTTGAAGTTTCAAAACAACATTACATGTTTTCCAATTCTGCATTCAACACATTTAGAGAATAACCAACGAGCGACAAGGAATAACAGATCCCCTGTCCCAAGTGAAGGCATGGTGTAAGAATTTGGTGTGGCACTTTCAGCATGCCATGATTCATTCACTAGGGACACATAATCCCCATTTCAAGTAGGTTATTCTATATATTACTCTCTGACAGAAAACATTATATTAATGAAATGTCAACACCACAGAGAAACTGCAAAGAAGCCAGCCTTTTGTCCAGATGATGTTATGTTAAGCATGTGAAGGCTTAAGCACATGTTACACACGTTGCACGCAAAACAATCGTTTGTGCAATCAGGGTTCAAAACTCGACGAGTCACAAACAAGTAATACTCAGGAAGGACTAGGGACATATACTTGTGGACTTCCACTTTCACCATGAAGTAAATGGCAACTCATTTCTTCAGACTAGTGTTATTGGTCAGAATACTTGCTAGCCTGCCTCTCTGGAACACAACCTTGGCTTATCGATTGGTTAAATTAAACTGCAATAGGTGAAGGAGTAAGTGCACACAGGACTGGGAAATGTCGACAATCTTTCTATCTATACAGGTCAGGTGTGTGTGTGTGTGTGTTGTATTGTGATTGTAGCTGCTTTAGTGCTAGCCCACTGAGATACCATGCTGCAGTGTAACACGAATACCCTACTCAGACACAGAATACTGACTCCGAGCCGACCAGCCCTTTTTTTAGCCCCTTAATGCTGAGCGCCAGACAGGGCACTAACAAGTAACATCTTTTAGCGTCTTTTGGTATGATGCAGCCGGGGATCGGAACCCTGGACCTTCCGCTCTCCGGTAGACGCTCTACCACTAGACCATGGAGGCGGTCACCTGTACAGGTTGTATGTAATATTTGTTATAAACTATGCATCAGCAGAAACTTACCACCATGCCCACGACAACCTGCGGTGCTCCCTCCCCCAGATGGTACAGGAACGTCCCTCCGTAGGTGTGTCTGTCCTGAACAAAGGCACATTAGCTTATTGAATAAATGTAGATAAACACAAGCTGCTACAGGCAAAGTACAATAAAACTTGAAAGCATCTTGACCACTTTAGCATGTCTAGTCCTGCGTTAAGCTATATTAAGCAGTCTGCAACTTTAGCCACTAGTCCAAACCCTGAATCTGAAAATTATGAATAGACCAGTAAGCTTATTCTAATAATAACTTTGAAATCAAATCTATGGAAAATGATGCTTACAGCCAAATTTAGGCTAGTAGACGTAAAAGATTTTGGAACAGACTGGTAAAGACTTCAAGTTATTTAATCCCTGGACCCTCGGCCCACATCACTCACGAATGGCCATCCCACAGTGTGTTCCACCCGACCAGGACGATGTTTCTCTGGCTCTACTTCCCACAATTCCTTTAGGCCGATACCATACGTCTGAGGCTGACAGTCTTTCCGCAGATCAAAATGCTTGTACAGCTGCTTGGCAAGATGTCCGTGACAACCTTCCCCGAACATGGTCACCTTCGCATGCAGCTCCATACCTCGTTCAAATGTTTCCTAGGCAGAAGAGGGGATGGGTTGCATGCAAGTTCAACAATGACGTACTCATAGTGTGGCAGGAAATGCTAACATTTGCTTGTTTGTTGCTTAACGCCTCACTCTGCAATATTCCAGCTATATGACAGCGGTCTGTAAATAATCGAGTCTGGACAAAACAATCCAGTGATTGACATCATGAGCATCGATCCACGCAATCGGGATACGATGACATGCATCAACCAAGTCAAGACAACCCGGATTCCATAAGTCGCCTCTTACGACTAGCATAGTTACCTTTTACGGCAAGCATGGGTTGCTGAAGACCTATTCTACCCTGGATCTTCACACTAACAATTAGTTTCAGATGTGCTACCATGCTCAGTACGATCTGAATTTTACAACATTAAAGTTTTGTGTACAGAGTGATGCAATTCCATGTTCACATTAAAAAGTCACATGATACCAGAGATTTGGAAGCCATTAGGTAACACTCAATGACAACCTTTAAATGACAATGATCATTGTAAAGCCAGGCAACATCATAATCAGCACATGATGATTAAAACCATCAAAAAAGACAAGCATGGCCCATCCACCTTACTTTGGGTGATCCGTCCTTGTAGATGCCGACATCATTTGTGGCGATACCCTTCACACTGCCATCTTCGTGAAACAGCACCTGCATGCAAGTACATGGTATGATGAAAGCAACAGTAAAGTTACTGACAACCACATCCTTCTAACAAGCTTCACTTCCTACCAGAAAGTAAGGCTTCACAAATATTCTAAATGTAGTTAAATTTTTATCTCAGTCAACTTCATTTAAAGGGAGGTAACTTCATAGCATTAAGAAAACCATGGTTATCCTTCCGTTTACTGACTTGGACGGGCTGGGACGTAACTTGGGTACTCAGGTCGGGAGGGTACTGAGTAGGACCCGGGTACTCACAGGACTACCCATACCCGTGGTTAGTCTCATGACATAGAGTTTAATGACAAAGATTATCTAGAACTCCATGGTTACACTGCAAGTCACTGATGAGTACATTTCCTTCAGACTATGTACCCATCCCTTCTGACTTTTATATGTTTGAAGAAAGATAACTTTCCATCAACTTCAGTGTATGCCTGACTGGATCTTTCTTTATGTGTGACTAAATACTTTGTGCCAGGGCTCTGGTTAAACAATTTCCAATTGAACATTTTGTACCCAACTCTTGCAGCTACAATGGGTCGGGTAATAGAGTTTTGGGTACTCGGGTAGTAAATCTGGCCCTGAAAGCTAGTATCCTGACCTCACTGGCAGCATATCCTGGGTAGATCTCCACCCCCAATTCCTCTGCTTGTTCTCCGAGCCACCTGACCACGTTACCAAGACGGACGATGTAGTTACCATGGTTATAGATGGTCATTCCTGGAGCAAAAGCACTGGATTTTATTATCACCTTCACATCATGATGGACAACAACAGAGAACATTAAGAAACAACATACATTCATCTTTAAATACCATATGAATGGTGTTTATGCAGCTTAGGTTTATCAGCAATATCACAGCAGGAGACGGTGGCCTGTAATTAGTCAAATCTGGACCAGACAATCCATTGATTGTTATAATAAGCAACGATTTACACCATCGGAGTACGATGATGCCATCATTGATTAAGTTGCCTCTTGCGACCAGCATAGTTTGCGGAGGACCAGTTCTAACCCGGAACTCCCATGAGGAGACCAACATAGGTTGTGGGGGACCAGTTCTAACCCAGAATCCCCATGAGGAGACCAGCATAGGTTGTGGGGGACCAGTTCTAACCCGGAATCCCAATAAGGAGACCAACCTAGGTTGTGGGGGACCAGTTCTAACCCAGAATCCCCATGGGGAGACCAGCATAGGTTGTGGGGGACCAGTTCTAACCCAGAATCCCCATGAGGAGACCAACCTAGGTTGTGGGGGACCAGTTCTAACCCAGAATCCCCACGGGGAGACCAGCATAGGTTGTGGGACCAGTTCTAACCTGGAATCCCCACAAAGGGTCCATTCAATGATGATCCAGACCCACTTGAGTCATATCGCTGAGAAACAGTATGTTGTTTCATTTTATTGCCTAAACTATCAATAGCAAAGTGTTGAATCAAGGTCAGCTACTGATACTAGGAAACTATGTATTGCAATCATGCCATGGACAAACGCGATGCATAGATAGATCAATTAGTCGTTACACCCACAACATACAATAAGCATGAAGGATCGTTGCGTCAAAGTATTGTAACTGATCAGTCACAGGAATATTGTTAAAAGCAACTTTACTTAAAAAGGACTAATCATTTACTTTGCTATTTGGTTTAATCAAATGCAAACCTTGAGATGGAGTTGTCCATTCAGAGAAAATGTTCAAATTTAACAATAATCAGAAGTGCCTCCCAAAGTGCCTCGCCATCTGCTGGCCTCTTGTAAATGTAGATATTTAATTCCAACTACAAAACTTGTTTTTGCACATACTTGGCCAGATTCACTGAAGTTCACATTAAATCACTTTGCATGGACAGAGTGTCACCATGGTCACATTATGTCTTCCTTTAGGTGAGTTTAAAGTTCTTTTATAGCAAAAAGGGCACAAAATATTTTAAAACAGATCTAAAATGCGCCAACTGAATTCCAACAGAGAGTTGCGGAAACTGAACCCTCGACAAGCAGCAGAAACATAACACCACCGTGACTCTCTCAATCTCCATACATTTACATAGACAGAGCATAGCTATAGCATTGCTGGGTGAAATAAAGCCCAGGACCGAACTCCTGTCTATTATTGATGAATGATGATATATTATTACCTGGTAATACTGGAATGGGGATGCGCCCCTTCTCTGTGAGGAATGCAAAGGAGTCTTCTGTTACAGGGGTATGGAAGGGGGCCTGAAAATGGCACAACAAATATCTAAATCATAATAAGAGTATATACATACACCATGTATGTGTTTTGAAGTGTGATTGGCTGGATATTTTCAATCAGCATGCAAAGGAAATGACATTCAGGTTAATGAAATGTAGTTCATAAAATGATTGATCTAGGCACAGAATTACTCTCCCCCACGACTTCATGATATCAACAACCAGTTAAAGAGTGTCTTTTGAAAAAGATTTCAGCATTGATCTGATAGCATGAGGCTAAATCTTATGACGGGTTGTTAACTCACCCCCTCTAAAGGTCATCTAACTGATAACATGGGTCTAAATCTTAGGACGGGTTGTTAACTCACCCCCTCTAAAGGTCATCTAACTGATAACATGGGTCTAAATCTTAGGACGGGTTGTTAACTCACCCCCTCTAAAGGTCATCTAACTGATAACATGGGTCTAAATCTTAGGACGGGTTGTTAACTCACCCCCTCTAAAGGTCATCTAACTGATAACATGGGTCTAAATCTTAGGACGGGTTGTTAACTCACCCCCTCTAAAGGTCATCTAACTGATAACATGGGTCTAAATCTTAGGACGGGTTGTTAACTCACCCCCTCTAAAGGTCATCTAACTGATAACATGGGTCTAAATCCTATGACGGGTTGTTAACTCACCCCCTCTAAAGGTCATCTGATAACATAGGTCTAAATCTTATGACGGTTTGTTAACTCACCCCCTCTAAAGGTCATCTAACTGATAACATGGGTCTAAATCTTATGACGGGTTGTTAACTCACCCCCTCTCATGGTCATCTAACTGATAACATGGGTCTAAATCTTATGACGGGTTGTTAACTCACCCCCCTCTCAAGGTCATCTAACTGATAACATGGGTCTAAATCTTATGATGGGTTGTTAACTCACCCCCCTCTAAAGGTCATCTGATAACATGGGTCTAAATCTTAAAACGGGTTGTTAACTCACCCCCTCTAAAGGTCATCTAACTGATAACATGGGTCTAAATCTTATGACGGGTTGTTAACTCACCCCCTCTAAAGGTCATCTAACTGATAACATGGGTCTAAATCCTATGACGGGTTGTTAACTCACCCCCTCTCAAGGTCATCTGATAACATAGGTCTAAATCTTATGACGGTTTGTTAACTCACCCCCTCTCAAGGTCATCTAACTGATAACATGGGTCTAAATCTTATGACGGGTTGTTAACTCACCCCCTCTCATGGTCAACTAACTGATAACATGGGTCTAAATCTTATGACGGGTTGTTAACTCACCCCCCTCTCAAGGTCATCTAACTGATAACATGGGTCTAAATCTTATGATGGGTTGTTAACTCACCCCCCTCTAAAGGTCATCTGATAACATGGGTCTAAATCTTAAAACGGGTTGTTAACTCACCCCCCTCTCAAGGTAGTCTGGAAAGAGTTCACTAATAGCATGGGGCTCCACACAGGCCCCAGACAATATGTGCCCACCTGGAAAAAGGAAAAAATTATTTTTTTCCAGACTCTTATAGAATTATTTGCAAGCCTAAACTTTGCATTAATCATGTTAATTCTAAAACTGATTATGACAATAATAGATTTAATCAAAACATATTTCATTAAAAAATATTTATCAAAATGTCAGACTCTTCTTGTAATTGCTTGAGTACTGCTGGCTTTTAATAGTACAAAACTTAGCTGTATCAAAGAAACAAACTATTTGATCTGACGAACCAATTTCTGCTGCCTTCTCCACCAAACACACACGGAGTTCCTTCCCCTGCTCGTTGGCCATCTGTTTGAGGCGACAGGCAGCTGACAACCCTGCTGGCCCTCCACCCACGATGACAACGTCAGCCTCATCTGCGAAGCGCTCCATGTCCACATCTTCAGGGAAAAGAACAGTAATTTTTAGTGAAACGTCAGTATTTTTTAAAAAATGATGAAATAGTGAATTATGTTTCATGCTGCAGTTAGGAACATTCAATCTCTGTAACGGGAGTGGTCAATTATCAATTCTTGGTGAGGAACACAAAGACCGATCCATGCATGAAAAAGAAAGCAAAAGAGAAGTTCTCTACAATCTATATGCTCCAGAATTCAGTCCAAAGCTTACAACCCCTGAAGATCGGGGTAGAATAGGTCTTCAGCAACCCACGCTTGCCGTAAAAGGCGACCATGCTTGTCGTAAGCGGCGACTAACGGGATTGGGTGGTCAGGCAAGCTGACTTGGTTAAAGCATGTCATCGTATCCAAATTGCGTGGATCAATGCTCATGATATCAATCACTGGATTGTCTGGTCCAGACTCGATTATTTACAGACAGCAGTCATATAGCTGGAATATTGCTGAGTGCGGTGTAAACCAACAAACCAACCAAAGATTACAAGAGCATCAGTGGAGTGACACTTAATCTGCCAGTCATCACATTACAACTACATGTATCAGATACTCAAGCATGTTAATATGAGCCCCGAATCACATAGGTTTTAATTTCTGCTACTATCATTATATAAAACTAAGAGATTTAATTTTAACAGTGTGCCACATGAGTAAAATTCAAAACGTCTTTCATGTCACATTAAATATTTGCCCTCTTAAACTTAAAGCTTTATTAGCATGGAAAGCATATTGAGTTATCAATAGTTAGAGACAAGCTTAGTCTTGATAATAGACTTCCATCTGATGTTGACTGGACTGTCTTGAAAGCCTAAACTCAAGTTGGCAAACCATAAGTGTGCTATCATGATCTCCAAATATGCAAATGATGTCAACTAGAAATGCTCGAAGAAATTACATTTAATCAGCTCCATATATCAATACATGACCTACTTGCAGTAAAAGCTACTGTCTGACACCTGTAGAGGTTTTACTTTGTATGAGTCCTTACGTAAACATGGCTGCAAATCAACTGGCACTGTATGATGAATGGGGCAGTTAACTAAGACATGGTATTCCTTCAGTTACCTAGCTGAATGAAACTATGGCTTAAACAATCAGTTCCTCATGATTGTAGGAAACAGGTGTTTGTACAAGGCTGATATCATGTATGTAATTGTATGTGTTGTAAAGCAAAAGAAATATAGGAAATGTTTTCTCGGACCTGGCAGGTCACTTTAGATCCTGCACGATAGTCATTTATTATTGCTTCTAAAAATATATTTGTCAAATTCTCTGCTTCATATGACATGTATGAAGCATATTATCATGTTATTATATGAGAATGTTACAAAAATCCCAATTTTGGACAACAAATTTTGTTTTCAAAATTTTGCAACCATAAAAACGTAGTTGAAAATCCTGGATATCCCTTGTATTTTTGCTTGCCAAAAGCCCATTTAAAACGCCTACCGTAATTCAATTATTATTCCTAATGCATAACATTTGCAAAATAAAAACACAATCAGATTACAAGTACTTAATGTCATTATTGTACCTATCAGCATGATCAGACAAACCTTTCAGAGACCCCACAAAACTTAAAAGTGACCTGCCAAGGCCCGAGAAACATTTCCTTGTTTCTATAGCCTTACAACATGTACAATAACATACATGACATCAGTCTTGTACATGTCATGTTGACACAAACACATGTTTCCTACAATCATGATAATGAAAACCTGCCATCAGGAATAAGTATGTGGCTGACCTTTCCACCTTGGATCCTTGTCTCGAGGATGGATGGTATAGTGTGTGGTGATGCGAGGTGTTGTCTGCGATGAGTATGCACGACTCTGGTACAAACACTGACGCACGAGACGAGCTGAAATCGACAAGACATGTGTCACACAATAACACTAGAACCATGATAAAACACAACTGTAAGCTCCACCATCCATTTTCAATCACAACATCAATTTGAAGAGACATTTCACAGTGGAATGAATACTGTTTCTAGCTCAGTGTTCAATACTGTTCAAGGTGTGGGGATTATCTCCTTATCTGGAGCACAATGATAACATACATGATATTGGCAGGAATTAAATTCCAACATGTCAAAATTTAAGTAGTTTCTGCTGGAATGGTTATCTCAACATGCTCAACCAATAGTAATTTTGGTTGGGATTATCATGATCATTGGAGTAGTTCCAGTTGTTAATGCTGTCAACTAATGCTGTCTGTGCCAAAAACTAGTCTCTTGGCTGCATCATAATCATTTCATTAGATTTCTTAGTTCAGTTTACCAAACATAATTTTACTCAGACTTCAGGCTAATGTAGGGAGCACTGTCAAAATCATGCCTCAGACAAGAGTGCCTGTTCCATTTGTCCACTGATTCCTATCAATAATAGGCTTACTGTGAATGACAGTTTAGGTGATGTTGCAATGTAATGCAAGTAAGTCAGTGCATAGTATAAAAATGACTTTCATGTATTTAACATGATAAGGGTTAAAAAGAAGTCCAACAATACACGTTCTAGGGGTAAAGAAGTGAACTCATGCAACATATTACTATTAGGGCCAAAGAAGTCACTTCACACAATATTAGAGCTAAAAGAATCTCTGGAAGCAACAATAAGCTATAAGGCAGGCAAATCGACATAAACATGTTAAAATACAGAAACGTAAATCAGCTTTAAAATTGGCACTTGTCCTATAGTCCTTACCAAACTGCCCAATTGTTAAGATATCACGGGGACTAGTAGAAATGTGATATTTTTAAGTGTTTTGCTATATGTTATCATTATAAGGACTAACAATGTTAGTTTCTACTGCTGTAAATATGACCTTCATTGCTAAGGAAGTAGATCTTGCTATTTCCAGCTCATTTTCCGGTGCACATACACAAAATGGCTGTAGGCATCCGGATATCCTAGTAAATCATTAAACTATAGAAGTAGGGGTAGACATCAGTTATATAACTTATATAAGTTATATAAGTTATATAACTTGTGTCAGAGTACACTTGCTACACTAACATACAACAAACAGAAAACCTATTCATGTTGCTAAAGCTATAAATACACTGGAATGCAGACTTGTGATATTAATGTGACAGTGTACAATGTTTCTAGTGGGTAAGAGATGCAATCACTAAAATGTTAGTGATTAGCCGCAATTATTACCATCCCTTTCAGGCATAGTTTGTTATCAGATATTGCAACAAACACGTCATGGTGAATAAGGAAAAGGAAGAGAAATATCCTTCCATTCACCTTCATAAAATCCAAAGGTTCCACAAAACGCTGTACTCTGTCACGTCTACTTGTTACTGTCATTGGACTTTGACCGGAATATTCACACAGTGAAGCACTGTTCGTTACTAGGATTACTGTAAACTCGTAATTTTTAGGATAAAGGTTGTTCAAAAACACGTGTTTTAAGCAATTCAAACTTTTGTCTGTCAGCATTTAACACGTTAATGCCACATGCACAAACTGCATCACAGAAAGCGCAAAAAGTTTGTTTACCTGATGCCAAGACACGTCTGTAGCTTGTGTAGGACGCCATTGTTATTTTCAGATGCGATGACGGCATGTTGATAAATGCTTAAATGAAAAAATATGTTTTCCTATAAATTATTGAAATTTATACCCGAAAACTCTTTTCATAACGAAAATTGAAGATGTTCAGAGTTATAACAATATTACGTGTTAAAAGTTGTTGCGATGCTATATGTCGTAAACTGTCAGAGTTGTTTCCCTTGGACCAATATTTTCATATTAATTTTCATAACTTAGCAGGTTAGTTGATTTCCACGCGTAAAGTTTTACTGGTAATGATTTTATTATTATTATTCTATTCTAAACTTATATACTGAATGTGTTGTTTGTTTTGTTTTAGATTCAATGACAAGAGTAATGTAAGTACGTGGAGGGCATATCTAGGTTTGAAATGTGTGAACGTCCTTATTTGACGTATAAAAACTGCACTGCTATGAAACCATTATTATGAAAGGTGTAAAACTTTGTTTACGTTTTAATTGGGGTGGGGGATAGTGGGTTTGTACTTGGGGATTCTTTCCGAGTCAGAATATACATTTATATAAACAGTTTATTCACATAAATGTACTTGTTTCAAATATGAATAGTGCCAGCTAGTTTCATTCTTTCATTTACTTGTTAAAAAAACACACATTCAACCAGCTAAATATGAGACGAAAAAAGTTAAACTGAATGGTTTAAATGTTAATCTACTCAATCATTAGTCAATTTATAAATACATTATAATCACTTCATTTTCATTTAATGTTCGCTCGTCAGAAGATACGGGTTTGACTCCCCACAATGTTTAGCGGTAGCGAGAACTAAGATCTGATTTTAATGAGATTGGTACAATGTGTTCCCCAGGACTGGAATACTGGAATATTGCCCAAACGGCGTAAAACTATACTCACTCACTCACTTGATACACTACTCCTCACAACAAAGTAGTGGTTTTCAAAAATGGGTTCTCTACATTGCTGTCGATCGAGTGAACTTAAGAATAAATATTATATGTTTTGGAGGCCCGTGCAGTGACATGACAAGGGGTTGCTTGCTTTCTGAAATTTAAATATTTTGTTCCACGCGCATTTGCGAAATTGAGTTTCCACGAATAATAAAGTTAACAGTAATTGTTAATTAAGGGCAAGTAGATTATATATCATTAAATCCCAAACCCCACTTCAAATATCGAAGGAGAAAAAAACTGAAACGAACAAACAAAAATTTAAAAATAGTCATTTGTATTTCATCATGTGTTTTTCATTTCAACAACCGGAATTTTGGAATTGTTTTGGTAAATCTTTTAAAAACAAATGCCAACAAAAATTAATACACATGAAATATGTTTGAATGAATGAATAATCATGGCAATCTCCATACTGTGCTTCAGCGACTCCAGTTCTCCACCATCCAATACCAGACCTTGATGTAGTGAGGGAGGACAGCCCGAAAAGATGAAGGTCGCTGACAAGTATGGTGCATACATACAAGGGATAGATTCAGGACAAATCAGGATTCCAACCCACGATTAGCAGATCCTGACACGTTTAGGTAACGCAACTCTGTAATGCGGACCATCAGTACCCCTGACTTTGGTACACATTCATGTACTTCTTCTCAACTATAGAACTCAATTTCCATTGCTTGTTCTAGAAAGTCAAAGGCCAGCAATTTTTAACAAATGTTTATTAAAAATATAGTGGCCGTATATGCCGTACATAAATAAAAACTAGATATATGTTCATTTTCACGAGAGCTCCGTGCAATGCCGCTTCTCGTGCGTATATAACATATTATATACTGTATATATATACAATGGTATATATATGTATATGTATATATATATTTAATACAAGATGTATTTGTAAACATTTTATGTATGAAAGAATATCGTTTATCACATGTTTGAAAGAATGAAAACTATAATAATATTATATACATATATATACTGCATCTGGCAATTGTGCCTCACATACATTTAAAATATAATGAGTATTCAATTAAAACTTATACTGAGATCAATGTTCGAAAAAATCGCATTATTCAAATGTCTTCCCCCTTTCGCTTGCGAAACAATAGTCTCTCTGGAGTCACTGTTTATGTGACAACATAGGCCTTGCCGGCAGGGAACTTTCTCCCGAAGTTCTTCTCATACTTGTCTGCCTCGCTGGCGTAATACTCTGTTCTGTACATCCAGCTGGGAGGACAGTAGGCAGCGGACGGATCGTGGTTCCGGCCGTCGTTGTGGTAGTTGTTGGGGTTTGGCGGCGGGGGAATCAGGTCGTCCAGGAGGAAGGGCATGTTCGGGGGAGCCTGTCCTGGGTCCACATCCACCCATCTGACGAAAGGGTCATCCTCGGGGCCGTTGTAAGGTTCTGAACAAACACAGTCTATTAACATCAGATAGATCAAAAGCTAGATTTACCCCATAAGAATGTTAAATACACACTATTACTGTGCAGTTTATCACAGGCGGATCCAGAGAAATCCAAATGTATGATGACACTATGATCGTGGGTTCAAATCCGATTCGCCCCGAATATACGTGCTGGGGGGTTTCACCAAAGTGGTAAACGTCTGAGACCTGCATCACTTTGGGCTTTCCCCCCACATTAAGCTGACACGCCGTGACATAACTGAAATACTGTTCAAAGCGACGTTAAACCCAATTCACTCACTCACTCATTCGCCTGCCGAAATACAATGAGTAAAAGAATCGCACTTACCAAGGGATTTCTTGAATTTCTTGATTTCATGTACCGCCATGGCGAGAAAGGTCAGAAATATCATCTTGGTTTGAGGTTCTGGAAAACAACAACGGAACTTTAGAAAGGTATTTCGTACTTCTCAGAATAAATTACGCCTAACGAAGAAAATGTCCCTTTGTTGTTGTTCTAATGCTGGCATCTTCGATAACAGGCAATAAGACAGTGTTTTGTTACAAAGATAAAAATCTGATGTGACTGAAAAATTAATTTCATTTTTACGCTACTTCAATAAATTTCAATTTGAACAAAAAACATTACAGGGAATATAAAAACAGATGGCGTCCACAGCTCACCTACTCCAGGTTATAAAAGTTCAGATTTCCCGCTCTGATGTACTTGTATGTCTGACAGCATCGACACCTTCAGCTGGTCTGATTGTTGTGACGTCATAATCAACGTCACATGACTCTACGTAACCACATGGCCTGGCAGGCACATTGTGACGTCATACAGTAAGTAAAGATCCCTCTCCCGATAGTGTAGAAATTTGTCTGTTTGATTTTATTTGTATAAAAGCGGTCTACAATAGCCTATATGGAGAAGCTATTTGACGTATATAGCCCTCCATGTGATCGTGTACACCAAAAATGGAAGTGTCCGCTACGAAGGGAAAGTTTAAATTTGTCATTCGGTGTAGCACTGTGATACATATACTCAACAACAAAAGTTCCTGTGACACCAATATTTTAGTGTATTTTTCAAACAAGTAAAATTTGGTTTTCAATATTGTAGTACATGTATGAAATCAAGTCACAAAAACGCAACTGCTACAGAAAAGCATTCATTCAATGCAAAAGTTGACTTTTATGCAAGCCCCATGCATTTCACTACCCAAGAATGGGTATAAAAGCATGTGCGTTAACGGGATTCCATATGCATTTTTTAGCATCGTGCTAACAACCACTCAGAAAAACAACAAAATTACGCAATTATTCAACATTACGAAATGCCTCGCCTGTCCGAAAATGAGCATCTGCGAGCCATTGGTATGCTTGAAGCAGGATCGAGTCAACGTGATGTTGCAAGACAATTGAACCATTTGGTGTTTATGGCAACGTTGGCAGCAGACGAATGCAGTCAGAGACCATCCTCGGAGTGGCAGGCCACGCGTAACCAATAATCGACAAGACAACTTGATTCGAACAACACATCTCTCCGAAATCCATTCCAGGCAGCAACAGTGACTGCAAGAAGCATCCCTGGCCTTCGACGAATAACTTCACAAACCGTACGTCGTCGCCTCAGATGTGCAGGGATTGTCGCAAGAAGACCCGCCAGACGTCCCCTTTTGACAGGAAACCACCGTCAAGCACGTCTACAGTGGTGCAGACAGCGCCTATGCTGGACGGCCATGCAGTGGGGACAAGTTCTATTCACTGACGAGTCTAGTTTTCACCTCAGCCACAGCGATGGACGGATTCGAGTGTACCGACGTCGAGGTGAACGTTACATCAATCATTGTGTCATGGAAGAAAATCGGTTCGGGGGCGGCAGCGTTATGATATGGGGTGGGATTACAGCAAGACAGAGGACCCGTTTGATAGTGGTAGAGGGAAATCTCAATGGACAGCTCTACCGCGACGAGATCATCGGCCCTGTTGTTCTACCGTTTTTGCGTCGTCATGGCCCAGGCATTACCTTTCAACATGACAACGCCTGGCCTCATATTTCTAGACTTGTTCAGGATTCCCTTCAACAAAACAACGTGAATGTCATCCCCTGGCCGGCTCGCTCCGCTGATCTCTCACCAATCGAGCACATGTGGGATGAGATGGATCGGCGCCTACGACGTCAACCACGTGTTCCACAGACACTCCAGGAACTTCGAAACATGCTCCAGCAGATATGGACAGATATCCCACAGGACTTTTTGCGACGCCTGGTCCATTCCATGAGACGAAGATGTGTTGCTTGCATCGCAACCAGAGGTGGACACACGCTATTGATTTGTAAATTGACATTTTGGCATGTTCATGTTTTGTTTTGTTTTTTATGGAATCACGCATTTTCTGAAGTCAGGATGGCAAATTAAACCATTTGAACACTTACAGGAGTCTTTTATCTGTTGCAAACCGAAATTGTTTCAGATTTGGTAAAACACATAACTTTGCATTAAATCGTATTCAATGTCACGGGAACTTTTGTTGTTCAGTATATATCAAATAACATTGAATTGTACCGCATATATTCCATACTGTTAAATGAAATATCGTCACAAACTCCAGTGTCAATTTTCTGCTTCCTTTGTGCAGGAAAGTAAATACAAGACTATTTCTAGATAATGTGGCCTTGGAACTATATGTTGTAATGTGGCAGTAGAGATGTGTTGTTGTAAATGTAGTAGTAGTAATTGTGACAGTAATCAGTGGCAGCAAGTGATTGATGGGGTAGTAAAATGTCAACTGGAATTTAGAATTACCGCCCTTTTTTACTGATCATGGCAGACTTGATCATTCGAGAAGTCTCGGTATTGAACCGTTTCTGGAAGGCTGGTTGTACCTATATAGGGGCGAATCGAGTTGACATTTGTTTTATCGACTTGCCAAGTACCTATTTGAAATTAAAAATAGACAAAAAAATTCCATAATAAGGGCGAATCGAGTTCTTTTATGACTTGACACGTAGCGGATTGGATACCCATTTGAAATTATTCAAAATGACAAAACAAAACATTTCCATAATCATTTAGAAATCTCTACTTAAAGCAGAGTTCGAATCCGACTATATCATGAGCGTGTGTTCATGAATCACTATCAAATAGTGATGATACCAGGTGTTTGTGAAAATGTGGGCGTATATGTTGCCTCAACTCTGGCACTCGTCACAAATACATGTAAAGGCAAGGCAATTGTTCACTCAATTAAATTAAAATCAGATCTCGCTACTGCTACACACCGATCTATATTTGTTTAGCTGTAGTGTGAACCAAGATCTGATTTGATCAATGAGATTGATTGTACACCTAACAATACCATTTTTGTCACTGAAGCGTAAAATCTGGAAATGTCTTCCACATGTCACCATAAAACGTTTGTATCAAGACTAGATATTTTCTCAGCTTCAGAAACAAAACGATAAAGGTTGTTTTTTTTATTTAGAACTATGAGCCTGAATTCTTTTTAAAGAAAAACACCTTGCAACAATATTAATTTTTGTGGCACGCAATTTCATTTTTTTTAAGAGCCTGAAGCATAATTTTCAAGAAGCTCTAGCGACAATATATACATTTCAATAAAATCTTGCCTGAATGTCTTGTCTCCAAATTTCACATAGATGCTATCAATGAGGAAGTCCAGCAATTCACATATTGTTTTCTCAGTAACATCCAGATGAAATTTTGTAAAACACTGAATTCCTACCAGCTTCCATTACTTTTCCGGATTCAAGAACAGACACAGGCCTGTTTCAAGCTTTGAAGATATTCGACAGTGACCAATGAATATGGATAACAAACTGTCTGTAACAAACATCTGTTATTTATATGATAAAGGCATTTACAAGCATTCAGACAAAATAGGGCAGGCACACCTTACGTTACCACACCAATCTCAACTGAATACCATGACGGTTACGATTGATTGCGTGCAACCAACTAATACCTCAGTGGTTAAATCACCGCAACATCTTTTGTGACAGAATTCTTCATTCGTAATGTGCAGACTGCGCGGGTTCGAATTCTTCTGCCGACACACGATTTTCATCAAATTGCTAATAGTTCTGTCATTGTCAAGAGGTCTCTTACTGACAATTGCATGGTTATGCTTAACGATTCGAAAAATACGCAAATATGGCGAAACTTCAATTTCGTGTTTGATGTGAAAACTCGACGGAGAGGTTCGCACGTACAAAAAAGGGGTGACAAACTCGCAACTCCGCTGTTTAATGACACGCCAATTGTAACTCTCTCACATTGCAAAATCGACAACAATAGCTCGATGCAGTCAAGTGCAGCCATATGATGGATGTGTCGGTCTCCGAATAACTAAAATTGTGCAGCAATCTATTTTAACAGCGCCAAGCGAAAAAAACCTTGCTGCAACCAAGTGCACCCGTACGCTGTTTGCGAGACTTCTTAATCTGAATTGATTTGAGTCATGTGGCGATGCAAGGGTGTGTGATATCGCCGGATCCTGCCGCATTCACTTTGCAACGATCAATTAATCAAGTGCAGACAGATATCTCCTTCTCATTATTGTAGCGAAATGTCTGATATACACTATAGAATTCAAGGCGTCTTGGAAATATATTATATATCTAATTCTTATATAAATACATGTATAAGACACGTTTCGTGTTAAAGCAAAAGATAGAAAGGCAATTTTAACAATGCACGTATTTCCCATTCATTCGCATTCGCAACACAACGATGACAGAGTGGCTACGTAGAGTCACGTGAGGTGATTATGACGTCACAAGCAGCTGAAGGTGTCGATGCTGTCAGATATACAAGTAGAACGGTGCGGGAAATTTGAACCTTATAACCTGGAGTAGGTGAGCTATGGACGCCATCTGTTGCTGTGAGCCAGTTGGTTTAACTGTTTAGCTGTGCTTTCATATTTCCATGTAGTTTCTTGGTCAAATTGAAATTTATTGACGTTGCGTTAAAATGAAATTAATGTTTCAGTCAGAATATATTTTGATAGAGTTTTATCTGGGTAACAATTACCTATGATCTAAGATGCTAGCACTAGAACAACTCTTCAGGTCCGCTCACATAGTGCCTCAATAATCTGTCTTTAATGAATGTTTATTGCCATAGTGAAAACTCAATGTTTTAATCTCTTACCCAAATAATGTTTTATGGCTGAGTATTTGAGTGCCACGAATCTACTGTATCTTGTACTTTAGTCGACATAGGGTAGTCTTAGTTCCTTATTTATTATTTCTGTTCGGAGAAATAAATACCTCTTCATAGCTCATTTGTTTTTACTTCAGAACGTGATTGGTCAATATGATTCTAATGACCTTTCTCGCCATGGCGTCCCATGAAGTCAAGAAATTCATGAAGTCTCGTGGTAAGTACTCCACTTAAGTATTGTCACGAGTCCTCTCTCTGTCATAAAGCAATCAAATTCTCGATTTTCAAGAGAGGGGCATCCTAGTATCTAGCAAATAGTTCCCGCAAAAAAACAACTCTTTCCATTTCCACTCCTAGGAATCGGCGTAAATGTCAAGGTACATTCAGCTGAGCGATCTTTGTAATAAGTGTATTGGTCGGACCACATCATCAACGTAAGTGCTACACGTGACTCAAATGACGACACGTGACAATGAAAGGAACGGCCAATTTGTGAGACAGAAAAGCAAAACCCCAGACTAAGATCGATTACACAGAAGAAATAAAAATACAGGATGCTAATGAAGTAATTTCTTTTATTTAAATGAATCCATATGGCGTTAATAACATAATTACGTTTGTTGCAGAGCCTCACATCGGCCTTGAGGATAACAGTTTCAACAGATGGGGGGATATGGACCCAGGACAGGCTCCCTACCTCCTGGACGACCTGCTCCCACCACTTCCACACCCCAGCAACTACCACGAGGACGACGGGCCGTTCACTGCCTACTGTCCTCCCAGCTGGATGTACAGAACAGAGTATTACGTCAGTGAGGCAGACAACTTCGGGAGAAAGTTCCCTGCCGGCAAGGCCTTCGTTGTAAGATAAATACAGTACTGGCTCCAGAAAAAAGTAGTGCCGTTTGCGTGTGGGGCACTGGCGTTTAATAATTTTACAATGGAATTTGAAGGTCACAGAACACTGATAACATGCGTACTTAATGTTCAATGCATTTTGATTTAAAATTTTGTTGAAACCAGATTCAATATTTATAGTACTGAATGAATCCGTCATATGATGTTATTTACAACTTTACAATATTGTCCGTCATGAAGCAATAACATATTACAGAATATATTGTTATTATTTGCTATTTTTTAATGAACATTATTGTTACAAATGGCCTTCTTTGGTTTCTATGTAGTATTCCAAGATACTGTAATCTCATTTCATTCATACATGTACAAACATTTGTTTTAATAAATATCTCTCATGGTTCAGTGAAAGTGTTGCCCTAGAGACAAAACTGATGTCATGTTTATTATGTGTTGCAAGCTTCATTTTTATGTCATCAAATCTCCTTTCCAGATATTAGCGACTGACCAACAAAAGCAATGTTCCAGATTTTGTTCGGTTAGTTAACTTTGCCCAGGTGGGATCCTGTGTTAGAACAGGTCTCAAGTGATATATGCTTGTTGCTTGGTGACTGTTTCTTCCATGTTATCGAACCCTGATGGCATGGGACATTGCTCACTGTATCAATCACTGGTTTGTCTGGTCAACTGGACTAGTACTTGACTGTAAGCTTGCACTCTTGTATAATGACAAACAAATAACAACACATCATAATCTGTGACAATTTGCAGGATTAATGCACTTTTACCAGAAAGAGTATACTGATAAATTAATTTACAAATTCATTAACAATTTCACAATGGTGCATCCCCGTGGTGCCCAGTTCCAATTTACATAAACAAATAGACTCAATGGTAATATCTTTATTTACATGATATATATGATGTATGTACAAGGTCTGCCACATTAACTGACAATGCACCAAACACAGTACTGATGTAGAAAATAACAACCTGGGACATCAGGAAGTACGTAACAGTTAATCAAACTATCGAGTTGGATCCATCCATGGCCAAATGACAAATTACCACTGATACTGCATTGCTGCATTGGCAAAAGATCCGTGCAGATCCGCGGTAGAATAGATCTTCAGCAATCCATTCTTGCCGTAAAAGGCAACTATGCTTGTCGTAAAAGGCGACTAATGGGATCGGGTGGTCAGGTTGCTGACTTGGTTGATGCATGTCATCGATCCCAATTGCGTGGATCGATGCTCATGATGTCACTCACTGGATTGTCTGGTCCAGACTCGATTATTTACAGACGGCCGTCATACAGCTGGAATATTGCTGAGTGAGGCGGTAAACAACAAACAAACAAAGCATTGGTAAAGTACAGACAGTAAAGTCATGACAAGAAAAAATACTGATAACTGTCTGAAATGCACCTTGTTTGTAGAGACATGTGGGTAATATACGCAATATGTTGCAAATTCATATCAAATAAAAACAGCTGTACCAATATTTGCATTAGACTATAGGATCAGAAAGAAGTGTAACAAAGCGATACAACAAAACAGCTTGAACATCTCAAATTGATCGATGCAGTAGTGGCAATGACATTTTCAATATGCTTACCATGTTGAAAATTATGAATCCGTGAGCATGTTGCGACACAATTGCTTGAGACAAATGCATTTTGACAGCTTATAAAAAAAACAAAATTCAGAAAAAAGAAAAACTGGAAAATCAAAGCGATATGGAGAATTTATCATCCAAAACTGGCTCCCACAGGTGATATGGCTTGGATTAGATCAAGCGATATCTACACTGTAGATATCGCTGTAATGAAATTACATCACAATGCTTTGCAGACCATTGTGACGTCACTGGTTACCATGACGTCATAATCAAATGACATCACTAATGGCTCTGCTACTAAAGCTGTTAGCAGTACTTTTTACACTGAAGACACTGCTAATTACTGTCTACAAATTGAACAAGTTTGAAAAATGATGTTGGAAAATAAATAAAATCTCACCCTCGTGTCTTTTGATATCAAATATATCAACACTCGTTGATAAAAGTGGCAAAAATCCTCGGCAAGCCTCGGAATGTTTCCACGTTTATCAACTCATGTTGATATATTTGATATCAAAAGACACTCGGGTGAGATTCTCTATATATATATCATATACAATGACAATTGATATGTTGTATATATATATATATATATATCATATATATATACAACATATCAATTGTCATTACACACTTTTTCATAATTCCATAACTTTAAACTGCATAATGAGCAATAGGTTAATATTGTTCTTATGGCTGCTGTTTAAAATTGAATCAGAATTCTATGAGAATTTCTTGACACAATAGCTGGAATATTTGGCCATGTGGTTTAGAGGAGATGTAAAAATGTTACACAACGGATGGACATGCAATGCATCACACCATGAGATCACATGTGAAGAGCATTGCAAGACTGTTCAATATTTAAGCCATAACATTTGTATCAAAATGCATAAAGTTCTTAGCTGGAGTAACGGGGACAACAGCATCGTAAGTTAAAAAGTTTGATTTCATAATTCACAGAAGCAACTGAATAATTAATAGATGTTTATAATGTATCAAGATGCAGGTACAAGGCTCTAGGTCATCGCTTCTTGAAAGTACAAGGATCTAGGTCATCGCTTCTTGAAGGTACATGTGTCTAGGTCATCGCTTCTTGAAGGTACATGTGTCTAGGTCATCGCTTCTTGAAGGTACATGTGTAGGTCATTGCTTCTTGAAAGTAACTGTGTCTAGGTTATTGCTTCTTGAAGGTACATGGATCTTGGTCACTGCTTCTTGAAGGTACATGGATCTTGGTCACTGCTTCTTGAAGGTACATGGATCTTGGTCACTGCTTCTTGAAGGTACATGGATCTTGGTCATTGCTTCTTGAAGGTAAATGGATCCAGGTAACTGTTTCTTGTAGAAACATATGTGTCCAGAAAATCGCCTTCTTGAAGGTACATGTCTAGGTCACCGCTTTCTTGGTTATCGCTTCTTGTAGATACAGGGGTCCAGTTCAATGCTTGAGTTGAGAGGGGCTTCCTTCATACCACGCACCTTCTTGAAGTGGAACAGATAGAACATCTTGTTTGAGGTGTCCTGAAACATCATTAAGTTGTCATTGTGAAGTACTTGAATCAACAAAGAACCATTTCTTTGTCACAAAATGCAACAATATCTCAAATGTCAACCCCATAGACCAGGCAAATGTGGGATTAAAACCCTGAATCAGTATATTCTGTCATCGCTAAGGCATAGACTGTCCGACTATTTATCAAAATAGCTTCCAACATCAGGGTTTTACCTTGACTTACAATAGTGGGAGTCCATGGGATTCCCAATAATTAGTTATAAGGGTCCTTGCAGGGAATATGAGGGTCCTGTAAAGTAATGAAATGGTGTTGTGTACTGTACGTTTGGATAATTACTTTAGAGCCGGAATGAATCAATGATCATGTGGACAGTGGTCATGATTGATGGATGAAATGACAGACACCCATAACTGCTCCTGATGCACTGTAGGTACAATGAACATTACTGTGCATCTCTTGGGATGTAGGCTATTCTTTTTCTGTATCCAATCTCAACATTTGTGCATACTGGATGCACATTTCTGCGTCGCGTAACACCCTGCAACATCAATACTCACTTGTATCCAATGAGATTTGCAGTGGATATTATTTCCATCTATTATTAAAATCCTGATTATCCTTTAAAATTACCATCCATTCCATATTTTCAACAAAACAACAATGGGCAAGACCTACCTTGTTGACAATTTCAAATCCAAGTTTCTCAACTTTTAATATGAAAGCACCAACTTTCTGAAAACGACTCTCAACTTCAGCAATCATCATTACACCCCTGAAACAACAAAACAAACAATATTCAAAATGAGTGAATGTTGTTTAACCCCACAGTCAGCAGGATTTCAGCAATATCATGGCAGTCTATAAATATTCAATCTGGGCCAGTAAAACCAGTCGTTGACTCCATGAGGGTGAATTATCGCTGAAGATATCGGCACAGATACTACAGAAATGTACCCCAGGTACGATTTTGTATACAGAAATGTACCCTAGCCAAAATCAAAATACAGTAGACTACGGTTATAACGAACTCGAGGGGACCACTAATTTTAGTTCATAATAACTGCAGTTCGTTATATGCATACATACAGCATATATACAACAAATGGTCAGGACTAAAAATAAGTTTGTTATATCTGTCAGTTCGTTATAAGCGTGTTCGTTATAAACATAGTTTACTGTACAGAAAAAGTACCTGGTTCCCTAAACGGCGGGTGTGTCCATATTCCCCAACACGAAACCGAAACCAGTTCATGTTTAGTTCCGGTTCGCCTGATTAGTATCATTACGAATGTATGCGTGCATCGCGGATATTGCCAGAATATTACCTTAATGTACATACGTCACTGTGTATGATTGTTTCCTATATGATACGCTGGAATGCAGCTTAAGAAGATAATTCAAAGGTTTCCCCTGACGAACGCATACTGCCACGTTAAATGTAACCGCGGTTTGGCATACAGGAAGTGACAAATACCTAAAGAACCGGTTACAAGCATTGCGCCCTGCGGCGGAATGGACTCAACCTAGGGTACATTTCTGTAGTACCTGAGCCGACAACGACCCCTTCAGGTCAGGTGACACCTTGTACCCACCCAATCCTCATTAGTCTTCCAACAAGCAGTGGGCAGTGAGACCTATCTCCACAAGGCGTAGACTATTCACAAAAACAAAATGTCACTGTGTTGTATAACCAATGATAGAGTTGTCAGTTTTAAAGCAACACTTCTTGAAAAGATGAAACAATAGATGAGCTTTCAGTTATGATATTATCCAAATCAAAATGGAACATAACTGCAAATATGTTTATTATTGTTTAACTTTCTTTCATCTCTGACTGATTAAGGTAAAAGCCTTACCCTTTTTTGAGAATCCTGTTTGCTTCCAGAAGGTAGTCTACAAGATTTGTGCCCATCAGTGACAGACAGAACACAGCTACATCCACACACCCGGCATCTAGGGGCACCTGCATATACAACATAGTTAGAACCATCAGTGACTGACAGAACACAGCTACATCCACACACCCGGCATCTAGGGGCACCTGCATATACAACATAGTTAGACCCATCAGTGACAGACAGAACACAGCTACATCGACACACCCGGCATCTAGGGGCACCTGCATATACAACATAGTTAGAACCATCAGTGACTGACAGAACACAGCTACATCCACACACCCGGCATCTAGGGGCACCTGCATATACAACATAGTTAGAACCATCAGTGACTGACAGAACACAGCTACATCCACACACCCGGCATCTAGGGGCACCTGCATATACAACATAGTTAGAACCATCAGTGACTGACAGAACACAGCTACATCCACACACCCGGCATCTAGGGGCACCTGCATATACAACATAGTTAGAACCATCAGTGACAGACAGAACACAGCTACATCCACACACCCGGCATCTAGGGGCACCTGCATATACAACATAGTTAGAACCATCAGTGACAGACAGAACACAGCTACATCCACACACCCGGCATCTAGGGGCACCTGCATATACAACATAGTTAGAACCATCAGTGACTGACAGAACACAGCTACATCCACACACCCGGCATCTAGGGGCACCTGCATATACAACATAGTTAGAACCATCAGTGACTGACAGAACACAGCTACATCCACACACCCGGCATCTAGGGGCACCTGCATATACAACATAGTTAGAACCATCAGTGACAGACAGAACACAGCTACATCCACACACCCGGCATCTAGGGGCACCTGCATATACAACATAGTTAGAACCATCAGTGACTGACAGAACACAGCTACATCCACACACCCGGCATCTAGGGGCACCTGCATATACAACATAGTTAGAACCATCAGTGACAGACAGAACACAGCTACATCCACACACCCGGCATCTAGGGGCACCTGCATATACAACATAGTTAGAACCATCAGTGACTGACAGAACACAGCTACATCCACACACCCGGCATCTAGGGGCACCTGCATATACAACATAGTTAGAACCATCAGTGACTGACAGAACACAGCTACATCCACACACCCGGCATCTAGGGGCACCTGCATATACAACATAGTTAGAACCATCAGTGACAGACAGAACACAGCTACATCCACACACCCGGCATCTAGGGGCACCTGCATATACAACATAGTTAGAACCATCAGTGACTGACAGAACACAGCTACATCCACACACCCGGCATCTAGGGGCACCTGCATATACAACATAGTTAGAACCATCAGTGACTGACAGAACACAGCTACATCCACACACCCGGCATCTAGGGGCACCTGCATATACAACATAGTTAGAACCATCAGTGACAGACAGAACACAGCTACATCCACACACCCGGCATCTAGGGGCACCTGCATATACAACATAGTTAGAACCATCAGTGACAGACAGAACACAGCTACATCCACACACCCGGCATCTAGGGGCACCTGCATATACAACATAGTTAGAACCATCAGTGACAGACAGAACACAGCTACATCCACACACCCGGCATCTAGGGGCACCTGCATATACAACATAGTTGGAACCATCAGTGACTGACAGAACACAGCTACATCCACACACCCGGCATCTAGGGGCACCTGCATATACAACATAGTTAGAACCATCAGTGACAGACAGAACACAGCTACATCCACACACCCGGCATCTAGGGGCACCTGCAGATACAACATAGTTAGAACCATCAGTGACAGACAGAACACAGCTACATCCACACACCCGGCATCTAGGGGCACCTGCATATACAACATAGTTAGAACCATCAGTGACTGACAGAACACAGCTACATCCACACACCCGGCATCTAGGGGCACCTGCATATACAACATAGATAGAACCATCAGTGACTGACAGAACACAGCTACATCCACACACCCGGCATCTAGGGGCACCTGCATATACAACATAGATAGAACCATCAGTGACAGACAGAACACAGCTACATCCACACACCCGGCATCTAGGGGCACCTGCATATACAACATAGATAGAACCATCAGTGACTGACAGAACACAGCTACATCCACACACCCGGCATCTAGGGGCACCTGCATATACAACATAGTTAGAACCAGTCACTGATAGTCAGAACACAGCTACATCCACACACCCAGCATCTAGGGGCACCTGCATATACAACATAGTTAGAACCATCAGTGACTGACAGAACACAGCTACATCCACACACCCGGCATCTAGGGGCACCTGCATATACAACATAGTTAGAACCATCAGTGACTGACAGAACACAGCTACATCCACACACCCGGCATCCAGGGGCACCTGCATATACATCCATATGCCTGGCTTCTAGGGACACCTGCATATACATCCACACACCCGGCATCCAGGGGCACCTGCATATACATCCATATGCCTGGCTTCTAGGGACACCTGCATATACATCCACACACCTGGCATCTAGGGACACCTGCATATACAACCACACACCCGGCATCTAGGGGCACCTGCATATACATCCACACACCCGGCATCTAGGGATACCTGCATATACAACCACACACCCTGCATCTAGGGACACCTGCATATACATCCACACACCCGGCATCTAGGGATACCTGCATATACATCCACACACCTGGCATCTAGGGACACCTGCATATACATCCACACACCCGGCATCCAGGGGCACCTGCATATACATCCATATGACTGGCTTCTAGGGACACCTGCATATACATCCACACACCTGGTATCTAGGGACACCTGCATATACAACCACACACACGGCATCTAGGGGCACCTGCATATACATCCACACACCTGGCATCTAGGGACACCTGCATATACATCCACACACCCGGCATCCAGGGGCACCTGCATATACATCCATATGACTGGCTTCTAGGGACACCTGCATATACATCCACACACCTGGCATCTAGGGACACCTGCATATACAACCACACACCCGGCATCTAGGGGCACCTGCATATACATCCACACACCCGGCATCTAGGGATACCTGCATATACAACCACACACCCGGCATCTAGGGACACCTGCATATACATCCACACACCCAGCATCTAGGGATACCTGCATATACATCCACACACCTGGCATCTAGGGACACCTGCATATACAACCACACACACAGCATCTAGGGACACCTGCATAAACATCCACACACCCGGCATCTAGGGGCACCTGCATATACAACCACACACACAGCATCTAGGGTCACCTGCATATACATCCACACACCTGGCATCTAGGGGCACCTGCATATACATCCACACACCCGGCATCTAGGGATACCTGCATATACATCCACACACCCGGCATCTAGGGGCACCTGCATATACATCCACACACCCGGCATCTAGGGATACCTGCATATACATCCACACACCTGGCATCTAGGGACACCTGCATATACAACCACACACCCGGCATCTAGGGACACCTGCTGAACATCCACACACCCGGCATCTAGGTATACCTGCATATACATCCACACACCTGGCATCTGTGGGCACCTGCATATACATCCACACACCTGGCATCTGTGGGCACCTGCATATACATCCACACACCTGGCATCTAGGGGCACCTGCATATACATCCACACACCTGGCATCTAGGGGCACCTGCATATACATCCACACACACAGAATCTAGGGGCACCTGCATATACATCCACACACCTGACATCTAGGGGCACCTGCATATACATCCACACACACAGAATCTAGGGGCACCTGCATATACATCCACACACACGGCATCTAGGGGCACCTGCATATACATCCACACACACAGCATCTGGGGGCACCTGCATATACATCCACACACCCGGCATCTAGGGGCACCTGCATATACATCCACACAACCGGCATCTAGGGACAACTGCATATACATCCACACACCTGGCATCTAGGGACACCTGCATATACATCCACACACCTGGCATCTGGGGACACCTGCATATACATCCACACACCTGGCATCTGGGGGCACCTGCATATACATCCACACAACCGGCATCGCGGGGCACCTGCATATACAACATACCAAATGTGTTGATATAAACCACTTACCTTTGACATATCACATGCAGTGACTCTTTCATTGACTGAGACAAGGTCAAACGAATGAACTTTGACCCCAGAGATACTTTGAGCCAGTCTTGCACTTCCACATCCTAAATCTGCAATGACAGTCTTTGGGGTTCTGAAAAAATACAGTCCAACATTATCATGTTCATAAGCATACTATCTATGGTTGTCTCGCTTGTCTTAGACTTACAATTAGCAATTGGGAATTTATCATTTATCAGTTTGTTCAAACTTGTTAGTTTCTATTACTTAAAATACTTGATTTGTTGAATATTTATGATCATGATGATAAATATGTGTTTATGTGTAATTGTTCACAGATCAAAGAAATGTTCGAA
Organism: Haliotis rufescens; assembly: GCF_023055435.1. Taxonomy (NCBI): domain Eukaryota; kingdom Metazoa; phylum Mollusca; class Gastropoda; order Lepetellida; family Haliotidae; genus Haliotis; species Haliotis rufescens. Next base: position 28,712,757 of record NW_025964361.1, read on the forward strand.
TATTTTAAATATTTTGAATAAATAATATTCAAAATAACATTTTTCTTCACAGGTACTTTAAAAAGTAAATACATGTCCTTGATACTGTAACACTAGTAAACATTCTGCAGCTTTAATGACAGCATCACTTTTCCTCAATTGAACCAGCCAAGGCAATAACTCAATGTTAAATAAATACCATCCATTATTATCTTGGCATGCAAGTAACAAATCTGTTTGTTTGTTGTTTAACGCCATACAGAGCAATATCAATGGATCTGTAAACCTTTAAACAAAACAAACGATGTCCTCAAAGGGGAATCCTGGTTAGAATTGGTCCCTAGCAACCTATCCTTGTTGGAACAGGCAACTAAATTGATCGATGATCTTCCTCAGTGATTTAGTTGATTGCGTGTCATCACTCCCTGATAATCTGAAACGCCGCACACATCAATCACTGGATTCCCTGGTCCAGACTCAATTCATATACAACCTGTCGCCATACTCCTAGAGTGAGCTAATACGTTTGGTTTAACACCGTTTTGAACATTATTCCGGTTATTATTATATCAAGGTGTGACAGCTTGATGTGGGAAGACCTGAGAAGGGATGCATGTCTCAGACGTTTACCATTTCAGTGAAACCCATTAGTGGGTTTGGTGCTGACAAACCAGGACTCGAACTCATGATCATAGGTCTCTGGCATGCCCAAGGTAGGCAACTCTGCACACAGAATTGTAGCCCCTTATTGCTAGAATATTTTAAGTGGCGTATTAGAAAACAAAAAACAAAAAGATGTGTGACCTTACTTATGCCTGGCGTTGATCTCGTTGATGATGATGTCCAGTGGATCAATTGGCCACTTGCTGACCTGTGACCTATAACCTTCGTGATATACATGGAAGGCCTCCTCATCATCAGCAAACAGCTGCGCCGCCTCGGTGCCCGTTGTGGTGTACATCTGCTCATTGAGATAGCGGAAGCGCGCAGCGGACAGGCGTTCATGCATCCTGTCTGTTAAAGACTTCCCTTGGTTCCTGCCTCTCCTATTCACTTTCTTCTCGAGATCCTGCTTCAGAGTGTCCATCTTTTTCTTCTCAGAGGACATAATTTCTTTCAATTTCTTCACATCGAAATTTTCTTTTGGGGGAGTTTTTATTTTCGTGGGACTGCTTGAGGTGTCACTAGTATCAGTTGAAGTACCGTTTGTAAAACCTTTCTTTTTAATCACCTTCTTAGGTGTTTCTGTAACCTCCACTGATTTTCTCTTTTCTTTTTGTCCATTACCAGAAGTTAATTTCTTCACATACTGTTTCTTATCAGAGGAAATGATTTCTTTCAATTTCTCCAAATCGAAACTGTGTTTCTTGGGAGTCTTCAACTTCGTCACATTCCCAGAAACATCACTCTCAGGTTTTGACTTTTTTTTCCGCTTCTTTCCACCAGCACTTTTTTCAAAAACATTATCTTCTGAATTCTCATCAGTTCTATTTTCACTAAGTGTAGAGACATTCATATTCACTTTGTTATTTTTCACCTGTGGACTTGGATGATCAGAAACCACTAAATTCTTCTTGCGTTTCTTTTTCTTCTTTCTATCTAAAGATTGTCCTGGCTTAGTTTCGCCACTATCATCCGTGTTTTTCTTTAACAAAACAAATTGGCCTTTCACATCTGGGTTTGAAGCTACAGCCACACTGCTTGTGCTCCCATCAGTGCTGTCCGATATTTTACTAGCATCAGCTAGATGTTTATATTTGTTCTTCTTACATGTCTTCTTCTTATGCTTGTGTCTTCTTTCCTTCCTAGTCAGAGGGGTATCACCCTCAACTCTACTTTCATCCCGTCCCTGGGTTTCTTGAACGTTCAGCTTCTTAGATGCTGACTCATCATCTTTGTCTTTTTCTCCACTTATTTTTTTCCTTTTTAATTTCTTTTTCTTGTCACCTTGGGAATTTTCAGACTGATCAGGTTTTGCAACATTTTCTTGTGAATGAGACACAATTTGTTTCTTTTTCTTCTTTTTCTTTTTAACTTTTCCCTCGCTGCTGATATCCCCAGCACTTTCTGGAGATACCGACATTTTCTTCTTCTTCTTGCTCACTGAATCACTGTCCTTGTGAAGGTTTTGTTTTCCAGATTTTGCTACTACTGGTGTAACGTTTGTATTTCTCTCCTCACTGTCCTTGTTTTTCTTTTTCTTCTTCGGAGTAGGACTGGTTTCGTCAGCATGTTTTCTCTTCGCAGGAGACTTTGTGTCACTGGTGTTTGTCAAGTTTGGATCAGAATGCTTCGACTTCTTTTTCTGAAAATACAAGTGTAATCAGATATGTTTTTTCAGAGCAGATTTTAGTGAATTCTGGACCTATTAACAGTAAAAATGATAAGCCAGGCATAAAATATATACAGTCAAGTCCCGTTAATCCGACATTGTTGGTTGCATATGATTATGTCGGATTAACGAGTATGTCGGATAAATGAAATTAGGTAGTAGAAACGTTCATGATCGAAAATTTGACTACACGATAGAAAACGATACGAACACGTTGGAAAAGAATATGCAGCTACTCGCCGACTCGTCTCGCATCAAAACACGGGGCTGTGTACTCACGGGCGAACCATGGAGTACGCTGATCACTGTGTTGGATTAATGAGACTGATTTTCAGCAATTCGTTGCAAATTAGGTGTGTCGGAGTCAGAGTGCGAGACTGTCGGATTAACGGGTCTAAATAGCACTGATTAAATCGGTTCCCATCATTTGTGTCGGATAAAGCCGACTGTCGGATTAACAAGACTTGACTGTATACAGCCATGGGATCCCTTTTGCTCAGAATTGTTTGTTTGCTGTGACAGACTGTACCGGTACTCAGCAATATTCTAGCATTGGACCAATCACACAGAGAGTGAGTTTGGTTTACGCCGTTTTTAACTTTTTTTCTGAGTGAGTGAGTGAGTGAGTGAGTGAGTGAGTGAGTGAGTGAGTGAGTGAGTGAGTGAGTGAGTGAGTGAGTGAGTGAGTGAGTGAGTGAGTGAGTGAGTGAGTGAGAGAGTGAGTGAGTGAGTGAGTGAGTGAGTGAGTGAGTGAGTGAGTGAGTGAGTGAGTGAGTGAGTGAGTGAGTGAGTGAGTGAGTGAGTGAGGCCTTCCAGCCATGTACCCATGCAGGGAATTGTACCCAGGCATGACTAGTGAATACATTAACCACTAGGCTACCCCACTACCTATTGTTTAATCTGAAGTACTGAAGTCACAGTTTGTGATACGTAAATTAATAATATTTCATACATCCAGAAAGACCTTAACAAGTAGCATTGATGTTGTATAAGTGGACTTAAGTGGGCAGTAAATTGCCTATGGCAAAAGAATTTGTCCTGACATTACTGACCTTATTTCTGGGAGGAGTTGGTGTGACAGGGTCAAACAGAGAAGAAGCAAGATGGGCCGCCTCGCCATCCACATTCCAGTCCTCGTTGTCAAACATCGCTGTACTCTGTCCTGTACTCAGCTCTGTCAGCATGGATCAGTTGCCAGACCTGCAGAAGTGAGTGAGTGAGTGAGCTGCCGAAGTGAGTGAGTGAGTGAGTACAGATTTAAGCTGCTTTGGGCAATATCCCAGCAATATCACGACAGGGAACACCAGAAACGGACTTTACACATTGTGCCCATGTGGGGAATTGAACCTGGGTCTTTGGCATGACAAATGAAAGCTTTAACCACTAGGCTACCCCTCCGCCCACCTGCAGAAGTAAACAGCCAGCATGACTACAGTGGAATCAGTTAAAATCAGACCATATCGGATCTCTGTCAACAAAACTAGACCCTTCCAAACCTCTGTCAACAAACAGTCAATACAGGACCAAATGTATGGTCTCCTATTTACTGGCACTGTGTTTATTTATCATAAAGTAAAACCTGTCTAACCCAAACTTCCTTCAGTCTGTATTCTGAACTGGAAACTGTGTGACAAAGGACCAACTTATGGATCCTCTCTTATCTGGACTAACTCCTTGCCTGCAACTAAGACACTCTCTCAAAGTTTATGTTTATTCACAAAACATGAATTAAAAATATAGATTGCCATTTTTATCAAAGATTTGTATATTGTTGTTAGGATATTTCTTCTTCTTTCAATTAATTACAAACATTGTAGACATGGTAGAAACAGGGAACAGATTCTTGTATACATGGTGTAATTTTAAATATTGTCTGTGGTCTTGTGACAGAGGGGCACAGGTGGCCCAGTTGTCTAGGCCACCGCATTTCGCTGTGCAGAGACGCGTCCCTTGGCATGCCAGAAACCTATGGTTGTGGGTTCCAATCCCGGTTCACCCCGAATATGTTTCACCGTTTGTCATCACCATACCCGTGCTCGTGGGTTTCACTGAAGTAAACCCATAAGACCTGCATCACTTCGGGCTTTCCTCCCACATTAAGCTGACCAACGTAATATAACTGGAATACTGTTAAAAGCGGCATTAAGCCCAACTCCCTCACTCAATCTTGTGACAGCAAGGGAAGCAACTCCTGCTAAAATCTGAACCACTGTCCTAATCAAACATCACTCAGCCCCAGACAGATACAACTGTATCATAACTATGGTTCACACAACACTTGATCCACCAAACTTAAAGGGACATTGCTTTCACGGTTCTGTGTGTTTCTAAATCATGCATGAAATAATTTTCATGCAGCCACCTGAGAACCTCTGTCACATCTCACGCTGTCCATATATATGTGTTTTCATCTGTTTCATTTTGGACGAGCCCAAATATTTAGATGAACCAAGGTTCATTCAGATATGGAATGAAATTCAGAAATTCAAGGCTTTTTCTAGGCTTTGAACTGTAATTTTCAAGGCTTTTTAAGTTGGGCTATAAGCCTTAGCCTGTCAATATTTGTTTAAATCCAGCATACTATATATTGATCATGTTCAAAGAAGATTGATTTTCACCATCAAAAAATAAAACTTATAAGTCTGTCATGAAACCTTCAAGGTGTTTGGCAAATCTAACACAATGACAAATCACACTTAAACATCCATGGTACATAACTGTTAGTTTTGTGTGTTTTAATACTTTTATTAACTAGGATATGTTATTTTGCATACGTTGTACAAATTCAAGACTTTTAAAGCTATTTGGGTGATTTAGAAGGCTTTTCAAGGTTGACACTAAAAATCAAGGCTTTTCAAGCCTGTACAAACCTTGCATACATAACTTTCATTTAGAAAATATCCTAAAATGTGAAAACTATTTCCATTTGTGTACTTATCCTCCACCTGTTTTCATCCAAGCCCCACGGAGTGCTAGCGATATGGTTACTTTGATGTGGAAAGCTTTATTGTCATTCACCTCACTGTCGCAGTTGCAGTGGTATGTCTACATAGTAATACAAAACAATATGTAAATTGCATCGAAAGGCTTGTATTTGGCCAGTCTGTACTTATCTCAGTGTATGTGCATTTGTTTACAAACAAGAGAAAAGTCTGGTCATGCGATAAGCCTTCAACCGCAGAATGGTCAACACCCTGTCCCTTTAAAGCCTTTCAAAGGTCCCATAGAGGCAAAAATCTAAATTTTCAAGGGTAAAAAGTAAGGCCCAAGAATGGCTCTATTTGTACATTCAAATACACAACAAAAACATGTCAGTCAACACAACATTCTTCTGAGTTATAGACAAATCTTTTGATGATGTTATCAACCATTAATATAGAAACCATGAATGTAACTTCTATTTAACAGCAGGGTTAACCACACTGGCCAAATTCACGACATAACTGATCAAATTTTCAAGAAAGAATACAAATAATATTAAAATAAGGCCTGAAAACGGGTAGCCTGACAAATTTCAGGCTTTTTTCAAGGAGGACATAGATCAGGATTGGCAGTACTAGAAAGTTTGATCAAACTCAATCACTGTACACACAAAATCTCAATACAATATGAAACATAGTCGTCATGGATGCTCCATGCACAAACTCTGCTTAAGCAGCTTTCTGAGAAAGCCGGTAGTATGGGATATCTGCCATTAAACAGATCTTAAACATGTTAACGTTTGAATTGTTTGATATGCATTACCATGAACCCTAAATATCGTATTATGTGTCCATGGCATTGCTTAGAAGTTGACGGATATCAAAGAAGACAAAATTTATGGACAACAACTTCTTTATTCATAAATTGTGTCTACTTTGTCATGTTAACTTGCTGTTGTCCCTTATGCCTAAATCAATTGGAAATTATAAAAGTACGTCCAACAATATTGATAGAATCAGGTACGTGTGACGTAAACTTATAGAATGAATTGAATAGAAGTCAAAAGAAAATGAACAACGAAACTGAAAAATACATGTGACCGTGTGGTCCCCAAACAAAACATCAAAAGCATCCTGCATGTAATAACTGACTAGATTCTACCCAAACGTACCGTTATATTTACAAGCACATGTTTTCACATTTGCACGTTTCAGTGTTTACGATATTAAATTACACACCGATTGCCTCCCTTATGTATAACAAAAAGCGCGAAAATCGAAACACGACTTATTCGAGTTGTTGATCTCATTCCGGATTACAACTCTCACCTACATAAAAACGGAAGTACAACTTCGCCATGTCAATCATAGACCCGATAACCCATTTTGACGAAACCAAGTAAACGCTTTATTACACTCGATTATCCATTTTTGCACACATTACTATCGGAAAGCCCTCAAGCTTGAAAGAATGTCAACAATTTGATGATTTCGAGTTTCTTGCGATCTACAAAAGCCATGGATAATTTGGAAACGTAAAATATCACCCCAGTGAAGGATTTACAAGCTGGTATCCGTGTGAGCTTAAATAAGACCTCATACTTACACCGACAGTGAGGATACTCCCGCTTACTCCGGAAACCGCTTCCAAGTTTCCAAGGAGGTCAAGCTTTGGTGTTATTTATTTCGGAAACTTTATTTACCTCAACAAGCAATCATGGATGATATTTTCACGCAAGTGCGAGAAGGCAATGCCTTCCATGTACGAGTATGGCTGGATAACACCGAGAACGATCTGAACCAAGGGTAAGGTTTGGTCTTATAATAACACACACAGTTCCATGAATCATAATGATAAAGTGTTTGTCGTTGTAATGAATTCATGTACATTATAACAATTTGTTACACCCGTAAGCGCCAGTGCAGCAACTGGCACATATAATCAATATCAAACATTGTTAATGGTCTGTTTTATTAAATAGAAGTAGAGCACCTGTTCTATTTATAGCATCAAGTTGTTGAAATGTGCTAAAAACGGATTCTGATTGGCTCAGCTGTTGCAACCAAAAAGGAGATAGAGGCAGGAGTCCATCCCTGTTACTCATTGACTTACTGATCCTTTAACGGGATGGAGCAGGTTGTTGATACAGGGGTGTGGGGGAAATATAAATAAACATAACTATATGTACTTCTGGCATATAACTTTCACACTGAACACATACACATATGTGATGCTGAACATGTGTACTTTAGATTCTCACAGAAACTCTCATCTTTATTATATCTGGTGTTACTGCCATAGGTGAATGGCTTACTTTTTCATTTTATTATTTATTTATTTTCCAGAAATATTCATGTTTAAATGAGGATAAGAATTTAACTAGCTCGATTAGTCATGTTACCGGATGTTTGAAAGGTAAATCTGTATTAGGGAGCAGCATATTACAAGCACAGTTTCAGCCCGAAATACAGAGTAAAGGAAGCACAGATTAGACACATTTTATTTCATGAAAAATTTATGTAGTAAATTTCTAAACATAAATTTGGCCCAGTATGAACAAAGATCCAGATGAGTAAGGTTTTGACAGATTCACTCACCCGCGTACTGTGTTTTCGAGGCCCTAAGAAGTATTTCTCATTACGTATCTAGTAACAATCGCAATACACAAAAATTAAGTCTTACCTTTGAGAACATTTATTCTGTTACTATTGGATAGTGAAATGACCACATCTTGTCAATTTAATCGTGAAAATGTCTTTCCAGACAAGACGAGTCAATCATGTTACCGTCACCTTATTTCGAGCCCCTCCATGACATTCAAGTTAAAAATAGATGCACAACATGTTCAGTCACATGACATGACAGACAGGAAGTTTACAAATAGCAGCAGATATATCATCGGTGCATACAATTGTTGTGGTGCAAAATTATCATCAGATCAAGTTTGATTAAAATGTGCATCAGTGAAATAGTAAGCTTTGAGGTATGTTTCCATTACTTATTGAATATCTTACCTCGTTGAGCTTAATTTGTAACCTAACTTCAGCGACAAGTTGCGAACACTTTGGTGTCTTAAGTGAGCTGTGAACGTCTACCTTGATTACGTCATTAAGCACATGGTTACGTATTGTTAAGGGGTTCGAAAAGAGGTGAGGCTTGAAAACATGTTAGGTGGGATTAGGGCTGGGACAGGTAACTCAGGTACCCAGGTCGGGTGGGTACTGAGTAGGACCTGGGTACCCACAGGACTACCCGGACCCGTGGTTAGTCACATGATTATATTGTTTAATGGCTAAAATTATCTTGAACTCTATGGTTTCACTATAAGTCATAAGTGTTCACGTTTCTTTCTGACTTTGCACACATTCCTTCTGACTTTATGTGTTTTCATAATGATAAAAAAAACCCAGTCAACTTCAGTGTATGCATGACCAGATCTGTTTATACGTGTATCTAAATTTATTTTGACAGGAGTAGCGGTCAAACTATTTCGAATCAGACATGTTTTACCTATCTCCCGAGACCTACAGCAGGTACCTGGGTAGGGTTGGGTAATAGGGGCCCCGGGGTTAGGTATCCGGGTAGTAAATTTGGACTCACCCCAACCCTAGTGGGGATATACAAAACCTCAAATATGATGCAGTCGTACACAGTTCAGAGATTTGTTGACATGATAAGGGTTCTACCAGATGCAAAATAGTGTGTCCTGTACTAATAAAAATGGAGAATGGACACAATGATGTTCACTGTCACATCCAGGGAGACAAATGTGTATGGCTGCAGGGTTCGAAATTCCAGCATTCATTGTATGAAGAATGTCATTGGCACAGTTAAAGTAAGATGCCATTGCCAAAAGGACGCACTAAGAAATCATACTCATTTTTAAAAAACAAACACCTTGAGATGATGTTTATGATATGAAGTCAGTACTTTTGAACAAATGAACCAGAGTAATAACAATAGAGATTAACGTGTGGACGTCTTGGACATGCCTAACGCAAAATATTTGGTTTGATAAGATAATTCTGGGGATTCAGAAGCAGAGAAGGGATTATCAATCTCAATGAGTGAGTGAGTGAGTATGGTTTTACGCCGCTTTTAGCAATATTCCAGCAATATCACGGCGGGGTACACCAGAAATGGGCTTCACACATTGTACCCATGTCGGGAATCGAACCCGGGTCTTCAGCGTGACGAACGAATGCTTTAACCACTAGGCTACCCGACCGCCCATTCAATCTCAATGAGAAAACCAAGTGGGCAAACACAGCTTGTTATCCAGCTCTGTGCTCTATTGATGACACAGTAATTCTTATCATTTCATACTGGAACCATCGAACAAACTGGTAGTGGTACTAGGTCGGGGTTGAAGTCACGACAGGTATCGTGATATGCTCACCTCATGTATCGATACATATTGCGATACTTGAGTCAGATATAAGTATTGCGGGACTCAATTTGGTGCCATTTTTCTATGAAATTATCTGTATTCCGTGTGGACCAACTAAATAGAGGTTGTTGCCTAGCTTCAATGGCTGGCCATGTGATCAGATTCAACATTTTGTATAGTGATGCATGGTAAGGTAAGGCTAGCCCACGTAGTTATTAGGCTCAATTATCACAAGACATAGTGAATATTACTTGCTGAAAAGTGATCATACAGAATTTAAGCATGAATCGATACAACCCGAATGATAAAATATTTCAAAACAGCACAATACAGAACAAATGAGACGAGATGATGATGAAAGTGAACTTATCAACGTTTTGGCTTCATTCCATGAAGTCCATTATTTTGATCAAACTGATGGTGTACTCTGATATAGAAGCACATCATTATGTTTGTTTGTTTGTTTGTTTGGTATTTAATGCCGCACTCAGCAATATTCCAGCTATATGTCGGCGGTCTGTAGAAAAATCAAGTATGGACCAGACAATCCAGTAATTGACATCATGAGCATTGATCAACTCAATTGGGATCGATGACATGTATCAACCAAGTCAGCGATCCTGACCACCCGATCCCATTAGTCGCCTTTTACGACAAGCATAGTCGCCTTTTACGGCAAGTATGGGTTGCTGAAGACCTATTCTACCCTGGAATCTTCATCATTATGACTGAAGAGATTAGCTTCTGCCTTGATGATGATTAGTGGTGTTCCGATGAAATAATCAATGATTGATCGGAAGGCCCAAACAACCAAAGAATCAAACACAATAGTTTTATTCACTACTTACAACGTAGAAAGGGGAGAAAAAAGTGAAAACCAGTGAAATCGGTGTTTTTTTTTGTTTTTACGTGCGATCTAATTTGACGATGTTATCACTGAACAACAGCCAAGTTACGCCAACTGATCAGTTTTGAAAATCGATCGCTTGAGATGATCCAAACAGCAGCCTTGATTTTCAATGTTTTAGCGAACTAGTGTTGATGTCCTTTGCTAATTTTGATGTATAACGTTTCAGAGATGACCATCGGTTCAGTTTGTTGCACTGGGCAGCACGAGAGGGACGTACCAACATAGTCGACATGCTGATACAGCGAGGTGCCAGGATCAACGCCACCAACATGGGCGACGACACAGCGCTGCATCTGGCAGCTGGACACGGACACCGGGATGTCGTCGTTATGGTGAGCAAGGGAGATAATGACCAGACATCTGAGTATCACTACAGAGGTCCAGATAAGATGCATATTTGTGTAAATACGCAAAATACATCACCTTTACCCTATTAATTTTAAGGTACTTGTGGGGCGGTCAGGTAGCCTAGTGGTTAAAACGTTCGCTCGTCACGCCGAAGAACCGGGTTCGATTCCCGACATGGGTACAATGTATGAAGCACATTTCTGTTGTCCCCAGCCATGATATTGCTGGGATATTGCTAAAAGCAGCGTCAAACCATACTCAGTCACTCACTCATTAAGGTATTTGCGTACAAAGTGAGGTGAAATGGGGTCAAGATTATTGCTTTGTGTGTGTGTGTGTGTTTGGACAAATGCTGATTTTATAGTCCTAGTCCACTGAGATACCATGACACAGTTTAACATAAATACCCCACTTAGACACAGTATACTGACTCCGAGCCGACCAGTCCTTGTTTTAGCCCCTTAATGTCAAGCGCCAGATAGGGTTACAACAAGTACCTTCTCTTAACATTTTTTTCGTATGACACGTCCGGGATCAAACCCTCCGCTCTCGGGGCAGATGCTTTACCACTAGACCACGGGGCAGTCTCTTGTGTACTATAACACATGAAGAATAACAGCACACTGTGTAATTACCCAATGTGTAATACCAGTCATCCAGTCCCCAAGTGAATACTCATGGCACTACCTTATCATTACCTCAGTCAATGGATCCTTGTGCACTCAAAAATCATTCTCAGCTCCCTGGAAAATATATACAATCTAAGCTGCCTATGAGGCGCTAGAAGTCGAGCAGTCACATTTAAATCTCATCCTACCGGTAACCCATTCACTGCTGGGTGAGCAGAAGTATTCTTCAAACAAAGTCCCTTTGCCAATGAGACACATGTCACATGTGCTTCAGTGTGGGGCAGGGCTGAAGCCCTAGAAAATCTCACCCAACATGTGAAGATCCGGGGTAGAATAGGTCTTCAGCAACCCATGCTTGCCGTAAAAGGCGACTATGCCTGTCGTAAGAGGCGACTAACGGGATCGGGTGGTCAGGCTCGCTGAATTTGTTGTTGCATGTTATTGTATCCCAATTACGTAGATCGCTGCACATGACGTCTATCACTGGATTGTCTGGTCCAGACTCGATTATTTACAGACTGCTGTAGTATAGCTGGAAAATTGCTGAGTGCAGCCTTGAACAACAAATAAACAAACAAACATTTGGCTAGAACTGTTAAATCGGCATTAGTGCGGACTAGTACCTGAAGCAATACACACAGACACACTTCCATGCACATCACTATATTAAGGTGATATTAAATCGTGAACATGTTGAAATCAACATTAAGCCCCATTTCACCTCACCTGGAATAATACTGAAAGTGACATCCAAGTTACTCACTCACTCGTTGTTTCAGCTCCTCCACAACAAAGCCAACATCAACGCCATCAATGAACATGGCAACACACCACTGCATTATGCCTGCTTCTGGGGATTTGACCAGATTGCTGAGGTTAGTAAAACAGGGCCCACTTCCACAAAGCGATGTTAGCGCTAAGACTATCGTAAGCCTGTGTTAAAGAATGGGAGTTAAGATCATCTTAGTGCTAAGATTGCTTTGTGCAAGTGGGCCCAGGTCTTGATTACAACTTTTATAGAACAGTAACAGTATGTTGCTGAATAATATATACTCCCCGCCAAAAGAAACGCGAACCATAGAAACATGTTATGACATATCTACGTGAAGAAGAGATGTTTCCAATGTGTACCAATTGAATACAAAACTATCAATCAGTCAAGTGTTACCACAGAGTGACTTCCTATTAACCACGATATGCTGCACGCAATTTCCAAACTTTAATGTTAAAAACCCAGTGCTAAGACTCTACTTACCATATGAATAATCCAAAATCCTTGTACTTTTGAAGTTCGTCTCTAAGTGTTATGTAAGCTGTTGCAACTGTATCCAACAAATATGTCTTTTCCTCTGTCAGGATCTTGTCAACAATGGAGCTCTGGTCAGCATTGCCAACAAATATGATGAAGTCCCACTCGATAAAGCAAAGCCATTTCTGACAAAGATGCTGAAAGGTAGGTTTTCTGAATAACACAGAACAAGCAGTAGGGACATTTCCCTGGTTAAGGCCCAGGCCCCCTCCCATCTATTTGGAGGAACTGTTGAAGCAACCCCATCATCATGTTACATGTGTCACCAGATGGGTATACTATAAGGCCAGGCTTTTTTTATTTTTAGGATTACAGATTTTTCAGCCCAAGTCCAGGGTTGGAGGAGGGAAAAAAAAGCCAGATGCATTTTTTTTAAATGCAGAATGCCTCTGGCATACTTTATGAACATATTCTGTGCTCAAAAGACTGCCGTTTGTGACGATAAAGCCCCTTGAAGCAATAAAAATTCTACCACTTACAACACGGACAATTATCAAGGGAGGTTATTCATCAATGATTCATGTTCGGCCTAGAGATCAACAAAGATTGATTATGTATCTCTTTACTAGTTTACAACGGTAAATTCGTATGTTTTTTGTTAAAAGGTGATGATAACAAATAAAATAACTGACTACGTGGCCATTGGTGGGAAAAAAAATATGGAAATCTGATTATTTTTTTAAGATTTTTTTTAACATTTTCTCAAAAATTAGAGTTGGCAGGTCCGTAATCTGAAAAATATAAAACGCCTGGCCTAAGTGGTAGCAGGATCACGAAGGGTACATGGGGATTTATGAGACCTGAGGCAAGGCGTCCTGCTACAATTAATTTATCTTACCGTCATGTTTTAATGTGACATTGTAAAAGAATTAACACAAATTTAAAATTGATAGAAAACAGCTGTACGAATCAGCTGAGGTTAGCTTGTGCTATGTAATGTAACTTCCATTGACTCGGGGGGGAAAGCATGCAGGAAGCGGGGTATAAGGGATTTATTCTGCCTCTGAGAAATGCAGTGCAGCCTGCATTGCTCATGGCAGGGTATAAGAGATTTATTGCCCCACTGAGAAATTTATTCCCCTCCAAGGCGGGTTTACACAGTATTTTATCAAGATGATGTGGGCCAGCAGATCTCGTCATTCTGACATGGAGGTATGATAAAGACCTTACATGCTGAATTGGCTGATACACCACAAGAATAAGGGGACACGTGTTACACATTTATCATTACACATCCTGAGTTTTTCGGTGAACTATTGGTGTGATAGTACGATCTATCTTGTGACTGCCATCAGACTTTCAGCATGGTAACTTGAAGTGCCAACAGGGCCAAATGTGACAAACAAGTGACGTCACACCAAACATTTTCACGTCATGATACCCAAACAGGCAGGCCAACTGACTTATATAGGGTTTTGGGGGCACGGGTGGCCCAGTCGTCTAAGTCGATTATGTTTCTAGGTTTGTCAGCACCATACCCGTGCTCGTGGGTTTCACCGAAGTGGTAAACGTCTGAGACCTGCATCATTTCAGGCTTTCCTCCCACATTAAGCTGACATGCCGCGATATAACTGGAATACTGTTAAAAGCAGCGTTAAACCCAACACACTCACTCACTCACTATATGGGGTTTTACAAGATGGTAACTGGCCAGTCAAACAGCTACATTGTGTAACAAGTAGTGATAAGTTCTTTTACTTTTGCTTTTAACCTTGGTACAAGGGAGCAAAGCATTTGGTGCAGCACATCCAGGTTCCTTCATCAACATGACCTGATTATGTTTCTTGGTTTGTCAGCACCATACCCGTGCCTGTGGGTTCCACCAAAGTGGTAAACGTCTAAGACCTGAATCCTTTTCGGTAGATCTTCATTCAAAGACAAATCAAGATGGATTAAATATTTGAATGAATTTGTGCTGAAAGAGGTGTGTATTTGCACCCCTTACCCCAGCACTTTGTCTTAGTCAAACTTGGGGCGGTCGGGTAGCCTAGTGGTTAAAGCGTTCGCTTGTCACGCCGAAGACCAGGGTTCGATTCCCGACATGGGTACAATGTGTGAAGCCCATTTATGGTGTCCCCCGCCGTGATATTGCTGGAATATTGCTAAAAGCTGCGTAAAACCATACTCACTCACTCACTAGTCAAACTCGTACAGACAATTACAGCCAATACAAGAAATGAATAAAACATGGTCATTATTGGAAACCTTATTCTCCAGATCGAGCCCTGGCACTGGGCCAGGATCTGAGTAAAATCCCCTTCAAGGACAGGAGCTGGCTGGGCTACAAGACAAGAAGTCGTGAGTAGCTGCTTGCATTATCACGAAGAAATTCACTAAAATATAATGTTTGTATGAAACATTTAATGTACCAATTTAGGGTATTGATATATATAAAACTCATAATTGCAGGTGCACTGTCTTATGGATTACCAACTTATTAATGTTTATCTTTGTGACTAATCTATACCGACCGACCAAAACAACTTTTGCGTAATAAAATAAAATTTACTGAGCTACAGAGTTGTTTGTATTTGTGGTTCAACTGACCCAGGGTATTTGGTTAGCGAAAGTCCATAAGCCATGGAATAAAAAAGTTGCTTGAAGCTCAGTTTGATAAATTCTCACTCCCACACCATTTGCACACACTTCTTGAATTTTAGGCTTTCCCTATCCTAAATCAATGTTAAAGTATAGGACATTGCCCCATTCTACAATGTGTTTTTAGCGCTACTACTTTCGTAAATCTATGTGTTATAGTATGAGAGCTACGAACACATTTGCACTGAGATCGCTTAATGAAACAGGACTTTTGTCATTTTGTTCAAGTCTGTTTTTGCATTGTTTAGTGTATATGACTTTGTGCTGTTATTGTTGGAGAGTTTGGTACAGTTTGAACAACCCGAATGTGATAATGATCTGCACCGTCTCAATCCCCAGGTGATGCCCTCCTGTCCCGCCACCCGGGTATTGACATTGCCCAGTTACAGCTGGTCGGCCATGTTGCCTCCACTCACTCAGGGGAGGTAAGTCAGGATGTGAAATAGGTGAAATGCTGATTATATAGTGCTAGCTCACTGAGATACCATGTTGCAGTTTATCATGAATACCCCTCACAGTATACTGAATCCGAGCCGACCAGTCCTTGTTTTAGCCCCTTAATGCCGAGCGCCAGTCAGGGTAACGACAAATACCATCTTTTAACATCTTTTGGTGTGATGAGGCTGGGGAACGAACCCCAGACCTTCCACTCTCTGGGCGGACGCTCTACCACTAGACCACGCAGGCGGTCTTTGGGATTGTGAGTCAGTTGGGTTTAACACTGCAAAAACAGTATTCCAGTTATATCACAACATGTCAGCTTTTTGTGGGAGGAACACTGCTTTGAACAGTTGTATTCTTGAATACAAACCCTTGGAATATTCTTTGTGTGTTGATTTAGGGCCTGACCATTTCACATTATTTGTTGGGAAGAGGGTGGTGGTGATGGGATATTTATAAATATATATAATTTGGTCCATTAAATGTTTGTCAGACTTTAAATTTTAAATTTGTTTGCAGAGTAGGTTTAATGTTTGATGTTTATCTCCAGACATGGCGCGGTAGATGGCAAGATAACGACATTGTTGCCAAGATCCTCAACATTGTAGAGTGTACTCTCAGAAACTCACGGGACTTCCAGGAAGAATTCCCTCGCCTAAGGTGAGTCTTGACCTGTTAACAGAGGCAACAACTTTCGCTGACAATTTTGATGGCTACAAAATTATTAGACCCATGAAGATCCGGGGTAGAATAGGTCTTCAGCAGCCCATGCTTGCCGTGAAGGCGACTCTGCTTGTCATAAGAGACAACTAACGGGATCAGGTGGTCAGGCTTGCTGACTTTGTTGATATATGTCATTGTAACCCAATTGTGTGGATCAATGCTCATGATATCAATCACTGGATTGTCTGGTCCAGACTCGATTATCTACAGAACGCTGTCATATAGCTGTAATATTGCTGAATGCGGTGTTAAACAACAAAGAAAACAAAATTATTGAACTGGTTCATCCTTTGTCTTGGGCACTGCCCACATCAGTCGACCACTGCCCAGCATTCATTGCTGCCAGGGTGGCACTTTGTCACAAAGACACATATAGACAAAAGAGAACTGCACTGACTTGGTAGAGGCATTGCCTGACAGCCATGGTGTTTTTCAGCCTTATCTTGCAGATGTAATAATTATTACCGTAAAGAAACACAATTTTACTCCATTTATGTCAACAGTCACAATGTTTGTAATTAAGCATGGAAATGAAGGGGGCCCTGTCATGCATCTTATGTCAAAGTTGAAGGATTTATAGATTCATGTACTGTAGGAACCTAACCATTTCTATATTTCTGTGACTGATTACTGACTTAGTGCCTCTTCCTGAATTTGTAATGTACAGTTGATATATTGTAATCTCATTGAGATGAGATCTTTGACTCTGATTTGATACCTCTCTGGGTGAAGCTCTGACGGCATTGCCATGGGAGGTCATGTTAGGTGAACTTTCTATTCAGCCAATCAGCTTGAAGCTCCTAACTTTTCCGTACAAGTGGGTATTTATGCACCCTGTCATTTTTACTGCCATGGCATTGACACACTAAAGGAAATACCATTGAAGGTATTTTTGTGTTCTGTGTGGATTTTTTCTTTTGTAAAAATCAACATGTCCGAATTGTTGCCTCTCTACAGAATCTTCAACAACCCGAATGTGCTGCCGGTGCTGGCGTGTTGCAACCAGCCCCCCAACCTGGTGGTGATCAGCCAGTTCATGCCCTTCGGGTCTCTCTTCAACACACTACACGGGGAGTCAGGTCAGTTCACCAGCACTGTGGTAGTGTCTTCAGACGTAATGTAGGCCATACACCCAGGTTATGCATGGAGGGGGGACACGGGTGGCCCAATCGTCGAAGGCATCACAGTTTGCTGTGCAGAGTTGCGACCCACACTCCAGAAACCTGATATTTGTAGGTTTAAATCCCAGTTCATCCGATTATGTTTCTAGGTTTGTCACCACCATACCTGTGCTTGTGGGTTTCACCAAGGTGGTAGACTTGCATTACTTAGGGCTTTCCTCCCACATTAAAATGACATGCTGTGATTTAACGGGAATACTGTTCAAAGCGGCATTTAAGCCAACTCACTCACTCACTATACTGTATAGAGAAGTACAAGTATGAGAATTCACACCTGTATATATCACACTGTAAATACATACTAGTCCACTAGTCCACTAGTCCAACACCAGTCACCAATGACACAATGGACTGATCATATTCTAGTCAAGGTAATCCAATTGAAATCAAAGTTTAACAAAAAACATAAGACAAAATATCAGAAAAGTAAAACAAATATGTTATGAAAAAGTGTATGTCACAGCATGTCATTGTTTTTCTTTTTCAAATATGACAATATATTTTACACAAACAAAAAACGTAATTGGTCTGGTCTGAAAAATGCTGAATATTCAGGAAATTGTCAGGTGCTGCATTATGACAGAGAGAACAATGTGAATGACAGGCTCAGATATCAGAAATCGTGGCGGCTAGTAAATTCAGGAAAATGTCAAGAAAGGTCTCTGCATTATCAGGTCTCTGATTGCAGGAATTGTGGTGGACCAGAACCAGGCCTTGAGGTTTGCAATCGACATCGCTCGGGGGATGGAGTTTCTGCATTCGATGGAGCCGATGATCCCCAACTTCCTGCTGACCAGCAAACACGTCATGGTAGGATGCCTGTCACCAATACATGGATTTGAACTACAGAGCAGACGTCATTTAGCAATTTGGTTGAATCTGGTGAATTTGTATCCCGAAGTTAATATTTGTTCAGATTGGCAGACATGTGAGAATTATTTGGGATTTAATTCTGTCTTTATGATGGTAACCATGGTAACCAGGTTATCATATAGAAATTATTTGTTTTTGCAAATATTTAGGAATCTTTTACTTTTACTTGTAATTATTTTTAACGGTAAATATCAATACATGTTTATTTGTTTTTTTATGTGAGTTAATATTTGAAGAATTTGGGGTAACATAACCATGGTGATATCCTGTGTATTATACAAATTCTTGTGTTGATTATTTGTTCACAGTTTTATGATGTTCTGTTCAATCACTGTTTTCGTCTTCACGTTTCTTTTGTTGTTTTGAGCTTCAGCTTTGATTTTGCCACACTACAGCTAATGGATTTTCAATTTTAGATCGACGAGGACTTGGCTAAAATTAATGTTGATGATCCCAAATATGCCAGCGAAATAAACGGGGTAAAGGACTTCAGAAGAAGCGCCTGTGCATTGATGTAGCCTATATTGTGTAGCACTAACACTGTGATGCCTTGGAGTGGATGGTTATGTATTTCAGCACGGTATTACAGAATATTTATATGATATGTGCACTCTTTGGTGATCAGATAGTCAGGCTCAAATACAAGACTTGTTTGTTTCTGGTGAACATGATTAAATGATTTTTGTCTCATAGGATTGTAATTATGGAACATTCCTCAGACATTTCTTTTTAATTACTTATTTTGTGTAATTTGCTGACCAAAACATTTTCAAATTTGGACTTAAATTAAGTTTCTGAGAACAGCCTAGTTTTTATATCATGGAGTCTAAAGAACTGGAATAAGAAAATTTGAAATCAAGCTGAAGTGAACTGAATTCAATTCAACTGAATTACCAGTAGACAGGCAGTGAGGACTCATTATTCCGTAATGGGGAAATCATATGAATCTGATGATTCTACTTCTGGAATTTGGATTTGAGTGATTTCTGCGACTTAAAACATGTTATGGTTGATAAATTATGATTTCTCTGTAATTTTGCAAAGTGAGCTATCGTTGCATCAGGTTTTCTTGTTATAATGGTCAGAATGGCCAGTGAAGTCCTGGCTCAGAATCAACTGCCACAACAATAGCATGAGTTGATCATAATGGCTTAATGGCATTGTTAGTCAAGGATGCTTGACTTGAGAAGATTTGTGAAAACAGAATTTATTTGTTTTCCTGTTCAGTATAATAAGAATAACAACACACGATTCATCTTTGATCTATCAAGAAATTGTTTGGAAGCCAATATTGTGTTGACCATATCGTCTGGATTATTGAGACTTCACTGTCGATTGTTGATGTGTCCAAATCAGTTCCCAGACACTAAACATTCCAACAGTTGTTTGATGAAACCAATTGTTCCATTTCTTTGGTATCTGTAGGTATTGACATGTTATATTGTTCTCAGAAACTAAACTATTCTATGGTCTCTATAACTGGTTATCATATTTATCCAACAATGGCTACACCAGTAATTGCCATGGTAACAACATGCATTGTGGACACTGGAAACAAACAGATCTATAGGAGCCAATCATGAATCATTACCTAGGGCTTAACGATGCACCCTAGTGATACGATACAGAGCCTGCTTGCACAAAGCCATCTTGGTGCTGAGACTGTAAGTGTATATTCCAGTATGGGAGTTATGAAGATGTTTGGGGCATGGGGGGCCCAGTTGTTTATGGTGCCGCAATCGCTGGGCAGAGTTGCCTCCCTTGTGGGTTCAAATCCTGGTTTTCCCTGATAATGTTGTTAGGTAAGGATAAGAATTTAAGGAAAAACAACTTCTTTTTTACAATTAAGAGCGACGTTTCGGTGTAGGTTCTAACACCGTTATCAAGCGATATACAGAGTATGGTTGACAAGTATATATACAGGTAGGAGGCAATGTTTATACACTAGAGTAGATGTCAGATGTAGTTATATTGGAGTGGAGAAACCTGTTAACTACATCTGATGTCTACTCTACTTTATAAACATTGCCTCCTACTTGTATATATATACTTGTCAATCACTCCTTGTGTTGTATATCACTTGCTTGATAACAGTGTTAGAACCTACACCGAAACCATCGCTCTTAATTGTAATTAAGAAGCTGTTCATCCATAAATTCTTATCCTTACTTAGTACTCAACTTCTAAATGCCTATGAAAGAAGTTAATGTTGTTAGGTTTGTCAGCACTATACCTGTGCTTGTGGGTTGCACCGAAGTGATAATTGTCTGTGACCTGCATCACTTAGGCTTTCCTCCAACATAAAGCTGACTCACTGATATAACTGGAATACTGTTCAAAGCAGTGTTAAGCCCAACTCACTCACTCACTAAGAGGGTCTTAGCATAAGGACTGCTTTTTGTACAAGTGGGCCCGGACACAATAGTAAGGTGGGCTGTGATACAAGATACAAACCATGAATATGTGACGCATGTCTTGTTAAGCAGACACATTTAATCCTTAATCTTTTTAAAGGGAATGAAAAGACACCCAATCAAAGTTAATTGAATAAATTTAAGCCAATTAAAAACAAATTGGCCTGTGAGTTTTTGTACATTCATTAGAATGATTTTTTTATAACAAATTCTTACCATTTTAGTGCCCTCCTTAGATGTACTTGTATCATTGTGTATCGATACACAAGCCCACAATGCAATATTTCTATCGCAGTGCACTGAAAATCAGGTGAATCGTTACACCCCTTTCATTACCGTATTCAACGTAATAAGGCCCCGTTCTAATAAGCGCTCACGGCGATATTTGCCAATATATTGGCTAGTGAACAATCCCAATCAGCACCCCTTCCGATTGATCAATGTACACAAGACTTATTTATTTGTGTATAATACGCACTCGTGTGTTATATCACCCTTAATTATGGGCAATTAAATTCTTGATAAATATATCTGTCGTATGTAAACATTTCAGGCTGTTTACAAAATTTACAATCTTTCAACTCAAAATAATATTCTAATAAGAGCCCCCTATTTCTAATTTTGAGAGTGCCCTGGGTGCTTATTACATTGAATACGGTAACTGTTTTTTTCAGTGACGTTCGCCACATGTTCTGTTCTGAGTTTGTGATTGAAACAAACACCACATTTCTCCTCAGCTTCATTGTTTTACTATACTGTATTCCTTTGCTAAAAAGCTGAAGGTCCGGGGTTCGAACCCCGGCCACGTCATACCAAAAGACGTTAAAAAGATGGTACTTGTTGTTACCCTGTCTGGTGCTCGGCATTAAGGGGCTAAAACAAGGACTGGTCGGGTCAGAGTCACTATATTGTGTCTGAGTGGGGTATTCATGTTAAACTGCGGCATGGTATCTCAGTGGGCTAGCATCAGTCCGAGTAGTACACACACACACACACACACACACACACACACACACACACACACACACAATATCTGTTAGGAGACAAGTTTGTGTATTGTGTTGTTTATGAATGACTTTCTGTTGGTTGAAGTGGTGCAAGGGTACTTAGTTTTCATTTGTTTTGTGAATGTGTTTTAAGCTAATTCTGTTTTTGAGCATGAATCTTTATCTTGATTTGATAAATTTCCCACCATTTAATTATTTGTCTGTAACACCAATTATTTGTTTCTGACAAAGCACGCAGAGATAGAGAATGCAAAGAAAGAATCTATTGTAAGAGTCATTCACATTATTTTTGTGCTGAACAGACAGTGGAAACAAGAAAATTATTTTTGTGTTTTACAAGAAGGGCACATGCACATTAATACCTAACATGAATTGACAAAAGTATATTTAGACACACAGCTCACTTATTTATGGTAGATACATAATTAATTCCAAGTGTTATGTAATTTGGCTGTAGGTCAGCTGCTGAAAACGTTCACAGCACTAAAGCCAACATGTAGAACTTAACTTAACGTCATATCACTGGGACAGAGCTCCAGATAAGCTGCGTATCTGCGTAAAATACGCATCAGAAATGCAGAAATATGCAGTAAAATAAAATCCAAACATATCAAATACACAACGAACATTACAGATACGCTACAAAAATAAAACTTGGGCGTATCATCAAAATATTGTGAAGTAACCCTGCGTATTCGATTAGCAAATCAGCAACTTATTTTGAAATTATAAACGGGCAGTCTGTCAACCTTGCCAAACTCCACGATGACAGTCAGATCATGATCATTTGCCATCACACTTTCTTGTGGAAGTATCGTGCTATTTTTGAGTCCTTATAAAGCTCTCGAACCCATACGACACCAGTTTGCAGGGACTAGATGAATATTTTTTTACTATTTAACTTAAATACCCAAGTGTAAAAACTAGTGGGTAACAGAAATTTGAATACCCAGATAGAATTACTGATACCCAATGATTTTAAAATGCATGGGTAAAATACCCACAACACCAAAAGCTTATCTGGAGCTCTGCAGGGATATTGCTAAGACAGCTTTGTAGTTTTGAATGGTAAATGTTTTATTATATCCTTTTCCAATCAAAATCATTGATTTGGGCTAATAAATCGATTAAAAGATAATGGCTTAGTGGATAAATTAAGAAGTGCACTTCCAGGAATTTTTTGTTCCCTGTGATGGTCACATTTTATTTGTGATCAGTCATTTATGAACTTATGTACTACAATACTATGAAAGTACAATATCAATATCAAACACTTTAAAAGATATAATTGTGAGGTTGGGAAGACATCCAGCAAGTGATATAGTGCCCAACGAGTCGCAAGTAAGACCTTGTGTGGACACCCATCACAAACTAGACAAAGATATATCTCTTATACACTATCACTTTATGTTTGGTTAAAATTAGCAAGGTGTCTTTATTATACCCTGACCTAAAAGGGCGGAGGTATATCGTTATACCAAGGAATTCCGTCCATCCATCCTTTCAAGAAAATTTCTGTGTGCGACCTATAACTTGAAAACTAGCAGTTAATTTCCTTTTTTGACAGGAAATTATATACCAAATTGCTAAAAAGCTCTTTTAAAAACCATAAATGCTTTGTTTGATTGAAAATCTTCCTGTAGCATATTATTTTTATATTATGTATTTATTTAACCGCAAATATATTTTGTCAACAACAACATGATAATTTTATTTTTCCTCATGCCACTCTAGGTATAAATCAACGACCCATGAAAAATATAAATAAATGGCTGCATAATGATTCAATAAACAATTCAATCATTTTCATTCATTCATTTTCCAATCTATTTCATTTTTCAATCTGTTATTATATTCATTGGGATAAGGGTCACTTGTCACTATTTAGTGGTAGTACATAGAGATTCTTGGAAGCTGGGCCTCTTATTTGACAGATCAGATATTCATTTAACATATTCTCTCCATATTGATGGAACTGTGTCTTCATTTTCAGCTATAGAGGTCACACACACACGTGTAGACACATACCAAGTTTGATGGGAATCGGACACTATATATAGTTGAAATGCTAGCTGCGGATTCCATAGCCCAGAAATGCAATGATCAATACAATATTTGATGTAATATGTGCCCTGTGTCCAAAGCAAATTGACAAAGGGAAGGTTATTAAAATCATATACCATACAAGTCAAATTTGTTGTCTAACATCGAAGAAACTAAAGCTTTTTTGACAATAGTAACGAGGCAATTAAATACCCCTTTTCAACTGCTGTGATTTCTGTAAAGAATTCTGAAATATGCATACCGAAATATGGACTGTCGTGTTAATGTGGGGGCCTAGTATGGGGAATTGATAAGATATCTGCTAGTCATGGGTTCGAATCCCAGATTCACCGTCCTTTCTTGGTTCCCCATGATACCTGTGTTCATGGGTTTCACCCAAGTGGTAAACATCTCATAACTTCATCTGGATTTTCTTTTCACATTAAGCTGACATGTGAAATACCGTTCAAAGTAACCTTTATGCCCCACTTGAAACAGAATTTAGATTTAATAAAAATATCTACTTTTAGATAAATGATCATGTTGAGGCACGTTTTGTCAGTTGGAAGTTGGTCAGGGGTTCAGAGTACATGTATATTTTTTTCGAATTCTGATTAAATGCACTGGACATCCACCAGAATAACATTATATACTGACCGACACCATCAGCATTTCTGGGTAACAGAACTCGCAGCTAGCCAGTGGGATGCAGACCCACCATGAAGGAGGACTAGTCCTTGATGTATGCTTGTGCATGTAGGATGGAACCCTGGACACCCACGTCCAGAAACAAATATTTCAAAAGTGTGGTTTGGGGCTTCTGTTTCGACAGTTGAATTATTTATGACCATGACGAATCAGTCTGTCGTTGCTGTTGTTCAAGCATGCTGAGGGTGGCCCACTGTTTCAAATGTTCTGTAGTTAAGCTGGGATACTGAGTTTTATTCCCGACACAGACGTGTGTAGTGTTTTTAACTTCGTTTTCAACCGCCATTATGCTGTGAAATCAAGTATATGAAAAATTGATGACTAAATAAACTGCAAAAAACATATTGATGGAGTTTTGCAAGCTTTGCTTACCGAAAAGATTCAGATTGAAATTAATTCTGAACACTCGGAAAGGTTGTCTCCCCTTAACAGCAGCTTGAACCAGTGCTAGTGTTGATTCTTTGTGGTGTTATTTTGAATACGAGCCTTCCGTACATTTAAAAAAATATTTGTCAAAAGTTTTGTCTTCTGTGGTTGACCAAGGTTCCATCAATGTCAATATTCACACAATTTATTTGTGCACTAAAGATTGTAAATTATGTTTGTGTGGTTAAGTTGATTGTTGTGGAGAATGAACCGACTTTGGGTTGATACAGATAGTTAGAATGTATACGTAACCATGGTAACACAAGAGGAATGGGTTTGTGAATGGGTTGATGTGTTACTTACAAAGATATGAATAATATTCATTTGAAGAAGATTATTAAGGAACATTTCCACCAGATGGTTGAAAGATCACAGTTTGGTCTTTACATACGAGAATCCCATTTTAAAACATTTTGATCTCTTTCGTGTTCATGGCCTCCAGTAAAGGTGGTGTAGAGTATGAAATATCTCAAATATTGTTGTTTATGGTTTGTTATCAATTATCATGATCAGTTATATACATGCATTTAGAATGACCATAAAGAAAATGCCAAATACAAAAACATAACAAGAATATTTCACATAACGTTTGGTTTTGAAAGAACATGAAAAAGGAAATCATGATTGTAAACTATGAGGAAATGTAACATAACCGTTATAATCACCAGGTGTTTGTGGCGGTGCATGGGTGGCCCATTTGTTGATTGGCTGGGCGGAGTTTGGTCCTTTAGGCACGCCACAGACCGACGATCATGAGTTCGAATCCAGGTTCACTCTGATTATGTTTCTAGGTTTGTCAGCACCATACCCATGTTCTTAGGTTTCAACAAAGTGTTAAAAGGCCTGCATCCCTTCAGGATTGCATACTACATGAAGCTGACACTGTGATATAACTGAAATATTGTTCAAGGTGGTGTTCAACCAAACAAATTCACTCACTCCAGTGTTGGAATTGGAGCATTTTTATAATGCCATTTTCAATTACATGAGTATGAATAATTACTGTCAGATTGAATTTTTCATTCTAGTTATCAACTCTAGCTGTCAAAACTTGGTCACAAATGCACAAAACAGTATCGGGTATGCTTGAGAGATTGAGATGTTTGGCATGATGTTATGATCGTTCTAAAGATGTCCTCCATGTATCCAGTTGTGATACCATCTCTTCCCTTGGTGTGATCAGATTGACGAGGACCTGACGGCCCGGATCAACATGGCGGACTATCGGTTCACCTTCCACGAGCGAGGCAAGGAGTACAACCCGGCCTGGATGGCCCCTGAAGGTAGGTTTTGTTTGTTTTGTTCCAGCTTTAAGACGGCAGTCTGTAAATAATAGAGTCTGGACCAGACAATCCAGTGATTGACATAATGAGCATCCATCCACACAATTGGGATACAATGACATGCATCGACCAAGTCAGCAAGCCTGACCAAGTGAAGGTAGGTGGACAGCATGATCAGCATGTCAAAGGGATTCTCGGTTAGAATGTCTCCCTAGCAACCTTGGATTTTGATGGCTACATTGATCGGAAGGTCAGGCTTGGTGACTTTGTTGATTGCGTGTCTTCGTACCCTGATGACTGGGATGCACCCATTGGCTAAATAGTAATAGCCAATGGTTGCTCGACGATCGAGCTATGAAATTCCACAAAATTTAAGTCTAGTTCGGCAAGGGTGGAAACTGGACTTTTAAGGTCAATTGACTCCCTTGCCTCGGGAAGATGGTTACCGTTACTACTAATCACAGGCAAATATTTAGCAGTTAACTGGATTTATTGTCCAATCTGTATTACTAAATAGGGATTTCTATTTCTACTGAGCTTAAACATAGGCTCAGCATATTGTATCAATACACAACATATTGTATCAATACACAGCTATGCTGAAGAAGCCTTCAGAAATTAACATGAAAGGAGCGGACATGTGGAGCTTTGCCATCTTGTTGTGGGAGTTGGAGACTCGGGAGGTGCCGTTTGCGGATCTCACACCTATGGAGATTGGCATGAAGGTAAGTGGCCTTGACATCACACTTATGAAAGTGACCTTGACCTTCTACTCATATGAGTGACCTTGACCTCACTGCAAGTGACCTTGGCTCCACTCTTATGTATGTATCTTTGACTTTACGTCCATGGAGATTGGCAAGAATGTAGATGATTCAACATACTTTTTAGAAAGACATTCTATCAGACAGAAAGATAGGTGTCTATGGTCTGTAGTTGTTTTGAAAGTATGTTCAACCTATGTAAAGGACGTAATAAAATCTTCATATTTCCTGCCAGACTTGCCCACTTTTGGAATTGTTCAAGTTATTCTGATCACTTAAGGATGCAGATGGTGTGGGCTACAGCTGTAACTGTCATGGCCGCCTACTGTGTGTTTCCAGGTAGCCCTAGAAGGTCTGCGCATCAAGATCCCTCCAGGAATCTCCAGCCACATGTCTCGCCTCATCAAGATATGCATGAACGAGGAGGCGGGCAAACGGCCGCGCTACGACATGGTCATCCCTATCCTAGAGAAGATGAAGCTGAGCAGTTAGGTCAGCGTCCACCCCAGATAGAAAGCAGGGTCAATCATTGAAGGCACTCTGCGTCTAAAAACTTTAAATCCACCACTGAAGGAAGTCCAGAAACTCTACGCTTGTCCATAATATTCTCTGGCAAGACAAGGGTGGTTGTGGTCTTCAGATGGCTCATGTGATCCTCTAGTTACTGGCAAGCAATATCTTTCATCAAATTGTTGTCAAAGCTCTACGTCCGGCTATCCATTGGGTACAAATATCCTTCTTCTAGTAGCCGCCATGATCCTCTTATAGCTACCATGGCCCTGAAACATCTGGCTAACATGGCTACTGTCATTTACTGTGATGGCAAATTGGCTGGCACCTGCTAGCCTGAGCTAGCCTGAGCTAGCCTGAGTCTGTTTAATGGTATTTTGAGGATTAGCAAAATTTCAGGCTTGTTTAGGTGTGTCATATTGTCACTAATCAGGCTAGTAAATGTTTCTATGTCAGTTTCCGTCCCTGAAAGAAGTAACTGACTACCTGACTCACCTTTAGGTTTTACAATGACATCCTCTTTTGTCAGGGAGATTTCCATCACTGTGTTCCATTTAACACCCTCAGGGTCACATGGCTTCTTGTCATGGCATTCTGGGATGTCTCACAAACTGTTCATTATTTCTTCAATACTTATTTAAACATTTATCTTGGGTTGCAGCTTTAATTAGTTCTGAGCAATAAAAGTAAGATTGGTACTAATTTCTTAAAATGGGCATTAAAGCGTCTCAGCAAGTGCATGGGACACGGTTCATATTTAACTTTGGGCTGTCAGTCAGACAAGTGATGTGTACCATGGTGTGCCTATTGTTTGATAGTGCTGTACAAATGATAATAATATTGTTTGTATTTGTCTTATTCCTACTTTCCACAATGTAGCTTTGTTGACAATACAAACAGAATTTATCAAATAGATGTTCAATGAAGAGGAAAATAGAAATGGCATTTCCATGTTCTTGTCTAGGAAATGTTGACAATGTTTGTGTACATATGGTTAATTCAACCGTTAGATGCAGCAACAATATAGTACACTATGTACATCTGTATATTGTTTGACAGATTCTGTGATCAAACAGTTGTAGAAAATAATATTGTTTGACGCTCTATTGTTCCATGAGCTGGGCTGACAGATTAAGCAGCAATATGTTACCTGTTAACATGAGAACTGTGTGTTTTGAATGTCAATAAAACCCATCTCCTCAGATCACTGCAAGTTTGAATTGAGGAAATTTAAGAAGAAATGACAGTGTATACAAACCGTTGCCATCTGTCCAAAGATGTTGTAGCCCAGTAGATAGGGTGTTTGCTTGACGGACACAAAGTCTGGGTTCAGTCCTCGAGTAAATAAAATGTGTAAAGTCTACAACTTTTATTACACTACAATGTTAACCTCTCTCACTTAAAATCCTTTGTCTGATATGTAATTTATCAATGATCTCTCTCCGACACAAATATTCATATAAAAGTCCATCCAAATTTTTATTTTGTCAACTTCTGATATTTGTGTTGCAGGATATTTCTGAATAATCTCCCAATGCAGTGATCTTTGCCATGTCATCATGTCCGATTCTTGGTGCTATTTATTCTGGTTATGCTTGACACATCATTATATTTCATACCATGGCCTGTCTGTCATGAAACTATTCATCCATATTATTTTGCTTTTCATAGCTAGATATTATTTAAGATATATTCAGCTTTGAGTTATGACCTGTTAACATGCTAGTGAATTGTATTCTATGTTATTTATTCAACTGTTTAGTTTGTTGTGTTATCATTTCATCTGATGATCGTACAAGACCGTTCCGTCAAACCAGGCATTGTAGATACATACAAATCCAGTAATACCAAACATATAGTATGGAGGCATCAGCCCTCGCAGCTTATTATTCAAAACCTTGTAAACTCATTTTATCGTTGTAACATCAGAGGGGAGGAGGGCCTAGTGGTTACAGCATTTGCTGAAGTCTCGGGTGCGATTCCCCACATGGATACAATGTGTCAAGCCCATTTCTGTGTTCCCTGCAGTGATATTGCTATATGAAGAGCTGTGTAAAACTCCATTGTTCATTTTTAAGATTATGGTTTTGACAGAATCCCGACTCGTATTTTGGGCTTGTATCGGTTCCCCGCCTGTTTCAAACTACAGAAAACTTATATTTTCATTGATTTCCCATGACTTTACAGGGTTCCATTGCAGTCAATTTGCCAAAAGTTTAATCACAATTATAATATTGGCTGTCTTCCATTGTAATCATTTCATACAGCTTTGTTTTATATATTCCTAAATTTCCAAGTGAAAAATGCAATAAATAAAGTTAAGAAATCTTAATTCTCAGCATAACTTTCCCTCACGAAATTGTTTATCACCAAAATGAACATTCTGACATACTATATTCAGGATTGTTAATGAAAAGATTTGAGCAAGTACTTTGGCGAGGGTTGTTCCACAGATAGTGCCATTACTTCATGGACTTGCAGCTGTATCACTGCCAGCGGCTGTGTATTGTGTACTGTGTATGTGTAAACATAATAAACACGTTCAACTATATTCCAGAGGTTTGTTGTGATCCAAATCATCTTGGCAGAGATCAGATGGCCATGTCGTCAAGCTTCTTCACTTCACTGTGCAGAGTTTCTACAAAGGTTCAACAGAAGCACCTCTTCATCATAATGTTAGTTGTTGTGAAAACACTACATGTATCTCGTGCACCCTGTAAGGTAATGTCAAGTCAAGTTGAATAAATAGGCGACCGGGTTCCGTCTTAGCGCAAACGGGCATACATAAAACAATTGTCAACTCGTTGCGTAATGGTTCACATATATTTCCCCATATATTACATATATTTCAGATGCAATTTAAACCACATCGGGACGTGTGTAATTATACAGTATGATTGAACACATTTAACTGTGTCTTTGGTATATTTTTAGATGCACGACATATGTAAAATCAAAAATTATTTCTGAGGGATTCTTTGACGAACAACTTGAAATCATACGCGCATTCGGATTGGTTTGTTGTATTTTCGCACATAACATTCATCGATAGGGGGACGAGTCTTCTTGCAGGTTACGAAAAGAGGCGAATGGTGACGAATGTAGGCGACAGTTTCACCACTCTTGGCCTGTGTTGTTGAGGATTGATCTCCACAGCCCTGATTATTATCCTCTCCCAAGTTGTGTTGGGGAACGGACTCTGTCATGTTTTGTTCCAAGAGCATAACTCATAAACCATTCAATATTTCTTCATGAAACTGGGTATACACATCAGGCACATCGCCTTGAAGTTTCAGTGTCCTTGAAGTTCCAGTGTCCAAGATTATTGCACTAATATAGTGTGTGTGTGTGTGTGTGGGGCTGCTTGTACTTGTCTGGACTGATGCTGATTTATAGTGCTAGCCCACTGAGATAGCACGCCGCAGTTTAACATGAATACCCCACTCAGATGCAGTATAATTACTCCGAGCCGACCAGTCCTTGTTTTAGCCCCTTAATGCCGAGCACCAGACAGGGTAACAACAAGTACCATCTTTAAACATCTTTTCGTATGACGTGGCCAGGGATCGAACCCAGGACCTTCTGCTCTCCGGGCGGCTGCTTGTACAAGTCAGGACTACTGCCAATGTATAGTGCTAGCCCACTGACATACCATGTCGCACTTTAACATTGATACCTTACTCAGACACAGGGCGGTGGGGTAGCCTAGTGGTTAAAGCGTTCCCTCGTCACACTGAAGGCCCGGTTTTGATTCCCCTAATGGGTACAATGTGTGAAGCCCATTTCTGGTGTCCCTGCCTTGATATTGCTGGAATATTGCTAAGAGGCATAAAACCACACTCACTCACTCACTCACTCACTCAGTATACTTATACTGACTCCAAACAGACCAGTCCTTGTTTTATCCACATAATGGTCGGCACCAAGGCAGGTTCACAAGTTCAATCTTCTACTGTCTCTTTGCATGATGCGGCCAGGGATGGAACCACAGACCTTCCACTCTCCTTGGAGACACTATCCACTAGAACAGTCTCACAAGCTCAAGGAGGTTACTGGGAGAGACTGAGAATGAGCAAGTCAGCAGGTTGTCAGATAAAGGCCTGATTACTGGCTGCTATGCCTAGGGCTGTGTATTAGCAAAACAATTGTACCTCAGTATATTGCGACACGGGTATCTTGATTGCAATAAGTATTGCGATATACAATGTAATATATTTGGAGCCGAAGTATTTCTACATGTCAAAGTAAATATTACTCAGCAAATTTGGCAAACAATTCCAAAAGGAAACATCAGTTGTGAATTGAAGGACAATTGATACAAATAACAAAACTTGTTATATATTTGTTATACCCAATATAACAGAACACAAGAATATTGCAATATGTATACCTAGAAAAGCGTATTGTAGTGCCCTTTAATACTGTGCAGGTGGACTGCTGACCATTCCAACGGCAGGAGACCACATTCCATCATAACTCGTCCACAAAACAGAAACAGCACGCGGGGTTTCACATAGTTTAATTCCAGGACCAATGGTGCAATGA
The DNA here is from genome assembly GCF_023055435.1 of Haliotis rufescens. Lineage (NCBI taxonomy): Eukaryota > Metazoa > Mollusca > Gastropoda > Lepetellida > Haliotidae > Haliotis > Haliotis rufescens. The sequence continues at coordinate 28,745,092 of NW_025964361.1, forward strand.
TGATATAGAGTACCACATTATGATGTCAAAGAGAAAACAGCTCTGGAGTATTCAAAGAAAGTGAAATACAACTTTCTGAAGAACAAAATGCAATGTGAAGTTACATTAATAGCAAGGCAAAAACTATCACAATGAAATCTTGCACATGATCATGCTATTCATAATTTCTATGATAAAAATAATTTTGTAAAAAGCAACAAAGACCAAAGAAATAATTTAGAACCATTTTGAAAATAGCATGGACACCAGTTGCCCTGCCTCCTTTTTTCATCTGAAATTCTTTTGCAACAATGGCAAAATAATTTAGGCAAGGTCAGTATTGGCCTTGTTTCTTACCAACCAAAACTTTAATTACCTTGACCCACATGACAAGTAACATTTTTTCAAGATTTAATGGCCTTGTGGAAAAACAAAACTTCTTTAAAAACAAGCTGCAATAAACTGACTAATTCAGCAAACATGAGCTACCATGGGTCTCTGTAATAAGGTAATACTTGAGAATAACACTGAATGAGACACTCAGGATGACAATGGTATGGGATGACACTTTTGCACTCATACTTCTACCAAACATTCACAAAACATGAAATCAAACTTTTGCAGCTACATTCAAATAGCAATCTCATTAAAATCAGATCTTAGTTCTCGCTATAGCTAAACAAAGATCTGAGGACATCCCATTACGGGTCAAGTCAGAACGACCTTTTGCGAATTTTGACCGACAGATGAAATGACTGACAAGAAATCGACATTAGCCAATCAGAAGGCAGCTTTCTCGAGCTTTACAACACTAGTTTCAAAACTGGCGTCTGCGCCTCGAAAGATATTTTGACGTAATCTCGATTAAAAAATTTAAAGCTGATAAGAACATTCTGGAATGGCTAAAAGATGGCCTAGATTGTAATGGATATAATCATAAAACCCGTTACTGTCATTTGGAATACCCCGTGTTAAATATTTCGTGGTTGCATCATCAGAAAACACATTCCGACTGTCACTTTCATGATCTGGTAAGCGACGCTCTGATGGTTGGATGAAAGGTCATTCTGACGTGACCCGTAATGGGATGTCCTCAGATTTTTGTATAGTGATAGCGAGAACTAAGATCTGATTTTAATGAGATTTAAGGTTAATTTCCTTAAAACAGAATAGAAGTTGTTTAAAACTGAATTACAAACAAAATGTAATTTAAACTAAGATTTTTTTCCACCATACACATTTTCACATTTGTTTTATAATCTTATCACATTTTGTTTTGATATTTTGTAAGGTAAACTTAAGGTAAAAATTAACTGGTCTGGCCCCAAATGACCATGCCCAAGTCAAACCTTCTCATGACCACAAAACAATTAATAAACATTAGACAGATGACATCGATATTCAAATAAATTCTTACCTCATCCATGACAAAATGTAACATATCACATACTAAAATACTAAACAAGAAAAAGTTAGGAATCATGAATATTAGGGCAATATTTGTTTGGAGTGAACACTGAGCACACAATTCATAAAAGATATCTAACTTTTTGGTTCAGTACACAACATGATGTATATCCATGAAATCTCTACAGCAGGAATAAATTCATTCATGAATCCAATGTACAAGGATTTCATTTCACTTTGTAGACTGATGAATCAACTGCTGAAGATGAGAAATTATGTCCAAAGATTACCGTAGGACTGGTGACAACGGTACCTGTGTAATGTGTCCTCCAGGTTGAAATGAAAACATTTATTGGTTGGTTTAAAACTATGCCACTGTCTGGGCTACTGGCTATTCTTTTGTGATTAGTGTGGAGCTTCAAGCAACAGGATGCACATTTGGAGGAGGATGACATTGCAGCTTATAATCGAAGGAATATCTAGCAAAAACTTAATACAGTGAAAGCAGGTGCCTCAAGTCATAAGACAGTCGAAGAGCTGTTGTGTTATCCATATTGTTTATGTTTCTTTGCTTGTGTGTTGTTTATGCCTGAGTTAAAATATTCCAGCTGTATGCTGGGCATGTAAATAATCAAGTCTGAGCCACACCCATCCAACCCCATCATTTGTCAGCTTACGACAAGAACGAGGTTTGTTTGTTTCTTGTTTATCCCTGCACTCAGCAATATTCCAGCTATATGATGGTGGTCTGTAAATAATCAAGTCTGGACCAGACAATTCAGTGATTGACATCATGAGCATCTATCTGCGCTATTGGGATACAAGGACATGCATCAACCAAGTCATCGAGCCTGACCACTCGATCTCATTAGTCGCCTCTTACCACAAGCAGTCGCCTTTTACGTCAAGCATGCGTTGATGAAGACCTATTTTAACCCGGATCTTCGCGGGTTGGTCCCTCTTACGACCAGCATAGGTTACTTGTGATCAATACTAGAATGAGATACTGAGATCTTTCCTGATCTGTCATCACTATTGGAGCAAACAAGAGGGCCGAGGATGACTCTGCCCTGACCATACTTCTTCATGAACACAGCACTGAGTCAGCTAAACTTGAGTGAACAAGATTTCACTGTATTCCATTTTTGTGTATTACAATATATACCTCACACAAATGGCTACACTTCTAGGAAACCGATATATGTTTACCCATGCCCATCAAACAACATGCAACACACAAACACGATGCATCGGTGATGTATTTTGTTGTACTGCAAACATTGGTACAAGAAAGCATTGCTTGCAATAGAGGCCATAGCATTCCTGAATCATTTCTTATCCATTGAGAGGAATTAACCTCAGGCCAAAAACAAATACTTGTGTTTCAGGTCACCATGGTAACATGGCCTCAACATACATGGTCCGCAGGTAGGGTCATTTTTTTATGTTTAGAACTGATGTTTGTTGCAAAGTACCTCAAATCTGTAGGTCAAGAATAATTTGTGGGAACATAACATATAAACAAATATATTGTTTTATAGCCAGTGAAAACAATGGATGGTCGGGTTACCGGAAACACAAGTAATTTTTTGGTGTGCCTTATGTCAAAGGTGGAGGCCATTGTGTTCACACCCACCAAAAGTACATTATACCAAAAAAAAATTATTACCAAAATAGTTACTGTATGATATAATACGTGATTTAGTGGATATATTTTCAAAACGTTCCATGCCTGTGAAATTTGAATTCTTTTTTTCACTTGTTCCTCATGGGTGTAAATGGCATTGTGTCTAAGGTGGAGGTCAAACAGACTTAAACTGAGGTCGATAAGCAAAATTCAAGATTTGGGGAATAAGTGAGTGAGTGGGTATGGTTTTACGCCGCTTTTAGCAATATTCCAGCAATATCATGGCGGGGGACACCAGAAATGGGCTTCACACATTGTACCCATGTCGGGAATCGAACCCGGGTCTTCGGCGTGACGAGCGAACGCTTTAACCACTAGGCTACCCGACCGCCCCTGGGGAATAAGAAACTAAGGACATATGTTATAATGGCTCCATGTTCTACTTCCTCACCATGGGCCCCTGTTTCGCATGACCGCCACCTAAGACAGGACCTGACTGGAAAGTGAATTGATTATGACAGTTAGGGGACATGAAGTATGATATAAAAAAAGTCTGTACCAAAAACCTTTTGCACTTTTAGCCCTTTTCCATCATATGAGGCCAATACGGCTTCATTGATTACAACAGAAAACCTACACACAGGGCTCCACGCCAGCGGATCAAGGTGCAGACCATTAGTTTCATGGGCAGTTTTTCTTTCTTTTATAATTGAAACGACAAAATGTCAACTTTGAGGCAGATTCATAGGAACAATGTGAGAAATTATTTCTTCTTACATGGGAACGTTGCTGAAGAGATAGGACACAGATTCCCCATTGTGTGTTCTTCTAATGGCCTCTGCCAATATCATGGATATATCAATACACTGCAAAGAAAATAAACAAAGTGTCAGGGTGGCACAGTGGAACAATTACAGGTTTAAGCCCATTTGCACAAAGCTATCTTAGCCTGCTAGCCCTCCTAAGACCATGTATTAGCACAGGCAAACTGGATAACTGGAAGATGACCTTGGAGCTCAGATGACCTTGACCCATTTGCATATTTTGCGCCATTAATTTGGAAAGCATTAAGTTCATAATGAATATTTCGCATAGCAAATAGCAAGGCCTGTATTGTGCGGAGAAAACAAATAACAACATTATTTCTAAAAAGTGAGGAAGCATACACCCTATCTTGCCAAGTGCTTTTTGCTAAAAAAAAATCTTCATAGAAATGTGAAGAAGCAAAAACAGAATTTTTTAATTAACAAATGTTAAAATTCTCTTAATGAATATGCAATTTTTCATCAAGGTAAAACTATAGTTTCATAATATGTTAAATGCAGCATCTTAGAGACAAAACGTTAAATTATGGTCAAAGTATTTAAGAAGAGAGCAATGCTAAAATGTAAGGTGGGAGATAGAAAGCCATGCTGAGACTACTTGAGTGCTGGAACAATCTGCAAGGCAATGACAGTCATAACCCAGTCTCCTAGAGCGCAGGATCAAACAGCAAGATCAAACAGCTGAAATGGGAACAGGCCAGGATAGTTATGTAGCCAACAGTGCCAAACTGTTCAGGTCTCTGAGCCTGTTAGGCTGGCTTCAAACAGTCTCATGTTCTGGACATACATAGTAAATGATACTGTTGGAAACAGAGTAATAGTGTTATTGAGCTTGTTTGTTAAAATTGTTAACTGCTCATAAATATGACTTTAGCAAGTTAATTCGGTATAATCTTATTATAAGATGTTATCGAAAAAATATTTTAGTAACTTGGTAGTTCATATTTTGAGTGCTACAGTAATCCTGGTCTTGTGATAATATTTTTGTTAATTGGCAGTGAATAGTTTGTTAACATGTGTGATTGTTGATTCAGTCAGTGCATCATAAGCATTCTTTTGTGCTTTTCCAGTCAGGTTTGTGTGAGGAGGAATTTGCTCATTCATAAGAATCTAGATTTCAGAAAATGTCTATTACTTACTAAAACATTTAGCATTATAAATAGCATTATACCATTTTCACAGAAAATCTTCCTTCAGATTATTAGAATTTCAAGTTTTTAAAGAGGATTTTATAAAATTGTTTGGGCTATTTGGGCTAGTAGACTTTTCAGGTTCAATTTCATCACTTTAAAGAAACCAAGACAATTCCAATTCAGCATAACAATCAAATAATCAAACATAAGTTTTGTTTGTTTGTTGTTTAACGCAGCACTCAGCAATATTACAGCTATGTGAGGGCGGTCTGTAAATAATCGAGTCTGGACCAGACAATCCAGTGATCGACATCATGAGCATTGATCCACGCAATTGGGATAAGATGACATGCATCAACCAAGTCAGCGAGCCTGACCACCCGATCCCGTTAGTCACCTATCACGACAAGCATAGTCGCCTTTTACGGCAAGCATGGGTTGCTGAAGACCTATTCTACCCCTGATCTTCATGGTAGTGTAGTGATGCAGAGTGACATCATTGTTCAAACTGCCTTCAGATACATTTTGAAAAAGATTTATATGCATCAATAATGTGGTTCAATTAAGTTTTGATTATAGTTGGTGTATTTGGTGATTGCGAGGTGGTTTGGTTAGATAACCCTCCTTCAAAGTTCCCAAAGGTTATTGTGTTATTTTACCAAGCTGTTCAACAGTTCAAACTACCTTGATGACGCAGCCATCAAATCAGCAGTATTTATCAGAGGCATAATATTGTGATTTGAAACCTCTGACAGGCAAATCAGAATTGATATGCTCAAAATCATGGTAGAAGTTAATTTAGTAAGCTGTTAAAATGTGCTTTTAAGAACATGGTATTCAAATAACAGTCAGTGCCTGATTCATCACTGCTGTGTGATACTGTGAAAGTTTGCATCAAAGTGACAATGTACCGCTTCCCCATGGAAACAACTGGAGACCAGATATAATATGAAAAGGTGCTAAGAAGATCAAATGTTGTCTAGTGTTGGTGCTGTATTGTGAGGAGGTATTTACACATCTGGTTTAAGATAAGGTGATACAGCTTACATCCCTTGAAACATTGTGTAAAGTTAAAATAAGTTAGTGCTTTTTGTATTTCCGTGTTTGTGCAAATATATTTGTGAAAAAAGTCAAAATTAACTTAGCAACTTACATGTACACCTTGATTTTAGGAGATGCATTACAGGTTAAAAGTACAAGTGGTAAAATCTAAAAACAAGCAGCAACCATAAACATAATGTCAAATACGATAAAACCACAAATGTTGCATTCATCCAAATTATCCATAACTTTTATTATAATGCATTATCTGGTAATTATTAACAACATTAACATTTAAGTGTTAATTATGAACATATCATCTTTAGATTATCATCATAGAGTTTAATAAATGTCAAACTGTTTACATTAGCTGAGAAGACATGAGAGGGGAAAGGCGCCACACAAAAGAGTCAGTAAGTGGAGAGAGTTATGTTAATGTAGCATAAAAGATTGAATACATTGTGCATACACCGAAATAAACACTATCTTTGAAGATAATAATTTATGTACTCAATCTACATCAATAAACCTGTCAATAAACGAGTACCAACATAATCTGTACAGATCATTCGACAGGTGGCAATTACTCTTAAATTCTTTTACTCGTTTTACACCTTTTATCAAATAATAAACAAAAACATTTTTTTTATACAGGTCTGTGTTAGATATATATATCACACAATAAGTATACGAATCAGTTTGTTACTTATATTAATTATTTCAGGCTTGTCGAATACATATGATTGATGGCTTAGTCAGATGAGTTCGGAATACACATACATGTAAAATTAATATATATGATTTTGTAAGATAATGAACCATGCACAAGATATAGGAGAATTACGGTCACACAAAAAGGCAGCACATAATGAAAGTATTGAAGATTAAATACAAAAGTTGGGAAAATGAGATAACAGTAAGGGTTCAAGAAAATGGCGTAAGGTTGCAAAATCGGCTGGGTGGTAGATGTAAGGATTACAAGAATATCAAAGATTGAATACCACCCACATGAGCAAAACTAAAACGGGCAGTTTCCGTGGTTACAAGGGGACGTGGGAAAAGAGGAAAGAGACAGATTCTCCGTTATGAGTCCTTCGCACAGCCTCAGCGAGAATGGAAGAAATGTCAATCAGCTGAAGCAGAAGAGAAAGAGGGAGGTGAAGGCTCTACAACATACACATGGCCAACACAAATCCCAACAACTCACATAAAATATGTCACCATGTAACCAACAATTTTCTAACATTGAAGTGGCATGTTTAAGTCGATTAGGAATAAGTATCAAGAAAATGTCATGTTAAAAAAAACTGAAATAAGTGTTCAAGAAAACAGCCTATTTAGATTGATATGAAATAAGTGTTCAAGAAAACAGTATATTTTAATCAATTAGAAATAAGTGTAGAATAAATTGGTATGTTTAAATCAATTTGAAATATGTGTTCAAGAAAATGACATCGTTAAACTTAAACATGTTAAATCAAATTGATAATGTATGTTTATATCAAATTTAGTTAGAAGGTTTAACATTAATTATCTAAATTTTTAACTCAATGTAATTAGTTCAATATTTCAATGTGAAACAGAGACATAGCAATGTGTCCGTTTTGCTTGAAAACAAAACATTTTTCGACAGAGTGAGGATGGAGACTATTAATACCTTCTTTTTAATTAAAAACAAGTAATAAGGGACACTTTTAATATTTTCCCAAGCAAGAGTACCAACAAACTCAACTGGGCTACACATGGAACTTGGATCTTAAATACAACGGCAGTTGTCAAGCAAGGATAACAGAGTCTCCTTCGTATGACAAGGAAATATGAAAAATAATGTTATGAAATTGGCAATCAATTGACTGATGCACAGTATTACTAGTAGTGAGCCAATGCCCAAGAAACACTGCCGTTATTTGTTCTAGCCTTACAATCTACTGTCACTTCTTTGATAGGCATTTAGAAGTTTTGAAGTCACCACCAACCTCAAAGACTTCAAAATCAGAAAACTACAAGAAGCGATCAACATCAAAAGACTCCAACCATCAATCAACCATGACCAAGGCTATTACATAACACCCCCCCCCCCCCCCCCCCCCCCAGCGTTCCATCAACTCATCAAAGACCCCAACCAGCCATAATCCTGTTGTTTATATTACTGGCTTCATCCTTTGTTTATGTTACTGACTTCACTGATGACTGTCATCACTAACCATGTGTATACATAACAGGCTTCTCTACTCCAGTATAACTACATCTGATATCTACTCTACTGTATAAATATTGCCTCCTACCTGTATATATACTTGTCAACCATACTCCGAATATCACTTGCTTGACAACAGTGTTAGAACCTACACCGAAATGTCGCTCTTAATTATAATAAAGAAGTTCATCAATAAATTCTTATCCTCAGTTAATCTACTGTCAGATCAACATACATGGTAAAATGTGAGTTTGCAGACACAGTTAAGAATGATCAGAAACAAAAAAAAGCTGTCCCATGTCTAGTGTCCCTTAAATTAACAAAGTTTCCTAACAATCCTGTAGTATGTTCAAATCAGTTAAGAGACATGTTTTTTTTAAGAAATTAGTTTTGCTTGGTAACAAAAATGTTTTCTTCAACCCACCCCATCCCATCCCACCCACCCACCCCTATGGGAGGCACCTCAGACAGCTGTTCAATTATGTAATATTGATTCAGTTTCTGATTTTTAACAGTCTCAATACTTTCAACATATTTTGAAAATCAAACAGATATTTCGGGTTAATCATTTCCAAGAAAAAGTGTATGTCAGATAAACAAGCACATGTTTATTACCACGCGACTCTGTGTTCTAGACCACTTCATTCACCTATTTTCCCTGTTTTTTTAACACTATTGCATTGTTTTGAAAAATATGCTGACACTGCAACCATGATGGATATCAGTCATCGGAGTGACATTTGACCTGATTGTCTGGATATCTGCATGTTTGTTTTGTTTGTTTGTTGTTTAATGCCGCACTCAGCAATATTCCAGCAATATGACGGCGGTATGTAAATAATGAAGTCTGGACCAGACAATACAGTGATTGACATCATGAGCATCGAGATCGAGATACGATGATGCATCAACCAAGTCAGCGAGTCTGACCACCCGATCCCGTTAGTCGCCGCTTACGACAAGCATAGTCACCTTTTACGGCAAGCATGAGTTGCTGAAGACCCGGATCTTCACGGGTCGGATATCTGCAGGTAGTCTATTGGTGAGTATGCCTTTTCCATGGAGTACCATAAAGCTAACTGAAGCTTTAAAATATCAAGATTTCACCTATCTATTTAGTTTCTAAGAAAAGACAGTCTAAAATAGATAAATTATGTGTGAACTGTAGTTACACTATTTACTTTATAACAAAATGAAAAAAAAACAATTCAAGACATGAAATGTGCTAAATCAGCAAAAGTAATATTTTATGTATCCAATATAATATGCTACATTAGAATAGAAATCAGTTCTTTATATAGATTTTTGACAATGTATTTTGACAACATTAGATTTGCCACATCCCATAAATTACGTCTAATACTTTGTACAGCTGTAACATAACATGTCATGTTTGGGATTACACTTTCTTAGTCAAGCACAAATTCTAGCCACTAGAATCCCTAAATCCCTTCAACGCTGTGCAAATGCAGATATAAATAAATATAGTAAGTGATCATCAACAAATAATAGCACCAATACGAGACAAAGGACAGAAAAATAAATCAAGTGCACATAAAAGACACATATAAAGGATTGCAATGAAGAACATATATTCTGTTTTACAAATCTGCTGAAATGTCACGGAACCACAGGTTGGTTCCTTTTTTCAGTCTTCACTAAATTAATATTATATTTTATTACTAATTGTCATTATATTATCATTCCCTATATTTCATCCCACTATAAAGACACTATCTACAGCATACTCAACTAGAAGCACAATAGGACGAAGATGTGCAGTTTAAACATACAAGACACACAAAGGCTGACAGGACATTTAACATGACTACAAAAGTGTACACAAGAGAGTCGAGAACTTAGGTGGGGGAATCTCAGGGCTTGATTTAGCTGTACAAGACATACACCAGTGCAACCTATTATTGAAATATGAAACCTAATAATTATGTCTGTGCACCAAGTGCATATCAAAATCTTTCAAATTTGTGTCTAACCCTTACTAGTCCACACATCTTCCTCAATATCTCTTAGCTTTATTTGCCATACTTCATCAATAATCCCTGCATTGTCTGTAATTGTCTTGCTTTTTAGGGCTTGACATCCAGCTGTGGGTACTTCAAGATTATGTGCATGTTTTAACTTTGATAAAATTATGGAACTAGTGTGCAACCTGGTATTGTCTGGTGCAACTAGTTTTTCATGTCAACATATACCTGGTGCATGTTAAATCAAGTTCCTTAAATTGAGCCCTGGATCTGAGGGTGGAAGGAGGGAGATCAGAGGGCAAGGGTCTAAAGAAGATTTGAGGACTTGTGGAGATGGAGGGGGAGTTTAGATGGAAGGGGTGGAGGGTATTGATTTGAGGAGGGGATCCTTGCCCCCTTAAACAAGGGGTGGGACTGGAGGGTGGAGAATGGACGAAGGGGTGGTTGTAGGGTGGAGAATGGATGAAGGTGGGGCAGGAGGGTGGAGAATGGATGAAGGGGTGGGGTTGGAGGGTGGAGAATGGATGAAGGTGGGGTTGTAGGGTGGAGAATGGATGAAGGTGGGGTTGTAGGGTGGAGAATGGACGAAGGGGTGGGGTTGTAGGGTGGAGAATGGATGAAGGTGGGGTTGTAGGGTGGAGAATGGATGAAGGTGGGGTTGTAGGGTGGAGAATGGACGAAGGTGGGGTTGTAGGGTGGAGAATGGACGAAGGTGGGGTTGGAGGGTGGAGAATGGACGAAGGTGGGGTTGGAGGGTGGAGAATGGACGAAGGTGGGGTTGGAGGGTGGAGAATGGATGAAGGTGGGGTTGTAGGGTGGAGAATGGATGAAGGTGGGGTTGTAGGGTGGAGAATGGACGAAGGTGGGGTTGTAGGGTGGAGAATGGACGAAGGTGGGGTTGTAGGGTGGAGAATGGATGAAGGTGGGGTTGGAGGGTGGAGAATGGATGAAGGTGGGGTTGGAGGGTGGAGAATGGATGAAGGTGGGGTTGGAGGGTGGAGAATGGACGAAGGTGGGGTTGGAGGGTGGAGAATGGACGAAGGTGGGGTTGTAGGGTGGAGAATGGACGAAGGTGGGGTTGGAGGGTGGAGAATGGATGAAGGTGGGGTTGGAGGGTGGAGAATGGATGAAGGTGGGGTTGGAGGGTGGAGAATGGATGAGGGGTGAGGATGGAGGGTAGACATGTAGATGTGATAGGCACTGAAAAAATGAGAGATACCTTACACCAAGTTTTATTACATTACAACAGCCTGCCAATATACACCAGGTGTAGAGCAGGCAAACCATTAGCCCAAAAAAAACCCTCACCCACACCTTTGTGAAACACTAGTGAGTTAATATTGCTGTACACCTCAGTCAGCAATATTCAAGCTACATTACGGCGAACTGTAAATATCCGACCAGGCAAACCAGCTCGGCATCACTCAAACAGGGATCCAGCAGTGTACAATGACCTCGGTCATCAGCTCTTACAACAAGAGGTACAGTGGACCAAGCATGCCATAGAATCCCCATAATAGGAAGGCATCAGCCACAGCACTGTCTTCCAGGGTCAACCAACACAGTACTACCAATACTCTGCATCTACTGCCATAACGTGGACTCAGGCCCACTGTCATTCCTGCGTGAAGTCGACGCCAATCTGTTACGTACAAGCGCAAGGATACAAAGTGGAACGAATCCTCAAGGCCCATTTTAATATAAAAACTCTCGACTTCTGCAGTTCCAAAAATAGCCAGTTGACAGACAAATCAACCCTTAAAAATAGAAACTTGACAACACAGCAATAGGTCTATGAAGAATGTCTGCAAGGTGGGACAGTGAGTGAGTGAGTGAGTGAGTATGGTTTTACGCCGCTTTTAGCAATATTCCAGCAATATCACGGCAGGGGACACCAGAAATGGGCCTCACACATGGTACCCATGTCGGGAATCGAACCCGGGTCTTCGGCGTGACGAGCGAACGCTTTAACCACTAGGCTACCCGACCGCCCCTGCAAGGTGTGACAAGAACCCTTGTTGGCCCACAGGAAACATTAAATATCAAGGTTACAGGAAACGTTCATGAAATGTCATGAAAAGTATTGGACATGAGGACCCGAGGTAAGCGTGTCCACTAGCCTATACCAAAGCCTAGTTTCTACCCTTGGCACATCAAAGCCACTTTTCTTGGCTCGACCCTGGCGCCAACCTTGTATAGCTTCACAAAGATGGCGACCACAATAGGCGATGACTTAGTCGATCAGATAACGAAAACATTCGCAATTTTGTCCCTGACACAAAATCACAGGATATCGTTGGGGGGTCTAAAAGGTGAAAAAGACATATTCATGTCAACAAAGACAGGCAGTGGTAAACCACTTTCCTACGAATGTGTTCCAGTAGTGGATGTTGATTTTGTGAAACTTTCTCTGATTGGACTATCGATATGTGCGATAATGTCATATTTAGCACAGAAAAGTGGGCTTGATGTGGCAAGGGTGGAAAAAAAACTTTGATAATAAGGCCAGAGGATGCTCTTGCCTCGGGAAGATGGAGGGCTGCCATCTAGGATTATTTCTTTCTTACACTTGCATGTTTATCACTTGTGACATGACGAAGTCAATGACCACCTAACGTGGCAAGTACTTCACACCACAAACCTGGCTTAGAACACTATTCCCTCCCGAAGTTTCACATGTGAAACCCACTAGCACGGGTATGGTGCTGACAAACCTAAAAACATATACCAGGCGAACCAGTATTCACCCCTACTATTATAAGGACGCAACTCTGCACAGCATTATGAGGTGCTTCAGACTTGGCCACCCGTGCTTCATGCAAGATCAAGAGAGTGGCAACTTTTCGAAGCCTATTCTGTCACATCAAGATACAGATAGGTATCCAAGATCATCAAGCACTGCCAACTTGCTTGAACTGTATCAAAAATGGTATTACTTCTCGAAACGTTGCTAAACAGCAACACCACTGCTCCAAAGAGGAAACATTACATCCAAACATCTAGTTCCTATGGCAAGACTGTAAGGTCAACACTTCATGGAAAAGTTGTCACAAGAAATAACGAGAGAGGATACGTCAGATACTGACAACTTCCTGATAGGAACAATTCCAGGTTTACTGTTACTATGGTTACTGACATAAGGCCCGACTGACTGAACTTGCTCCACCACTGTTCTTCCATACTGGCCCAGTAACCTGGCGCCATAAACATGATGAAACTCAAAAATAGAAAAAACACACTTCATTTTACAATTTTTCTCTGCACTATATGAAGCTCTTGCAGTTCGAATCTAGCCATCCATGTTGAATACACACTGCTCTTTATCAGCCATTTTTCATAGTCCTTTCATAATCCTCTGCAAATCAGTTACGCCAACAACAAACCAAAAAGATCACATTTTCGTAAAATCTAGACAGGCACCTCTTGTACTCAAGCTTGAAGTTATTTTTCTTAAAATCAATGACACTTAATTCACACCTATTACAGACCATGTTACATAATGTAAAACAGCTAAACTTCCTACATGACCACTTTGATCTCCTTAGCAACTCAAAGATTTTGTCCATCTTAGCACATCTCAGTTTCCTCACCATACCTTATTGCCATGGTAACATACCTTTATTTTCTGGGCCATCTTCATCCTCTCCTCCTGTGGGACGGAGTTGGTGACGACGACTGCTTCGAACATTGAGTTGTTGATGCGGGAGATAGCGGGGCCCGAGAATATACCGTGTGTACAGATGGCAAATACTTTCACTGCACCAGCTTCTAACAGTCTGAAAGAAGACAGGGCTCGTCATAACCTCAGGGTTTTATGCAACTCACAAATGTGCGTCCAGTATGCACAAAAGCAGAGAATGGACACAGAAAAAAATATTGGCATCCCAAAGGACGCACAATAATATTCATTGTACCTACAGAGTATCAAAAGTAGTTATGGGTGTCTGTTATTTCTCAGGAACCCATGAATGCCGTAAAATACAACTATGCTTGTCGTAAAAGGCGACTAACGAGATCGGGTGGTCAGACTCGCTGACTTGGTTGATGCTTGTCATTGATCCCAATTGCGTGGATCGATGTTCATGATGTCAATCACTGGATTGTCTTGGTCCAGGCTTGATTATTTACAGAAAGCCGTCATATAGCTGGAATATTGCTGAGTGCGGCGTTAACAACAAACAAACAAATCATATCAAGCATGACCTCTGTCTACATGATCATTGCTTCATTCCAGGCTCTAAAGTAATTATGTAAACATATAGTACACTACACCATTTGAATGGGATTCACAGAATGCACCAATGTGGGGAATCAAACCCTGGCCCTTCAGTGCGATGAGCAAGAGCCTTAACCACTAGGCTACCCACCGCACGTCATAACCTTGAAAATATCCTAATTGAAAGAGAACTACACATGGTTTTCTTAAAATGATGCAACTTGTGAGGAGGAATATTTTCCATCCAAATAGGCCTATAAATTCATCTAGAGACGGTCATCAAATAGTCACACGAATTTTAAACAACATGATAACCAATGTAATGGTGGTCAGTACAGGTAGAATGAGTGAGTATAGTTTTACGCCGCTTTTAGCAATATTCCAGCAATATCACGGCAGAGAACACCAGAAATGGGCTTTACACATTGTACCCATGTCAGGAATCGAACCCGGGTCCTCGGAGCTAGCGCTTTAAACACTAGGCTACCTGACCGCCCCCGGACAGGTAAAGAATACATTAAATTACAATGCATATATTACTATTTTATCATACCAGTTGTCCTCAAGTCTACAAACAAGCAGTACTGTACTTCAGTGCTTGTCAGTTCTCTTAATGACCAGCCCTGTACTCGTATGGTTGAAAAATTATCTGGACGACAGCATGTGTCATCCCCATAACAGGCTTCAGTCTCCAGTATGCAGTCCTCCCACGCACACAAAACACATACTCACTTTTCAGCAGCATGGCATACAGTTCCACACGTGTCGGCCATATCATCCACCAGGATGGCAATTCTGTCCTTCACATCTCCCACCAGCACCATTGAAGCCACCTCATTGGCCTTCTTCCTCTCCTTGTGGATCAACGCGAAGTCCACGTTTAGACGGTCAGCGATGGACGTCACCCTGAAACATAGCACTGGAAACTGAAAAGAAGCTTAGTTTGTTGCAGGGATTTACCTTGGCCAATATATACTACTCAAAACAAGTTAAGGACCACCTGATTATTTCATGTTATTACAGTTAATCTGTCATGCCATGAGCTCTATATTAAACTGTACTCTAAATGAATTAGATTAAAACATTAATCTCCTTGGGGCTTTCAAAATGGAATGATGGCATCACCACTTCGTTTTTACTTGTTGGCCTGTAAATAATGTAGTCTGGACCAGACAATGCTTCAGCTTATATAATGAGACACAATCCGCGCCATCACAGTACAGTGACACGTAATCAGCCAAGTCACCAAGACTGACCTCCAAATAAACAAAATTGCCACAAACAAGCAGCGCAGGTTGCTGGGGATCTTTTTAAATCCGGAATCTCCACAGACACTCACCAGTTTTCACCAGTGTTATTGTTAAATATTGTGATATTTTAAAGTAATTTAAATGTGTGCTTTGCAATTCCAACTAACCTCTTGGCACCGCCAGCATCAGGGGAGACAATGCAACAATTCCTCCAGTCAGTGATGTTGTCACGAATCCACTTCAGGACGGCAGGCTCCGCATAGAGGTTGTCAACAGGAATGTCAAAGAAACCCTGCCACAAGATTAAAGGAAACATAGAATAAATAGGAGACATAACATTGTGATACTTCACAAATTGTCTACAACTAAAAGCATAATCAAGAATAGAAAAAGATTTGTTTGTTTCTTCTTTAGTTTGTTGTAAATTGCAGCACTTAGGAATATTTCAGCTGTAAATAATCGAGTCTGGGCCAGATAATGCAGTGATTGACATCTTGACCACAATCCACACAATTGGGGTACAATGACGTGTGTCAACCAAGCTTTGAATGTGGTCAAACTCTTAAAATACCGCAAAAAATGGAACACCAATTGAGCCCCACAGGTAACTACACATGTAACAAATTAACAATAGCAAAAATTGGCTTCAAACCAGCACCTAAAGTTGCAGACTGCAGTATTTGTATGCCCTGAGAGCATGCTAATGGAATTAGCACAGCAAAATATATACTACTCATAAAGAAGAACAATCGAAAGGCTGCGTGTTGCAATACCCACCAACCACGACAGATTAAGTATAGTCATTTGAAACTTGAACTTCTTTTGAGTGAGCATATTTGTGAATCTTCCAGGCTCTCGAAAATACATATCTGGGGGCCCAGGCCTTGTACCAGTGTACCAACAGCAAATAACACAGTGACTGTATTTCTAATAAGCATAAATATATCAGACAAGTCTAATGTACATCATAAATTCCATTATCGAACCCACTGACCTGAATCTGTGAGGCGTGAAGATCCATGGTGATGATATGATCTGCGCCGGCCGTGGACAGCATGTTGGCAACAAGCTTGGCAGATATGGGAGCACGACTCTGGAACACAGGACAACCAATTTACCTTCACATACTCAGTATTCAAGCCAAACTTCACTAGATGTATTCCCATCACTAGCACCTTATGACAAGAATGAGGTTTCTTTTTGTTTGCTTAATCACCGCTTCTTGCAATATTCCAGCCATTAAAATCTGGCGATTGATTTTGTGCGCAATGACCCATGCCGTTAACGACCACATCTCTTATGACTAGTAGAGGTTGCTGAGGACCTATTCAAGGGGTTGAATCTGTACTGAAGATCCCTGGACTATCAATGAGTGAGTGAGTTCGCTTCAAGTCTACTTTGAATAATATTCATTAAACTTACAGCATGTCAGGGTATGTGGGATGAACTGCCCCTATAACACAGACCAGGCATCACCTGCACAGAACAATCTTAGTGCTGGGACTATTTTACAAGTTTTGTGGTTTGTTGTTGAACGCCGCACTCAGAAATAATCCAGACATAATGACAGCGGTCTGTAAACAATCAAGTCTTGACCAGACGATCCTAGGATTGACATCATGAGCATCAATCCAAGCAATCAACCAAGTCATTGAGCCTGACCACCAGATCCTGTTAGTCGCCTCTTACGACAAGCATAGTCGCCTTTTACTGCAAACATGGGTTGCACAAGACCTATTCTACCCTTGATCTTCATGGGCCCCACTAAGGAGTAGCAAATGTTTACCCTTCATTGATGATTTGGATTTTTTAAGGACTTGTTTAAGGAATTCATGATAGTGAGTATGGCTTTACGCCGCTCCTATAAGAATAACAATATCACGGCGGGGGACACCAAAAGTGGGCTTCACACATTGTTCCCATATCGGGAATCGAACCTGGGTCTTCGGCGTGACGAGCGAATGCTTTAAACACTAGGCTACCCGACCGTCCCGAATCATGATAGACCACTAACCCTAGACTACAAAACTGAGTGCTGAGAACAGCTGAAAATTTAATGATGGTACTTTGAATTTTGGACCAGTTCACCACGCCTTTAGCTTATAACAAATCAGTCTTGCAAAACTAGCTACACATTCTGAGGACTTCTGAAATAAGTTTTGCACTCGCCATCTGCACCTGTAATCAAACGTACCAAACATCTAAAAATGTTCCATCATTGCAATGTGCTTGTATACCATCTGCACCAGCAGTAACGATATTCCCTTCAATGCCAGATAACCACAATAGGACTCGTTCTGTATGGTCGGGCCACGTGGGTCGAGAAGTTAAAACACAGTTAACTCTACCTTGTCTTTCTTATCCTGTCTTGCATACGGGAAGCAGGGTATGACAGCAGTGACCCGACACGCTGATGCGATCTTGCAGGCGTTGATCATGATCAGCAGCTCCATCAACATGTCGTTCACCTCGGAGCACCCGGTCTGGATGATGTACACATCTTCTCCACGCACGGACTCCCCAATCTCAACACTGCGGACAGGCACAGAAGAATCAACTTGCAGCAGGACCAAAATTCATTTAAATAACTACCCAGTACCTGTGTTCGAAATTAAGCAGTAAAGTCAAGACGTCCTTGTCACAGCAAAAATGTTAGAAGTTGAATATTGAGTGGGGTCACTTGATTCAAATAACAATTTAAGTCTAACATTAATTGCTTTTGAAATTAACTTTTGAGATGATCTGTTTAAAACAAAATAACATTCAACAATGTTGCAACATCTGTCAGTCACATCACTACCGTTAACAGAGAATTACAAATTACACAAATAGATGAATCATAACATGACAGTTTCAACTGACAGCTTTCATAAAATTACCAGTTGTCATATAGAACCAATAGCTGAGGCTAATTTTTAGACCCATGAGAAGTTGTAGGTTAGGATTTGTTTGGTATTTAACAGCGCACTCAAAAATATTCCAGCTATAAGATGCTGCCTGTAAATAATCAAGTCTGGACCAGACAATCCAGTAAACAATGTTTTGTTTGCTTGTTTGTTGTTTAATGCTGCACTCAGTAATATTCCAGCTATATGACGGAGGTCTGTAAATAAACAAATCAGGACCAGACAATCCAGTGATTGACATAATAAGAATCGATCCACGCAATGGGGATACACTGACATCCATCTACCAAGTAAGCGAGCCAGACAACCCAATCCTATTAGTCACCTCTTGCTGCAAGCATGGGTTGCTGAAGACCTATTCTAACTCATATCTTCACGGGGAAGTAAAGGATAATGTGAGCAAAGATTCACAATGTTAGGGCATGAAGCAATCTCATTAAAATCAGACCTTAGTTCCCGCTACCGCTAAACAAAGATCTGAAGACATCCCATTAGGGGTCACGTCAGAACGACCTATCATTCGACCCATCAGAGCGTCACTTACCAGATCATGAAAGTGACAGTCGGAATGTGATTTCTAATCATACAACCTCGAAAACATTAACACAGGATATTCCGAACAATAGTTACGGGTTTAACGACTGAATCCCTACAATCTTGACCATCTATTCGCCATTCCAGAATGTTCTTTTGTTCAGGTTTCAAATTTGTAATTGAGAATTTGTCAAAATATGTTTCAAAGCGTAGTCGCCAATTTGAAATTAGTGCCGTAAAGCACGAGAAAGCTGCCTTCTGATTGGTCATTCCGTTGGTCAGTCAAAGTTTGCACAAGGTTGGTCTGACGTGACCTGTAATGGGATGTCCTCAGATCTTTGCTTAGCGGTAGCGAGAACTAAGATCTGATTTTAATGAGATTGGGGTACGAAGATACACATCAATCAAATCAATGAACCAGCCCATCAGATCTATTTGGTCACCTCTTATGGCCAGCATCGGTTGCTGTAGACCTATTATAACCTGGAATCCCAATGTGGGTGTAAGTTAAAAGGTGTGACCTTTTCCCTTTGAGATTAATATTACCCTTTTCAATTTCTACATGCCAGGGTTAATTGTCACGCCAGGGTTAATTGTCACTCACCATGCTCATGTTGTGCATTACCTTTGTTCGCAGGTCTCATTTCCCATGTCAAAATATTACAATAGTTGCTTCATATTATTTCAAAGATTGCAATACAGGCATTAGGAACTTATGCTTGAGGTACAATTACAAGACTCTTAGACAAGGAATTCCGAAACCTGCATGCTGATAAACCAAAGTGTTTATTCAGAAACTGATTCTTTAAAAACAGATAATGTTTTAAGCAGGATTCCAAACTAAGTGCCCATGGCAGGGAAGTTTGAAAGGAATCATTATTTTGCTCAATACAGTCAGTGATATAGAAGTCACCTGTGCGAAACCATAACAATAGCAGACTGCAACTTTAGTCACTCGTCCAAAGTCTGACTCAAATAATATTTTGTTCAGTCAAGTAAGATCAGCTAATAAAGCATAATCTCATAACACTTAAGTGTACAGAAAATAAGGCTAAGAGCCAAGTTCAGGATAGTACACTCAAAAGTGTTTGGTATAGACTGCAATTGTTATTGTTTTATAACATAAATTAGGACACTAATTCCAATTTGGTAATATTAACTGACATTTGCTGCAGACTTGGGGCCTGATATCGGCCTCTTCATGCTCTAAGCAAAATTAGATAAATCTACGAATTAATTAATAAAGTTCACACTGAATGTTTCATATTTTTTATTTCTTCTTGATGCAGTTGATATTTAAACATTAGTGCCCACTGGATGAACATTTATACATCATATAAACCCCAAATGAATGTCAAACTGAAAGTTTAAAATGAGAGAAAAGAATGGATTATTTTACCATGACAAACATGGACACCATTATGTGAGTGTCATCTCACTCACTACTCCCTGTGTTTACCATGCTCCATCATGTGTGGCCGGTCATGACTGTAGGGTACACAAACATTAAATAACAGGGTTCCAGGAGCATGGCAAGTGGCCTTATCATTGTACGTTTAACCGATACAAAAGGTCAGATGGTCAAGCTGTAAACCTGTATTGACTAATGATGACCCATTTTTCTCACAAACTTTCAACATGTGCCCTTCTCATCATTTCATTTTCATCTTCAGCTTATAGATTAATGAACATGTTCTGTGATTGTAGCAATGAGCTGTGTGAAATATGCAGGGACTTATCTCAACAGGATTAGAAATGCATTTACTCATCTGCAAAAATGATCTACTGGGGCCATCTACATTATGGTAAAAGTGGTAGTCTACAAGGAAATGTCACTCGTCCTTAACTCTTCCTATTCTTGTTCAGGAGCGTAATTTTATTAAGGGTGAACCAGGATAAACACGATAATAAATTCTGACTTTTGAAATGACTGTAGAAGGCAATTGGGGAAAAGCATTCTCTACAAAAGGTAGATTTTTTTTTAAAGTTATGATTTTTTTAAATCAGGGGCATTCTGTGTTAGAGAAATACTTGATAGTTTCTTCAATCGTGAAAGTTGTCAATCGAAACAGCGATTTGCATACTCGTAACACTGCATGCCATCTCTTACTGTGCATTAATGATTCCTATAGCACTGCGTGGAGCTTTGCACTACATTTTTTGTATTCCTGATTGTCAAATTGTATTCGGTGATCTACAACAAGTCATTAGCCGTATTTTTTTGTCACTTAAATCCTAGCAGAAATCAAAGATGTACATGTATGTGCATCCGTGCAGAAATCAAGAGAGAAAAAGAAATCACGGGTAAAGTTTCAAAACACAAGCAAATTTTGATTTTTGAATGACAAAACCAAACCTAAATGAATATACATACAACTCTTTCTCCATAAGAATATACAAATTTCAGATCACAAACGATCGTATTTCAGATGAGCTTCGCCTAGACTTTAGATAAGACAGCACTGGTTTTCATTAACAATACCCTCTTCAGAATGGCCAACAGGCATGAAATACGTACAAATTTTGAACTATTTCTAGTGGCCAAACAGCAAGATGGAGTTTTTTTAGAATATGCTACGATATTTTTGCTTCCAGATTTGTCCATATTTATTAAAACTGACTTAATTATTCAAATGTAACTCATAAACATTGTGAATGTCAACAATCTTTTCAACGTCAGGTTACTCTTAAACATGCCGCCTTCTGCAGAAAATAAATGACTTAATTGTTTCTAATAAAAAATCAACGTATAATGAACTGTCACTATTAAATAATTAAAAGAGTCCATATTGATAACATTTCATTTGATACAGTCAGACACCCTGTCTTTGATACAGTACACACTGGAGACACTACAAGACAGTGACATTGATGAACGCATTGGAATGTTAATTACATATATTTTTTGCCAACAAAATGTAACACCATTTACAACTGTTTCATGTCATCGCTTTAAATATATTAAATTTCTATCTTAACAGACATTGTCGAAGACCTATAAATTGTATGCTCCCACGCATGCCAACGAAATGAACAGGTGATGGTGGTAAACATGCCTATCTATAATTATTCTCGCAAATACATAAATATTAATGTATTTTCTCCTAAAGTAGACAATGAACAGAAATATAAATTTTACTAATGCATATTTTTGTTGATACTAATGCTAATATATGTAAATATTCACTGTGCAATAGATAATGTTCGAAAATATCGAAGGATGTATCTACCGTATATCGCTGTGTATAAGGCGACCCCACGTATAAGACGACCCCCCTGTACACGCCTTAAAAATCAACCCAAAATCCTATACTCCGTGTATAAGGCGACCGGGAATGAAACACATCACAAGTCTGACTGATATAGAAGCTTTAACGTGCGCTTTCCGACTGTAGGGTATTTTGCACATGGACATCACAAGTTAGTTAGTTAGTTGGTTACTTTGGAGATTTAACGTGCGCTTTCCGACTGATGCATATTTCGCACACATCACAAGTGCGCACACAAACCTTATATATGAAAAAAAAAAAATGTGAGATCTTCGACTCCGTGTATAAGACGACCCCCCTTCTTAGCCCCCTCATTTTAGGTACGAAAAACTCGCCTTATACACAGCAATATACGGTATAATCTAGTAACATTCATTGCAACATAATTTGAGTCACAAATACCGAAAATCAAATACAGTTTCCACTGTGGGAAGACAAAACGTCTGAAAATTTGCGATTAAATCTCATCACACGGCAAAAAATCTCATTGGTTTTATACCAGGGGGGATTTTCTCTCATAGGTAAAACATTGAAAGTTAAAGTATGTGCAATAGCAAATTTCCATTTTCACCAACATTTGCTGCAGAGTCAAACAGCGGCCTCTCGGAGAGCCCTGATAAATGCTGTACAAATTACATGATGGAATGGTAGAGTATATTTATACGATTCAGTTATTATGTGCGAAGTCATTCATAACTTTACTCACTTCACACACAATGTTGTTGTACTTAATATGAACACAACATCAAATATAAGTGAAGTGAAATGGGGTTTGACGTCGTGTCCAAGATTATTGCACTTATATAGCGACGTGCAGGCATGTGTGTGTGTGGATGCTTGTACTAGTCCGGACTGATGCCGATTTATAGTGCTAGCCCACTGAGATACCTTGCCGCAGTTAAACATGAATACCCTACTCAGACACAGTATACTGACTCCGAGCCGACCAGTCCTTGTTTAAAGCCCTTAATGCCGAGTACCTGACAGGGTAACAACAAGTACCATCTTTTAATGTCTTTTGGTATGACGTGGCCGGGAATTGAACCCCGGACTTTCCACTCTTCAAATATAAGTAATGAAATGAATTAAAAAGTTAAAGACGGAGAAGTACTTTGTCTCCAGCTAGGCCTATGAGTTTGAAATACTTTCAAACCTCACTTTTCTTTTTTCCAACTGCATTTCCAACCATTGTTGGTCATGGGCAGCACGGCATAAGCAGCTGATAAGGGGAATAACTCAACAAATTAGTCAAGTAACAAGTATCAAAGTCATGTCAGGTAATAGAGGTGGGGGTACCTACTACCTGGGTAAAAGAGTCGGGGTACCCAGGTAATGAACCCACCCCTACTTATTCCATTGTTAATGGTTTGATGACTTCATGGTCAGAATATAAATTTCAACATATATCTTAAATAACGCTGCTGGACAATTTGACATATTCCTTCCCCATAATCAACTGAGGATATGTAAAAGACATAGGAATTTCTGAGAACATGGTGAAGATACGTTCAACTTCTGGATACAGATTTATTTGATTATTTTCAAGATGTAACAGTAATATTATTATTACATTACAAGCCCCACTGCGTGAAGGAGAACGCAATCTTACCAAACTACTAAACCCTAAATGGGCCCCAAGTGATGAAGTGACGTTTTCTATATCGCCACTAATCGAACTGACCAATGATTTGTTCCATATATTATAAAACTGAGTAATTGATTTTAAACTAATGTTGTGTCATAGTAAACCTCATACTGAAAACAGAAAGGTTATTGACTTGACGAAACTCGTCACTTGTGATTTCGGTGATTATGCACTGAAAACACATGTGACAAGACTTAGTCTAGGCCTAGGCCAAACAATGCCCCACACCATGTGCTTACCAACACTCTCCATTGCTGAATTTCTTGGTGACGACCTTGCCACGCTCAATACCAAGTCTGTCACATATTTTCTGAGCCAAATCGGGATGTGAGGTACCGCTAAACACCTTGATATTTGGCATCCTTCCAATATCCTTCAGCGGACCCGAAGATTGCGGCCGTATATGTTGCATTAAGGTTCGCGGCGCGAACGGTAGACGAAGTTTCAGCTGAAAAGTTGGAATGCAGTTTGGATATGGAAACGGATTCTAAATGGCTTCGCTTTACACAGATATATCATTAATACACTCAGTTGCAACACACACACATATTATTTTATAGAATAACTAAAGCTCGGAACTTAAAACATTAATTTCACTCGTGACATATTTTCCGTTATCACTCGTACCGAGTGGGTTATTCTATTTATTACCCATATTCATATTAAAGACGTGTTTCAAGAAAAAAACAATCAACTGTCGCCGAATAAGAATCAGCTGTTTTGTACAATTAACGTGTTGTTACGCGTGAAAAATATAGTTCTGTTAAAAAATTGTAAAGATCACATTATTGCAGTTATATTTCTGTCCGATTTACACAGCGTACACTATCTAGCATTGATAAAGAAGACAGGTTTCAAAAAAGGTTCATCAGGTTTTTTAATCAAAGCTTGTTTTGACAAGATCTCGTCACTGACAGAGAGCCCCGTCGTGCATCGGCAGATAGGCTACATGCATTTCACATTGAGAAGAGGAAACACGGAAAACCTGTCAATTTTTTTATGTGTCATTTGACAAAAATGCCAAAACCTATAACAACAACATAAACGGAATGTACAGAAGTCTTGCTTGTTAGAGAAAAGTTACGAAAAGAAGGTAAACTTTTGAAAAGTACGATTGCTGTCACAGTGTCGGAATGAATGACCCGACTTGACCCAGATATGAGACAGCCGAAACCAGGAATGACAACAGAAACAGCGTTACAGTTTAATCCGGACAACAAGTTTAATTAACATTGTGTGTGATTTGAGACAAGTGTCACTGATGGGAAACATGTGCATGTGGGATTTCAGGAAGATTTGTCAAACGCGGAGTGGAAACAGTCAGATGACGGGAGTTTGTTGATATTTTGATGTGATTCATAATGGTCGAATAGGCCTACCTGTTGATAGAAAAACACGGTATCTTGAGACTTGGTGCTAAGCTGTCCGCATTCACGGAGTTCATTTAGTTCAATATCGGACACAGGATCAGCTCGCTGGGGTAAGTTTTCTTTTCCTTGTATTTTAATTGTTTTCATTTCAAAACCTCTCCGAGTTCAGCAAAGTGCATCGATTTCGCCATCAGATGCTGGTAATTATGTAGCTAAGGTAACACTCTATGCTACCCTTGATCTTCTTCAAAGTAGGCAGTTCGAATTCTGAACTGTCTGATGTGCATGCCGAAATGATAAATTTGCAAATAATAATGTTTAGTTGCACCTTTCCTGTGTCATTAACCCTCATAGTCATATGGTCCCCGGACGCCAGTCAGCCTGCATACCGCTCAGCGCCGTACTTTGCAGACGTCGCGGTTACGAAAAACGTAGTTATTGTATAAAAAAGTGTCACGTTCTTATTTCTTCACACAACGTTACAAAATTGTACGAAATAGTGTATCTTTATGATGTCTGTCGGAAAGTCTAAATATTGATGCAAAATGAATTTGTTTTTATTCTCATGCCATCGTTGAAAGTGTGAGTAGTCATATTTTTCGTGTTTTCCTTATCTTACATTTGTGAACTAAGTTCATGTCAACTTGTCAAGTTTAGTCTTTTTCATTGTGTTTTCATTTTCATTGGCAGTTATCGATGTCATCATCGTTCACAAAGGCAAACCTGTCCATACAAAGTCCGGTTTTTGGATTCGGGTGGTCGAAAAATTCATCAAACAGCAAGCCCTCTACACAGACGCAAACCAGGACTTGGTGGTGATGATCTTGGCGCCCTAGAAACAGTTTCTGGCAACATCACAATCTGAATCTTGGAACTTCAATCCGGCCATATGTAGTTTTGACAACAAAGACATTAAATGTGTTCAGAGGTTGAAGTATACGAATAACTTTTCATGTCAGTCAGATCTCCGTCCGCTTTAACGAGGTCATTTACTTTGACAGGTCTCAAATGGCCAGCCATATTTGTTTACAAACGGGGACGTTGTTTTGGTTTTTACTGTAAAATGAAAATCATGTGAAATAAATGAAAAAAATTATAATGTGAAATCATGTTGTTAATATGAAACTATGTGTCTTGTCTTAAAAATCTCGAATCAGTGAGATTGTAGCACGTAAAACATCTGAAGGGAAAGGCGTGGATTTCTGAAC
Organism: Haliotis rufescens; assembly: GCF_023055435.1. Taxonomy (NCBI): domain Eukaryota; kingdom Metazoa; phylum Mollusca; class Gastropoda; order Lepetellida; family Haliotidae; genus Haliotis; species Haliotis rufescens. The sequence continues at coordinate 28,771,683 of NW_025964361.1, forward strand.
GAATGGGATGAGAAAAAAATAGTTCCGTTGTCCAATGAAAATTGATCTTTGTTCCACTGACCAATCAGCTTCGAGAATCACTAATTGCACACTGTCAAAAAGTTATTACACTGCATATTTGAGCCCATATGGGTAATAAATACATGTTATTATGTTTTTATTTCACAATAAAACTAACATATTTTTCAAAACACTGAGATCTGTTCAAATATCTTACTGCAAATTATATATCTTTAACATTTAAGATTAAGACCACCACAGGGTTTGGTGTTTCCGGGTACATACCGTATTTCCTCTTTTAATTTCGCGCACTCCGTTGATCTCCTGTGTTTAATGTACCCCTACGTGATATTGTTGGAAAGCGTCGCGAAACCATGTTCACTGTACTGTACTTGTGTGTTTAAATGTATACGCAGAGATACCAAATTATTCAGCTGATCACATGCAACTGAGTTATATATAAAGCCGCTGTGAAAAATTTACTCAAGTAAAATGTAATCAATAAATGCATATGATCACAATTACCTTTGCCTTGATATGCGATCAGGGAAATATCCCGACGATGGACACCAAAATAGGGTTTCACATATTATAATAGAACCCGGGTCTTCCGCGTCACGAGGGAGTATTTTAACCACTAGACTACCAACTCGTTTAGGAAAGACCGAGTTTTGGAAAAGCGCTTTTTTACTTATTATTATAGTTATTTGTCTAAATTGTTTGACATGTACATATTCCTATATGTGGGATATGTTTCTGGATATTTCACTGTGAATGTATAATTTGTTTTTGTCGCTGTGTGGCTGAAATATTGACGTCAGTCGGTCGCACGCTGGCTGGCTCACTCACTCAAAAACAAACAAACAAACAAAATGGAGGATAAGTTCCGCTAGTAAAGAACTACGAATAAAATGAACATAAGACAAGGTGTGATAAGGCCCTTTTGGTCCAACAGGATCTGTATTCTTAAAGAAATTAGCAAAAACTTTAAAAATTGTTATGTAAGTCAGATATGTTATATGAATAACTATACTTTGTGCACACTAAATGTTTACACTAAGCAATATCTCAAAAAGGCTGATTATAGAGGTTTTGGGAACCTGCTTTTTTTATTATTGAACATGAGCATGTCTTTGAACCAAGCTGATTTTCCTAGGAGATGTAAATAAAGACATATACACACATATGGGGTATAAAATCCTCTTTGGTCACGGACCGGCCAAAAGCTACTTTTTGTATCTTGAAGACTTTTTCGCTTATTTAGCCATTTTAATTTATACTTACTTACTTTAAGATGTCAGAATGAAATAATTTAAAACTGTAAGTGAGAAAAGCGTGTTGTCAACCACTTGAACATGTCTGATAAATGTCTTACCATAATAACAGTTCTCCGTAAGTTTAGAATTTCACATGTCTAGTGGGTCAAACTGAGCCATATCTTATTGTTTTAGCACTCGATTGATTTCTTTAACCATATGTTACTGTCTCAGTCAGATATCCCGACCTCGTGTTGCTTGAAGCTTGCATGTACAGTAAACTACGGTTATAACGAACACGCTTAAAACGAACTGACGGATATAAGGAATTTATTTTTTGGTCCAGGTCATTTGCTGTATATATGCTTATAACGATCTACGGTTATAACGAACTAACATTGTCCGTCCCTTTGGGTGCGCTTTAACCGTAGTTTACTGTAGTTCTGTAGCGTGCATTATTCTAGTTATGTGTACATGTAAACAGTGAATTATGAGTATTCATTCATCATTGTTTAAAATGGTCACTCATTATACAAGACAGGTGACCAAGTTGACAGAACAAATTGTCACAGGTATTAAATGTCTGGGCTGTCCTTCGCTTTACAGTTTTCCCAGAACGCTTATATCGCCAGATTCTCATATACCAAATACTTAAGATGACAGATTCTGGGCTCTCATGACAGATTCACATGAACATGTTTCGTCCGTTTGTCAGCACCAGAATACTGTTCGAAGCGGCGTTTAACCCAACTCACTCAAACCAAATATTTTTGGTGTCAAATTCGACACTAAACTAATTAAACTTTCGGTAATTTGGTTGTCTTTAAATCTGACAAGTTAATTTCTTTGAAATATACTGAAGTAAACAATGCTTGGATGGGCGTTGTACAGTTTGAATCGCTGAATGTGAAAATCCTTCCAGGCAACACAAAAAATAAAGCCAAAAATCAACAACCACATACTGGTATCATGAGGTCTCGATAAGGAATCAATGTCGTACATCTTTTAAAAAAGGTACGATTACTAATAATGCACTGCAATTCAAAAATAGAAAATGTTCTGTAATTCTAGGCGAATTTGAAGTAATGCGCGAAGATCATTTTTCTGTTTTGTTATTTACACAGTTTGTACAGTACATTGCTTTATAAAAGGGTGATGACAATTTGACTAACACGTAATTGGTGAAGTGACTGTTTTACCCAGAGACATTTGCTGTGTGCTTGGACATAAGGTAGTATTTGTGAGCTACTTCTGTGTGTTATCGAATTCAAGTGTTTTTCTGAATGTTTTGTGTTTGAATATTACACTTTTGCACATATGTATTAACAGATCAACCGGTTCTGAATTTGGTATTTTGTCTCCTTTGAGTACACCCTTTGTATCTAGTTAAACTGTAGCTTGTGTCTTTATTTTTTAACCAATTGTCAAACTGCGTGCAGAGGGAGCTGACATTGTTACAATACCAGAAAAATGTTGAACAGTTTCAATTTCGTTATTACAGTAGCCATATACTGTTGTCTACGTATCCCATTTTATTTAGCAACGTATGTGTTGGTAACATATATGAGGGAGAATTTTATATTGAAACCATTGCAATTTCGTATTTTAAGGCACTTAAATGGAATCGATTCATATCCGGGTGATTTTATAACTGGGGGCACAACAGGTGTCCGGAACATAGATTTTATATTAAAATGAAACATTATTTAAAATATAACATCCAAGTTAGATAAATCAGTTTAGGGTAATTTAATTCATTAACATAATATTTCAGTTCATGAAAAATGTTAATATTTAGAAAGATAGTGATTTATTAATGTGTGTATGTTGTCAATTCTCCCATGTCCCACACGTAATTGATGACATTTGTTTGTCCCATTGTAGTTTGCAATATAATCCTTAAAAGGTCTAGATTATTAGCTTATACGCAAACACGAAATAAACATTCATGAAATATTTGACTGAAAAACTAAAATATCGGTAAAGTTACATTTTTTAAAAGGAAATATGTATGTCCCAGGATGTTTTTTCATAACCGTCACAGTACTACTATAATATCATGTCAAGTACTTGCTCCAAGGGAGATCACTCTCATCAGAAAGTTGCATGTTGGACCAGAGCAGCATGGCTGCGATGTGATGTTTGAGGTTAGTATATGACACTAAATCCATGTCTTACCAAATACATTATAGTAAACCATTTTGAATATCAAATGAATTATAAAAAATAAATGAGAAGGACTAATGTCATTACCGTCACGTGTCACAATAGGCCTAAATACATGTGATGGTAATGACAGATATTGTGACCAGTGAAAAATGAGTGACAGCTATATAGACACTACCGTCACTTGTCACTGCTGCAAAAAACATTGTTTTTACAATTATTAAGTAATAATATCAATGTAAACAAGACACTACTGTTAACACTATGCATATATAAACAGGTATAATAACATTTTCAAATGAACATATATGCAAGTATTTTCATTAATGTAAAGAAGAATGGACCAGTTACAATCTAAGTGGATCGATGCTCATTATGTCAATCCCTGGATTGTCTGGTCCAGACTAGAGCATTTACTGACCGCTGCATATAGCTGGAATATATTGCTGAGTGCGGCGCTAAGCAACAAACAAACAAAGTCTTTTTCCGAATGTTTGCTAAGGTTTTGCTTTCAAAATGTAAATTTAATAATTCAGGTAGACTAGTCTTTAGAGACCCTCATGTTCAAGAAAATGAATATGTTTCTATGTGTTTTTGCTGCCATACACGCATTCTCATGGGAATATTATTATTATTAGTAGTAGTAGTAGTAGCAGTATCATCATGTGATAGTAATGACAATATAAACAACACGCCTGAATGTTTATTTATCACTAATCAACAAAAATACATGTACAAAGTTAGTTGTGCCCATTGTGTTTTTTACAACAATATAACACCTCACTCTATCAATTCCCTAAGCAGAAAACTTAATGAAAGGGTTTTAGAAATTGACACTTGTTCAACCTGATTTGTGCCTCTGGTTGTAAAATCTCCCATTTTCATGTCTCTGTTTCTCTTATTTCTTTGTGTGTTTTTTTAACACTGGCCATCTAATAAAATGACATAATAGTATTGATTGGCTTTTGGTGACGTAAGTAAATGACAGATATCAAATGTGAACCCGCGAAGGTTGGTGAACCTTACCAGATTCACATTTCAGATATGCTATGGTTTGTCTTTTGTAACATAACATCTTCAGATTTGTCAGGGAACTAAATTCTCATTTCAGCTCTCGGGTGCCTAAGAAAATACAGAAAACACAAAACAATGTGCCGTTGCATTTTATCCCGAATGATCCAGAAACCATAATCTATCTTTGAAAAATTAACGACATAGGTTTTTGGTAGAAATGGTATGCGCATGTTCGGGGTTAACCGGAAGTTACATTTAGAGTTGGAATACAGTGTTGTCTTCAGAAACAAGCCAAACAAAAACTATTGTCCCTTTTTATAATGGCTACCATCCCGATCGCCATTAACAGAATAAAGAGGGAATTCAAAGAAGTTATCAAAAGTGATGAGGTATGTATTTTTTATGTATATTTAATGACTGAAAATCAAATGAAAGCTCGTCATGAGTTGGCGAACGTAAAATCACATCTTCTGGAAGCTTTAGATATGCTACTTATTGTATGATCTTCCTCGTACAGAATTGTGCTGACTTCAACAAATGTTCTGTTTCCCTTCTCTGTTAGCATGTGCCAAGCTCCGTGCGGAAAAGTTAGGAGCTTCCGCCTACAGATGAAATAATAAACATGATGGATTGCAAGGAGCAGATTTTGTCACACCACTTGTGTAACAATAACCTATATCAAGTTTATTCTGCATACGTGTTATACAGTGATTTACTCACTGAGTGAAAAGTATCAAAGGCCAAAATGCACTTTACCTAGTGCAGCAGTGTCTCAGTATTAGCTCTGCTGTTCTGTTTTTCACTTTACACTTGTTACAGGACAACCTTTTTTGACCTGTTCAATAATAGTTCACCTTCATATATGGCCCCTCTATACAATACTTGGGGTCCGGAACATCCATTTCCGTGCTTGGGTTATTTATTGAGTGTATGGCCGTGCGTCACTATTCTGTTTACATAAAACAATATGTCAATTACTCCCAAAGTCAACTTCTAACAATTATGGGTATGTTACAGTTTTGGCATTAAACACAAAACCTTCCAGGTTAGTTAGTTCATGTATGGCTTTGCACAGGGATTAATATGAACATATGATTTTTTATATTGTAGCCTGAAATAAGTGGCAGACAAGTAGAATTTCACCCATGGTATCTAATGTAACAGTATCATGTTTACAGTTTCCATCACATACACCAGGTCGTTAAACATGAAAATAAAATAACTTGTCATGACTAGGAAGGTATAGTCTGTGTTCTTTAAGGCTTGTAAATGTAGTGGACAATTAGGAGCAATACAACATGCAAACTTCAAATCTATTTGATAGGGCTGGGTCAGTACACCAACTGTGTGATCCAATACGTTTCACGATACTTGTAAACCATCTTTTTCATCAACAGGATTGCCAAATACCTGGCACGCTGACTATTTATGATTGGTAGTGTCAAGTATGGTGCAATGTATGAAAAAGTATTTAATTTTTCACTTCAAATATGTGTTTGGTGTAACAGTTATTAAAGCAAACATTTGAAATAAGAATCAATATTCTTTACTTAGTGTGTGACTGTGATAAAGACTTGTATCGAGAAGTGAAAAATCATGATCCACCGATGCATCTGTGTATCGTCCAGCAACTACTATTTAATGATAGTGCATAAGATAGAACTGTGAACGGTGAGTGCGTCGGTAATTTTGGGACACAAGTGGCATTAGTACTTTTGTTAGGACATTCTTCTGTGTCATTATGGTCCCGATATGGCTGAAATACTGCCGATGTGACTTTATATTTTTACTCACTCAATTCATGTCAATACCATATTTGGAAAAAGAAATTGGGACTACTGGATGACCACCAGTTATTGTTCCAGAAATTAACCCTAAAAGCCTGGTGCCTACACAGTTTTCAAGTAACACTTACTGAAACTGACTGCCCACAATGCTATTTTTGCTTTTTAAGCTGTCATAACATTAGACTAATCCACAAGTTAAACTGTACCAGACAAAACACCAGTTGAAATTAGAACACGTGAGAGTGTTCTATCTGTTCAGAATGACATTTCCCAATATCCAGGCTGGGAGACCTGGGGTTGTGCTGTAAAAGAAAGCCTGTGTCAGGTTCAGGTATAAAAAATAACCAAGGCAGTCTACTAGCTTGAATAGTGATGACATTTAGGAACATTTCCAATCATATTTGAAATTCTTCTGCTGTACTAGCCCTTAGGTAGTGTCAGAATACCGCCTCCTTGCTTACCAGTGTCATAGCAAACATAATAAGAACGTCTTAAAAGGTACCATATTCAAAACTGATTGTAAAAGAGAGTCTTTGTGAACATGGTGAAGATATAAATCAAACATTATTAACAATCAATGGTGCTTGCTTATCTAGATGAAGGAAGTGTGTAAGTCTCACTGGGATGATTAGCTGTAGTACAATAATGCAGGGTTTTACCTTGACCTACGAAACTAATGGTCCAGAGTACCCCCAATTACTAATGTCAAGGGTCTGTAAACATGTTAAAGGTCCTTACAAGGGTCCTGTAAAGTTATGAAATAATGTAGTGTACTGTGCTGTAAGATTTGATAATTACTTTAATTACAGGATCTTTACATTTCTTGTCAAGAATTTTGTACAATAAATATGATTGTGCATCTCATCAGTTCTATACATTTGTGCCTACTGGATGCACATTTCTGTGTTGTGTAAAACCCTGTTAATGTATCAACATATAGTGGTATGTTTCTGTTGATCATGTTCATATGTCATACTGAAATGTTCGATGTATGACCATGACGACGGCTCCTTGCAACCCCCTCCCCTTACCTAGGGGCAGTAGATGTGGTGAAATCATTGGCTTGTCACGCCGAAGACCCAGGCTTGATGCCCAACATGGTAACAATTTGTGAAGTCCATTTCTGGTTTCCCCAGCAGTGATATTGCAGGAATATTGCTAAAAGCTACGTAAAACCATACTTACCACTCATTCCGCTTACCCTAAGAAGCAACACTTGATGGAACACCACATATTTGTTTGTTTTGGTTGTTCACTCTGATCAACATGCTGCGACCTTTGTTTTTCTTCAGATCGCGAAGTGTGACATCAAGGTGGAACTTGTTGATGACCAGTACAATGACCTGAGAGGCGAGATAGCGGGGCCTCCTGACACACCCTATGAAGGAGGCACATTCAAACTGGATATCAAAGTACCAGAAACCTATCCCTTTAATCCTCCCAAGGTTGGTACTTGGTTACTTTTTCGTATACAGTGATCCCTTGCTGCAACGCTATTTTGGGTTCCAAATAATTGATGAGTGTTATAGACGATCAGCGGTTTAACCGAGGTGGAGTCGTAGGGGGTAGATGAACCACAAAACAGTATACATGCGCTGCCTACCTGACACGATCTACGCTGCACGTTTCAGAGTTTACGAAAAGATTAGAATAGTAGTTGTTTGTGATTCATAATGTAAAAAAAGATTTATCGAGTGTTATGCGCTTTCAACAAAACGTACGGTATCCCTTCAGTGAATTCATGTGAATGAACAGGTATTACAAACTTGGTCAATAAGAATATGAAATTTGATATAAAACATCACTATACATGGTAATTTACCATTTGAATTGTATTTCCTGCTCTCCAAGGCATTCTTTTACATACAGAGATTAAGGTTACAGTGTTTATTTTCTCGTAAGCTAAGCTGGAAATGTATCAGGGTTAGAAATTAAGCATGATAGCCAAGCTCTCATTATCATGGGCCCAATGTTAGATGTTAATGACTTTGTGGGTCCCCAAATTCAAATACCAGAGCAACAAATTTAATAACCCCATCTCTTCACTGATAATGTAACAAGGTAGTCTCAGCATTTTGGACAAATAAGACTCCATCTTTGGCATTGTTAAATAATGTAGGAGCAAAAGTGAACATAGCTTTCAAGTACCATTTTTTTCTTGCCAAGTCTAAACCTTAAAGCCATTTGGGAGTGGTGGGGTAGCCTGATCAGCGTTAGAAACTAACAGTTTCAGTCCACTAGTCCTTATAATGGTAACATATAGCAAAAACCCTGAACATGGCAAATTTCTACTAGTCCTTATGATACCTTAACTATTGGGTAGTTTGGCAAGGCCTACAGGACGAGTGCCAATTTCTAACGCTGCTGATGGTTAAAGCGTTTGCTGGTCATGCTGAGGCCCGAGTTTGATTCCCCACATGGGTACAATGTGTGAAGTCCATTTCTGGTGTCCCCCGCCATGATATTGCTGGAATTTTGATGAAAGCAGCATAAAACCACACTCAATCAAATATCAATATCACGGCGGGGGACACCAGAAATGGACTTCACACATTGTACCCATGTGGGTAATCGAACCCAGGTCTTTGGTATGACAAGCGAATGCTTTAACCACTAGGCTACCCCCACCGTCCCTGGTAGGATATGAAGTTTGTTTGCAACAGTAAGGCTACGAAATGATAAAAATCTCTAGATGCCAGGAGAACAATACACAGGTTATCAACTATAAAGGTTCACTGCTAAGGTCGATGTTGGTGTGGTGACAACGGAGATGTGTCGTCATATTGGTCATGCTGCTCATGTGTTTGTGAGGGGAAACTGGTAGTCCAGTTGTCTAAGGCACTGCAATTCCCTGTGCAGCGTCACACCCTTTGGCACGCCAGATCCCTATTATCGTGGGTTCGAGGCCCAGATTGTCCTGATTATGTTTTAAAGTCTGTCAGGCCCACTCACTCACTCACGCACTCACTCGGGGCTAAAACAAGGACTGGTCAACTCGGATTCAATATACTGTTTCTGCATGGGGTATTCAAGTTAAACTGCGGCATGGTATCTCAGTTGGCTAGCACTATAAATCAGCATCAGTCCGGACTAGTACAAGCAGCAACACACACACATATACATACACGCACATGCATGCACGTCGCCATATAAATCAAACTAGCAATAAGGTCAACACACAACACTTTCCAGATTTACTGTATCAAGGATGATTTCCAGCCCGACCCAGTACAATATTTACAAACTGGATGCGCTGGATAATCGATGAGATTTCTTTACACTTACAGGTGAAGTTCGTCACCAAAATATGGCATCCAAACATCAGCTCAGTCACAGGTGCAATATGCTTGGATATCTTAAAAGATCAGTGGTAAGTTTGAAAGCCTTTCAGGTCATGTATTACTATAACCGCAATTAAGATACATGCAGATTTTCCGCATTTATGTTTAGAATATTGATATCATCTTGTATTTCAGAGAAATGTGCTCGGTGAAACAACTTTCACTCACCTCATTAATTTGGTTGATATGGATTCTGGGTTAGAATTGATCCCCAGCAACCTATGCTGGTTGTTTGAGGCCACTAAATGGATCTGGTGGTCAGACTCACTGACTTAGTTGATGGTGTCAATGAACGTCAACAGTGTGGATTGTTGCTCGTATCAGTCCCTTGATTGTTTGCAGTAGCTGGAACACTGGTTGTCATGAAAAGTATGCCAAAGGCAAGGCTGAATTTAGCCATGGGTGGCCCCCTAAGTACAGTCAAGTCTCGTTAATCCGACATCGTTGGTTGCACATGATTGTGTCGGATTAACGAGTATGTCGGATTAACGAAATTAAGTGATTTGTGATCGAAAATCGGACATCTTCACGATAGATAATAACCGTGTGTACCTTGTAATAAAATCATTAAAAACGAAATATTAATATTGTTATGTTGTTTATTCATTCCTTAATTTATAATTAATGACTATGATAATAAAAATAATAATAATTTTCCCATTTATACATAACAATAGAGACATTACTCACTGAATTTATCACATGATCAACGACCCACGTTTCCCCGTGTAAATGCAAGTGCTACTGTCTTAACAACTTGCTTCATCTACTTAAAATAGTCTGTCAGTGCGTGTCAAAACACGGGGTTGTGTACTCGCGGTCAGATGACCACGGAGTACGCTGATCACTGTGTCGGATTAACGAGACTGATTAATGAGTGATTTCGGCAATTCGTTGCAAATTAGGTGTGTCGGAGTCGGAGTGCGAGAATGTCGGATTAACGGGACTAAATAGCACTGAATCAATCGGTTCCCATCATTTGTGTCGGATAAAGCCGAGTGTCGGATTAACGAGTGTCGGATTAACGAGACTTGACTGTATAACTATAAGTGTGTGTAAAGTTGAAATGTCCTTGAAAAGATATTTTGTAGCCTTGAAAACATGTTGAGATTTGTATGAACCATGCAGTTAGCTTCACTGAACATGATGACTGTACTGAAATACTAAAAATATTTTGAATCATGTTTCAGAAGAATTAAAATAGACTGATAGATCGTGCCATATATGAAAGAACCTACACCTGACTGTTGTGTATTGTCAGGGCTGCTGCCATGACGTTACGGACGGTGTTGTTGTCGTTGCAAGCGCTGCTGGCAGCTGCGGAGCCAGATGATCCTCAAGATGCAGTCGTAGCCCAGCAATACAAGGAAGTGCCGGAGATATTTGCCAGGACAGCAAGGCACTGGACATCAGTGTATGCCGGAGGTGCAGTACACTTTCAGCATGTTTGGTCAATACATTATTCAGCAATAGAATCTGACATTTTAAGCCTTCTAGTCCTTACAATGAATGATAACATAGCAAAACCCTTACATATGGCAAATATACACTAGTCATTATGGTAACTGAACTTTTAGGCATTTTGGCAAGGGTTATTGGTTTGAATTTCTGGTGCCAATTACTATCACTGTTTTATCATACCATAATGGACAATATAGTGCACTAAGCAGAACTTAACGCCCCATAGTGACAAAATAAGAACATACCATTTGGAGTTATCCCCCTTTCAGCCCCTTGTGGTGTTAAAAAAGTGATATGATTTTCCGTACCAGTATTTTGATTAGTCTAGAAGCAGTTACATGACACATGTCGCAGCCTTTAGTAAGTTTCAAGATGGTGCAATGCATGCTTTTTGAGACAAGTTTGATGTTCTGAAATGGGGAACCCAGCAGTGATGCATAGGACAGAGTGTCTGTCTGGAGAGCAGAAGCATGATGGTTAAATCACTGGCCATGTCACACCAAAATATGTCAAGAGATGATACCTGTTGTCACCTTGCCTGATGTTTGGCATTAACATGCATTAAGTGGATAAAACAAGAACTGGTTGACTCAGAGTCAGTATGAAGTGTCTGAGTTGGGTATTCATGTTTAACTGTGGCATGGTATCTCAGTGGGCTAGTACTATAAAATAGGGACGGGTAACTTGGGTACTCGGGTCGGGTGGCTCCTGAGTAGGACCCGGGTACCCACAGGACTACCTGCGGTTAGTCATGTGATATATTGTTCAATTACAATGACAATAAAAATTTATGATTACTCTAGTGCAAGTTGCTAATGTTCGCATTTCTTTCTGACTAGACGCACATTCCTTTATATGTTTGAGTAAAGACAAAGCTTCAGTCAACTTCGGTGTATGCACAATCAGATCGTTTCGTACCCTATCCACATGATCCAAGTACTTCTTGCCAGGGCATCAGTACCCTATCCACATGATCCAAGTACTTCTTGCCAGGGCATCAGTACCCTATCCACATGATCCAAGTACTTCTTGCCAGGGCATCAGTACCCTATCCACATGATCCAAGTACTTCTTGCCAGGGCATCAGTACCCTATCCACATGATCCAAGTACTTCTTGCCAGGGCATCAGTACCCTATCCACATGATCCAAGTACTTCTTGCCAGGGCATCAGTACCCTATCCACATGATCCAAGTACTTCTTGCCAGGGCATCAGTACCCTATCCACATGATCCAAGTACTTTTTGCCAGGGCATCAGTACCCTATCCACATGATCCAAGTACTTTTTGCCAGGGCATCAGTAAAACAATTCCCAATTGAACATTTTCTACCCCACTTGAGACCGACAAAGGATACCCGGGTAGGGTCAGGTAATAGGGGGTCGGGTACCCGGGTACTAAATTTGGACTTATCCCAGCCCTACTATAAAACAAGACCAGTACAAGCATCCATACACAAGTGCCTGCACATCTCAGTATAAGTGAAATAATCTTGAACATGTCGTTAATCCCCATTTCACCTCATGCCACCTCACCTCTAAATACGTGAGATTGTTTACCTCCTGGTATCTGATGTTGGGTATTCTGTAGTAAGTGTGTGTTTACGTTTGCAGGACCAAAGAAAGAAGAAGAATTAGAAAAAAAGGTTATTGAGATTGTCAACATGGGATTTGTAGAGGTAAGTACTTTTTAATTATTGGTATTAAAATAAATTTATGATGTTAATATCAGACAAAGCTCTTCTCCATGGGGATTCGGAGAAGAATGCATCCCAAATTGTTTTGTAGGAAGAGCTGACGAGAATTGGGATCTAAATAACTCTAATGCTTATAGTTACAATATGTGACCTCGCTTATTGAATGCTGACGCATTCTTGATTATTAGCGCGTGATATCTTCATCCCGTTATGGAATATTGCTGACTGAGGCGTTTAACACGTCACGCCCTACATTTCATTTCTTTTCTTATTTCTCCCAAAACTTAAAAGTACTTTGTGATGATGAACCTGATGCAAACATTGCCTATTTCAGGAGGAAGCGAGGCGAGCTTTATCAACACGGAACTGGGATATCGAAAGGGCAACAGAGTATCTCATAGATCAGCAGTCCTAATGCAATGTTTTTAGTAGTTATATCTCCATGCATCTATTACACATAACTATGGTTGAAAGACAGGGACACAGAGAAGGGTCTTAGAGAGTATTGGTGTTCTATATGGAGTGTGATTATATACTGATAGTCCAACTGGAATCCTTGAAATGTAACAATGGTTACAGTAGGAACTGGCAACATTATGACATCTCATCATGAGACAATGAATGCCTGTCATACCAAAATGTATGTATACAATGCTTGATTTAAAGGGGGTTTCCCTTGTACCAATTAGGCTGGGTGCCTAAATGAAATGTGAAAGAGGCACTAGTTACATGATCAAGCAGGGAGGACATGGCACAAGACTGCTTTTCCTCTTTACCGACTAAATGTCGTCTTTAATACTTCATGCGTTTGTATTCACTATGTTCTGCCGTAACCTGTGAATGGCTGCTTTCCAGTGTAGTCGCTATGTTTGAACTGATATTTCAAACTGTGGTCTGGGTCCAGTGAATGGGAAATCACAGTGGTCCGACCACTGCTTAAATTACATTAACCCTTTCTCATACAACATCTACACAACATTTCTTTATTATCAGGCAATGCCACTGTTCTAACAGAATTTGGGCGGTCGGGTAGCCTGGTGGTTAAAGTGTATTCTCGTCATGCCAAAGAGCCGGGTTCAATTCCCGACATTGGTACAATGTGTGAAGCCCATTTCTGGTGTCCCCCGCCGTTATATTGCTAGAATATTGCTAAAAGCGATGTTAAACCATACTCACTCACTCACTTATGCAGAATTCATGCACAGAGTAGGGCTCATTTGACATCCATGAGTGATACACGACACGTCTTTGTTTGACTTATTTATACACATCACCATTATACCGCAAGGCGGCTGAATGTGTCACGGGGGATGGATGAACGTAGTGTATACAAAGCTCTGAAGTATTGATGATGTCTTTTGTTTGACATGTTTGACCTTGTGTGTTGCTGGATTGAAGATTTACTGTAAACGTAGGAGATCATTATGTAATTGAAAGAGTGTTTCTGATATCATGGGAGTATATAGTGTTTTTGTGCCTCTGGAAGTTGTCGGTGAGAGAGTGATATTTATATTGAAGCTGGTTGAATCGTCCATATTCTCGTTCATGACATCAGGAAGAAAGTTATTCTGTGGGAAAGCAGCAGCTGTTTGGAGTGAAGGATGTCATTACTGTGGCACTGACCTCAGGTGCCTGGATAGGTCAGTCGGTCAAACATTGAAGGTACATATAAGTATAAAACGATGTCTGTTTGTGTTGTACATTTAGATCTATTTTCACTGAAGAGTTAAACAAGAAATTAGAGTAAAAGGACAAAACTTCACGGTTTTTTAAAATGACCTTGAAATTCGGAGCAATTTTGACAGTTTGATACAAACACTCATTTAGATGGTGTGACATGTTGCTGCGAAGTGTTCCAAGCAGCACAGATTTGATTAATTTATGTATTCAACCTTGTGATACATCAGCCCTCTTCATGATGTAATAAGGAGCGTTCTGGTGGTACAATGTCTAAAGCACCATGTTGGTGTTCTTAACTCAGTATGGCTGGATTCTTTCGAAAGTAAATGATTGATCATGTTACAGAAGACTAGCTTCAGTTATCAGCATTGGCAGACAAACTCATTCATGGTGCCCACCACCATGTTTTACTGTTAATGATGTATGACCCTATAGTATAAACTTACCCATTAGAGTTATGTCCCTTTGACATGTCAGGATCCAGTGAGCATGATTTGAATTCCATCTTTGTCCTGATTACAACCCTTGGTCATCGTACCCATGGGTCTCGTCAAAGTGGTAAGTGCGTGCGACGTGCATCGTTTTGGGCTGTCCATTCACATGAAGCTGCCAAGCCATGTTGTAATTGAGATGCTTAACTCATCACTCACTACTGGTATACTAATCACACGAAGGGGTTTGATGGTAAACTGATGAATAGGCCAGGTTTGAGATAATAGAGAACAGGACCCATATAAATACTTGTATATACATTGTGTGATGTTCTAAGTTCATCAACTGCACATATTCTGCACCTGTATTTGTCTACTGATGATATAGTCCGCTGAAAGATGTTTCTCTATATTGTTTTCTCTCTTCAGCGTTACGATGAAGCAGTGGGGCACACATTTCATGATGCAGCAGTTTTCAAATTCTACATGTTTCGAATGTTTCAAAAAGACTTTGCTTCTTTGGATTTAGATACTTTGAAAAACTAAATAACAAACTATCGACAGGATTTTCAGAATAAACTAACAGATGACACTTCAAGTTATTTAACTGGTAAACCCAATATTGATACATATAGTTTGCGATACATTATAGATACATTCTAATTCTATGTTGGTGGTTTCTAAAAGATGTGCTCATATTACTTAATAAAATGTCACTACTATAACCCTAGGAATATATTCTCAAATCAATAAAGCAACTCATATTTCACAAATATTAATCTTATTCTATTATCAAATCTTTATTAACTTGAAATCTGTTACAAAAAAATGATATCTACTATTTTTATTGTTACAATCAAGACATCTCTAGTCAGTACCAAGGCCATCTGTTGATATGGTTTACAAATAAAAAAAATAAAATATCAATAAAAAGAAGCTCTTGTTATAGCTTAAGCTATTTTTTATTTGGCATGAAATTATTCAGATTACTATTTTGGGAAAAAATAGTTGCTTAAGTAGATATTGTATACAGGACAGAAAAAACATACTGATCACCATCAAAATATATATTTCACACCTTGGAGATGAGAATCATTTTTGAAAAATTTCCATGACCTTATAATAAAATGTAATACATATCCTGCAAAGGTTTGGACAGGTTCAGAGGTACAATTATCTCTACATTTTGTTTCCTACCATCCGTGATTATCTAGATTCAATCTCATTAAAATCAGATCTTAGTTCTCCCTATCGCTAAACAAAGATCTGAGGACATCCCATTAGGAGTCACGTCAGAACGACCTTTCATCCAACCAAGCAGAGCGTCGCTTACCAGATCAAGAAAGTGACACACGGAATGTGTTTTCTAATCATGCAACCTCAAAATATTTAACAGAGGGTATTCCGAAGGACAGTTACAGATTATATATCCATACAATATAGGCCATCTATAAGCCATTCCAGAACGTTCTTTTTATCAGTTTAAAAAAAAATTAATCGAGAATATGTCAAAATATGTTTCGAAGCGTAGTCTCCAGTTTGAAACGAGTGTCATAAAGCTTGAGAAAGCTGCCTTCTGATTGGTTAATGTCGATTTCTTGTCAGTCATTTCATTGATCGGTCAAAGTTCGCCAAAGATCGTTCTGACATGAACCCTAATGGGATGTCCTCAGATCTTTGTTTAGCGGTAGCGAAAGCTAAAATCTGATTTTAATTAGATTGATCTAGATTATAATAAGTTTGGGAAAATACCCATAGTCCTATTTCATAAAGCGATCTTAGCCTATGACTGTCTTAAGCCTATGTTAAAGTAGGGGAATTACAATCGCCTTAGAGCTAAGATGGCATTGTGGAATGAGGCCCTGTTTCATCCATCACTTCATTTTGATCCATACTCGGAGGTATGGTCACTTCTGAAACAAACTTGGGTGCCGAATGGGTTTAGGGTATTTATAATGATAGCATGGAGATAATACACTGGATATTTGATGGTGATTTCCACGGTACCCAATACTAAGCTTGCAAACATCAATCATGACTGCTGTTCGTAGGTATCTGCATTGTTCTGATGTATTTTTCAAGTGAACTCGCCCGTTAAGCACTCTAGTTAGGGTAATGGTAGAAAACCAGATTCGATCTAAACGTATTAATTTCCATAGAAACTCATGTGTTACTGTTGTACTAATATAATATTACCTTATATGATCATTGTGAATTTGCATTTTGAAAGTTTCAAAATCCATCTTCTTTTTCTCGTTTCAAATATTATGGTCCATGATAAATTGATGGAGAGATTTTCTTCCCTGCCTATTTGGTATCAATACCTTTTCGTCAGTTGTATTTTGAGTGATTATTTTTCATTACTCACCTAAACAGCAAGATGGCTAGTCCTAGAAGAATGAGATTTAGTTCAACAACTGTTTTCAAAATATGCCTCGACTTTACTTTTGAAGAAGGAAGAGAAGACAAACAAATTTGGGTTGTCATGCTCGCTGACTTGGTTCGTACAAGTCATTGTATCCCAATTGCATAGACTGATGCTCATGATGTCAATCACCGGATCATCTGGTCCAGACTCAAATGTTTCCAGATAGCCGTCATATAGCTGGAATATTACTGAGGCGTTACACAACAAACAAACAAACAAGACTTTTGAAGAAAATTTGGGCAAAAATCTAGTAATTGATTAATTCTGTTTTGTAATGCTTGTATTTGAAATTAATGTAAAAATTATGATTCCTGTTTGTGATATTGCATATGAAAATCAACAAGCCATAAGCAGTTACTAAAGAACAAGCAGATTTATGGCAGGCTGATTGAGGTATGTTATGTGTATTATGGTGATGAAAACTACATAAACCAAGTTAAGGACCTCCCGATTTTTCATATGTTCATGGCCATAACAGATTAACTATAGTAATATAAAAGAATCGAGTGGTTCTTAACTTCTTTTCAGTAGTATATTATGCCCGCCAGAAGAATTAAGGGAACACTTAAAACATTGACCAATCCGGAAAGATGTGAGAATGATTTGCGATTGTGGCAAGTATACCGCACAAAACTCGGCATGATGGCTCTGTTGCCTATGGCACTACCATTTACTTCACAGAGTTGTGTCCCTTAGGCCTGCCCCAAAGTTATGATCATGGGTTTGAATCCCTGATTCTCCTTGATTATGTTTCTAGGTTTGTCAGCGCCATACCAGCATTCCTGGATTTAACCAGAGTGGTACACATCTAAGACCTGCATCACTTCAGGCTTTCCTCCCGACTTAAGCTGAGACATGATATCACTGAAATACTGTTTAAATTGGTGTTACAACTCACTCACTCACTCGGGCATGCGGAAACACCTATCACTCGGGTATTGATTCATGTGCAGAACAACATGCACTGCTTGACTATTTTCAACCACTGCAATGTCAACTCAGCCTGCGATATACAATACTGGTATGCTGTCCTCTCAGGCAAAAATCCCAAGGGGATAAAATTGTCTGCTCCTTCAATCTTTCAGTACAGTATACGCTCTATGTAACTTTTTATTGATTGCACAAAATTCTTTTCAATAAACATGATAACGGGTATGTAATGTTAGCTAAATCAAGTTTTTAGTTAAAACAATCTGCCAAATTGTAATCGAATCAGAAGCTGGAATGGACATTATCTTACCATTGAACAATTAACCAACTACTGTAAATTATTACCTTCATCATGGCCATTTAACCCACAATGCTATATTGGAAGCAAATCCATAAATATAACATACATAATATCTCAGCATACACAATATAGATTTCTTTGTTCCAGTTTTATTTTCCATGGGATGGCGTTAGATGTTTAGACAACAGGGTGGACAGTTGAGAAGGGTGGTATCATGATTATTAGGCCATGTTTGTAGTTTAAACCAAACGAAGGGTATTAATTTCGCCACACTATCATTGCAAATGACCTGCATGATGTATTTTGAGTGACAGGTTACATGGTTGGAATCGCAGGGGGAGTGTTTTTTCAGGGTGCTACATTGATACTTAGTTGGGAATCTATCTAACAGCCAAAATATTGTACCTTGTTTAGCCAGGAATAATCGTGCCAAGTTAGATGGTTGAACGCTTAACTTATTACTGATTATCCTTTCCGCCAAAATATTTATGTGAGCTGTTTCCAGGTTGATAGTGCTATTATATGTTGTAATGTTAAAACTGATTTATCTATTACTTTTGTGGAGTATATTACCGAGTTAAGACTATTGTGCATGTACATGCATCTAATGACAGCGCATAATTAACTGTACTCTCTTCAGTTCTCGGCTGTATCATTAAATAGCCAAACATAAAGCCATAGCCAAAAGTAATTCAGGACATTTGACAGAACTGTATTGTGATATTCAGTTACAGCTCTTGCAGCTTTCCATATTTTCAGTGTTCCCGTTGGGTTTTGAAACTGCCGGTCCTGGTGGACTGGCAACTCTAAAAATTACCAGTCCCCTCTAATTTTTGTAAGTCCCAACTTTCAACAAATAAATGCAGTGACGTCATCTCTGAAGTAACTTAGTTAGATCTACACGTCATTCACAGAAAGTTCAGTCACAATTTTCTCGTGTTTTTTTGGTATTTCGAGACTAAGTCACTACAAATATATATTTAACCTCAAAGCAAAGCGAAATGATGTTTCCTTGCACAAAAAATAGACAACAGGAAACCCTGATGGTAACAGACAAGCTGACTTTGTTCGAAAAATATACTTATCTGAATATCAGCAATGTTTTGTTCAACAACAAAGATGTATAAGGTACTTTATTTGCCGGTCCACAGGTGACTGGCAGTCACATGAATTACCGGTCCAAGCCTAATTTTAACGGTTAAAAACTGTTAATTACCGGCAAACGGGAACACTGATTTTACTGTCACAATTCCTCTGTCTGTTTTAGAGTACAGCCAAATACTCACTTTCACAAATAGCATATCAGCATATATTGTCAACAGCTGGCGCAAGGGGAACCCACGGACAAGGTGCCCTTGTAGTCCATGAATGTACATGCAGGTCAAGTGCACTGTTTCATAAAGTGTCAGGTTGGAGAACATTGTTGGGATAACATTGTACACATCTGACCCAAATAACGAATCTCCTTTATGGCTGTGCTCAAACCAGATGTAAGTTTGTGATCAGTATTGGACAAATTGTTTTCTGCACTTTGTTTATTATCATCACTCTGCTTGTCCTGAACTATGGATAGCTTGATTTATTATGCAGTGTTGAAATACTATGTTTATCTGAAAATATATTGATATTCTACTGGAGTGAATTATTATTACACAACTAAGTGAAAGAACACTTTGTCAGAACTTATTTCAGTTAGCCTCATTGACACTGTGATTCAGACTAAGAAAATACATAGTTTATGAACAACATATGGCTTTCCTTGTCAAGTAACATATTTGTGTCTCGGACAATATTGCCATTTCTTTCGTATCTTTGCCGTTGAATAGAACTTTGTTAGGTCACTCGACGTGATAAACATGTTATTCAACAAGGTTTGCCAAAACTCCCCTACATATTTTCAATGGTACTCATTGTGATCCTCACTTGATGAGAAAAACAATATTATTGACAATATTTGCTGAATATCATATGCAGATTTTCAGTGGTACTGATCTTGGTACCCATGACTTCACGCTAACACGGCTTCACTGGATGAATTCTCACAAGTAATATCTAATCTATACTACTCAAAAGAAGTTAAAGAACACCCACGGTTGGAGGGCTGTGTGTTGCAATGCCCACCAGCCGTGATAGATGAACTATAGGTATATGGAAAAAAATTGGGTGTGGTTTAGTGTCTTCATCTTCCTTGGGCAAGGGCGTTAACTGACAATTAAAGTCCAGTTTCCACCCTTGTTGAACTAGGCTTGAATTTCGTGGCCCGATCGTGGCTATTAAGAGTTATGTCCCTCCTATTGACCAATCAGATTCCACCTTTATGTCACATGCAATTAATTCAAACAAAATGGCAAGATCTTTTTTGTAATAAAACAGGTCTTACCTCGCGAAGTGCCTCAAATCATGTGAGCACCTTGATAAGAAACATGAAAAGATTTGGAAAACATCTGTTGACACCCAGTTGTACACATGCTTAGCAAATCCTGCAGTTGACGAAAATCTGTATTTTGAAATCCATGTTGTTTACAATCCGGATGTCTAGTCCATTAATTGGTTTTGATTTGACTATGCATTGACTCATTGGTCCAGCCAAGTGTAACTCGGGATGTCCAGCCTAATTTGGCAAGAGTGGAAACTAGACTTCTATTGTAAGTAAACTCCCTTACCTCGGGAAGATAAGCCTATTTTGAGTAGTATACATCGGTCGGTGAGAAGTACTCTCTCTACTTTCAAATCAGTTTCTAGTCTTAGGGATCAAACAACACACCAAGAAGCAATTTGAACATCTCCCAAGCATAACCCACACACTGCACAACGTAAAGTAAAACAAGACTGCAAGTCATCTTTAGCCCAAAATGGAAATAAAAATTATCTTGACACCATGAAAAGTCTTCAGCTGAATTTTGTAAATTGAACCGCACTTGATTGTAATAGAACTTGCTTGTAAATATTTCGTGTAGATATTCTATGTTTCAAAGCATACTGCTAGCTCTGAATTATATGAATGTGAGTGTAATTATTAAGTACAAAGAAGATATTTTGATTACAGTTTCTGGGAGACACAAGCCTTATCTTGTAATACACTGTAAGTGTATATGTTTTATTTGCTTCTGATAACCTTCATCATTATGTAAAATATTGCAAAATATGTTTTTCAATAAAATTGATTTGATCCTTTTCAGCGTTGTGTGCATTTCATTGGAGACCAGTGTAGACATTGAGCAAGGAATTGACTTCAATAGGAGTCCATGTTTGGTTCAAATTAATTGGACACATTCCTTTTTACCAGCTGCGGAGGTACTGCAATTTGTTATGCGGAGTTGCTTCCCATGGACATGCCAGGATCTTGGCTTGAATAAAAAATATGACGATCATTGGTTTGGCTGCACAATACAGTGGTTTCACCAAAGTGGAAGTGTCCAAGATCTGCATCACTTTGTGATTTCCTCTAACATTAAGCTGACATGCAGTGATATAACTGAAATACTGTCAAGTGACAAAGGTGAAGTGAAAAGGGGTTTAATGTCACCTTCAATATGATTTCACTTATTGGGACGATAAAATGCCAGTGCAACATGATGCTCACTCAGACACATTACACAGACTTCGAACCGACCAATCCTTCACCACCGACATCCTCTCCAGGAAGATGCTCTATTCACTAAACCACAGAGGCCATCTCGGCACTTTGTTTCCAGATCCTCTCCAGCCTCCCCCGAGTGAGTGAGTTGGGTTTAACGCTGCTTTTAACAGTATTCCAGTTATATCACAGTGTGTCAGCTTAATGTGGGAGGAAAGCCCGAAGTGATGCAGGTCTCAGACGTTTACCACTTCGGTGAAACCCACGAGCACGGGTATGGTGCTGACAAACCTAGAAACATAATCGGGGCGAACCGGGATTCCAACCCACAATCATAGGTGTCTGGCATGCCCAAGGGACGTAACTCTGCACAGCGAATCGCGGCGCCTTAGACGACTGGGCTACCCGTGCCCCCTCCCCCCCTGAGACAATATCATCATACAATACAGGGTGTACATCATAATTTGCCTGTTGGGTGCTAGAAGGTTAACCGTCCTTCATCCTACTGGGTACCCACTCACTGAAGTGAGAACAGAGGCATATTTTGAACAAAGTCACATGCCCATGGAGTGTGTGAGTTTGGTTTAACACCACATTTGAACAGCATTCCAGTTATATTACAGCATGCCGGTTTATAATGGAGGAAGAAAGCCCGAAGACAATCATAGGTTTCCCAAGGGACACAACTCTGCACAGCCTGAGACGACTGGGCCATCCCTGCCCCAGGCAAACTCCACATGTGCTACACAGCTTTAATCAGTTCAAGCAAAATGATGACAACACAACATACTATGACAATTTATTTCACAATCTGAGCTTCTTATACAGACTGGGTGGGAGAGATTCACTCGTATGTATTTACTACATACCAAGATAATAACAAAAACGTGAAGATAACCAGTACCATCACAAGCAAACAGGGATTTACTGAAACCATAACACAATACAGATTAACTGAATATTCTTTGGAATTAAAATGAAAACAGCAAAACTGATGAACTTGAAAGAAACAACATATTCAATACTTGCAAATAAGATAAGATGACTACAGAATACACTGGTTTCAAGCAATTTTGAAATGTCCAAACAATGATATCTGCATCTTGCTTTTACCTCAACACATGCCACAGGGGAAGTTTGGGTTTGTTTACTAATAACAGGTGAGGTTTAACAATGTATTAAACAGACAGACGTGCACGTGTGTCTGTGTGTAGCTGCTTGTACTTGACAGGACTAATGCCGTTTTTATAGTGCTAGCCCACTGAAATACCATGCTGCAGTTTAATATGGATGCCCCATTTGGACAGTCCTCAGACTGGGGTTGGAACCACGGACCTGCTCACCGGGCAGACGCTCTATCAACTAGACCACAGAGCTGGTCACAAGTAACAGATAACAGGGTAACAGTCCTCATTACAAATGAGCCATAACAAAAATATGTAATGTCATTTAAAGTCCTTTGATTTGACTTTTGGTACTGATCACAGCTGTTCAATAAAATACATGTCAAATAAAACAACACTTTCTTTGAAAATGTATTTACCTACCAAATCAGCCTGGTGTTAAAATGCTTGTTATATAACCATCATAACACCTACGTTTGTGTTTGAGTTGAGTCTTTTCCTGGTCCAACATACAATAATGAACATGAGGAATGCCACAAATTAATTTGGGTGGCATTTTATTTTTTATGTTATACTTCTCCATAAATATACATAAATATTTTATTGTGACAATTTATTACACATCTGAGCTCCTTATACAGACTGACAGGGAGGTATTTGATACATACCAAAGGGTTTAACGCCGCTTTTAACATTATTCCAGTTATATCATGGCGTGTCAACTTAACGTGGGAGGAAAGCCCGAAGTGATGCAGGTCTCGGACGTTTACCATTTTGGTGAAACCCACGAGCACAGGTATGGTGCTGACAAACCTAGAAACATAATTGGGGCGAATCGGAACTCGAACCCACAATCATAGGTTTCTGGCGTGCCCAAGGGACGCAACTCAGCACCGCCAATCGCAGCACCTTAGAGGACTGGGCCACCCGTGCCCCCACATACCAATGGATAACAATTGTGAAGATAAACAGTATCACTAATGACCAGAGGACAACAAAATAACATTTGATAGAACTAATAGCTCAAAATCAGGGATGTTCTCAGAAACCCCTACACAATATAGATTAACTGAATATTCCTTGGAATGAAAATGAAAACGGCAAAATTTATGAACTTGAAAGTAACTTAAGAACAATGATAAGTCGATTACAGAATACACTAGCTCCCATATTAAAATATTTTACTTTAAGCGAACTGATCAAGGCATCTGTGGATATTTGACACATGATTCCTATGTATCAAGAATGGTTGGTAGGGCTAGGTTTGTCATGTCTTTCATGAAGTAAAGGTATTGGTACTTATAAAATGGAGGGACAATAAAATAATGTTAGGCAGGGTGTTTGGTGGTGATCTAATAATCAAGTGAATCAGGCCTAATGTGTATCAAGTACAATGGATTAAAATTAGATAATGTCCTATGTATTGGCAACAAAATCCTCTAAGATTTCAAATTTCAAGCCAAAAACAATCTTTTTATCCATCCTGATAGGTCAGGTTATATTTTTAGGTCTCTTCTTTTAATGAAGGATCACTTGAACACATTTCAGTACTTTGGTTTTCATCACAAATGAAACTTTATTTGTATTCTGTAAACCATAAAGGGACGAAAAAGAGAGAATTGTATTGTCGCATTAATTTGTTCTTGCAGCAATTTAGTTGAAGCCAAATGAGAACAGTTAAGTCCTTTTCACCAAATTGATAACCCAAATTCTAACTGCATTTTGTTTCCATGCAAAAATGTTCAAAATACTTAACCATTTTTCAAGGCACAGAATGATATTTAATTGAATGCACATTGAGCAGAGTCTTGTAGAAGAAGCCTTCCATGCACTGGCTACACTCGAATGGGAAGACACCAGTGTGACTAGCGACATGAGCTATGAATAACGGCTTGTGCTGCATTTCCTCCTTGCAGTGGGGGCACTTGTAGCAGGAGATGATATCAGTGACAGAATCATCCTGCATGTCATGTTCCGAGTACTGATGGGAGGCCAAGGAGGCCATGCTCTGAAAGCCCTGTTCACACACAACACACTGCAGCGACCTCTGCTGCCCTTCGTTCCTATCGTGAAGCTTTACATGGTATTTCAACAGGGCGGGGTTCACCAGCTTACCACAGATGTGACACTCTTGGTTCTCCAAGGTATGGACCGCACAGTGCACATCCAACACAGCCTTATTCATGTAGGTTCTTGGGCACATGGAACATTTGTTGGGTTTTGCCAGTTCACTGTGGGCTCTCATGTGTGTTAGAACACTTCTATAGGAAGAAAACTTACGATGACAGATCCCACAATCATCCAGGTCCTTGTTTTTGTTGGTAAAGCATGGGTCGTGGCAGAATAGGTGATCCTCCTTGAACGATCTGCTGCACTGATGGCATGTGATTTTTATGTTGTCCAAGGTGTCTAAGTAAGTGATCTGATCAACCTTCAACTGATTGTGACAATCAGTGTTCTGTTCTACGGTGTTGAAGTGTCTACGTAAATCGACTGGCTCTACCTGCTCAGTTTCCCTTGGATTCTCCTGAGCCGGTTGTTCTGATTGCTCAGTCAGAACTTGGGAAGATGAATCAGAAATCCAAAATTCTTCAAATGAGTTGAACTGAGAGGATTGAATAAGGTCCCCATTTGTGTCAAAAGATCCATTTGGGATCATGCTTAAAACTGAGTCAACACTGCTTAAGCTTGAATGACCATGCTCCTTACCAATACTGCTACAGCTAGAGTGAACATCCTCTTTACCAACACTGCTTAAGCTTGAATGACCATGCTCCTTACCAATACTGCTACAGCTAGAGTGAACATCCTCTTTACCAACACTGCTAAAGTTTGGATTGTCCCAATGCTGCAATAAGTGGTCTTTAAGGTCAGGATCTGTTAAAAACCATTCTCTACAGTAACTGCAAACGAATATGGTATCAGTGCACTCATCAATTTCAACACACTTATTGGAATTTCTGTCAGAAACAAACTTTTCAAAAACATCCTCGAAATTATAAACCTTAATTGGTTTCAAATCACGACTACACACATCAAAGGACAGTGCATCATTTGAGAAATGATGTCCATCTGCATCAAGTCTTTCTTCACTGCAGACATTTTCCATATTGACATTTTCTGAATACATAGATGAACTGTCAGAGTTCCAAGTGATGATGAGTTCAAATTCAGCATCATGATTGACATATCCTTTGTTGTCTGGGGTGGTAACAACATATCCACTAGAATCTTGGTTGGTAGTATCAATTCCCTTGGTATCTTTGATTGTATTGTCATATCCTGTAGGATCAAACATGCTATCATATCCTTTGCAATCAGGATTGT
This sequence comes from Haliotis rufescens, assembly GCF_023055435.1. Taxonomy (NCBI): domain Eukaryota; kingdom Metazoa; phylum Mollusca; class Gastropoda; order Lepetellida; family Haliotidae; genus Haliotis; species Haliotis rufescens. The sequence continues at coordinate 28,798,202 of NW_025964361.1, forward strand.
TTTTATCATACCCTTTGCAATCTGGGATTGTAACAACATATCCTTCAGGATGTGAGAAGATTTTGTCACATCCTGCATGATCCTTGAAGGTTCTTTCATGCCATTTAGGGTCTGGCATAGTAACAACATATCCTTTTGAATCTGGGATAGTTTGATCATATCCTTTTGGATGTGTGATGGTTGCATCATATCCATTTTTATCTTGGATGGTTTGACCATATTCACTGGGATTAGAGATGGTCTGATCACATTCACTGGGATTAGAGATGGTTTGACCATATTCACTGGGATTAGAGATGGTCTGATCACATTCACTGGGATTAGAGATGGTCTGATCACATTCACTGGGATTAGAGATGGTCTGATCACATTCACTGGGATTAGAGATGGTCTGATCACATCCACTGGGATCAGGGATGGTTGCATCGTGTCCTTTGGGATCCAAGATGGATGTCCAATTATTGTCAGTATTCCAAGGGACAGCAATGTCAGAGGTTTGGGTTTCACACTTGTCGTCAGCCTTTAACAACTTTGTGAACTTCCATCCTCCACATTCATGATATGCGCAATCCAGAGCATAAACCTCGGACACCTCAAACACTTTCTGCTGCTTAACTTGATTAGGCCTGAAACACTCAACTTGATCCTTTGCCCATAGATTCTCTGTAACCATTTGATCTTCATGCATGTCTGTGTGGTCTTGACCACTGTTTCCTTCATGGAACAATCCAGTTTCTGATGACATGCTGTTCCTTCCCCCAGTGGGTACATCAAATCTTTCATTCATTAAATCCATTATGTCATCAACATACAACCTTGGCCCTGATTTCATTTCAGAAACTTCTTTGAGTTCCTCATCACCAAAGAACAGACTGTAATCAAATTCTTCCACATGTCTGTGGTCATCTTCACTTGCCAATTTGGGGGCCTTATGAACCTGGTAGTGCTCTATCAAACTTGAACATCTTTCAAACTGAAGTCCACAATTCTCACACAGAAAATCTAGATCAGCATCCAGGTTGTCATGTGATTTCAGGTCCATTTCATCCAACTGATGGTCGTTCATGTTGATGATGTCCTCATCCGACTGCTTGTCATTCATGTTGATGATGTCCTCATCCGACTGCTTGTCATTCATGCCAATGGTGCTGTTTTCATCCAACTGCTTGTCAATCATGCTGATGGTGTTCTTTTCATCAAACTGTTGGCCATTCATGCCGATGGAGTTCTTGTCCAACTGATGGTCATTCATGCTGACAGTGCTGTTCTCATTCAACTCATTGATATTCATGCTGATGGTGTTGTCGTCGTCCAAATGCTGGTAGTTCATGCTGTTGGTGTTGTTGTCGTCCAAATGCTGGTGGTTCATGCTGACGGTGTTGTTCTCGTCCAAATGCTGGTAGTTCATGCTGACGGTGCTGTTGTCGTCCAAATGCTGGTAGTTCATGCTGACGGTGTTGTTCTCGTCCAAATGCTGGTTGTTCATGCTGACAGTGCTGTTCATATCAACATTCTCTTTTTCTTTGATCACAACTCCTGCATACCCACCAGCAATATCCACAGTTTTATCAGGTGAAACAATGATTTGATTTGATGTTTCATGTTCAGACATAATCTCAATTTGTTCTAACCTTTTAAAAATTTGATGCTTTCTGATGAATGCTTTTCTCATCTCCTTTCTTCGTAATCTCAGGACTTTGCAGACATTGATGTGAGCTTCAAGGTCTTCGAACTCAGCAAATGTTTTGTTGCACATTGTGCAGAAGCAGCAAGGGCTCTTCGTGTGGGCTCGCAGGTGCTTCTCAATGCCTGCTCGGTCAGGGAAACCTTTCCCACACAGATGGCAAATCACCATCTCCTGCTGTGACCCTGGACATTCCTTCATGTGTTTAACAAGATATGTTTCTATTCTGAAATGAGCCTTACATTTATGACATGTGAATGTTCGTTTCTTCATTGTCATTTTCTTTCTACAGTTCTTTCGTACTTTTTTAAAGCTGTCTGATTTACGCTTAGCTGAGGGACTAGCCATTCTGGAGCACTTGGGAAGATGGTTACTATGGTAACCTTTTGGGTCAGTTTCTGAAAACAAGGACCCACAACAATCAGTTACAAACAATGACAATATGAATAGGAATTAATGATCACTGATTGTATGGTTTTAGATGTGAGGTGAGAATTCCTCAACTTCTTTATTTATTGTTTAGGCAGTTCCCAGAAATATTAGAGCTGTGTCACTTTGGCTTGTAACCTGGGAGGATCAGGGCTAGAAAAGGTCAAACTTCTTTAATCTTATGTTTTATGGATATATTCCAGCTTATCCACACAAAGTCAGTTGAAATAAAAATAAATAGCTATGTCAATCATTTATTCATTTATTCATTTATAAGAAAGTCTTCTTCCATGGAGTTAAAACTGCATGTCTGTCTATTGTTTAACACTGCACTCAGCAATATTACAGCCCTATGACGACGGTCTGTAAATATTCGAGTCTGGACCAGACAATCGAGTGATTGACATCATGAGCATCGATCCATGCAATTGGGATACGATGACATGCATCAAACCAAGTCAGCGAGCCTGACCACCCAATCCCGTAACTCGCCTCTATCCGTAATTTGACATGGACCTTGATCTAAATTTCCATATTGACTATTCATTTGAAATTATAACAAAAAATAATTTATGTTTGAGTTGCATCCCAAGTCAAAGATGTTTAAAATAATAAAATATCGAAGTATGTCCTTATTCTTGTGTAACAGTGGGCACTCTTGTTCCATGAGTGAGTATAGTAAAATATTGTCTCCCTGTACTTTCCTAAACTGCAATATGATATATAAACAAGAGTGAATGTGTGAGTGAGAAGTATGTTATTTTCTGTAAAAAAAACAACCAAGTAAGATGTACTGATAAGTTGTGCTTTATGTCATGGGCTTTCTGCTACCCTGGGCGGAAGCCCATTTATGTAACAGGTGCGTCTTTCTAAAAACAATAAAATAAAAAAAATAAAAAAATATGGTCTCCCTTAATATTTTTATTTTAACTCATCTTACCTCTGGAATTACAAGGCCGGAGATGAAACTTGGCTTTGACCGGTGATGACATTTAGTGAAGGAATTCCACACAAGGCCATCATGGCACCAACACTGAAAATAGCCGCACTCATTCAGCTATTTCTGCATTGATGATTGTGAAATTTGACAAACTTGATGGTTTTGTTTGTATCTTCAGCAGTAGAAACTAACAGTTTGAGTCAATTAGTCCTTATAATGATAACATATAGCAAAACCCTTAAAAATGGCAAATTTCTACTAGTCCTTATGATACCTTTACTATTGGGCAGTTTGGCCAGGACTATAGGACTAGTGCCAATTTCTAACCCTGATCTTTACTTTCAAACACAACGAACAATCTAATATCACATTCTGACCATTGTCAAGAAGTGAATGAATTTGGTTTTACAACACTTTTAGCAATATTACAGTAGGGGCCACCAGAGATGGGTTTCAAACATTTTACCCATGTGGGGAATCAAACCCGGGTCTTCGGCACGATGAGCGTATGCTTTCACCACTGGACTACCCCACTGCTCCTCCCATTGTCACGAAGCATACATTGTGAGTATTTCATATTTTAATTATGGCCGCCACTACAGCCAGGTTTAAATACTCTTTTAGTCTGTTATTCAACCATTTCTCACATTAAATTTGAGGTAAATATGGAAACATCCGAACACATGCATCTCTGCATAGTGACTTAAACAACCAGGACCACCTGTGCCCTCTAAGCATATTAATATACAAATGTATAGCTTGACTTTGGTGTATTTTGAAACCTTGGATCTTGTTATACATCATCTGTGACCTCCTCTAACATAAGAGTGACAAAATTCTTTGCATAATCATAGCAAATACCTGCTAAAAACAGAGTGGATTGTATAATTCTGACTAAATCATGAGCATGTGTTAAGAATCACTATCAAAAAGTGATACCAGGTGTTCGTTAAACGTTGAACATCCCTTATGCAGCCTCACTGGTCATATCCATCACAAACTCATGCAAAGGCAAGTCAATTATTCACCTGAACAATATAGTAAAAGTAAATATGAAGAATTGCTTCATTTTCATCACTGATACCTCAAATTTGGAAATGTCTGCCACATGTCTAAAGCCACCGAGATCACGAAGCATTTATGAATGTGGTCCCAGCTCACAGTATCTGAACCAATCTTAAACATGGCCACACGGCAACCATTAAAAATGTATAATAATGTAATTATGTAATTATCAGGGACTTATTCAGCATACAGTGACATGTGTGCTTGCCTATTTTAATTCAGAACCCTAAAATGCTCTTTATTAACTGAGTTGTAAAATACTTTTGTCTTTTTTGTTTGATTTTATACCAACAAACATAATCAGGGCGAACCAGGACTTGAACCCACAATCACAGGTTTCTGGTCTTCCCAAGGGACACAACTCTGCACAGCAATATGTGGACACCAACAGTTGCCTCAAAGCACCAATGCAGGGAATCAAACTCATTCTCTTGTGTGATGGGGAAACCTTTCACTGAGCTATTTCCATTACAACTTGGTAAGAGAGAACATTCACAAGGTGCATTAATGTGACTGATAATATATAAACAAAAATAATAGCATTCCACTTGTGAATGCATTAACTTGTTATAAAGTGTATTGGTGCCAAACAGTGAGTGAGTGAGTGAGTGAGTGAGTGAGTTGGGTTTAACACCTCTTTCAACAATATTCCATGATATCAGTCAATGGGGTATTTGGTCCAAACTCAAGTATTTGCAAACTGTTGTCATAAATGTTGAATATTTTGAGTGCTGCATTAAATAACAAATGATATTAACAAATTGTTTATATTATGCAAACATATATAACCTTTCTAAGCTCTCTTTCTGTTTTAATATGATCCATTTCATAGAAATATATACACAATAATAGAAAAATTAAATGTGTTCAACTTTGTAATTGTATTATTAAAAACATGATATTAACTACTGACTTTAAAGAATGGTCAATAATCCAACTGGACAGTCTTAACCATTGTTAATGGGAACTGAAATATAACCATTAATTGTCTCCCTTCAAGCTTCCTTAAATAATTTACAGTATTAGCTGCAACTCACATAAAATCAGACATAATGAATAACTGTCTATGCAAAACCAAAGTGACAGCAGGAATGTCAATTAGAAAATTAAGAAATGTGTTTTATTTATAATCTGAATATATTTCACGTCCACGTCACCCACACTAAACACAGCATCGTTTATTCCTTCAAATTAACCATGACTCTTTAATCATGTACCAATAACATGTTATTACAGCATGACAAAAAAATAACAGTTTCATAATATAACGTAAGTAAACTGTTACGTTTTGCTGTTAGTATCATTAGGAGTAAATCCAGAGTTAATGATCGAGCGTTTCATTGCTTCTCGCGAGACACAAAAAAAACGTTTGACAAACTTTAAAACTGACAAGTCATTTCATATTTGGAACCTGATAACGCAACTTACACAAATGGCGTCACCCCAAATGCTGAAGTGATCTCACCAACTCAACATTGGTCATCGTTTCTGTTCAAATCAGCACGACGCAACTCACCGCCTGATAAAACTCACAGTAGCATTTGCACGTGCTGCACGAGATTAACGTGAACTGCGTGACAGGCGCACCCGCCTGTTTGATAAAGCCCCAGTTATAAGACACCGGGGACGCGAATACTTGCTAAAGCTAATCCCGTTGACTCCAAGGGGGCTGAATTATTAACAAAATTTGCGGGTTCTGTTTTAAGACACGTGTTGTAGGGCAAAACGGCAATAAATGGTAGTATTACGTGGAATGTTGGCGTTCCCGTAAGCAATTTCCCTCAAGACATGACAGAATAATAACATTGTTTATTGAATCGCATCTTTCTTTCAAGTTTCGGCAACACTGGAAGAGCCGAACATATGAACTCATATCTATCACAGTGTAATGCTTTCTTGAGTATTTAGAAAAGGTGTCGCAATCTCACTTCAATTCAGAGACATCGTGAACACACCCGTGAGAATTTCAGGTTAGAACAGGTCCCCAGCAACTTGCGTCGTTCGAGGCAACTTCATGAATCAGGTGGCTGAATCACGCAGACCGCTTATTTATACTTCGGGTGTTATGATGTGTTGTTAATGGTTTAAATCTTAGGCTATTAAAGTACAACTTGCGCGGGTGAAAGGAAATATTTTTGTTTTACATTTGAAGACACGTATACGTGATAGTTTATTTCAAGAAAGGTTCCCATTTCACTCCATTCTACAAAACGAAATGTTTGATAATGATCGTAGACTAATGAAACTAATGGAATTCTTTGTCATAAAGGAAAACCCAGAATATTAATAGGTTTTTAGAATTGAAGTACGAAAATAAGGCCAGCAATATATATATTTATTTTCAGGAATTGCATCTGTCTTTCTTTTTCTTTTGGCCAAGCTAAACTAGAGCATAGAGGGAAATATAATTTAAGATTGTGAAAAAACACATCTGAATGAACACTAGATTTATTTTTTACAAATTCTATTATTCATGAATGATTCAAAATACTGTAGATATTACTAAATACATGGGGGCACGGGTGGCCCAGTCGTCTAAGGCGCCGCGATTCGCTCTGCAAAGTTGCGTCCCTTGGGCACGCCAGAAACCTATGATTGTTGGTTCGAATCCCGGTTCGCCCCGATTATGTTTCTAGGTTTGTCAGCACCATACCCGCACTCGTGGGTTTCACCGAAGTGGTAAACGTCTGAGACCTGCATCACTTCGGGCTTTCCTCCCACGTTAAGCTGACTCGCCGCGATATAACTGGAATATTGTTAAAAGCGGCGTTAAACCCAACTCACTCACTCACTCACTACTAAATACATATGAAAGTAATTGAGACAATATAGGGTAAAAGGAATATAACGAAAACTGTTTATAAGTTCAAAACAAAAGCACATTTACAAAGAAAACACTTTGCTATTCAGAAACCAATGGTCTATATTGTGTGTAATTACTATAACTAATCATGTTATTATTTGAACCATTCGAGATTTATATGTGTGGCCATAATATTAAGAAGGCTGTTTGATTTATTATTCATTTTGCCAGCGTTCTCACTGTTAAAAATTCAATTAACTTGCTCAACTGTGTGTACATAAGATTGTCTTATTATATTTGTACATTATATTGTCTTATTATATTTTTAAATATAATATCAATATTAGATCTAACACTCTGTCGTGTTATCATAAATAATATAGTCCATTTTTTTACGCCCGTACTGGTGCATACTGCGTGAAATGGGGACACGGTTATTTAAATATAAACTATTGTAGTTACATGCATGACAGTTTGCATGATTATCTGAGAGATATGTGTCAAGACTAATAAAATTACACGTATAGTATTGGTGCTGTAAATTATGTTTTTACAGTGATTGATCCATACTACATGTTACTTAGTGCATTTAATGTGCCCCATTGCGGGGGATAGTGATGACGCTGTTTTCTTGTTTAAAATACATTGGGGGAAAACGATATTAAAACCAACCCACGATCCACTGAGAATTCGGTTATGAGTTGATAAGTGGAATAACTTTACCTGTGTGAATACAGACTAAACACAGGTATTGCCATAATATAAAATCTACATAATACTGCTCGATATACATAATAATTGGAGAAAATGCATTTGTTAGGCGGCTTTACTTGAATAACGTTTAAAAACATTTTCGCAACAGAAACTGCTTTTTTGTTTGGCGAACGGATATCTTTTGTTTGAATTGTGGCGCTTCGTAGCTTGCAGAGTAGCGTCCCTTTGAACAGACATCGTCACTATGAGACGTTTTCGTTCGGCATCGCTGATCGATGGATGTGCACATACAAAATACATCGTCTCTGCTTTTGTTGCTAATGCATTGTCTTACACATCTCACTGACTTCTCAAACTCTTCCCAAACAGAAGAGTATGTCGGTTCGTGATAATTTGAAACGTATATGAATTTGTTTTCAGTGAAAACGTGTATGGTATGTTTTTTTATACTACTTTTAAGTACTATTGTTACACATTGTTATTATTACTATACATCTGTTGATATTTGTATTGTTACTTTTCAATAAAGCTTATTGCATTGTTGATGTTTTTGTCTGTCTATTGTTTCCATAATGGAACTGTTGTAGTGCACTTGCTAACTGTCAGCTACAACTGGGAAGTAACCTATACACTCAACACACTAATATTATAGATGTGGGAGTTGGTAAATAAACAAACACTGTCTATAAGCTTGAATAAACCTTGTCACCCTTTCGGTCTCCTGCTGTTGGGAATGTGTGTATATAGTGACTGGGGCATACTGTTGTCCAATGATTCGTTAAACCGTATTATGTCATTTGGGATTGGACAATGAAGACTAACAGGGTTTCAGCCTCGATTATCCAGAGTATTATATTCTATGACATCTACCATGTTAGATTGGAAAAATAAGCCACTGGATAATCGAGGGCTGCTCTTGTAATGTATTCTTGCTTTAAGCTATGGCCCGACGGTATACATGTATATCATAACCGGAAGTTTGCGGTTGTGGTTGTAATGACACGAGTGATACATGTACAAGTCTTAACCAGTCAAATTTAGAACAAAGATGGTGACCTTTGTTTTTTTAATGATTAATTTTGACTCGAGATGTACTAAAGAAATTGAGACTTCCTGTTGAACTTCATTTTGTACAGCTGTATTATTTTAAGTTACTATTTCAATTCTATATTCAAACGTTAATACGGAGAAGTGTCCTTACATCTGTCATATGGTCCTGAAATGATGCACCTTTAAACTCCGCCGAATGGCTAAACTTGATACTTGTCAATGGTTGTGTACGTTAAGAGACCGATACTTATAACCTTTAACTTGATCATATGATACAAAGATGGATCAGCAAAATCGCGAACAATTATTTATAAGAGAAGAGACAAAAAGTAATGTTTATCTGAAGTTGAGAAGTGAGTGGGTGTGTGAGCCGGTTTTAGCAAGACCTCAAACGTGGTTCGGTGTTAGAAGTGGTCCCCTGCAATCTTTGCTGTCAGCAAGAGGCGACATACTAGATCTGGTGGTCAGGCTCGGTGACTTGGTTGTGTGGCATCGTACCCCAACGGAATGGATCATAATACCAATTACTGGTTTGTTTGATCCATACTTGATTATTTACAGGTAAACGTCATTTTGCATGAGTATTGCTGACACAACAGTTAACAAACCAACTTTCATCAATATCCCAGCCATGTTACGACGGACCCAGTAGCAAAATATTGCTGACACATTGTGCCCAAATGGAGAATCTCGGTGAAGTACGCTATTCTAATACGACCCGACACGTGACACATCTTCAGCATCCCATGCCTGTCGGGTGGTCAGACTTGCTGATTTGGTTGATGCATGTCATCGTATGCTTCCTACATAATCTATGAGTTTTTATATTTATAATGCTGTTTAGTAGATGCTGTTTGTTACACATTGTAATTATTACTATATAACGGTTAATATTTGTATTGTTATTTTTCAATAAAGTTTATTGCATTGATGTTTTTGTCTGTCTATTGTTTCCACAGTGGAACTATTGTAGTGCACTTGCTAACTGTCAGCTACAACTGTAACCTGTACACTCCACACACTGCTATTATAGATGTTGGGAAAAATACAACCAATGTCTACAAGCTTGAACAAACCTTGTGACTCTTTCGGTCTCCTGCTGTGCATATATAGTGACTGGGACATACTGTTGTCCACTGCGCCCATATGGAGATCTCGGTGACCAGTGAACTACGCTATTTTAATCGGATCCGACACGTGACGATCCAGGTTATATCTTCAGCAACCCATGCTTGTCGTAAGAGGCGACTTACGGGATCGGGTGGTCACGCCCACGGACATGGTTGATGCATGTCATTGTATCCGAATTGCATGGTACAGAAATGCCGTGGTAGAATTGGTCCCTGCAGTAACCAATGTTACAGAAATTTCGTGGTAGAATTGGTCCCTGTAGTAGCTTATGTTAAAGATATTCCGTGGTAGAATTGGTCCCTGCTGTAACCTGTGTTACAGAAATTCCGTGGTAGAGTTTGTCCTTGCAGTAACCTATGTTAGAGAAATTCCGTGGTAGAATCGGTCCCTGCAGTAACCAATGTTACAGAAATTCCGTGGTAGAATGTGTCCCTTCAGTAACCTATGCGCGTTGTAAGAGTAGACTGAAACTGATCGGGTGCTCAGGGCTGTTCCGTGGTAGAATTGGCCCCTGCTGTAACCAAAGTTACAGATATTCCGTGGTAGAGTTTGTCCCTGCAGTAACCAATGTAACAGATATTCCGTGGTAGAATTTGTCCTTGCAGTAACCTATGTTACAGAAATTCCGTGGTAGAATCGGTCCCTGCAGTAACCAATGTTACAGAAATTCCGTGGTAGAATTGGTCCCTTCAGTAACCTATGCGCGTTGTAAGAGTCGACTGAAACTGATCGGTTGCTCAGGGCTTTCATGGCTGATCGTGATGGTGCTTGTCATCGTGATGTCTTGGTTATAGCTTGACCAACAATCCACACCTAGCCTTCAGACATTGTATCTATGTTGGGAATCGAACCGGCATGACGCGAAAGCTTCAACCACTGGGCTACCGCCCCATGTAGCTGATCCCACATGTCTGTGACGTCAGAAGTAATTCAATATTTGGTCTCTGCAGTAACCTAGCTGTGCTTGTCATAAGACTACTATTGATCGGGTCGTCAGACCCTGTGACCTGGCAGACTTTCTTCTGCCCCGATGGTGGGGATCGCCGCTCAAGCTTTCCGCTTTCCCAGTTTCCCACATATTTGCTGTCCGGACTCGATTATTCATATTGATTATATTGGTGACTGGCGTTAAACAACACTCACACACCAACTCCACGAGACATCGAGAAGGATGGTTAGATTCACTGGCTACTGAGTAGATCTATTAGATGAACATTGCATGGCTTTATTTCTAAGGGTGCTGTGTAGAGTTGCGTCCCTTGGGCACACCGGAAACCTAAAGTCATGGGTTCGAATACCGGTTTGCCGGTTTATGTTTCTAGGTTTGGCAGCACCAGCTCATGGGTTTCACCAAAGTGATGAACGTCTTAGATCTGCGTCACTTCGGGCTTTCCTCCAACATTGAGCTGACACGCCGTGATATAACTGGAATACTGTTCAAAACGGCGTAAAACCCAATTCACTAGTTTGGGTAGCTTTGTGCCACCGAATACCCGGACGGCATTGATAAATGTTCCTACCATATCTAAGTCCTGTCCGATCCAGCTGGCAGTAGAGTCGGTGATAAAGACCCATGTTGTCTGTTACGGCATCAACGCGATTAGGTCTTATATGTTTTCCCTTGACGTAATTTCCTTTTGTGTGTCGCCTCACTTTTATTATGAACAACGATCACGCCGCCGGGGTACGATGACACACAATCACCCACGCAGGTCACCGAGCACCCCATCCATGTAGTCGCCCTGTATACAAGCATAGGTTGTTCTGGACTACTTCTAATCTGGAATCCCCTCACGGAATGACGCCATTTGCATCTTCCACGTTGGATGATGATCTCAGATTACCCCTGTGGGGATGCCGGGTCATAATGTGACGCGCTGACGAACACACTAGCATGAACTCCATGTGCACCGCGTCACACTGCACCACAGTCCCCTGTTCAATAGAACTTCTTGATTCTTCCGTTGCGCGAGAGACGCCCACTGTCCCAAAACGCAGTGTTCACGCCGATATTTCGTAAGTTTGATAAGCAGTATATGAATAAGTATTATCCACTTCAATTATAACGTAATTCAGACTTATTTGTTGTTTAAAAGCATTTAATGCAGACATTTAATTCATGTAGAATCAAAGAATATGAAATGATTGCCAGAGATTTGTTTTTTCCATGAGTATATTACTAGAGAAGACAAGAAAACCTTTGATGCGTTACATGAACACGGCGGCAATCTGTTTTGATCAGATTAAATTTACAATATATACTGAAATTGATAAACAATGTCTTTCCACTGTAAATGAGGCGGTAGCCGGTTCAGGCCGTAACTAGGTCAAAGTGCATTCTGCTTGTGATGAACACACAAGTTGGCACTGTCTCTCTCATTATCGTGTCATGCCTTTCAGGCTTTAAATATCAATATAACTGAACAACCAACAATATATAGAGACATTTAAGAACTAGAAGACCAGATATGGCATGTTATAAACACTTGTTTAAATTACCAATCGTCTCCCCTAGTTTACTCAGAAAAAATGTGTCTCTCTCTAATTATTGCGGTAGACTTTCAAACAAATGTTATGCATTTCAGGTTTTAAAAAAATAAATAAACACTCAACAACAAACAAAACGTCGTGAATTTTAATGTTGGAAACAGTTGTTTAAAATATAGAACTACATGTACTTTCTATTCAATTACCCTTAAGACCACATTTTAATTATCCCACAAGTCTCAAAGATTTTTCAGAAAACTTTTTCAAATGGACAATGGCGGCATAGCTGCCGCGGAATAATCACGCCTCGTAGCTTGCAGAGTAGCGTCCCTTTGAACAGACAACGTCACGAGGGTGACGTTTACATTCGTCATCCACGTTCGCCGAATGTGCACGCGTAAAGAGGATCGTCTCTGCTTTTGTTGCTAATACATTGTCTTATACATCTCCCGGACTTCCCAAACTCTTCCCAAACAGAAGATTATGTCTGGTAGGTGATAATTTGAAACTGATATCAATGTGTCTTCAGTGAGAACGTGAATGGTATGATTTCATATAATACTTTCTCACATTCTTGATTGTTATGAATGAGTTTACGTTTCCCTTCAGACATATGGCACACACATAGTGTTAATAGATGTTGTCACGCGTTCTGTATATTCTTCATTTGTAAGTTAATACCAAACGGAATTTACTTGGAATCGAACACAGTCCTTCAGCGCCGTCAAAGTTTATACGACCATCATTTTGGAGTAGATCTACTTGGAAAAGGAATCATGCATTTCAGTGAAGAAAACGTTTGAAATATCAAGCATATCTTGCAATTTATTATTCATCATTTAATGTCTGACCTGCCGTTAATGTATTTATTCCATACCATCGGCAGCCCTTAAACTTGGTCTTGCCGCCTACCTGTCGACATCAGGCACTGGGGTACGGAGACTCCCTTCTACCATCGCCGGACATAACGCCCGACAGGTAGGTAACTGTTTTATTTATGCTTGTTCTTCTTTACAAAAGTAAGTAAATTTATCACCAATAAAATACGCAAAATAATAGTTCAGATACGAATTTAAGGGGTGGTATTTAAGGGAAACACATTTCTTAAGAAATAAGAAGGCAGAGATTCAATAAGACGGCAGTAATTGAACAGGAAGGCGGTGATGAAACAATTTAGCTCACGTACGCGGTTAAACATTTGATATATATTAGGACTTGCTCATTGTGTGTTTTTTATAACAGATGTTTGAAGCAATGGATACGCTGCCTGCTTTTGGACCCAGTCAGTTCGGCATCTTCGGGGTAAGATTTCCTTATATCCGTCGTGGTTGTCAATTACATCTGGGGTTCTACTCAGACGATATTGTATCGAGAAATATATTTATGATAGTATTTATATTATCATCCCATTAGGATTAGATTGTTACCCTGTTTACATGTTGTTTAACGCCGCACAGTATTCCAGGTATATGGCGGCAGTATGGAGTTCAGAACTAAGCATGTATTATAGCATAAACTCATCATGCACACATACTACTATTGCTTTCTCTTGTATTTCCATAAGATCGGCGCATGGGAGGGAGGCTGTTCTTGTCATACACGTGTTCTAATTTCAGGGAGAGGCAATGGACACCCAACCATCCACAGGGCACAGCCAGTTCAGTATATTTTCGGTATGTAACTTTATGTTTTCATTGGTACTCTTTCCATACAATCTGGCAGTGGGAAAGGTGGTGTTTGTAACAGGAGACACATGGATCGTATCATAATGTTTACATGTTTGTTTATTTCAGAACAATGACATGGACACAGTCCCTGCAATGGGACATGGGCAGTTCAGCATCTTTGCCAAGGTAAGAAAACATATTTCTGAATTCTTGATAACGACTGAATCTTAAATCATGCTTCTGGCGTTACCAAATGTTTATATTCATCTTAAAGACATAATCAACTATTCAAAACACTGTGTTAACATATCACTTCTTTAGTTTAGTTTACATTTCTAATACCTCAAGTTGAAGAAGTGGACATGTTGAAGTACCTGTCAACATCAGGCACTGGGGTACGGAGACTACCTTCTACCATCGCCGGACATGCCGCCCAACAGGTAACAGTTTTACGTCTGTTGGTCTTTGAGAAAGATGAACTATATTAATAATAATATTTTGATTTATTTTATCATCCCATTAGGGTTAGCTTGTTAGCCTGTTTACATGTTGTTTAACGCCGCACAATATTCCAGCTTTATTGCGGCAGCCTGTAAATAATTTAGTCTGGATCAGACAAAGTAACAATTGATAATCTGATTAACGATCCACCAGCACTATGGCAATGACAATCAAACGCGTCCTGACCATTCGATCGGTACTGTCGCCTCCAACGACAAGCATAGCTTCCTTGCAGGGGGTCTTTTCTTATTATGCGCAAATATCATGCATAATGGGTGCCTTATTGCTTTCTCTTGTATCAAGATCGGCGCATGGGAGGGAGGATGTTCTTGTCATACACGTGTTCTAATTTGAGGAAGAGGCAATGGACACCCAACTTTATTTTCATTGTTACTCTTTCTGTACAATCTGGCAGTGGGAGAGGTGTTGTAACAGATGACACATCGATCGTATCATAATGTTTACATGTTTGTTTACTTCAGAACAATGACATGGACACAGCACCTGCAATGGGACATGGGCAGTTCAGCATCTTTGCCAAGGTAAGAAAATATAGTATAGAGTAATTGAAGTTATTAATAGAAAGATTATTTGGAAAATTACTATTCAAAATTGATATGCCATTATCATTAGTCAGTTTTACATACTTTATATAAATATCTATACATTATGATTGAGTTTACCGGGTATAGATACCACTCGTTTCCAATACATTCCTGTAAACTGTAAATACATATGAATACAGTATTTTATGTATTTGCTGTTGAACAGAACAATTTTGCCACATAACCACAGCCATGTACAAAAGTATTGTGTGTAGATAGTCTCTAAAATAGCATTATGTGATCTATATATAGTGTTATTATTACTATAAATTTATTGATAAATATATTTTTCTATCTTCCAATAAGAACTTCCTACGTAAGATGTGAATGTAAATATGTATATATTTATAATCAGGGTTAGAAACTAACAGTTTTCCTCCACTAGTCCTTATAATGATAACATATAGCAAAACCCTTAAAAAGGGAACATTTCTACTAGTCCTTATGATACCTTTACCATTGGGCAGTTTGGCAAGGACTATAGGACTAGTGCCAATTTCTAACGCTGATAATGCTGTTTAGCTGAATATTTCCACCTTATAATTCATAAATAATGTGTGCATGGATTCTTTACAATATGATGCATGTGATCTACAATGTAGTACTATTGTTACACATTGTAATTATTACTATACATCTGTTGATATTTGTATTGTTATTTTTCAAAAAAGCTTATTGCATTATTGATGTTTCGTCTGTCTATTGTTTCCACAGTTGAACTGTTGTAGTGCACTTGCTAACTGTCAGCTACAACTGGGAAGTAAACTATACACTCCACACACTAATATTATAGATGTGGGAGTTGGTAAAAATACAACGATGTCTATAAGTTTGATCAAACCTTGTTACGCCATCCCGACATTCCAGAAAATCTCGTGCAGCACAATCAGTATTGGTAACAACCGCATTTCCTTCCGAATCAGACGGCGGGGGCCTGGTAAAAGACCGAGCAGGCATGACAAGCAAGTCATCAACAACCTCTGAGTTGAACGGGTGGATTACAGATTTTCTGAAGGAAGATACAATGTTAATAGGCGTCAAAGTGGAATTGAACACTTTACATGCTATCCCGCATATGTCGTGTTTACTGATGGCTCTCCCAGAAATGAATGACAGGCTGTAATCCAGGTGGTCTCAAAAGGATCGTAACACCCGATATCAAGCGGTTGTAAAAGGTGACTGGTATGAGGTGGAAGAACAAACAATATGATGTGATTTTGCCTCGCTCGTTCAATTAAACCAAGTGACACGTGACTCTTGTGGCCGTCATATAATGTAAGAACGGGTGAATCTGCGTCACGAGCTGGGAGGTATTTCGCCAAGTGATCCTTCATGTAGGTACTGAATACATCCGCATTCGACCATCCTGTCTCAGACACAGTGCCAGAGGCTCCAGGTGCTGCTTCGGACAGCAGTTCTTCTCTCATCCGTTTACCAGGAAATACAAAATAAGGAGGAACATTCCCGCCAACTGCACTGACAGCTGCAATAATCGTGACTGTTTTAGACTTCCCCGATGTCACGGTCTGTGCCTTGCAATTAACACCGGCAACAATCTCCGGGGGTGTAACGTCGGCAGAGAGGCCTTTCTCGTCGATGTTGAAGGTAGCATGATAGGAGAATTGTCCAAGCAGTGCTTCTTTATGACCTGTGATAGCTCTTCAAAATACCTCAAAATGTTCTCCTTGGTCGCCGATCTCGCCCTTGCAGCCTCCAGTTTGCGTGGTTTCTGGACTTTAAGTTCTGGCCATCTATCAATGAAACTGTACAACCACCGTAAACTCAATGGATGAGAACGATCCCGATATCCCAAGTGGACAGCATAGTAACTCGCAAGGTTGCTTGTCTCCTGACGAGTGTAACCATAGCCAATCTCCCCCATAACCCGACTGTGACTGGCCAAGAATGATTCCTGTGTTGCTGTAAATAACGGCATCGGTCCCGACTTGACTGTGTCGAGGCTGATATTTCCGAGAAGACGGTCTTTAAGTGTTGAAACTGGAACACCCCATCTAGCTGCAGTCCTCTGTCCAGATACATTTTCTTCGGTAACAAGTTTATAGGCATTATCCAGGTGATCAATGCTGTAATTGGATCTATAATGACCACGAACGGTCGCACTGGTCTGAAAGAACATAAAGAAGTATCTTAGAACCATTGGAACGAACGGTAAAATAGTATAAGAGATGTCCCGAAAACGTTTCCATATTTTTTTTACCGCGCGGCATCTAATGACGTCAGTCACGTGATATATTGTTTACAAACATGGTTAACTTAGCAGACGATGCCGAAAGGGGAATTTTTAGAAGTTCAGTACTACGATTTCCAACACTTTTAAATAGGGAAAGATTGGTCATAAGTTTCGAGAGTATATTTCAACAACGTTTTTGTGCTATTATGGTAGAGTGGGGAAATAATACACTGGATAATCGAGGCCTGCTAGATTTTCGAAACGATCGTAGCCCTAAGCTATCTAAGTCTGTCGTAAATCTAAGATAGCCCCATACCTGTCGTAAGTTTATTTTATCTTCATCCAAGATGGTGGCATCCTTTGCCATAGATATTTTGCCAAACAATTAGTCTGCTTTACGCTCAAACATTGACATTTCATTTTGTAAAACTGTAATTCAAATTGACACTTCAAAAACATGAAGAACGCATTAAAGATTTCAAGTCAGAAATGTTCTTAATCGCGATAGCGATCCACATAACTATGGAGTCGATAGCTTACAATATATTTCTATCCGAGTCCATGCTTAAGAGCCTCCGTGGTTTTGTGGTAGAGCGTCCGCCCGGAGAGCGGAAGGTCCAGGGTTCGATCCCGGGCCGCGTCATACAAAAAGACGTTAAAAGATTGTACTTGTTGTTACCCTGTCTGGCGCTCGGCATTAAGGGGCTAAAACAAGGACTGGTCGGCTCGGAGTCAGTATACTGTGTCTGAGTGGGGTATTCATGTTAAACTGCGGCATGGTATCTCAGTGAGCTAGCACTATAAATCGGCATCAGTCCGGACTAGTACAAGCAGCCACACACACACATACACGTACATGCACGTCGCTATATAAGTGCAATAATCTTGGACGCGACGTTAAACCCAACTTCACCTCACCTCACCATGCTGAAGAAATGTGAAACAACATACCTTTTAAACGGAAGGTGTCGGCAGGCTACAGTAATGACCGTGACCTCATTGATAACTCAGGGGCAGCTTATCTTAGTTCATACTCTAATAATTTCATACTTTGAAGTTTACAATTGAATTGCAATTTGAAATTTGGACGGTATGTTTACGATCAACTCGTTGTTCTATTTTCTTTTAATACCTGCATTTATCAGCAAAATAATTAATTTTGTATTTTTGCCTGGTCTTGTAACGTTTCATCTGATTTATAAATAAATAAATGCTTTGGTTCTGGTAATAGATGATGTCGTCTAGCTGCTACATGAAACAAAAATTAATGGATTTAATTGTCCTTGCGATGATTTGGATATGGAATGGTTAACTTTCAATACTAATAACGCAAGTGAAGAAAATTAATTCTGTAAAATTACTGAGGTGAACGAAATTGATTTATTGAGCGATATTGACTTTGATGCCTTGTTTTCGGAAATAACAGGAATTTTGCACCAATGAAAACAATGTCGTACCCTGCTCAGATGTGGCCGCTGACAGAGCAAACGCGACTGCTCCTGATCAATCCCAAACTAAAATCCAATTTACTATCGTATCGGGGAAAAAATCTAAGATTTTGAGAAACCATAAAACATAAAAAGGTAAGGAAAGAAACTTAAATTTAAAAAAAACCCCAAAACTTGCCTACCTGTTTTATCGCTTGGTCATCGGAGTCGAGAAAATATCCGTAGACGGAATAAGAAATCAACTAGGCCTAGGCTATTCCGGTTTCTGCGTTGGCCGACCTTCTCCGTGCATTCTAGGCCGAGAAGCGGGGTAACAGGAGGAATGACGGGGCACAGAAATGAAACTGGTATCAGGTCATACAGTAGGTCCATCTCAGGTGACAAGAAACACCAGCTAAGCAAAGTATTACAGCACACGCGACAAATCCCAAACTTCAAATATAACATACCCTGACGTTGAAAATTATCACAAGACACACAAGTTTCAGAGCACTCTGTTCAACCCCAACCAGTCCATTCCGCATCGTCCGGATAGGTTTGCGATTATCCAAACACAAGCAACACATTCATTAATCGGTGATATTCCGAATTTGCTAGTGCCATGAGAGGGTTCACGCGTCGGGGTGTTTCCATAACTGCTCCATGAACGTCATTTTCAACAGCAGTACGTAAGTATCATGCTCCCGTTCGACTCGAAATACACCTCTTTACAAACTTATGTGACGTCATGTATACATCCGCGCTTGAAAATTGACCTCGCCTCGGTCGGTGCATCGAGGTCATGTTTATATTTTTGTTCAACTTCCTGTAACCTATTTTTAAGATTTGATTTATCCCAAATATTGTTTGTAAATTTGTTCAGAGAATGAAACTATGTTGACATATTTCTAGATTATGCTGTACATATTCAAAGAACTATTTTTCTTTGCGTAACTGAGTATGAGTGGGGAAACGTATGCGACCGAGAGCCGGCAAATACCGATAAAGTAACGTTGTTGTAATGTTCTTTGGCGAAACCAGAGGACTTCAAGTTTAAGCAAATAGTGTTACAATATTATTCGGCGAGACCAGTAAACTACAAAGTCTGAAATTATAAGAATTGAACGTCAGTTTTGATGGGTTCATGGAAGTGTGAACGATTTCAAAGCGCTGGTTAAACTTCGCTTTGAAATCGTTCACACTTCCATGAACCCATCCAAACTGACGTTCCATTCTTAAACTGAGAGTGGTTTCCCTTCGTATTCGCCCGGCCAAGCCAAATGGAAAAAATATAGAGAGCTCCGCGAAGGGACTATCGCTGTGAGGAAATGGTGTGGGATGAACTATACAGTGTATTTATTGATTTAACAAGGACATCCATGTGATCAAATATTTGTGTAGTATATTCGTATAAAGAATATATTAAATATTTTTCTATAAAAAGTAATTCTATATTGTTTCCTTTTAAAAACAACACGTAGGCCATCTATGTTATTGAAAGACAAATATTTGATAACAAGTGATTAAATATTGTCTGTTGAACAACTGCAACAGGTGATTAGCGGCATAGATATATTCCATTACGAAAAGCAATTTTTAAAAATTTTGACAGCAAAAGTTACGCACAGATTTTCGTATCGCATTTTCAAGAATGGCGATTGGTAAAATCAAATAAAAAAAAGGTTCCCATGCTCGTTTGGGTTTAAAATGTCATAAAAAGCAGCAGAGTTTGAACTCTTTCCAATATAATTTCGCAGAAAATGTTTATTGAATTAAATTTACTGATCAATATGAAATTGACAGTTTCACTTTAATAATCTTTGAATTTTGCATTCAATGGAACGATTTTAAAATAATAATTGATGACAGTCTTTTTTAAATTTAAGTGTTCTTTTCGCCGTGTTATATTTAAAAAATATAGCTATTGAGACCATTCAGACAATACAATCATTGTAAGATCACCGGACAAATACTAGTGAATGACCCTCGGCAATGCTGTCAGACAAGCCAAACGTCATCATAATACTTTCAGGAATAAATTTCACACATTCACAATGTAGTTATTTCGCTCCTCAGTCAGATTTGCATCAAATCAGACATATCAGTTTATTAGCTCAACTTAATCTAAAAGTATAGAAAAGGACTACATTACATGTATGTTCACGTCAACATGTGGCATGTTCCATGAGACAACATAACTTGACAATTCCTAAATTGTCTCCCTTTGAACGAAATTTAGTGTCACTTTCACATTTTGAAAATAAGTATGGATCCAGACAGATAAAAAAATATATAATTACATCATCTAAATAAAAATAGCTTTATATTTTATTTGAGTCCTTTGTTTATTCGTGAAATATAATGGATGTATACATATCAAGACAAACTTAACAAGCTTACATTGTCATTGTAACTGGCTCGATCGTGGGTGCGCTGCTTCCTGAACAATTTTTGTATTGAGTGTTTCCAGGTATAATGTTGGTGTTTTCTCTATAAACTTGACTTTTGACATAAACACACAAAAACATGCAGTATTGTCAAACTGACCCAGTATACATCACGTATCATCAGACTTGAACACGCATCTCAAATGCTGAAGGCCTGCTGTTTGATCAAAGGTCTCGTCATTCTCATTTAGAATAACGTCCCTTACTTTAGTCCTTGACGCTATGTGTTTATATAAAGTTCTGCGCGCTCGCCAGAGGACCATTGGCAGGGGAAATAGTGAAGTATCTTTTGGCACATTATTTCAATTTAAATAGTGGTTGACTTCTTTCAGAGGCATTTGTGGCAACACAATACTTATTGATTATAAGATTTATTGGGTTTGAAAAATGCTTTTGCATTGAACACGAAGGCTATTTGTGTTCGGGTCATGGCATCGTTTTATCATAAGAACGAAACGTCTACATGTAGGACATATGTATAATTGTACGGAATGTCACTCAAATAGTTGCGTGTTAAACAGTGTGACCTAACAATTCCGTGTCACTTCTCCATGTTGTTATTGCTAGCGGCTTGGAAATACCGTGACGTCATTGGGAAACACCCCGCTTTTTCAATCTCAAACACAAATGAGTACTCTGTCAGAGTAACGATAGCTCTGAACGATCTGCGACAGGTTTACGATGGTTTCGAAAATTTATCTTATCTTAAACTTAAGATATCTTATCTTTGAAGGTAAGTTGTTAAGATTAATCTTAGCTAAGATCTTTTCGAAAATCTAGGCCCAGTCTTGTGATGTTTTCTTGCTTTAAGCTTTGGGGGGTTCCAGAATAGGAGCGGTTGGAAAACCGGAAACATACATTTATTTGTTTGGCCTTATCATTTATATAAACTTGTCGTAAATCCATTATTACCCACAAGTAATAACTATATAAACCGACTTCCCTTGGTCTTTATTATTTACAGCTGTATTATTATACGTTACTATTTCAATTCTAATAAACTTTACCTGTGAAGATCCGGGTTAGAATAGGTCTTCAGCAACCCATGCTTGGAAAAGGCGACTAATGGACTCGAGCCGTCAGGATCGCTGACTTGGTTGATGCACGTCATCGTATCCCAAATGCGTAGATCGATGCTCATGATGTCAATCACTGGATTGTCTGGTCCAGACTCGATTATTTACAGACCGCCGTCATATAGCTGGAACATTGCTGAAGCAAACCAACAAACAAATTTATAAGATTTAATACGAAAACATTGTTACCTTTTGAAGAGTCATACAATCTGTTATATGGCCCCGAAGGACATACCTTGAACCTCCGGCGATGGGCTGGACTTGATACTTATCAGTATATATTTGTGTACATTCAGACTACATCGATATATATATATATATAAAATTTATATTCGTATTGTGATCATATGATAGAAAGATAGATCAAAACATTTGAAAACTCGCTAACAATTACTTATACAAGAAGAGACAGAAAGCAATGTTTACCTGAAGTTAGAAGTGGGTGGGTGAATTGGTCGGTTTTAAGAAAGACTCCAATAGTGATTCAGGGTCAGACCTGGACCCTACCAGCCTATGCTGGCCGTAAGAGGCGTCATAATGGATCGGATGGTCAGGCTCGGTGACGTGATTGTTTGTATGTCATCGTACCCCTAAAGCGTGGATCATTGCTCATAATATCAATCCCTGGTCTGTTTGATCCTTACTTGATTATTTACACAGAGGCTTCAAACGTCACTCGAAACATTCTGACCTCTTTATATTTTGGTAAAAGTCTCTGAATGTTTGGTTTCGGATGTGATACTTTTTGTTTCATTTATAAACTTCCACCATGGTTTCTAATGTCTTTTTTATCTTAGTTCGATAGGTCATACCAAAGGTACGCGGGTACAAACATACCATTGTATACATGTTCACATACCGGTAAACCGGTTCACATACTGCTGAACAAACTTTGAAATCACGACCTGGTTAATGAGTCCGCAGATCTGCATAATCCGTGCAGTTGATATAACAGCAGGAGGGCTGGAAAGTTTGCCACAGTACAGCTATGTGTCGAGTCGAGGTGGTGCACTGACGAATGAATACACTTGGAGCGTGGACTCTGCCAGTGAGGTGACCTTCAGCAACCCAGCTTGTCGTAAGAGGCAACTAACGGGATCGGGTTGTCAGGCTCGTGACTCAGTTGAGTCATATGTCATCGTATCTCATGATGCTCATGTCAGTCGCTGTATTGTCTGGTCCAGACTTGATTATTTACAGACCGCCGTCATAGAGCTGGAATATTTCTGAATGCGACGTCACACAACAAACAAACAAACAAACCGAGACTTGAATGCTTGTGCACGGCAGTCCCTTGTTCAACGGAAATGTGTTCTTACCCAACATTCCGTTCACGCCGGTGTTTCATGTTCGATAAGCAGTATTCTGAGTTCGATAAACAATATATTTAGGTAATTTAACGTATCCCCTTGTCATGGGTTTTCGGACACTTAGGAAACATTCGTTGATTTCTCTCAAATGACATGAACAACTGTAAAAGGCACTTTCTCTTAAAAACAGCCATCATCGGAGTATTTAAAATGTCTGTGTGATGCTAAACCCCGTCATAGCGCGACTAACCGCGATAAACATGACCGTCCAAAAACGATAAAAAACAACTTACAAACCGCAGAAATTTTTGTCACGGGTTTGAATAGTCGCGCCTCGTAACTTGCAGAGTAGCGTCCCTTTGAACAGACAACGTCACTGTGGCGACGTTTTCATTCGTCATCGACAATCGCTGAATGTGCACATGCAAAGCACATTGTCTCTGCTTTTGTTGATGATACACTGTCTTATACGTCTACGGGACTTCTCAAACTCTTTCCAAAGAGTTAATCAAGAAGATTATGTCTGGTAGGAGGGTAATTTTGAAACTTTCTCAAATTTTCTTCAGCGAGAACGTGTATGGTATGGTTTTAGGTACTGTTCTCACACTCTAGAATGTTATGAATGAGTTTACGTGTTCTTGGAAACATGTCACACACATAGTGTTAATATATTATGTTATCAAGTTTTGTTAAGTTGTATATGCCCTGAAAGTTAGATAACGGAACAATGCTTGGTAGGTAGTAATTTCAGAGTTACATAAATTTGTCTTATGAACTGTTATGAATATTTTCTCTCATACTCTTCATTGTTTTGGATTAATTTGCGGTTTCTTTCAGAACTAAGGTGAGGAAGTTGGGTTTAACACTGGTTTCAGCAATATTCCAGCAATATCACGGCGTTGTATCCATGTGGGGAATCGAACTCAGGCCTTCAGCGCCTTTATGTCAATACGCGCGACTATCATATTGGAGTAGACATACTTGGAAAAGGAATCATGCATTTCAGTGAAGAAAAAACTTGGATTATGAAGCAGATCGTGCAATTTATTATTTATCATTTCTTGTATCACCTGCCGTTAATGTATTTATTCTATACCATTGGCAGCTCTCAAACTTGGTCTTGCCGCCTACCTGTCGACATCAGGCACTGGGGTACGGAGACTCCCTTCTACCATCGCCGGACATGCCGCCCAACAGGTAACAGTTTTACGTCTGTTGGTCTTTGTAAAAGACAGTAAATTCAGCACATGAAACACGCAAAGTGTAGTACACACACGGAGGGGTCATGTTTGAAGTAAACAAGTTTCTTAGAAATAAGAAGTCGTCATTACATTTATAAGACGGTAGGAATTAAATAAGAAGGCAGTAATCAGACAAACATTTTCTTTGTATGTCTTTGTGTCTACTTTATAACAGTTTTTCGAAGCAATGGATACGCTGCCTGCTTTTGGACCAAGTCAGTTCAGCATCTTCGGGGTAAGATTTCTTTATATTCGTCACTGTCGTGAGTTTTTTCTTTTGGGGGGTTATATTAAGGTGTCCATCGAGAAGGATGAACTATATTAATAATAATATTTTGATTTGTTTTATCATCCCATTAGGGTTAGCTTGTTAGCCTGTTTACATGTTGTTTAACGCCGCACAATATTCCAACTTTCTTGCGGCAGCCTGTACATAATGAGTCTGGATAAGACAAAGTAACGATTGATAATCTGATCAACAATCCACGAGCACTATGGCAATGACAATCAAGTCCCGGCCTGGCCATCCGATCGGTACTGTCGCCTCCAACGACAAGCATAGCTTCCTTGCAGGGGGTCTTTTCTTATTATGCGCAAATATAGATGGGGGTGTTTGGTAGAGAGAAGGCCTATAGGATTTCCGTGATTTTAATCAGAACGTGGGATTCCTCTAGCACTATCCAGGTCAACCAGACAACATTCTTTGTTGAATATACATCGTATTCTGGACGAAGCGTTACATACATAAACTTGTCATATAGGGTGCCTTATTGCTTTCTCTTGTATCAAGGTCGGCGCATTGGAGGGAGGCTGTTCTTGTCATACACGTGTTCTAATTTCAGGAAGAGGCAATGGACACCCAACGTTCCACAGGGCACAGCCAGTTCAGTATATTTTCGGTATGTAACTTTATGTTTTCATTGGTACTCTTTCTATACAATCTGGCAGTTGGAAAGGTGGTGTTTGTAAAAGGAGACACATGGATCGTATCATAATGTTTACATGTTTGTTTATTTCAGAACAATGACATGAACACAGTCCCTGCAATGGGACATGGG
Source organism: Haliotis rufescens (assembly GCF_023055435.1). Taxonomy (NCBI): domain Eukaryota; kingdom Metazoa; phylum Mollusca; class Gastropoda; order Lepetellida; family Haliotidae; genus Haliotis; species Haliotis rufescens. Next base: position 28,824,028 of record NW_025964361.1, read on the forward strand.
CAGTTCAGCATCTTTGCCAAGGTAAGAAAACATATTTCTGAATTCTTGATAACGACTGAATCTTAATGCATGATTCTGGCTTTACCAAATGTTTATAATCATCTTAAAGACATAATCAGCTATTCAAAACACTGTGTTAACATATCACTTTATTTTAATTTACATATTTAACACCTCAATTTCTTTCAAATACTCTACACCTCTAAACATATAGCACCTTGAAGAAGTGGACATGTTGAAGTACACACCAGATTGTATTTCCTCTCTTCAGCCTCAAAGTTGGAAGACATAGCTGTCAACCCCTGGATGTCTAAATGAGTGCGAAGCCAGGGTGAAAACTGGTTTTGATTGCAATCGCGATAAATCGAAAGAGAAAAGCGTTTCAAAATATGTTTCATCCACATTTTATTTGAATGCGTGAGAATTTCTCAACCTTGCGTGTGAGCGTGACATAGGTGATAAATGCGTGAGGCTCACGCGAGATGCGTGAGAGTTGACAGGTATGGGAAGAATGTGAGCGGCACGTTTGGTACCATGAATCTGAGCCACACCCTGAAGACAGGGCACTGAAGTTCACCTTCATAACTCAAGTGCAAGGCGGATCGGCACAGATGGACCTTGCCTATGTATAGGACCGACCTTGACCCTGCTGTGTGTATAGGACCGACCTTGACCCTGCCTTGTGTATCGGAGCGACACTTGAGTGCATAGATGATCTTCATAGGTATACGATTGTACCTCTTTTTTTTCATCTTTGAGGGAAAGGATGGACTTGGGTTTCAAAGAATGGCTAAAATTGTATACATGTTATTGAGAGTTGTGTCTGGTCATTTGATGTAGTGATGAGGTTGGAGTGCCTGTTTCTGAAAGGATGGGGATGAGTGATAGAAGATGACAGTGGATGGGTTCGGTTTGGACAGGCAGCATGGAGCAGGTTAGGATAGTGTGTGATCCAGTGAAAACATCAAGGTAGCATCAGCAATATTTCGGGGGGAGGAAGTGTAATTGAAGTAATAAATAGAAAGATGATTTGGAACTATACTATTAAAAAATGAGATGTCATTACCATTAGTCAGTTTTACATACTTGATATAAATACCTATACATTATGATTGAGTTTACCAGATATAGATACCATTTGTTTTCATGAATACATTCCTGGTAAACTGTAAATACATATGAATTTAGTATGATATGTATTTGCTGAGTACAATTTTACCACATAACCATAGCCATGTACAAAAGTACTGTGTGTAGATAGTCTCTAAAATAGCATTTTGTGATCTTTATATAGTGTTATTGTTACACGGTGTTATTATTACTATAAATATATTGATTAATATATTTTGATATCTCTCAATAAGAACTTCCTACGTAACATGTGAATGTATATATGTATATGAAATTTATCAAAACAGTTTACACCTCATAAATTATACCAAACATCTTATTTTAAAAAATATGTTGGTATGTTCTTAAAAATATCCAACATGTGATCCATAAAAAAGTACTATTGTTATGAATGTTTATTATGACTTTACATTTATTGATTAATTTATTGATATTTAAAAAAAGAGCTTCCTACATAATCTATGAGTTTATATATTTATAATGCTGTTTAGTAGAACATTTCCACCTCATAATTCATAAATAATGTGTGCATGGATTCTTTACAATATGATGCATGTGATCTAAAATGTAGAAATATTTTTACACATTGTAATTATTACTATACATCTATTGATATTTGTATTGTTATTTTTCAATAAGGCTTATTGCATTGTTGATGTTTTTGTCTGTCTATTGTTTCCACAGTGGAACTGTTGTAGTGCACTTGCTAACTGTCAGCCACAGTGAGTGAGTGAGTGAGTTTGGTTTTACGCCGCTTTTAGCAATATTCTAGCAATATCACGGCGGGGGACACCAGAAATGGGCTTCACACATTGTACCCATGTCGGGATTCGAACCCGGGTCTTTTGCGTGACGAGCGAACGCTTTAACCACTAGGCTACCCGACCGCCCCCCTGTCAGCTACAACTGGGAAGTAAACTATACACTCTATACACTAATATTACAGTTGTGGGAGTTGGTAAAAATACAATAATGTCTATAAGCTTGAACAAACCTTGTCACGTCGTACCCCAACATTAGTTGATCTTTGTAACCGGTCCCTGCAACAATTTCTTAATGCAACTACACTGTCCCGGGCTGGAGTTGTTGCCCTTGTTTTTGAATTACAGCATGTCTTTATCATGTTTATAGTGATGGGTTCTTTTTTTTTATCGACATGTGCCTTCCTCTTTAATAGGTCTTTTCCACAATGTGTTTAAATTTGTGTTTTGAGGTTCAGCTTTCTCTCAATAGTCGACCAGACATATGTTTAAATTACCAAATATTTGGTATAGATCGTCAAAGCCTTGAATAGGTATTCTGAAATCTGGGTAAACCTTGGAGATTGGAAACACAAAAATCAGTATGAACGCCCTTAATGCTACTAACGATCAGTAACTGTATGGCTTTTTATAGATCGGCAAATCCTAAAATATACGTCATGTCATCTGCACATTTCCTGCCGTTATGAAACATATAATGTGACGTTAAAGGTTTGATCTAACGTGATATGGGTTTATGCCATGTTATGTTTTAGGGTAAATCGGTAACTATGATACTCTGAAAGATTGATCACATTTGCAACAAGGCATCTGGAACTCAGGATATTTCCGGTAAGTTTGTGTGACATAAATGTCGTCGCCCGATCCCAACAGACGTTCATAAATGACGAACAATGAATCAAGATAGAAGCATTCACCTGTACGAGACGTTTATAAACGTCGTTAAAAGATTATACTGCCAGCGCGGTGTGTTGTGAAGGTAGCAAGCAGCCGTGCGGCGCCATCATGCAGTAAGTGGTCTAAGGGAGATAATCGTGTTACCCTACCTACCCTACCCCACTCCCCAACCAATATCAAATGGTCCCTCAGTTTGCTCAGGAATTTATTAATATACCCACGAAATTAGGGTACATGACCATATACATAGCCCAGTTCAAATGATTCCCGTTTCGTAATTATTGTAACGATAAAGTATTTGCAGCTAAATATTTACTCGTGCTTTCATTGCCTTTGCATTTTTTTATGCGGGAATCATCAAAGCTATTAAAAAAATTTCTAGATATTATTTCGGTTAAAATTCAGTTTCGTGTGCTGTCATTGACATTTTGGCTCTGTCATGTTGTAGCCTAGAAATGACATTTCCGTACTACCAGACACAATGACAAGCATCTGAATTATGAATATAAGTGCATATGTAATAGTCCATGCAACTGATAGTTGACAACACGGCAATTTCATACAGAATTTCTCAGAAACTTAATTTTCTTGCGTAAGATGATGATAATCTCTTCAGAAGGTAAATTCATAAGAAATTCGTCGTCCTCCATTTAAAACAAAAAACACTGCCGTGTCAATATTTGCAGGAAATTAGTCAAAGAATACATTGTCATCCCATATCCGTTATGTTGGTACCAATACTCACCTCTTAAAACTACAATTTTCCAGAGCTCACTAGCTTCGCCCAATGCGTTTTGACAGCCGCCATCTTGTTGTAGCAGACGATGTTTTATGGTGGGCGATTCCGGTCCTTTCTTTGGAAAGCGGAGCAAGAGCAGCGACACCAAGCGGGGGATCAGGGAACCAGTCCAGATTTTTATGAACCCCGATATGTTTGCCCTCGTTGGTAAAAAAATATTTATTACCTCATTCGAGAAATTGCGGTTCCGCTTTTGTTGCGACTTGCTGTCCTTATAGGTAAACACTAACATTCGTCTCTGTGTGTAGACATCCTCTTCGGTAATAAATAGAACATTTTATATAATATCCTCTATATAGTATACACATTCATATTTAAAATAGGTGTTAGAATAGGAATAGCAAGAGATATTTTACGTCCGATTCCTAAGGGTCGTGGAAAGTATGTTTGAAACAAAACATTTCCCTTGGTGGTTTTATGAGAGTTAAAACCATCGGATGCGTGTTTTAAATTTCATTAAAATTCTCGGACGTGTTTTATTCTACACGTTAAGAATCTAGTCCAGGTAAGAAATACCATTGTTTAAAAGCATTAGCGACAACCAGTCAGTCATGACATGACAGACAGGTGACACACTGTGACCTCCTGATCCCCACTTTAGTGAGTGAGTAAAAATTTAACGCCCCACTTTAGTCAGTTTCAACGACAAGCACCGGGGGCCTGTTCTGCCCAGGAAAGACTTCGAAGTCCTGCGGTAGTTGGAAACGGAATATATATTTCCATGTGATTGTAGTTCTGTTGAAACAGAATATTCATTTGTCATTTGAAATGGATATGTCTGCTTTTGAATATCGATTGAACGACGCACCAGAACAAACCTCACTTCACAAAATTCAATCTAATTAAATTCAGATTTTAGTGCTTGCTACCGTAACACAAAGAGATTGGACAGAATTGGATTTAGGTTTATTGGATATTTGCGTTAATTAAAAATCCGAATTATACAAGTCGCCTTTACATGTCAAGTATAGAAGTTTAAGCCCTTCCACATATCACAGCTTGTGTGAGACTGCTTCCTGATGCCATCAATAGTTATTAAACACACTGCCATAGTCTGTCATTGTATGCGGGGGCGGTCGGGTAGCCTAGTGGTTAAAGCGTTCGCTCGTCACCCCATGACCCGGGTTCGATTCCCGACATGGGTACAATGTGTGAAGCCCATTTCTGGTGTCCCCCGCCGTGATATTGCTGGAATATTGCTAAAAGCGGCGTAAAACCATACTCACTCACTCACTCACTCACTCACTCATTATATGCGGATCCAGGGGGTTATCCGCCTCCCAGATTTGAAACACTAAACATTTGTTTATTCGCAATTTTTTATAAATTATCGATATACTAAAATGAAAAAACCGCATTTCAACACTTAAGCGATCTCATTTTGTGGTATTTCCTCAGCACATTACACGATTACTGAATGGAAATTGTCAAATGCACCTTTCCTTTTACAAAATACTGATTGCACGCTTTGATGCCATTCCTCCAGGAATTCCCCTTTTGTATCATTTTGGGGAGGGGTGGGTGTGGGTATATTGTTGTGATGGCAACCCCTAAACGGAGCAGTGAGTGAATAAATGAATCTTGCGTTTCGCCGAATCAGCATTTTGCAGCTATTCGTGGCAACCCGGGGCCAAGATGGACTTATATTTTCTTCGTTCATACAAGATAAATATTATTGCAATATTGTGACAAGGTTACTGAAAGACTTACATATTAATTAACCAGACCAAACCGACTAACCACGTGGCAGTTAATTGACTATATTGTCTTTTACGTCAAAATCTCTTCCATCTCCCTCCATCAACGTTTCAGGGTATCCCACAGTTCGAGTCAATGAATAACGGCTTTAATCTTCCTGCCGTGATGTGGCTGTGGTTGGAATGGATGTGTGTGTGTGTGTGTGTGTGTGTGTGTTTTGGGGTGGGGGGTGGGGCTGGGGGTTGTCAAGGTGGTGGTGGTGGTAGGGATGGATGGGGGTGGGTGGGTTGGGAGTCATTGGGTAGCTATGGGGGTAGGGATGAATGTTGGGGGGTTTGGGGTCGTGGGGTGGCGGTGGTAGGGATGAATGTAGGGGGGGTTGGAGGTCGTGGGGTGGCGGTGGTGGAATAGATAGGTGTGCGGGGTGGGTGGGTGGGGTGGGGTGGGGGGCGTTGGGTGGTGGTGGTGGAAGGTATATATGTTGGGGGAGGGTGGCGTTGGTGGTAGGGATGGATGTAGGGGGTTTGGGGGTGGTGGTAGTAATGGATATAGGGGGTTTGGGGGTCATGGGACGGCTGTGGGGGTAGGGATGGATGTAGGGGGGTGGCGGTGGTGGTAGTGATGGATATAGGGGGTTTGGGGGTCATGGGGTGGCTGTGGGGGTAGGGATGGATGTAGGGGGTTTGGGGGTGGTGGTAGTGATGGATATAGGGGGTTTGGGGGTCATGGGGTGGCTGTGGGGGTAGGGATGGATGTAGGGGGGTGGCGGTGGTGGGGCTGGTAGGGATGAATGTAGGGGGGGTTGGAGGTGGTGGTATGGATAGGTGTATGGCGGGGGGGGGGGGGGGGGGGGGGGGGGCGTTGGGTGGCGGTGGTGGAAGGGATGGATGTAGGGGGTTTTAGGGTGGTGGTAGTGATGGATATAGGGGGTTTGGGGGTCGTGGGGGTAGGGATGGCTGTAGGGGGGAGGGGGGTCGTGGGTTGGCTGGGTGGATCCCGAGTTTTTGATCCCAAGTTTGGGAAATAAAGAAGTCGTGACACAAGCAGAATCACATAATATGTTGACATGTATGTCAGATAAACAGGGAGGTGCGCACCCTGTACATGTATACATACTTTGCACTAGATATTTTTAACATATAAGATCTAATGTGTAAACATTAACTCAATAGTTTAGTTTTAAGTTATAACAACAAAACCAGATATACAATGAAACTTACGTACATAAACAATAACACCGAAACTGACTAAAGCGTCGTTTACATCTGCAGGCCTCGCATTTCGCACTAATATAAGTTTACCGAAATGCGATCCCTGGATATAAGAGGATGTGACTATACATGTAGGTGCTCAAAGACATTTGTTTGCGTTTAAAAGGCACTCGTTGAACTTGTGCTTCTGTCAGAGATATTGTATTTAATTAAAGATTTACATTTTGTACTTTATGTACCAATCGTTCATATCTGTAAGAAGGGTCTCAATTTCATTTTGTATTTCTCAATGGTCGGCATCAGGGGTAGCAAAAGAAAAGAAATTCTCGTTACTTCAATTATTTACTCGTAATTTCATTTATTTTCTCGTTGATTCGAGTTTTTTTCTCGTTGCTTCGAGTTTTTTTCTTCGTTATTTCAATCATTTTCTCGTAATTTCGCATAGTTTCTCGTTATTTTAAGCTCATTTCAAAAACTGGAAATTTCGAGAAAATAATTGAAACAACGAGATAATAATTGAAATAACGAGAAAAAACTCGAAGCAATGAGAAAATAATTTAAATTACGACAATAAAAATCGTAATTTCGAGTTTTTAAAATAAACTTGAAATAACGAGAAAATAGTCGAAATTACGATTAATAGTCGAAGCGACGAGAAAATAAACGAAATAATGAGAAAATGACAGAAATAACGAGAGAAAGTCGAAGCAACGATAACAAAAATCCAAATTTTGAGTTTTTGAAATAAACTTGAAATATCAAGAAAATAATCGAAGTAACGAGAAAATAATCGAAGTAACGAGAAAAATATCGAAGCAACGAGAAAATAATCGAAATAAAGAGAAACTAACAGAAATAACGAGAAAACAGTCGAAGCAACGAGAAAATAATCGAAATTTTGATTTCTTTTTAGATAAACTTGAAATATTGAGGAAATATTCGAAATAACGAGTAAGAGCTCAAACATTCGAGAAAATAGTTGATAAAAAGAGAAATTTCGATTAAAAAAACTAATGCTTTCAAACTGGCTTTCGTATTATAGAAGAAAGCGGAGGAATTAAATTACACCTTTTCATGAAACGAGACATTCGCTAATCACGGCATGCTCTACATTCATGGCTGCATGTAAAATGAGGGGCAAAAGCTATACTTCTAAGTTGATTTTATCATTTTTGATTTTCACTTGCAAATATCTTAAGTTAGCGATATGATATCCAAAAGATAAACTGGCGTTTAGTCAGCACCTAAAGACAAATTCTACATGGTCTTATTTTTAAAAATATAATTTGATTTAAAACTTTTTAAAATTATTTTTTTATTAGCTTAATACACAACAGCTGATATGGTAACTTCGTCATCTTATGTTTGAAAATCAATCAAGTTGCTTTTTGGGGCAAACATTTAAATTTCAAACAAGGTAGGGGTCATGTGGTTGTATATTTATTTCACATCCCAATCTTCATTCAACTAATTTATTTTTGCACAGAATTACCCGGCAACAGATTACTTTTTGCAGACAGTTGCAGGAATTAGTGATGGTTAAGTAGATAAATGGAATTAAACAACATTTCCTTCAATTTTCGATTTCATAAAAAACAAACTTAGTTATTAGACACTTGGACAGTGACACCGCAGTATTGATCCAACTGAAATTGGCATTTTGACACTGATTTTCGATATCTTAGGCTATTATTTTGATGATGATAACACACATGGAATTGCGTAACATAATATGCTTCAATGAACGTTTCCACAAGGGCGACGCCATGTTTGTTTGTAAACACTAAAAGTAGTACCTACCTGACCTTTTTTTATCAGTATATTCATCTGTAAATGACCCGTTAGCTTCATCTTGCCGAAAAACCAAAATCATAAAATAACTATCAATTCTACAGTATAGACATCATTTAAATAACTAGCAATTCTGCAGGTTTGACAGCGTTTGATTTACTTTTTGACCTGAAAATAGTTTGCTACACTACTGAAAAAACCGAAAGCAGTCATACAGATAGAGAGAAACTCTCGGTAGTCTCACTGTACATTGCACTTGCGCTCGAAATTTGAAGATGAGTGCGAGGCAACTTTTTAGATTGTCTGAGACGAGGTGGAGGAACTATATTATGTGTTGTCATGCCTTTTTTTTATAATACATGGGGTTGTCATCGACAATAACAATGTCTATATTCAGGGCGACTTCTTGTCCTGCATCAGGTGAGTGAACGGACAACAAGCAGTCCGACACATAACGTCATGATGCTTCCTTTGACAAACAAGTAAAATATATTCAACTCAGAGAGCGTATTCATTACAGACTAAATAATAAATAAGAAAATAAAATATAAAATAAACAAACAAAAAGTAGCCCCGACATGTCTTTAATAATCCTTCTACAAGATACTACACCCCGTATCATTGTGTAGCACGATGCTCACGACTTTTAACTTCTTATTTTGTTTTCTGGTCCCATAGATAAACACATTAGATTGTTTCGTTCATAAACGCGATAGAACGTTGTCAATAACGCACCTGTTGGATAGCGGGAGTGATAATTGTGTAGTATCAACTCATTATCAATTAAAGAGACAGGTCTACCCTTGTCAACTGAAAATAATTATATTATGAAATATGAAATATTAAACTTTTGGACTTTGGAGAAGCAGCTTTACAGATATTCTTTCCTGAATTTGGGAATAATTTATATCAGAAACGAAAATTTTAACGGAAATTTCACAGCACTCACACAGGGATTATATATGAGAATAGATTAATCGCCTTTCTTGTTCAGCTCCTTCTTTAATTACATAGTTGCTCGCCTTTTTTAACAGTAGAATTAGTTGTTATAATATTTAAAAAAAATGAAAGGTTTAAACCTCTTTGTATGAAGAATTGTCACAGAAATAATGTCGGTCTGATGACTTAAAGACGAAACGAAGAAAGGACAGTTAAAGACGTGACTTGAATTACAGGTCAATGGTTGATATTCTGCCTACTCCCTCCTACTTTGGAGTTTGTTTTCAGTTTTGAAAAAAAATTCCAACAGACTCGATGGGACAGAAAATAATGCTCTCAAAATTTTAATTCTATTTAACATTTGTGAAATGTTGTGGCGGCCGATCCGTACACCAAGCACATATGTGAAACGACAGCCCCACCCAAGTTTAGAGATTGTATTCTGTGTTTGTCTAGTTGCCGTTACCTTTATCCAGATAAACAAAAAAAAAATACAGTGAAATGTTTTAGTGACAAAACATATTCGTATCGCGTAGTTCGTTGAAACATTAGTTTTCAAACTTCTGAAAAAAATTCTGTTCACCGGTAAAGTATTTGCGCATCTACGATCCCATCTCATAGTACGTTTGTCATGTGTCACAATAACCAGCTGCTCGATATCAGTTAATGCGAGCTCATTTGTAAGAGACTGTATAATTAACCAAGCATTGTGCAAACATGCCCATTGACTCTAAATACAAACAGAGCAAGAACACCGCCCTGCGGTACCCCACAATGCAATAATAAACGCCTTGAAAATTGAGGGATTTACAGGGAAACGGGACACCGAACTATACCTCTCGTACACCTAATTGCCGTTGGCCTAGTATCCTACCAACCTAATGGACTTAATTGCAGAGGACGGTGAAACATGCCGTACCTATTAAACCAATGAACGCGGTTATCTTTACGGAGGTGACTTTAATGACCCATTGAATTTTACTATCTGTACTGCCTTCTTCCGTCGTGTTTGTAACGTGACTCCTGATATGTCGAATTAACAGTTCTTAAATGAGTAGCTCTGACCGTCTGGTTTAGTCAGAAGTTGATAGATAGTTCCTGTAATTGATAACAATGTGTTGTAAACATCAGAAATTGATGGATTAACTACAATTATCGAAATTCTTTCCAAACGGGTGGATGTATAAATACAGAAGACATGAAGTCGAAATCAGAATTCCAGAATCTGCCTCCCGATTCGGTACAGAAACATGGTAAGTAGCATTCTTCAAGTTGTTATAATGTTAAACTTTATTTATTTATCTATATTGGTAAGACAAAATGGCCATTCATGATTTATTATATATTTTGAATGTACTTACATATTCATGACTCGTCACGATATGGCTGTAATACTGCCGATGTGACGTTAAATCTTAACTCACTCACTCACTCACTCACATATTCATGAATACTTTGTGTTTGCCAATGGCCTGACCATGTCTCCCCCTTATTGACCTCAGCGTTTTTCCAGCGACGAATCTTCCAATGACAATTTTCAGTCTGTTTGACTAAGAATTAGCGGACACACAGCTGATATTGTACCATCTAGTTTCCTCTATGCTGACATATTGATCACTATGTTACACTCATGATAATCCATGCCAAAAGTAAGAACTGCCGCCTTTATAAGTAATGTTGCTATTTGGAAACTACGATTTTTTTTCGATCGGTTGAAATTCAGTTGGATGACACATAATAAACTTAGCTGATTTGTAATGAACATTGTTGTACAGGCATACAAGTTTTAATATGTTGCGATAATGATAGCGATGTAGAGTTCTGTAGAGAACTAAATATATTTACCCATTCATGCATAGTATGACATCTCTGCACTATGGTGAGGTGAGGTGAAATGGGGTTTAACGTCGCGTCCAAGATTATTGCACTTATATAGCGACTTGCATGCACGTGTGTGTGTATGTGTGTGTGTGTGGCTGCTTGTACTAGACTAGACTAAAGCCGATTTATAGTGCTAGCCCACTGAGATACCATGCCGCAGTTTAACATGAATATCCCAAACTGACTCCGAGCCGACCAGTCCTTGTTTTAGCCCCTTAATGCCGAGCGCCAGACAGGGTAACAACAGGTACCAACTTTTAACGTCTTTTGGTATGACGCGGCCGGGTATCGAACCCCGACGACGTCAATAACACAGTCACGTAAAACTCATTACACGTACTCATTCACTTCTCGACATGTGCTGTTGTGGTTTCGAGATGTTAATTTGCCGCCATGTCGTATTCCCATTCAATTCGAAAATATTCCTCGATGATGAAATTCAAAATACCGAGAATAGGTGGACGTGTTCGGCAGCTTGAGTTTCTAGGTCTTCGGTCCTGCACCACACTGAAGCACATGTTACATGTGATGTCTCCTTGGCCAAGTGACTTTTGTTCGAAATAACTTTGATAACCCATCAGTAAATGGGTACCCGGTAGGATAAGATGGCAATGTGCCCGTAAACCTTCTAGCGCTTTGGTTGTATATGGCATTAGAATGAAATTCGAGTATACACTGATTCATTGCACAGGGTAATAATGCCTAAGAGCTTAGCGCATGCTTATGCATGGAATCGTACAACCTAAACATATGGACTGTCATTATTGACAGTCAAGCACTTTTCAATGCATTTTATGACATGTATTTAACATACATACTATCATTTAACATTGGTACAACGAGTGACACGGGAAGTTCGTAGACTTCATTTTCTAGTGTGTTTGCGATAAACTATACATTTTAACGTTCCGCTCTCTACTGAAATGATTATATTTGGAAGGGGTAATTTCAAGTTCTGCATTAAAAGATAGCCTCAAAATGTCATGCAGGCAGCCTTGTATTTCTATGCGTGATTATTTAAAGGAATTTAGGACGTTTTCTTAACTGTAAAAGACATTAACGAATTCTTTTTTCTGCACAATCTGTTCAATGTGAATTTGCCCTCATATAGCTTGACTATTGCTGAATGCGGCGTAAAACAGAAACAAAGACATACAAAAATCAATTCGAGCTGACTTGGTCAACAGCGTCTTCTCAATACAAACTTACTGTAACACCATGTTATATCAACACGCAAAACGTTTCTTATGTATGTATGTTTCCATTGTTACTGCACCTGGTTATAAATTACACTGATTTGCACATACTTAGTTAAATTATTGTTACAATTATGATTATGATGATTATTGCAGGTGCTCTTTGTGTCGACCCTCGTGCTCATCCTCTCCCTCTCCTCCGGGGGTCGGGCAAGTGACGGTAACGTCATCGGCGGGGTCATCAGCGCTGGTATTCCCACGGGGTCGCAATTTTCCAACAATCCGTTTCACCCGAACGAGAAATATTACAAGAGCGGCCTTCATGTCTTCCTCGGGGGAGTTCCGGAAACATCTTTCGGGAAAAGTCAACCCAATTATTTCTTCAACCAGCATAACCCCCACAATACCATCCCTTACGGCCAGCCAGGACAAGGGGGGCAATTCTTTTCCGGCCATAGTGCACCAATATATCCGAGACAGGGTGGTCCAATTTACCCTGGCCAAGGGAGTCCTATATATCCAGGTCAAAGTGGTCCCATCCATCCTGGTCAAAGTGGCCCCATCCACCCCGCTCCAGCTGGTCCTATTTTCCCCGGTCAAAGTGGTCCCATTCACCCCGCCCCAGCTGGTCCTATTTTTCCTGGTCAAAGTGGTCCCATCCACCCTGGTCAGAGTGGTCCCATCCACCCTGGTCAAAGTGGTCCCATCCACCCCGCTCCAGCTGGTCCTATTTTCCCCGGTCAAAGTGGTCCCATCCACCCCGCCCCAGCTGGTCCTATTTTTCCGGGTCAAAGTGGTCCCATCCACCCTGGTCAGAGTGGTCCAATTCACCCAGGCCAAGGAGGTCCTATATATCCAGGTCAAAGTGGTCCCATCCACCCCGCTCCAGCTGGTCCAATTTATCCAGGTCACAGTGGTCCAATTCATCCCGGTACAGGTCTGGGGCAGGGTCATCCATATGGTCATGGCACCCCCACCTTCTCACAATTCCACTGCCCCCGTCAACTGGACTTCTCCGCCAACCTCAGCCTGTCCGACAACCCGTCCGGATACCCGACGTAAGTACATGCTCCGTCTTCATATCTGCTTTGTCCGCATGTCAACAAATACTAGGGGGCACGGGTGGCCCAGTCGTCTAAGGTGCCGCAATTCGCTGTGCAGAGTTGCGTCCCTTGGGCACGCCAGAAACCTATGATTGTGGGTTCGAATCCCGGTTCGCCCCGATTATGTATCTAGGTTTGTCAACACCATACCCGTGCTCGTGGGTTTCACCGAAGTGGTAAACGTCTGAGACCTGCATCACTTCGGGCTTTCCTCCCACATTAAGCTGACACGCTGTGATATAACTGGAATACTGTTAAAAGCGGCGTTAAACCCAACTCACTCACTCACTCAGTGACTTGCATGTCATAGTACCCCGTAGGCGTGCATTGTTGCTCATAATAACAATAACTGAATTATCTGGTCCAGGCCCGATTATTTACAGGCTGCCGTCATATAGATCGAATATTTTCGAGTGCGGTGTTCAACAAACAAACACACTTTATGATAACATGCTTTATGTTTCAGAGCCAATATCACCGCCGAGTTGGCCGCTCGTTCCGACCTGGCAACCTGTTTTCTGATGACTACGATCCTGCCCGGGGCCCCACAGGAACCCTTTGATCCTGTGTAAGTACATAAGGGTATTTGCTGGTACCGGGTTCGAATCCACCTGATGTTTCATTTTCTAAGGGCGAGGTATGACAAATGCCTTCATTGCCCCATTGGGAAAATCCAATAAATCCATTTACTATGACATATTGTTAGAAATGGGAGAGTGTGAATATTGTTGGTCGATCTGTTTGCTGTTTAACGCTGCACTCAGCAATATTCCAGTTATATGGCGGCGGTCTGTAAATAATCGAGTCTGGACGAGACAATCCCGTGATTGACATTCATGAACATCGATATACGCAACTGGGATACGATGACATGCATCAACCAAGTCAGCGAGCCTGACCACCCGATCCCGTTAATCGCCTCTTACGACAAGCATGGTCGCCTTTTTCGGCAAGCATGGGTTGTTGATGACCTATTCTAACCCTGATCTTCACCGATGGTTGGTCGATTTGAGGGGTATAGGGTCCATTTGGAACAAAACACTAACGTTTGAATAATGAAAGTACTTGGACTCTGAGAACAGAATAAATATTTTGTTCATTGGTTACAAATTTCACATCAGTCAAAAATTTGAGTTAATAAAACTCAATTCTGTCAGACCAGCAGTGAGTAAGTGAGTATGTTTTTTCGCTGCTTTTAGCAATATTATAGCAATATCACGGTGGGGACACCAGAAATTGGCTTAACACATTGCACCAATATGGGGAATCAAACCCGGGACTTCGGTGTGACAGGCGAACCCTTTATCCACTAGGCTACCTACCACATCGCCCTTATCCCATAACAATTATCGAATCTTAACATACTGTTCGTTTACGGTGATAGTTTATCAGATATGATCATTATCATTTTGATTTCAGTGTGGCTTTCTCCATCAACACGTGCCCCTCCTTCGCCCGGCGTCTGTGGAGCTTTAGCCGCTATGGAGGACGCTGCTGGATAATTCAGAACGTGCAGGAGAACGTCACCTTCTCCCAGTGCCTGTGAGTGTCCGCCTTAACATATGCCATTGTCATCATGCTCTCGGGTCCTCTCGGTTCAACTCGGGCCAATTCGGCTTATTTCGCCATCTGCGACTCCACAGTGTTATGAACACAGTACTGCCAGATCCTGTCGCGTGATATATATTTTCGAACGTTTAGTGTAAACTTAATGAAATATAGAAATTTTGACCAAAAGGAAAACAAAAGAATAAAATATGTAATGCCACGACTGCCGTAAACTTGAACTCAAATAATATGGATAGTTCGATTATTATTATTATTATTATTTCTGCACCAAATCTTTATCTTACAACTGAGGCGGTCGGGTAGCCTAGTGGTTAAAGCGTTCGCTCGTCATGCCGAAGACCCGGGTTCGATTCCCGACATGGGTACAATGCGTGAATCCCCCGCCCTAATATTGCTGGAATATTGCTAAACGCGGCGTTAAACCATACTCACTCACTATTCTTACAACTGCTGCGTTGCGGTGGCCTAGTGGTTAAAGCCTTGGGTCTTCAGGCCAAACATGGGTTCGGTTCCCCTCAGGGTTTTATGCGTTTAGCCCGTTGGTGTCCTCGTCTTGATTCTTCTGGGCTATTGCCAAAACGTCGTAAAACCGGATTCACTCACTCACTGGAACTGCTATTTTCTTCACAGAACCGAGAAGTGCCACAACTGTGAGGAGGAACAGTTCGACGGTAACAGGCAGAACGCCTGCATCAAGAATTTCAACTTCATGTCCGTGTGGGCGTTCTGCGAGAACCTGCCCGCCCTGAACCAGATCAGCAGGGAACGGATCATCGTCCCGACCCACTGTGCCTCTCGGAACGTCCCCTGCCACGGCTACAAGAAATAACCACGATCCGATGGATTCTCGGAACCAAATGACTGGAATGACAACTTCATATGATATCAATATCATAAACATCACGAACGCCATCATGATACAGAACTTTCCCTGATCACTGTGTTCAATTGTTTGAAATAGATTCCAGTCATCACAAGCTGTTGCCTGTATCAGTAGTCAGCTTCAGGTAGATCTCCCGAGAGTGATAGCTAATTAATAGGGTAAATTACTTTTTACTATTATATAATATCAGTAGAATTACCCTTTAAATGATCGACTTATTGAAAGAGATAAGTGCAAAAATTACAAATTGATACACATATTTCGTTGATAACCTAACGTTGTTAATAACATAGACATGTGTAAATACCACATTGTTGCAAAATATATCCAACACTGAACGGATCAAGTGTGCCCCATCTGAAACCAAGGCCATTATTAAAACCATCGATCTGTATCAACATCTACATCTATTCCCTTGTTAAAACTTTGGAAGGTTAGCCATGAAAGTAATCAATGTAATTCTGATTCATGTATTTGTGTCTGTAACTACATGCTGTGTGTCGAAAAATAGACCCTTGCTGTTTGTGACTGGAAGATGTAGATTGCGACAGCTACAGTTTGTTCCCGTCATACTTTGGATTCTATTATCAATAAATGACAAGGTATCACCCAGATGTCTTATATCGAATCTCTTTGTTTTTGTTGTCACTTTTACAAGTTTGTTATACGATAATCA